>NC_137793.1:78106030-79306030 GCF_963383645.1 Muscardinus avellanarius
CGGGCACAGAGGAAAGCTCTGCTCTGGAAGCCCGGCTCCTGCACCTTCTACTTGTCAGGCGTGGCTTCTTTGGCAAGTTACTTATGCTTCCTGAGATCAATTTTGTCCATGTAAAATGTTGGTACCTCCTTGTGGAGGATCAGATGAATTAGCAGGTGATGTGTGCCCGACTCAGTGGCGTGCGCCACTGTGGTGTTGCCATGGACTCAGCAGCCGGTGGGGACAGGAGGCACACTGGACGCTGGATCTCAGCAACCCTAACAGTGTGAGTGGGTAGCTCAGGCCGGCTGGGCAGTAGCAAACTGTCGGGGGGGGGGGGGGTTCACCTGCGTGGGAGGAATCTGACCAAGAAGATTAAGCAAAGTCAGCATGCCAGGAGGCACAGGGTGGGCAGTGGGGGCCTCGCTCATGGACAGGGATCAGATGGCAGCAGGCTTGTTGAGATGGCAAGCTCCAGATAGGGCCACATGCACCAGCTGCCCACAGAGGCCTCAGGCCTCCACTCTCGGACACTTCAGGGTCGTTCCCCAGGCTCTGCCTCTGCCTTGGGCCTCAGCTGCTGGATTTTTCCTCCATGGTGGAACTGCAGCCAGGTTTTCTGAAGTATGCAGCCTGCTCAGCTGTACCCTTTAGTGAAGCTTCCCAGCCCTCCTCTCCCAGAACCCTCTATGGCTCAGGCCCCTCCCTGGGGACTCCCACACCCCAGGGCCTCCAGCATCTCAGAAACTGAAGATCTGGGCAGAAACCCAAACCATCAGGGGGCTTACACAATCTCTGCACAATCTCTGATATCAGACCCTGGGCAGCAGGAACGAGTCTCCTGCCCAGCAGCTGCTAAAGTCCTTCTGACCACTCAGATAAGGCACTGGACAGGGCAGGGCAGCAAGAAGAGCCCCTCCATGTCCCCGCAAGAGGGCGCGGGCACCAACCCAGCACTGGGCCAGGATAAATGGTCTGGGTGGACAGGGTAGCTCCTCCAGCCTGCTTTCCCTTTGGGGCTCCCAGATGGAGGGGGATCTGCAGGGAGCCACGTGGCTAGGGGAGGCAGCTCAGGGGGTGCCCGAGCAGCCGAGATCCAGCAGTGACCAGTGAGGGTGACGTCTGTGTTCTTCCTGGCCCAAGGCCTCCCTCGTCCACCCATGATGCTTACCATTTGCTGTGGTGGTTGCCAGGGAACCACTTCCTATTTTTAAACTTTCTCCAGATGATGAGGTTGTGGAAAAGCTCAGGCAAGGCTGGTCCAGGGGTGATCCTGGAAGCAATGCCAGCACAGCTGTGCCAGAGGCCGTGGTGAGAGGGCTGGGGACTGTTCTGGTGCTCCGGGAGAGGCTCAGTATACAGATGTACAACCCTAAGTGTGGGGAGAAAGGGCCACAAGAAAGGGGCCCAGACTGAGGGAGTACCGGCCCATTCTCCCATTCATTCATTCTTTATTCATTTACCATGTGTTCATTTATCCATCTATTCATTCATATTTTCAGACACAGAAGGATTCGGGCATTGTACTAGGTGGTGAGCTGTGAATGGCACAAGTACATCCCAGCCTGGTGGGGGGGGGAAGACAAAGCAAAATATAATTAAAGCTCAGCAGGATCAATGCCACCACCAGGGTACACTGGGTACTGTGTGCCCATCTTGGCAGGAAGAGGACCCGGGAAAGCTTCCTTGCTGAAGAATCTAAGCCGAGACAAGGTTTTGCAGGCATTTTTGGAAAGGGGGAAGAGCATTCCAGGCAGAGAAAATAGCATGTGCAAGGGCCCAGGGAAACTGAGTAGAGCACTCTCTGGAACCAAAGTCAAGTCATTTCTGGAGTGTGAGCCTGACCCTGGGGGAAGTGGAAAGCTGGACAGAGACCCAACCCCCCGGCGGGGGATGGGACGAGCTGCACTACAGTGGGGGCACCCAGGCACAGCTGCTGTCGGGCCTCAGTGAGACTGTGGTCTAGGTAGCACCCTTGGGCCAACTGTCAGGTCTCCCCACCACCCCTGGGACTCTGGGAGAATCCACAGGGCATTTGGGTAGCTTGAGGCTCTGGGGCTGCAGGAGGGAGGCTTCCATCAGGAAAGCTGGGCTAAGGATTTCAGGTCTGGCCTGGCAGGAGGTGCCTAGGGATGGAGCAGAGAGAGAACACGGTAGTTGTTCGCTCTGACTCCCTCCAAAGCCCAGCCTTTGCCCTGCAAGGTGCCTCAGTGCTTTCCTATGTCCATGCACCCGCTGGCAAGTCCAAGATGCCCATCAGTCCAGGAGGCAGGGGCTGGACGGGAGTGGAAGGAAAGCAACCAAGAGAAGCTGAGCATGCACCAGACCTTAGAGTCTGCTGGGCACATTGCATCTATGGTGGCACCCAGGTGTTTTTGCCTCCTTTTAAAGGTTATGAAAAGTTAACTAACTTCTCCAGGGAAATAGTGACGAAACCAGGATTCAAAAGTCTGACTTTGAAACCTGTTTCCAGCTGGGTGTGGTGGCGCACGCTTGTAATACTAATATTCAGGAGACAGACAGGAGGACTGCGGTTTGTGGACAGCCTCTATTACTACTTAGTGAGGCCCTTTGCAACTCAGTGAGACCCTGTTTCAAAATAAAGAGTAAAAATTGGGCTGGGGGTGTCACTTGGAGGTAGAATGCTCCTGGGTTCCATCTGCAGTACCGCAAAAAAAAAAAAAAAGTCTTGGTTGACAGCTAATGGGAGGTGGTAGAACCTTTAGGACATGGGGTCTAGTGGAAGGAAGCTAGGTAACTGGGGACGTGGCCTGGAAGGGTAGTGGGACTCTGGCCTCCTCCCTGCTCTGCCTTCTGGCCATCATGAGTTAAACAGCTTCGCTCCACCCCATACCCCATGGTGTTCTACTTCCCCCAGGCCCAAAGCACCAGAGCCAACCAACCCCAGCCTGACATCTCTGAAACCATGAGCCCAAATAAACTTTCTCTCCTTTAAATTGATTCTCTCAAGCCGGGCGTGGTGGCGCACACTTGTAATCCCAGCATTCTGGAGGCTGAGACAGGAGGATCGCGGTTCACGGACGGCCTCAGCTACTTAGTGAGGCCCTCCGCAACTCGGTGAGGCCTTGTTTCAAAATAAAAAAATAAAAAATAGGACGGGGTGTAGCTCAGAGGTAGACTGCCCCTGAGTTCTATCCCCAGACCCGCAAAATAAATAACTAAATAAGTAAATAAATTGATTCTCTCAGTTGTTTTGTCACAGTGACAGATACAGGACACGGAGGAACTGTACAGAATGAGCCTCGAGGCTACAGGGAAGATTTATCTGTCCAGGCCCCATCAGCTGAGGGCCACCCCCAGGCATGCTAAGTCCTTACAGCTGCCAGTTTGAAAATGGCTCGGGCAGCTCTGCTTGGCTGAGGAGCCTGGGGAAGAAAGTAGAATCAGACACCAAGAGATTACATGTGTACTGAGCTGTCACGTGTTATAAAATGGAGCATAAAAGATGACTGACACAGCATGGTCTTAAATAACGCTTCAGGCAATTACATCTGATGTCCTGGACAGAGCCTGCAGGCCCAGCCTCTGCCAGGCCAGTCATTTTCCCCAGCCGCGTGGGAGCCTACGCTGGCCTCTGTAGTAAACAAGCTGTAAGTGCACAGTGCCAGATCTCAGTGAGCAAGGCCGTGGTGTGCTCAAAGCCACCATCCACTTGCTGTGTTCCCCGGGCCATCACAGCCCAGAGCCAGGGCACTTACTGCCTCACGGGGACAGGGCTCTGAACATGGCTTTCCAGCTCTGACCTCCTTGAAGAGGTGTTTCCTCCTGAGATCTGACCTCAGTCCAGCATAAGGCAAGTGTGTCACAGTTCTTGAAATGACCCCCAAGCCAGGCTCTGCCATGCTGGACTCTGGCCCTCCTTACCACATTCCAGCTGCAAATGGGGCTGCAGCTGGGTCAACAGCCTTGCTTTTCCATTGTCTTCCCTTCCAGTCAATTCCTTTCTATTCCTACCACGTTGCTTGCATAGCCCCTCCACAGGGAGAGAGACGGAAAGCAGAAACATGGACTTGAAAGGCAGCATCATCCTACCAACTATAGGCTGTCCAGGAGTCAACACGGTTGCACTTGAAAAGTCTGGCAATCATAGAAAAGCATAAAGAAGAAATAAAGGTCACTCCTAACTTGACCATCCAGGGGGCCCATGCTGACATTCAGGAGGCTTCCTGCTGGGGCTATGCGGGAAGGGATACCCAGGCAGACAGAACACTTGACCAAGGACAATAAGAAACATTCACTCTTCCCGGTTAAATGTCTGCTTTATTCAGATCTGGGTGATTCTGAGGCTTCAGGCAGCCTGGTTTGCAGATCTAGCACCTGTCCTCCTGCCTTGCTCTCCCAAGAATTTGCTCCTCCTGCAGGCGGGACATCAGAACTCGTCCTTTATGTCAAAATGGGGCTGGTCTTCAGGCTTGAAATCCAGATTGGGGCTACCATCTTCGTTGAGAATTCTCCGGGCCGTGTAGCCAACGATGGGATATTTGGCTTTGTACACTCTGGTGAAGACGTCATCCAGGGACTCCAGCTCCTTGGCCGTGAGACCCGTCTTGGGGAAGAAGGCCCAAGAAACACAGGGGACAGGGTTAAGTAAACAGTGTGGGGCTCTGGCCTCTCTCCAACCCTGCCTTACCTTCCCCATCCCCCAAGTGCAAAATAAATAATATCTCAACATGCCCTATAATGGATAACAGAATTTTAAAGGGAAGCCCTGTGTGTGTGTGTGGGGGGGGGGTTATGATGTGGGGAAAGCAATTGTTTCATTGTTTTTTGTTGTTTGATTGATAAAGACTCCAGAAAATACTCATCTTGGAGTGAGGTGTCCTTCTGACTCATTTTACCACCATTTACACTCCTACTACACATTTATGTACATTTCCTGCTAGAGTTTGAAGCTACAATGTCTTTTTTACTAAAGGCCCACACGTTGAAGGCTCCAGGTTGGCGCTATTGGGAGATGGTGCAACCTCTAAGGGGTGGGGCCCGGTGGGAGATCTTCAGGTCACTGCGCCCTGACCTGTGGGACTCCTTTTCTTTCTTTTTGTCTTCCTGACCATGAGGTAAGTGGCTGTGTTCTGCCACATGCTCCCATCATGACGTACTGTCTTGTCACAGCCCAAAAGCAATGGTAGTACTCAATCACGAGCTGAAACCTCCAACACCGTGAGCCAAAATAAACCTTTTCTCTTTGTAATTAATTATCTGAGGTGTTTTTGTTATAATATCAGAAACTTATCAGCACGTTTTCCCTTTCTTAATGCCTTAGTTTGTTTCTGTTATGGCTTAAGAGTTTGATTCTCAGTTGGTCTCCATGTCAGTTAGATGTCGAGCTCAATCGGGGCGAATGCCAGCCTTACTGTGGGGATTACATTTTAATGCCGTTTTTTTTTTTCCTCCACAGAAATGCCAGCTTAGAGGTGACCTTGCTTCCCAGCCCAGGTTATTCACTAAGCTACAAGTGTGGCTTGGAGGCTAGGGCTCAGAGATGAACAGCAAACCTGAAAGGAGCTGAATAGGAGGTGCAGCCACGAGAAGAACCCGGCGGCCAAACTGAGAAGATCACTGAGCTGGATCACAAGTTCACAAAAGTTTGGGCTTGACTCTGTTGGCAGTGGGGAACCATGGAATCTTTCTGAGTAGACGTGACATAGGAAGATTATCTACTATGTGGACTGAAGGGTACATAGGCTAATTAAGAAGCTTTGCTATTTCCCAGAGATTTTTTTTAAAAAAAGTCCTATCTAAGGGTATGTTGCATTTTGAGAAAAACTCATAAACTGGCTCACAGTATCATGGGTGAGGTCTGCAGGATCCAGGGACATCTTGGCCACACCTCTGGTGGAGTCCTTTCCAGCCAAGGCATGGTAGGGGGCTCCTCGTCCATAAAACTCTGGAATGGAGAGGAAGGGAGACGTGGGTGTGCACATAGGGCAGCCAGGAGCCTGTACATGGGGGCGTTGGAGGTCCCGCCCACTCCTAAGAAAGGGTCCAGGTCTGAGGGCAAACAATGAAGACATGGAGCCCGGCACCCACTCCCAGCCACCAGACTAGGTTC
Source organism: Muscardinus avellanarius (assembly GCF_963383645.1). Taxonomy (NCBI): domain Eukaryota; kingdom Metazoa; phylum Chordata; class Mammalia; order Rodentia; family Gliridae; genus Muscardinus; species Muscardinus avellanarius. Next base: position 78,112,083 of record NC_137793.1, read on the forward strand.
CACTAATTCAAAACATGGAATAAATCACACACAGCTGAGAGTAGTTTCTAGAAAATACAGAATGAAAACAGTCCCTTGAAAATATTAAAAATGCAAACAAGAAAAATGTCAGGTCTTCATAAATGTTGGTGGAAACCAAGTCTATTTGTGCCTAGCAGTGTTTAGAATCAAATAGAAGAAGATCCAACCAGGCGTGGTGGCGCACGCTTGTAATCCCAGCGCTTGGGAGACTGAGACAGGAGGATCACACAGGTTCGAAGCCAGCCTCAGCTACTTAGTGAGGCTCTCAGCAACTTAGTGAGAACCTGTTTCCAAATAAAGTATAAAATAGGTCTGGGAGTATAGCCCGGAGGTAGAAAAGCCCCTGGGTTCCACCCCCAATACCACCAAAAATAAATAAATAAATAAAAGATCCATTACAAAACTACCTCCATGATATAATTTATCCTCCACAGAAACTGTAGTAACTATTAGGGAAATCATCAAATGTTATTAAAATTTATTCTATGGGGTCTATGATGCCAACTCTTTGCTAAGAGAAAATGTCTGCTGAAGTAAAACACTGACAATGATTAACTTTAGTCATTTAAGAGGGAAGAAATGGGCTGGCATGGTGGCACACACCTGTAATCCTAGTACTTGAGAGGCTGAGACAGGAGGATCGCAGGTTTGAGGCCACCCTCAGCAACTTAGCAAGACCCTCATCAACCTAGTGAGACCCTGTTTCAAAATTAAAAGGGCTGGGGCATAGCTCAGAGATAGAGTGACCCTGGGTTCAATTTCTAGTACCAACAACACACACCAAAAAAAAAAAAAAAAAAAAAAAAAGGAAGGAAAAGGATTTGGTCAATGCTCTCTCCCTTCCTTTGCATCTCCAAGTACCCACTTTGGCTTCTGAGCTCCCCAGAAATAAAGGCTCAATACGCCAAGCTACTCACCTTTTCCTGAAGTGACATCAAACACCACTCCCTTCACTGCCAAGTAGATGGGCTGATCTTCCTAGAAAGCAAGGGAGGAGCTCTGAAGAGGAAGTGAAGAGCCCAGCTCTTGAAGGGAGAGTCAGCAAGATCCCCTCCCAATCTGTACAGTGGAGACGGCCACAAAGCCTGGTCTTCAGCAAGCCTGCCACCTGCCTGGGCCATGCCAGGCCCGCCCGTAAAGCATGGGGAATTCACAGAATGTTGTGGCAGGAACAAGGCGACCCCTTCCTTTTGAAAAGTCAGAAACAACCGTGCATGGTGGCGTATGCTTGTAAACCCAGCATTCCGGAGGCTGAGCCAGGAGGATCACGGTTCAAGGCCAGCCTCAGCTACTAAGTGAGGCCCTTCACAACTCAGTGAGACCCTTTTTTAAAATAAAGAATTAAGAAATAGGGCTGGGGGTGTAGCATGGAGGTAGAATGCCTCTGGGTTCCATCCCCAGTATCGGAAAAAAAAAAAAAAAAAAGGTCAGAAACAGGAGCAACTTTTTTTTTTTTTGTATTGGGGTTCCTGGCAACCCTTCTACCTCTAGGCTACACTCCCAGACCTATTTCATATTTTTATTTGGAAACAGGGTCTCTTAAGCCAGCGAGGCTGGCTTTGAACCTGAGCGAACCTGTGCAATCCTACTGTCTCTGCCTCCCAAGCTCAGGGATTACAAGCGTGCACCACCACGCCCAGCTAAGAGCAACTTTTTACAGGTAAAAATTCAAAAAGCATATTAAATGATGATTTTAGTCCAATTTCCTCATCATCAATGAACATGCATAGATGTAACCAGTATAAGTGATCTATTTTATGTTTTGCTTTTTTTGAGTGTGTGTGTGTGTGTGTGTGTGTGTGTGTGTGTGTGTGTGTTGCTGGGGATTAAATCCAGGGGCATTCTACCACCAAGCTATTCCTTCAGTCCTATTTTATTTTTTATCTGGAAACAGGGTCTCGCTAAGTTGCTGAAGCTGGCTTTGAAACTGTGATCTTCTTGTCTCAGCCTCCCAAGTCCTGGGATGACAGGCATGTGCTTCCATGCCCTGCTACCATGGTTTGGTTTTTTTTATATAACATTACTGCCTACACATATTGGAAAATAATGTTTGTCACTTAAACAACTGTGTGAGACCCATTTTACATAAAGCGATAAGGTGCACCTGCGCGTGGAGTTATCTTCTACTTGGTATATTTGGGTATTTACAGTCCTTGGAACTATAAATGGCAGCATTATTACTATCTTTCTGCAAACTGCTTTCTATTTTGGTGAGTTACTTCCTTAGGGCTGTTTCTATATATGGAGTTCCTGATCTGAAGTAAGTACACCAACAACTTAATCACTTGTAATATTTTGTCAGTTTGTCCTTCAAAAACATCAAGCATGTCCAGTGCCAGAAATATGCCAGCAGTGTTTTTCACCCACAGTTCTACTAACAATGAGTTTTATAATTTAGTTTTGCTATATTAGCGGGTATAAAATGTTACTTCGGAACCCCACCACCATTCCGTCCAGTCCCCCTCAGGCTGCCATGACTGGCATCACTTCAGAATCCCAGGACCAGGTCTCCTCTCCATCTCAGCCCCACAGGACTCAGGGGACATCAGCCAGGAGAGGGTGGGAGTCACGGCTGTGGTTCCAGCTGCTAGGCCTTCTCTCTTTCTGTTCTTGTCCTTGTAGAGCTATGGTCCAGTGTTCCCATGACCACATTTAGCAGAGGCACTGAGGCCTAGAATAGTTAAGTAACTTACCCAAGGAACCATTTCCCGCTGCCCCATAACCTCTCGGGCCTCAGTTCCTCTAACATCCATGAGGATACCACTGGCCTGCCTCACAGGAACACTGAGGGCAAATCACACGAGCACCTAACCGGCACAGCACGGGACTCAGCGCACAGCTGGCTTTTATAGTCCCTGATTGGCTCCCAAAGTGTCCCCAGAACTTCCCTTGACTGCGCTGACACCTGCTGCGCCTCATGCACCTCACTACCGCCAGCTGCACTTTTCTTTGTAATGATTTACCACTTTCCTTCACTGATCACTTCTTCCTCAGCTCTGACTGCCTATCAAGTGGAGTTAAGTATTAATATCAATTTTTAAAATATATAATAAGCCAGGTGTGGTGACACATACCAGTAATCTCACTGCTTGGGTGATTGCTGAGACAGGAGGATCACAAGTTCAAGACCAGCCTTGGTAATTTAGCAAGACCCTCAGCAACTCAGTAAGACCTTGTTTCAAAATATAAAATAAGAGTAGTATTTTGTCAAATTTTCCATATTCCGAGCTGGGCGTGGTGGCACACGCTTGCAATCTGAGCTTTTGGGAGGCTGAGACCCAAGGATCAAAGTTTGTGGACAGCTTCAGCTACTCAGCGAGACCCTTCACAACTCAGTGAAACCCTGTTTCAAATTAAAGAATAAAAAATAGGGCTGGGGGTGTAGCTCAGAGGTAGAATGCCCCTGGGTTCCCTCCCCAGTACTGCTAAATAAATAAATAAATAAATAAGTGTTTATTTAAATTTTAAATTCAAAATTAAAAGGACTAAAAAAATAGGGCCGGGGGAGTAGCTCAAAGGGACAGTGCCCCTGGGTCCCATTCCCAGTGCCACAAAAAAAAAAAAATCCATATTTCATTCTGTTGCTTTTTTTTTTTAATATATATCTACTACTTTTCCACATGCAGTCATAACAGCCAGGCATGATGGCACACATCTGTAATCACAATACCTGGGAGACTGAAACAGGAGAATCGCAGGTTCAAGGTCAGCCTCAGTGACTTTGTGAGACTCTGTTCCAGAAAAATAAAAATTAAAAATAAGACAGGGCTGGGGGTGTAACTCGGAGGTGGAATGTCCTGGGTTCAATCTCCAGTACCAGGAAAAAAAAGTCATATAAACATAACATTCAGGTATGGAAGATATAAAGACCCACATTTTGTCACTAACACTCAGATTTCTTCAGTAGTAAAATATTTATCTCCTGGTGAAACGACAGATTGGAAATGTAGGCACTAAGAGGAAGTCAAGAGCCAAAGGGTAGAAGGCATGCTTAGCGCCCCCTTGAGGCATGGCTGTAACAGACACCAAGAGGTCAGGCAGCATCTAAACCCCAGTATGTGGTGGGGGAGTCTTCTCTGCTGAGTTGGGAATCCACCAACAGCAGCGCCCTGGCACAAGCTTTCAGGCCTGGGAAATGGCAATTGAGAGGAGAGAGGCAGGCAGAAGCTCCAGGAGCGTAAATGCAGGCTCAGGAAAAGAAATGTCTTAGAAACATGATAGAAACAGCCACTTGGCACCAGCTTCACCTTCCTGTTCTCCTCAACCCCTCATCCACCTGCACAGGTGAGATCGTCTGTGACTTAGAGGTACATACATAGAGATATCATTTTACATACTTATGCTCACAGCAGGTTACAGGTAATAGCAGGAAGGCTGTCTTTGCCAAGAAAGCAAAGGAGGAGTCACCATGATGCCTCCAATACATATATGTCTATGTGTATACTTTTTTTTTGGGGGGGGGGAACAAGGTCTCACTAGGTTGATGAGAGTCTCATTATTTTCCAAGGCTGTCCTTGAACCTGCAATCCTCTCTCAGCCTCCCAAGTACTGGGATTACAAGTCTGAGCCACCACACCTGGCTCATATTTTATATTTTGAAACGGGGTCTCAGTTGTTGAGGATCTTGCTAAGTTTCCGAGGCTGGCCTTGAACTTGTCACCCTTTTGCCTCAGCCTCCCAAGTAGTTGGTATAGACATGAGTCACCGCACCTGGCTTTGGTTATTTTTCTCTAAAGAAAATATTCTTGCCTTCCAGCCGGGCGTGGTGGCTCACGCTTGTAATCCCAGTACCTGGGAGACTGAGAAAGGAGGATCAAATGTTTGAAGCCAGCGTCAGCCACTTAGTGAGGCCCTCTGCAACTTATTGAGACCTTGCTTCAAAATAAAAGAATAAAAAATAGGGCTGAGGGTGTAGCTCAGAGGCAGAATGCCCCTGGGTTCAAACCCCAGTATCGCAAAATAAAACATATATATTTTTTCTTGCCGTCCAATGGTCTAAGGCTAAGGCTGTTTTTCTAACTACAAATTGGTAACCTATTTGTGGGTCATGAAATAAATTTGCGATTTATCAACAGATTTCTTTTTAGAAAATGAAATAGAAAATAGCAGGCAAGACTGAGTTAGGAGTTGATTTTTCTTTCAATATCCTCAATTAGCTTTAATAATAGGCCAATAAAAATAATAATAGCTAACATTTATTAAGGTTTACTATGCTAAGCATTATGTCAGGCTTGTGCTAGGCACTTGGTGTATCACTATCTCATTTAATCTTTCCAAAACACTTGTATGGAGTAGGAAGTCTTGTTATAGCCATTGTGATAGTGAGTTTTATATGTCAATTGGATAAGCTCTTCTACCCAGTTATTTGATCAAACTCTCATCTAGGTGTTACAATGAAGGTATTTTAGATGTGCTAACATCTACAATCAGTTGATTTGTATAAAGGACAGTACCATGGATAATCTGGGTGGGCCTGATCTAATCGGCTGGAAGGCTCTGAGACTTCCCTGAAGAAGAAGAAACTCCACCTGTGGGCTGCAGCATCGGCTCTGGCTGGAGAGCACCCATAAACCTTCCTGACAGCCTGCCCTACAGATGTTCAACTCTTTCGGTCAGCCCCTACAACTGTGTAAACAATTCCTTGCAATGAGCCATTTATCTACCTGTCTGTCTGTCACCTACTGGCTCTGTTCTCTGGCAGATCCCTGACTGATGCCAGCATCCTACAGATGGGAAAAATGGAGACTATTGAGGTTTAGTAATTTACCCAAAACCACTCAGCAGAACAGGGACGCAAACCCAGATGTTATTCAAAGGTATGGTGCTCCAGGGTAACCACATGATGTATTATACAAACTGTGACACTCTGTGAGTGAAGGAAGATGCTATTAATTATCCCTGGATGACAGGTGTAGACCAGAACCTCTGGGACAAACCTCAGTTCCACAGAGCTCTGCACAGCACCACCTCCCTCTCTTCCCTTGCTCTTCTCTCTCTCTGGCTCCTCTGCCCATAGACACCCTCAGGGCTCCACCCTCAACAACTCTTCCCTTAACCTGTTTCTGTGTCAAGCTTCTTTCTTTCCTTTCTTTAGCTAAGTATCAATCTGCAACATCAACATTAAAAAAAAAAAAATCAAACCAAGGGTCATTTCTCAGTTCTCATTCTGTCTTGTTGCTGCGCCCCCCCTTTTGAATTCTCTCTTCCTTGGATTCTGTGCTGGGGGTCCCCAAGATAACTCTCATGTATATGAGATCTCAAAGAACTCAGCACATGGCTGTACTCGTAGGTAGGACAGGGAAGGCAGCAGGAGTCAGGAGATCAACGTGCAAGCATTAGGCCTTCTGATTCCCTGCATAGATTCCTTTTTTTTTTTTTTTTTTTTTTTTTTGGTACTGGGGATGGAACCTAGGGACAGACATTCTACCTTCAAGCTACGCCCCCAGCCTTATATTTTTATTCTTTATTTTGAAACAGGGTCTCACTGAGTTGCAAAGAGCCTCACTAAGTAGCTGAGGCTGTTTTCAAACGGTGATCTTCCTGTCTCAGCCTCCCAAATGCTGGGATTACAAACATGTGCCACCACGCCTGGCTCTCCTTCTTAGATTCTTACCCCAGCAAAATATGCAGCAACCAGGGGTATTGTGCTGCCCATGGAAGCCCATCAGAGACTCAGCACCCAAGACACACAGCATAGGCTGAATGCCACCCTCATCAGTCAGGGAAGGGTGGGTACCGGGAAACACAGGACCACCCTGGCAAGAAGGCTGCTGTGCTAACTCTTCTGCATAGATCCCCTGGCTCTGAGGCATCTGGTTCCCTCTGCTGCCCCCGAGAAAGGCATCCCTTAACATCCAGCCACATTCTTGTCATGGCTCCCTGCTTGTTCTAAGGCATGGAGCCTTAGAACCATGTTCTAAGGCATGGAGCCATGCCTCCACGGGCCCATAGTTCTAAGGAAACTCTTACAAAGCCAAGGGCCAGGTTTTGGAGTCCCCTTGAGACCCCAGTCCATCTAAGGCCAGGGCTAGAGAGTCTCATCAGAGGGTTCCAGCAAGCCGACATCCTGTCTCCTCCTCCTCTACCACTGATGGGGGGGCATGCCTCAGTTTCCCCATCTGTAAAAGCAGGACACCGGTTCCCCTCCGCTCTGAAATGCCACTGTACTATGCTGTCCCCGCCAAACTCGGTGTCTTCACCTCCCCCATCTAATACCAGCCCTCCATAACCCTTCTCCAGAGCAGCATCCTGTTCCCACACTAAACAGCCATGCACTGGGCCCCAACCTTGATGGGCAGGTGCTTATGAGTTCCCAGGGGCCTCGGGACTACTGGATATGTGAGTGAGTGTGTGTGTGTGTGTGTGTGTGTGTGTGTGTGTGTGTGTGTGTGTAGGGGGGTGGGGTCCCGAACTTGTTTCCCCCTCTGAGCTTGCTCCCGGATCCGGGCGAGAGTTTGAGGAGTGGGCCGAGGAGGCCGGGGGTAGATCCAGAGGCAGGAAAAGGAAGTGCACGGAAAGCCTGGCTCAGCCCTGGACCTGCCCCGACTCCACCGCACCAGGGAGCGGGCTGCCTCCCTCCTGGCCATCCACTTTCCCCAGAAAGTAGGCCGAGTGAGCGCCCCCAGGAGGTGCTAACGTTAAAAACAAAACAGTCCTGAGGTTCGTCTTCAGACCAGCGAGAGGAGGCTGGAGGCGGCCTCCGGGCAGAGCCTGGCCCAGCCCGGCCGCCCCGGCGCGCCCCCCCGCCGCCTACCTCCTCCCCGCCGTAGCGCGCCAGCTCCTCCTCGGTGAACAGCCGCACCGGGGGCCCGCGCTCGGCGGGGCGCGGCGTCCTCCCGGCCAGGGCCAGGGCCAAGGCCAAGGCCAGGGCCAGGGCCAGGGCCAGCGGCCGCCACCCGGGCGCCCGGCCCGCCATGGTGAGCGCGCAGCGCCGGGCGAGGGCAGAGCGGCCGGCGGGAGGCCCGGGACCGCCCCGGGGCGGGGAGCCCCAGCCCCAAACCCAGCCCCAAGCCCGCCTCCCGCTCCACGCCCGGCGGGATCGCAGCCCCGGCTCCCTCCTCCAACTCCAGACTGAGAGATAGCAAAGACCCCCCGGTTTAGTTTCTTCCTTAGGCGTGGAAGACACAGACGCATGGCGGGGGGCAGCTTGCTCTTTGGGGCCACCAACATTTTGTGGTTTGCAGAACTGGCAAAAAGATCACAGAAGGGCTTGCTGTGCAGGCAGTGATCCCAGCAGTGAATGAATCCCAACTCATTTAATCCTCTCTCTATCCCTATAAGGACTACGATTGTCTCCCCTTTTACACATTTTGAAGCTGAAATGCAGTGGGTGATGAGCCAAGACCAAGGCCAGACGAGGTGTCCCCGGGTCTGTCTTTCTTTCTCTCACACCCACAACTAAGTCAGCAAATCCTCCTGGTTCTATTTTAAAAATGGAAGCCCCAGGCTGTACCTTCTCTCACCATAGGAACCAAATGTTTACCAGTTCAACAGAAGGGGCACCCAGTGCAGGCTGATCTCGACAGGACCTGTCTACTGACCCTCTGCCTCAGTGACAGGCCCCCCTCTTCCTGCATGGGATTGTGTTGAGACCAACAGTGATAACAGGTTTATAAACCATGCAGTGCGTTATCTAGTTACACCGTGTTACTGGGACTCTGCATTGGCAGAGGCCCTGCTAAGCCCCTGAGTACAGTATCACAGCCTTTCTGAGGCACGCAGTTCCTTGACAGTGTCTTTGCTGTACCTGTGCTGCTTCTCTGATGGGGCCCATTCTCTTTCTACAGTTCTGCGGGCCTCAGGACCCTCTTTAAGTTGAAAGATGTGCCCTTAATTGTTACTGATCACGTGTAGCCACCCCCTCTCTAGAGGGCTGGGGTGTAGTTCAGAGGTAGAATGCCCCTAGGTTCAATCCCCTGTATTCTCCCCACACCCCAAAAAGAAAAGAAATCCTGGTGATGGCTTATACTAGGATGGTCATGGCAGAGATAGTAAAAGGTGCTCATATTCTGACTACATTTTAATAATACAATCAATTGGATTTGCTGATTTAGTTGTGGGTGTAAGAGAAAGGGAGGAATTGTGATGACTCCAAGTGTTTTAGCCAGAGCAAATGGGACCCTGGGGTTTAAAACCATGAAGAGCAATGGCTTAGTGGTAGAGCTTGGCTAGCGTGGGTGAGGCCCTGGGTTCAATTCCCAGAGCTGCAAACAAAACAAATAAACAAACGCAGCCAATGAGAAGGTCCGTGGGTGGAGCAGATCTAGAGTAGGACTGTCCCCAGGTTGAGCTTTGAACCTTACAATAACCACTAACTCTAATATACTAGTTAACAGGTGCTAGATGGTGCTCTAAGTACTTTACATCTGATAACTCATTTAGTCCTCCCAGAGTTCTATGAATAGGTATTAATGTTCCTATTCTACATATGTGGTGACTGAGGTACAGACAGATTACACTTCCCAAGATCACAAAGTCAGGAAGAGGCCAGGCTGAGCCTGAGGACCAGGCAGTCAGGCCTCAGGGCTCCTGCTTTCAGTAACTGCTCTCTGCTGCTGCCAGGTGGGCATCCAGGGGAGCAGTGGGCTGCTGGGCGTGCCAGCCTGGGCCTCAGGAGAGAGCTGGAGGCTGGAAACAAGTGTTCACATACACTTTGTTTTGTTTTGTTTTGTTTTGTTGGTACTGGGGGTGGAAGCCAGGGGCTTTCTACCTCCAGACTATACTCCCAGACCGACTTTCTATTTTATTTGGAAACAGGGTCTCACTAAGTTGCTGAGAGCCTCACTAAGTAGCTGAGGTTGGCTTCGAACCTGTGCGATCCTCCTGTCTCAGCCTCCTAAGCGCGGGGATTACAAGCGTGTGCCACCACGCCCGGCTCATATCCACTCTGGAATTGTGTTGGTGTTCTAGGGTTGCTGCGCCTAGGATCACAGACTGTATGGTTTAAAACAACAGGAGTTTATCCTCTCTAGGTTCTGGTGGCTAGAAGCTTCTTTTTATTTCCTTTTGTGGTATTGGGTATTAAACCCATGGGGGACCTACCTCTGAGCTATATCCCCAGCCCTATTTTTTACTTTAATCTTGAAACAGAGTCTCTCTAAATTGCTGAGGCTGTCCTTGAGTCTGTGATCCTCCTGTCTCAACCTCCCTAGGACTGGTACTACAGGCTTGTGCCACGATACCTAGCTAAGGCTAGGCTTTTTTTTTTTTTTTTGGAAACCAGGGGCATTCTACCTCTGAGCTACACCCCCAGCCCTATTTTTTATTCTTTATTTTTTGAAACAAGGTCTCACTGAGTTGCAAGGGGCCTCTCTAAGTAGCTGAGGCTGTCCATGAACTGAGATCCTCCTGTCTCAGCCTCCCAAATGCTGGGATTACAAGCGTGCACCACCAGGCCCGGCTGAGGCTAGACATTTTAAATTGACATGTCAGCAGGGTTATGAACCCTTGGAGACTAGGTGGCTCTTTCCTTGCTTCTTCCTAGCTTCTGCTGTTGACTGGCAGTCCTTGGGACACTGTCTGTTGCTTGGTCAGGGAATGGAGCCTGGTCCCCAGAGCTGCAACCTGTAACCAGCACGTGAGTGAATGAAGCCATTCTGGCTTGTAGCTGCGTCCCTCCAATCCGTCTTCTGTCACCACGTGACACTCTCCCCATGTGTCTATCTTCCTATCAACTTTCATCTTTGTATAAGGACATAGAAAGTTTTCCTATTCCGAATAAGGTTGTATTCAGAGATGCTGAAGTTAGGACTTCAACATATTTTGAAGCCACACCAACTTAGAGCAGGAATCGCTAGGGTCTAGGTGGCAATTCGAGCCATGAGACTAGAGGGGACCACTTCAAGAGTAAGTGGTAAGGAGAAGGAAGAGTTAGTTTAGTCGAAGGCCACCTGATAGAGCTGAGAGGAGGAGAAATCGGCACAAGAGATAGAAAAGGAGCAGCAAATGAGGTAGGAGCAAAGCATATGGTGTCCTAGAAATCAGGGAGGAAGGATCAGTGAGTCCAGTGTAACAAATACATGGAGAAAGAAGCATTGGGAAATGGCCTTCTGAACTGACAACACCATTTGTGACCTTGACAAACACAATTTCCTTGGAAAGCCTGATTGATAGGTGCTGGGAGAAAGTGGGAGGAGAGGCCTTGGGGACATCAAGGACTGAAAACTATTTGTGTATGGTATTGAGGACTGAACCTAGGAGCATTCTACCTCGGAACTACACACTTGGCCCTATTTTTATTTTTATTTTTATTTTTGTGGGTCTCAGGATGGAACCCAGGAGTATTCGACCTCCAAGCTACACCCCTGCCCTATTTTTTATTCTTTATTTTGAAACAGGGTCTCACTACGTTGCAGAGGGCCTCACTAAGTAGCTGAGGCTGTCCGCGAACCACAATCCTTTGGTCTCAGCCTCCTGAATGCTGGATTACAAGCGTGCATCACCACGCCCGGCTCCTTTTTTTTTATTTTTTTATATAGAGTCTCACTAAATTGCTGAGAGACTTGCTAAGTTGCTGAAGCTGTCCTTGAACCTATCATCCTTCTGTATCAGCCTCCCAAGTACTGAAATTACAGGCCTGTGCCAGCATGCCCGGCTAAAAACTCTTATGGTCCATTTCTCCATGCTAGTATGGAAGAGCCCCAGGAGCAAGGTTGGTGGGGTACCTTATTCATTTTGTAGTCCAGGGCTTGGTACATTTTATTGCTAAACCAAGTTGAATACTGGATTATCTAGTATCTCCTTCAAATGTGGGAGCACATCCATCTTTTCCAGTTTGGTCACAATGACAAAAAAACAGAGAGGAATAATAAGACTGGAATAAATTTCTTTGGTTACTTCCAGCTTAAAATTCTGTGGTAGTATGCCATGTCCTATCAAGCATCCTTGTATTAATGTAGCAAGAAATGTAATTGTTGCTTGTTGTTTTTGCTTTGGCCAGCAAGCACTCCAAAATGAAATGCTAAAGTATTTTATTCATAAATTTAGCAAACATATGCTGACCCCTACAAATGTTAGCTGTGTTATATACTATCTCATTCAACAGATGTAAGGGATTTGGGGGTAAGGGAAGGTAGAGGGGGTGATGGGACCTCCCACAGCTAAGGCTCCAGAGGGCCCAGGGTGTTCTGATGTGCTTGCCAGAGGAGGGAAGAGGCCTGGTGGGCTGAGTGGAGGGAACTGCAGAGCTGCAGCTGCAGGGTTCACAGAGCAGCATTCAGAGGCCTAATAAGCAGCCTCTATCTGCTTTACCACTTAGCAGCCCAGGGTGGCCGCCCAGAACAGCTGTTCAGGCAGTGGGAGGGGAGGAGAGACCTACCCTTACATGGCCAGCACCCAAATTTTCTGCCACTTTTAGGGCTCAGGGCTTCTGATGTGGTCAAATAGCGCCTATGGGTGTTCGTTGCATGCACACTTTGGCCTCTCATAAGCCCTGTGAAGAAGAGCAGGGTTTAACAGTCGTGCCAAGGCCGGCAGGAGGGCTCTGTGAGTTGAAAGATCTATGGGTGAGGGGCTGATCCAGGAAAGGAACTTGGGCTCCTCACTCCAAGTGTGTGCCTCAAGAATAATGGAAAAGAAACATCGATTCACTCCTGAATGAAATCATCACTTGATCACCGCTCTCCTTCTATCTTATTTGAAACAAGGTGCCTCAATTTCTTCATCTGCAAAATAAAATAGGGAGAAAAATATTCTCCTCACAGGCTTCCTCGCAGGATCAAGGACATAAACAAGTGAATGTTCTTCTTAACATCCAAAGTGCTCTACAGGCATTTATCCCCAGTCAAGCTTTCTCTTGCAGTTACAGTTTAGGCGCTCCTACCCATTTGATCTGGCCTCCTTGTTCCATTTGGCATTCATTTCCTCCATCCCTCTCTCTCCAACGAAAAGAGGAAGTGAAAGACTAAACCGTTAGGGCTTTGGGCCAGGAGTCAGCCTGGACTCTGCACAGCTCTCCTGCTTAGGCGCCCCGCCAAAACTACATTTCCCAGCAGCCCCTTCGCAGCCCGGCGGAAGAGAGCGAGGCGCACGCGCAGAGCGCGCCACGCCTGTCTCGGACGCAGTTCGGAGCCCGCCTCGCTAGGCGGAGGCTGCAGGTCCAGGCGCTGCCGCTGCACTTCCATCTCTCGACGCCGCCCGGGCCGAAGCGGGCTCAGGTGTGCCTTCGCCCCACCAATGCCATGATCGGGCAGGAACTCTCCACATCCTACCAGGAGGTACGAAGGAGAAGGGGGTGGCTGCAAAATTTCTTGGGAGGCGGTGGAGCGGAATCTCGGGGTCTGGACCTTTGGAGCTCGGGGGACTCGGGCTGCGCAGCCCCGGGGGACGGGGTCAGCGAGTCCGCCGGAGGTCGCGGGGCACCCACGAGCCGCAGCGCCGGCAGGCAGGAAGGGGGCGGCCGCCCAGCCGCCTCCGGATGCTGCGGGTGGATTGGCCGAGGGATGGAGTCCCTGAAGCCGCGGTCTGTAACCAGCAGGTGAATGATTAAAACCACCTCGGCCCCAGCCAGTGGCGCGGCCCATCGTCCGGGCCTCTGTTCTGTGCCACGAGTGGAAACAGCTGCATCCTCCTGCGGGCGAGAGCAGATGCGCATTTGGCATCAGCCTTCCTGCAAGCCCAGGGCCTCGCGGCCACCGCGGCTAATGGCCGGGATAATTGCCCCTCGTCTTGGTGGCCGCCTACTTTGAAAAAGTGCCTCCACCGTCATTGCTGCTTCGCGCTCCTCTCAGTCTGACCCTTCTGTGTCTCCTCCTCCCACGACTTTAAGAATCGCTTTCCAGTTCTTTTGTCTCTTGCCTGACCTGCGTCCAGGCTGAGCTCCGGCTTTTCCTTAGAGCAGCTCTTCCTCCTGGCCCCCTCATCTCCCTTAGTGCCCGCCTGCCGAAAACCTTGGTCACCTTGGTAACCTTTCTCTCTTGCTCTCCACTGTGCTCCTCTCACTTGCCAAGGGTAGGAAATTCCACATTCTCACTCCTCCAGTTTGTGGTCCTGTGTCTGCTGTAATCACCTGAATGTAAATCTATGTTACCACTTCTTTCTTCAGTCCTTTCTTAATTATCTTCATATTTGTTTTAAGCCCTGGCCCTGACCCCAGAGCATTTTGTTTTCATAGTTCCAATGCTGCCCTCCTTCTTATCCAGAATAATCAAAACTCAGCAAACTCAGCAGTTTATTACCTTGGCTATCTTCCTACCCACCTAGGTTCTGCTGCATTGTGAACACACTGGTTAAAAGCGAATGGTACATGGAAAGTGCTTAGCTCAGTGCTTGATGACCCTCTGTGAAGAACAGGATGTAGGCAGCTCCTGCTTCATATAAATTATTTACTAAAATATAGGCAGCTATCTTCTTGCGGAGCAAGGCCACTGGTGAAGTCTGTTGCTCACTGGGGGTATCCCCATGGTGGAAGGTACTGGAAGGACCCTTCCACTTGACTTTTTAAAAGGCTGTTCTGAAGTCCCAAGAAGACTGCCCAGAAATGACCTGCATCTTTTTTAGAGCGGACCTAACTCTGAGTTGGTTGTCTGCTGAGGGGGGATTTTGGCTTTGGGGACAGGGCATACTGAGGATTTGGCCAGGGTAGGCAAGGAGGTGGGCTCATTATGGCTGCAGGTAGTCAGGAAGGATCTGGATGGGAGGGTGTTGCTACCTGGGTCAGGGTGAACCTAGATGAAGCTTGAATCAGATAATCATGTGTGTTTCCAGGACCAGTGAAACTGCACTGAAGGCCAAGGCCCTCTGTTTTGCCATGTCTTCTGGCCTGTGTCTCATGATGCCTTCTCCAGACTCCCAGTCCTCTCCTACTTGCAGTTTTTATTTTTTTATTTCTTTTATTTCTGCTTGGAGGGCTTTAAACTGAGGATATTTGTCTGATTTAAGGAGTGAATTCTTAGATAAAGGGATGGGAGCAAAACATATGCATATGAGCTGGGTTTTTTTTTTTTTTTTTTTTTTTCCGGGTCTGGGGATGGAACCCAGGGGCATTTGACCTCCAAGCTACACCCCCTGCCCTATTTTTTATTCTTTATTTTGAAACCGGGTCTCACTGAATTGCAGAGGGCCTCACTAAGTAGCTGGGGCTGTCCGCGAACCACGATCCTCCGGTCTCAGCCTTCCAAATGCTAGGATTACAAGCATGTGCCACCATGCCCGGTTTATATGAGCTGTTTTTTTAACTCGACTCCTGGAGATGAATTTTTAAGTGAAATATCTTGAAACCTTAAATGATGATACTATGAAGCTGAAAAAGCGCTTGGGAAAACCATTCTCTCTCCCAATTCAATGATGTATCCTCCTCTAATCTCTGACTTCTCTTGCCCTCCTTCCTAGTCCTGTGGAGCCTGGTGATTAAAACTGTATCCTTTCTGCTTTTCTCAGTGGCATGGTTTCCTCCATTTGACAGGTGAGAATGCTGACAAGTGAGATGAGGTTGCCTGTTACAGGCTGTTAATTAGCACCTGTCACCTGGACTACCCTTCCCACCTCCTGTCATTTACAGCCTAAGTCAGGGAACTTTAGCTGGAGTCTCGGAGAGCTCTACAACAACTTTACCATCCATCCCCCCACCTTTTCCCCTCTCTCGGCAGACTCTAAGTCATATTTCCTCTTCTTTTGAGAAGTGGTGAAGACCTTGGGCTTTGGAACTAGACCAACTGGGATTTGACTCCTACCTCTGTGTTGCATTGGCTTCATGGCCATGAAAAATGTAGTAGGTTGAATTGTGTTTCCCCAAAACAAAGATATGTTGAAGTCCTAGCCTCCAGTATCTCAGACTGTAACCTTGTTTAGTAGTAGGGTTTCAGTATGAAGTACTAACTCATACTGTTAAGAGTTAGTAGGGTGGGCCCCTAACCCAATATGACTAGTGTCCTTGAAGAAAATCAGGCTAAGACAGACTCAGGGAGAACACCTTGTGAAGATAGAGGCAGAGACTGGAAATCAGACGCATGTATCTATCAGCCAAGAATTGCTGGCTGTCACCAGGAGCTAGAAGAGAGGCATGGGCATATTTTCCCTCACAGCCCTCAAGAAGAAACCAACATGTCAACACCATCAGTGTGCAGCAGCTTCTGCTTTTCTATTTTAGTCTAGAAAAGCAAAGCAGATGCAGCTAACCTGTTCACTCACTTTGCTTCCTTCTCCCTTTAGCTGAGTGAGGAGTTGGACCAGGTGATTGAGAACTCAGAGCAAGCAGACGAGCAGGACAAGCAGACCGTCAAAGTCCAAGGTCCAGGTGTCTTACCAGGTGAGGAGGCTCGGTGCTGGGGTGGGAGTGCTGGAAACAGCTGTGCTCTTGCTGTGCCTGAGGACCTAGTCCAGGTGCCTTGCTGACTCTGGGAGTGGAAGAGCCCCTTGCTCTGCACCTTGGTGTCATATCTCAGGTATTGCCCTAGTTTTCTACAGCTATGCATATTTAACTAGCCGCAAGACAGAGGATACATCTAGGCTGGTGTCTGCTCCCTCCCTCCCCAAGGTCATCAGTTTTATTATAAGATTCATAAGGAATAGAAAAAAAATTTTTTTTTCCTGTGGTACTGGGAATGTAACCCAGGGGCATTCTACCTTCAAGCTACACCTCCAGTCCTATTTTTTATTCTTTATTTTGAAACAGAGTCTCACCGAGTTGCAGAGGGCCTCACTAAGTAGCTGAGGCTGTCCGCGAACCGCGATCCTCCTGTCTCAGCTCCTCAAATGCTGGGATTATAAGTGTGTACCACTGTGCCTGGTTAGAAATTTATTAATAACCATCTCAAGGCAGGAGGAAGTTTCCCAGGAAAAGGTCTTGCACTTTTCCCAGGTGGGGCAAGGGTGCCCCCTCATCTCTAGGAGGCTCCAGGTGGCCTGGTGACTGCAGTCCCTGTGGAGAAGCCTCAGGGGGTTTGTGTGTCCCTCCTGCAGCTGCCTGAGTCCAAGGGCTAGCCGAGGTCAGGGTCCAAGGAGTTGGTTTTGTCCATCTTAGTGGTCCTTTTTCATTGGAGACACTTTGATGTTAAATAGTCCGTGGCGCCTCTGTTCCCTTTCCACTGGAGCTGCTTGGTTGGGTCCAGGGTGTATCTTTGGGGCCAGCACACAGTAGCAACACATTTGTATGATGCAGGTCTTGATTCTCCGGGTTACCTGCTTCCAGCCCTGACTGCTGTCCTGGTTCTACACGGCAGGCCCAGCGTATATGGGGCTGCTGGGTGGAGGGGAAGTCTTTCTGCCACTGGTCCCTGGGAGGACCATCTGCTCTCAGCCTGCCCTATGCTGCTGCTCCTTGTGCAGGGACTTACTTGGGGTCCTCAGAATCATGCTAGGGGCTATGCTGGGACTGGGGGGGTCCTCTCTCCCTGGGCTGCATAGAACAGCAGGCAGACGATCACTACTCTCCCCCAGGCTGGGAAGGAGAATGGCAGGCAGGCTCTCTGTACTCTCCCCTGGGCTGCACAGGGGAACAGCATGCGGGCTGTCTCTACTTTTTCCCCTGGGCTACACAGAGGAATGGCAGGCAGCCTGTGTCTTCTGCTCAGATTGCTTGTTCTCCTCATTCAGTGAATGCTCAGAGGGCAAGAAGGGGGAGGTGTGAGGGGCAGGCTCTTGCTGTATTCTTTGGGGGGACAGTGAAGGCTGAAGGGTCTGCTGGGGATGGGGGCAGCCTAACTCCCCGATGCTTGGGCCCAAACTGGAATGAGCACCCTGCCCCCCACCCCCGGCTTGATTTGTTAGACAATTAAATCTGTAGCCATATCTTTGTCAAAGTAATGAAAATCATACTTGTCAGTCAGGAATCCTAGAGTCAGCAAAAGTGTCCTTCCCACAGGAGGAGGGGTTAAAGGCATCCCCAAATACTTTGGTCCCTTTATACAGCTGTAACAGAATACCGTAGGCTGGGTAATTTATTAAATTATCCAGATCAGTTATGAAATTGATCTCTGCTGTTCTGGAGGCCAGCAGGTCTAAGGCCAAGACCCCAGGATATTCAGTGTGTGGAGAGGACTGGCTTCCTCCTCCCAGCACGGTGCCTTGTAGCTGTGTCCTCACATGCCGGCAAGGCAGAAAGGTTGAACTCGGTGTCTCAAGCCTTATCCTTTTTTTCTCCTTTTTCCTTAGTTTTCTCTTTTCTTTTGTGGCACTGGGGATTGAACCTGGAGTATTCTACCACTGAGCTACATTCCCAGCCCTTTCTATCTTATTTTCAGAGATAGGGTTGCTAAGTTGCCCATACTGGCCTCCAACTTGGGATCCTCTTAGCCCAGCGAGTAGCAGGGATTACAGGCTTATGCCACCATATCTGGCTTAATATATATATATATTAAAAAAACGTGCGTGGCTGGGCATGTTGGCGCATGCTTGTAATCCCCACACTTGGGAGGTGGAGACAGGAGGATCGTGCAGGTTCAAAGCCAGCCGGGCTGGCTTAAGAAACCCTGTTTCCAAATATAAAAAAAGTATAAAATAGGTCTGGGAGTGTAGCCTGGAGGTAGAAGGGCTTCCAGGAACCCCAGTACCACACACACACACACACACACACACACACACACACACACACACGTGTGTGTGTTGCCATGCGTGGTGGCGCATGCTTGTAATCCCCACGCTTGGGAGGTGGAGACAGGAGGATCGTGCAGGTTCGAAGCCAGCCTCTCTGGCTTAAGAGACCCTGTTTCCAAACAAAAATATAAAATAAGTCTGGGAATGTAGCCCGGAGGTAGAAGGGTTTCCAGGAACCCCAGTACCACACACACACACTTTTGTGTGTGTGTGCAATATTGGGGATTGAACCAGAGCTTTGTGTATGCTAGATGTTTCCTTCCTCTTCCTTTTTTCCTCCCTTCCTCTCTCCCTCCCATCCTGGGGATTGACCCAGGGGTGTCCTACCTCTGAGTGACACCCTCAGCCCTATTTTATTTTTTATTTTGAAACAGGGTCTCAGTAAGTTGCTGAGGGCCTTGCTAAGGCTGGCCTTGAACCTGTGATCCTCCAGTCTCAGCCTCCCAAGCCCTTGGACTATAGTCACATGCCACACAAATAATCTTTTCTAAAGGTACGCATCCCATCCATCAGGTTAGAGCCTCACGGCCTGGCCACCTCCTGAAGGCCTCACCTTTCAATACTGTTGCATTGGGTTGACATTTCAGCAGGAATTTGGAGGGACACATACATTGAAACCACAGCACCAGATAAACAAGAGCCAAGGAAGTTGGTCACTAGATGTATCCTACACGAGGGGAGACTTTTAGGTTGAACTGAAGGACACCAGACAGGAACTCAGAGCTCTGGGATGGAGTGGAGTTGGGGATTCCAAAGAGGGGCAGCCCAGCCTAGCCCAGTGGAGGTTGGAGTGTGTCCAGGCTAGAGAAACTTTATCTTACATCACAGACACCAGCCAGGAGGTAGCCAGGAACCACTGGATGCATCTGACATCCGAGAGCTTTCTTTTTCAGACTTGCCTGCTGTGCCAGCTGCTGATCTCCGGGATGGTGCTGAGCGCTGTGGGCGGGGCTTGGGCACTGGGTTCTGGCAGCCCGGTGTTGCCCTGCTCCTGCGGGTGACCATCTTGTGGCTCAGCCCTGCCTCTTGGCTCTCCAGCGTCTCAAAAGCACCACGGCTGGTGCGCCAGCAGCTCCTGCTGCACCACCAGTGCAGGTCAGCTCCTGCACGTACTTGCTTGGCCCAGGGTCGGCACTGGCCATGGTCCCTGCCAGGCCGCTGTGGCAGGTGAGCAGTTTGCCTGCTCTGCTCTTTTTTATGTGTGTGGTACTGGGTATGGGTGTTCTACCCCTGAGCTATACCCCCAGCCTTATTTTATTTATTTTATTTTGTTATTTTTGCAGAACTGGGGATTGAACCCAGGGGTGTGCTACCTCTGAACTATACCCCAGCCCTACTTTTTATTCTTTATCTTGAAACAGGGTCTAGGTTATGGAGAGCCTCTCTAGGTAACAGGCTGGTTGTGAACTTGCAATCCTCCTCTCTCAGCCTCCCCAGTACTGGGATTACAAATATGCACCACCACCACACCTGGCTTATTATTATTATTATTTTTATTTTGAAACAGGGTTTTTTGCTAGTTTGCTGAGTCTCTCTAGGCTGTCCTTGAAACTACGAATCTCCTGTCTAAGCCTCCCAAGTACTGGTATTACAGGTGTGCGCCACCACACCTGGCTTTTTTTTCTTTTTTTCAGTATTGGGGATGGAACCCAGGGACTTTCTACCTCCAAGCTACACCCCAGCCCTATTTTTTATTCTTTATTTTGAAACAGGGTCTCACTGAGTTGCAAAGGGCCTCGCTAAGTAGCTGAGGCTGTTTGCAAACCTGGATCCTCCTGTCTGAGCCTCCCAAATTCTGGGATTACAAGAGTGTGCCACCACGCCCAGCTTTGCCTGCTTGTTTTGATACTCCAGTTCGAGCTAGTTCCTGAGGTCAGGTCATGGGATACAGTGGTAGATGTTTTGGGTCTTTGTTCTTCCATTCCTCCTGCCCTGGGAAGCTTCAGGTAGGAGAGCCTGTAATATCACAGCCCAGAGCCCTCTGGGAGCCGTCTCAGGCTGCAGTGCGCAGATAGCAAGGCCTCTCCAGTACTGCTGCCCAGATGGATAAGCAGCCTGTCAGTCAGCTGGCGTCTTACTGAGCTTCAGCCCTGCGGTCACGTCGACACAGTTGACTGCTTCTTTCTCTTGGACGCTCTCTACTTCCTTGGCTTCCACAGAGTACCTCTCAGGCCACTCTGCCCAGACTCCTTTGCAGCTATGCTCCAGTGCTTGGGTGTTGGGTGTTTCTTTGGCTCCTTCTGTCTCTCTAGCAGGTGATCCACCTAGGCCTGTCCCCTGTATCAGGCATCGCTTGCTCCTATGTGAGTCTCATGTTTCTGTCTGTCCCAGAGGTGACCCAGGAGCTCTTGGGCTTCCGGCTGATCGTTTTTCTACAGGGCCTTCTCTCAGCTCCTTGGGAGTCACTTATCCTGCACGCTTCTCCTTTGCAGCTCTTGCTTTTGCAGTAAGTAATATATCTTTTTGACTGCAAAATGTTCATCTCTTCTACTACCAGACGCTCCGTGAGGGCAGACATTAGTCTGTTTCGTTTACCGCTTTGGCCCTGGGAATAAAGATTTATGGAGTGAATGAATGGAGTCCCAGCTTGCCCCAGCCCCTTGAGGGAATTTTTGGAAGTGGGGTTCTGTTCTTTTTGGTATCTATATTTGTGTGAGAGAAAAATGGGCCATGAAATTCTATCATTCTGCCTGCTGCTTAATCAGAGAAGACTGTGCAGAAGGAAGGACACTTGAAAAGGCAGCTCGTGTTTCCTGAAGGCTTCTTCTGTGTCCGGTTCTACCAACTCCTGCCACATTTAATTCTCATGACAACCCTGAGAGTTGGCTGCTCTTTCTTCTTTTTTTTTTTTTTTTTTTTTTGGTATTGGGGATTTAACCCAGGGCCATTTCTACCTCAGCTACACCCCTAACCCTATTTTTTGTTCTTTATTTTGAAATAGGGTCTCACTAAGTTGTGGAGGGCCTCAGTAAGTAGCTGAGGCTGGCTATGAATCTGTGATCTTCCTTTCTCAGCCTCCCAAGTACTG
Organism: Muscardinus avellanarius; assembly: GCF_963383645.1. Classification (NCBI taxonomy): domain Eukaryota; kingdom Metazoa; phylum Chordata; class Mammalia; order Rodentia; family Gliridae; genus Muscardinus; species Muscardinus avellanarius. The sequence goes on from NC_137793.1 coordinate 78,133,660, forward strand.
AGATTACAAGCATGTACCACCACGCCTGGCTGAGAGGCAGTTATTATTTTATAAACAAGGGGTCGTGGATCAGAAAGGTTAAGTAAAGCAGGAGAAGATTGTATGGATGGTGAACAGACAGACTGAGATAAACTCTGTCTCACCCATACTTTTTCTACTCTACCAGAGGAGGAAAAGAGTCCCTCCCTCCCTCCCTCCCTTCCTTCCTGTGGTGCTAGTGAATGAAGAATGAACCTCACTCATGCTAAGAGCTCTCACCGAGCTACATCCCCAGCCCTTTTTATTTTGAGACGGGTCTTGCTAAGTTACCCAGGCTGTACTGGAATTTGCTGTTCTCTTGCTTTAGCCTACACAGTCACTGGGATTAGAGGTGTTCTACCACCATGCCTAGCTGCCTGAGTTTCTTTTACTAATCTTTTATAGGTTTCAGTGCATTGTAAATGGGATTGTTTTCTTGGTTTGCTTTTCAGCTAGTTTTCCGTTTGTGTATAGAAATGCTACTGATTTTTATGTTGATCGATGTTCCTTTACTGAATCCATTTATTAGTTCTAACGGGTATGTGTTGCACTAGGACTGTTCTACCACTGAGTTATGCCTCCAGCCTTATTTTACTTTTTATTTTGAAGCAGGGTCTCGCTAAGTTGCTGAAGGTCTACAGGGTGTGGTGGCACATGCTTGTAATCCCAGCATTTGGGAGGCTAAAACAGGAGGATTACGGTTTGTAGCCAGCCTCAGCTATTTAATGAGGCCCTTTGCAACTCAGTGAGACCCTGTTTCAACATAAAGAATAAAAAACAGGGCCGGGCGTGGTGGCGCACACTTAAAATCCCAGTAGTTGGGAGGCTGAGACAGGAGGATCTCAGGTTTGCAGCCAGCCTCAGCTACTTAGTGAGGCCCTTTGCAACTCAGTGAGACCCTGTTTCAAAATAAAGAATAAAAATTAGGGCTGAGGGTGTAGCTCGGAGGTAGAAGGCCCCTGGGTTCCATCCCCAGTACTGCAAATAAAATAAATTGCTGAAGGTCTTGCTGAGTTGCTGAGGCTGGCCTTGAGCCTTGAACCAGCAATCCTCCCATCTCAGGCTCCAAGTACTGGGATTACAGGCCTGTACATCCACTCCTGGCTCTTTTTATTTTTTTTTATTTTTGTGGAGTCTTTAGGGTTTTCTCTATATAAGATCATCATGTCATCTGCAAACAGTTTAACTTCCTCCTTTCCAGTTTGGATGGTCTCTATTTTTTTTCTCTTTCCTAATCTCGGGCTAGGACTTCTAGTATTATGTTGACTAGTACTATGTTGACTCGAAGTGGTAAGAACAGCCATCCTTGTTTTGTACCAGATTTTAGAGGGAAAGCTTTGAGCTTTTCCTTGTTCATTATTATGTTAGTTAGCTATGGCTTTTATTGTGTTGAGGTATATTCCTCAGTTTGAGTTTTTTTTAAGGGGGGTGTTAAATTGGCCCCCAGCCAATGGTTTGAATATAATTATTTACGTATTGGGGAGGTTCATCCAGTATGTGTCTTGTTCTTGTCAGGATTCTTCTTAGCTTTCTGACTGCTCTTCCAGGCCTGAACTCTGTCACCTAGAGCCCTGTCTTTTAGACATTGGCTGTACCCTCAGGCAAAAAGTTACAAATTTACAGATCTCACCAGGGACGGTTCTTCTTCTTCAAAGTTATGCTTTCTTTGAGTTCTGACCTGCTTTGGGCTGTTTTTTAGTTGAATTGAAAGTCAGTTAAATTGAAAGTCAATTGAAACTCAATTCAAATCTCAGAAAGTCAGATTGTCCACATTTTATAACTGCTATCTGTGGCAGGGTGGTATAACCAAGCTTCTCTGTCACTGTTGGAATTCAGAAGCCACACATACTTTTTTGGGCTAGCATTCAAATTCCTTCCTCATTTCCAGTCTTGCGCTCAGCTGTGTTACGCAGGGAGTAGGGCTTTCCTTCAGGGACCCGGTCAGGGAGCAGAGGGTGCACCAAGGGAACGTCAGCGCATGCTCCAATAGAAAGTGCCACAGCCTGGGTGTCTTAAGCAACACCGTCTGGAGGATAGGAACCCAAGATCAAGGTGCCTGCTGGTCTCTGGTGAGGGCTCTCCCCTGGGCTTGCAGAAAGCCACCCTCCCACTGCATCTTCATGTGCATTTCCTGTGTGTACACACACGGTGGTGGCCTCTTTCTCTTCTTAGAGGGACTCCAGTCCCACTAGATCAGGACCCCATCCCTACGACCTCATTTAACTTAACTAGTTCCTTCATGGCCCTATCTCCAAGTACGGTCACAATGGGGTTAGGACTTCAACATGGGAATTTGGGGGAACACAGTTCAGCCCCTAATAGAATAATCTACGGTCAGGATGATGTCTGAGCAGGTAGGGATGGCAGAGCTGTGTTGCAGGAATGACATCAGGACGCGTGTAGTCACCGTGAAGCACCAAAAATTCAGTTATGGATAAAACTAGTCTTGTTCTTGCCTTTATGGAGCTCTGAGGGTGTAAAAAATAGGAAAAAAATAGACATTGCTGTGTGATGAAATAGGGGATATGTAGGGCGTCCTGAGAGCACTGAGGAAAGGGTTACCTAAATGAAGTTAGCAGGTCAGAGAAGGATTCCCTGGGAAAATGCCTTTCTAAATGGAAACCTGCCTTAGTCGCCAGCGGTGGGAGGGAAGTGCTTCAGACCAGGCACAGGGAATGGTACCGTGAGCGGCTCCAGAGTCAAGGAAGACACTGGAGAACAGAAAGTCGTGAAGTAGAGTGGAACCGGGGGCCTGGGAGATGGCGTGAGAGTTAGGCCAGGGAGGTAGCTTGGGCCGCTCACTGTTGGAGTGTAACCGCCTGTCCCTGAAGAGAGTAAACTCCATTAACCAGACTCCATCACCCATGCTGTGGTGTCCTCTGGCGGTCAGGGTGGGCGTGTAGTGTTTACAGGTGCCCTGTGCTTTGGCTTGAGGGGGAGGTGGAAAGGCCGGTGTGGGGTGACCTCACCTCTTGCTGTGGACCTGGAGTCGCTGCCTCTCCCTGGCTGCTCCCCGTCCTGGGCCCTGCGTCACATCCTGCTGCTTGTTGTTGGCAGGTCTGGACAGTGAGTCTGCCTCCAGCAGCATCCGCTTCAGCAAGGCCTGCCTGAAGAACGTCTTCTCGGTCCTGCTCATCTTCATCTACCTGCTGCTCATGGCCGTGGCCGTCTTCCTGGTCTACCAGACCATCACAGACTTTCGTGAGAAGCTCAAGCACCCTGTCATGTCCGTGTCTTACAAGGAGGTGGATCGCTATGACGCCCCAGGTAGAGCCTGCCTGGGCCAGGTGCCAGGGCCCGAGCTCTGGAGCAGCCTCTGGTAAACCCTCCCAGCACGGGCAGTGGAGGAGCCGGGTGCCAGCGGGACTGTGGTGTGTGCAGTAGAGGCACAGGGCCAGGTGGCGCCTGCAGCACTGGGTGATCACCAGAGCTTTGCAGAGAGGTGGGGTTGAGCTGGGCTTGCGGAGCACTCAGTGGGCAGTGAGTTTCTGGGAGGAGGAGGAGGAGGAGGAGGAGCCAGGAGCAGGTGGAGGCTTCTCTGGAGAGAGCTGACAGGGCTGGCTGGAGCTGGTCGCAGGGGATGAGAGGTGAATTCCAGGTGGCAGTGGGTGGGGGAGTGGGTGGGGGAGAGGACAGGCCTGCCTGGAGAGGGGCTCCAGGCCACACGTATGCCTTTCCTGCTCCTTTGGGGTGCCAGCCTCCCAGGGGGAGTCATCTGCCACATGTGGACTGTGCTCTAGGACTGGGGCTGGCACTGGCTCTCTGAAAGCTTGAAGTGAATGGGAGCCCTGAGTTCTGTGGGCCCAGGCCCCGCCCACCTGCTGTGCTCCCGGATGCCTGCTCCCAGGATGCCTGCTCCCAGGTGGGCAGAGCCAGAGTCAGGACCTTCTGCCCCAGGACCCTGCCGGCGCAAGTGCAGCTGAGCCTGCCGGTCAGGACCTCCCCACCTGCACTGCCGTCCTGTTTGCCCTTTGTGTGCCCACTTTGGTTTCTGTCTACGGCTCTTGCGGCCTCTCATCTCTTGTCTCTGAATGTGACACGTGCGGCTCTCAGCATTTCTACCCTTGAGGTTGGAACAGCTCCCCCAGGAGAGATACTCGGAGCTCCCAGTCAGAGCAGGCACAAGTTCTGGGGAATCCCAGAGCCCTCAGTGGGCAGCAGGAGTGACCAGCGTGGGGCTGCAGAGCCAGGCTCTGCGAGCAGGCTCCCTCTGCTGGTGCCGCAGGCTGGGCAGAGTCTTTCCGAGGCTGGCGTGTACCCTCCCCTGGAGTAGGGCTTTCTCAGGGCAGCAGGTGTGCTCCTGCGCCGTGACTCTTCTCCCTTCTCAGCAGTCACTCAGGGAGGCTGAGATATGATTTCAGGTGTGAAATGATTTCAGGAGTAGTCAGAGGTTCAACTTCTGACATTCATTTTGCCCTGTTTGTGTCCCCAGGTATCGCTCTGTATCCTGGTCAGGCCCAGCTGCTCAGCTGTAAGCACCATTACGAGGTCATCCCACCCCTGACGAGCCCTGGGCAGCCCGGTGATACGAACTGCACCACCCAGAGGATCAACTACACGCACCCTTTCTCCAACCAGACCGTGGTAACTGCACCTCCCTGAGCTGGGTCTGCCGGTGTGCTCTGCCAGCCCCACACCTGAGAGCCTGTGACCTCCTCCTCAGGAAGCCCCTCCACCCTGCCTGTGGGCCCTGGTCCCTGAGCAGACGGGAGGCCATGTCAGTGGACACGTAGCTGTGGCTGGCTCACCCGTGTGCAGGGAGAACAGTGGGCCTTTGTCCATCTCTGTCAGGATCTATAATAGAAACTCTTGGACCCCAGCTCTCTCCATTCCGTGAAACACGGGTGAATACCCTTGGCACAGCCAGGCCCCTCCTGGGGACAGCCCTTCTCTTCTTCCCAGTGAATAGTAGCTTACCAGGAGTCAGCTCTCTCATTCCCAAATCTGTTTATGCCAGATGTACTTGTTACAGTAGTTCAGAATTTAAATATTATAAAAACTCAGGAAATATGGCTGTAAAGAGTAGTTTCCATGAAAATGAAGTTACCTGCAGTTACTGCCCTCACTCAGCTTCGAGTGATGGTTGGTTTTCTCCATCGTCAATTCCTTGTAGCCTGCGAGCTGAACTCAGAGAGGAGTTATGTCCTCCCTGTGCGTCTGTTCCCGAAGCCAGTGTTTAAACTGAAGCAGGAGGAGGCGGGCATGGTAGCACATGCCTACCCACCCAGTGCTCTGGAGGCTGAGGCAGGAGGGTCACTTGAGTCTAGGAGTTGGAGGACAGCCTGGACAACATAGCAAGACTGTCTGAAAAATCGCAGGAGGAGAAATAGAATCAGCGCGCCAGAGGGTCCTGTGTGAAAAGGGGCGTGGCCCAGGCAGTGGCCAGCTCTGCAGCAGTGGGGACACTGAGGCAGGACCCAGCCCTGCCTTGGTGCCAGGCCAGCTCCTTGGCTAGACCTTACTGCTCTCCTCTGGGGGACTCCTCTGGGCTCTGGCCTAGTCCCTCTGGCGGTCTACTCTGTTGTAATTCTCAGTGGCCCCGCCTGCAGTGGATGTTAGGAAAGCTGCCCTCCCTGGGGTCGGCACAGATTTCACCACCCATCCTGGCTGGTGTCATTTGAGACTCGCTGGGCTGAGATCGCAGAGGTGTGGAGGTGGCTTGTTAACACCCTCTCCTCCCCCCATGCCGCTGCAGTGAGCACTTTATAGAAACACACAGACCTCTGGCTATTTCTGTTGCGTTCAGATGAAAGTGACCCCCGTTGAGGGTCTCAGCTGGTCACATTTGGTAGGTCTTTAGATTCGTATTGATTTTTCTGGTCTGTCTGTCATGTTTTAAATCTGGTGATTGTTTATTTTTATCACATGCTTTGCTCTGGTGCAGTAAGGGGCAGGCTTTCCAGCCCTGGGATCCGTCTCTGTCTCCTTACCGCTTAGTTTTCTTGCCACCCGAAGGTTAAGCTGGTGCCTCAGTCTAACAGATTGTGCAGGTCAGAAAGTGAAGCTTTGGTGTAAAAGTGAAGGCTGCAGATGCAGCGGCTGAGAGACGCCACTTGTCAGTGGGTGGTGCTGCCTCGTGGGATCGTCTGACTCCAGCGCTGTCCTGTCCCTGTGCCCCTGGGTGTTGTCTTGGTCCACGTGGCTGGCTTCCTGGGCGGGAGTGAGAAGCGGGGCACGTGTTCCTCCTTAATGCGGTGACTCGGAACTACATGAGTCACTTTCCTGCATGTTCCGGGAACTTCATCACATGGCCAAATGTGAGGCCAGAAATGGGGCTCCAGGGAGGTGGCTGTGTTCTGCTGAGGGCTCAGATTTCTTGTATTAAAGGAATAAGTAGATAACAGAGACTGGGGGCAGTTAGCCTTCTCTGCTGCCCACTTAAAGGGACATGTCACGGAAAGATGAAAACGAGCAGGTGGACGAAGGCTCTCGGGGAAATGCAAGAGTCAGCAGAAGAGGCAGGGTGGCAGTATTCTTACCAAAGGGGAGTGCCGGATGCACAGGGTGAAAAGGGGTGGTGAATGTTGATAGAAGTTCAGTTCCACTACTGCCCACTAAAGTTTAAGTCACAAATCTTTATGTACAAAAATGAATGTTATTTTTGTACTTTAAGTAAAACTATTAGAAATAAAAAATACCATCATTTTAAAGTGTGATTTTAATGCCCCTCTCAGAAACGCACAGATCTCCAGTAATAAGGATAAGAATTGACTAGCACATTTAACCGAGTTGGAGTATACTTGTACACATATGTATGTGTGTACAAACCTTTGTACCTGGCTGTACACCCATGAGCCTTTCAAAGATCTGTAGAGCATTTGTAAAAGTTGATTTAAAGATATTTTTTTCTAATTGATCCATCATTTGAATTTCATCCCAAAGTCCTAATCAATTTTTTAGTTTTAAAGTACATTTAGCCGGGGTGGGGGGTGCCCACTTGTAATCCCCACGCTTGGGAGACTGAGACAGGAGGGAGGATCGCGCAGGTTCAAAGCCAGCCTCAGCTACCTAGTGAGGCTCTTAGCAACTTAGTGAGGCCCTGTTTCCAAATAAAGTATAAAATAGGTCTGGGAGTGTAGCCTAGAGGTAGAAAAGCCTGTGGGTTCCACCCCCAGTACCACCCAAAAAAAAAAAAAAAGTACATTTAGAAGAACATGTACAGTAATGACCCAGACAGAGGTGAGGTGGGAAGCCTCGGGAGGCTTTGGCCAGGCAGGAATCACTGTCCAATTATCGCAGAGATAGAGAAGCACCCTGTGGCTGTCTTCGAGCTTACTTTGCTTACTAGCAAGTAAAACTCAGACACCATAAAGAAAAATAACTTCCAGATTTCACCGTATTAAAGTTGAAGCATACATAGTAAGTAGAAGTCAACTTAAAAGCAAAGTAACACATCGAAGAAAACATTTGCATATACAACAGATGAAAACGAACGTCCTCGCTAAATAAAGATGAGCCTTCATAGCTTAGCCAGCCGGTAAGGAAAAGGAACAGGATGTGTGCATTCGGCTTGGCTCTGGGCGCTGCGCAGGGTCTCCAGGGCTGTGCGGGGAGAGGAGACGGGCTCTCTAATTTTGTACCATGAGACTAGCAGCCTGTGTGTCCAAGGCGAGGGTCAGGACCATGCAGCTCTCCCGGGACTGAGATGCTGACCTTTGTCTCTGCAGAAATCCGCTCTGGTTGTTCAGGGGCCCCGGGAAGTGAAGAAGCGGGAGTTGGTCTTCCTCCAGTTCCGCCTGAACAACAGTAGCGAGGACTTCAGTGCCATCGACTACCTCCTCTTCTCCTCTTTCCAGGAGTTCCTGCAAAGGTGGCCTTTCAGAGTTCACGGGGCTCTCACATCTGCTTTTTAACTTATTCTAGCCTTGCACATCCCCAAGCTGGGGGTGCAGGGTGAGGACAGGGAGAGGGCGGTGCTGCCAAGGCCCCACTGGTCCAGGAAGAGACCCCAGCGAGGTCAGCCTGTTACTAAGCTCATTGCAAACCAAGCAGACCTGGTGTGGAGCGTGTTCTCCTCCTTGCACGTAGTGCCTGCTCTGAAGACATGGTTTGGTCTGGCTGCTGCTTGGGGCAGCCAGGTGGCAGGGAGGCCACACCCTGACCAAACAGGAAGCCACTCCGCACACCACCCCTTGTCCTTTCCACCCTGGATCCTGGAGCCTCTGCCTTAGCATCTTCTGCCCCTATGGTTCCTCTCCCTTTGCTGTTTAAAGCTGGTCTGTCTTGCCATCCTTTTTTATTTTTTAATTTTTTTTTAAATTTTTTGAGGATCTGGAGATGGAACCCAGGGGCATTTGACCTCTGAGCTCCACCCCCGCCCTATTTTATATATATAGTTTTTTTGGTGGTACTGGGGTTCCTGGAAACCCTTCTACCTCTGGGCTACACTCCCAGACCTATTTTATATTTTTTATTTGGAAACAGGGTCTCTTAAGCCAGCACAGCTGGCTTCGAACCTGTGCCATCCTCCTGTATCCGCCTCCCAAGAGCAGGGATTACAAGCATGCACCACCACGCCCGGCTTATTCTTTATTTTGGAACAGGGTTTCACTAAGTTGTGGAGGACCTCACTAAGTAGCTGAGGCTGTCTGCAAACTGTGATCCTCCTGTCTCAGCCTCCCGAATGCTGGAATTACAAGCATGCACCACCAAGGCTGGCTTTAGTTTTTAAATTTTGTATTGGTGGATTGTAGTCATATATCTTAATGGAATATAAGATGGTGGAGACATACATGCACACATCACATCACCCAATTAGCCCTGACCCAGTTCCTGCCCCATTCCTTCCTTCTCATGTTTGGCTTAGTGATTGACACTGATATGTCTTGCCATCCTCCCAGAAGGCTTTTCATCCTGGGATCCTTCCATGAGCTTCCTCGTTCTGTATTGGGGTTTCTGCTTCTCTGCGCGTTGATGCTGCTGCATCTGTACTGCCTTAAGCCAGATGTGGTAGGCGTCCCATCTGGCTGAGCATCAAGAAACCCCCTTTCCCTCCCTGGACCTTCCAGAGGAAGCTGAGAAGCCAGTGAGAGCCACCTCAGGCTCACTGCGCTGGAGTTGTCTGCAGAGCCAGAGTGGAGCACCATGATGCGGGGGCTTCTGCAGATCTAAGCGCTGAGCACTGAGGCAGGAGGGAGGAGTGGGAGGGAGGAGGATCTCTCCCCTGGGGAGCTGCAGGGACCAGGTTGCTGCTCCAGGCTGATGACAGCTCCCCCTCCGTTTGGAAGCTTAATAGAAAGAAAGCAGGGATGGGCTTTGCTTTTGCTGTTGGCTGACAAATAGCCCTGTTAAGGCAACCAGATTTTGGAGAGGAAGCAGGGAGTGGGCAGCATCCTCTTGTGCCAGCAAATAGACCAGCTTGATGTAGGGGCTGGAGTTTGAGTCTGGCCATGTTTGGCTGCTGCTATTAGGCCTGGGTTAATGTAGACCTTTCTTCTTTTTGTCTCCCAAGCCCAGACAGGGTGGGCTTCATGCAGGCCTGTGAGAGTGCCTATTCCAGCTGGAAGTTCTCTGGGGGCTTCCGCACCTGGGTCAAGATGTCACTGGTGGAAACCAAGGAGGAAGATGGGCGGGAAGCAGTGGAGTTCCGGCAAGAGGTAGGCGGCCCTGGGCTTGCTTGGCACTACTGGTGGCTTTCCCACACTGGAGTCTGGGTGGAGAGAAGCTGTGCAGAAGAGAGTCTTTGGAGCAGGGTCTTAGGTTGAGTAGACCTTCACTGAAAGGAGATGGGACCCTGTGTAAGCTTTATATGCCACACTAGGGGCCTTTGTGCTCTCCTGTGGGGAGGGGTGTGTGTATATATATAATATAAAACAAGCTGGGCGTGATAGCACACACTTGTAATCCCAGTACTTGGGAGGCTTGAGACAGGAGGATTTCAGGTTTGCACTCAGCCTCAGCAACCTAGTGAGGCCCTCGGTAACTTAGTGAGACCGTTTCCAAATAAAAAAATAGGGCTGGGGTGTAGCTCAGAGATAGAATGCCCTTTGGTTCCATCCGTATTAAAACACACACACACACACACACACACACACACACACACACACACACACACACGAGACCAATAAAAATATGTTATATCACTTATAGAATTATACATTTAAATACATTGAATGCGTGCTCAGACTTTTTTTTTTTTTTTGGTATGTGGTAGTGGGGATTGAACTCAGGGGCATTCTACCTCCTAGCTACACCCAACCCCATTTTTTATTCTTTATTTTGAAACAGGGTCTCACTAAGTTGTGGAGGCCCTAAGTAGCTGAGGCTGGCCGCAAACCTGTGATCCTCCTGTCTCCGCCTCCCAAATACTGGGATTACAAGCATGCACCACCACAGTTGGCTGCTCAGATACTTTTAACAAAAAGGAAGTCTGATTAAAAAGCTTTCAGCCCACTGGCCTGGAGCCAGGAGGCCTGAATCTCTTGCTGTAGCCATGTGAGGGCTGGGCAGGACTGTGGGAAAAGGCGTGGTGGAGGTGGGCGGCCTGGGCTGCCTCCACGGGCTGCCAGTCAGTCATGAGTGAAAGCAGCGGCCGTTTCTGCCTCTGGGGCTTCCACCCAGGCAGTGGCTGGCGGCCCTCCACCCACGTCCACACTTGGAGCGAAAGCAGCCGAGTGTTGCAGTGGCAGTGGGAGGAGACAGCCCTTGTCACCCTTTGTCCCTTGTGGAAGGTGTTGTTTGGGCTGGACTCTTGCTGAAAGGGCTGGGTTGGAACGGAAGGACCGTTCAGTTGGGTGTCTGGCCAGAAGTCATGCTCTAGGCCATTTGGGGGCTGACTTGGGTTAATCTTGAAACTGCTCCTTCACGAGCCCTGGCTTCTCAGACTGTTCAAGGAACATCCTGTCATCCTGCCTTCACAGGTGACTGTTGCCTCTCCCTGTAAGTTCTTAAAATATTTGGTAAGATAACTCGCATCCAGATTTGTCATCTGTAGTGTCTTCTATACTTTGCTAACAAGAATTAAGTTCTCATCTAGCCCCACAAAGGCTCGGGAAAAGGCGTGTTGATGGCCTCAGTTAGGTGCAGCCTCACTTACTCCCATCTCCTGGCCTCCAATTGTGATCTGAAACTAAAGGGGTGAAACCCCCAGTGAACTTACACATTTGAGGATTTTTTTGAGCCTTTTATTATTGTCTAAATTGGAAGTCTTTGGGGGCAGGATCATGAGCTTTTTTGAACAAAACTCATTGTTACAGTTTAAAGTTGTTTTAAGTAGATTGTTTCATTTGGTCCTCATACCTTAGTGAGTATTTTGTCCTGTTTTATGGGTGGAGGAGCAGAGGCTTAAATAGTGGATGCAGGCCCTGGGCTGGGGCTGGCCTTCTGCTCTTCGAACCCATTCTCTCTCTCCTTCTCCCTCTCTTTCTTTGCCCCCACTCCCAGGGATGGAAGCCAGGGGCATTCTACCTCAGAGTTACACCTCCTGCCCAATTTTATTTTGAAACAGGGTCTCACTAAGTTTCGGAGGGCCTCACTAAGTAGCTGAGGCTGGCCATATACCGGGATCTGGTACCATTCTCAGTACCACACTGAAACAAAACACTTACTGTACATCCCAGATCCTATCTGTTTCCACAAATAAGTGTGGAAACCACAGTAAAGCCTTGACCCTTATCAATTTTAGTATCTATGAAGTTTTCAGTGCATGTATGCTTGCACTTTTCCCCTCTTTTTGCCCCACCCTCCTGCCCCTCTTTCTCTCCCTCTCTCTCCAGAAGATGGTGTCAGGAGAGCCCAAGTGTCAGATCCCCTTCCTACTGTATCCTCTCCCAGGGCCCCTGCAATGGGAGGCCCAGAATAGTAACACTTTCTCTTCTCTGTGTCTAGACCAGCGTGGTTAACTACATTGACCAGAGGCCAGCTGCCGAGAAGAGTGCTCAGTTGTTCTTTGTGGTGTTTGAATGGAAAGATCCTTTCATCCAGAAAGTCCAAGATGTGAGTATGATTTAAGACTACGAGAGAAAATTCCGTCCTGAAGCATTCTGGCTTATTCTTGCTGGCTTTCCACCTGGCTGTTCTCTTCTCTGAGAGCATAAAACAGCTTATAATTTGTGGCAGTGATGTCACTGATCTTCATCACTAGACTTCTGTCCCTGTAAAGGCAGGGCCTTTTGTCATTTTACTGTTACCTGGTACCCAGCGAGAGCTTAGCACAGAGGAGCTGCTTAGTAGTAATACTAATTGGCAGAATTAAGTAGAAAGACCCACTATATACATACATACATACCAGAATTCACTCTCTTCTGTTGGTTCTGTGTACGACTGGCACTTACTTGTGTTATGTCATCAATGTTAAATCTTCGGACTTAACATCACGGGAGGGGAGAGATAGTCAAACAGCCTTACAAAAGGAACATTGCTGGCACAGCATTAACCTAGAGCCAGGCCCAGATCTAATGGTCACACAGTGTCCTGACGTGATCATGGCTGAGACTCAAACATGTACACTGGCTCCAGCGAGGGATCCTGTGAGATGGCTGTGCCCGTTGTCACTGGCTACCACAGTCAGAACTGACTGTCAAGGCTGCCTACCAAGGCGCAGGCCAGAGGCTTGCTAAAGGCTAGGTGGAAGGATCTTAGTTTTTAGCTCTGTGTGCATAATGTGCGTGCAACTGGGGATTGAACGCAGGGGTATTCTACCTCCAGGCTGCACTCCAAGCCTTATTTCTTATTTTGTAATGGTCTCACTAAGTTGCAGAGGGCCTCACTAACCTGCTGAGGCTGGCCACAAACCTGTGATCCTCCTGTCTCAGTCTCCCAAGTACTGGGATTACAAGTGTGTGCCACCACACCTGGCTTCTGTACCATTTCTTAACGTAATGTATTCAGTATGAGGTGCCTGTAACAGGCCAAGTAGAGCCCCTCGCTCAAGGCCTGCTTTTCTTACGTTGTCACTCAACTTCACAGCAGTCCTGGGCACTGGTGGTGTTAGACCCATCTTGCATATGGGAATACTGGGGTTTACACTGTCTCAGGTCACCCTGCTAAACTAGGCTTACAGGTGCTTTATTTTTTACCATGCTTGGGAATTCAGAAATCAATAGACCTCCACCTTAGAACTTACATTTAGTGAGGGAGATATTTATTGCTTAAAATGACTAGTACCAGATAATAACTGTCAAAGAACTATAGGATACATAGCTCTGCTGGAATTCAAGAAGTTTAGTAGTTAGAGAAGGCACTGAGATCTTGCAGGATTAGTAAATCTAAACAGAGGAATAGATGACAGGCAGGAGCAGAGAGCAGTGGAGATAGGAGTCCATGAAGTCCGTTTGGGAGAAGACACTGGCAACTGAAATAACTGTGAGATGGGAAGAAAACAAGAGGAACTAACCTTATAGGTTGGGTATAATTTTAGGGAAATTTATCTCAAAGCAAAGTCACTTGTTAATGGATTAGACCACAAACTAAAAGCTCAGTACTGATTATCTTGTTTGTGCAAAAAAAAATTTTTTTTTTTTTTTTGGTGGTACTGGGGGTGGGAACCCAGGGGCTTTTCTACCCCTGGGCTATACTCTCAGACCTATTTTTTATATTTTATTTGGAAACAGGGTCTAAGTTGCTGAGAGCCTCACTAAGTAACTGAGGCTGGCTTAGAACCTGGGTGATTCTCCTGTCTCAGCCTCCCAAGCGCTGCGTTACAAGTGTGCACCATCACACCCGAAAAAAAGAAAACATTTTTTCTTTTAGAATCACTCTAAAGTGTTTGTATTTTTCTCAGACTGATCTGGAGACATTAAAGGTATATCCTGAATGAAGTACAGAGTTAGGACAGTTACAGAACACAGGTGTTTTTGTCACGGTCTAACTTGGGAGCGTTCCTTGATGATGCTAATCTGACTCAAGGATCAAGACTGAAGCCGGCCAGTAACCCCACTATTGTTTTGTTTCACAGATAATCACAGCCAACCCGTGGAACACAATTGCTCTTCTCTGTGGGGCCTTCTTGGCATTATTTAAAGCAGCAGAGTTTGCAAAACTGAGTGTGAAATGGATGATCAAAATTAGGAAGCGATACCTTAAAAGAAGAGGTCAGGCAACAAACCACATAAGCTGAAGAAGCCACCCCGTGCTGTTATAGAACAGAAAGACCTTACCACTTCTGTGCTGATACACAGCCACCAGCAATCCTGTGCTCACTTGAAGAAAGGGACCGTGCAGGGAGGAGCAGCCTGTCAAACTGGAACTTGTATCCTGGCTCAGAGAAAGACTATTTTGAGCCCAATAGAAATGACCCAGTGGATAACCTGAAAGTTGTTTAAGTATTTAAATTATCAGTGAACATTTAATACAGCTGTCCAATGACTTAAGAATGGGTTTATGAAGATGCCTTTCTTCTCATCTAGTTCACGGTTTAGTTAAGCCCAGTAGGATAATAATTAAGGCTCTACATTTTACCTTGGGTTTTTCCTGGAGGGTGTTTTGTGTGTTGGGACAGGGAGGGGGGCACTGGAGAAGGAACCAGAAGTGCTTTACCACCATTCCCAATCCTTTTAATATTTTGAGAGACGGTCTTGCAAGTTCCAGGCTGGCCTGCGACTTGGAATTCTTCTGCTTGCATCTCCTGAGTAGCTGAGATTACAGGCACGTGTCACTGTGCCTGGCTGTTTGAGGTTTTTAAAGTGAACAGAAAAGAGAATTATTTTCTTTTACCCAAATCCTGACTATCAGGATGTATGAGTACGCTCTGGAACCTATGCACTATACCCAAAGAAAGGCAAAAACTCTTGTGACTTGATATAATCTACCATATGTATTGTCCAGGCTCTGACAAGCTCTCATTTGTTAAACAAGACTAAAGGTTACTAGAAACTAGTGATTAAATTTCTCATGAACTAACTAGCCATCTTGTTTCCTGGCTGGCATCTGTGTTAACGAAGGTCTGAGTTTAGTGATTAACATGCAAAAGCACTACGCAGTACATTGTAGGGATCTACTCAGCGTGTTCTGATTTCATTAACAGGTAAATAAAAGTTGGGTTAATACAAAAGGAATGAGTGTGTCGGTATGAGTATCTGCTAAATCAACAGGCACCAAACCCTCCAAAAACAAGGTAGTGTGAACCTGGACTCACAATATGGATGGACCTGACTCTGAGGTATGTGGTACCTGCCTCCAGGGAAGGTAAGTTGGGCATGGCAATTGATGGCAGGTAGCCAGGAAGACGGATCTATAAGCCCGACACTGTCTAAAACCAGCCATCTGAGAAAGGAGGACTCAGTGGACTTCAAAGCTCTTGGCCTTGCCTTTGACAGAGATGAGTACCGTTTAAAACCTAGGTATTTTTCATATCAGCTGAGGATTATATTCAGAGTTTTAAAGTATTTACATGCTCACTGCATCCTCAAGAGAATGTGGTAGCATTTCTTGAATACACAATCTGGCTTTAGATGATGCAAAGAGAACTCAATTGTCTGGTCTCTAGTAGGATCATCCTTTTAGCTGCTAGCCTGGGGTAGTGGATAGCCCAGAAAGGAAACTTTGTAGGGACAGCCACAAGGCGGCTCTGTGACACTTGCCACTTGAGAATATGGCAACACGTGAGCCAGTGTGCTGGAAAAGAGAGATTCAGCCAGGGCACAGAGCAGAGGCTTGGCTTTCACAATGGCGTAAGAGTAGTGTACAGAGCCATGCTGGTTTTTAACTGATGTTAAAGTACCAGTTTTGGGGAGGCTGAGACGGGAGAATCGCAGTTTTGTGGCCAGTCTCGGCAATTTAGTAAGGTCCCACAACCTAGTGAGACCGTTAATAAAAAAAAAAATAAAATAGGGAGCCGGGTGTAGTGGTGCATGCTTGTAATCCCAGCATTTGGGAGGCTGAGAAGGAGGATCCAGGTTCAAGGACAGCCTCAGCTACTTAGTAAGGCCCTTTACAACTCAGGCCCTGTTTCAAAATAAAGAAAAAATAGGGCTGGGAGTGTAGCCCGGAGGTAGAATGCCCCTGGGTCCCATCACCAGTACTGCCAAAAATAAACAAAGGATTGGGGTGTAGCTCAGAATGCCCCTGAGTTCAGTTTCCAGTACCTTCCTCTCCCTATCTTCCCCCCCCACACACACACATGTGCACGTGCACACACACACACACACAGAAAAAAGACATAAATGTCAGTAGTTGACAACATACTATGTAAGTAATGTCTGGCTTCTAGCACAATCTCCTTGCCCTACAGAAAAAGTGTTATTATTTCTTGTGGATTATGAGAGTCACCTTCCTACATGTTTTAATTAAAACTAGCTTTAGAGTTAAACATGAAAGGAGAAGGACATCTTAGAATTTTATACAAATATTCTACAGGACAGATATGTATGATAAATGGCTGAAACACCAATCTGTGGCCTATGATCTTCCTATTTTCAACTAGAATGTATCTCACAATTTGTCTTAATTTTCTGTAAATATGTTTATATGTGTATGTTAAAGGGGAACAAGCTTCTCCTGGATGCTTAAGCTTAGAGCTGAAAAAAGCAAAGATCACATAAGGCAAAATACAAACATAGACTTTATTAAATGCTGCTCAATCCTCCAATGAAGATCTTTCATTACAAAACAGTTTTCCACACAACTGTAAGTTAAGAGATTGGAATGGTACTCTGATAACAAAAGATGTGAGAAATACGTGACCAGGTAAAAACATACAAGACCTCTATGTAGTCACCTTTTCCTGAACTCTAGAGGAAGCCTACTACGTTTCATTTCCTTTAAATAAAGCCAGGCAGTGACAAGTAGCAATTGCATCACCACACTGTGGGACTCCAGCCACCATGCCCAGTCAGGAGGGCCTGGGGAGGGGGGCGGTGAGGACTGGAAGGCCCTGCCTCCAGCCTGGGGGAGGAAGAGGAGGAATGAACGGAGAGGAAAGCGCGTGAGTGCTGACCTGTGCAGCCGCTAACCTTTGTTCACACTCTGGGGTGTTGCCGTTTAAGGGGGATGTACACGAGGAACAGTCTTAACAATTTTGGTTTACTTTCCCAGCTTTTTATTTGTATTTTGTGCTTCAAAAGGCTGGAGATTAAAGTTTTGCTTAAATTCCAGAGTATAGTAATACTTTTAATGAGCGGGCTTAGGGCAGGTGATCCCACCATCATGATTTTGGGGGAGACAAGGGTAAGAATGATACCTTAGTTTTATTTCAGGAAGTATTCTTTTTCTTAGGATGTAACTAAGGTCTGCAGCAATGTCAAAAGCACATTAAAAAAGGGAAAAAATATACAGAGCGGACTACTCGATCTATGTGCAACACAATCAAAAAAGAATTCAAGTCATTATTCTTACCACTCCCATAATTATCTCACTCATATCACAGATGATAAAGTTCATTCATTTCTGTGAAACTTCAGAAGGGACACAATAATATCAATGATTAGACAAAGGTTACAATATACTGTGGCCATGATATAGCACAAGGCTACATTTAGTCCATATATTTTTTCATTTACAGTTGCCAGAAAAAAAATTGGCCTTTTAATTATATTATACTGATGAGGTTTGCTTTGCAATTTACATATTTCAAAAAAGTGTACAAAACTGTGCCTACCCAACAGAGGTGGTAGGCTGTTTTTTATTCGGCACTTGTATTGCTGAGAATACTGTGCATGTTATAAGCACTGTTCTGTTTTTCTAAAGCCTTCTTCAGCTTTAGCTCCTCTAATTTTTTCCATAATTCTTCACGTTCCAATTCCTTCTTTTTCTCTCTGTAGATAAATAAAAATTTTTATAGTCAGGAATTATTTCAGAAGTGACGATGGGTGCTGTTGGACAGACTATTAGCAAATACCCTGTGCCCACATTTCACTTTAAATCCCTCTACTAACATGCTGATGTGCAGTTACTACATCACTCTTCCTACTGTAAGTACTCAGTTTGTACATTTCTTGTGCCAAATGAAAATGACTACTAGCTTTCCCCTCCACACATTCCTACTACATCTCAACACTATGCTTTATTGTAGACGTACATAAAATGTCTCACTTTAGCTTCTTGTGGTCACTGTAGGAGCATGGAACACTGTAACAAAGACCAATGGTGCTGGCACCAGAGCAATCTGGGGTTCTTTTTTTTTTTCTTTTCTTTTTTCTCTTTGTGGTGCTTGAGATTGAATCCAGAGGAATTCTAACTCCAAGGTACAATTCCATCCCTTTCTATTTTTTACTTTGAAACAGGGTCTCACTAGGTTGCTGAGAGTCTTGCTACCTGCTAAGGCCATCCTTAAACCTGCGATCCTCCTGTTTCAGCTTCCCAAGTGCTGGGATTACAGGTGTGTGCCACCATCCTAGCTCTGCTTGGGCGATCTGAACCCTCCTGCCCAGTACCAGTTGGCATCTTACTATCTCCTACCTCACACATCACAAGACAACCTCTAAGAATCTCTCAAACAAAACCAAAGTCAAAATATTTCATATATTGCTTAAACTACTTAATTTCAAATATAAGAAAAACATTCTGAATAACTTGGACCACACTATTCCCAAGTTATATGAACATGTAAAATACGACTTTGTATTTCTGTAGTTATATATAATTTAAAAGGACAAATCCTTTTATTAATTAAAAGCTTTGTCATTTTATGCAGATAGTAAGAAATAATACATTTTAGTCAAGTGAAATAATGCATTTTTAAAAAATCCAAGTTTCATATAATTCTAGTCATCTTTTCTTTCTTCCCACCAATTCCTAGGGCTCAAATCATGTACCCATTTCTGTTCCTGCCTCAGCAGCTACTGATGGGCTAGCATGGACTTCAAAAAGGCTAATTTCTCCTTCACAAAAGAAACCATGGCTAAGAACTTGTAGTTAAAAACCAGATAAGCTTTTCTAAACAAAACAAGTAATACAATTATTAGAAGTTGTAAGTGTTATCCTCAAATAATGGGTAGACTCAAATACAGTGGTTACTGCCCATCTTCTTACATTTTAAAAATCATTTCTTCATATGTCTATTTCTATTATCGTCATATGTCTATTTCAAAGATCATTTTGTAGTAATTTATAAATTTCTCAAAAAGTAATTGCTAAGCCATATTTCGAAAGGCTGTCCTCTAAAATATGATACAGGGAACAACATAACACTTGTAGCCAAGCTAGAAATCATTATGTGAATTACCTCTCACCAAGGGAGAACTACACTGACCTTAACCCCACTTTCTGATGATCTGCAGCATCAGAACTGTCAAAACTATCACTCAGGAACAGGTGAAGAATGACGCTCGCTATGGAAACCCATGTGGACAAAAGTGGTTCCCATCAGTATAAGAAACAAATTGTATAAACTGATACTGAAAATTAACCATAAATTGTATTTCACAATGCAGATGTTACCAGACTGATGAAATCTTAGGCTCAGAATGAGATAAACAGAATTTATGATCCACATTAAAATCATAATCTATCCACTAAGAGAAATAATCTATGTAATAAATGTCACTGCTGCTAATGCTTAACAAATGTATAAAAATACTGGAGGGCTGGTTTATCTGGAAATGACTCAAGCGTTCAGACTTTCAACTATTATGCCTAATGTAATTGACTTTACAGACATAACTCAGACGACAACCCTTCTGAATGTATTTACGTTCAACTAACTTAAAATGTTAGATAATTTTATAATTCAGAACATAAAATACCTCTGTCTTTCAGCTTTATATGAGCTAGTAAGGTCGTCAAAAAGCTTGCCATTCATTTCCATTAGGGTTTTCAGCACATTATATACCAGTGCTACAATGGTCCTAAAATGAAAACAAGTCAGTCCTGGGTTATTGATGCTAGCAGATAGGAAATATAATACTCATTTCTAAGGTGGCTGATTCACTTAATTTTATGATAAAACTGAGGTTCAAGAAGTTTGTAATGTGTTGACACAACCAGTGGCAGCTGCTGAGATAGTCTTATTCCAAAACTTACATCCTTCCCATGTGAACATCCATAAAATCTAGCTAAGAATATTCTGGTTATCTTTACTTCTGCTCTAAGGTCTCACATCTGAAACTCTGAATGACGACATTAAGAGAAGATGAAGTGGATAGCACACACTGGTAATCTCAGTACTTAGGAGGCTGAGACAGGAGGATCACAGATTTTCAGCCAACCTCAGCAACTCAGTGAGGTCCTCCACAACTTAATGAGACCCTGATTCAAAATAAAAGATAAATTAAGGCTGAGGGCATAGCTCAGAGGTAGAATGCCCTGGGTTCAATCCCCAGCCCCCCCCCCCCCAAAGTTCCAACTACTATAAATCAAAAGAAATGGAAGATAAAAGTAAATGAGGATAAAGATATACACATCACTGTCAGTCACCTAAAGCACTTCAGTTTCTCCTTGGGGCAGAGGTAAGACTACATACTAGGAGCAGATCAGCACAAGCCCACAGTACTCAGAAGTTTGTGTATCCACAGATGTTTGATGTTTGGCCGATTTCCTCAACAAAGTTTAACCACACACTGGAAGGTTACACCAAATGGTATTACCTCCAGGGAGATTTGCAATTTTCAACGAACTTTAACACCATATACCAAAGGACATACTAATACACTTAGAACTTTATAAAGCTGTATGTATATAAAACACAGAACAGAATAAAACTGATATATATAGTTTCATGTATAGATTAGATAATAAAATGGCAGATAACAAGAGTATGAAAGAAAATGACAAGAAAAACATGATCAACATAAAATTACTTACTGATTCCAGTGTTCTTTGGAAATTTTATACAAACTGGCAAACATAATTGGCAGAATTTTATCAATATTCTCCTCAATCAAACTAAGAATATATTCATTATTCCAGAAGTACAATGCTCTTTCTGCAACCTAAAACAGACATTCAGAAATGTCAAAACTCAAGAAGGAAGGAACTACTAGTATAAAATAAAAATGGCATAATAGAAAACATCATACCTGAAAATGAGAACTGGAGACACACTTGGATATCTGCTTAAAAAGTGGCTCTTCAATTTTTTTGAACTGTGTTGGTTCAATGACATCTAAGATTTCTTCAATTTCTCCTAAAAACATCACCTAGGTTAAAAAATTTTAAAAAACATAATAGGACATATTATATGTCAATACAGATCATTATCAAGTTAATCTATAAATTACATGAGCTAAAGGGTGTGGGTGTATATACTCTTGTAATGCAGAGCTGCCACACCAAGTCTCCCTACATCTGTAGCAGCAGCAGCAATACAGCCAACTCGAAGAAGCACAATTCATAGCCTGGGACTGATAGGTTCTACTAAAATGTAATACTTTAGTGACTTAGAACCCACCTCTTTCTGACTGCATGTTTTTGGCCAAAATTTCAGCAATCCTCTGATCACCTGCAGAAAAAGAAGAGTTCAGAACAAATTAAACAATGAAGCTAGAAGGATATTTTCAACTTGTGATTACATCAATATTCATTCTGAAGTAAAATATCTAAGTGTATACCCACATTATCTGGTTCGCTTTGGATATATTTAACAAATATTTACCTAGTGACTACTATGTAACAAATACTGTTCTACCTACTAAGAACATGGATGAACAAGAGATGAAGACTCTGATTTTCATGGAGTTTATGTTCTAATAGAAGACCAGAAAGTGATCAACTAACTATATAAATAATTGTGTGTAGCCGGGCATGATGCTTGTAATCCCAGCATTTGGGAGGCTGAGACAGGAGGATTGCAGTTCAAGGACAGCCTCAGCTACTTAGTGAGGCCTTTGCAACTCAGTGAGCCCCTGTTTCAAAATAAAGGAAAAAAATATGCCTGGGGGTGTAGCTTGGAGGTAGAATGCCCCTATGTTCCATCCCCAGTATACCCCTCCAAAAAAATTGTGCATGCACTCTGAGGGGGATTTAAACTGGACATTCTACCTCTGAGCTATACTCTCAGCCCTTTTTTGAGCTCCGAGCTATACCCCCTGCCCTATTTTTTATTCTTTTTTTGGGGGGGTGGTACTGGGGTTCCTGGAAACCCTTCTACCTCCAGACTACACTCCCAGACCTATTTTATACTTTTTTATTTTTGGAAACGGGGTCTCTTAAGCCAGCACGGCTGGCTTCGAACGTGCACGATCCTCCTGTCTCCGCCTCCCAAGCGCAGGGATTTACAAGCGTGCCCCACCATGCCTGACTCCTATTTTTTATTCTTTATTGTGAAACAGGGTCTCACGTAGTTGCAGAGGGCCTCACTAAGTAGCTGAGGCTGTCCGAAAACTGCAGAAAACTGCAATCCTCCGGTCTCAGTGTCCCGAATGCTGGAATTACCAGCGTGCACCACCATGCCTGGCTAGCCCTTTTGAATTTGAATTTTTATTTTTTGAGGTACTGGGGATGGAACCCAGGGACATTCTACCTCCAAGCAACACACCCTGTCCTATTTTTTATTCTTTATTTCTATTTTTTTCTTTTTTTTTTTTTTTGCAGTATTGGGGGATGGAACCTAGAGGCATTCTACCTCCAGGCTATACCCCTAGCCCTATTTTTTATTCTTTATTTTGAAACAGGGTCTCACTGAGTTGCAAAGGGCTTCACTAAGTAGCTGAGTCTGTCTGCAAAGGTGATCCTCCTGTCTCAGCCTCCCAAATGCTGGGATTACAAGCATGTGCCACCATGCCCGACTGCTTATTGTTTATTTTTGAAACAGGGCCTCAGTAAGTAGTAGCTGAGGTGGCCCACGAACCACCATCCTCCTGTCTCAGCCTCCCAAATGTTGGGATTACAAGCGTGCACCACCACTCCCAGCTGTCAGCCCTTTTTATTTTGAAACTAGTTCTCACTAAGTTCATGGGGGTCTCACTAAATTGCTGAGGCTAGCCTCAAAGCTGTGAACCTGTCTGAACTTCCCAAGTACTGGGATTACAGGTATGCACTACCACACCCAGCTTAAGTAAACTTAATAAGCAGCAAGTGCCACTTACTACTAAGAAAATATAGGAAGACAATGATAACCTGGTGAAGTGAAGAAAGGAGGTATCTATACTATGTTGAAGCATACACACACAGAAAGAACTTCCCAATTTATTTCATAGACAGCACACTATAGGTACCAAAATACAACAGAAAGGATACTATTTAAATGAACAGTTGCAAGGATTTCTATTAAACCAAATCCAACAATATATTAACAGTATTACATTGCTAAATATAACTCACTCTAGAACTGTTCTAAAACACAAGACTGTATAATCTTAAGTGATTTTAAATAGTACTTGATATGTTTCTTTGACTACACATCCTGATAAAAATTAAGCCAGAATAAGAGATTTGGGGGGACAGTACTGGGGCTGGAACCCAAGGGCATTCTACCTCCAAGCTACACCACCAGCCCTACTTTTTATTCTTTATTTTGAAACCAGGTCTCACTGAGTTGCAGAGGACTCACTAAGTAGCTGAGGTTGTCCGCGAACAGCAATCCTCCGGTCTCAGCCTCCCAAATGCTGGGATTACAAGCGTGCGCCACCACGCCCGGCTTCTTTGCCAATCTCTTAAGTTACATAAGAGTTTACTGTTCTGGTCCAGTATTGAGAAACCTGCATTCAAATTAAAACTGGGAACAATACTATTATGGAACTAATTCAGTAGGATAAAAAGAATTTGCGGGGAAATGGATGGAACTGGAGAACATTATGCTAAGTGAGATTAGTCAATCACAAAAAGTAAAAAAGCAGATGCTCTCCCTAATGTGCGGAAGCTAGGGAGAAAAGAGGCCATAGGAGGACCTCTTTGGAGGAGAAACTCTAGATGAGAGGAGGGAAGCAGGAAATTCCCTAATGTACAGGACGTACATTTACAAACATGTCAAAGTCATTCACTAAGCCAAACATGAGAAGGGGGGAAGGAATGGGTTGGGAATTGGGGAAGGACTAAACCTGTGATGTGTGTATGTATGTCTCTACCATCTTGTACTCCATTAAGATGTATGACTATAATGCACCAATAAAAAATTTAATCATATGATAATACAAATATAAAAAAATTTTATGAATGTTAGAAAGGAATACTGGAATCATACTTATTTGTCTAAATATATATTTATATACTTCCTAAATATTTAAAAACCTGAAGTTACTAAAATTAGTAGGAAAAATTCAGTATGTAGCCAGGTAAAAGATAATACATAAAAACAAATTCCTTTATAAAACAGTATTAGTAATAATCAGATTAAAATACTTTCAGGGAGTAAGTTTTTTTCCTTAGGATGACTTAAGAGATATATGCTATAAGTGATTTTTCTTTTTAGGTTTTTGGGTTTTTTTTGTGTGTGGTACTGGGGGTGGAAACCAGAGGCTTTTCTACCTCCAGGCTATACTGCCAGACCTACTTTACACTTTATTTGGAAACAGGGTCTCAACTAAGTTGCTGAGAGCCTCACTAAGTAGCTGAGGCTGGCTTCGAACCTGTGCGAAACTCCTGTCTCAGCATCCCAAGCACTGGGATTAAAAGTGTGTGCCACCACACCCGGCTTTCTCTTTAGTTTTATAAGGCATATTAAAAACAATGTATTTCGACAGGAGGATCTGGTTCGCGGATAGCCTCAGCTACTTAGTGAGACCCTTTACAACTCAGTGAGACCCTGTTTCAAAATACATAATAAAAAATAGGGCTGGGGGTATTGCTTGGAGGTAAAATGCCCCTGGGATCCGTCCAAGTACCACAAAAAAATAAATAAATAAAAATAAATATAACAATATATTTGAAGTTAAGGGAAAAACTCCAAGTGGGCAAAATTTTTTTTTTGCAAAATCTAAAAGTAGGGCACAGAAATATAAATAATTAATACACATATGAAAAGATGTCCAATCTTTATAATAAAATAGCTAATTAAAGTAATATTTCATATTTACAAACTAAGTTTTTTTTCCCGAGGTACTAGGTCAACTCAGGGTATTCTAACTCCAAGCTA
The DNA here is from genome assembly GCF_963383645.1 of Muscardinus avellanarius. Taxonomy (NCBI): domain Eukaryota; kingdom Metazoa; phylum Chordata; class Mammalia; order Rodentia; family Gliridae; genus Muscardinus; species Muscardinus avellanarius. Next base: position 78,158,561 of record NC_137793.1, read on the forward strand.
CATCCCCAGCCCTATTTTTTATTATTTTTGAAACAGGGTCTCACTGAGTTGTGGAGGGCCTCACTAAGTAGCTAAGGCTGGCCAAGAACCTGCAATCCTGTTTCAGCCTCCCACGTACTGGGATTACAAGTGTATGCCACCAAGCCTGGCTTAGTTTTTATTCTTAAGGTCTTGCAAAGCTGTTCACACTAGCCTTGAATCTGTGTTCTTCCTGTCTCACCCTCCTAAATCTGGGATTACAGGTGTGTACCACCTCACTGGCTATTAACCTTTTTTGAATGCATTTTTTTTCCCCCCAGTACTGGGGATGGCACCCAGGGGCATTCTACCTCTGAGCTACACTCCCAGCCCTATTTTTTTATTCTTTATTTTGAAGCAGGGTCTCACTGAGTTGCAAAGGGCCTCAACTAAGTAGCTGAGGCTGTCTGTGAATTGCGATCCTTTTGTCTCAGTCTCCCGAATGCTGAGATTACAAGTGTGTATCACCATGCCTGGCTTGAATGTAATTTTTTAATATATTAAAATTTGTACTTATTTTGACATTCTGACTTGGCAACACAGTGTGTGTGTGTGTGTGTGTGTGTGTGTGTGTGTGTGTGTGTGTGTGTGAGAAGATTGAACCCAGGGGCATTCTGAGCTACACTCAGTCCCATTTAATTGTGATTGTAAAACAGGGTCTAAATTGATGACACTGGCCTCCGTTTCATTCTCCTGTTTTAGCCTCCCAAATACTGGGATTACAAGTGTGAGCCACCACACTTGGCTCCTGATTTATTTCGTTTTGGTGGTAATGGGGATTGAACCCAGAGGCATTCTACCCCTGAACCATACACTCAGGCCCCCCCACCCCCCGTTTTTAATTTGTTTTGAGCTGGACTGGTGGCGCATGCTTGTAATCCCAGCATTCAGGAGGCTGAGACCGTAGGATCGTGGTTCGCGGACAGCCTCAGCTACTTAGGCCCTCTGCAACTCAGTGAGACCCAGTTTCAAAATAAAGAATAAAAAATAGGGCAGGGGTGTAGCTTGGAGGTTGAATGCCCCTGGGTTCCATCCCCAGACCTGCAAAAAAAATAATTAATTAAATTTGTTTTGAAACAGCATCTCACTTGGTTGCTAAAAGTCTCACTAAATTGCTAAAGCTGGTCTTGAAATTGTGATCCTCCTGTCTCAGTCTCCCAAGTACTGGGATTACAAGCGTGAGCCACCACACTGGCCCAATTTGTCTTTAAAAATTGTTTTCAGCTATTTATAGAAAGAAGTATGCATCTAAAAGTTGAACACCTAAAAAAATCCAAGAGTGGAAAAACTTTATCTTTTGTTCTTTTATGAAAAGTTTAAGTGAAAGGAAGATTACTTAAGTATGTAATTTTTTCAAGCATATCTAGAGAGAGCCTAAGATGGTTTATAATTTTTTTTTAATCTTGTAATTTTAATCCTTCAAACCTTTTGCTATTCTTTAAGAACTATCTTAGTTTAAATATTTATTTTTGTGGTGCTGGGAAGTGAACCCAGGGGCAATCTACCTCTGAGCTACACCCCTAGTCTGATTTTTTTTAATTCTTTATTTTGAAACAGGGTCTGACTAGTTGTGGAGGGTCTCATTAAGTAGTTGAGGCTGGCCACGAACCCTGATCCTCCTGTCTAAGCCTCCCAAATAATGGGATTACAAGTGTGTGCCACAATGCCCAGCTATTAGTTTAAATATTTAACTTAAAATGCCTAAAAAGCACTCCCAAAATACTTATTTCATCAAGGTTAAAATGTTTTCTGTTTTATAGTCTTCTTTTTCACCCTAGATGCTTTTTTTTGAATTTTCATAACTACTTTTTACTTTCTCCTAAATTTTAAATTCATTGACAAATAATAAGTATTAGAGTTCAAGACTAAATTGCTATGCTGACTTCATTAAGTAAACAATTTTTATTCTAAGATTATGCTAAAGGCAAGGAGATTTTTTTAATCCTATTTTGTGGTTTATCATTAATAAGAGGCAAAATCCTATTTCTAAAAGCAAAACAAAACTTTATAGGAAAAGTTTTCAGACCCTCACAGCATATTTCAATCCTAAAAAGTGAAGTGAAAAGATTACCAGTTAGCCGGGCGTGGTGGCTCACGCTTGTAATCCCTGCGCTTGGGAGGCGGAGACAGGAGGATCGCGCAGATTCAAAGCCAGCCACGCTGGCGTAAGAGACCCTGTTTCAAATATATAAAATAGGTCTGGGAGTATAGCCCGGAGGTAGAAGGGCTTCCAGGAACCCCAGTACCACCAAAAAAAAAAAAAAAAAAAAAAAAAAAAAAGATTACCAGTTAAAATAATATGTATAGAAAATCTCACTATGGTCATCTGATCCTATCATTAAACATTTCAACTATCAGTATTAATCTTTATTTACATTATTCAAGACACATCTGATAACTCTTGAACATATTCCCCTCCTGACCCTGTTCTCTGAATGTAAATTAACCTCACATTCCTCCTCCTAAATTATTTTAGCTTTAGTACACTATTACTACTGTTTGGTAACTCTATGAGGCCATACAGAAAGTTACAATGAAATGCTATTAATGCAGACCAAAAAACGTGAATGGGAATAGAATACTTACTGGTTCTGTCAGTGTTGTATCTTTCTCTAGGAACTGTACAACGCAGTACGCTAGCTAGAAGGTAAAGAAAAGTTTGTAAATATTAATGAAGTATCATTTAGGGATGGAAGTTTTTTATATTTAGACAAAAAAAATATCATTGATAAGTTTTATTCTAGTTTACTTCAACATATAAAAATGGAAATACAAATGCGACTTTTTAATCATATAAGTAATTTCTAGTTCAAAAAAGATTGTTTTTTTTGTTTTTTTTTTTTAGTAAAAATTTCTGACTATAAAGTTAACTGAAATAAATCTGGAACTAGCAATTTAGTTTTTTAGCATGTTTCTAACATGTATGCCTATGCTGAGAGGATACTGTTCTAAAATTTTTCTAACTAGTTACTCATGATTAGAAGTAACAGTCAATAGATATGTGGGATTCATTCAGAGTCAGGTGCAAATTAGGTCACAGCCTGGACCAGAACATAGGTAAACTTGATTTTTTCCCCCTGTATCTATATTTAGAGTACATTGCTCTTACTAGCTAATCATAATGCTTTTTTTTGGGGGGGGTGGTACTGGGGATGGAACCCAGGGGTCCTCTACCTCTGGGCTACACTCCCAGACTTATTTTTTTATATTTTATTTGGAGACAGGGTCTCTTAAGTCAGCTGAGGCTGGCTTCGAACCTGCACGATCCTCCTGTCTCAGCCTCCCAAGCGTGGGGGTTACAAGCGTGCGCCACCATGCCCGGTTTAATCATAACGCTTTATTTAAACTTAAAATTTTTGTTTTGAGTACTTTATAAAGCAAATTACTTAATTTTGCTTAAAACTATCATCTCAGTTATTTCTCCATTATATGTCTTTGCAAAATTCATTTCACTTAAACATTTTCTGAAACTTACCTGAGCATGAAACAGAGCTAATCCTTTTGCAGTATGCATAGGAATAAGAACCTTCATTAGAAACTGTTTGTGTTCTGCTTTCAGTGGCAATGCAAAGCCATTGATAATACTGGAGAAAGAAAAGGCAGGGCAAGGGTTAAGTAGTTAGGACTTGTTTCTAAAAATTACCCTAACCATGACTACCTAAGAAACAGTGTTTTGCTTCAATTCTGGTGTTGTATATTCATCTTCAAACTACTTTAGAAAGTATGAATTCTGTTTGGTTAAATCATTCAGTAATCCCAGAGGAACATCATAACTGCTAACTAATATTGTCATATGTAATACTGTTTCATTTTTATGCTTTTGCGTTTAGCTTTCCTCCGTAAAGCCACAGGAGAGTCATTTAAACAAGACCATTAGAATTTTCAGTTTTCTGAAGTAAATAGTTTCTCTTGCTTTGTTATTTAAAATTAAAAAGTAGTTCTCTTGCCGGGCATGGTGGCGCACGCTTGTAATCCCAGCATCTGGGAGGCTGAGACCTGAGGATCGCGGTTCGCAGACAGCCTCAGCTACTTAGTGAGGCCCTCTGCAACTCAGTGAGACCCTGTTTCAAAATAAAGAATAAAAAATAGGGCAGGGGGTGTAGCTCGGAGGTTCAATGCCCCTGGGTTCCACCCCCAGCCCTGAAAAAAAAAAAGTAGATCTTTCCATAGCCATTTCCTAAATATTAATTTAAAATATTAATTTAAAATATTAATTTAAATATTAATTAATATTAATTAAATAATTATCTATAGCCAGGTGTGGTGGCACACACTTGCAATCCCAGTACTTGAGAGGCTGAGACAGGATGGCAGGTTTGCAGCCAGCCTCAGAAACTTAGTGAGGTTCTGTTTCAAAATAAAAGAATAAAATAGGGCTGGGTGTAAACGAGAGGTAGAATGCCCCTGGGTTCCATACTGAGTACCACCTCCAAACAAACAAACAAACAAACAAACGAAACTCTACATAATAATAGAGGGTTCTAAATTCTCTCAAGCTGTTCATGCAAACTAAAAACCAAAACACTGAAGATTTTTCTAAAATAAACAGATGGATAAGAACGGTCTGTCAGCATCTCAACATCTGAAGACTTCCTGTAACTTCATCAAAGATTTGTTATAGCTGGGCATGGTGGCACACGCTTGTAATCCCTGCGCTTGGGAGGCGGAGACAGGAGGATCTTGCTGGTTCGGAGCCAGCCTCGCTGGCTTAGGAGACCCTGTTTCCAAATAAAAAATATAAAATAGGTCTGGGAGTGTATCCCGGAGGTAGAAGGGCTTCCAGGAACCCCAGTACCACCAAAAAAAAAAAAAAATTTTTTTTTTGTTATAGCTTGAAGCCGGGCATCATGGCACACACCTGTAACCCCGTACTTGGGCACCTAAGGTAGGAACACTGGTCTGAGGCCTCAGCAATATAATGAGACCCTCAGGAGCTTAGCCACTATTTCAAATTTAAAAATAAAATAGGAGCCGGGCGTGGTGGTGCACACTTGTAATCCTAGCATTTGGGAGGCTGAGACAGGAGGATCTTGGTTCGTGGACAGCCCCAGCTACTTAGTGAGGCCCTTTGCAACTCAGTGAGACCCTGTTTCAAAAAAAAGAAAGAAAATAAGGCTAGAGGTGTAGGCCGAAGGTAGAATGCCCCTGGGTTCTATCCCCAGTACTGAAAATAAATAAGTGAGTAAATTAAATAAATAAAAATAAAATAGGGCTGGAGGTGTTGCTCAGAGGCAGAACATCTCTGGGATTAATCCCCAGTATACTGCCCAAAAAAATTCATCATAGCTTGAGAAACTACATTTTGTGCTCTGTATTTATTTAACCTCCTTTTTCCCCTTGCAGTGCTAACGATTGAGCCCCAGGGCTCTTGCATTGTGCTCTATACTTAAACTCTAAAATAGGAAACAATTTATTCAACTCTGGCTAAGATTTTAGTACATGAAACATTCAAAATTAATTAGTAAAAAGAACATAAATACCTAACCTACCTTCCTAATATTTCAAGAAGTTCAGCAACACCATTGAAATGTTCTGTTTCATATATAAACCTGAATTTAAATAAAGATAGGTATAATAAGAATCAAACATCAGAAAACTAAGAGAAACAGGCAAGGAGATATATCAATCCAGTGGGCAGCAGTAAGAAACACACAGCATGCTTTAGGTTTTCTTTACAAGCTCTTTTGCTCCAAATCAGTTAATTGATAGCAATTTTAACAAAAGATCTAATTCCTACTAAATCATACAGCTCTGCTTAAAACTTGCCACATGTGAAGGTAACAATATCATTTCACCCGGAATAAATTTATTTAATGATCTATAAGAAAGGTTCTTTCAAAGCAAAACTCTTCAAAATAGGAAACCTCTATTCAGGGAAATCTGAGAAAAGGACCCATATATAATAAAGCCACTTTTGTTCAGAATTTCACTGGACTTCAAATGACATACACTGCATAGCTTTCCAAGACTAGGATCTCCTTTAAAACAGGGAACTCCCAGCTGGGCGTGGTGGCGCACACTTGTAATCCCAGCATTTGGGAGGCAGAGACGGGAGGATCACAGTTTGCAGGCAGCCTCAGCTACTTAGTGAGGCCCTCTGCAACTCAATGAGACCCAGTTTCAGAAAAAGAATAAAAAAAAAAAAAATAGGGCTGGGGTGTAGCTCGGAGGTAGAATGTCCCTGGGTTCTATCCCCAGTACAGCAAAAAAAAAAAAAAAAAAAAAAAAAAAAAAGGAACTCCCCCTCAAAAAAGAGAAAAACAAACAAAACAGGGACTATAAAATGACAACAGGACAAGGCAGGTGTCATACATGGCTAATGGATTAAGCAACGACTAAACAACTAGAGGGCTGTGGAGTGGAGAGGTGCTCTCTTTAGTGGAGGCAGCTATCACTCATCTGTTACTATTAAAATGTGGGAACAGCAGCCTTTTTTTTTGGGGGGGGGGCAAGTCTCCATCAACTCATTAAAACAAACCTGAAATGCAGGTGTTAATGTGAAATCTCCAATTTGAAGCAGGTATTTAACAGATTAGCATTTATAGTCAAATGATAGGCTTTGTAGAATTAGCCTTGTCAGAGAATCAAAAGTACTTCTAAGAGCTGTTGGTTTAAATACTATTTATACAAAGCTGGGCATGGTGATGCATTCTTGTAATCCCAGTATTTGGGAGGCTGAGACGGAGGATCACAGATTCAAGTCCAGGCTCAGCTACTTAGTGAGGCCTCCGCAACTTAGTGAGACCCTGTTTCAAAATAAAGAATAAAAAATTGGGTAGGGGGTGTAGCTCGGAGGTCGAATGCCCCTGAGTTCCATCCCCAGACCAGCAAAATAAACAAAGAAAGAAAGAAAGAAAGAAAGAAAGAAAGAAAGAAAGAAAGAAAGAAAGAAAGAAAGAAAGGAAGGAAGAAAGAATAAAAAATAGGGCTGTATGTGTAGCTCAGAGGTAGAATGCCCCTGTACCACAAAATAAATAAGATAAAAATAAATAAATGCTATTTATAAAGCCGGGCATGGTGGCGCATGCTTGTAATCCCTGCATCTGGGAGGCTGAGAAAGGAGGCTCTGAGTTGATGGACAGCCTCAGCTACTTAGTGAGGCCCTTGGCAAATCAGTGAGACCCTGTTTCAAAATAAAGAATAAAAAATAGGCTAGGGGTATAGCTCAGAGGTAGAATGCTCCTGGGTTTTCTCCCCAGTACCCACCCCCACAAAGTTATTTATACAAAAAACTTTTTAAACAAAAAAATTCAAAGAAATAGAAAACTAGATAAATTCACTCCTCAATAAATCTTAAATATGAGTAACACTGGCATTACCTGTAAAAAATTAACCTCATCACTTAGATAAATAACTTACTAATTTCTAAGATGCAATCAAACAATATCCACAAGAGGCGACAAATAATTCAAATAATATCTATTAAATTTGCAAATTTCAGATATTAAAAATTAACTTAAAAGAAATTTGAAGAAGGTAAAATATGTGTGTGGGCAAAGTGCTACCCAACTACTTTACCTGAGGAAAATGTTGTTAATTTGTTTTCTGATGAATGCTCTTAATCCAAGAAATTTTCCATAAATTCGATGCAGAACAGTCTTCAGGAAGTCACGTTCTCTGGGATCTTCACTATCAAAAAGCTCCAGGAGCTTTAAAAAAGATCTGAGAAATTACTTTTAAAAAATAATCGAGCTAAAACTTCACTTTATTCTGACTTTAAGTTTGTCCATGAAATCTTTTATGTTTTTCCTAGAGATTCTGCCTTATCAGCTTGATTTTTTTTCTTTGCTCAATAAGTGAAACTAAAGAAAAGCCTGAGTATTTCTTTTCATGAATTTCATTTTTAAATGGCACAATAAATAATATAAACACTTCAAAAAATTTTATCTTAGCTGGGTGTGGTGGCACATGCTTGTATTCCCAAGAAGCTTGTAAGCCTTGAGAGGCTGAGACAGGAGGAGCTCAGGTTTAAGAACAGCCTCAGCAGGTAGAACTCTCATCAAGCCAGGAAGATTCTGTTTAAAAAAAATAAATAAAGATAGGGTTGGGGGTATAGCTTAGAAGTAGAATGCCCCTGGGATTAATCTCTCCAGTAAAACACACACAGAGAAATAGTATCTTGGAGGGGCTGGGCATATTGTGGGGAAAAAAATTCTTTGCCTTGACCCTGATTTTTAAAATTTAGTCCTCTTGACTACTAAACATAGCTTATAATTTGTTAAAATTTAAGAGAAAGCTGGACGTGGTGGTGCACATTTGTAATCCCAGCGCTTGGGAGGCTGAGACAGGAGGATCGCATAGGTTCGAAGCCAGCCTCAGCTACTTAGTGAGGCTCTCAGCAACTTAGTGAGACCCTGTTTCCAAAAAAAGTATAAAATAGGTCTGGGAGTGTAGCCCGGAGGTAGAAAAGCCCCTGGGTTCCACCCCCAGTACCACACACACACCAAAAAAGAAAAATTTAACATGTTTAATGTTTTTTGAGAGCTTGTTTGGAGGTCCTAGCAGGGGAGCGCAGCTACTCTTACACCGTTGACCGAAGACTGGTCCTCCTCTATTCGGGGAAGGTCATTCACTTCAATAGCGCAGCTTCGGGAGGGACTCACATGGAGCGGTGAGGGAGGAAGGGGACACCAGCCTAGCCAGCCAGATCTGCCTAATCAACCTTGGCAATCAACGGGGTGACAGATGTCACAGCCAGATCGCCCTCACGTCCTGTTTTTTAATAGTAAGTTTAAATTCTAAGCTTTAAGACTGCAAGATATCGAATAAATAAAACTTACTTTGTGATACTGGGGATTGAATCCAGAGGCATTCTACCTCTAAGCTACACCACTAACTTTTTTTATTTTGAAACAGGGTCTTGCTAGGTTGCTGAGGGTCTCACTAAGTTGCTAAGGCTGGTTTCCCACCAGCTACAATTCTTCTACCTCAGCCTTCCAAGTACTGGGATTATAGGCATATGCCACCATGCCAGGCTATAAATAAAGTTTTTAAAATGTACATGTGTAAATATATGTAGTATTAGAATTGTCATGAAATTTTATATTCTGAACTTTGGTGCTGATAATTACACTAAATTTATAGGGAAAGCGCTCAACCTCATCCAAAGGTCTTATTTCATTCTGCCTTTAATAATAACCCAAGTATATATTTTGAGGGTAGTGATATATATATATATATATATATATATATATATATATATATATATATATATACACCCCCACAATAAGTGATCTGCTTATAGTTTACACTTTGTTGGCTAAGTTTAGACAATGCATGAGGCTCCAGTAAAAAATAATCATGGAGTATGCGAATTTATGTTAATAGACCAAATACATTCAGTTCAAATTATTCTAATTAAAATGACTAAGCTGGACTTCCGGGAAGATGGCGACCGAGAAAAGCGGGTCTTAGGAGCCCCGCTAACAACAAATCTCCATTACCACAAAATCAGCGCCTTTCATGGCCAGAAAACACCATCACCAGTGAAACAGAAAGTCACCAGGCTCCAGAGAGAAAGCGGACTGAGAACAGAGCCACAGAGGAGATACACCGGCCTCGCACCCGAGGACGTGGCAGACGCGGCGGCAGCAGCGCCATACTGCCGGCGGCAGCGGCGAATTCACTAGACAGCCACAGCAAGCCGAGGTGAGCCACTGTGGAACAGCTAGGCGAGATTTCTCCGCGCAGAGAGCATCTACAGCTCCCAGTGGCCGAGCTCAGCACACGCTGCAGGGATTCAGAGTAGAAATCAAAATCAAAAAGAAAAATGCCAGCCCCACAGCCGAGGGCATAGCAGCGGCGCCATATTGTTACCGGCGGCAGCAGCAGCGAATTCAGCGAGGCCAGTACAGCTACATCTGCGTACTCAAGAACAGTGAGTCAAATTGCGGGCCAAAGAGGAGAAATCCCTGGGACTTGACCCAGTGGGGGAGTGGCGGTGGCAGAGATATCACACCATAGGAGAACGTGCAACCTGGCACCCCCCACAGTCTAAAGCAGCCTCTATCGACTCTCTGGGTCGGAGACTCTGTCATAAAACCCAGTAAAGGAGTAGTGGGGTCTGAGATACTACTGACTCGAGATCCAGAACACCTTAAGGGAAGTCATAGTGACACAAGGGAAGAACCCAGAGAAGGCACAAACTTCCGAAATCATGGGAAAGAGGAATAATACTGGAGCAATGAATGCCCACAACCCCACAACATCAGAACCCGATAAAACAGAAAATCAGAGATTTCTAGAAGATCAAATCAGGAAAATAACTGTAGAAATAATAGAGGTGCTTCGAAAAGAACTCAGAGAGAGCCAAAAAGAGATAAAGGATGCAATTAATGAAGTAAAGGCCTCAATTCAAAGCACAAACAACCGATTAGAACACATGGAGAACAGAATCTTGCTCTTAGAAGATGAGCAATCCAAAAATGAACTCATAGTTTCTAATCTAGAAAAAAATATCCGACAGCAGGAATCTGATATTGAAGAAATATGGGCCCATTTTAAGAGAGCTAACCTAAGAATAATTGGAATAGAGGAGGGAAAAGAAAGTGATACCAAAGGGATCAACAATCTCTTCAAGGAAGTAATAGCAGAAAATTTTCCAGACATAGAGCAAGAGGTCGATACACAGGTCCAGGAAACTTATAGAACTCCCTTCAGACAGGATCGGAGAAGAGGATCCCCACGCCACATAATTGTCAAAATGACCAATGTGGAAGCCAAGCAGAGAATCTTAAAGGCAACAAAAACAAAGGGCCAAGTGGCATTCAGAGGCAAACCAATTAGAATCACTCCAGACTTCCCAAACCAAGTCATGAGAGCCAGAAGGGCTTGGAGTAACATATTCCAAACTCTGAAAGAAAACAACTTCCAGCCAAAAATTTCCTATCCAGCAAAACTTTCTATCAAATTAGATGGAGAAATAAGAAGCTTCCATGACAAACAGAAACTGAAGGAATTTATGTCTTCAGAACCAGCACTAGAGAAAATACTCAAAGAGATTAACTACAAAGAAGAAATAGGTAACACACTCCAGAACTAGAGAAACAAGACTTTCCATTCAACAGACAACTAAGATTGGTTATCTGTGGAGATTCATTATTTATGTTAGTCTTTTACCTATCTCTAAAGGGTATTGTTTGCCTTTATTGTTGTTAATTTTTAGGATTTCTAGTTGGAATATTAATATACCTTCAGATATAGCATTTGGAAATATTTTATCCCATTCTATTAGTAACTGTTAACTCTGTTTACATTGTCTTTGGATATACAATTTTTTTTTTTAGGGAGTTTGTATACTCCTCTGTTGCCTGTGCCATTGAAATCATAACCAAGAAATCACTGCCAATTTCAATGTTGTGAGGTTTAATGACCCAGATTTTCTCCTAAAAGTTTATAGTCTTAAGATTTATATTTAGGTCTATTATCTATTTTGAGTTAATATTTGTATATGGGATTAGGTAAGGGTCCAATTTTATTCTTTTTCATGTAATTATTATTTTTAACAATATTTAGTTAAAGGATTTTTATTTCCACCACCAAATGTTCGTGGAAACCTTGTCAAAAATAACTTGACAATATAGGGAAGAATTTAGCTCTAGGCTTTTATTTAACTCCAATGGTTTATATATCTGCCTTTAAAATAGTACTACACTGTTTCAATTATTGTAGCTTTATATGGTTTGAAATCAGAAAATATATATCTTCTAGCTTTGTTCTTTTTCAAGATCGTTTTGGGTACCTAGAGTCCATATTCCATATTAGGATAGATTTTTTTCTGAAAAATAAATATATAAATATATGATAGTTTCACCTAAAAAAAATAGAAAAAAATATTCTCTGGTAAGAAAGAAAGCAAAAAGAAATATTGAAATGTTATCTTTAAGTCATCAAAAGCTTGGTATCAGACAAATGAAACTGTTATGTGAGATTATCATTTTTAATTTTAGATAAATTGCCATAATACTAGATGTCAACTACTAAGCCAAGCATGGGAGGGAGGGACAGGGAGAGAATGGGGTGGGGATTGGGTGGGGGCTGACTGGGAAAAGTGTGCATGTATGTCTACAAAAGTATGTATCCTACTATGATGTATGAATACAGTGCACCAATAAAAAAAAATTAAAAAAAAAAAAAAAAAAAAATGACTAAGCTACTCATTTAACACTGAAATTCCAAGTTTCTGATATTGGGTTTACTTGAATATATGCTTGGAAATGAATAAAAAGGGCCTTAAACTGTTAAGGTCAGAATGCATAATTCAAGAATATCATTTAATACAAGTTGATTTTTAAGAGGGAAATATTATAGAACAGCTGTTAGCTAAATTTCAAATCTATTTAATCTATTTCCAAATGTTAAAATCTAAATGAATAATCTATTTAAAAATATAGTACTCACATGTTGAAACACACACAAAACCAATCATCAGGAAACGTCTTTCTTATTCTGGTTCTGATCCTAATATTAAGCCTCTGTGCCTATGTTTTTTCACTGATAAAATGAGAAAGGATGAAGCCATTTTTTTTTTTTTTTAATAGAAGGCACTGTCATGGCTAGAGAGTCAAGCTCAAATCTGTACTGTGCCATAGACAAGCTGTATGAAACTGGACACAGCCTAGCTCTTGCTCTTTATATGGAAAAGCACAGACAGACAGCACTTGGCACACAAGAATCACTCTGTAAGTATTAGTTTCTTTCCTTTGAAATTCTGATTTGAACATAAATTGAAATTAAGCAAAACATAAAAGTTGGATATGAATTTATTAAAGCAACACCTTAAGAATACCTCAGAAGTGATCTGTGAAAGCAGTGCCATATAAACTGCTAAAATCAAAGTACTGGGCTATAGCTTCTCAGATAAATCAGGTTCAAAGTAGAAAATAGGTCCCAGCCTCCAGTGTTATTCTTGCTACCCTCAAACCCACAGAAGAACCCAGCACCCTAAGTACCTCAAGCTCCACCAGTTTCCCAGACTTATCTGGCTTAATGCCTCCTTTTCAGAAAAATTACTCAGCCCCCCACAACCTACCTTCTTTAAAGCAAATAAACAGAATGATGCAGTAACAAATTCACATTTTTATGTATCTATACTTTGCTTCGGAATTCTCAGGGTGGGGATGAAGGGGAAGATATTGCCCACTTTGGGAACCTATGCTCCAGACTGAGAAAACACCAAAACAAGGTTCTTTTCAATCAGCTGTTTTCTGAGATACAACTAAATATGGCAATACCAGAGTTCCATTAATATATCCCACATAAGAACACAAAGAAATAAAAAATGTTTTCATTTGCAATTACCCAAATAACATAACTCCACTTCATCTGACTGATCTTTGCTTATGAATGAAAAGTACATTGTAAGCCAGGCACGGTGGCACATGCCTTTAATCCCAGTACTTGGGAGGCTGAGACAGAAGGATCACAGGTTCAAGGACAACCTCAGCAATTAGTGGGGACTCTCAGCAACCTAGCAAGAACCTGTTTTAAAGTAAAAAATAAGAAAAGGACTGGGGATGTAGCAAAGAAGCAGAATGCTCCTAAGTCCAATCCTCCATACCACCCCACACACAAAGAAAAGCACACTGTACTGTTAATACATACTTAATATTTCTGTATAGTTTATGAAGAGCTACTTGAATGCTGAGGGTGACAATGTTCTTTATTTCTCAATATCCCATAGCAACTAGTCAGAATACTTTACATGAGGATGAAAGTTATTACAAATGTTCAAAACTGAACTCCAATTATGTGGATTTCATGTTTGTAGAACCTTTATCATAGGGACACACAAAGGTGGTCTGAAAGATAGAAAAGGTCCTTAGAATGATTTTAATCCTGGCCTCAGCATCAAATTCCTAAGGATTTATATACTGACCAGTGTTTTCAAAGAGGAAATGGATCTAGATAGGTTTGGTCGGTTGCATAATTTTGTTTAAGGCCAGGCAATTCTAAATAGTTAAAAGGAGGCCTCTAAATTATTGAGAGGATTTTGAAAATAAAAGTACAATTAATGCCGGGCGTGGTGGCCCATGCTTGTAATCCCCGCGCTTGGGAGGCCGAGACAGGAGGATTGTGCAGGTTCAAAGCCAGCCTCACTGGCTTAGGAGACCCTGTTTCCAAATAAAAATATTAAAAAAAAAAAAAAAATAGGTCTGGGAGTGTAGCCTGGAGGGAAAAGGGTTCCATCTCCAATACCACCAAAAAAAATAAAGTACAATTAGAGAACACATTCTCAGGAACTAACTGGAATGCACTGTGAGTATGTAGGCTCCAAAAATAAGAATAACCAATTTATAGAAAGAGGTACTATGTTTTTAACTTTATCTTGTATACATGTTGGCAGGGGTGGAGATATTGAAAATTCAACCCAGGGCTGTTCTGCCTCTGAGCTATACCACCAGCCCTGTTTTTGTTTTTGTTTGAAACAAGGTTTCACTAAGTTGCTGAGGTTGACCTTGAACCTATGATCTTTTTGTCACATCCTCCCAAGTACTAGAATTACAGGCTGTGTCATCTTGCCATGCTTCCTTTTCTTAACCAATTTTATTGATGGTTTAGGATTTGGGTGGTTAGGATTTCTAAGGGGAAAGGATGAGGGAAAGGGAATTGATGACAGAACAGGAGCCCTAGGCTCCAACTCTTAACAATGACTAAATTTCCCTCACCAGTTCAAAATCTGAATGTTTAAAAAATTCCTCAGGTTAGGCCCAGCGTGGTGGTACAAGCTTGTGATCCTAGCTCCTAGGAGGCTGAGGATCACACTGGTTCAAAGCCAGCCTCAGCTACTTAGTGAGGCTCTCAGCAACTTAGTGAGACCCTGTTTTCAAATAAAATATAAAATAGGTCTGGGAGTGTAACCCGGATGTAGAAAAACCCCTGGGTTCCACCCCCAGTACCATAAATAAATAAATAAATAAATAAATAAATAAATAAATAAGACAAGTTCAAAGAGTTAAAAATTTAAAACAAAAGTTTTGCTCTTTGGATGAATGGTTATACCAAATGTTCTCAGATATTGAAGAAAGGATAGTTTTTCTAGTCTTTATAAAATAAGAGAATTTAGGACTGGATAGAATAATTTGATTGACTTCATTAAAATCTCAATCTTGGTAAAAATATTCATTTTCAAAGCTACTTCACTTTTATCCTAATTGTCTGGCAAGAATGTCAGGTTCTGTCAAATTAAAAATAGCACAGTTAAGTTTTGAAAGACTATTTTAATCATAAGTTAATAAAATCATTGCTAAGATGAATATAAGAAAATTTAAGACATATGAGTTCCTTACCTGTTGTACAAATTTCTGGTCAATGTATCGCTTTGCAATGCTAGGCTGGAAATCAGGGCTCTCCAAAAATCTCAAGAAGAATTCATATACCAACTATAAGAGAAAATCAAAGAACAGCAAGGATGATGCCTACTAAATTGTACCCTAAACTATATTTCATATAAAAAACACACTTCCCTTACCACCTTAGGGAGATTTCTGATTTTTCTTTTTTTTTTTTCAGTACTGGAATCCAGGGGACATTCTACCTCCAAGCTAAACCCCCAGCCCAATTTTTTATTCTTTATTTTGAAACAGGGTCTCACTGAACCCTGTCCCCAGTGTACTCTCTTATCCACCCCTTATCCAAAATTATTGTTTCTTGTACTTATCACACCCTGACATCGAAACTCTTTATTATTTACAAAGGTTTACATTGTAAAATATGTAATTCCACTCCACAAAGTCCTTTACACCCCCAGTGTTTAGAATGCCTGGCACACAATTGATACTCAATAAATATTTACTTAATGAATGGAAATTATAGTTATTGACTGTGTTTCTATGTACTGGGGTTTCTCTATGTTCTTCTATATGAAGAAATAATTTGCTCCAAAAATCTAAGAAACAGTATTGCAAAGAATAGCACACACTTCAGCAACGGATTCAGTTCACTAATTAGGAGCAAACTTCACATTTGCTTGATGTATGGCTGGTCCTTCTAGCTCTATTCACCAAAACATACCCTTAAAAATAACTAAAAAGCACTGGAAAGGAGGGTAATCTTACTATGCTGCTCAGTTCTAACCGTTTTCCTAAGAGTCAAAATAAAATTCTGGTCTTTCCCACTAGAAAGACAAAAAAACTAGAGAGGAAAAGACTGAAAAGCAACCTTAATGATCTATGAGTACACAAAAGCCTCTTTCTAAAGATTATGGTGTCCATGTGCTTTCTAACCTCTACTAAAAGAAAATGAAGGTAAAGAAGATTTTTATTTGATTTAATAGATAAAATAATTTATATAATAGTCAACATATATAGAACTATTTAAGATATTTCACATGAAGTCCCTAGAACATTGCCTGAGACATGGTGAACATGAAAAAAATCTTTGTTTTCTAAGTAACTGTTTTTTTCTCTGTAATCCCCATGAAAACAGAACAGATTCTACATGAGCCTTGAATAATTTAAATACAGTAAACCTAGGTTTTACCCCTCTGATCTTTTATCCATAGAACTAAAAAGATGCCAGGTGTGGTGGTACAAACCTGTAGTCCCAGCCACTTGGGAGTTCAAAGCTAGGGTCACTTAAGGCCAAGAGTTTGAGACTAGTCTGATCACCCAGTATGGCCCTACCTCAAAAACCACAAAGCTAAAAAGATAATAACTTCATAATTAAAAGTTTCAAAGATTTCTCAACCTAATATAAAAAATGACTTTATTTCTATGTCAATGTTAATGCACAGAAAATTACTATAATCTTGGTCTTCAATAAATAGGAATAACAAATAAAGAAAAAAAGTCATTTTAAACTGTTGCACATCAATAATTACCATGTAATACTGTTTAGTAAATTAAAAGACATAGCCAATCCCCTAATACTAAAGTCTTTTTGTTCCCTTCTGCTTTCTCTATTTCATTGCTCATTAGTATTTCCATTACAGTGTGAAAAAAAGTAGAAAGAAAAACTGTAAATGTATTATGAAAGGAAAACTGTATTCTTAGGAAATTTAAAAAGATTAAGGAAATAAAGGTTTGAAAGGTTCAGGGTTTACTATGATTACTACTCCTCAAAACTGTATTTAGTGTCTGTCTTTCTTTCTTTCTTTCTTTCTTTCTTTCTTTCTTTCTTTCTTTCTTTCTTTCTTTCTTTTTCTTTCTTTAAATTACTTGGGTTAGAACCCAGGGGCATTCAACTTTCGAACCTCAAACCTGTAGCCCTATTTTTTATTCTTTATTTTGAAATGGGGCTCACTGAGTTGCAGACAGCCTAACTAAGTTGCTGAGGCTAGCCACAAACCTGCAATCCTCCTGTCTCAGCCTCCCAAGTACGGGGATTACAAATGTGCACCACCACACCCGGCTTTTAGTGCTTATTTTCTACCCTTCAAATGAATGTCTAGCATTAAGGATCTGATAAGCTAAATATAAAAGCAGCAAGAGAAAAATGACTCATCACATAGATTTTAAGATCTTCAATACAATGAGTGGCTGGCATGTCATCAGAAAACTATGGACACAATAAGATGAACTTCCTCAAGGTTTTCAAAGAAAGACTGTTAGCCAAAATCCTATCCAGCAAAACTCTCCTTCAAATATAAAAGGAAAATTAAGGACTGAGGAAAGAAACAATTCAAATAATACTGTGGCAATAAAAATATTACTATCAGCTTTACTAACATGTAGAGGGAGAGTGAAGAGGGAATGGGGTGGGATGCAGAAGGAAATACAACAAGAGTTGTGTGTGCATATTTTTATCACATTGAACCTCACTATGATATACAATTGCAATGCACTAATAATGGTATTTAAAAAAAAAAAAGACATTCCTAAATAAACACTGAGTAAATCTGTCACTAGCAGACCTGCCCTATAAGAAATAGGAAAGGAATTCCTTCCAGCTGAAATGAAAGGATACTGTATGTTTTCTTGAATCCACAGAGAGAAAAAAAAGCATGTTAAAAGTAACTACAAAGGAAAATATAAAAGATAGTATAAATGTATTTTTATTTATAAAGCTCTTATTTTCCTCCTTTATATGGCAATAACATAGAGCAACTAATTACAAGATTGTGTTGGTAGGCATATGATGTGTGTGTGTAAAAGAAATATATATATATTTCTTTTCTCCAGGAAAACCACTAAGAGAATAACTCCAAAAAATAAACAGGGAATTAAAATGATACTAGAAAATGCGTATTTAAAGCCAGGTATGGTGGCACATGTAACCCCAGTACTTGGGAGGCTGAGAAAGATGGATTGAAGGTTCACAGCCAGCTTTAGGTACTCAGTGAGACCCTCTACAACTTAGTGAAATCCTGTTTCAAAGTAAAGGATAAAAAATACACTAGGGTATAGCTCAGAGGTAGAATGCCCCTGAGTCAGTCTCCAGTACTGCAAAAAATAATTTAAGTAAAGCCAGCCGTACATGTCTGTAATCCCAGTAATTGGGAGGCTGAAACAGGAGGATCAAAGGTTTGAGCCCAGCCTCAACAAGTAGTGAGACTACCATCAACCTAATGAGACTGTTTCAAAATAAAAATAAATATAAGGCTGGGGGGCTCAGAGGTAGAATGCCTCTGGGTTCAATCCCCAGAACCATCAATCAATAAATCAATTTATTGATCAATCAATCAATCAATGGTTTAAGTAGTCAAAGTTATTTTAAATATGTTTTCTTTATCACAATAAAAAATAGTTGCTGGGCATGGTGGCATTGTAATCCCTGCGCTTGGGAGGTTGAGACAGGAGGATCGCACAAGTTCAAAGCCAGCCTCGGCTACTTAGTGAGGCTCTCAGCAACTTAGTGAGACCCTGTTTTCAAATTTAAAAAAATATAAAAATATAGGTTGGGAAGTATAGCCCGGAGGTAGAAAGCCTGGTTTCCACATCCAGTACCATAAAAAAAAAAAAAAAAAAGTTATTTTGGGAAAAGAAAATAATGTTAAGAAAACATTAGAAGTTAAAAATTTTAAAGACAGAATCAAATAGAGTGAACCATTATTTTTAGGAGAATATTGAAATGTAAAAAGAGTCAATACATAATTATGTTCCATACTTGTATGTGAGGCCAAGATGCCTCAAGCGTGGGTTCATCCTCTTCTGGATCAAAATCTGGATTATCACTTGGAGGAAGAGTACGGAAGATGTTAGCACTGATCTGTAAAGAAAAATAAATTTAGATTTATGTTCTTTGATGTGTAACTGCATTCAACAATGCAAAATTAAGTATTTTAAGACCATTTTACTTAAGAAACAAATTGTGGCTGGGCATGGTGGCATGTGCTTATAATCTCAGTACTTCTTGGGTGGCTGAGACAGGAGGATCTCAGGTTTGCAGCCAGCCTCAGCAACTTAGAGGCCCTGTGGAACTTAGTAAGACCCTGTTTCTTTTTTTTGTTTTTATGCTTGTTTGTTTGTTTGTGTTTGCGGTACTGGGGATTGAACCCAGAGACATTCTATTTCCAAGCTATACTCCCAGCCCTATTTTTTGATTCTTTATTTTGAAACAGGGTCTAAGTTGTAGAGATCTCACTAAGTAGCTAAGGCTGGCCAAAAACCTGGAATCCTCCTGTCTCAACTTCCCAATTACTGGGATTACAAGTGTACGCCTATGAGACCC
The DNA here is from genome assembly GCF_963383645.1 of Muscardinus avellanarius. Lineage (NCBI taxonomy): Eukaryota > Metazoa > Chordata > Mammalia > Rodentia > Gliridae > Muscardinus > Muscardinus avellanarius. The sequence goes on from NC_137793.1 coordinate 78,178,187, forward strand.
TGTTTCAAAATAAAATAATAATAGGGCTGGGGGGTATAAGACAGAAGTAGTATGCCCCTGGGTTCAATCTCCAGTAAAACACACACACACACACACACACACACACACACACAGTGACTATAAATTTAGTTCAAAAGATATGAAGAAAGCAAGTATTTATTTCTTTTCACTCTGCAATAAAACTTTGACTTCCTAAAGCTACAAAGATTATAGATTACCTTTTTTGTGTGTGGTATTGGGGATGGAAGCCAGGGGCATTCTATCTCAAAGCTACACCACCAGCCCTATTTTTTATTCTTTACTTTGAAACAGGGTCTCACTGAGTTGCAAATGACCTAAGTATCTGAGGCTGTCTGAAAACCGCAATCCTCCTGTCTCAGCCTCCAGAATGCTGGGATTACAAGCGTGCGCCACCATGTCTGGCTTAGATTTCCCTTTCTTCAATTACCAGTTGTTCTTTCCAAGTTTTGCTTAAAATGAAGAGGGGAGGAAAGGAGAGAAGAGAGATGTGGGGGGAAATTACTAACTTTACCTATCTCTAACTTCATTCTTTTCATCTTCCCACAACTCTTCACATATCCTAATCCAGCCATATTTTATGCTTACAACACAAGAGTTGTATAAAATATCTCCATTCTTATACATACATACCACGCTAAGATAAGAGGGAGAGGGAGAATGCCTTCACTGTGATTACAGACATAGTTTATAATAACTCTGTCATGATTTACTTTACTGTTATTTCATCTACTCTGTAACTTTAAAAGTACTTATTCATCTCTTAAATCAGAATTTGCTTTGATATTCCTTATTTTTAGTTCAATGAAATATGGTATTTACAATTTCATCTTTTGCATCATCTGTTTCAGCACAAGGTAACCCATACATCCTTTTCTACAGAAAAGGATAGATTGTGGTCGTAACCTCACATTTCTTTTAAAATGATGAACAGAGTGACAGACCAAATAGTTTAGTAAACATTTAAGGCCAAACTGTTGAGGGGCTGATCATCTGAGACAAACTACCTAGGGGATAAAAGATAAAACAAGCCACATTTGATGGTGCAGACAAGTTCCAACAGTTTTCATGAAGTGGTATCTATGCTGGGCAAATAAGTGCTAATAGTATTACTTTAACCTAAGACATAGGAGGTAATACTCTAGACTTTGGTCATCTAGAATTCAAAGTAGTACTCCAGGGAAAACCCAATAGTTTGATGGGCATTCATTTCAAAAAGAGTAGCAGCAGAAAGTGACAGGCTTTGAGAACAAATACATCTCATAATTATCAAGAGTAAAAAGAAAACAATCAACCTTGTAGTCACTAATAAAATTACCTAACTGTAACAAATATTAAGAGCTTTGGCCAGGCATGGTGGTACACACCATAATCCCAGTACTTGGAAAGCTGAGACAGGAGGGTCACAGGTGCAAGGATAGCCTTAGCAACTTAGCAAGACTCCCAACAACCCAGCAAGATCCAGTTACAAAACAAAATTTAAAGGGGTGAGGATGTAGCTTAGAGATACTACGAGAGAGGAGAGAGGAGAGAGGAGAGAGGAGAGGGGAGAGAGGGAGAGAGGGAGAGAGAGAGAGAAAGAGAGAAGAAGGAGGAGGAGGAGGAGGAGGAGGAGGAGGAGGAGGAGGAGGAGGAGGAGGAGGAGGAGATGACGACGACGACTAAGTGGAAAAATAACTCAAACATTTTTTTGAAATTAAGTACCCAGAAGTTAAATGACCACAAAAAACAAACACACACTTTTGTCCTTGAGCAAAGAAATTAAATTCCAGAATTTAATATATGAGAAATTGTAGAATAATGATGCAAATATATAAGTATTTTCAATATCTACTAAGTTTGTAAAGATTCAAAATAAAGTATCTTTTGCAGGATTTAAAAAATTCCTGAATATAAACCATTGTTTATTTTTTGTACTAGAGGCCTTAACAACCCCGGGCATTCTACCTCTGAGCTATACCCCCAAATTCTATTTTTTTCCTTTTCTTTTTTGGGGTACTGGGGATTGAATCCAAAGGCAGGGGCATGCTACCTGTGAACTATACCACAGGTCCTTTTAATGTGGTGTGTGTGTGTGTGTGTGTGTGTGTGTGTGTGTGTGTGTGTTTGGAGTACTGGGGATTGAACTCAGAGGATTCCACCTCCAAGCTATACCCCCAATCCTACTTGTCATTCTTTATTTTGAAACAGTATCTCATTTAAGTTGTGGAGGGCCTCAGTAAGTAGCTGAGGATGGCCAAAAACCCATGATCCTCCTGTTTCAGCCTCCCAAGAACTGAAATTAAAAGCATGTGCCACTACGCCTCGTCTAATTTTTTGTTTTTGAAACTGGGTCTTGGTAGGTTGCTGAGAGTCTTGCTAAGTTGCTGAGTCTGGTCACAAACCTGAGATCCTGTCTCAGCCTCCCAAGTACTGGGATTATAGGCATGCACCACCACACCTTGTTACTCTTGGATATTTTTAAATGATAAAATAAAAATTTTAGCTGGGCATGGTGGTGCACACCTTGTAATCCCAGCATTTGGGATGCTGGGACAGGAGGATCACAGTTCGAGGACAGCCTCAGCTACTTTGTGAGGTCCTTTGCAATTCAGTGAGATCCTGTTTCAAAATAAGGAATAAAAAATAAGGCTGGGGAGGTAGAATGCCCCTGGGTTCCAGATCTAGTATCACAAAAGAAAATAAATAAAAATTTAAAATTTAAAAGGACATCAATGTTTAATATTTGTATTTTCAAACTGTCACTCCCTTTTTACTATCTATATAAGCACAGGAAGTCAATTTCATTTTTATTTAGCTACATTTCTGTAGCTAATCTTTGAAAAATTTTAAGACTTTTCTTTTAAAAAAAAAAAAAAAACCAAAATTTTCTAAGTCCTTTTGATAGGTCTTCTTGTAAACTGTGATGAAAGAAAACCCAACTACTATATTAGAGTCAAATTTATCTTTCTCCTACCCATTTTGCTCTTTACCCAGAAAATATATTTGACACGAAGATAGTAATCAAGGCATCAATAGCTTATACTTGCTATTAGCTTCTATACTCTGGTTTAAGTTCAAATTATGTACTGAGCTACTCTAATTATCCCAACTAAAGTTTTGTATTATATTAGTATACAATATAAAAATCACAAATCTTAGCCAAAATTTCTACCATTTGATGGAGAATAAGGTTGAATTACTAAACAGACAGGATCCTAAGCAATCATACTTTAAAGTTGGCAATGATTAATTTTTTGCATCACATATTCCAAACAATTTATACAAGCTGAGTATACTTGATCACCAAAACTCTTAGAACAATAAGTGTTTTGGATTTTGGAGGATCTGTATATACATACTGAGATATATTAGGGATGGGACCCAAGTCTAGACATAAAACTTACTTATGTTTCATATATATCTTATAAACAGTCAGAAGGTAATTTTATACAATACCTTCAAGTACACTTGCGTTTGCACTTCAATCTACCATTGAGGTCAGGTGTGGAATTTTCCTCTTGTGAAATCGTATCAGTGCTCAAGGTTTTATACTTCAAATTTTGGATTTTCAGATTAAGAATGTTCAAAAAGAAGAATTACTTAACTTCTTAAAGGTCCCAACTTTCAATTAAAGTACTATAGACGATAATATATTAAAATGTCATAGGTAGGACTCCCTCGTACACTGCTTAAATGTGGAGCTTCCCAGAAGTTTTTCACTGGTCTTCTCTTCCCCCTTTACAAATTCTCACTAACTATTAAACTTAATGACTTCATCTATTAATCTATATAATCTTGAGCCTACATCTTTCTCGTAAGCTCAAGATCTGTACTATCCAATATGACAACCACTAGCCATTGTGGCTACTAAATTCCCAAAGTCCTAAAAGCAATGATAGCATCCATGAAATGGATGGATAATCTTTCAAAGGGACTATTTTTAAAAACATTCTTTTGGGCATACTAATTATTTTTTACATTTTATTAAAAATCAGTCTCTAGTTCAGAATTATACCTCAGATCTTACTTTGAATTTATATAAATCTGAGGAACATAAGTCTAGAGGCTTACCATTTTTACTATATCAGAATACGCTGATTCAACAATTACACCACGATTAGTTGAAACATACTCAACCAGTTCATTCAGTGTTGCTCTTTTAATTTCTTTGCTCTTCAAGTCTGAAACAGAGTCCATGAAATCAAACAGTACACAACACTGCTGCAACTTCTGACAGAAAAGCTCTTGTTGTTCATTTGAAGTGGCATCTATAAATAAAAACAAAAAAACTTAGAATAACCAACTCAAAAATTACCTTTATATATTGTTCAAGTTATTCACATATATAAAATAAAACTCTCATCTAATCCTATCGTTTAGGGATTTATGCTGGTCTCACTGCCCACAATCTATTACTAAATGTTACTGATGGTTTAATATATCTGCAATCCATCCTTGTCATTACCACTGTCGTTTTAGATCCTCATCATCCTTGCCTGGACTGTAAATGACAACTTAATTGTTCTTTTGCCTCATCTTAAAACCACTATCATTTCTGGTTTATCTTCCAAGCTACTTAAAAAAGCTAAAATAAGAATCAGTACGATAATACTCAATACTTTTCAATGGTCCTCCACAATGAAGAGAATGGAATCAAACTTCTCTGAATTGTATACAAAGTGCAGCTGCCTACTGTCAGTCCTCTCTCAACTCTCTCTAGTCTGCCCCTTCACTCTGGTTAAACCATACTCCCTGCAGTTTCCTCTGTGTGACCTGTCCTTCCCACCTTCCCATTCTGGAAACTCTACCCATTTATTAAGTTTCAGCATAAATTCTTCCTCAGAAGATTTCCTTATGGCACTGACACTAAACTGGTTGGTTAATCCACTATCACTCAAATGTATTTTAGGTATGTCTTTTGTATTTACTGTGCTACACAAAAATTGTATTTTACATATCTAACACTCCTAGACTATATGACCCTAAAAGCAAGAACTAAGAGTTACTTACCTAATTATCTCTATCTCTTTGACTCTCTTTTTAGTGCCTAGGACTGTGCCTGGCACACAATAGGTACTCAATAAATCTACTGTTTAACTTTCTGCTTATTACAAAAACACAGGCACATTAATTTGATTCTAACAAATATTTTATGTTTTCCAACATTCAAAAAAATAAAATTTAAAGTTTAAAACTTCAATCCATAAACAGTTCGATTATCTGTTTTTAACCTTTGATACGTCAAATCCATTAATAGCTCAATTACCTAAGTAGTATCTTGGGCTGAGATTAAACTTTGTTAAACCATACATTTTAACACTAATATTTAGCTCATACTATGCTAAACGATTTCTCTATTCAAAATCAGTACCTACTTTATATAAAGATAAAAGTAAAAGTTTTCATAAAGGCGATAACCTCACCAAAGATGCTTTTTAATTTGTCTGGGGCAGGAAGCTATAAGATGGCTTTGCAACTATATTCAAGTTATTGATTTTAAAAAGCTGACTTAGACAAGGTACTACTAAAATATAGCATGTCAGATATTCTAAGCCCACTCAAACAAAAGACAAATACAATACCATCTTTCATTGATCAATTTTACAAAGTGATAATTTAAAACAAAACTTTTACCAAAACATTGTGGTTATATTATAAAGTAGCATATTTCACATGAGTTTAAGTAAAAAAAAATAAAGATTCTAAATAAATTTTGAATTTGCTGCAGCCTGTTTATGGCTATGCCAGTAAAAATTCTTGTAAGATAGCTGCATACTTACAATGAACTTGTATAGCATTCTCTGTTTCAGAATAATGACCTTCTACTTAATGAAGGGTATCATAAGATAAGCATTCATAGCCCATATAATACTGAGTAAGAATATATCACATTTTTCACACCATTTTGATGAAAGATTTCTATTTTTTTGTGGTACTGGAAATTGAACCTAAAGACATTCTATCTCTGAGCTATATACCCACTCTAGTTTATATATACCCACTCTAGTTTGTTTTTAATTTTGAAACAAGGTCTTACTATGTTGTAGAGAACCTCATTCTAAGTTGCTGAGGTTGGCCAGGAACCTGCCATCCTCCTCTCTCAGTTTCCCAAGTGCTAGGATTATAAGCATGTGCCATCACACCTGGCTTAGAGTCACCTTTTGTGAAACTGTTCTGAAGTGGGAATTATTTTATGTGTTCTTTTTAAAGACTATTAAATTTGCTGTTTTAAATAGCATTGGCTGTTTTTAATACAAAGTTTGTTTATTTGCTTGGTTGGTTTTTTGGTGGTGCTAGGGATTGAACCCAAGGACATTCTACCTCTGAGGTATACCCCAGCCCTATTTTATTTTTCTAAAACAGGGTCTATTAAAATTGCTGAGGCTGACCTTGAATCTGCAATCCTATCTCAGCCTCCCAAGTATTGGGATTACAGGCATCCACTAAGTATATCTTAAACATCTAGCTCTAAGTAATATCTTAAACAGTTGTCTTTGCCCCACAATTAAATATCATTCTGTCAGGTGTGAAAATGAAGCACCATCGGACATATGTACTACCTAATCCCAACAGCCCTGTATTTATTATCATTGTTCATCCCAAAATGACGCTAGGTCACTAGAAGCAGAATCTACTCATTCTCTGTGTAAATTATATTCTGAATTATCCTTTATTTAATCCCCCAGAGTTTTTGCCCATAAAGTTACAATGGTTAGATGCATTTTAAATTAATAAATGATATACTCTAATACTGACACCTAGTTGATTTTAATTAATATAGAGATATTTGCTTAATACTGATACTTAGTTTAAAACCTAGAAGATAGAGGAGACCTCTCCTTTCTCTACGCTCCCTGACTGCTTCTCAAATTGTACAGGAAATCACTATAGTTCTCTCGGTTACTCAATAATTTTATTTCCAAAGACATCTATGTCCTTATATGTAAATTTTATCTTTATTATAAACAGATAATATACCTATATTGTATCTTCATAATTAATATAATTCCACTGTAATGGTGCCATGGAAAATAGGTAGCATACAGATTCCACATTCTCCAAAAATTTCCCCTCAATAGGTCAAGATTATCTATACATCTAAATATGACCTAGAGTGCTCACACCTCAATTATTATTATTATTATTATTTGTGGGGGGGTACTGGGGATGGAACCCAGGGGCATTCAACCTCTGAGCTCCACTCCCAGCCTATTTTTTATTCTTTATTTTGAAACAGGGTCTCACTGAGTTGCAAAGGGCCTAAATAGCTGAGGCTCTCCGTGAACCCTGATCCTCCGGTCTCAGCCTCCCAAATGCTGAGATTACAAGCGTGCGCCACCACGCCCAGCTCACAACCTCAATTATATAATTGAGTATATATTATCTTTAGGTCTACAGGTCTATAAACAATGAGTTTCATTTGTCAATAACCAACAGTTGAAGCTCCTCAAAGGCAAGTATCATCAGCAAACAGGGTTTCTCTTTTCTTTCATTTATATCTAGAACAGAATACTCAAAAGAGTTGACAAACACTTACTTGCTACCTGAAAAAAGGACTCTGAATTTGAACAATAAAAATTATGTACTAGTCTGGGCACAGTAGTGGACACCTGTAATACCAGTACTTGGGAGGCTGAGACAGGATCGCAGGCTCAGGAACAGCCTCAGAAACATGGCAAGACTGCTAGCAACCTAGTGAGACCTTGTTTCCAAAGATAGATAGATAGATAGATAGATAGATAGATAGATAGATAGATAGATAGATAGATAGATAGATAAATAAATAAATGGGGCTGGGGATGTAGCTCAGAGGTAGAAGGTCCCTGTGTTCAATCCTCAGTATCACAAAAGAAAAAGAAAAAATATTATGTGCCGAATAACAGACGGTCGAACAAGAAGTTAAAAATCAGTGCTGAATAGCAAATTATGGCATAAATAGCAAATTATTTATACCATGGCTGGGTTTAAGAACTGATAATGATGACCATTTTTATCAACAACCATAAGGAAGAATTACATGAATTAAATGATGTCATCATAAAATTGAGTGCATATACTTCAAAGTGGATTACAAATGAAAGTGTTTTTTTTTTTTTCTTACCTCACAGGCAAGTATCCTTTAGCTAACTTGACAGAATACACAAAATGGTTTTAAGATTGGCATATAGTAGGTTTAAAAACATATACAGCCAGGCATGGTGGCGCACGCTTGTAATCCCTGCGCTTGGGAGGCGGACACAGGAAGATTGCACAGGTTCAAAGTCAGCCTCGTTGGCTTAAGAGACCCTGTTTCCAAATAAAATAATATAAAATAGATCTGGGAGTGTAGCCCAGAGGTAGAAGGGTTTCCAGGAACACCAGGACCACCAAAAAATAAATAAATAAAATTACACATTAACAAGGAGTATTTCTTTTTCTGAGTACCTCTCAAGTTTCTCCAGATGAATTAATGTTTTTCATAGTTTTTCCATTCAGTATTCCAGAAAGCAGTTTACATTTCAACTTTGTTGGTTTGGGGTTAAAAAGAAGTTTCCAATTTTAAGTATTTTTAGGTATTATGGAATAGAAAAATCTCTTTATGTGAACTTTCCTGTGAGTATATGACATTTATTGAGTGGTCTACTGTGCTATATAATAAAATACAGCATTATCACTAACTCTCACAATAACCCTTTGAAGCAGGTGTTTTTTGTTGTTGTTGTTGTTGTTGTTGTTTCAGTACTAGGGATTGAACCCAGGAGCATTCTACCTCCAAGCTACATCCCCAATCCTATTTTTTTAATCTTTATTTTGAAACAGGGTCTCACTAGGTTGTAGAGGCCTCACTAAATAGCTGAGGCTGGCCATAAACCAGCAGTCCTCCTGTCTCAGGCTCACATATACTGGGATTACAAGCATGCATCACCAAACCTGGCACTGGAAGCAGGTTCTAAAAGGACAATTTCCTACCTTTAAGATATTAGAAACAGGTTGGGAAGGCAAGATAACAAAATGTGAAAAGATAATGTGATCAATCTAACTGCAAAAGGTACTGCCATTTACTATACACACAAAGCCTATTCTTCACACAATCTGAAATTTTAAAAATTGAGAATACTTACAAGATTAAATACAAACAAAATATCAGAATTAATTTAAAAAGGAAAATATTATCTATCAAAAAGTATTTGACTGTTATATTTAAGAAATTTCTTTGCATTGAGTTTCTTGGAAGCTTAGGTCAAACAGCTGTGGAAGAGTGGAATTTGACTGTAAAAGGTTAGATGAAAGAAGAAAGGAAACTATGATCAACTACTATTGGTTGGTCTACTTGTAGGTTCAAGTCATCCAACCTTTTTTTTTTTTTTTTTGGACTGGGGATTGAACTCAGTAGCATATAGGCATTCTACTTCCAAGCTAAACCCCCAGACCTATTTTATTTTGAAATAGGATCTTGCTTGGTTGATGAGAATCTCACTATTTACCGAGGCTGTCCTCGAACCTGTGATCCTCCTGTCTCAGCAACCCAAATACTGGAATTATAGGCATGTACCACCATGTTGGCTGGCACCCAATTTTTTAAATTTTTTTCTGATAGTGAGGATTGAACCCATGGGCACGCTAACCCTGTGTCACATACTCAGGCTTGCTTATTTATTTATTTATTTATTTATTTATTTTTGGTAGTACTGGGTTCCTGGAAGCCCTTCTACCTCTGGGCTACACTCCCAGACCTATTTTTACATTTTTATTTGGAAACAGGGTCTCCTAAGCCAGCACGATCCTCCTGTCTCTGCCTCCCAAGTGCGCACCACCACGCCCGGCCTTATTTTATTTTTTGAAACAGGGTCTTGCTAAGTTGTTGAGGCTGGGTTTGAATTTATAAGCCTCCTGTCTCAACCTTCCAAGCACTTGGATTACAGACGTGCACTACAGCCCAACAGTTTTATATAGGTCAGTAGCATGTATAGTTATTTTAGGAGGAAGTCATATGATGATTATAGTTTTCATCATTAAAAAACCATGGGAGCTGTGCATGGTAGCCTGCCTCTGTAGTCTCAGCACTTGGGAAGCTGAGGCAGGAGGATCACTTGAACCCACAGGTTCAAGACCAGCCTGGGCAACATAGTAAAATAGCATCTCAAAAAAAAAAAAAAAAAAAAAGAAAGTCATCGCCAGGCATGGTAGGACAAGTCTATAATTCCAGTACTTGGTAGGCTGAAACAGGAGGATCGAAGGTTCAAGACCAACCTCAGCAACTCAGCAAGACTCTCAGCAACCTAGAGACTGTTTCCAGAGGGGGAAAAAAATAATGCCCCTAAGTTCAATTCCCAGTAACACACACACACACACACACACACACACACAGAGCCAGATGTGGTGGCCCATACTTATAATCCCAGTACTTGGAAGGCTGAGACAGGAGGATCACAAGTTCATGGCCAGCATCAGCAACTTAGTGAGGCCTTATTGCAAAATAAAAAACAAAGCCAGGCATGGTGGCACACATTTGTAATCCCAGCATTTGGTAGGCTGAGACCAGAGGATCGCAGTTCGTGGACAGCCTCAGATACTTAGTGATGCCTCCAAAACTTAGTAAGACCCTGTTTCAAAATATTTAAAAAAAAAAAAACAAAACAGCCGGGTGTGGTGGTGCATGCTTATAATCCCAGCATTCGGGAGGCTGAGACCAGAGGATCATGGTTCGCAGACAGTCTTAGCTACTTAGTGAGGCCATCAGCAACTTAGTAAGACCCAGTTTCAAAATAAAAGAATAAAAAATAGGGCAGGGGGTGTAGCTCGGAGGTTGAAATACCCCTGTTCCATCCTCAGATCCCCCCCCCAAAAAAAAAGGGAAAGGGGTGTAGCTTGGAGGTCGAATGCCTCTGGGTTCCATGCCCAGACCTAATCAATCAATCAATCAATCAATCAGCCGAGCATGGTGGCGCACGTTTCTAATCCCACCATTTGGGAGGCTGAGACAGGAAGATCACGGTTCACGGACAGCCTCAGCTTAGTGAGGTCCTTTGCAACTCAGTGAGACCCGGTTTCAAAATAAAGAATAAAAAATAGGACAGGGGGTATAGCTCAGAGGTTGAATGCCCCTGGATTCCATTCCCAGACCTGCAAATAAATAAATAAATAAATAAACAAACAAAATTAAAAAAAACTAAAGTAGGGCTGGGGTGTAGCTCAAGAGGTAGATGCCTCTGGGTTCTACCAGTAACTTTCTCCACACACACACACACAAAGTTAAAAAATCAGACTAAATACTTTGGCTGTATTTCATAAACATAAATAAATAATCAGAGAAAAAGAAAGCATAATAAATCTGTTTGTCAATGTAAAGAGCATTGACAATATCTATACCAACTACTTTATTCTTCAGCTTGTCCACTGTAAGAATTCTTGCAAATGAAGTCTTTCATACATTCACTGGTGTTTCTAGCAATGTCTTACAATAATGTCAAATATTTTTGTTTGTTTGTTTTGTGTGTAGTACTGGGGATGGAACCCAGGGGCCTTCTACCTCCGAGCTACAATCCCAGATCTATTTTATATTTTATTTGGAAACAGAGTCTTAAGACAGGTGAGGCTGGCTTTGAACCTGCGCGATCCTCCTGTCTCAGCCTCCCAAGCGCGGGGATTACAAGCTTGCGCCACCACGCCCGGCTGTCACATACTGTTTTTACCTGGACATTTTCACTGAAATGATGTTAATTACCCATTTGCCATTCTCAATGTACATGATAATGCCCATTCTGATTCACAGGCTCATGGCTTCCTCACCTGGAATTCTTCTTGTAGTCTTAACTATATTATCTACTGTATTTTACTTAAAGGTTTAAAAATCAAAACATCTCTGGAAACACACAAGTTCACAGGAAAAGTTGAAAACACCTTATAGTGCAACATCATGCAACAACTAGAACTGTGGATGCTCACCACGTAATTGTTTTGTATCTTGCTTTGAGTACAACAACATAGGAATAAAGCAGTAAAAAAAAAAAAAAAGTGGTATGCATCCAGCAAAAACTTTACTGTTTCTGCTATTTAGTTAAACCTGCTGTTTAGCTTACCCCGTTTAGTTATTCCTGAACTAGAGATCCTGGTATGACAGTCTTTCACAGTGCTGGAGAGCAGCACCAGGGAGCACAATTTCCAGCCAGTCATGTGATCACAAGGGTATACAACCAACAGTCTACAGTGCAATGTATGGCTGTCTATGATACTCATTCAGTAGATTAGGCATATTAAATGTACTTATGAAAGTGTATTTTTACTGACAACAGGCTTGCTGGAATGTAACCTCATAAACTGCTGAGCATCTCTATTTGCTCAGTCACCCTGCAGTTAATTAGCATGAGACCAAAATTTTTGTTGGGGCAGTTTTAGAAAATTCTTCTTGAACTGATAACAAGTTTCTATTTCAAGGGGCTATTAATTTTTTCTAAAACGTATAAATGAATCATGAGTAAATAAGGAATAAACACTTAATATCCGAGGTAATTCCTTTTTAGGGGTGGGTTATTGGGGATTGAACCCAGGGGCATTCTACCTCTGAGCTATACCCTAAGATGTTGAAATAGGATGTTGTTAATGGCCTCTCTAATTGCTGAAGCTGACTTCAAACCTGTCTCTCCTGTCTCAGCCTCCCAAGTACTTTATAGGCATTTGTCACCATGTCAATGTAGTTAATTCCATTTAAATTAAGAAAATACCTAACCCTACATATAAATTCCTATATATATATATGTATATACATAGGTGTATATACATATATATTTTATCTCCCTAAGTAAATTCACAGTATTATTACTGTACACCATATTCAATAATTTCAAGTGCTTTAAGTTTTTACATTGCTTCAAGAAAACTTGATCACCATCTTAAGATTACGATGTAATACTCAATCCCAGGACCACAAAAGCAATATCAATTTGTATTCATCTCTTCAACAACAATGTCACAGCTAAGTATTTGCCAAAATAATTCTTCTAGCCAGGTGTAGTGGTACACACCTTAAAATCCCAGTACTTGGTAGGCTAAGACAAGAGGATCATACATTTGAGGCTGGCCTTAGCAACTTAGCAAGACACTGTTTCAAAATAAAAAATAAAAAAGGCTAGGGGTATAGCTCAAATGTAGAATGTCCCAGAGTTCAATATCCAGTACAAAAATAAATAAATAAAAAGTACTCTTCTAGAAAATATTACTAAGCCCCTAATTAAAAAAAAACCTGAGTGAATATTATAAAACGTACAAGAGAAACTGCACAATCAAGAAATTATCTAAAAAGAAAAACAGATGTGTCTTACTTTCAAAATATATAATTAAATCTGGCTGAAAGACTAGTTTTTATTTGTTTGTTCATTTGTTTGTTGTATGTGGGGTTTTTTTTTGCAGGTCTGGAGATAGAACCCAGGGGCATTTGACCACTGAGCTACACCCCCTGCCCTAATTTTTATTCTTATTTTGAAAAAGGGTCTCACTGATTTGCGGAGGGCCTAAGTAACTAAGGCTGTCACAAACACAATCCTCAGGTCTCAGCCTCCAGAATGCTGGGATTACAAATGTGCATCACCACACTGGGCTTGAAAGACTAGTTTTAAAATGCATTTTAAGCCAGGCATGGTGGCAAGTAATTCCAGTACTTGGGAGACTGAGACAGGAGGATCGGGGTTCACAGCCAGCCTCGGCTACTTAGTGAGGCCCTCCGCAGATTAGTGAGACTGTTCCAAAATAAAGAATAAAATTGGGCTGGGGATGTAGCTCGGAGGTAATATGCCCCTGGGTTTAATCTTCAGTACCAGAAAAAAATAAAATAAAATGCATTTTAAGTATGTTTATGTAATTATGACTTCAATTTGATCCCACTAAAGATTTCTCCTTATTGTTAAAAAAAAATTCCTGGATGGTGTCAAGTAGAGGGAAAATAAGATGACTACAGGAAAGCAAGGTATTTTCACCTTTGGAGAATTAATAACATGCCTTTTAAAACTCCCCAAAATCCTGGCAGGTCTTTCTTCAGTGCTTAAAGTTTCCTTTTTTCTTCTTTCCCACACAAAAATTAATTCCAAGAGAACTACTAAACGTGCACAGGAAAATTGTAAAGTATTTAATTTTACAATCAGCAAATAACTATAACCAGAATATACAAAGAAACACCTACAAATCAAAAAAAGGCAAATCAAATCTTTAGAGAAAAAATCATGATACATAAATGACCACTAAGCACATGAAAACATATTCAATCATACTGGTAAGCAGAAAAATAGAAATATGTAGTTGCATATATGAATGCATGTATGAAACGCCGTGCATCGTTTTATATTAAAGATGACAGAGTGCAAAACTTCTAGCTGTAAACTACTAAAAGCTGGACAAAACATGAATTACCTTTTCTAGGACCTTGATCCCTGAAAGCAGGGGAAAAAAATGAACCCTACAATCATATCGGTGCTCTATCTGGTAGCACTTTCTAGACAGAGAAAGCACAGGGAAAAGAAGCCCCCAAAGGAAAAGTAGCCTTAATAAGCTAAATACACGAAGATTAGAGATCAAAGGCTACTGAGGCAGCTGGTATTTGCAAAGAAAAGTGCTTAAGACAATACACAATAGGAACTATTTGTTCATACTGATGTTATATTATTTTTCTCTTTTATTCTACTTTTGTAATGAATCATTATTACATATAAAACCAGCCTTGCCGGGCGTGGTGGCGCACGCTTGTAATCCCCACACTTGGGAGGCGGAGACAGGAGGATCACACAGGTTCAAAGTCAGCCACCTGGCTTAAGAGACCCTGTTTCCAAATAAAAATAGGTCTGGGAGTGTAGCCTGGAAGTAGTAGAGTTTCCAGGAACCTGAGTACCACCAAAAAAAAAAAAAAAAAAAAAAAAAAAAGCCTTGAATTCTTGGCCTAAATCCCACATGATCATGATAGATCGATCATCCTATTTGTATATTCTGGTATTCAATTTACTAATGTTCTATGTAAGATTTTTTTTTTTTTTTTTTGCAGTACTGGTGATTGAACCCAGGGGCAAGCTACACCCCAGCCCTATTTTTTTATTCTTTATTTTGAAACAAGGTCTCACTGAGTTGCAAAGGGCCTCACTAAGTAGCTAAGGCTGTCCATGAACCATTATCCTCCTGTTTCAGCCTCCCAAATGCTAGGATTACAAGCATGCGCCACCACGCCTGACTTCTATATAAGATTTTAAAATTTATATTTCATAGAAACACTGTTCTGTAATTTTATGGCAATGTTCTTGTCAATGTTTCTAATTAGGAGCCAGGTGTGGTGGCAAATGTTTGTAATCCCAGTACTTGGGAGGCTGAGACAGGAGGATCTAGGTTTGCAGCCAGCCTCAGATACTTGGCAAAGCCCTTAGCAACTCAGTGAGACCCTGTTTCAAAATAAAGAAAAAAATGGAACTGGAGGTATAGCTGAAAGGTAGAATGCCCCTGGGTTCAATCCTCAGTACCACAAGAAAAGCTTTTAATTAGGATTCAATCACATAACTACTTAGATTTTTGTTTCTTCTTATTTCAGTTTTCTAAAGCTTTATTTCAAGGAATGTTCTCATTTCCTCTAAGACATCAAATTTTCTAAATATTTTATTGGTGCATTGTATTCATACATCATAATGGGGTAAAAAACTTGTGTGGACATACATGTACACATAGCCCATTTAGCCCCTACCCAATTCCCACCTCATTCCCTCCCCATCCTTCCTTGGCTTAGTGGTTGACTTCGACATGTTTAAGTACATTGTGTTCTTTAGAGAAATTCCTTCTTCCCCTCTCCCATCCCCTTGTCTTGTTTGCTCTATAGGATTTCCTTTTTCATCTAGAGTTCCTCCTATGACCCATTTCTCCTTAGCTTTCACATATTAGGGAAAACATCTGATTTCTTATTTTTTGTGAATAATCTCGCTTAGCATAATGTCCTCCAGTTCTATCCATTTCCCTGAAAATGATGTAATTGTGTTTTTTTATGGCTGAGTAAAATTCCATTGTGTACATATCCCACAGTTTTGTAATCCATTCATCTGTTGATGGACATCTTGGCTGGATCCATAGTTTGACTATGGTGAATTGTGCAGCTATGAACATAGATACACATGCATTAGTTTGGTAGTTTGATTTCCTTTCTTTTGGTTAGATACCCAGAAGAGGTATTGCTGGATCAAATGGTAGATTTGTTCCCATTCTTCTGAGGATTCTCCATACTGTTTTCCAAAGTGGTTGCACTAATTTGCAATCCCACCAGCAATGTTTTAAGTTCCCACTTTTCCACATCCTCACCAGCATTTGTTGTTGTTTGACTTTTGAATGATGGCCATTTTAGTTGGGGTTAGGTGAAATCTCAGAGTAGTTTTGATTGGCATCTCTCTGATTGCCAATGATGTTGAGCATTTTTTCATGCATTTATTAGCCATTTGAATTTCTTCTTTCGTGAAGTGTCTATTTAGTTCACTTGCCCATTTTTTGATTAGATTGCTTTTTTTAGTGTTGAGTTTCTTGAGTTCTCTGTATATTCTAGATATTAGTCCTCTATCGGAGGGGTAGGTGGCAAAAATCTTCTCACATTCTGTTGGCTCACAATTGAGGTCTTGATAGTTTCCTTTGCTGAACAGAAGCTCTTCAGTTTCATGCAATCCCATGTGTTGATTCGCCTTTTACAGTTTGCTGTGCCTTTGGGGTCTTGTTGAGAACGTTTTTTATCTGTGCCTATGTGTTGCAGTGTTGAACCTATGCCCTCTTCAAGGAGCCTCAAAGGTCTCTGGTCTAATTTCCAAGTCTTTGATCCATCTTGAATTGACTCTTGTGCAGGTGAGAAAGTGGGATTAATTTCCAATTGTCTGCATATGGTTAACCAGTTTTGTCAACACCATTTGTTTAACAGGCTATCTTTTTTCCAGTGTATGTTTTTGGCCCCTTTGTCAAAAATCAATTGGCTGAAAGTGTGTGGATTTGTATCTGGGTCTTCTATTCTGCTCCATTTGTCTATGTATCCGTTTTTGTGCCAGTACCATGCTGTTTTTATTACAATGGCTTTGTACATAGTTTAAAGTCAGGTACTGTGATTCCTCCTGCATGTTTTTTGTTGCTGAGAACTACTTTGGCTATTCTGGGCTTTTTGTTATTCCAAATAAATTTAAGGACTGATTTTTCTATGTCTGTGAGGAATGATCTTGGTAATTTAATGGGCATTATGTTAAATCTGTAGATCACTTTTGGAAGGATGGCCATTTTAATGATATTTATTCTGCCTATCCATGAACATGGAAGATCTTTCCATCTTCTAAGATCTTCAATTTCTCTTTTCAATGTTTTATAATTTTATAATAGAGATCTAGTGTTAGCAGGACTCGTCAACGCTGCTTTTCTTGGTTGCCATCTTCCCGGAACTTCAAATTTATTTATGATTATATACCTGAAAGCTATGAAGACTTAGATAGAATAAGGTACTAGTTATTACAATAAAAAAAATTAAATTTGTAGTCCAGAAAGACAAACTTCTGGAACAATCCCCAGGGAAACTAAAGTTATATTTAAAACAACCAGAGCCGGGCGTAGTGGCTCATGCTTGTAATCCCAGCATTTGGGAGGCTGAGACCGGAGGATTGCAGTTCGCCGACAGCCTCAGCTACTTAGTGAGGCCCTTCGCAACTCAGTGAGACTCTGTTTCAAAATAAAGAATAAAAAATAGGGCAGGGTGTGTAGCTTGGAGGTCAAATGCCTCTGGGTTCCATCCCCAGACCCCCGCAAAAATAAATAAATAAATAAATAAATAAATAAATAAATAAATAAATAAAATAAAAATAAAACAACCATTTAAAGCCTCTGGAAATAGTCCCAAGGGCAAACAGCAAATAACTGCCTATCCAAGACTGCATAAAAATCAGTTTGTATAGTAAGAATCTATGGTATCTGAACCAAGACAGCTCATTCCCACTTGGCTTAGCTAGGCAGGAATGCCACTTCAAAGAAGTATAGCCAAGTACGCAGGGATCCCTCTACCTCCAGATCCCTGACAGTTTTTTTCAAGTTAAGAGCAGGACACTGGCACTCCTCATCCTGTCCAAAGTAACCTGTTGCTAAGGCTAAGTTCTATGCAAGTGCAGTAGAGAGGTGAATGCTCCCTTCTTGTGCCTAATCACTCATGGGACAGATTTTTGGGGCAGTGCCACTGAGAATACAAGGGCTCCAATCACTCTAGCCCAGTCTCTTTCTGGCAAGCCAAAAAGACCTCAGGCTACTCCTCCCACCCCATATAAACAGCTTCCAAAGGAACTGACTTTATTTGCAACAGAGCATGAAAAACTTCAAGCCTAAGTGTGTCTGCATAAACAGAGGACACAATGAATGGGAATGAAGAGATTCTAGACTGAATGAGGATATAGTCTAAATTATAGGTCAATTCATTTTCAGGAAAGATTCAGGAAAAGAAGCAGCTTGGAGAAGACCTCCTAATATCAGAATGGATACCAAATACTGACCTTTGGAACTATTTCATCAAAGCCTGAGTATGACTGGATTAGTCTACAGAACAATTTATGCCCCAGACTATTGATGAAAACAATTGAGCAGTCAGCTGGAAAACAATGGAACTTAACAGCTAAGAGTATGAATAGGAAAAGAAAAAGAGAACCCTGCCACCATCCTACCAGAGTAACTGTGGGCATAAACATAATCTCTGATGTTCTGAGACCATCAGAGGCTTAATATAGCATTGGTAAGGAAACTTCATCCAGTCACTAAGCAAGTAAACAAGTAACAGTAACAAAGCCCCAAAAGACTTGGGATCAGTAACCAACATTGCTGAAACATATTGAGTATACAATATACACCCCCCAAAAAGAAGATGTGGAAAGTATAGCTCTTAGGCAAGGAAAAAAGAAGAAAAAAAAAAAATGAGGCAGCAGAAACTGGCTGTGAGACTGACCAGATGTTGGATTTAACAGAATATGACTTAAAAGAGAAATTATACATCTGTCTAAAGAAAGCCATGATTAAAGAAGGTATGATGCCGGGCGTGGTGGCGCACGCTTGTAATCCCCGCGCTTGGGAGGCAGAGACAGGAGGATCGCGCAGGTTCGAAGCCAGCCGCGCTGGCGTAAGAGACCCTGTTTCAAAAATATAGAATAGGTCTGGGAGCGTAGCCCGGAGGTAGAAGGGCTTTCAGGAACCCCAGTACCACCCCAAAAAATAAATAAATAAATAAATAAATAAATAAATAAATAAATAAATAAATAAAAAAAGAAGGTATGATGACACTGTCAGACCAAATAAAAGATAAAAAGGAAATTCTTTAAAATAACCAAATTCTAGAGGTGACAAATAAAAACAAGATGAAAAACTCATTAACAGGATTTATCAGACATAAACTGGCTTTATAAGAATTAGGAAACTTAATGATACGTCAATAGAGACCATGCAATCTGAAGAATGGAGATAAAAAGGATAAAGAAAATGAACAGAGCTTCAGAGACCTAAAGGACACTATCAAGTATACCAACATAACAAAATAGGAATACCAGAAGAAGAGAGTAACAGAAAAAATACTTGATGAAATAGGACTAAAATTTTCCCAAATGTACTGATAACTCTAAGCTATACCCCCAGCTCTATTTTTTATTTTGAAATAGGTCTCATGAAGTTGCTGAGGACCTGGATAAGTTGCTAAGGCTGCCCTCAAACCTGCAATCCTTCTGTCTTAGCTACCCGAGTACTGGGATCATTGGTTTGTGCAACCACGCTCAGCTTTAATTTGGTTTTGCTGGTACTGTCTCAAATGCATCTTAGAAAATCTAGTCTATATTCTTATCTACTAAAGTATGACACTAAAATTTTGGTATATTAACTATCATATCATCTTCCTCTTCTTGCTGATCTTCATTAAAGTCAAGGTGATATACTTTTTAGGGATAGCCAAATTAGTTATTTGTTATTTCTCTATATTTAAGGATATCTGAAGTAGCAGTTATCAGTTGTAACCGAAATAATAGTTTTATAGATATAGTATTACTTAAAGAAAAAAAGTATCATATCCCTGATTATTGCTGCACATATATGTGAAATCTCAAGTACAATCTCATATAGGATTCATGGTACAAATTATAGAACAAGCACCGTATCGTAGCAACCCAGCAATACCACTACAGTGACATGCTGAGGATGCAATCCAAGATTCTTTTTTTTTTTTTTTTTTTTTTTTTTTTTTAATTTTATTTTATTGGTGCACTGTATTCATACATCATAGTGGGATACAAACTTTTGTAGACATACATGCACATATCGCCCAGTCAGCCCCCACCCGATCCCCACCCCATTCTCTCCCCATCCCTCCTTCCCATGCTTGGCTTAGTGGTTGACATCTAGTATTATAGCAATTTATCCAAAATTAAAAATGATAATCTCACATAACAGTTTCATTTGTCTGATACCAAGCGTTTGATGATTTAAAGATAGCATTTCAATATTTCTTTTTGCTTTCTTTCTTACTAGAGCATATTTTTTTCTGTTTCTTTTTTAGGTGAAACTATCATATATTTATATATTTATTTTTCAGAAAAAAATCTATCCTAATATGGAGTATGAATTCTAGATACCCAAAACGATCTTGAAAAAGAACAAAGCTAGCAGATATATATTTTCTGATTTCAAACCATATAAAGCTACAATAATTGAAACAGTGTAGTACTGTTCTAAAGGCAGATATATAGACCATTAGAGTTAAATACAAGCCTAGAGCTAAATTCTTCCCTATATTATCAAGTTATTTTTGACAAGGTTTCCACGAACATTTGGTGGTGGAAATAATAATCTTTTAACTAAATATTGTTGAAAAATAATAATTACATGGAAAAGAATAAAATTGGACCTTTACCTAATCCCACATACAAGTATTAACTCAAAATAGATAAAAGACCTAAATATAAATCTTAAGACTATAAACTTTTAGGAGAAAATCCGGGTCATAAAACCTCACAACATTGAAATTGGCAGTGATTTCTTGGATATGATTTCAATGGCACAGGCAACAGAAGAATATACAAACTCCCTAAAAAATAAATAAAAAAAATATTGTATATCCAAAGACAATGTAAACAGAGTTAAAAGTTACTAATAGAATGGGATAAAATATTTCCAATTGCTGTATCTGAAGGTATATTAATATTCCAACTAGAAATCCTAAAAATTAACAACAATAAAGGCAAACAATACAACTTAGAGATAGGTAAAAGACTAACATAAATAATGAATCTCCACAGATAACCAATCTTAGTTGTCTGTTGGATGGAAATTCTTGTTTCTCTGGTTCTGGTGAGTGTTACCTATTTCTTCTTTGTAGTTAATCTCTTTGAGTATTTTCTCTAGCGCTGGTTTTGTAGACATAAATTCCTTCAGTTTCTGTTTGTCATGGAAGCTTCTTATTTCTCCATCTAATTTGATAGAAAGTTTTGCTGGATAGGAAATTTTTGGCTGGAAGTTGTTTTCTTTCAGAGTTTGGAATATGTTACTCCAAGCCCTTCTGGCTCTCATGACTTGGTTTGGGAAGTCTGGAGTGATTCTAATTGGTTTGCCTCTGAATGTCACTTGGCCCTTTGTTTTTGTTGCCTTTAAGATTCTCTGCTTGGCTCCCACATTGGTCATTTTGACAATTATATGGCGTGGGGATCCTCTTCTCCGATCCTGTCTAAAGGGAGTTCTATAAGTTTCCTGGATCTGTGTATCAACCTCTTGCTCTATATTTGGAAAATTTTCTGCTATTACTTCCTTGAAGAGATTGTTGATCCCTTTGGTATCACTTTCTTTTCCCTCCTCTATTCCAATTATTCTTAGGTTAGCTCTCTTAAGATGGGCCCATATTTCTTCAATGTCAGATTCCTGCTGTTGGAAATTTTTTTCTAGATTAGAAACTATGCATTCGTTTTTGGATTGCTCATCTTCTAAGAGCGAGATTCTGTTCTCCATGTGGTCTAATCGGTTGTTTGTGCTTTGAATTGAGGCCTTTACTTCATTAATTGCATCCTTTATCTCTTTTTGGCTCTCTCTGAGTTCTTTTCGAAGCACCTCTATTATTTCTACAGTTATTTTCCTGATTTGATCTTCTAGAAATCTCTGATTTTCTGTTTTATCAGGTTCTGATGTTGTGGGGTTGTGCACATTCATTACTCCAGTGTTATTCCTCTTTCCCATGATTTCGGAGATTTGTGCCTTCTCTGGGTTCTTCCCTTGGGTCACTATGGCTTCACTTAAGGTGCTCTGGATCTCGAGTCTGTATTATCTCAGACCCCACTACTTCTTTACTGTGTTGTATCACAGAGTCTCCGACCCAGGGAGTCGATAGAGGCTGCTTTAAACTATGGGGGGTGCCAGGTTGCACGTTCTCCTATGGTGTGATATCTCTGCCACCACCACTCCCTCACTGGGTCAAGTCCCAGGAGGCACAATACTGCGATTTCTCCTCTGTGGCCCGCAATTTGACTCACTGTTCTTGAGTACGCAGATGTAGCTGTACTGGACTCGGTGAATTCACTGCTGCTGCCGCCGCCGGTGGCAATATGGCGCCTCTGCCACGCCCTTGGCCATGAGGCTGGCGTATTTTTTCTTCTCTGGTTTCGTTTTCCACTCTGAATCCCTGCAGCGTGTGCTGAGCTCAGCCACTGGGAGCTTTAAATGCTGTCTGCGCCGAAAGATCCCGCCTGGCTGTTCCGCAGCGGCTCACCTGGCTTGCTGTAGCCGTCTGTTGAGTTCGCCGCTGCCGCCGGCAGTATGGCGCTGCTGCCGCGTCCTCGGGCGCGTGTGTCTCCTCTGTGGCCCTGAGCTCTGTTCTCAGTCCGCTTTCTCTCTGGAGCCTGGTGGTTTTTTTTGTTTTTCTGGTGATGGTGTTTTCTGGCTATGAAAGGCGCTCTTTTTGTGGTAATGGAGATTGGTTGTTAGCGGGACTCTTAAGCCCCGCTTTTCTTGGTCGCCATCTTCCCGGAAGTCTCCCAAGATTCTAATTTAAGACACTGGCACAGAATATAGGACATGTAGCTTTTTTTGGCAATACCCCTAGAACATAAATAACTAAGAGTCTAAAATTAGCTTTTATTTGAAACTTTAGAGATCAGCCTATTATAAAGTAATAATGGAAATGCATATTAACAAATGACTCACAACACTGACTAAATATGACTTAGTTTAAGCTTTGGTAATTTCATAAAAATTGAAAATGGTGAGAAAAATTTGTATAGACACCACATTTTAGGAAATTTGAACACATGTGCACTATCAGTTTGATAATATTCTACTATATAAATGTATATCGTTTTAAGAAAATTCTTAACACTACATAAAACTTTCAAAAGCATAAATATTTCCATATTCTAATCAATTGCCTTTCAAACATAAGTATATTCATAACTATTCATTATAGAAGGGTTAAAAAATACTGATCGATTTTTATTTCAAAAAGTTATCTATATGTTACCTTTTACATTAAAAATATTTTTCAGTGCATTTCCTGTCTCATACCTGCCCCCTCCCATTTTTTTCTCCCTCCGCATTCACATTAGTGAGACTGGTAGTGAAACCTTGTATGGACATAACCCTATTTTAACTGTTTCCTTCCTCAATCCTCATTTCTCCCACCCATACCTCTCTCCCGCAATCCCCTTCCATTATTTTACTGTTTTTCTCTCCACATTTGATTGAAATCCCTTTTGCGTCCTATTTTAGTTCTAGCTTTCACATATAAGAAAAAACTTATGACTCTTGATTTTCTGAAACTGGCTGATTTCACTCAAAAACCGTATCAATAAAGCAGAAGGAACAAGAAATGAAGATGAGCTAAAAGGATATGTCATTATAGATTACTTGGGATGTGGAACCTTAAACTTTGGAAAGCAGAATGCTAAAAACAGTCTTTCCAGCTGGGTGTGATGACACACACTCAGTGCACACTCATAATCCCAGCATTCGGGAGGCTGAGACAGGAGAATCCCAGTTCAAAGACAGCCTCAGCTACTTAGTGAGGCCCACTGCAACTCAGTGAGACCCTGTTTCAAAATAAAGAATAAAAAATAGGGCTGGGGGTATAACTTAGAGGTAGAATGCCCCTGGGTTCCATCCCCAGTACTGCAAAATATATTAAATTAAATTAATATACACATTCTGTCCTAGGAGAGCAAGTAGAAGACTTAATTCTTTTAAAATACAAAACCTGCTATTAATTACATAAAACAAGTTTTTATAAGTGTCTGGGACTGTTCAAGAACAAAAAACACCATACAGGTATCTATAGTTGGAATGGAGGCCTTAAGTATTCTTGGTTTTGATGGCTTTGGTAAGGTTCTACCTTGCAGCTACTTCTATCTGTAACTCCTAAGAGACACCTACTTTCAAATGTTAAGAAAACGATTACTTTCTTTAACAAGACATTCAAAGTCTCTACAGCAGGGCCTAAGCTCTACAGGTACCCCATTTCCCTCTACCATCACCATACATGACCTTTGGAGTGGTAGTTGTGGAAATCTAAGAACCCTGAAATTACATACAGAATTCTGCAGATATTTTCTGAAAAGATGGTGTATTCTTTTAATTGGGCTATCCAAGAGATCTATTGCCCTAAAATTAAATTACAGTATTCTCAGAAATGATTTCCTCTTCTTTTAATTTAAGGAATTTATAACTAAAGTTTCAAATGAGCTGATTCATTATTTCCAGAAATAACTATTCAGAGACAATTTTTAATGATTTTATTTTTCCTTTTAGAATATTATGCTATTTAATATTCTATTAGGTGAAAACAATGGGTTACATAACAATAAACCGTATACTCTATGATCCCACTAACAAGAAAATATGGGAAGATGCTCAAAAATGAAAGAGGTTTACTCTGGATGGGGATTTCTATTTTCTGCCTTTGTAATAGAATCTTTTGAGTTGTTTTACTTAACAGTCTATAAATTTTTACAAAAATAATAAAGCAATTATAAAAGAAATAGTATGATAGTTATCATTGCATATTCTTTAAATGGGTTTATTTTAGAAAACCATGAAAAGCCTCAGTATGACTCATGGCTAACATTATATCCTAAAATAGTCATTCCTATTCCACAGGAGAAACTACTTCTCTATATCTTACAAAAAAATAAATAAAAAAGCATTTCTCAAAATGTTATGTGTAGGATCATCCAGGTGATCCAAATTAAAAAGATATTATAAAAATAAATCAAGTACCAAAACCAGATCCTGGATATCTGGTAGCTAGGTAAAAGCTGAGTTGTTTTTATCTTTCCTACATGAATAATCAAAATTACCTATGAAAAAAATGTGACTATAGTAAAAGTATTTTTTTAATTTTTTTATTTTGTGTGGATCATATTGAAAATGGCATACATTCACTGTGCTTGGTGCCTTCCCCCTCCACTTCCCCTCCCCCTCCCAACAATGAGTGTCCAGGTTAATCATGCTACATTCACACATATACACATAATCGAATGTAGCTCCTCCATTAATCATTAACCTCAGTCTTCTTCCTCTCCTACCTTTCCATTCTAGCTTTGCTGAGGTTTCCCCTCCATTCTCTGGAGTCCCTCTGGTATTCCTAATACTCCCTAGTTTGGGCATATTAGAGAAAACACAAGTCCCTTCTCTTTCACAGTAAAAGCATTTCATTGTCACATTTGCTACTGTAGTTTCACTTTGGATACAAAGTTTGGCTGGTTCATTCATGGGAAGCACAAATGCAACTGAAAAACTCAAGGAGAAGACATATAACTGTCTTAATTTTATCTTGCCTGGAGGTTTTAGTAATGGAGAATAAAATCCATAGAGTGATAGATGAAATTCAAGTCTCAACTATCTTGCTCCAATTCATATTACTCTCCTATATTGGGAAAAATAAATTAGTACACTGTATGACCACAGTATAAGAAAACTTCAAAAATCTTATCTAGGAGACTAAAATATACTTAGCATTTCCAAATGAGAGGCAAAAAAAAGTAAAGTCTAATCAGTTCTTGATCATCTATAATAATCTATCCAAGCTTCTAATTACAGATTATTATAATTTTGAGTGGTTACTGACTCTAAATTATAAACCTAACAGTGACACAAATATGCTATATTATTAACAATTTACTTCATCTTGTTTTTCAGTACTCATAAAAGAAAAGGTTTCTTTTTTTCCTGAAAAAAAGTTTTAGATTACTTAAGAGGCTAAGAGAGAGAGAGAGTGCTAAAAGGGAAACCACATACAAGATCAGTGACACTTTTAATATCAGAACATTTTAATCCCTAGTTGTGGAGGCACATGTCTGTAATCCCTGTACTTAAGAGACTGAGACAGGAGGGTCACAAGTTCGAGGACAGCCTCAGCAATATAATGAGACTCTCAGCAATCTAGCAAGACCCTGTACAACAGAACAAAAAATAAAAAGGTCTAGAGGTATATACCTCAGAGGTAGAATGCCCTTGCATCCAATCCCCACCCCAACCCCGCACAAACTAATTTTAAGATTCTCTGCTTTAAAGTTTCTTAGAAAAACTTATGTTCAATAATGTCCCACCTGCTTAGCACCTAAAGAAACCAGGATCTCTCTTGTTAAAGCTCTTAATTATAAATATTTGTTTCGAGCCAGGCATGGTGGAGCACGCTTGTAATCCCAGCATTTGGGAGGCTGAGACGGGAGGATCATGGTTCGCGGACAGCCCCAGCTACTTAGTGAGGCACTCCATAACTTAGTGAGACCCTGTTTCAAAATAAGAATAAAAAACAGGGCAGGGAGGTCGAATGCCCCTGGGTTTCATCCCCAGACCCGCTAAATAAATAAATAAATAAATAAATAAATAAATAAATAAATAAATAAATATTTATTTATTTTGCACTGTTCAGAAATAAGGTATTCGATTTTACTTTAGTGTGGTCAATACACATCTTCAGTTTAACACTATAGAAAGAGTTTAGCCAGGCGTGGTGGCACACGCTTGTAATCCCAGCGCTTGGGAGGCTGAGACAGGAGGATCGCACAGGTTCGAAGCCAGCCTCAGCTACTCAGTGAGGCTCTCAACAACTTAGTGAGACCCTGTTTCCATATAAAATACAAAGACAGGTCTGGGAGTGTAGCCCGAAGGTAGAAAGCCTCTGGGTTCCATCCCCACCACCACAAAAGAAAAAAAAATGAAAAAGAAAAAGAGTTCATAACCATGTGAACTGGGCATGGTGGTGCACACCTGTAATGTCAGTATTTAGAAGGCTAAAACAGGAGGACTGAAAGTTCGAAGCCACCCTCAGCTATTTACTGAGGCCCTCAGTAACTTAGTGAGACCCTGTTTCAAAATAAATTAAAAGAGCTGGGGGGTATAGTTCAAAGGTAGACTGTCTCTGAGTTCAATCCCTAGTACCAAAAAAAAAAAAAATTGAGAGAATAAATGATTTACACAAGATATAACCTACCAAGTTTGACATATATAAACATTAGTTATAAATCATAAAGATGTGGACTATTCCATGTTACAAAATGACATTTTTCTGTAAATCTTACTTTAATAGTGTTCACTTCATTATTTCATTCAATAAATATAAAAACAGCCTGGCTCCCTAAATGCTATGTAGGAAGATACGAATATCTAGTCTCAAAGCACTTAACTTACAATGGAAAGGCAGAAAGCAGGCAATTAAGCAACTATAATCTTACTCATACATTTCTGCCAACATATTTTGTGATCTTTCATGCACACACAAAGAATATCTTGCCATCAGATATACATAGAAAATATTCCATTGTATGGGGAATAAATGGTCCTAATTTGGCCAGAACATCAAGTGGCCAGCAACCCACATTATGGACATCTTTTATAAGAAAACTTTAAAGTCTTGGCAGGCCACTGAATACTAAAACTAAATACTAAAGAATGCAATTAATGTTTGGAAGGCACAGAAATTACCAAATGGGCATTCTTTGAGTTACATAGCCAAAGGTCTGTTTGGTATTTATAACTGGATTTCTAAAAAACATCTCAAATATAAAGTTCCAAAAATAAAACTCTGCATTTTCCCTCTATACCTGGTTCCTCCTCTAGTATATTCCTTTTCCAGTAGTAGTAATATACCCCTAACTCACCTAAATAAGCTAAAATTTGGGTATCATCCTTGATGTTACCTTTCCCTTTCTTTCTGTCCTCACTCCCAAACAATTCATTAACAAGTTCTATCCAGGACATATCTCAAATAAATCTCTCCATCTGTACTGCTAACACACTAGACCAAGTTACATCATGTCTTAACTAGCCTATTAAAATAATTTTCTAACTGGTCCTCCTTCTGAAAATCTTGTTCTGCTACAATCCATTCTCCCCTAACAGCTACAATATTATTTTTAAAAACTGCCAAACTTCCTGAAAAAATTGTTCATACTGACTTGGCTTACACAAATTCCACCCAGTCTTCACCTTTCAGATACCCTGTTTCAAGTCTATCAATCTTATAAAATGCCTAGCAAGTCACCAGTAATGCCTGAAGACTGAAACTCTTTAGTCTTATTTGACTTGTCCATTTCTTCACTGTTAATACTTCCCCTCTACTCATCCCTCAGTTTTTAAGACTCTCTTCCCGGGACTGCCTCATCCCTGCTCACACTGTCTCTTATCTCTTGGTTGCTCCTTTTCCTTTAACCATCATGCTGGTGGTTCTTGGCCTCTTCCTGTTCTACACTTCTTCACCTGGGTAGTCCCTTCAACTTCCATCACTTCAAAGACAACCCATGAGCTAAAGACTTGCAATTTATCTCATTTTAAATGCAACCTATAAGTTAAAGGACTCTCAAATTATCTCTAGCACAGATCTACTTAGCTTCAGACTCAAATTAATATAATATCCTATACGGCAACTTTAATTTCCCACAGCACTTTAACCTGTGCCATAAAGAGTTATTATTTTCTCTTCACAATCTGATCTGTCTTCCCTCTTTCAAAAAACTGTTATCATATGTCTAGTTGCCCAGGTCAGAAATGTATCATCATTGATTCTTCCTGCCTAATACCACCACATCTCTACTGAGACAAGACCACTTCCTCCATCTCTTGTCTGGATTATTGCACCAGCATTCTAACTAGTGTTACTCTCTTCTCCCAACACACTTTCTTCCCCACAATCAGGTATATATGCAGCATAATGCTCAAACCTATTCTTTGACATAGCATCAGTAATATGGCCTGATTTTTTGCTTCAGTCTCTTCTCTAAACAGTCTCCTATTATATTTTATATCACCACCCACAGAAACTGCTAGCAATTCCCCCAAACATCCTAGGTTCCTTATGAGTCTGCACATACTGTTTTTTAACCCCTATCTATCTTGCTCTAATACCTTCTCAGTTTACATATTACTTCCTCCAGGAAACTTTCTTGCCTTGATTTCGCCACTTCCATATCAAAACTAGGTTTAGTTTCTCACATACCCCCTAATACCTTACCACACCACTTAACACACTAATTGACTCTGCCTGCTTAGTCTGTATTCCCACCAACAATAAGTTCCTAATACATTTAACTTCAAAACAAAAAGCATTCATTGTTTTATTCACTTTATTGATTGGGCAAATTTTTAATCTCTACAATGATTCACCTACATCTTAAGCACTATGGGAAAAAATTTAGTACTAGATTTATTTATGTGCGGTACTGGGGACGGAACCCAAAGGCATTATACCTTGGAGTTACCAGCCCTATTTTTTATTCTTTATTTTGAAACAGGTCTCAGTGAGTTGCAAAGGGCCTAAGTAGCTGAAGCAGTACTAGATTTTTTGGAGTGTACTAGGGATTGAACTCAGGATCATTCTACCTCCAAGATACACTCCCAGCCCTTTTTATTGTTTTGAAACAGTCTTGTTAGGTTGTTGAGAGTCTTGCTACAAGGCTGAAGATGTCTTTGAACCTGTGATCCTCTATCTCAGTCTCTTAAACACTGGGATTACAAGCACATACCACCATGCCCAGCTTAGTACTAGACTTTTGAAAGCAAAAGAAATGTGTAATTTCATAACAGGCAAACAAAATTTTTCTTCTGGCCAATTAAAAGAAGAATGGTAGTGAAAGTTTCTTAAGTCTGATACATATTTCTACAGAAGTTATGTATTATTTTATTTATAATTTCAACAGATGTTCATCTTTAGAAAATGCTGTCTCAAAAATTATGTTTCTTTAGTTGTTGTTGTTATTTTTTGCACTACTGGGGATTGAACCCCAGGAGCATTCTACTTCTGAGTTACACCCCCCAGTCATATTTTTATTCTTTATTTTGAAATAGAGCCTCACTAAGTATGGAGGGCCTAAGTAGCTGAGGCTAGCTGAGAACCTGCTATTCTCCTGTCTCAGCCTCCCAAGTACTAGGCTTACAAGTATGTACCACCATGCCCAGCTAAAAGTTGTTTTAAAACTCACCCAGTTTTGCTAATCAAATTCAAGGAGTTTATTAATTTTGTTTGTTTGTTTTGCGGGTCTGGGGATGGAACCCGGGGGCATTAGACCTCCGAGCTACACCCCCTGACCTATTTTTTATTCTTTATTTTGAAACCAGGTCTCACTGAGTTGCAAAGGGCCTCACTAAGTAGCTGAGGCTGTCTGCGAACCCTGATCCTCAGGTCTCAGCCTCCCAAATGCTGGGATTACAAGCATGCGCCACCACACCCGGCTGGGGTTTATTAATTTAAAGGCACAGGACTGGCTGGGTGTGGTGTCTCACACTTGTTACCCCTGCATTTGGGAAGCTGAGATAGAAGGACTGCAGGTTTGCGGGCAGCCTCAGCTACTTAGTAAGGCCCTTTGCAACTCAGTGAGACCCTGTTATAAAATAAGGATTAAAAAAGAGAGCTGGTAGGCTGGGCGCCCGCGCTTGGGAGGCAGAAACAGAAGGACCACACAGGTTCGAAGCCAGCCTCTCTGGCTTAAGAGACCCTGTTTCCATATAAAAATATAAAAAAAAAAAAATAGGTCTGGGAGTGTAGCCCGGAGGTAGAAGGGTTTCCAGGAACCCCAGTACCACCAAAAAAATAAATAAGAGGGCTAGTGTAGCTCAAAGGTAGAATGCCCCTGGGTTCCATCCCCAGTACCGAAAAAAAAAAAAAAAAAAAAAAGGCACAGGATTAACAATGAGCTGACATAATCTTTGACAGTAACTAATTCTAGAACATCCTTTGCCAGTGTAAAACAAAGGCAAAAACAAAATGTAGTTTCTGAAGTTATGTTTGATTTGATATTCCTAAACCATGAGTTCTAATCTCTTTAGCCATTACCTATACAATTTATTCATAAACTAAGCAAAACCTGAAAGAGTATCTAAGAGCTAAAAGCCCTGCATCTCCATTCATATATTCATTCATTCATTCATTTATTATTTTGGAGTGCTGGGAATTCCTTTCTACTTTAAAGAAGGTTTCTCTGATAAAATTATTAGAAAACTAATTATTTACAACAAGAGTGAAATAAATTCCAGGTGGAAGGTAAACAGTTTTGAGGTCCCATTCAGCACTACAAGGCTCAACTAAATAATACATTCCAGTAGGCCTAAAGCTTATAGTAGGTGCAATTAACATCACCATTCCAGTAGGAGGAGTATGTTCCCAAGAAATCTCTTGCCTCCGGTATCCAAGTTAGACCCACAAAATCCAAGTCGAATACTTTAGGCAAAATTGAAGTATTTCTAAAACTTTTCATTATTCATTCAAAAAGCACATAAAAACAAATTTTTAAAGAAAAAAGTTAAAAAAGATACACATTTAAAAAATACTCCTGAAACTGCCTATTAGTCAATTATCCTGTTCAGACAAGTCTATTTTGCATAGAGCAATCCTGTCATGTAAAACTCTTTCAGCAATTAAATTCCTGTTACACAATAATGTACTAAAAGTAATTACATATTTTAAATATGTTCCTTTTTTCTCCTTCAAGGACATTCTTATCAATAAAAACTGCACCCCAAATTTAGAAATTACTAAAAACAAACCATTTCATTTTATTCAGTTTTGAATATACATATCTATGTCTGAGTCAACCCAGTATTACTTTTCCACACAAACCTTATACAGTAACTTTTCAGCAACACATGAATAATGTTATCACTCACACTTGTCACTGGCAAAATAAAAGGACTAATCCTTTGTTTTAAATCCACCTTTACTATCAAAGTATTAAGAACCTAGAATTAATTTACTCTAAGCTTGAAGCAGATTTAGGAATAAATACATTACAGCAAAAAACAAACAAAATAGAATCAATCTTTGGTAGATAGCATCAAACATCACTGGAAAAAGCACAATCAGTGGGGATATAGAATCAATCTTTGGTAGATAGCATCAAACATCACTGGAAAAAGCACAATCAGTGGGGATAGGGGAGGGTAACTAGAAGACAACAGAAAGGTAATTTCCTACTCAAAACAGGGATTCTATCTACATGATCACATTTCATATGCACAAAGTACTATGTTAGGTACTATAATGAGTTCTCTAAAAAACAGACATCTGTTTAAAAAAAATTACATTCCTGATATCTCTCTCCCTCCCTCCCCTCTCTTGACTGAACATGAGCCCCAAACAACAAAAATATTGTACAAAATGGTGAGCCAACAGGCCAAAGACAAATATAAAATTGTTCCTGGATCCTTGTTGCTCTCTCTTTGTTTAAAAAAAAAAAAAACTGTGGTTGGGATTATGTAAAATGATAAGACTTTTCACTCCGGAGAGAACACTTTTTTTGTGGTGCTGATGATGAAACACTGGCATTCTTCCTCTGGTGTTAAGTCCCTAAATCTTTTGCTGTTGTTGTTTTGAGACAGGGTCTCTAGGCTGTTAAGAGTCTTGCCAGGTTGCAAAAGATATTTCTCGATACAAAATAATTAGAAGACATGACCAAATACACAGGTAAGTTCCATAGTTATTTGTGGAGTACCTTTTATTCAATATATCCAGTAGTAACATTAGGTACTCTAGTTCTTCAAGAAGCAGAAAAATAGGAATAAAAAAAAAATTGTGTGTGTGTGTGTTTCTGGGGATTGAACCCAGAGGCACTATACCTCTGAGCTACATACCCAGCTCTATTTTACTTTTATATTAAACAGGGTCTCATGAAGTTGTGGAGGGCCTCGATAAATTGCTGAGGGTGGTCTCAAACCTGCAATCTTCCTGTCTAAACCTCCCAAGTACTGAGATTACACACATGCACCACCACAGTCAACTAAGAAATCAATTTTATGTTCCAGAGTGAATGGAGTCATCACCTGTTACCCTGAGTAATGAGATTAAAGCTAAGCAAACCTCTACCATATGTTCTCAATTTTACCCGCCTATTCAGCCGCAGCTCAAAATCAGAGGAAAGAAAACTGACCATCTGACAATGAATGACAGTTGGGCTTTAATTACAATAAAATGGCAAAATTTAATAGAATCACCTTATCATACCTAAAACTCCAAAACCTAACAAGCACTATTCCCTTCAGGGAAGCAGCTAATGAGCCATAGGGGGCAGCAAAGTTAAGAAAGTGAGATGTAAGTATCAGGAGGTGAAGCGAGGGTAGGAAATGTTAATAGACAGGGTAATGAGCCCTGAGTATCAGAGAAAAGGACAAAGTCTCAATTAATGAATTAAATCAATAGACAGATAATGCTAAATCAGGGTGATTCTCAACCCTGAATGCACACTAAAGTCACCCTGGGAGCTTTTGACCAATTAATTTAGAACCTTTCATGAATGGAAAACAGATATTGATATATTTTTCCAAGCTTTCTAAGTATATAGCAAATACTTAGAGAACAAGAGTGCTAAACACCATAAAAATAGAAATTAAGATGGGTGTGGTGGCACACACTTGTAATCCCAGCATTTGTGAGACTGAAACCAGAGGGTCGTGGTTCACCAGCAGCCTCAGCTACTTATGCCCTTTGCAACTCAGTGAGACCCTTTTCAAAATAAAGAATAAAAAATAGGACTGGGGGTGTAGCTCGAAGGTAGAATGCTCCCGAGTTCCATCCCCAGTACTGAAAAAAAAGGAAAGAAATTAGTCTCTATACAAGTTATTTACAATTTAAGAAGCTAAATTGAAAATGTAACGCTGGGCGTGGTGGCACATGCTTGTAATCCTCGCACTTGGGAGGCGGAAGAAACAGGAGGATCGCCCAGGTTCCAGCCTGCCTCCCTGGCTTAAGAGACTCTGTTTCCAAATAAAAATATAAAATATTTGGAAACTCTGTTTCCAAATAAAAATATAAAATAGGTCTGGGAACTTAGCCCAGAGGTAGAAGGGTTCCATCCCCAATAACCCCCCCCAAAAAATTGAAAAAGTAAAACAAAAATCTGTTATTTCCCAAATCTATTATTTTTGTTTATAAACCTATCTTTGAATCCAAAAGGGTGCTGGCATGGTAGTGCATGCTTGTAATCTCAGTACTTGAAAGACAGGAGGATCAGAGGCTCACAGCCAGCCTTCAGAGGTTTAGTGAGCACTGGAAATTTAGACCCTGTTTCAAACTAAAAAATAAAATAGGGCTGGGAGTGTAGCTCCAAAGTAGAACACCCCTGAGTTCAACCCACAGTACCACAAAATAAAAAAAAAAAGGAAGAAAGAAAGAAAGAAATACTAGAGGGCAATAACTCATTAAAGACTAATTCATTGTGATTTTTATCAAGAGAAAATGTTATTCTTGCAGGGGAAAATGATTAAACTGAAGTTCAAAGAGGTTAAAAAACTAGCCCAAAGCAATTGTGAGTCATCACTGATACAGGAAAACAACTTAAATTTACTATTTGTAAGATACTACTCTAGAGCCAGGCATGGTGACGCACACTTGTAATTCCGGCATTTGGGAGGCTGAGACAGGAGGATCACAGTTCTCAGATAGCCTCAGCTACTTATTGAGGCCCTTTGCAACTAGTGAGACTCTCTTTCAAAAATGAAGAATAAACTGGGCATGGTGACACACACTTGTAATCCCAGCACTTGGGAGGCTGAGACAGGAGGAGCGAGGTTCAAGGACAGCCTCAGCTACTTAGTGAGGCCCTTTGCAATTCAGTGAGACCCTGTTTACAAATAAAGAATAAAAAATAGGGCTGGGGTTGTAGCTCGGAGGTAGCATGCCCCTGGGTTCCATCCCCAGTACTGGGAAAAAAAAATGGATACTGCTCTACTCTAATGGTTAGACCAGTTTGCCAAATACATTAGTCAATTAGATACTTCATAAAATAATATAAATTAGCCAAGCATGGTGGCACACATATGTAATCCCATTATTTGGGAGGCTGAGATAGGAGGACCACAGGTTTGAGGCCAGCCTCAGCAATTTAGTAAGACCCATAGCAGCTTAGAAGAGACTCTTTCCAAATTAAAAAATATACAGAGTTGGAAAGTACTGGACTTACAAGCATGCGCCTCCATGCCCAGCTTGGCAAAAGATCTTTACTACAGTTTTTAACATCTTAAACAATCTGACTTTACCCTATTTTCACTGTACACACATGCTGAAAATGCGAGCGGCTTCAGCTCACTTCACATAAATCACATCTGAAAACTGGTTATAGATAAAACCATACTTTAAATACATTTAGGAAGTTTACCACAAGTAATCCTATTGATAGCCTTTCATTTACAAATATCTTTAATCTGGATTTTCAAATATCAAAGAGAATAGGAACAAACATTCTTTACCTATTTTAAAGCACTTAAATTTCACTTAATCCCCTCAATCCTGGGAGATAGAAGGTATTATCCCCATTTTGCAGATAAGGAGAATAACTCTGAAAAATTAAAAATTTACCTTTGACCCAGGACTAACCCAAGTGACCCAACTTTTTCTATCATATTGCTTCAAATTTGGATAAAACAGGTTAACAGCAAAAATTCTGAAAACTCTTGACCTGAGTCCCAATGCCAGTTGTAACACTATCCAGATAAATAATTACAGGTTTGAAACTAATATGTTTAAGCCACAACTTTCTCACCAATGGGAGTAATCCTGGTCTTGCAAAAGTTGCTAGGATGATCCAATGAAATATAACAAGTTGTAAAAAGACTCTGAGCCATGACTGTCACACAACAGCATTACCTTAGTAGGTGTGAAAAGGCAGATAACAGGGTTTAAGGATTACACATCTTTGGACTGTTCCACTTCCTATGAGCAATATACTGTTTCATAATTAAAAAATAAAACAAAGGGCAAAACAATTTGAAAGTGCTAAACTGTTGGCTGGGCGTGGTGGTGACCGCTTGTAATCCCCGCCCTTGGGAGGGGGAGACAGGAGGATCGCGCAGGTTCGAAGCCAGCCGCGCGCGCTGGCTTAGGAGACCCTGTTTCCAAAATGAAAATGTAAAAATAGGTCTGGGAGTGTAGCCCCGAGGTAGAAGGGCTTCCAGGAACCCCAGTACCACCAAAAAAAAAAAAAAAAAAAGTGCTAAACTGTTAAATAAAAGTAAGGCAACAACTATCCCCCCCCCACACACACACACACTGGGGATGGAACCCAGGAGCATTCTATCTCCAAGCTATCCCCCCAGCCCTATTTTATTTTATTATTCTTTATTTTGAAACAGGGCCTCACTGAGTTACAAAGGGCCTCACTAAGTAGGTGAGGCTGTCCAGGAACCATGATCCTCCTATCTCAGCCTCCCAAACGCTGGGATTAGAAGCCTGGGCCACCACACCCAGCGAGGCAACAACTACTTTACCAAACCAATCCTTCCAGAAATGTAAGCAGAAATTGGTTGAATAGACTGAAAAACTTCCAATTCTAACAGCTTTTTAAAAGTTGACAGTTTCCTAATTGTTGGTTCCCAGATGAAAAGGGTAAAGTGGAAAAATTAAGTAACATGCCAGGGTAAATTTTAAGTATATAAAAGACTACTGATAAAATGTTCCTAATTTTATTTTCTTTTATCTAGCTCTCAGGTGAGTTTATAAAATAAGATAACAAGAAAAAAAGTTTAAGCTTTACAATATAAGGCAGTTTAGTTTTCAGGACCCGAATAACAGTTTTTCATTAAAAAAAAAAAAAAACTTTTATCAAAGTTTATTTAATAATTTCTCTACAAACTATTTTTAACATTTCACCATTAAAATCCTGCAACCCCTTTACTAAATGATTCTGCAAATATAAACTACTTACAGATAAAAACATGAATTATTTTGTTAATCCTTATTCACAGTATGCTTTGAGGAAAACTCATTGGCACTTTTCCAGTTTAGACTCATGTGGACAAAGTGTAACATAAGCAGTTTGGAATAAACACTTAAAAGATCTTGGATGCCCACGGATATCTGAATCACTCTCCAGTAAGATTATATTTCAGAGCAGGAACAAAATTCTTTCATACACATACTAAGGGTTTTCCACTGTCTTTTTTGGTTGTTTTTTTAAAGCCACAAATGGGAAAAAAAAACTACTGACAGAAAAATACACAACACTGTAGTACTAAGGACACTGCCAACGTAGCAAGTAAATCAATTGTTTAAAAAGAAAATCACTTTTCAAGCATTTTGGCACCTGGAATAAAAGTAGTTTTTCCTATTGGTGAATAATCCCAGTAAGCTTCTAATTTTCCCATTTACATCTGCACAAATTTATCTCGAATAATTTTCCTATGAGAAATGCTATTATTATGCAAATACCTGAAATGAATCTAAAGTTTCCATTTTATTTTTTACTATGAGTAACTACATACTATAAATAAAGACATTTATTGTACCTTCAACTTGTTGAACCAAGCATTATATAACTTAGATGGTTCTGATCTTATGCATATTTTTGCCAGGCTTGTATGTGTAAAATGTATATAAGCTGCATTTCCTGATTGAAATTAACCTTTTTTTTTTTTTTTTTTTGCAGTACTAGGGATTGAAACCACGAGCATTCTACCTCTGAGCTATACCCCCAGCCCTATTTTTTATTCCGTATTTTGAAACAAGGTCTCATTAAATTGCAAAGGGGCCTAAGTAGCTGAAGCTAACTTCGAATTTGTGATCCTCCTGTCTCAGCCTCCCAAATACTGGGATTAAAAGCATGTGCCACCACACCCGGCTTTAATTATTTTTACTAAATAAAACTGGGTATAAGCCAGGAGTGGTGGCACATGCCTGTAATCCCAGTAGTTGGGAGGCTGAGACAAGATCACAGGTTTGAAGCCAGTCTCAGCAACTTAGGCTCTCAACAACTTAGTGAGACCCTATTTCTAAATAAAAAATAAAATAGGGCTGGGGGGTGTAGCTTAGAAAATTCAGTCCTCAACACTACCAAAAAAGGGGTATAACAAGCTAATATAACAATATATATCAACAAGTAAAATACTAGAAACCGAATCTTACTAAAAAAGCAAGTTCAATAAATATAAAAAGAAAATGCTTGCACCAGCAGGTCATGGTAGTGCATACTACCATGTAATCCCTGTACTTGGGAGACTGAGAAAGGAGGATCACAGGTTCTCAGCCATTCTCAGCAATTTAGTAGGGATCTCCACAACTCAGCGAGAGCCTGTTAAAATAAAAAATAAAGCCAGAGGGTGTAGCTCAGAGATAGAATGCCCTTAGGTTCAATATTCAGTACCACACACATTAAAAAAAAAAAAAGAAAATACTAGCACCAAACCTTCAAACTTCAAACAAAAATTAATCATTTAAAATTAAAAAAATATAATAATTAAAAGGGAAATCAAAAGCATAAAAATAACTATGTTTTAATTATGTGTAAAATTTTAAACCTACAAATAGCAATTCAATATCCTAATAGGTAAGATGATATTCTTTCTTACATATGATACATTCAAGAATTAAAGTCTTAGCAATTCCTACCATTGTGGTCTACCATAACTATATGTAAATTTTAACAATTTTGGTATGCTCAAAACCAATCAAATGATAAACGTGATAGCACTGATTAAATCTCTTGTCAAAAGCCAGTTTACTCTAGCTGGGGAATGTCCTTGACTTAGAAGCACCCCAAGAGGAAGGGCAATGTAGGGTTTGAATGGGGTTCCAAAACTATTGTAGGTCAACTGTGATAGGATCTGGGATTTTCTTTAGACTCCTTGCCAAACCAAGGCTAGATTCATAGGCCCAAAGACAAATGAGAACCAGATTGGCCTTGAAGGAGACGCTGGACATTTTTCAAGCAATTGAAAAATCTGCTGAACATTTATCTACTTTAGTTTGAAACTTTAATTTCCTGGTCTTGTAAAACAGAAGATGTAGATTTTTATCAGGTTTCTTTTATTGCAAGAATTTTTTTAAGTGTTTAAAAACATACATATCATCTTCTATATTGGATTCTATCGCATAAAAACAGTAAAATCACAAAATTCAAAGCCTGTAATTCTCAAAGAATAAGCAAGGATATCAGAAAACAACTTATGGAAAAAACCTCTAAACTTAGTGTGGAGAGTGTGCCAAAAGGAATGCCAAGTACTCCTGCAAGACATTAGGCATGGATACCAATCTGAATTACTGTACAAACCTTACAAAGTTCCTGGAACCACTGCCTGCTGAACTAAGTTCTCCACGACTGCAAAGCAATGCTATCTACTCCTCATACTTCCCCAAACAGGCCGTGTGTACCCTTCTCAGGCGACAGACTAGTTTAAGGCATAACGTTTCAACCTAATGATCTTCAGTAAATAAACTGCTACACTGGTGCGACTTTTTAGACTTCTTTTTTCTCTAAATACATCTAGAGACCAGCCAACTTTTAACCAGTTTGCATTCAGATTCCTAGTCTGATGACTCTTGGGGAATAATCAATGGAAAGGGGGCTGAGAAGAGGCGGTGCAGACAGCTTTAGAAGAGAAAAAACATAGGACTCTCTGCTCCAGGTTAAAAAGAGGAGCAGAGACTGGGATCAAAAAAACGAGACAGGATGTCAAAGTTAAGCAAAGGGCAAGATGAGGAAGGGGGACGGGTGGGAAAGTGAATTAAGTCTACCCGCCAGGTCAGAAGCGTCCCAATTGGAAGGGCAGGTTAAGCGAGCGTGCAGGTGGGAAGGGGTGTTGGCCTCCAAGATGAGAAGAGTTAAGGTCGATCGGGGATGAGCCAGACTCTTTGCATTAAACCTGTTTGAATAAAAAGGCGGCGGGGG
The DNA here is from genome assembly GCF_963383645.1 of Muscardinus avellanarius. Taxonomy (NCBI): domain Eukaryota; kingdom Metazoa; phylum Chordata; class Mammalia; order Rodentia; family Gliridae; genus Muscardinus; species Muscardinus avellanarius. The sequence goes on from NC_137793.1 coordinate 78,218,275, forward strand.
GAGCGGAGCTCGGTGCGCCCGCGGGCTCGCGCCCTACGACCCCGGCGGGGAGGCGAGCCGAGCCCCGCAGCCGCGCCGCGGGGGTTACCTTTGAGCTGGGGCAAGGGGTGCAGCTCCGCCTGGCTGCCCTGGCTGCGGAACTGCGACGAGCCCTGGGAGCGCTTCTGCCGCTGCGCCTTGCGCACCGATTTCCGGGTGAAGCCGTCTACTTTCTCCGAGGCCGAGATGGCGGCGCCGGCAGCCCCCGCCGGCGGCGACGACGACGACATCTCCGCGGCCCCGGCGCTCGGCGGCTGCTCGCGCGGCTCGGGCGGCGGCAGGAGGCGGGCGAGCGCCCCGGGCCCGCCGCTCCGCGCCCGCCGAGTTCTCCGGCCGCCGGCCCCGCCTCACGGCCGCATGTCGGCGCCCGAGGCCGGCCCCGCCGCGGCCAAGTCCGGGCGGCGAGGGAGCGGGGCGGAGGCGCCCAAGTTGTTGACGCCGCGCGGCCGGCGGAGGTGCGCGCCCTCGCCCTCGCCCTCAGCTGCTCGCTCGCCCGCCGGCGGCCCGCGCCTCAGCGGCCACTGCCAGCGCCGGCCGCCCAGCCCCGAGCCTGCCCCCGGGGCGCTGCCATCGCGGGTGCCCGAGCCGCCGCCGCGGTGCGCTCCTGCCTGTCAGCGCGGGCGCCGCATCGCCGACCCCCGGCGCGCACTCTCCGGCCCCTGGCAGCGCCGCGCGCCCGCCGGCCGCCCACGAGAGCCCCGGGCGAGCGGACGCTACAACTTGAGAAGGCGGCTGGCTGGTACCGGCGAGGGGCACTGTGGGCGCGCGCGCGCGGAGGCGCGCGGCCAGGGGGAGGGCCTCGCGGGGGGTGGGAGGGAGGGGTTTTGACTGACAACTTCCGCGGGGTCCCGCCAGCCTCTAGAGGCGCTGAAGGGGGAAGGGGATGGGGAAGCATGCCAGGTCCCTCAGCCAATCGCAGGGCTAAGCGGCAGAACCCGGGGAGGCGGGGCCTCCTGTCTATCAAAGATCCCGAGATAGGAAGCGAGGCGGGGAGGGGGCGTGGCTACGTGACGGGCTTGGGCTATAGCCAATTGCAAGTGAAGGCGGTGTGCGGGGCGCTCTCTGCGTCACAACGGGGTAATGAATTCTCTCGCGAGCGAGGGGAAGTGCTCCTCCACCCGAGGGACCTTTTGCACGCCTGCGCGCACCTCCGGTCTAAAATTGCTCTCCTGACAGAGACAGATTAGAGAGGGTAGCTCCGAAGTTAAAATAGAGTGGCCTTTCCCTTCCCTCTCTACCAGCCAATGAGGAACTGAAGCGACGAGTGGGGCTTGAGGGCTGGGGCGGGAAAGGGCGCCAGATTTACGTCACTGTGAAGGGGCGGGGCAAAGGTGAAGTGGGCGCACGATCGGTGAGATTGACAGGCGAGAGAGGGTAGGCGGGGAAGAGAGTTCTTCCAATCGAAGCGAGCTACCCGACTTCCAGGCGGGCTTTAAGAGTTTCACCCACCCTAAACCGCATAATTGGTAGCTGGGTAAAGAATTTGTAGCTTTATAGGCACCGCAAGTCCCTGAGACCTTCTCTCAAGTGAGGTTTGGGCAGTCAGTCTAACATCTAGTACTTCACAGAGTTCTGCAAGTCCACAATCCCCCAAAAGAAGTTTCTCATTTTCAACTCAATAGCCCACTAATTTTCACCCCAAGGCCTCAGGACTCCGATGCAAGTATTCTCTGATAAGTGGTTTGTGGGTTTGGAGTCCTGCCGTTTACTCTTGGGATCTTTTTCCTTGGAGGTTCCGTTAAGATTTTTAGTTTCCTAAAGGTAGGATTGTTCACCTAAGTTTTTTTTTTTGTGCAGTGCTTTCATATAATAATATTTAAACAATAAGTAATTTAAGCAGTCTGCCTCTGTTCAGATGCATCCAAATCTGCAATTCTGTCCTGGGAGTTTCAGACGTGTTCCTTTCGACATAATATAACTGCCATAGAGTTAAGTAAAGCTACCTGCTGCTTATGCAGAGAAGATTTTGACTTTGGACAGGAAGTTGAGTTCTAGTAGACCTCAAAACATTTCCTACTCAAACTCACACAGGGTGGTAAAGTTGTACTCAATCTTCCCAGTCAAGGAAGACTGGAAATGTCAGAAATCTAGGACATCTTTTGAAAAGTTTCTTACCCATTTAAGCTCCAGATCTTGTGAATCTACCTTCACAAAGTTTAGGAACATTCCTCCTTCCCCACAGTTCGTACAACCAACCACCAAATAGTTCCGGATATTCAAAGTCACTGCCAGATGAGTCTTTTTCCATTTGGTACTGGGAGTTGAGCCTAGGGGCTCTGTACCACTGAACTACACTCCAATCTTATTTTATTTTTTATTTTGAAACAGGGTTTCACTAAGTTGTTGATGGTCTCACAAAGTTGCTGAGGTTGGCCTGAAACCTATGATCCTCCTGTCTCAGCCCCCCAAGTACTGGGATAACAGGCATGTGCCACCATGCCCAACTAATTTTATTTGTATATTATTTATTGTTTGTTCGTACTGGGGATTGAGCCCAGGGCATTCTACTTCTTAGCTACACTCCCAGCCCAATTTTATTTTTTATTTTGAAAGTTGCTGAGGGTCTCACTAAGTTGTTGAGGCTGGCTTCAAACCTGCAATCCTCCTGTCTCAACTTCTAAAATACTGGGATTATAAGCCTGTGCCACTGTCTGGGGCTCAGATCAGGCTTGAATATGGGACATTGATCTTATCTGCATAATTAAGGAACCACCCAGTAACTACAGAATATGGTTCAAACTAAAGGATCTCTTCAATCTGAGTCCCAGCTTTCTTTTCAAGCATAAATCCCACCATGTGTATACATAATTTCATTTTTTCAGTTCAGATGTGTATTTCACATACTGATTTCCTAAAGTAAGGATACTTTCTTGACACTTAGTTGCTGTCCAAAATCTTGAAATAATCCACTTTCTTCCCCATCTTGTTGGCTCCTAGCTTCTTCAAACCCTGCTCATCCCCTGTCATGAAGCTGTGATGCTTCCCTTTCTTATATTCCTCTTTCATGTAGCATTCCATCCACATCATTCTCATGGCCCATTCTCACATGTTGTCTGAAATGGGAGCCTGGCAAGGCTGTGCAGGCCTCTAATCCCAGTACTTGAAACAGGATGCTCACAGGCTTGAAACCAGCTTCATCAACTTAGGCCCTCAGCAACCTAGTGAGACTCTATTTCAAAACAACAAAAATAAATTTAAAGAGCTGAGGGTGTGGCCATAGAATGTCTCTGGGTTCAATCCCAAGTACCAAAGAAATGGTACTATGCTCTATCTACTCTGAGTATTTGTGAACCCCAAGAGAATAAGGACTGAGTTATTTTATGCCTTTGTCTTCTTCCCCCAGTGGAGCACAGGATAGATAAATACACAATATAGAGCAATCTGCTTTTTATCTCTCAACAGCAGAGTTTCTGAAAGTATGGTTATTTGCCCACATCAGAATTCTCCAGGTACTTGTTTAGAATCATTCCTGGAGAAGCACTGAGAACTCTTTTTTAATATTCCTCTTAGGTTGTTCTTATGCACACAGAAGTTTGAAACAATTACCATCATCGTCTGAATGCTATTAAAAATAGATGGAGCCAGGCATGGTGGCACATGCTTGTAATCCCAGTACTTGGGAGGCTGAGACAGGCGGATTGCAGGTTCATAGTCAGCCTCAGTTACTTAGGTCCTCCACAACTTGGTGAGACCCTATTTTAAAATAAAGAATACCCGGGCATGTAATCTCAGCATTTGAGAGGCTGAGAAAGGAGGATTCAGGTTCCCGGACAACCTCAAGTACTTAGTGAGGCCATTTGCAATTCAGTGAGATCCTTTTTCAAAATAAAGAATAAAAAATAGGGCTGAGGGTGTAGTTCTGAGGTAAAATGCCCCTGGGTTCCATCCGCAGTACCACACACACAAAAAAAATAAATAAATAGAATAAAGAATAAAAAATAGGGCTTGGGGTGTAGCTCGGAGGTAGAATGCTTCTGGGTTCCATTCCCAGTACCACTAAATAACTAATTAATTAATTAATTAAAAAATGAAAATGGAAATGTCCAGAAGATAGGGGTGGTACTATTATAATAAAGATAATTTACATATAATAAGAAGGAGCAAAAATAACAGAAAGTAACCAATACAATAAAACTAAAATTTATTTATTTGTTTATTTGTTTTGCAGTACTGGAGATGGAACCCAGGGGCATTCTACCTCCAAGCTACACTCCCAGCCCTATTTTTTATTCTTTCTTTTTGAAAGAGGGTCCACTGAGTTGCAAAGGGCCTCACTAAGTAGCTGAGGCTGACCGTGAACCACGATCTTCCTGTCTCAGCCTCCCGAATGCTGGGATTGCAAGTGTGTGCCACCACGCCCAGCTCAATAAAACTAAAACTTATACTGGAATATGACAGATAATAGACACTGGAAAATAAATACTGAATAGAAGAGTTCGAAAGGAGATACTAGACACAAGTTGTTGAGAGGCTTGGAACTAGCAAAACTGTCTGGGCTTGGTGTAAATGGCCTCTTGGGAAGGATTTTGAGCACAGTTTTAAAGATTGGATCAAAACCTGAAAAAAAAAAAAAGGGTAGCGTCTCAGATTCAAGTCAACAAACATTTTAGGGGGAAAAGAACAAAAACCCAGGAGTCAAAAGTCCTGACTTATTTATCAATAGCATGATCCTATCAAGTCACTCACCCTGTTAGACCCTTAGTTTCCACTTCTGTACATCAGGGGGGGAAAAATAAGTGAGTTCCTTCTCCACAGGGTTGGCAGGGGATTTAATTACAACAGGAATAGGGTGAGGAACAGAGAGGAGGAAAGGATAACCCCAGTTACCTGGATTGAGTTTCTGGGTGGGAAAGAGAGGGGAGGAGGAGTTACACATAATTAGTCAGACACTTTGAAATTTGAGTGACAAGCAGTAAGCAGTTGGATAGTGCGGTCTGGCAGGAAATAGAGAGTGAGTGAGTTGGTAGTCATTAGGACACCGATAGTAAATGCAGCTCTAGCAATGCCATGGTTCTTCTGGGCAGAGTGTATAGAAGAAGAAGGAAAGAAGGTGAGAAAAACTCTGAGATCCCACTGTTGAGGAAGCAGCAGAGAACAAGATAGTATCCGATTCTGGAGTGGCAGTAAACTGGGGCCTGATCCTGAAGATAGGTGTATTTAGTGGAAGATGCTGAGGAATATTTGAATGGAAGGTGTCATGTTGAAAGTAGTGTTTTAAGAACAATGGGTAGGAGGAAGTACAAGCCAAAAGGATGGGTTGAAGATGATTGTTAGGTAGCAGGACCTGAATGAGTGGTGCAAGTGGTGTGTTTAGCAATGCCCAGAGAGCTCAGCTCCTCCCTCCCTCCCTCCCTCCCTCCCTTCCTCTCTCTCTCCCTCCCTCATTTCCTTCCTTTCTTCTCTCTTTCCTTCATTGAGGAGTAAACCCAGTGGAGCTGTGCCCTTTTTATTTTTCATTTTGAGAAAGGGTCTTACTAAATTTCCCAGGCTGGCCTTGAATTTACAATTCTCCTGCTTCAGCCTCCTCCCCGCTCCCTCCTTACCTTTCCTGAGTAGCTGGAATTACAGGTGTGTGCCTGAAGAGCTTTTTCAAGCTATCTATCCCTAGCTCCTCAAGGGAAGTAAGAATCTTGTGGTGAAAGAGGCTCAGTCTGTATTTTTAAACAAATTCTGCTAGCCTTACCCTATCCCCCATTCCTTGGTGATGAGTGACTATAAACTAGAATTAGCTTTGAGAAGCCAGGTGTGGTGGCACATGCCTGTAATCCCAGCACTTGGGAGGCTTAGATAGGAGAATGACAGGTTTGCAGCTAGCCTCAGCAGCTTAAAAAGGCCCTTAGAAACTTAGCAAGACCCTGTTTCCAAACCAAAAAAAGAAGAAAAATAGTGCTGGGGGTGTGTGTGGCTTGGATGTAGAATACCCCCTAGCAAAACACACACACACACACACACACACACACACACACACACACACACACACAGCTTTGAGAATAGATATGAGGAGACAGTAAAAAAGAAATGCTAGAGAGATTTTATTAAAGGTAAGGTTGTGGGCTGGCAAGTGAAGAGAAAAATTATAAATTATGCCAAGGTTGTGAACTGGTTGATCAAATGGATTTGGAGCCTTTAACAAAAGTCCAGAAACTGAGTCTGTTTTCTCTTGTAGGAGGGGGAGAAAAGGGGTATCAGAGGAAGGAAGAAAACGGGAAAAATGAATCCAAGGTGGGACATGTTGAGTGAATAGAGTTTTTTTGTTTTTTTTTAAAGGTGACTGAAGCTAGAGAGCTGGATTTTTAATTTTGAAGAAGAGGTGATGACATGTTATATATTAATTGAGGGAAAGAAGATTAGACTGGGCTAGCCTGGAGTAGGCCAGAGAAAAGAAGGAAATTATACAAACAACACGAGCTTCATTTTCCTTTTTAATGGGGAAAAATGATGAAAGAAACAGGTGAGCAAAAGATGCATAAGTCATCAAGTCCCTCAGGGTTCACCAACACCAAACGGTCAGCAGAGTCACATGGCAGAGAAACCTAGAGCCCATGGTGGCCTACTGCATCTGCTGTGACAGTGGGCCAAAGATCAGGAGCAGGCAACTCTCGCTATTCACAGATATGGCTGACATAGCTATCCCATATGTAACACACACACACACACACACACACACACACACACACACACAGCTTTGAGAATAGATATGAGGAGACAGTAAAAAAGAAATGCTAGAGAGATTTTATTAAAGGTAAGGTTGTGGGCTGGCAAGTGAAGAGAAAAATTATAAATTATGCCAAGGTTGTGAACTGGTTGATCAAATGGATTTGGAGCCTTTAACAAAAGTCCAGAAACTGAGTCTGTTTTCTCTTGTAGGAGGGGGAGAAAAGGGGTATCAGAGGAAGGAAGAAAACGGGAAAAATGAATCCAAGGTGGGACATGTTGAGTGAATAGAGTTTTTTTGTTTTTTTTTTAAAGGTGACTGAAGCTAGAGAGCTGGATTTTTAATTTTGAAGAAGAGGTGATGACATGTTATATATTAATTGAGGGAAAGAAGATTAGACTGGGCTAGCCTGGAGTAGGCCAGAGAAAAGAAGGAAATTATACAAACAACACGAGCTTCATTTTCCTTTTTAATGGGGAAAAATGATGACAGAAACAGGTGAGCAAAAGATGCATAAGTCATCAAGTCCCTCAGGGTTCACCAACACCAAACGGTCAGCAGAGTCACATGGCAGAGAAACCTAGAGCCCATGGTGGCCTACTGCATCTGCTGTGACAGTGGGCCAAAGATCAGGAGCAGGCAACTCTCGCTATTCACAGATATGGCTGACATAGCTATCCCATATGTAACACACACACACACACACACACACACACACACACACACACACACACAGCTTTGAGAATAGATATGAGGAGACAGTAAAAAAGAAATGCTAGAGAGATTTTATTAAAGGTAAGGTTGTGGGCTGGCAAGTGAAGAGAAAAATTATAAATTATGCCAAGGTTGTGAACTGGTTGATCAAATGGATTTGGAGCCTTTAACAAAAGTCCAGAAACTGAGTCTGTTTTCTCTTGTAGGAGGGGGAGAAAAGGGGTATCAGAGGAAGGAAGAAAACGGGAAAAATGAATCCAAGGTGGGACATGTTGAGTGAATAGAGTTTTTTTGTTTTTTTTTAAAGGTGACTGAAGCTAGAGAGCTGGATTTTTAATTTTGAAGAAGAGGTGATGACATGTTATATATTAATTGAGGGAAAGAAGATTAGACTGGGCTAGCCTGGAGTAGGCCAGAGAAAAGAAGGAAATTATACAAACAACACGAGCTTCATTTTCCTTTTTAATGGGGAAAAATGATGACAGAAACAGGTGAGCAAAAGATGCATAAGTCATCAAGTCCCTCAGGGTTCACCAACACCAAACGGTCAGCAGAGTCACATGGCAGAGAAACCTAGAGCCCATGGTGGCCTACTGCATCTGCTGTGACAGTGGGCCAAAGATCAGGAGCAGGCAACTCTCGCTATTCACAGATATGGCTGACATAGCTATCCCATATGTAACACACACACACACACACACACACACACACACACACACACACAGCTTTGAGAATAGATATGAGGAGACAGTAAAAAAGAAATGCTAGAGAGATTTTATTAAAGGTAAGGTTGTGGGCTGGCAAGTGAAGAGAAAAATTATAAATTATGCCAAGGTTGTGAACTGGTTGATCAAATGGATTTGGAGCCTTTAACAAAAGTCCAGAAACTGAGTCTGTTTTCTCTTGTAGGAGGGGGAGAAAAGGGGTATCAGAGGAAGGAAGAAAACGGGAAAAATGAATCCAAGGTGGGACATGTTGAGTGAATAGAGTTTTTTTGTTTTTTTTTAAAGGTGACTGAAGCTAGAGAGCTGGATTTTTAATTTTGAAGAAGAGGTGATGACATGTTATATATTAATTGAGGGAAAGAAGATTAGACTGGGCTAGCCTGGAGTAGGCCAGAGAAAAGAAGGAAATTATACAAACAACACGAGCTTCATTTTCCTTTTTAATGGGGAAAAATGATGAAAGAAACAGGTGAGCAAAAGATGCATAAGTCATCAAGTCCCTCAGGGTTCACCAACACCAAACGGTCAGCAGAGTCACATGGCAGAGAAACCTAGAGCCCATGGTGGCCTACTGCATCTGCTGTGACAGTGGGCCAAAGATCAGGAGCAGGCAACTCTCGCTATTCACAGATATGGCTGACATAGCTATCCCATATGTAACACACACACACACACACACACACACACACACACACACACACACACATTTAAAAACACCAAGGTAAAAAACTAGTGATTTCTTAGAAGCAAGAAGGTGAAAACAAATTAAAAAGAGGACCTAACTTGGGTGAGTGTTTGTTATTTTTAAATTTTAGAAGAAAGTAGGGTCTATTTTAGTTTTCTTTCTTTTTTTTTTCTTTCTTTGTGGGTCTGGGGATGGAACCCAGGGGCATTTGACCTCTGAGCTATACCCCCTGCCCAATTTTTTATTCTTTATTTTGAGACAGGGTCTCACTGAGTTGCAGAGGGCCTCACGAAGTAGCTGAGGCTGCCCGGGAACCACGATCCTCCAGTTTCAGCCTCCCAAATGCTGGGATTACAAGCTTGTGCCACCACGCCCGGCTCAGGGTCTCTATTTTAGAAATGGTGGGCTTGAGCTAAGATTTGGGCTTCTTACAAAAAGAGAAATCAATATGGAGAGAATCATTTGCTGCTTGCATTTGATCCAGTCAGCAGAGAGAATGACAACCCTCCTACACCAGAATAGGGATCTCCCCCAAAAAAGAGCTGGATAATGAAGGAGATAGAGCCTCAAGCACCTCCACAGAGAATATTCATCATAGAAAAAGTGACAGTGAAGGCGCACCAGCAGAGAAGCTGAGGAGCAGATGGGTTCATACAAGAAAAACAAGGGAAATGCAATTCCTTAGATTCCTGGGGAGTAAGACACATAGACGAGGAAGTAATAGCCTGTGAGTGGCAGCAGTGAAGAAGGCTAGATAGAGAAGACAGTCTGAGTCGTCCAGAAAAAATATTTTTATTGACAAGAATATTTGTATTTAGCAAGCTACGAAGAAAATTCTCCTTTCAGACATGAACATTAACTGAAACTGGACTTTGCCTTCTCACCAGTAAACAACTAGAAAACTAAGCAAAATGTATGAAACAATTGTTTTCATTGGACAACATACAGTGCAAGATTGTGATCCCTGAGAAACAAATGAAATGATCCCTACAATATTCCTGGCTCTCTGCCTCGAGGCATTTTCCAGACCATAAGGAATGGAATCCAAGTAGACACGACAGTCTTTCTGAGATGAGGAGGAAAATATCAGATCCGGGAAGGCTATGGTAGCTGAAATCTGTGAGACAAAGCACCCGCAAACAGGGAGGTAGGCAGAGAAAGAGCTCCAGAAACACTGAGCCTCCTTGAGCCTTAGGCTGGATACTAAGAATATTAATTTCATAAAGTTCAACTCTATGAGACAGGGCACTGAAAACTCCTAAAAAACTGTAAGCAAAACAATCTCCAGGGCTGGGAGACATTCAGGTTCTATCCAGGCAGATTAGAGAGAACTTGCTGACCACTTGTAGCATTCAGAAGAGATTCCAGAGGAACCTTGTTTATGGAGTATGGCTGAACTAGACCTTAAGTAAAGGCTACTTTAGACTTTCCCTAAAAACTATTAACAGCATGCCCTGAAAGATAAAACTAATCTACAGTTACCCTATTGCCCAGACACCAATCCATGTAGCAAAATAATGTCCAACATCCAATAAAGATTTATTAGACATGCCAAGAAGCAGAAAAATTTAGTTTGTAGATAAGACAAGGGCTAGGGGTATAGCTGGATGCAAAAGGCCCTGCATTTGATCCCAAATACCACTTAAATAAATAGACAAATAGAAACAGACTCAAGATGGGCCTTTGTAATCCCAGCATTCGGGAGGCTGAGACTGGAGGATCGCGGTTCACAGACAGCCTCAGCTACTTCGTGAGGCCCTCCACAACTTAGTAAGACCCTGTTTCAAAATAAAGAATAAAAAAATAGGGCTGGGGGTATTATAGCTCAGAGGTAGAATGCCCCTGGCTTCCATCTGCAGTACCACACAAAAAAATGTTTATGTGAATATTTTATGCAGACAGTAATATCTATGTAAGTCAAAACTGGTAATAAAATTGGAATATTTATTTAATTTTAAATATGATCTAACAATTTATGTTCCTATTTAAAAAGTAAATATGAAAAAATTTAATAAACGAAGTCCTCCTGCAAATACAAAACTGAGTAAGTACTATGACTAGAATAGTACAGAACAGACATTGAAAAAGAACAAGTCACAAATTACAAAATGAGTGGTGTTATGGTTTGAATGTCCCCTTGAAAAACACTCCTGTTGAAATTTAATTGCCCCTGCAATGATACTGGGAGGTAAGACTTTTACCATTATCCATGGGAGTGAGAACATTTCATGGGAGTAGGTTCATTATCCTGGTAGTAGCTTTGGTTAAAAGTGAACTGTTTCAGCCAGGCGTAGTGGCGCACTCTTGTAATCCCAGCATTCGGGAGGCTGAGACCTGAGGATCGTGGTTCGCAGACAGCCTCAGCTACTTAGTGAGGCCCTCTGCAACTCAGTGAGACCTGGTTTCAAAACAAAGAATAAAAAATAGGGAAGGGGCTGTAGCTTGAAGGTCGAATGCCCCTGGGTTCCATCCCCAGACCCCCACACACACAAAAAGTGAGTGAGCTGTTTCTCCACGTGCTCTCTCTCTTTTTTTTCTTTTTCCATGTGCTCCCCCCTCCCCAGGAAGAACAGATAGAAGTGATGAGGGTGTTGCAAGTCCTTATTATGTATGCAGAGATGTTAGTCATATATCATGCCAACTGCAGTCATTATACAACTACAGTCTGCCCTCCAAGAGGAGGAACGTATAAGGATTATCCAACCTGACAATACCAGTGCTCTCTAGATCCCAACTCCTCTGTCTTGGTCATGGGCTTCTTCACCTTGTGATGCTGTTTGCCATGTTGATACAAGGAGGCCTTTAACAGATGTTGGTGATATGCTTTTAGATGTCACAGTTTCTGGAACAATGAGAAATAAATTAATTTTTTCTCTCTCTCTTTTCTGTTTTAGGTACTGAGGATTGAACACAGGGACATTCTACCTCTGAGCTACACCCTCAGCCCTATTTTCTTTTTCTTTTCTTTTTTTTTTTTTTTGTGTGTGTGTGTGTGTGTGGTGGTACTGGGGGTGGAACCCAGAGGCCTCCAGGCTATCCACCCAGACCTTTTTTATTTTATTTGGAAACAGGGTCTCATTAAGTTGCTGAAAGCCTCACTAAGTAGCTGAGCTGGCTTCGAACCCATGCAATCCTCCTGTCTCAGCCACCCAAGAGCGGGGATTACAAGCGTGCGCCACCGCGCCCGGCTTTATTTTTCATTTTGAAACAGGTCTTACTAAGTTACTGAGGCTGGCTGTGAACCTGCAGTCCTTCTAACTCCGCCTCCCAAGTACTTGGATTATAAACATGTGCCACCACACCTAGCTAAATTTCTTTATAAGTTATCTAGTGTGTGGTATTCTGTTATAGCAGCAGAAAACAGACTAAGACAAATGGCAACAATTTGCTACAACAGAGCAAAATGAAGCTTTTTTGTAAAAAAATAAAATAAAATAAAATAAATTGGTGGGCATGGTGGCGCAGGCTTGTAATCCCCGCACTTGGGAGGCGGAGACCGGAGGATCTCATAGGTTCAAAGCCAGCCGTGCTGGCTTAAGAGACCCTGTTTCCAAATAAAAATATAGAATAGGTCTGGGAGTGTAGCCCAGAGGTAGAAGGGTTTCCAGGAACCCTAGTACCACACACACACACAAAAAAAATAAATTAAAATTAGACAACAGTAGACATTAGACATTTCCAGCAAATATATAATGAATTTGATACAAAGTTTTCTCTCAACAGTTAAAATGGACTCAATATTTGTTGCCTGAAATGAGTATTAGATGTCCAACAAATATTTCAAGACAATTTTTTACAGAATCTGAGCTATAATGTTGGCCAACTATAAAATCACTTAGATACTTACACAAAAGAGAACCATTTTTAGATGGAGAGGTAGTCAAATAAATGACTATTTTAATTATGGAAATTTTGTTGGAAAAGTATAAGAAAAAATTTAAAGCTATTTTACAAATAGTGAAAGCTTGGTACAGTCATTATGGAAAACAGTTTGGAGGTTCCTCAAAAAATTAAAAGTAGAACTACCATATGGTCCAGCAATCTCACTTCTGAGTATATATCCAAAGGAAATGAAATCACTATTTTGAAGAGATATCTGGACTCCATTGCAGCATTATTCATAATAACCAAGATATGAAAACAGCCTAAATGCCTATTGATAGATGAATGGATAAAGAAAATTTTATACATACATATAATTATACACATATAAATTCCTGAGCAACTATATATATATAAAATTATGCATACATATATATGTATATATATATATATATTCACCCTTTTAAAAGAAAGAAATCCTGCTATTTGATATAACATGATAAACTTGGAAGACATTATGCTAAATGAAATAAGCTAAACACAGAAAGACAAATACTGCTTGATCTCACTTGTCTGTGGAGTCTAAAAAAGTTGGGCTCATAAAAAAACAGAGTAGAGCTGGGACAGGTAGTGAAACCCTTATAATCCCAGTACTTGGGAGGCTGAGATAGGAGAATCACAGGTTTGAGGATAGCCCCAGCAAGTAGAGATTCATCAAGCTAGGGACACCTTGTTTCAAAATAAAAATAAAAATAAAAATAGGGCTGGGGATGTAGGTCAGAAGTAGAATGCTCTTGAATTCAATCTCCAATACCCCTTCCTCCAAAAATAATAATAATAAAGCAGAATAGAATGGTGGTTACTGGGGACTGGGGGGTAAGGGAAGTGGGGACATTTTGGGCAAAGGGCACAGGGTTTTTATAGGATGAATAAGTTCTAGAAATCTAATGTATAGCAAGCAAGGTGACTATAGTTAATAATAATATATTGTATACTTGAAATTTTCTAACAGAGTAGATCTTAATCCTTAATCTGAAGGATTCTGTGTCCTTATGTAAAAAAGGCAAACTCATTGTAAAAAAAAGTATGTAAAAAAGGCAAACTCATTGTAAATAGACTTTTAGAGAAGTCTATTTTTTAAATATACTTTTATTAGTGCATTGTAATCACATATCATAGTGATAGGGACATACATGTACACAGAAGTCTATTATATTGTTAATTTTTATTTAAGATTTTCTTGAAACAAAAGGAATACTTGACAAATATTCAATAATCAAAGAAAGTAGTGTGGTTTATGTTTGCTCACTGATATCACACTGCATATAAATGAGTTATATTTGAAGTTCCAAGGAAAGGAAATACATATCTGTGACCTAACTTGATAGGTAAAAGAATTTACATTGAAATTGAAATTTTGTTTAATACAAATCAATAACAACTTTACACATCTTTCTAACACTATCAGTATGCATATTTTTATTTTAACCAAGAACATTATGCAAATTAGTTGCAAAAATTAAAAGAAAAATATGCAAAACGCATTAGTATTATTGATGAATTTATTGTTACTTTTCAGTGTATACACTACTGCTTTAAATTCAATTTTATTAATACTGAGTTGGTCTAGCACAGTGGTGTCTACCTGTAATCCCAGCTATTTGGGAGGTTGTGGCAGGAGGATTGAAAATTTGAAGCTAACCTACTTAGCTTCAAATTAGTGGGACTCTATCTCAAAAATAAATAAATAAATAAAAAGGGTGAGGGCTGGGATATAGATTTGATTTTTTTTTTTTTTTTTGGTGGTACTGGGGATGGAACCCTTCTACCTCCAGGCTACACTCCCAGACCTATTTTATATTTTATTTGGAAACAGGGTCTCTTAAGCCAGTGAGGCTGGCTTCGAACCTGCACAATCCTCCTGTTTCCACCTCCCAAGTGCAGGGATTACAAGCGTGCGCCACCACGCTGGGCTGGGATATAGTTGAGTTTAGCACTTGCCTAGTATGCATAAGGCCTGGAGTTCAATCCCCAGTACTGTGGGGGAAAAATAATAAAAATACTGAGTTTACACAAAAGTTAGTGGATAACTTAAACAGTTTTGAAACTGATAGGGCTTTGCTTTAAAGATAAGTCAATTCTAAAATAAAGTAACTAGATTTGACAATATGGATGCAAATATTAAAAGAGAGGAAATTATTTTTGGTACTCAGTTATTGGGCAACTGTTAAATATGTTGGAAATAAATTAGGTATGTGAATCTACTTTTTCAGCTATATATTGTGAGATATAAATGCAGATCAAGTATTCCTGATGCAAATTTAGCATTTGAATTAAAATATGCTGCAAGTTTAAAATATATACTGGATTTAGAAGATTTCACATGAATAAAAAATGTAATATATAGTTAATACTTTTATATTATTTACATGTTGAAATGATAATAGTAGGGAATATTTGGTTAAATAAAATATGTTATAAAGTGAATTTCACCTGTTTCTTTTTACTTCTTAGTATGGTTACTAGAACACTTAAAATATTTATATGGCCCACATTATATTTCTATTGGCAGCTTTGCTGTAGAGTAGGGGCTTCAGAGGCTGGGCTCTGAAACAAGATGGCCTGAATTATTTAAGAGTCTAATCTCTGACACTTATTAGTTTTATACATTGGACAAGCTTTTAAATATCTCCATGTTTCTTTTTTCCCATCTAAAAATGAGGCTAACAATTGTTCTTATTTTGTGTGGTTGTTTTAAGAATACTTAAATAGTATCTGGCACATAGTAATTACCAGATATAATTGCTATTATTATTATCATTATTATTAATTATGTAACCTTGAGAAGTTCCTTACCATTAATTTACTTATGTGTAAAATGGTGATAACATCAACCTCATGAGATTCCTTCTTGAATTAAATGAGACAAGATATGCAAGACTGAGCTGGATCTGGTGGTGCTGGCCTGTACTCCCAGTACTTGGGAGGCTGAGACAGGCCAGGACAGCCCCATCAAGTAGTGAGACTCTTAGCAATCTAATGAGACCCTGTTTTTAAACAAAAAATAAAAGGGTTGGGAATATAGCTCAGAGGTAGAATGCCTCTGGGTTCAATTCCCAGTAAGACACACACACACACACACACACACACACACACACAGATTGCTATAGGAGTAGGTGCCTATTGCATACTTGCTGCATCTTCCAGATTGTAGCTGGTATTCAGAAGTCTATGATCTGGCTCAGCTCACTCACCTCACCACTCTTCCCCTCCCCCCCATAGATTGAACCCAGGGGCATTTTACTTACCTCTGAGCGACAGCCCCGATCCTATTTTATTTTTTATTTGGAAACAAGGTCTTACTAAGTTGCTGAGGCTGGCTTTGAACTTGTCATCCTCCTGTCTCAGCCTCCCAAGTACTGGGATTATAGGGATGGGCCACCATGCCCAGCCTCAGCTCACCACTCTTAAATTCAATGTGTGTAGTGTGTGTGTGAGTGAAGTTGTAAACCATAAGGTGCTCTCAATTATAAACATTATTTTTCATGTTTTACCATGAAACTCCTCTTGTGAGTATATATTGCTTAAGTTTGTCCCACTTGGAGAGCCCTAGCTCTACTCTTATTATCTAGACTGAAGGCTCATTTTTCTATGAAGCCCTTCCTGTGAACATCAGCCTCAGTATTCTCTCTCTCCTTCCCCCCTTCTCTCTCTCTCTCTCTCTCTCTCTCTCTCTCTCCCCTAAAGTCCTGAAACATTTCCTGTTTAAGGTATATATTTGGCGTTTAATCCTGTGCTACCCTGTATTGTAGTATCATGGAAGTGCATGTATGTCCCTCTGATCAGGTTAAGGTGAATGTTTTGTAATTTATGAAGTCCCAACAATGTATCCTAATTGTTCAGAAAATATTTAGCCAACAAGTGGGAACATTTGAAAAAACTGATGGGCAAAAAATTTTGACTGGATCTGGTATCCTCTACAACCAACAAAAAGTGTCACTGGAAAAAGTTTTACTTAAAATTTTGAGATAAGAGGCCGGGCATGGTGGCACACGCTTGTAATCCCAGGATTCAGGAGGCGGAGACTGGAGACTGGAGGATCGCTGTTCACAGACAGCCTCAGCTACTTAGTGAGGCACTTTGCAACTCAGTGAGACCCTGTTTCAAAAAAAAAAAAAAAAAAGAACTAAAACATAGGGCTGGGGGGGGGTGGCTCAGAGGTACAATGCCCCTGGCTTCCACCCCCAGTACCACCAAAGACAGAATGAAAGGGCTGAATAGACCTGATAGGAACATTGAGAAGGGCAGAGATGGTGTCTAAGGACATAGATTAGGGTGCAAAGTGGATCCTCCACACACACACTCCCTGCCCACCACAGGACAGTCCAAGAACTCAAAGCAGAGCTCCTTCTTTGCCATATATGCTTCAACACTGATTCTGGGCAAACCCAATTTCAGAAAGTGACACAAGGCCTCCATCCAATCAGTTCTCTTTCTGACCTCAGAAACTTATTCTCAGAACTTCCTTCCTTCTGTCCTGGGAGCCTTCTTCATGCCTAGGTATTTAAAAATGTTTGGAGATCCTACCATCCACGTGAAAGGCTTTGCTTACTATCTGAAAAATGAATGGAATTAGGTGCCATCCTCTTCTGCCTGCTGGACTCACACATGCCCACTGGATACTGTCAGGATAAGACAACTTATCATCTGGGTCATTGCAGAATGGACCATTTCCAAGGCCAGGTGTGGTGGCCCACACTTGTAATCCCAGTACTTGGGAGGCTGAGACAGGAGGATAGCTGTTTGGGCCAGCTTCAGCTACTTAGTGAGGCGCTCTGCAACTTAGTAAGACCCTGTTTCAAAATAAAGAATAAAAAATAGGGCTAGGGTGTAGCTCAGAGGTAGAATGCCCCTAGACTCAATTCCCAGTGCCATTAAAAAAAAGAATCTACCATTTCCAAACACACTACAGCACCCCATAATCACTGGATGAATTAATGTCACAAATTTGATGCTTATTTGGACCACAGGAGAGGAAAAACACAGCTAACATGAAGAGAAAGAAGCTACTGTTTAACCATGACTCATGGGCTTAACACCCAACACAAGGTACAGCTTTGTTTTGCATTTTTGTGGCTCTCAAGTTATGGTGAATTGGCAAGAAGAAAAGAAGACAGTGTGGTGGGAGTCTGGAGAGGCATAATTCAGTTCTTGTTACCAACTGTAGTGTGAGTTAGGGCTGGATACCAACTCATTTGGGTTTGCAAAGTACAAAGGTGCCTTCTCACTTCAAAATTCTGTTATTCTAAAGTTAGACTGCTGTCAGTGGGTATGATGCATCTATGACAATCACACCTGTAGGGGGACTGACACTGTCCAGGGAAAAACATCACTAGCTACCAGACCTGGGGACACAGGAGATCTCAAGTCTGCTTAACTTGACTACCAGGCTCTAGAACATGGGACCAAAAGAGACCAGCACGTCTGAGGAGGGACCTGTCTGGCCTGATCACTCTATTTTCATCCAACCCAGTTCAGCCAGATCTTTTCTCTTTCCAGCCCTCAAACCCAAATCTGATTATATAATTAAGCACTTATAGGTGTTCTCTGATACTGATTTTTAATGAATTTGGACAATAATTCTTCTTGTTTAGAAAGAGACAAACCAACTTTAAAAACTAGCCTGAGGCCAGGTGTGGTGGCGCACGCTTGTAATCCCTGTGCTTGGGAGGCGGAGACAGGAGGATCGCGCTGGTTCGAAGACAGACTCCCTGATTTAAGAGACCCTGTTTCCAAATAAAAATATAAAATAGGTCTGGGAGTGTAGCCCCCAGGCAGAAGGATTTCCAGGAACCCCAGTACCACCAAAAAATAAAAAATTAAAAAAAAAACAAAAAAAACCCCCAACTAGCCTGAACCTCTAAATCTCTTGTGTCTTAGAAATTAAATGGGCATTTTAGTTATTTTAGAGGAGAAGAAGACACAGGCCGGGCATGGTGGCTCACACTTGTAATCTCCGCGCTTGGGAGGCTGAGACAGGAGGATCACACAGGTTCGAAGCCAGCCTCAGCTACTTAGTGAGGCTCTCAGCAAGTTAGTGAGACCCTGTTTCCAAATAAAATATAAAAAAGGTCTGGGAGTGTAGCTCAGAGGTAGAAAGCCTCTGCGTTCCACCCTCAGTACCACAAAAAAAAAAAAAAAAAAAGAGGAGAAGACACATGAAAATAGGTTACAATTCTCAGAATAGAAAGAGATAGCTATTGAAAATAGAAGTTTTGGTAGCAGGATAAAACTATGATACTGGCTGATCTGTCTATCTATCTACCTATAACCTAACTATGTATTCATCCTACTTGTTCTCATGTTGTTCCAGTCTCATATCAAAGTATCATGAATATGCTAACTCCTACCGCCTGACTTTTTCCTGAGATTTTGGAATGGCGGGGAAGAGATACCTATAACACCTTTTGTGGTACCTTCCTAGCAAATCATTTCTCAGTCCACTGGAATACACCTTGGAATGAATTGTAGAAATTCATGTTGAAGCCATTTAAGCTGTATTTCTCTGCCTGTTGATACTCCTTAGTGGAAGTGGAATGAAGCTGCCTGCCTGACATTCTTGGTGTTTGCACTGAATAGTTCAAAGGGCAAGAAAAAGGGAAGTTTGGGGAGTGGTAGAAAGGAAGGAGAAATAATAGGCATTGAGAAGAGGTGTTGGATTTATTCTCCATAGAAGCTGTCCTATCTTTTCACCCTAAGTCATGACCACGGCTTCAGGATTAAGCACTAACTTTATTATTTCCGTGCTCATAACCTCTCATACCAAGGATGTTTCCTCATGCATCCTTGCTTTGACATTCAAATTAAAATTTGGCTGGGCATGGTGGTACTTACTTGTAATCCCAGCATTTGGGAGGCTGAGACAGGAGGATCAGTTCACCGACAGCCTCAGCTACTGCTTAGTGAGGCCCTTTGCAACTCAGTAAGACTTTGTTTCAGAAATAAAGAATAAAAGCCAGTACTTGGGAGGTTGAGACAGGAGAATTATGCAGGTTCAAAGCCAGCCTCAGCTACTTAGTGAGGCTCTCAGCAATTTAGTAAGACCTTGTTTCCAAATAAAATATAAAATAGGTCTGGGAGTGTAGCACAGAGGTAGAAGGCCCTCAGAATATCCCTTCCTTCCTACCTTCACCTTCCATTTCTATTTATTCTTTTTCTTTTGGTACTATGGATTGAGCCCAGGGGCATCCTACCTCCAAGCTACACCCTCCAGCCCCCCCTCTTTTAAAACAGGGTCTTGCTAGGTGGCTTAGAGTCGCACTTCATTGCTGAGGCTGTCCTCAAACCTGCAATCTTCTTGTCTCAACTTCCAAGTACTGGGATTACAGGTACGTGCTCCCAAGTCTGGCTCTATTCATTCTTTAAGATAACTCAGATGCCACCGTCCCTGACACCCTTCTGAAACTGGTCTCCCTCCTGTTACCTCTGAGCACCCCAGGCAGACTTCTATCATAGTCTTTATTGCCCCGTAATCTTTTTTTTTTTTTTTTGCTTTTTAGTCTCCTTGCCTAAACTAAACCATAAGTTCTTTGAAGGTAAGACTATCCTATAGCCATTGTGGTATTTCCAATGCCTCACATAATGCCAGTCACTTGTAAAAAAAAACTTTATAAATGTTGATGGATTGTTAATTAGGTACAGGTTGGGTGTAGAGCCACCCCCAACCAAATGGCATTGGCATGGTGCCATAGAATACAGCTGGTCTCATCTCCAGACCTCTCGTGGGTGCAAGTCTGGAGTCCCAAGGGCACCTTGGGAGCTGGGTGCTATGTCTGCTTACAGCCGCACATTATTCTCTCCGTCTACACTTGAACTCTTCAACTCTGGGCTCCATGCTGTCCATCTTTTAGAAATCTGTTCCCTGTTTAAACTCACTTGGCTCCTTCCCCTTCATATTTTGGGGGGAACATGTTTCTGTGCTTATTTTTGCATGCACGGGTATGTGTCCTGTCTCTTCCACTCAGGTCAAAGTTCCATAGATGATCATGGCCCTCCAGCGAGTGTACCAGGGGCACTGTGTGCACAGTGAGGTTCCTCCTTCACCGGCCCAGATCCTGTTTGGGATCATTCACAGTCGTCATGCAAGAAGTCAATTTGTATAGCTTTCCCCCATAGCTGTATCCCAATCTCTGCATGGTAATGAGTTACTGAACACCAAGATTCTACTTCTGTTTCAGGGACATCTGACAACAAAGTGGTAGGTCTTAACTACAACACGCTTAGCACAGTTAAACAAAATGTGACATCTCAACTGGGTTGAGACAATTCTCTCATCTCCCAGTATACCTTTTGGAGAAGGAGAAAATTTAGTTTGGCCTTTCAAGGACTAGGGTCCACTGAAACACTAGGCCTCTCCTGTTGCAAACAGAAGCCTATTTTTATATAAGACTATGACTCTTGACCATCTATCTGTAGGGCATGTGTTTTATGGATTACTTATTTATTAACCTAAAAATAGAGAATTATGCTAAACCATTTTCATTCTCATCCAATGGTCTGTACTTGAGAAATGTTGGCTAAAGTTAGGAGTGCTGCTTGTGATGGTGGGGTGGTTGGGAGTAAACTGTCCCACAGAGGAATTAAATTCATGACCTTATCCCTATTGCCACTAAACCAACTAGGATGAGGGCCCAGAGGTCTGGCAACCATGGAGCTTGGTGACAGCTCTATTGAGAAAGAGCAGGCCACCCTGTAGGTGACCAATTATAAATCCTATGGCTTCTGGGGCAGTCTCAGAAGGATCTCTGTGACCAGCCTCCTGTTTAAAATGGCTTCCTTTTTGTGCGATAGGTGGTGGCACATGCCTGTAATCCCAGGACTTGGGAAGCTGAGACAGGAAAATCACAGGCTTGAGGACAGCCTCAGCAAGTAGTGAGACTCTTATCAACCTACCAAGACCCTGTTTCAAAATAAAACTAAAAAATAGGGCTGGGGGTGTAGCTCAGAGATAGAACGCCCCTGAGTTCAACCCCTAGTACCATTAATTAATTAATTAATTAATTAAATGAGCTGATGAGCTGGGGGTAGAGAATGCTCCTGAGTTGAAGTTTAATCCCCAGTACCAAAAAGAAGAAGGAGGAAGAAGAAGAGGAGGAAGAGAAGGAGAAGAAAAATGATGGTGGTAGCCAGCTGAGACTGGAGGATCAAAGGTTTATGGCCAGCTTCAACAACTTAATGAGGCCCTCTACAACTTGGTGAAAGCTTGATTCAAAATTTAAAAAATATAAAAAATAGGGCTGGGGGTATAGCTCAGAGATATAAGGTTTCTGGCTTTGATCCCCAGTATCACAGAAAGAAAAGAAATGAAAAGAAGAGAAAGAAAGAAAAAAAGTAAGTAAGGAAGGAAGGGAGACCATGTTTTTTAAAAAATAGGGCTAGAGATGTACCTTGGTAGCAGAATGCCCCTGGTTTCAATCCCTATTATCATACACACAAAAAAAATGGTGGTGGTGAGCCTTGAGTGGAGGCTGAGTGAGACTGGAGGATTGCATATCTAAAGCTAGCCTTAGCAACTCAGCAAGACCCTGTTTTTAAATAAAAAATAAAGAAGGGTTGGGGGTATAGCTTGGAGGTAGAATACCTCTGGGTTCAATCCCCAGTACCACAAAATG
The DNA here is from genome assembly GCF_963383645.1 of Muscardinus avellanarius. Taxonomy (NCBI): domain Eukaryota; kingdom Metazoa; phylum Chordata; class Mammalia; order Rodentia; family Gliridae; genus Muscardinus; species Muscardinus avellanarius. Next base: position 78,240,586 of record NC_137793.1, read on the forward strand.
AAAAAAAAAAAATGTCTTTGTGTTTGAAACAGTCTTCCCCACTTGTGCAGGTAGGAATAAGCCGGGGCTGATGTTGTCACGCCCTGCACTGTGCCGGTGACGAGCAGAGGGTTAGCAATGAGGCATCTGAGGCTGCACCTGGCCCTGCACTGGGCCGCTGCCTCCTCTTGGGTAGGTTGCTTAACCTATCTAGACCCTATTTCCTCCTTTTTAAGAAAGGAATAGTAATAGTACCAGTTCGTGTATTTGCCGGGGATTTCGAAGAGAAAAGGCATGTAACAGGCTTAGTAGTTTCTTGGAAGATGGCAGGAACTCACTAAGTGGTTGCTCTTCTTCATAGATCAGTAGGTTAGTGACAGATAGAAGAAGCCAATTTAAAGTGATTCTGAGCCGGGCGTGGTGGCGCACGCTTGTAATCCCAGCATTTGGGAGGCTGAGACCGGAGGATCACGGTTCACGGAGAGCCTCAGCTATTTAGTGAGGTCCAACTTAGTGAGACCCTGTTTCAAAATAAAGAATAAAAAATAGGGCAGGGGGTGCAGCTTGGAGGTCAAATGCCCCTGGGTTCCATCTCCGGTCTGAGAAGACCGGGCCCATGTTGGCTTGCTCTCAGGCCACAACCCCAGTCACTCCTGCCTGCCTTCTCCCAAGGTGACCCAGCATGGCGTGGCCAGGCCTGTCCAGAGTTGCCGTGTGAGTAGCAATCCTGGCCAGAGTCCAGCTGCCTGGGCATGACCCTCGATGCGGTTGTGGGAGGAGCAGAAGGGGCGAGTTGGGGTGTCAGAGGGCGGGGAGGAAGTGGAGTGTGGTGGGGTGAGGGCAGGGTAAAGAACGGGAATGGGCAGAGCTTGAGAGTTGTTTTTTTTTTAAAAAAACCGGAAGGAAGGTGGTTGAGAAAAAAAATCTATCTTGTGTCTTGTTGGCTTCTTGGTGCTTTTTTTTCTGAAAATGAAGAATCAGAAAGAAGAACAAATGAAAAGCTTAGCTTATCACACACTAGGCCCTTCTTCTTGATTGTTTTTGTTTTTTTTTGGGGGGGGGACAGGATCTCATCATTATCTTCTCTATAGCTCCAAAAAAGAAAAATGGGCTGTGTTTTTACAGATGGCCAGACCTCCACACCAAGATCAAATGTGCCTTTTTTACCCTAAAAACCTTGTTGCACAACCCGATGTTATTTCCACAGGCAACTGAAGTAACTCTGCTCTTGAAACCCTGCCTCATGTGACTCTATTTTCTTTCTTTTTTTCTTCTCTTGTTTGTTAGCCCAGTAAGTAATTAAATAGCCATGACAGAAGCACAGTCCCCCAGTTCTGTGAGGCATGGACCGGGGAGGTCATCAGCACCTACTGGGGACATCTCCAAAAAGAATGTGGTTTATCCTAGGCTGCTGGGAAGGGACCACAGAGCTGGTCCCCACCCTCAGGCTCCCCATCCTTCTTCAGCTACACAATTATTCCACTGACAGGCAGCTCGGTGCAGCTTGAGGGACACACAGAGCTGTGCCCACAAAACACTGGGAAGGTTCTGCTCTCATGACGGAAGCAAGGGCCACAGGGGAGCCAGGCTTCTTCAGGCCCGTGGAGACGCCTGCTTGCCTCCTCCTCCCCCCCCTGGTTTCAAGTCTTATCTCTGCTGACCAGTCACTTTTCCATATTCTTTTCCAGACTTTAGCCTACACGCTTTTATCAGCTTTTATTTTGGGGAAGAGAGCAGAGGTGAAAGATTCAACTAGTTGATCTACTGATTCGCAGAATCAATAGCCTCCTCCCCGCCCCCAACAGCCTCCCGTTGGGAACAGTCTATTTGAAGTACCTCAGCTGGGCTCCTCTGTCCTCATCTCAGATTTTGCACATTCAAAACCAAAACCACTCTCTCACCCCCATCTCACGAATCAGCTCAGTTTCCTTATTTCTGTTAAACCGGACTACCATCCACCCAGCCATGCAAGTTTATCTTTGCCTTGCCCCTGCTAGCTTCACAAGTAGTCCCCAGAAGATCGGGCTGATTCTTGATTCATCTGAAAAATCCCTCATCATCTGTTACTCCAGTACAGTGCAAGCCCTCATCTCTTCCTTATGGCTGGACAGGAGCAACAGCCCCTAGCAGACCTCAGGGACTCACTCCTTCCTGCCCTGCGTGTCCATGTTAAGGTCCGGAGGGGAGATTGTGTCACTCTCGTGTACACAGAAGCCTCACTGCTGCCTATGGGACAAGGTCCAACCAGGCCCCAGCCTGGCATTCCTCTGCCGGCTGGCTGCAGCATTCCTCAGGCACTCTCACCCTTCCCAAACTCACCCACGCTCTGCCCTGCGCCGCTGCTTTTACTGCACCTTGCTTGGTATGTGGGAGTGCTAAGACACAGGAAGGGAGAGAGGAAGGGAAGGAGGAAGAAAGGAAGGAGGAAGGAAGGGGTGCACAGCTCCATCTCCTCACAAGCCTTTCCTCACTAACCCCCCTGCATTTCCCCCCACCACGGGGTCTGCACCACTTATGAAAAAACAAACTTCCGCCGGGCGTGGTGGCGCACGCTTGTAATCCCCGCGCTTGGGAAGCGGAGACAGGAGGATCGCGCAGGTTCGAAGCCAGCCGCGCGCGCTGGCTTGGGAGACCCTGTTTCCAAAAAATGAAAATGTAAAAATAGGTCTGGGAGTGTAGCCCGGAGGTAGAAGGGCTTCCAGGAACCCCAGTACCACAAAAAAAAAAAAAAAAAAAACAAACTTGCAAAACCAAACCCTCTTATTACAAGAATGTCCAAACCTAGATTAAAAAACAAAAAAACCTCATGAACACATCAGGCAACTTCAATAGCCATCACCTGTCAACACACTAATTTCATCCCTGCCCCCTCCACTTTTTTTTTCTCTTTTTTGCCTGGAGTATTTTGTTTGTTTGTTTGTTTAGTACTGGGGATTGAACCCGAAGGCTTTCTACCTCCAAGCTACACCACTAGCCCAATTTATTTATTTATTTATTTATTTATTTATTTATTTATTTATTTATTTATTTATTTTTGGTGGTACTGGGGTTCCTGGAAGCCCTTCTACCTATGGGCTACACTCCCAGACCTATTTTATATTTTTGAAACAGGGTCTCTTATGCCAGCGCAGCTGGCTTTGAACCTGCACGATCCTCCTGTTTCCGCCTCCCAAGCACAGGGATTACAAGCGTGCGCCACCACGCCCGGCTCCCAATTTTATTTCTTATTTGGAAACAGGTCTCACTAGGTTGCTGAGGGCCTCGTTAAGTTGCCAAGGCTAGCTTAGAACATGTGATCCTCCTAGCTCAGCCTTCTACTGAGATTACAAGTATGTAAAATAAATAAATAAAATAAAATAAAAAACAAGTATGTGTCACCGCACCCGGCATGGCTTGAGTATTTTATTTTATTTTATTTTATTTTATTTTATTTTTTGCGGGTCTGGGGATGGAACCCAGGGGCATTCAACCTTCGAGCTACACCCCCTGCCCTATTTTTTATTCTTTATTTTGAAATGGGGTCTCACTGAGTTGCAGAGGGCCTCACTAAGTAGCTGAGGCTGTCCGCGAACCACGATCCTCAGGTCTCAGCTTCCCGAATGCTGGGATTACAAGCATGTGCTGCCATGCCCGGCTGGCTTGAATAGTTTAAAGAAAATTCTAGATATTGGGTCGATGTACTCACAAGGACTTCATGCATTTCAAGAGAGGACATCTAAGCTGGGCGTGGTGGCACACACTTGCATTCGGGAGGCTGAGGCAGGAGGATCCGGGTTCACGGCCAGCCTCAGCTACTTAGTGAGGCCCTCTGCAACTCAGTGAGACCCTGTTTCAAAATAAAGAATAAAAAATTGGGCTGGGGGTGTAGCTTGAAGGTAGAATGCCCCTGGGTTCCATCCCCAGTGACACACACACACACACACACACACACACACACACACACACACGGGCATCTACTTTTATAGCCACAGTGCTGTTATCACCCCTAATAAAGTTGATAACAATCCTTTTACTCAGTCTCTAGTCAAGTTTCCTAAATTGTTTTTTGGGAAGGTTTTGTTTTTGGTACTGGAGATTGAACCCAGGAGCATTCTACCTCCAAGTTACCAGCCCTATTTTATTTTTATTTTGAAACAGAGTCTGGCTAGGTTGATGAGAGTCTCACTTCTTGCTGAGGTTGTCCTCAAACCTGTGATCCTCCTATCTCAGCCTCTCAGGTACTGGGATTACATTACAGGCGTGTGCCACCAAGCCCGGCTGGAAAAGGTCATTTTTAGAGTTTTAATTAGTGCTTCAATCAGGATCCAGAGTCAGGTCTCTGTTAATTATATTCAGTTGTTTATAAGGTCTGTTTTAACTGTGTGTGTGTGTGTGTGTGTGTGTGTGTGTGTGTGTTTACACACATGCACTAAGGATCAAACCCAGAGCTTTATGCATGCTGAGTACACACTCTAACATTGTGCTACACCTCACCCTTCGTGTGTGTGTGTGTGTGTGTGTGTGTGTGTGTGTGTGTGTGTGGTTCCGGGGGTAGATGGAACCCAGGAGATTTTCTACCCTCTGGGCTATCCTCCCAGACCTATTTTATACTTTACTTGGAAATTTGGAAACAGGGTCTAAGTTGCTGAGAGCCTAAGTAGCTGAGGATTGCTTCAAACTTGTGTGATCCTCCTGTCTCAGTCTCCCAAGCACTGGGATTACAAGCGTGCGCCACCACGTCCGGCCTCTCACCCCTCTTTTAATGCCTTTAAAACTAGGATAGTCTCTCCTCTACTTTTTCTCCTGTGCTACTAACTAAATCAATAAATAATAAACCAGGTTAACTGTTTGTAAAATGTCCAACATTCTAGGTTTGCCCGATTGCTTCCTCATGGTATGATAACCTGTTCATTTTAACCTTTATACCTTGCCCTGTCTTTGACCTGACTTTTATATTGTATGTGCCACTGGTTCCCAGTGGAACTATAGCTCCCAAAGAAAGTCTACTGTAGCCTGGTGTGGTGGTGCACACCTGTAATCCTGGTCCTTGGGGGGCTGAGACAGTAGAATTGCAGGTTCAAGGCCAGTCTCAACAACTTAGTGAGACCCTATTTCAAAATAAAAATAATAAAAATACCTCTGGGGTCAATCTCTATTACAATAACAATAATAATAATGGAAAGCCTAATGTGTGTGAATGTGTCTTTAGTACTAAAAGGATCTTCCACATATTAGATGTTCAACAGGTAACCACTGAGGCACATTTACTGAACTATCTGCAGAATTGTATATGAGAGAGAGAGAGAGAGAGAGAGAGAGGAGAGAGAGAGAGAGAGAGAGAAGAGAGAGAGAGAATGATGATGGTCTTGCTTAAACCAAGACCAAGTCTTTCACAGATTTGCCTCTCACCCAATTTTTGAAATGTCTTAATAATTAGAGCTTTCTCAAATCCTCCTAGGCCATTCCCAATACTGTACACTCAGTACCAAAGAAGGAAAAAAAGGAAGGAAGAAAACAAACTGGAGGCTTAAAATTATTAAGGAACTTGACTGAGGGCCCCTACCTCTTGGTAAGCATTGGCCCAGAGCCTGTGTTCTTAACCACTGCCAAGATATGTCTCTGAGTGTCCCAACCTTGGTGGCACAACAAAATCACCTAGAGTATTTTTTCTTTTTTCTTTTTTTTTTGTGGTACTGGGGTTCCTGGAAACCCTTTTACTTCTGGGCTACACTCTCAGACCTACTATATATATATATATATATATATATATATATATATATTTTTTTTTTTTTTTTTTTTTTTTTTTGAAACAGGGAGGGTCTCTTAAGCCAGCGTGGCTGTCTTCAAACCTGCGTGATCCTCCTGTCTCCGCCTCCCAAGTGCAGGGATTACAAGCGTGTGCCACCACGCCCGCCACCTGAGGTACTTTTAAAGACTACATTACCCCAGCCCCATCTCAGACCAATCAAATTAAAGTTGCTGAGGCTGAGGCCTGCAGGGTATATTAAGAAGTGCCCGTAGGCAATTGTCCTGGACAGACAAGACTGCCTCCTGCATTACTGTCTCTGTGTGACCGCCTTCCCTGCTCCCAGATGCACTCCACTTTCTCCAGAATGCTGTACAGTTGTTCTTTTAAAACCTTACTGTGAGCCGGGTGTGGTGACGCATGCTTGTAATTCCAGTACTTGGGAGGCTGAGATAGGAGGTTCGAAGGTTCAAAGACAGCCTCGACAAGTAGTGAGACCCTCACCCACCTCGACAAGTAGTGAGACCCTCACCCACCTCGCTAGACTGTTTCAAAACAAAAAATAAAATTGTGCTGGAGGTGTAGCTCGGAGGTAGAATGCCTTTGGGTTCCATCTCCAGTACCATATAAAACACAAACAACAAAAAAACAACCCTGGCTGGCTATCTTACTGTCCTGCCCAAACACCTCGGTCACCTCTCTATACAATTAAGGTCAAATTGTTCAGTAAAGCACCCAGCCCCTTCACAGCCTGAGTTCTCACCTCTGAACCTCCTAGCCCTCACTCCCTGCCCTGGCCACACCTGCACTTGAGATTCCCAGCCCCTCTGAGCTTGCCCTTAGCTCAGCCTAAAGAGGCCCCTCCTCCCTCCCACTCCACCCTAACTCTAACAAATAGCGCTGTCTCGCTCTTGCTCTCTCGTCCCCTTTCTCTCACTTTTAGAATCAATTAAAATGTTACCTCTCTAATTTCCCCAGGTAATATGAGTGGTTTCCCCTTTCTTCCCTTTGTAATTTGCCCAATTACTCTAAATTGGGATAATTTATGTACTTTTCTACCTAAAAAGACTTTGAGTCTCAAGAAAATCTGTGTCGTCTACATATTTTTACCCTGTGATCCAGTCCGTGGTAGGCATTCTGTAGATTGTGAATGAATGAATGAATGAATGAACTCGAAGACCCTTGCCCAGTCGTGCTGCCTACTGTTGTCTGGTATTTTAAGTTGTCTGGTTTCATTGGACAGTGATCAAAAGCAGTTTCTGGAATCTGCTGGGTCTAAAACCCAGTTCTGCCCGGCGTGGTGGCGCACGCTTGTAATCCCCGCGCTTGGGAGGCGGAGACAGGAGGATCGCGCAGGTTCGGAGCCAGCCGTGCTGGCTTACGAGACCATTTCCAAATAAAATATAAAATAGGTCTGGGAGTGTAGCCCGGAGGTAGAAGGGTTCCATCCCCAGAACCACCAATTAAAATAAAAAAAACCAAAAATCCCAGTTCTGCCCCATTAGCAGGGAGACTAACCTTATCTACTCTCTCGAGTTTCCATCTCCTCGTGTGTAAAGTGGGGATATGATTGTACCTACCTGCCTCAGAGAGTGGCCATGAGGATTACGTGAGATCTATCCATGTGAAGGGACCGACTGGAGGCCTGGAACCAAAGACACATTCAATAGCTGTTTGTTATTATCAAAAACAGCCTTCCTAGCCAGGCGTGGTGGCGAATGCTTGTAACCCCAGTATTCGGGAGGCTGAGACAGGAGGATCACGGTTCGCGGACAGCCTCAGCTACTTAGTGAGGCCCTCTGCAACTCAGTGAGACCTGGTTTCAAAATAAAGAATTAAAAATAGGGCAGGGGGTGTAGTTCGGAGGTCGAATATCCCTGGGTTCCATCACCAGACCCGCAAAAAACAAAAACAAAAACAAAAACAAAAAACAGCCTTCCTGCTGCCGGCTGTGAACCTGCTCTGTGAAGGGCTGAGACAGGAGGATCACGCAGGTTCGAAGCCAGCCTCAGCTACTGAGCGAGGCTCTCAGCAACTTAGTGAGATCCTATTTCCAAATAAAGTATAAAAAATAGGTCTGGGAGTGTAGCCGGGAGATAGAAAGCCCCTGGGTTCCACCCCCAGTACCAAAAATAAACAAACAAACAAACAAACACCAACAAAAAACAGCCTTCCAAGTATATTGATAACTCTAAATGGGAAATTACATGTTCCACATGCATGTGTGTATGTGTGTAGAGATTTGGAAAAAATGTTCAATATAGTAAAAATAGAGTCATTTTTAACTTATATTTTTGTTGTTTGACCATTTTACTATAACGATTTTTATATATACTTAGCCACTTCAACTGCCAAAATACACACACCCGTATATACACACACTCCAGTCCCTAATATGCATATACAAACCCCAGAAATACACACTGCAAACCACAAACACGATACTCCCTTAGGAGGCAGAAATTCTGATTCCAGATGTGACCCAGCTTCAGGGACATGGAGAACGTGCCTGTTAGAGAGAATGTTTCGACCCTGGGCCGTCTCTGGCTGGAAGCCGGTAGGGGTGGACAGGCACTGTGCCAGCCCTGGAACCAGGAAGTGGCATTCCTTCCTATTCATCCAGGCCAAGTAAACACCCAGCCAGGGCGTGTGCAGACGCTCCCCTTAGGAAAGAGACCCAGGCAGAGAGGGCAGCGCGGAGCCAGGGCTGGAGCCAGCGCAGCGCACAGGAACAGTGGGAGGCTAACTGTCTTCCTGACCATGATTTTCAGAGGAAAAGGAACTAACTAGTGTCAGAAAATGATTTATTTTTAGCCTCCAATGTTTGGGAAATGCAGAGGGAACTGGATGGAGGGAGTTAAATTCTACCTTTTAATTGAAAGCTCCCCCCACACCATTTGTTTGCTTGTTACTTTGGTACTGGGGATCGAACCCAGGGGCATTCTCCCCTGAGCTCCACCCAGCCCTTTTTATTTTAAACCCAATCTCACCAAGTTGCTGAACATCTTTCTCAGTTGCTGAGGCTGGCCTTGAACCTATGATCCTTCTGTCTCAGCCTTTCAGGAACTGGGATTATAGGAGTGTTCTACCACACCTGACTCGAAGCTCCTTTTTCTTCCACTAAACAAGGAGCTTTGAACTGACCTCAGATCTTAGGCTACAGTTTTGCTGGGGTTTAATATCAGCTATGTTATCACAGCCAGCCCTCTCCTTATTAGAATGTACTGAGAAATCAGGTCACCACGACCTTCTGAAATCAAACCCGCCTTTTTGTTGAAGGGATCAAATGATACCAGGAAGTATCTGGACAGAAATGGATCTGTGAACCACTGGATCCGTGAACCAACATTCAGCTTTGGAGAAGAATCTGGGGATATCAGCAGCAAATAGACCAGAGCCCTGTCCAGGAGCTTCCCAGGGAGAAACTTGGCCAGCCCTTCACAGGGCAGGCCCTGGTGCCAGGCCCCTGGCATACATTCAGTTTAGAGTCAGGTAGGGAGGTTACAGTATCAGGCCTACAGGTTCCTGGTTTAGGGAAGGAAAGGAAAAGGGAATCCTTTGCCTAAAAATACAGTACCTCTACTCTCAAAAAGTTGACACTATAGTTACGGGCACCCATGAAACAATTAGAAAAATGTACTTGGAAGGCTGAGAAAAGAGAGTCCCAAGTTTGAGACCAGCCCCAGCAACTTAATGAGACCCTTAGCAACTTAGTGAGACCCTGTTTTAAAATAAAAAAAGGGATTAGGGGTGTAGCTTAGAGGTAGAATGCCCCTGGGTTCAATCCCCACTAAAAGAAGAGAGAGAAAGAGAAAGAGAGAGACAGACAGACAGACAGACACCAGTGCTCTGTCTTGGGCAATGGAGATCCTAAAGTATTGAAGACATTAAAAAAATATCTATCTAGCCAGGGCCACCACATACACCACATGTACACAGAGATTGTATAGTGTATTTCTTCAGCACCGAGAAATTGTGCTATACAATTTAGCTGAGTTATGTATTTCATCATATAACACCAATGGTCTCAATTATCAGGGGACAATTCAGGCAATAAGAGAAGGGACAGTCATAACATTATTAATCAAAATTTTACTAACTTGTGGCCTAACTTTCCTGACTTTTACAAAGTCTGCTCTGATAAATCAGGACCTCAGCCCATCTTTGACCACTGCAAAGTTTCCTAGTTTTTTCTTTTAAAAAATTGAGATATAGCAGGTGTGGTGGCACACGCTGTAACCTCAGCATTTAGGAGGCTGAGACCGGAGGAACGCGGTTCGTGGACAGCCTCAGCTACTTAGTGAGGCCCTCTGCAACTCAGTGAGACCTGGTTTCATAATAAAGAATAAAAAATAGGACAGGGAGTGTAGCTTAGAGGTAGAATGACCCTGGGTTCCATCCCCAGACCTGCAAAAAAAAAAAAAAAATCAAGATATAATTAGATATCACCAAGTTTAGCCTTGTGAAGTGTACAATTCAGCAATTCAGTATATTCACAAAATTGTGCAACCATATCACTGTCTAGTTCCACAACATTTTATCACTGGAAAAAAAAACCAGGAGGATTGCAGATTTATAGTCAATCGTAACACTTTAACAAGGCCCTCTGCAACTGCTTCAAAATAAAAAATAAAATAGGGCTGAGGGTGTAGCTCAGAGGGAGAACACCCCTGGGTTTAATCCTCTGTACCACAAAAAAGAAAAGAAAAGAAACCCCATATCAATCAAACACGCCCACCTCCTCCAATCACTAATTTGCTTTCTGTCTCTGTGGATTGCCTGTTTTGGATAATGCATATAAATGGAAACATATGATCTGTAGCCTCTTATATCTGGATTCTTTACTTAACGTTATCAAGGTACATCCATGTCTTAGTAAATGTTGGAGCTTTCTTCCTCTTCCCAGTTATTTCTGGACGTCACAGACGATGGGTCCCAAGTACTTGGATAGGAGTCTGCTCATGGACATCTGCTCCCAGAAGCCACTTGGAAGAGGGACCTCAGAGCTTTACCCCTGCCCACTTTGAGAATGTTGTCCTCCTGCCTCGGTTCCATCTCTGGGTGTTTCCAGTGTCAAATGATAAGCAGTTCCCAGCAGTCCTCCCTTCTCTGCCAGAGATTGATTCCATGCAGCCTTGGAGGCAGCGTCTGCCCAAGCACACACTTGTTCCTGTTCCCTAGGAAGGAACCGTCCTCAGCCTTTAGTCACATCTCTCCGGTGCCTACAGGCAGGCCTGGTCTTCCATTCCCTCAGGGCTCTTGCTCACTGTGATCAAGACACCTGGGTTGGGAGGGAGTCCAGGACTGAAGACAACTTTGTCTTTGGCTGGGTTTTCCCAGAAGCACATCCTAAGATGAGAACTGGTATGAGAGTGTATTTGTAGCCAAGCGTGGTAGCGCACGCTTGCAATCCCAGCATTTGGGAGGCTGAGACAGGGGGATCCAGGTTCGCAGCCAGCCTCAGGTATTTAGTGAGGCCCTCTGCAACTCAGTGAGACCCTGTTTCAAAATAAAGAATTAAAAAACAGGGCTGGGGGTGTCACTCAGAGGTAGAATGCCCCTGGGTTCCAGCTCTAGTACTGCTACAGAAAAAAAAAAAAAAAAAAAAAGGTAAGAAATTGGACTAGGGGTGTAGCTTGGAGGTAAAATGTGTCTGGGTTCAATCCCTAGCACTGAAATAAATAAATAAATAGATAAATAAATAAATAAATAAATAAATCCGTGAGTGTGAAAGGGTTTGAGAAACATCAGATGCTTACGAGTCAAACGTAGTTTTTATTTTATTTTATTTTATTTATTTTTCATCTTTTGGTAGTACTGGGTATGGAACCCTTCTACCTCTGGGCTACACTCCCAGGCCTATTTTATATTTTATTTGGAAACAGGGTCTCTTAAGCCAGCGAGGCTGGCTTCGAACCTGTGCGATCCTCCTGTCTCCGCTCCCAAGCGGGGAGGGGAGGGGGAATTACAAGCGTGCGCCACCACACCCGGTCAAACGTAGTTTTTAAATGGTACTCTTTGGATGGCTTTTGGTTTGTCCATGGACTCTTTAGGAATGAAGGAGAGTAAAGAGTAAGACTGAAAAAGTTCCCTGGGGCCCTCTGGTCTCTGCGGGAATTCACCAGAATCCCAGAGCTGGCCTGGGTCTGTACATCCTTCACCACCCATCAGAGGCTAGGCTGGTCGCCAGGCAACAGCCAATCATTAAGGTCCATGAGGGGCCCCCGGCAAAGCTAAGGGGACTGGGGACAAAAAGCAAGAAGGGAAATATAAGAAAGGGGGAGAGGGGAAAAGTGGAAAAAAGGCATGTGTGTGCTAAGTGTGTGTGTGTGTATAAACAGATAAAGAAGCGAAGGTAAATGAGGGAGAAGAAACAAGAGGTGACCATGTTGAAGGGTGACGGGTGCCACTGGTGTCCTGTGGTGCCCACAGCGTGGTCTCTTCAGGCCCCGGCTCTGTGGCAGAGGCCACACTTGCAGGATTCTAGTCCTAGCCCTGCTCTCAACTCTCCGGCTGCCTTTCCAGGTTACTTAAAGGGGAAGGAGTTGGGGAGGGTCTCGAAGGCCATCTGGCCTTGGCCCCCACAGATCTCCTGCGTGCCTGCTCAGGGGCAGCCAGGAGGGCCAGGAAGCGGAGGCTGGGACCCACCAGCAAGCAGAGGGCCCTAGGTGGGCGCGTGTGCCAGCCTGTAGATTGTCCCTTTGTTTTGTAGGCTTTGTGGAACACGGTTTTATTTCATGTGACTGTGCTATTTCAGGAGGAGTAAATATTGCCGGCGGACTGTTTAAAAAGGCCAATGACCTGAAATGTTGGGTTCTTTTCCCCTTTTCTTTTCCATTTGAATTATCTCCAAGAGGCAGGCCTGCCCAAGCATCATGCGGCTTTAACTCTCTGGGTTTCTAGTCTAACTTTCCCTTTTTATCTCATAATAGGCCAGACTGGCAAGCAAAAGAAAGCAAAGATAATGGGGGTATAGAGGCAAAGAGCTGGCCGAGGCTTGGGGAGAGAAGGAGGAGATGTCCAGGGTGTCCCCTGGAAAAGGGCAGGGAGCCCGAGGCGCTCTGCTGCCTTCTCTGCTTCCGGCGGCGGTGTTTGACCTATAATTATAGTCTCTTTCTTCTGATTTCCTCTGTGAAAATAGCAACATTCAGACTAAGCACAGTGGAGAAAAAAAAGCACAACATAAAGGATCCGGGATTTATAAATACAGTCAAAATTACAGGATTGTTACCCCATGGTTTAGTTTTCCAAAGAGAGGGCTGGGAAGAGGGAGCAGAGTGCTTCAAACTTGACGCGGGTCCTAAAATACCCAGGTGTGACTCTTTGGGTGCCAAGTCAAGTCAAGCAGGGACTCACTACAGGGTTTTTTTTTTTTTTTTTTTCTACTGGGTTTGAAAACATTAAAAAACAAACAAACAAACAAACAAAAAACAATAATATAGCAATAAAAAAAGGATATCCTAGGCCAGTATTTTTATTTTGGCTTATTGAGGATTCTTACTCACCATCTAACTGTTAAGTCTCTTCTCATCAAACTCTATCTCTAAGGAGGAGGTGGAGTATTGGGCAAAGAATATTCTTGTCTTGGCCCAGTACCTCCCAGGCTTCTGGGGCCCGCATTCCCCTGGGGTAAACAATGTGTTGATGTTGGACTTGTCAAGCTACTATGTGACCCAACACTTTGGTTACAGCTGATCACTCTGGTCCCCTTTGGGATTTCTTAACTTGAAACAAGTGAGAGTTCATCTCTGCTGAGGGAAACAGATGGAACTATAGCCATGGAAATGAGACCGTTTATCTGTGGTGAAAGAGAAGGAAGCAACCAGAACGAGGCAGAGACAAAAGGCACACTGAAGTTCCTGGCTCCCCAGCCTAGAGCCATGTTTCCCTGACCTTTGCTTCCTTTGGAGACTCAATTTTTCCATGAAGTTCATGAGCTGGTACTTTCTCTCTTTTGCCTAAATTAGTTCAAGTATATATGCCACCCACAGTCTTGACTAACACAACAGCATGAGAATCAAGAATTCTGCAGACAGGTTGAAAAAACAATATTATCATTGTAGCATTTCAAATCGGCTTCACAAGGGTTAAGGGTTCATTGCTCTACTTTCCAGGAAGATAAGTGTTGTGCAGAAGAACAAAGATATCCCAAGTACCAGTTATGACCTGATAGCTTAAAAAAGGGAAGACACAGGGAGAAAAGGCTTCTGCCTTCATGTAGAATCATACATAAAGGTTCCGGGTAGCATATCTCCAGGGACTACAATAATCATCTTCCATCTCCCATCACAATGTCTTAACTCTATTGGGCCTGAAGTGAGTTAAGCCCCACGTTTGCCTTAGTAGAGCTGCGGAGTAGTGACTGACCATCCTCAGCGTAACCTGCCTCTCCTATGCTTAGACTCGATAGCATCATGCTGGTTCTAATGTTCTCTGTGCAAATGTAAAGGCCGGGCATGATGGTATAGAAAATGCCCTGGACTGGGAATATTAGGACCTGGATTCCTGCCAAAGTTTTGCTACCCAACACTTACTTAGCCTCTGGGTCCAGTCTCTTCCTTTGCTAAATAAGGGATTGGGCTTGATGATCTCTAAATTCCCTTCTAACTTTCATATGCTATGACTCTAAGGTAAATATGGGCCTGGAATTATTCTCCACAATGTAGAGAATTATGCTTTCCACCAAAGCAAGAGGAAAAAAGGGAGAGAAAAATAAGAAATCTATTTTGTTTTCTCATATTTAAGATTATTCCTTTTTAGAAAATTAAGTTTATTTCTTTTTTCTTTTCTTTCTTTCTTTCTTTTTTTTTTTGTTTTTTTTTTTTTTTGGTACGGGGGATTGAACTTCCAAGTCACACTCCCAGCTTATTTTATTTTTTATTTTGAAACAAGGTCTTGCTAAATTGCCAATACTCCCAAGTATTGGGATTACAGGCGTGTGCCACCATGCCTAGTTAAATTAAGTTTATTTCTAATATATCATTAGATTCTTTAAAATAACAGGTTTACCGTACAGAACATGCCTGTTTTCTATGGCAAAATGTAAATTCAAATAAGCAAAAAAAAGTCACATAATTTATAATTCTTCCTATCAGAGATAGCTTCTATTAATATTTTCTTTCTTTCTTTCTTTCTTTCTTTCTTTCTTTCTTTCTTTCTTTTTCTTTTTCTTTTTCTTCTTCTTTCTTCCTTTTTTTTTATACTTAAGGTTGAACCCAGGGGCATTCTACCTCCGAGGTACACCCCCAGTCCTATTTTATTTTTTATTTTGAAACAGTGTCTAAGTTGCTGAGGCTGGCCTTGAAGCTGTGATCCTACTGTCTCCGCTTTATTTTATTTTGTTTTATTTTTGGCAGGTCTGGGGATGGAATCCAGAGGCATTTGACCTCCAAGCTACACACCCTGCCCAATTTTTTATTCTTTTTTTGAAACAGGGTCTCACTGAGTTGCAGAGGGCCTCACTAAGTACTGAGGCTGTCTGCGAACTGTGATCCTCAGGTCTCAGCCTCCCAAATGCTGGGATTACAAGCGTGCGCCACCACGCCCAGCTACTGTCTCAGCTTTATAAGTACTGGGGTTATGGTCATGTGCCACACATCTGGATTTTTATTTATATTTTCTACAGCTGGGCGTGGTGGCGCACGCTTGTAATCCCCGCGCTTGGGAGGCTGAGACAGGAGGATCGCTCAGGTTCGAAGCCAGCCTCAGCTGGCTTAAGAGACCCTGTTTCCAAATAAAATATAAAATAGGTCTGGGAGTGTAGCCTGGAGGTAGAAAGCCCCTGGGTTCTACCCCCAGTGCCACCAAAAAAAAAAATTTTTTTTTCTACGTATAATTTTAAATCTTTTTTCATAAGCCTACTATGGTTCTCCCACATTTCATGCATTAGGAACTTATTCCCCAGAGTCACATGCTAATTGTATTTGGAGGTGGGCCTTTGGGAGGCATTTAGGATTAGATGAGGTCACATGGGTGGGGCCCCCATGATGCACTTAGTGGCTTTAAAAGAGGAAGAAAAGGCAGGTGTGGCATCACATATTTGTAATCCTAGTACTTGGGAGGAGGCTGAGATAGGAAGATCAGAGACAGCCAGCCTCAGCAACTTAGTGAGACCCTCTGCAACTTAGTGAGGGCCTGTTTCAAAATAAAAAACAAAACAGGACTGGGAGTAGAACACCCCTGAGTTCAATCCCCAGTATCTTAAACATGGGAAGAATCAGCACCATGGTATTGAACTCCCAGAACCATGAGCTGAATAGATCTCTACTCTTTATAAATTATCCAGTCTGTGTACTCAGTTATAGCAACAGGTATGGACTAAGACAACACACATGGAAATATTTTTTTATGAAAATACGATCACACTATCCATTGTTTTTCAAGTTGAACTTGACATGTGACAGCATACTGAAAAAAACGCCTTTTTATGTTAATACCTATATTTATGTAACAATTGATGTCTGTAGCTATATAGTAATCTGGTGTTTTGGTATACCTGAATTTATTTAACCTCCTATGGAGGGAGTGTTGGATCCCTCCCCCAACGGTATTGCCAATCTTATAAATATACCTTGTGCAAACATGTATTTTTTTTTAAGCTTCTGAGTGAGCAGAAAGCAGCAATTCCCCACGGTTAGGGAGGTAGAGCTGTCACGCTTGTTGGTTGTGGATTCACGCGTTAAGCAGGCTCTTCCAGGTTACAGGGAACTGCTGGATTCCTCTCTGCCGTGCAATCTCTTCCACTCCCATCACGAATGATTGGATTGGCATCCTCTTCTCCTGTGAAGGCAGCTATCTGGAGGTTGGCCAAAAGCCTGGGAGTGGTCTGGCAGACCTACTCCCTAAGAGTTTCCTATCCTGGGTACTGAATGCAAGACAGCCTCAGCAGCAAGGGCAGGGGCAAGCACGGTGGGTTAAACCCCATCAACCTGAGAGAAGGGAATGTTTTTCAATGTGATTCCCAGAGCTGCCCTCCCTGGCTCCAGGTGGTTTAACCTGGAGGATAACAGCATGGCCTTCTAGATGCAGCCTGACTCCATAATTTCTTAACCTATATGATCTCTGGCTAGTCCCTTCACCTTTCTGTTCCAAGTTTCCCCACCTGAAAATGAGAATATTGACACCTACTACCAAAGTTTACTGTGATACATAAATGAAAAAATAATAATAGCCTTTAGAAGAAAGCCTAGCACACAGTAGATATTATTATGCTTCCACTAGTAAGGTCTGTTCTACCTGGCATCACAGGAGTTTAAAAGTCTCACAGGTCACTGATGTCTGCAAGGACAAACTGATGACTTCAGATATCCTATTATTAGTTGACTCTGTAAGTACTACTGTTTCCGCCAGCAGCTCGGTGAACTCCTTGAGGACATGAGAGATGTCTTAACATTCCCTCGCACCCTCCACTGTGCTTGCATGGGGCTCTGCTCTAACTTTGATTGATTCTGCTGACTGGTGAAAGTGTCTTTTCCTTGCAGACCCAGCACAGCCAGTTTGGACCAGTGCAGCAAGCAACTTGGCGAGCAACATAGCTCCCCTCCTCCCGTGGCAGCCTTCCTACAGCAGTCCTCCCACAGGGCAAAGCCCCAGCAGCCCTCACCAGCAAGGGGAAACCTTGTGTTGCATGCAGAGCCAAAGCCTTGCGACTGAAAATTGTTGTCACTTCGGTTTGCTGGCTTAGAAAAACATCTCCACTGAAGCTAACCCAGAGCCTCCTTTGGCCTGAGTCAGAGCTGATGAGATTTAAAGGTAAAAGCTGTTGGGGGAACACTTCCTTCTGGGAAGGTAGGATGCTGGCCTGCTTCTTGAGGGGCCCCCAAGTCACCCACTCTGTCTTCCCACTTTGAAGTGTCCCAGGCAAATCACTGAATGAAGCCAGTGAACCTTGTCGTTGGTCCTTCTTAGCCCTTCCATCTCCTCTGATGTACCTGCCAACTTACCTGGGCCACCAAACATGGGCCTTACTGTCCAGCAGCCACCTGGGCCCCAGCTTCAAGTTAACTGGAGAAAGGTCTGCTAAACAGAACAGCTGCAAAGGAGGGGGCTCCAGAGGACCCACAGCAAGTTTAGAACTCAAGGTGCCAGTGGCTAGGGATTATTATTATTATTATTATTTTTTTTTTTTTTAGCATTACCCCAGAGCCAGGCATTCTACTGGGTATGTTACATAATCAGATTAGCAGCTAAGACAGCCCACAGTACCTGATTGCTAGGCTAAGCATATTATACCCATTAGCTCATTTAATCATTATCAAAAAAATTGAAGTAGGTAGTATTACCGTTTTCATTTTACAGTTGAGAAACGGAGGCATAGTAATTCGATTGAGGTCTCACAGCTACTAAAAGGCACACCTGGACATACTTATAATCCCTACTCAAATGCTTTGCAGTTAAAGTTCAAATACAATTGTGTATGCATGTACACGTTTCTCTTTCTTTTCTTTTTTTCTATTTTCTTTTTTTTTAAAACTGGAGATTGAGCCTAGGGGCATTCTACCTCTGAGATACACCCCCAGCCCTATTTTATTTTTTATTTTGAGACAGAGTCTCACTAAGTTGCTGAGGCTATCTTCAAACCTGCGATCTTTCTGTTTTAGCCTCCCACGTGCGCACCACCATGCCCGGCTTACATTTAATTCTTACAGAAACTCTACAAGCTAGGTAAATGTGGTCCTATTTTATGGATGAGAAAACTGAAACTCAGGTTAAACATGATCAAGTCCCATAACTAACAAATGACAGATGTCATGCCAGACTTACCTGGCTCCACCACACCCTCACATGGAGAGAAAACCTTGCAAAATGACGGGGGAAATGCTGAGTGGACGTAGGAAGGGAGGTAACAGCAAGACCACAAAGATTGGGAATGTGAAAATCAAATCTTCTGGAAGTAGCCCTGGGGCTCAGCAAAGGGCAGATGCTCTCTTCTCCCCTGCCTCATGGCCTCTTTCAAACCACACACACCAAGTAGCCAGATTGGTGAGCTGATTTAAGTCGAATAGCAGCAGATTTCTAGAGGTATTTTTTTAGAGAGGTGAACCTTGCAATGCTGAAAAAAATGGCTCTTAAATACAGTCAAATCTCAACTGGGAAAATCTCAAAGGGCTTCTCATCCCCTTGCTCTCTTTCTAAGCAATCTCGATTTTTACATTTTATTTTCTCCTCTCTCTTGGGTTTTTCCAGACTGACTTCAAACTATCTTCAGCTCAAGATAGTTATGATCCTAGAGGAGACCTGGAAGACCCCTCAGAGATGACCAGTGCCCCTCTGTCCATTTTAAGGCTACTTAAAGCAACAGCTACCTCTCTTGGGCTATTTAAGCTTTTTCTCCCTGGCTGAAGGAGGTTTGCCCTTGTTAATGGACCTGACTGACCAGCTACTATTACAACTATTTTAAGCACTTGGAAGTGCCTCCTTTTGAAAGATAGCTTTGTCTGCCAATTCCCTCCTACCAAGCAGCTCAGGTCCTCACTGAGGAGGATCAGAGTGCCTATCTCACCTTTTCTAAACCCGAAGGGACTCTTGGAAGAGTCACCAGGAGTACAGAAATAGATAGGATCTATTCAGGAACTCCCATGCGGATGACAATATCATGAGACTGTGTTTACAATCTGGAACACCTGAAGTTTCATACCAGCATAAAAGCAGAAACTGTCAGTGCCTACAGAGGTCCAGAAACCTCACCAAGGAGGACAAAACTGGGTCTCAGAGAAGCTGTGGGCCTGGGGGGCAGCTCGGCTTCTCCACTGAACGCAGCAGCACAGGCTTCGCAATCTAACTGGCCCCTGTTCCCTGTGGGACTACAGCCGGTGGCCTGCCTTGGCATCGCCAGGCTTTATTTTCATTGTGCAGCTGTCTGGGTGGTTCCCCACAATAAAGAAGAGATGGATGGTTACCATAAAATTGAATTATACTTTATATTTATCTTTATCATCCTCTTCAGGATGATTGATGGCCCAGCTGCTTGCAGTTGAGTGAGTGAGGTCTGGCCAACGTGTGGAGACACATGCCAAGCTCAACGTCTCCAGTCCCACCCTCGCTGTGGCTACGTTCCCAGCACTGGCACCGTGGAGGCCCAAAGCTCCCAGGATAAAGATTTGACTATGGTGTTAGCAGGCACATCAGGACCCTAATAATCTTAGTCCTGCACCAATTGCTTCTCAACAGAAGCTAACAGTGAGCACTAATTAAATGTTGACTAAGCGTCAAGGTACTCTATGGAGTGCTACGTATACATTATCTAACGAATCAGGTGTGTTATCTTCATTTTACAGATGAGAAATTCACAGCGTAAGAGATGAAGTCACTCCCTAAGGTTCCCCAGTGAATGGTGAACTCCTTGAGAGTAAGGTCTGCTGGAACAGAGCCAGACATGAGAAAGATGTTCAATAAAAGTTCTTGGTTGAGTGTGTAGCTCAGTGGTGAAGGGCTTGCTTGGCATGCATGAGCTCCCGGTTTCTATCTCCAGCATTGCAAAACAAAAACAAAAGTCTTGAATGGATGAATGAACAGGTATCAAATGGTGAATCAAGGATGAACATACTCCCCAGAAAAAAGAAAAAAAAACATAATCGTGGAAGCAGAGAGGAATATATTCTGCAGGCTAACTAGAAGAACTGATAACTGACAGCCCCTTTAACCTTCCCGTTCTCCATGTATTCATCCCATTGAGTGTTTTGAATGGGAAACGTCTAAGTACTCTGTGGGTGTGCATGCTGGTTGCTAATTTTGTAACACTGAATCCTGGGCCCAGAGTCATGACCAAGACTGGTGAGTCATACTTCCCATGCATAGCACCCTCCACAGGGGCTGTCAGGATGAACCAGAAGTCCTCAGTGTGTTCCTGCACTGGCCGTCTCATTTTCCCTTCTGAAGCTAAGGACAGGGTCAGAGTAACAATAGACTTCGGGATACCCCTGCACTCCAGAAACCTATAATCTACACAAGCAACTCCTTCTCCTGGAGGGGTCCACCCCTCCCCAGGACATCGCTGTGAGCCTGAAAGTAACAGCTGCCCCACTGTGCCTTTCTAGGAAGGTACATAAAAGAACCTGTCACCAGGTGACTAGTTAGCCTCTTTAACAAAGCACACATCTCATCCATCCTCAGAGGGAAAGGTTTGGAAATACAAGTGCCACAGAGAGCAGAAACACATTGGCTGAAAGTCACAAAAGGCACAAAGAGCTGGAGCAGGGTATAAAACAGAGGGGAATTGGCTTGGCACCCGTCACAGCCTGCTGGGTCCTTGAAAACATCTTACTGACTCTCATCATGTGGGATTTGGGGACTCCTTTACCTGGCCATGCTAGATGGCTAAATTCTTGTTTCCAGTGGGAGCAATAAAGAGCCAGGAGGAACAAGAAAACCCAAGGCAGGTGACTGCACCTGTGAGCAATGAATGCCCTGAGTTCTGATACAATAGAGATATCACTTTCTATTCAATTTTGACTTTCATAACTAATGCTATCTCCTTTTATCTTGCACGAATAGTGTTTGTGCGTGTGAGGATATTCCAACTGGTTGAGCAGCCACATGAATGTTCCAAACACCAATTCCTCAACCCAAAGCACCCCAATAGCTTCATTCCTCCTGACCGAACTGGATAAAACAGGCATAAGAACAGAGAGAGAAGCATGCTTTTAAAAATAGATCTGACTTAGTTGTCTTTAAATAACCAAAGCTTATGATATGGGAGGGGGCTACTTTGCATCTCCAACTTGACAATCCGGCCTCACCATGGAGGGGATTTGGGCTTGCCAAGAAAAAGCTTCTGAAAGCTAAGAAAGCTGCTCAACAAAAGAAGCGCCTTTTCTGCAGCAGGAGGGATTCTTATTGACTAGAAGAGTTGTTGAAACAAAGCCTACCTCGACGCACAGGGACAGAGCATCCCACCTATGAATCCTTCCTATTCAACGTGCGACCCCACCCCTGCAGCATGAGGATCCTGTCATCGTGCAGGTTCTCGGACCCTTCACCCACCTACCAAATAAGAACCTCCTCTTCAGCAAAGCTTCCAGGTTAAACACGTGAAACTGAAAGGCTGAAAGTGGCACTGTGCTAAATGCCCTTTGCAGACTCCTCCTATTTGAGGATTTGATGAGTTGTCCCTAGTTGAGGAGCAGGGTAGGTCCTCTGCAGAGGTGGCTCAGCCTGCTGAGGAAGGAAAGCTGAGGAGAACTGGTGTCCCCTCCCAAGCCAAGGCTCTCCACATGTCTGTATTTATAGGACACTTTTCTCTTCAATCACAGTGGTAGCATAGCTGCCACCACCACCACCACCAACAACAACAACAACAACAACAATAACATACAACAACACTTGTATACACCAGATCCCCTGGGGCACCTCCCTGGAGAACACAGGATGTGCTAGTGACCATCTGAGCTTTCCTCAGACCCAGAGTGAAGAGGAGTGGAGGTCCAGTCCTTTGTGCACACCCTAGCTCTCCTCTTAGTTGTAAGGGCACCCATACATCTCCCTGCTCATTCATCTGGGCCACAGAGGGCAGAGGAGTCGTCATCTGCTGAAGAATCATAAAGCAATGCATGTATTTTTTTTTTTTTTGCTAAGAAGCTCTTTTTAAACAAAACAGTTACTATTGCATAAAGTAGTCATAAATACCAATGAAAAAAATAACATTCAAATCTAATGTGGTGAATGAGGGGGTCTCAAATATGTCCAACCACCCTCCGACAATGGTCTACTTCAGACACACACAGGAAGCGTGTTTACCAGCTGTGGAGACCAACTACTGCCTTGGTTCAGGCAGCTATCACACAATTGCATGGACTGGGAGGAGTAAACAGATACTTCTTTTCTTGGAGTTCTGGAGACAGGAAGTCTAAAGCTAAGGTGCTAAGAGATTCAGCTGTGGATGAGGACTCTTGTCTTGGTTTGGAGATGGCCGCCTACTTGCTGAGTCTTCTTATGACCAGTCCTCAGTGTATACCCATGGGGAGAGACAGAGAGACAGACACACAGAGAGAGACAGCGAGAGAGAGAGAGAGAGAGAGAGAGAGAGAGAGAGAGAGAGAGAGAGAGAGACAGACAGACAGACAAAGAAAGATAAAGAGACAGAGAGCAAGCTCAGCCTATCTGCTCCTCCTGTAAAGGCACTGGTCCTATCATGGGACTCATCTCAGTATCTCACCTAAACCTAAGTACCTTCCAAAGGCCCACCAAATACTACCACCCTGGAGATTAGGACTTGAATTTATGAATTTGGGGAACACACAAACATTCAGTCTATAACAACTACTAGAGGAATAGACTTTAGAGAGCCCATTTTCTAATCTGTGTTTTTCCCTCAGATCTTATGTTCTTGGCTTAATATTATTGCAGTGCATTAAAATTATACTTTGGAGAAATGAAAACATTTTAATTGCGCATCTTCATAATTAATAATGCTATAGAAGTGTGGTTCATCACTCTCTAGGGCCTCTCTATGACACCATTTCTGACGGACTGTGGTCTCCAGGTCAGATCAAGAATAGCTGCCAGTAGGGAGAACAGTTGAGATCAGAAATTCTAGAGCTAGCCGGGCGTGGTGGCGCACGCTTGTAATCCCCGCGCTTGGGAGGCTGAGACAGGAGGATCGCACGGGTTCAAAGCCAGCCTCAGCTACTTAGTGAGGCTTTCAGCAACTTAGTGAGACCCTGTTTCCAAATAAAATATAAAAAAGGTCTGGGAGTATAGCCCGGAGGTAGAAAGCCTCTGGGTTCCACCCCCAGTACCACAAAAAAAAAAAGAAATTCTAGAGCTAGAATGATCTGGGTTCAAATGTAATTCTGTGGCTTCCTACCTGTGACTTTTCCAAACTCTGATATTCCCATTTATAAAACGGAAGGAATTATTGTATCATAATATATTATGAGTCTCATTATCTAGTCATTATGAGGGTTAAATGAATAAAAATCCCAGTCACCAAGCAGCCAGTGAATATATTGTGTTATTACTATTGCTGTAGTTGAAATTAGTGGACATGATGTTCATGCTTTCTAACACACATAGACTCTTTCTACTATCAGCCCAAGACCTCCAACAAGAAGTGACTAAGCTTTTCTCAGCTGACTCCCTCTCATCTTCCTGGGATTATAAGATCCCCTGCTTTAAGTATCTTAGGGAACAGCTAATGTAGGGTTCAGCCCCTGGAAATCATAAGATACGGCTGCTTGCCTGCCTATTGGCCCCAATTGAATTTGCATCACAAGTTGGGCCCTGTTTTTTAGGAGGCCAGGAGTCCTCTTCCACCTCCTTGACCCTAATTATCCCACCCCAGTGAGCACTCATCTTCACTCACACTTTAGGGGTTACATGACTCTTCACCTCTGAGCACATACCATATTGTATTAGTCATGGTTTACCAGTGGAATACATATGAGGCGATTTAGTAGATTGGCTCACATTATCAGAGGCTGGATAGTCGCGTAGCTTTCTGTAGGCAAGAGACAGGGACAGTGTTAGCTCCTCAGTCCAAGAAACTGGAAGCGCAGAAGAAGACAAATCAATGATGTAGCCTCAGTCCAAGCTCCCTGGAAAATCTCAACTATGAGTCTGCATTCAAAGACTAAAGAATCTGCAGTGCTAGCCCAGCACAGTGGTGCACACTTGTGATTCCAGTACATGAGAGGCTGAGACAGGAGGAACGCAGGTTCCAGGCCAGTTTCAGCAAGCTAGCGAGGCCCTTGACAGCTTAATAAGAACCTGTCTCAAAATAAAAAATAAAGTTGGGCTGGGGGTATAGCTTAGAGGTAAAATGCCCCTGGGTTTAATTTCTAGTATTAAAAAAGAGAAAGAACCTGAAGTGAATGCTGTTTGTGGGTGGCAACAGTATAAATAAATAAATAAATAAATAAATAAATAAATAAATAACTTGCTCAAGAAGGGTTGAGTACACATGACTGGATTGAGGGATATTTTAGAATGTGCCCAGCATTTCAAGGGTGGATCATCTGTACTTTGCCCAAATAGAAGGAATATCATTTCTACCCTGACCCTGTGATCCTAACCATACCTAGTGACATCAAAATCTCTTATCATCATCTATGGAAAACCCGCATCCTCAGTGTCCTTCATCCCATTCCCTTGGTCCAAAGCTGTTAAACTACATGAATGGCTTGACCTGCTGGGTAAAGACCTGGATGCTGCTCCTCTCCCAGCTCCACTCCCAGGATATAATACAATTATCCAACAGGAAACTTCCCACCTCCTCTCCCAAGCCACGCTAGACTGGAGGCCCCTCCTGTGGGTTTGCATAGCATCTGTGCTTACCTCTATCATTACTCATTGTCTCGCAATGATGTGTCTCCCTCTGCCTCCCATGCCAGATTGAGTTCTAGGAGGACTGGGGCCATGTGTTATCCATCTATTAGCACTTAGTACCATCCCTAACATATAGTAAGCATGCGCTGTTAGTTGAAAGAAAGAGTGGGGGAGGCAAAAAAATGAAAGAAAGAAAAGAAAAGAATACAGAAAGGAATAAGAAAAGAATGACAGTCTAGAAAGAAGGAAATAATAACAGACTAGATTTAATTCTGTAGAATTCCCAATGGCCCTGACCAGTAAAGCTAAAACCCATCCTCCTCTATATTTACTCTTGTAACTTCCCCTTCCCTGATATTAATATAAAAATAGAATGAGTTTATACAGACTCATTAAAATTGTTGGCTAAATAATCATGATGGTTCCTGGAGCCCTGGGCCATCAGCAAGCCATATAAAAGTAGTTTCTCTTGACAGCAGGGCATAAAACCATCACTGAACACAAACACTGAACTTTTTCCTGGTCACAGATGCATGCTGCACTCCATGGTCAAGGTCAGTCATTTCTTCTTGTGAGCCTTCCACAGCTGAAAAACATTTCCACACACATCCATAGAGAGCGGGGAGAGACCAAATAGCTCTTCAGAATTCACTGGTAATAATTACCTTATGGATATCTCCACAAATAGAGAGGAGCCGAGACTCAGAAAAATAAACAGCAAAACAAAACAGCCAGATAATCAAGAAAGTACCCATGTGTGTGCACATACATACATACTCAACAGTTTAACTTCCCCAATAATGTTTTGCTCTGATTAATAATTAAATGGCCTTGTGTGTTTTGAAAAGAAGCCAACTGTTCAGCAAAGAGAGGTGAAAGAGAAAGATACTGACGAGGTCAACCTGGAATGAAAATTAGTCAGTCCACCATGCAGATAATCTAGAGATTATTTAAGAGATGGATCAGAGATGAGGTATGGAAAAAGTTCAGTCAGTTGACTCATTTTCTCTATACAAAATAGAAGCAACAGTTCGACCCTGAAGCCTCTACAAAACGTTGTTGTGTGTTTGGAGAACAGCTCTCCTAGGCTTTGAGGTCTAATCTGTAAGTGTCCTCGGCATGTAGCAGAACGTGCCCCCTATAAGTGCCACGCCATCTCTTTTCTCACAAAGACAACGTACACCTCATGATTTGCTTTGAGAGCAGGAATTTCATGAATACAGAAATCATGGGAGTTACTTTCCAGAGTATTGGGGAAATAAATGTGCTTGTAGGAAAAGATAATCTAGTACAGATTACTTTTTATTTTATCTTTTTTATGGTTAGAAATATATAACTCTACTTTTATGACAAGTCATAAAATTGAAATAAGTAGCAATGGCACATACCTATAATCTACCTGAGACAGGAGGATGGCAGGTTCAAGGCCAGCCTCAGCAACTTAGTGAGACTCTGGTGTTTTTTTTGTGGTTTTTTTTTGTTGTTGTTGTTGTTTGTTTGTTTTTTGTGGTACTTGGGGTGGAACCCAGGGCTCTTCTACCTCCGAGCTATATTTCCAGACCTATTTTATACTTTTTTTGGAAACAGGATCTCACTAAATTGCTGAGAGCCTCTCTCAGTAGCTGAGGCTAGCTTCGAACCTGTGCAATCCCCCTGTCTCCGCCTCCCAAGCTCTGGGATTACAAACATGCACCACCACGCCCGGCTTAGTGAGACGCTGTTTTAAAACAAAAAATTAAGCCGGGTGTGGTGGCGCACGCTTGTAATCCCCGCGCTTGGGAGGCTGAGACAGGAGGATCACACAGGTTCGAAGCCAGCCTCAGCTGCTTAGTGAGGCTTCCAGCAACTTAGTGAGACCCTGTTTCCAAATAAAATATAAAATAGGTCTGAGAGAGTATAGCCCAGAGGTAGAAAAGACCCTGGGTTCAACCCCAGTACCACCAAAAAAAAAAAATAATAATAATAATAATATAAATAAAACAAAAAATTAAGCTAGGTGTTGTGGTACACGCTTGTAATCCAAGTACTTGGGAGGCTGAGACAGGAGGATTCAGGTTCTTGGCCAGCCTCAGCTACTTAGTGAGGCTCTCTGCAACTCAGTGAGACCCTATTCCAAAATAAAGAATAAAAAATAAGGCCGGGGGTGTAGCTCAGAGGTAGAATGCCCCTGGATTCAATCTCTAGTGCCCCCTTCAATCTGTCAGGGGACACTGGAAAAATTTTATATGAATTAGGAATAGGTGATATTAGTAGATTAATATTAATTTTATCGAGCATAGTAAAATGTGTAGAGCATAGGGTAAAATGTGTAGAAGCTCTTATTTTCAAGAGATGTGAGTTAAGGTGTTTAAAGAGTTTAGAGATGATGTCTATATCTTACAATGAAATAGTAAAATGTAGGCAATTGTTGAATTTAGGTGAGGTATTTGAGTATTGACCACTATTCTGGTACTGGGAGCATTCTACCTTCGAGTTACACTGATATTGAAACAGGGTCTTGCCAACCTAAGTACTGGAATTACAGGCATGTGCCACCATGCCTGGCTACTTGAATTTTTTTTTTTTTTTTTGTAGTAATGGGAATGAAACCCAGGGGCTTTCTACCTCCGGGGTACACTCCCAGACCTATTTTAAATTTTATTTAGAAACAAGGTCTCACTAAGTTGCTGAGAGCCTCACTAAGTAGCTGAGGCTGGCTTTGAACCTGTGCGATCTTCCTGTCTCAGCCTCCCAAATACTGGGATTACAAGCATGTGCCACCATGCCCAGCTAAAATTTTTCATAATAAAAAATTGACAATTCTCTCCACTTGCAAGCTGTCACAGGGAGGCTTTAGTAGCATAAAACCTTTGGGTGCCAATTAGCCAACTGATATTCGCAGGTAACACTTACCATGTGCCAGGTCATGCTGAGTGCTAACAAGCCTTTTCTCCTTCGGTCCTCACAGCAATGCTGCCTTATCTATGGACTTCCCTTTACTAAGAGGGCAACAGGCTTTGCAAGGTGCCGTACTTATCCCAAATCACACAGCCAGTGACAGGCAGAGCCAGCTCCCAACCTGGTTTTTCTCTGGTTCCAGACTATCTGCTCTTCTGACGTCTCCTTGTATTGATGGTGGAAGACAGTGATCACAGACCTGAAGGGTGACCTGTCAGCCTGTAAGTACAAACCACCATGATAGGGCTTTTCCTGCTTAGATAGGGAGAAGAAAGTTTCCCAGAGGCGCCAGCCAGGGGAGAAGAGGTCACAGGTGAGTGAGGGACGAGTGGGGAAGGGAACCTCACAATCGTTTAAGGCAAATGGAAACTATCAAAAGTATTTCTGACTGGAGCAGCAGATAAAATACTCTCTGTTTAGTGGGAAATCTGCTTTTTACTCTTTAGTAGAAAAGTTAAGAGAGCATTCTACATCACTAATGAGAGCTGGGAAAAGATCAGAGAGGAGAGGTCTCGTGGCGTTTTCCTCCCAGAGGGTTGCTTATGCATGGCCTCAAGTCTGCAGTACTGGCCCACACGCAGGACATGCATTGCGATTTAAGAGAGAGGGGCTGGACCGTGGTGAGCCGCCCATTCCCTCTCCCCCAGTCCCTTTTATGACCTGCGCCAGATGGAGCAGAGGGCAGGGGTGCCTGGCCAATTGGCCTTCATAGGAATTTCAACCAAGACCTCGACCTTATGTGTCCCCGGCTCCATCGCCTGATCAACCAGCCCGTGGACGGGGCAAGGCCTGAGTTGCACAGTCAGCCTGGCAGACCCATCGTGTAATTACCCTGGGTCAAGTTGTACTCTGCTCTTGGTGTATGAAGTGTAAGAACTGGAGAAATCATGTAAAAAGTCAGGAGGATGTAAACATTCTAAGCACCAGTCTCCCAGGGATTTGGCATTAGAACAAAAGTCACTTCCTACAGTGCCCTTTTTGTTACATCCCTGCTCTTTTTGAAAGAACAGAGCTATCTCATAAAAAAATTTAAAAGAAAAACCACTCTATTTAGACGGATGATTCGCATAAGTCAGGATTAACCACTTATGCAGCAGGGTAAAGGGCCCCTTAGGAAGAATGTGTGAGCTTTCCCTGGGATGTAGGTTGTTATTTTAAATAGACAAAATTATGTCTTTCAGCAATCTAGTGAGACCCTGTTTCAAAACAAAAAATAAAACAAGCCAGGCTTCGAACCTGCGCGATCCTCCTGTCTCCGCCTCCCAAGCGCGGGGATTACAAGCGTGTGCCACTACACCCGGCCCAGGTCAGAGGCTCTCTCCCAGGAACACACACACACCCCATATCATGTGCCCTTCTCACCTCCCTTGCCACACGATGATCACACCTGCTCTCTGTGTTCTGTTCTCTGTTCACACTTCTGCCTGTACTAGACTGTGAGTACTTCCTTGGGACAGAGCCCACGAAGTGTTCATCTTTGTGTTCCCAGTTCTTCCCTCAGTGCCTGGCACCCAACAGGTGCTTCAGAGTCTAAATCTTCCAACCAGCCAAGTCAGGCTCAAGTTCTACCTAGTCCGAAATCTTCTTCAGTACTTCACAGGAAAACATCTTGTTCCCTCAGAACAATGTGTCCTAGATTACCTGTATATTATTACTTTTGTCTCCCTAGTTTTTTTTTTTTTTTTTTGTGTGTGTGTGTGTGAGTAATTTCTAGGATGCTAAAATTTTGTTCTACTAAGCTGGAATATGCTTTAGGGAGATCAATACTTTTCACCTCCTTCTTCCTCTCCACTGGCCTTTGGTTGTTGTTTAGGAGATATTATTGACTAATTTGTTAGCTGGTTCTTTAAGATGTCAGCATTAACTTTTTTCAAATCTCTTAGTTTAGAAAAAAAAAAATTGAGCCCAAAGACTGGCTCCATTTGTCTCCCAGTCAGAGGCCTAAAGTTTCTGCAAGATGAATGTTGTATATTTGGAAGTTGCAGGAACGAGATGGCCTAACAGGATAAAAAGTCCTGGCATCATGCCCTGGCCATCTTCCCCATTGTCCAACCTCCTGCTTGGCCTCTGCTCATTCTGGGCTCTGTTCTCCCTTCCCTAGGCCAAAGGATTCAAAGACAGCCCCAAATTTACACATGAAAGTCTTTCTGATTTTCTTGGTGTGACTCTTGTGGGGTCCAGCTTCTTCCTATTCCTGTAATACTTCATCAACAGGACCTACAGCGTTCTACTGTACCATAGCTCCAGTGCTCCTAAGGGGGGAAATCAATATACTTTGCTTCTTTGAAAGTAACCTTGCAAACCACCCCCACCACAAAAATGGAGACCCCATGTCTCCATTTCTGAAATTCCAAAATGCAGATATGGGGAAGAAGAATGTGCAAAAATCTCTCTCTCGTTGGCCTTCTGCCGGACACTTTCTATCACCTGAGTTGTCGAGTAGCCTGGAGGCCTTTCGCCTGGATGGCAGCTTGCCAGGGTCTCCAGGCTGCGGGTGGAGCTGCATTCAAAATGGCCTCAGGATTGGAGCCTGCCAACAGGAAAGCAGCTGATGTCTCTATCCATCACTCTCCCTCCACCTTGAAGACCCTGCCTTATCTTCCCATGGCCATCCTGCAACAAACTACCCCTGGAAGGCCTTGGCAGAGAGTCAGGAATTCTGTTAGTTGAAAGAAAAGCATCTGGTTTCAATAAGACTGACTTCCATAAAGGTTCCTGCAGTCTCCCCAGCCTGTATCCTTCCGATCCTGGGCTTGAGGGTTGGTGAGTTGGGAATCTAAATCCAGGCAGCTGTGCAAAGTCAGGTAGAGGGGAAAAGTTAGGGACATTTAACTAGGGACTAGTTACTGGAGAGTTGGGCACACGGGGGCCCAGGACAGCCTGAGAAGGTCATTGTGACATAATCACTGTTAACCAAAGATGACCCCAACAGAATCCAAGATCTGGAGCGCCCCTCCAAGTATCCATGTGTGATGGAGGCCAAGCAGCTACCCGCATGTTGGGAGTTTCAACAGCAGCTATCGGAACTCAGGCTGGGTGTGTCTGAGTTTGGGGGCAGGAAAAATGTTGGCTCTGAGTGGGAGAACACTGGATTTTTTGAGGCAGGGTTTGGTTCAAACAGAATATCACAGAGCAGATTGATAACAAGGAATCAGGATCCTAAGTCAAACCTTATTTATTAGCTGCCATATTGGTGGGTTATAGCTAAGGATATCTCTTCCTTCTCCCAGTGGAGACCAGGCCTGGTAACTGCAGATGGAGCTGTTCCTGTGCTAGATGATCAGCGACATAAGAACAAGGACCATGCATACCTCCTAGCTCACTCTCTATTTAGTGATTGCCTGGTACACAGTAGGTGATTTAGTGAAAGACCACTGTGTAAGTCTTAGGGGAGCAGGATCAGGGTGCCAGGCACAGTTTCTCTCTACTAGAACAGTTAGTCTTGGTCCTGCAGGTACTACCATAACCAGGTATCTGTCTGGACCTGCTATGGTTTGAGAATGTCCCCCCAAAGTTCAAGTCTTAGAGCCTAATTCCTGTGTGTCGCAGTACTGGGAGGTGGGGTATTGGAAGGCATTTTATTCATGAAGGTGGGGGCCTCATGAATAAATCCTTCCTATGGAAGTGGGTTAGCTATTACAGGAGTCCGGCCCTTCTCTTTTCTGCATGTGGCTGACTGCGCTTCTGCTTTCTGCCATGTGTTGAAGCACCACAAAGTCCTCCCCAGAAGCAGAGAAGATGCTGGTGACTTGCTCTTGGATTTCTCAGCCTCTTGAACCTTGAGCCAAAATAAACTCCTTTTCTGTATGACTCACCTACTCTCAGATATTCTGTTATAGCAACTAAGATGAAACCTATATAGCTTCTAGATTTGTTTTGACAAACACATATAGTGCTTAACATGTGCTGGCAGATAGGCACTAATTTCATCCCCAGAAAACCCTTTGAAGCAGATACCTTTATTGACTTCATTTAATAGACAAAGAAACAAGTGCAGCGAGGTAGAGTAACTGACCAGAGTTATACCATAACCAGTAGGTAACAGAGCCTGGAAATGAAGCTGGACTTTCTGACTCACATAAACTAGTATAAAAGCTAGAAGATCCAGACCCACCACTGTCCACAACTGAGAACTACATAGTGCAAATCTGTGACCCTCTGAAGGCCATTCCCCACTGCTGAGCATCCTGACCCATCTCAGATGCTGGATGTAGGAAGGATCCCCACTGTCTCTGAAATGAAAATGAGATCCCTGTTGGCAAAGCGTAGGACAACTCTCTGGAGTCTCCTAAATTTGACCACATGTGCACAGGGCCAGCTCAGTGGATATCTTCATCTGTGCTCAGGAGATACTTTAACTGTCTGTCATTGGCATCTTTATTTAAATCCCTAGTAATTTCTGAATGAGGAGTCTAGGCTCTTTGATTTGCAGTGAACACTGCATGTTAGGTAGCTGGTCCTTATGCTTTTCTGTTGTCCATCAGATTCATCCTGAATTCCTTTCTCTGGCCCTCCCTCTCTTGCCCACAGGAATCCATGTCTTATAATCTTGGTAAATTCTTGTCATTCTTAGGTGGTAGGAGAGCGTGCAGGTCAACTGCAGTTCTAAAGAGTCTCTTATTCTAATCTGCTTCCCCTGAAGTTGATTAGGAATTTCTTTTCATAAGATCTGAGGACTCTGATACTCACTCCAACCCCCACCTTCTTCCCATATTGACTTTTCTCTTACTCTCTCAGCTCCCTGCCAATCTAGGAGTGAAATAAAGGCTGTGAGGGCTAAGGAAGGTTGCAAAGAAAGTCCCAATTAGAAGACAGCACCCATAACCTAGATTAAAAGAGATTTAGGTGGCAGACCACTAAACTAATGTGTCGGCCTTGTTTCAATCTTGATTCAAATAAGCCAATTACAGCCGGGCGCGGTGGTGCACGCTTGTGATCACCGCGCTTGGGAGGCAGAGACAGGAGGATCGCGCAGGTTCGAAGCCAGCTGCTCTGGCTTAAGAGACCCTGTTTCCAAATAAAAAAGTATAAAATAGGTCTGGGAGCATAGCCTGGAGGTAGAAGGGTTTCCAGGAACCCCAGTATCACCAAACAAACAAACAAACAAACCACCTATAAAAAGACATTTTTTAGACAATCAGAAGATTTTGAATATGAACTGAACATGAAGTAATATTTAGGAGTTATGCTTTATTTTGATATTCTGATTATGAAAGAAAAACTCCTTCTTTCCTTTAAGTGCATATTGAAGTATTTAGGGGTTATGATATCTGAAATTTGTTCTAAAATACTTTAAGAACGGCCTCAGCAACTTAGCAAGACTCTCAGCAACCTAGTGAGATCCTGTTTCAAAAAAATTTTTTTTAAGGGATGGGAATCTATCTTTGATGCAGAATGCCTCTGGATTCAATCTGTAGTACCAAAAAGAAAAGAGAGGGTGGGGGAGGGAGAGAATGTAATAATTCAGATATGATAAAGTGTTGATGGTTGTTGAGGTAGGTGATGGGATTTCTTGTACTCTCTTTGTGTATGTTTGGGAGTTTTTCATAAAAAGTAGCTAAAAGTAGAAGAGCTCACAAGCAAGAGAGCATCCAGACCACGATGTTTTCCAGGAGAGTGGAAACAGATGGTAGGCCTCTGAATGAGCTGTTTTACTCGACTTTGCAGTCTCCTCTAAACATTATCTCGAGATGACCCAGCAATGATAGGAGAGAGCTCCATAAATCCATCTCCATCAGTTCTCCTGCCTGCTTTCTCTTGAGATCAATAGTTTGTGAAGACACAAGTATCATGGGAGCCAAAGAGCATCCATCTCATGACCTTGACATGTAAATTAGCCTCCTTCCCCAACTTCATTGCAGCCAAATCCTGTTCCTTCTCTGGACTCAACTCAAGTGCTGCCCCTAGGTGAGACTTTCTGTGACCTCCTGGCCTACCGTGGTCCCTTCTCCATCTCTCATGGGCATTCACTCAGTATCTGGCATCTGGCATTTCCCTCTATTTGGTCTGGAGTTGTTCCTGAATCATCTTGTGCAACCCAGTCTCCACTCCCCAACAAGTTTCAGTTTCTCATGCCTCTTACTTTGGCAGGGTTCTAAACAGGCTTATTGTGAGCTGAACACACAGCGGCCATGCATTTCTATCTTTATGCATTTATTCCTCCAGTGCTGAGTACCTGCTCTACGCATTGAGCCAGATGCTGTGAATTCAGCAGGAAACAAATAGACTCAGTGTCTCTGCTGGAGCACTTTCAGGTGAGAGGGAGCAATGGCATAAAACAAATAACTGCACAACAAAGTAATCCGTGACTGTGACGGGGAGTGTTGTAAATGCAACAGTTGTGAAGCCGTGATGTGCGGCAAAGGAGACCCAGCCTGCTCTGGAAAGCCAGGAAAGGCTCCCCTGAGGAAGTGCTCAAGGGAAGGCCTTAAAGGAAATGTAATGATTAGCCTGGCAAGGATATGGGAGGAGCACTCTTGGCAGGGCAAACAGCACGGGGAAGGTCCCTGGGGGAAGGACTTTAGCATACTGATAGAAGTCCTGTTTTATTGGTGTGCAGTGACCAACATTGTAAATGAGCATATTCTTGAATTGAGATGATTTGAAGTGTCTAAATCTATTGGAAGTTGTGATTGATGATTGCAGCAAGAGTCTTAGTTTATTCCTGTCTCCTTGCTTTTCAATGTGATTTTGTCCCTTTCCCTACAAGCCTTAGCGTCTGTTTCTCTCTCCATGGAACCTAGGCTCTGCTATGGGACCTTCTTTGGCTAACTGGAAGACAGCAATTGTAATGCAAGCAAAGACTCTTGCTGGTGGAAAGCCTCTGTCACAAGCCTGGTCCTGCCTGCTGAGGATTAGAGTACTACATGAAAAGAGGCTTCAGCTATACCTACCCACTGCCCCAGAATTCCACGGGGCCCCAGACATATGTGTGAGGCCGTGCTAGACCATCCAATCCCAACCAACCAAACCAGTTCAGACCAGAAAAACCACCCATCCAGCCCACAGAATAAATAGCTGTTATTGTTGTGGACTGAACGCTGTGTCCTCCCCAGATTCATATGTGTATTAGTTAGCTTTTTATCATTATGACCAAAATACCTGACAAGCACAGCTTAGAGGAGGAAAGGTTTATTTGGTTATTTGGTTTCAGAGGTTCAGTTCATGGGTAGAAAGGGGTAGAAAGGTCCATGGTAGAAAGCTTTCAGAGGAGCCGGGCGTGGTGACGCACGCTTGTAATCCCCGCGCTTGGGAGGCGGAGACAGGAGGATCGAGCAGGTTCCAAGCCAGCCATGCGCGCTGGCTTAGGAGATCCTGTTTCCAAATAAAAATGTAAAAATAGGTCTGGGAGTGTAGCCCGGAGGTAGAAGGGCTTCCAGGAACCCCAGTACCACCAAAAAAAAAAAAAAAAAAAGAAGAAGAAGAAGAAAGAAAGAAAGAAAGCTTTCAGAAGAAAGCTGTTCAGTTCATGGCAGCCAGGAGAGAGAGACAGAGAGAGACAGAGAGACAGAGAGAGAGACAGAGAATATGAATGGGAGAGAGAGCAGGGAGCCAGGGACAGATATAGTCCTCAAGGCCCTGCCCTCAGTGACCCACCTCCTATAGCCATGCCCCATCTTATTGCATTGGGAACATGCTTTCAATACTTGAGTTTGGGTGTGGGAGGTATGTTAATGGTATGTTAAAATTCTATACTCCAAGCCAGGCATGGTGGCGCACGCTTGTAATCCCAGTGCTTGGGAGGCTGAGACAGGAGGATCGCACAGGTTCAAAGCCAGCCTCAGCTACTTAGTGAGGCTCTCAGCAACTTAGTGAGACCCTGTTTCCAAATTAAGCATAAAATAAGACTGAGAGTATAGCCCAGAGGTAGAAAAGCCCCTGGGTTCCATCCCTAGTACCATACACACACACACACACACACACCCCTCTATACTCCCTACTGTGGTACTATTAGAAGGTTGTGGTCATTGGAAGTTAACTGCATTAGATGAAGTTCTGAGAGTGGAGACTGGTCATGAATGGTATTAGTGCCCTAATAAATAGGTTCAAGAAAACAGGTCCCTTCCATTATGTGAAGATACAGCTTGGGAGCACCATCTATAAAATAGCTTTTTTTTTTTTTTTGGTACCGGGGGTGGGACCCAGAGGCTTTCTACCTCCGGGCTATACTCCCAGACCTTTTTTATATTTTATTTGGAAACAGGGTCTCACTAAGTTGCTGAGAGCCTCACTAAGTAGCTGAGGCTGGCTTGGAACCTGTGCGATCCTCCTGTCTCAGCCTCCCAAGTGCAGGGATTACAAGCGTGCGCCACTGCGCCTGGCTATAAAATAGAGAACCTTCATCAAACACCAAATCTGCCTGCACCCTGATCTGGGACCATTTAGCTTCCAGAATTGTGATAAATAAGTTTTTGTTGTTTAGGCTAACAAGATTATGATATCTTCTTATAGCAACTTGAGCTGACTTGACTGTCAGTTACATTGAGAAGTTTTGAACTGGTTTGTTTAGAGAAAGTAAACTGATATATCATCCTTACATCAACATACTCTGATCATCTTCCTCCTAAGTACAAAGCATGTTAAATACTAGGAATACAACATTAAATAAAAATTTGAAAATTTTAATCCAATTAGGTAGGTACCTGTAAAGAGATTAGTAACACTGCAGTTCAAAGGGATAAACATGAAATAAGTTCTACAATAGTGCTATGGAAATTGGGAAGACAGAGATTCCCCAGGGCAGGGAGCATTTTCTCAGGAACTTCACCTTGATCTTGAAGGGCACTGATTTAATCTTAGTAACCGGAGAGAAGCAGAGGTGAGGTCTCCAAGACAGGAGGAGGCTGCAAACATGTTCAGGGAACGTGAGCAGTCTGGTTTGGCCAGAGCAAAGGGTCTGAAAAGGAGACCAGCAGAAGGCAAAGTTAGAATGAGAGCGAGCCAGGCTGTTGACAGCTCTGGTCTTGGGATTAGAATTGCCAAAGTTAGCAAATAAAATTACAGGATAGTTTATAATATTGGGGACATAATTATACTATCTTTAGTTTATCTGAAATTAAAATTTAGCAGAAAGTCCTTTTTTGTGGTGCTGGGGATGGAACCCAGGGGCTTTCTACCTCTGGGCTATACTCCCAGACATAATATATATATATATATATATTTTTTTTTTTTTTTTTGAAACAGGGTCTCACTAAGTTGCTGAGAGCCTCACTAGGTAGCTGAGGCTGGCTTAGAATCTGTGCAATCCTCCTGTCTCAGCCTCCCAAGCACAGGGATTACAAGCGTGTGCCACCACGCCCGGCTAGAAGTCCTGTTTTTTTTATCTGACAACTCTGGCTGGAGTGATAAACTCAAATGCCTATAGGTTGGGAGATTTATAAAAATGAGTGATGAGGGCAGTGTATAAGACAGTAGGGAAAAGGGGGGACCATGAACAGAAGGGTAGAACCCATGCTCTGCCTAAAGGGAGCAGCCCACCTTTGCTTTTGACAGTAGCCACATGAAAATACAAGCTCTTTTAAGACAAGTTGGAATTTTGGAATTTTGTGTGAGATCTCCTGATTATTTAATATAATTGAATATCTCCATATTTTTATTTTAAAAAAACCTGTATAGGCCATACAATATATGTTTGTGTTTAGCCTGAGGACTATTGGTTTTCAATTTCTACTTTAGATGACTAAATGTCTGGATAAAATTTTGTATAGTAATATATGCCTATATAAAATTCAAACAATACCAAGGAATTAAGGTGAAAATGAAAGCTTTCATTCTCCTGTCTCCCCTGAATTCTGTTTCCTTTCCAAGGAAGCTTCTGTAGTCTGGGAATACATGCTAAGAATTTTGAACTTTAGTCTATAATCTGGAGGCTAGATTGATACCAAAATCTGAAAAAACTATATAATTCTAGTAGCATTATTATAGATATACATATATGTGTATGTGCATATATATATGTATATATGTATGTAAGGAAATATGTACAAGGATGTTCATTGCCATGAAAAAATTAGAAATATCCTAATGTTCATTTCAGAGACCTTCATGAGTAAACTATGATATAGTCATATAGCAAAAAACTATAAAGCATTCAATTTGATGAAGGAAACAGTTCCAATAATTCTATGTACATACATGAAATTACCAATGTTAATCTCAATAACATGTATGGGGAGGGAGAGAGGTGAGATCCAAGGGACAACACACCAAGTGCTGTGTACAAATATGTTCCTATCACTTTGAATCTCATTATGATGTATAAATACAGTGCACTGATAAATGTATATTAAAAGAACACAAAAAGCCGGTGTGGTGGCACAGGCTTGTAATCCCAATCCTTGGGAGGCTGAGACAAGACCAATGCAAGTTCAAGGCCAGCCTCAATTTAGCAAGGTCCTCGGTAACTTAGTAAGACTGTTACAAAATAAAAAATAAAAAGGTCTGGGGGTATAGCTCAGAGGTAGAATGTTCCTGGGTTAAATCTCCAATACCACATACATACACACACACAAAAATAGTATGAACCAGATATTTATGTTTCAAATGGATATTCTCAAAAAAGTATAGAAAATACATAAAATAGTTGAGTATGGTCACACATGCCTGTAATTCCAGTACTTAGGAGGCTGAGACAAGAGGATTGCCAGTTCAAGGACAGCCTCAGCAAGTAGTGAGACTCTCATTAACCTAGTGAGACCCTGTTTCAAAATAAAAATTAAAAAAAAATAGGGCTTGGGATATAGTTTAGAGGTAGAATACCTCTCGGTTCAATCCCAGTACAAAGAAGGAGGAGGAGGAGGAGGAGGAGGAGGAGGAGGAGGAGGAGGAGGGGGAGGAGGAGGAAGAAAAGTACATAAGACAAAAAATTATTTTTATTTCTTTTTTTTTGTGTGTGGTACTGGGGATGGAACCCAGGGGCTTTTCTACCTCCGGGCTATACTCCCAGACCTATTTTCTATTTTATTTGGAAACAGGGTCTCACTAAGTTGCTGAGAGCCTCACTAAGTAGCTGAGGCTGGCTTCGAACCTGTGTGATCCTCCTGTCTCAGCCTCCTAAATGCGGGGATTACAAGCGTGCACCACCACGCCTGGCTGCTGCTGCTGCTTCTTCTTCTTCTTCTTCTTCTTCTTCTTATTATTATTATTATTATTATTATTATTATTATTATTATCATTATTATTATTATTATTTCTACAAATCTATCTAGACCAAGTTTAACAACACAGACTGGGGACCCTCCAAACTGTCCCAGGGCCTCCCTGGGACATGCCATCGGAGACGTTCAAGCAGAGTCGAAGACAGGTGGCTCATCCGAAAGCAACATCCCACCAAGATCCCGGTGATAACAGAACGCCACCAGGGCGAGAAACAGCTGCCGGTCCTGGATAAAACCAAGTTCCTCGTGCCTGACCACGACAACAGGAGCGAGCTCATCGAGATAATTAGACGGCGCTTGCAGCTCCACGCCAACCGAGCCGTCTTCCTCCTGGCGAATGGGCACAGCGTGGTAAGTGCGTCCACACCCATCTCGGAGGTGTCCGAGAGCCAGAGGGACGAAGCCGGGTTCCTGTACACGGTGTACACCTTCGCAGGGAGCCCTGGGCATGAGGCTAGAACGGCCGTGCAGCTCAAGTTTTTTAAGCCCTCACCAAGGAGAAGAAGGGACGTCACCACCGGGACCGATGGCTCCTCTAGTCGGGCCCCCAGAGCAGCCATGCCCCCAGCAGCCCTCGGAGGTGTTGTGTATTTCACAGAACCCGAGATCCATGCGAGCCTGCAGTTTTGGAAAGCTCTATAGTATTTAACCTCGGTGTCTTGTCTTCACATTTTAGAAGTTTAACAATAAAGTCCTTTGTGTCCTAAAAATAAATAAATAAACAAATAAGTAAATAATAAAAACACAGACTGTATAGAAACCCACCCAACTCATTAAATTAGCAAACATAACAGTTGAAACAACACACACTCTTGAGGTCAAACATCCACAATGGGTGGGCAGGGCTGCGTTCCTTCTGCAGCTGGAGGGAGGCCCCTGGCCTTTTCCAGCTCTGAGAGGCTGCCTCGATTTCTTGGCTCA
Source organism: Muscardinus avellanarius (assembly GCF_963383645.1). Taxonomy (NCBI): domain Eukaryota; kingdom Metazoa; phylum Chordata; class Mammalia; order Rodentia; family Gliridae; genus Muscardinus; species Muscardinus avellanarius. The sequence continues at coordinate 78,280,567 of NC_137793.1, forward strand.
TGGCCTCCGCCACTGCCACAGCAATGAGGGGTGGAGCCTACAAGCGGCTGATTAGGTCATGAGGGTTCCACCATTATAAATGGATTAATGCTGTTCACAGGAGTGGGCTTATTTGATAGTAATAATGCCGGTGAGTTGCTGAAAAAAAGAACACATGCTCTCTCTGTTCTCCCTTGTCTCCTCCTCTTGTTCTGTCTCCTGCGAGCATGTATATTACACACTCATGCTCTCTCACCATGCAATACCCTCTGCCACGGGAGGACAGAAAGAAGTCCCGTGACAGATTCATATCCCTCTATGTTGGGCTTCTCTATCTCCAGGACGGTAAGAAGTAAATCTCTGCTCTGTAAATTACCTAGTCTCAAGTAGTCTGTTACAGCAGCCGCAAATGGACTAAGAGAGCCACATCAGGCCAACTTCTGCTTCGTGGCCACCAACCTCAGGCAAGACGAGTAAGCCTCCTTTCTCTGACTCTGACCCGCCTGGCTCTCTCTAATTAAGACACTCGTGATTACATTGGGTCCAACTAGATCATCTAGAATCATCTCCCCATCCCCAAATCCTTAATTTAGTCATACCCACAAAGTCCTTTTTCTTATGTAAGGCAACATATTGACAGGCGCCAGGGGTCAGGGTATGGCCAACCTGGCAGAAGAGGATTACTTAGTCATGATAGAGTTTATCTGGGGATAAAAGGAGGAAAATAGGATTGGGGAGATGAACAAAGATAACTTTAATTTTATCTGCCAGATTTTATTTCTTTAAAAATGTTATCCGAGACAACTATGTCAAGTTGCAGTTTTCTGATTATGGATAGTAGGTGTTAGTTATACTGTTCCCTGTACTGTTCTCTACCACATAATTTTTTTTAAATTACAAAAAGGTAGAAATGAAGTTAGAAAGGGTTTTTCCCGGCCGGGCGTGGTGGCGCATGCTTGTAATCCCAAAATAAATGAATAAATAAATAAATAAATAAATAAATAATAAAATAAAATAAAATAAAATAGGGCTGAGAGTATAGCTCAGAGGTAGAACACCCTGGGTTCAAACCCCAGCAACACACACACACACACACACACACACACACACACACACACACACACAAACGCACACACATATATGCACAACCACCAAAAAAAAAAAAAAAAGGCAGAATCTCAGTGTTGCAGATATGAAAGGACCTTAGAGAAGAGCTGGGTCAGTGGCTGTCAACCTGTCCTGAGAAGCCACGACTTGGGGTAGTACTTCACGGGGTGCTCAAGCCCAGCGGGGGCTTCAGTTTAGCCTAGTTGTTGCTGCTGCTGTTACCGACTAGCACAGGCTGAGCAAATGACAAGCAGTTCTGTAGGTTCTTCCGCCCTGGGTGCTGGAGGCTGAAAGTCCGTGATGGAGGCGCTGTGTCTGGGGAGGCTCTGTTGCTGCCTCGTGACAAGGTGAAAGGTCAAGTGAGCAGGCATGAGACGCGGAGGGTGGGCAAGAGGGGCCAGACCTATAACAAACCCACTCTCTCCATCACCAGCCCCCCTCTCACATCGACAATCCACCCCCCAGGGGGACCTGATGACTCTTAAAGGTCCCGCCTCTCAATCCTGTTACAGTGGCGATTAGTGACTTTCGGAGAGGAAATTCACACCACAGCATCCTTCTTCTCTAACCACACTCTCCCCACTCCCACTCTTCCTTCAACGGAAGCACCTCTGCTTTGACCTGTTTTTTTTTTTTTTTTCTTTTTATGTTGGAGAGCCACATAGGATCTCAACATTTGAAACAATGTTCTGCCAATTAAATACATACAGAAGCTTCAAAAAGCAAAACTTCATTCCAGTCTTCATCTGTGTGGTTGAGGAATCTGAATTAAGACAGATTAAGGGACTTTCCTTTTGTTGAGATTACATAAAAGGTGTTACTATCACTCAGTAAATCTCTTTTATGGGGGGGTCAGAGGCCAATGTGCTGTAAACCTGCAGAGGAAAGCCTTAAGCTTTTCCAGTAACTGGAATTGTGTGATTGGAAGGTGTTTCCTGAAGCCCTGGATTCCTCCAGCAGGGGTGTGGAGATGAGGAAGGCGGGGTGTTTCTGAAGAGGGAACAATCTTTTGTTCATCCTTCTGCTTCCACTGCAACAAAGACCCTGCTGAAAAGAGGGCTATTGGGAAGGGGAGGATAAATAATAAATCCTTACACTTTAAAAAATAGTTTAAAAATACTGAGTTCCCAGGGACAGAGGTATATTTTCCCCTTTGCCTCCTTTTATCCTGTCTTGCGTTTGTGAAAGTAAAGTATATGCTTTCCTAATTCTGCTTCTCCGCATCTGCTTTTTGTCTGTCTGTTTTGTGCTCGACTTCCACGATTATTATACTTTATTTGCAGTAAAAGGACAGGCCGGAGTCATGGCTCCTTGGGCATGTGTGGACTCAGTACCAGAGGAGACTTCCTTTGCCAATTGTGGAATGAGAGGGCAACCTTGGGCCCTCAAAGCACGGGGAGCAACCAAGCAGTCCCCAGCACCCACTTGGCAGGGTGCTGTGCTGTGTGACTCTCAGCAAGCTGCTGGAGGCTGTCAGTCTGAAGGTGTTGAAAATATTTTTATTGACATCTGTCAGATGACTTGATTTCTATTTTTATTTTATTTTATTTTTTGTGGTACTGGGAATTGAACCCAGGGACATCCTACTTCCGAGTTATACCCCCAGCACTATTTTTTTTTAATTCTTTATTTTGAAACATTCTTAGTTGTGAAAGTCCTCACTAAATAGTTGAGGCTGGCCGCAAACCTGTGATCGTCCTGTCTCAGTCTTGCATGTACTGGGATTACAAGCGTGTGCCCCCATGCCCGGCATGGCTTGATTTCTAAGTGAAGAGGTGCGTTAAGATGCTTCTTTCCAACCTGTGTGTGTGTGGGTTAAGCTTAAGTATAACTGAGAGTACTAGTGATAAGATCCGAGGCCTCAGGACAAAACTGGGACTTCTGAAGAACAGAAGGGAATGGGGACCCCACAAAGGGACTTAACAAAGAAATTCACTTGTCTTGGCTCTGAGTTTGAGAGAGAGAAAGTCTCCTTAAGATATATGTAGAGCCGGGTGTGGTGGTGCATGCTTGTAATCCCAGCATTCGGGAGGCTGAGACTGGAGGATCTCAGACAGCCTCAGGTACTAGGTGAGGCCCTCTGCAACTCAGTGAGACCCTGTTTCAAAATAAAGAATAAAAAATTGGGCAGGGGGTATAGCTCAGAGGCCGAATGCCCCTGGGTTCCATCCCCAGACCTGCAGAAGAAAGAAAAGAGGATATATGTACCTGTAAAGCCAACCCTCAACTCAGATTTGAGGTCCAAGCCAGTACCTTGCGGGGTCTTTTGCAGAAGGCGTTTGCAGACATCATGGAACCTGTTGGTGGCCTACGCAACTTGTCTTTTCCTCCCTTTCTTTTCCCTCCCTCCCTTCCTTCCTTCAGTGGAACTCCAGTTTTCTTAGTCGTTCTTTCCTTTTTTGATTCCGAGAAAGATGACCCCATCCCAGATTCCAAAGGTGACTATTGATTATTCTGAGTCAGTCACGATGTTTCCACTCCCCTTGCCAAGGTCCAGTTTAGGAAAGGTCATGTAATGCAGCTCTGGCCAATGAAGCATGAAGAAAAGGCTGGGGCATTGGCAGAGGTTCTGGAAAAGAGACATAGGAAGGAATGACCTTTCTTTCTGGTGCTGTGTCTAGATGAGATTCTTGAAACTGCTGAAGTCATCGTGTTATCAGCCTGAGAATGAATGCCAACATTTAGAGGAGGTAGAACCAAGATTCATGAGAGTGCCCCGGAGCCTGGGATACCTCTGACACTGGTGATAGGATTTCTTATTGTTTGAAGCATATTAAGTTAGGGGCTCTGTTACTTGCATCAGAAATTATCCTAACTTACATCCACACTTCAGTTCATTTAATCTTTACTGCTACTTGTGTGGTATCTATCTCCTGTTTTTAGGTTAAGGAATGGATTGCAAAATTATGGGTCATAAACATGGAATTCTACTCAGCAATAAAGAAGAACAAAATCATGTTATTTGCAAGAAGATGGAAAGACCTGGAGAACATTATGTTAAGTGAGATCAGCCAAGCACTGAAAGAAAAGGGACATATGTTTTCTCTAATATGCCCAAACTAGGGAGTATTAGGAATACCAGAGGGACTCCAGATAATGGAGGGGAAACCTCAGCAAAGCTAGAATGGAAGGGTAGGAGAGGAAGAAGGCTGAAGTTGATTAATGGAGGAGCTACATTCAAATATGTGTATAAGTGTGAATGTAGCGTGGTCAACCTGGACACTCATTGTTGGGGGGGGAGGGGAAGCAGGGGGAAGGGCACCAAGCACTGTGTGAATGTATGCCATTTTCAACATGATCCACATAAAAATTTTTTTAAAAATCATATAACAATTTAAAAAAAAGAAATGCATTTAAGTTAATACAGTTGATGAGCAGCAGAGAATAAATTCAATTCAGTCTGTCTTCAGGAAAGAGATGGTACCAGGCCTTTACCCCTGAGAGCAAGAGCAGAATTTTTCTAGTATAGTGTCTGGCACTGTACCTGAAATTAGCCCAAATCCCAGGTTTATTTTTATTACCTGATAGTCCTACTTTAGAAATATCAGTTAACTTCCACTTACAGAAATATAAAAGACCAGATAGTCTGTCATTACCAAATTCCTAAAAACACTTGAAAACTATGTTTAAGCTTTTAAAATATATTGTATATGTGTATAACATACACAACTAAAAAGCAAAAAGAAAGAAAGAAAGAGTGGGAGAGGGAACGAAAGAGAAAAAGAAGAAAACCAAGGCAATAGCATAAATATAGAGATTAGCAATCTAAAGCCTGTGGTCCTCTGAAAGAAAACCCATCCATATCTAATAACCACAGGACCCACAGAAGCTAATGGATAAGATCAGAAGCCTCAAAACAAAGCTGTGACTTCTGAAAGGCTGAACAGAAGTAGGAGTGGGGACTCCACAAAGGGGCTTAACAAAGAATTTCACTTGTCTTGGTTCTCAGTTTGAGAGAGAAAAAGTCTCCTTGAGATATATGTACCTATCAGCCAATCTTCAACTCAGGTTTGGGGTTCAAATTCATTTGACTTGCATATTTTGAAAAACCTTGAGTTAAGAATCTTACTTACATTGATCTTGGATATATGTTATTCTGGGTGCCTAGAAGAAGTAAATGTAAATCTCTCTGGATGTACACACCACGCTCCATCAGGTCTCAACAAAATTTCAACAGATAAAATCCAATAATTTTTTTTTTTGCAGGTCTGGGAATGGGACTCCGGGGAATTCAATCTCCAAGCTACACCCCCTGCCCTATATTTTATTCTTTATTTTGAAACAGGGTCTCACTGAGTTGCAGAGGGCCTAAGTAGCTGAGGCTGTCTGCGAACCGAAATCCTCCTGTCTCAGCCTCCCAAATGCCGGGATTACAAGCGTGTGCTACCATGCCCAGTTTAAGATCCAATAAATATTGTAGGGGACAAAAAGCTTTCCTTCTAACCCTCTTTTGTTCAGTAGTATGAGGCTTACAAATTAAACCAACAAAGCCAGATTAATGCAGAAAACAACATAGATTAATTATTTGATTCAGTTTTCAGGAAGGAGATACCAGGCTGTTCCCCCTGGGATCAAGAGCAGAATTTTTCTAGTATAGTGGCTGGCACTGTACCTGGAATTAGCTCAAATCCCAGGTGTGCAACATATATATTTATGGTAGAACTCAGTGCTAAGTAAATTTAAAAAGAGCGATTAAAACTTGGGGCTAAACTGGGTGTGCTGATGCATGCTTGTAATCCCAGTAAAGCTCAGAAGTAGAGTATCCCTGGGTTCAATCCCCGGTTACACACACACACACACACACACACACACACACACACCCCTAAAAAACAACCTGGGGCTTATTATATATAATTTTAATAGGTGAAGGGGAGGGAGGAAAAGTGTTTACAGAAAACAATTAACTATTTGAAAAATATGAGTTTTTAGGAGAACAAACAGGAGATAAGAAAGTTTTTTATAATGTTTATCTATACAGTTGTGAGTGGGCTTTCTGTCTTTTCAACCAAAAATGAGCAACAGAAAGATTGACTCTCCAGAGAAAAGAGTATATTTAGGAATGGCAGAGAATTTCAATCTGGGGTGCACATTCTACGGCAGATAAGGGGCATATCCAAGGAGAAGGTGTGTATGTGTGTTACAGGGGATTGAGCATTCTACCTCCAAGCTATACCCCCAGCCCTTTTTATTTTTTGTTTTGAAACAGGGTCTCCTTAGGTTACTGAGAATCTTGCTAAGTTGCTGAGGCTGATCAGGAATCTGCAATTCTCCTCTCTCAGCCTCCTAAGTACTGGGATTATAAGCATGAGCCACCATGCTTGGTTCAAGGAGAAGCTTTTAAAGACAAAGAATCCAGGTACACTGTTTTGAAACAAAGACCACTGGTTACAGGGACTTGTTGCAGGTGTGAATTAGCTCATTGGTGGAGATAGGTATTGTTCACCGAGTATCCTTGTGTAAGTAGTTTATCTATAATATTTGGGTTTTGAATAATTTATTTGCCTAGTTCTCATCAGATGCATACACATAGAAAGCCTCTATTCATAGCCTCCTGACTCCATTTTGTTAGTGTTTGACACTGGCAGCTCCATTTTGATACTAATAACTGTAACAGTTCCCTTTAGGGCCATAAAACTCCCCTGAAGAAGGAATTTGGGGTAGATTTAATTCTACCTTCAGAGACTAAATGTACCTTGAAGAAGAAATAGCAGCCCGTTTCTCAGAAGTGGCTGTTCTTAGTAGGATAAAGGAGCTCCCAGAGAGCTTGTTTCTTGCATCTGTTGAATCTTACAGTTGTTTAGTTTCAAATAATTTTTATATCAACTCTGAAATTCCATGTGGTTCCCCTCAATATAAACCCTGTTTTTTAAAACAAATCACAAAATTCATAAGGAAACAAAGCACCATGAGGGAGAGTCAACAGAAACAACAAACAGAAACATCATATTAGAAATATTTCTTTTTACGCCGGGCATGGTGGTGAACGCTTGTAATCCCCACGCTTGGGAGGCTGAGACAGAAGGATCGCACGGATTCGAAGCCAGCCTCAGCTACTTAGTGAGGCTCTTAGCAACTTAGTGAGACCCTGTTTCCAAATAAAATATTTTTTAAAAAAGGTCTGGGAGTATAGCCCGGAGGTAGAAAGCCTCTGGGTTCCACCCCCAGTACCACCAAAAAAAAAAAAAGAAAAAAAAGAAATATTTCTTTTATTTTTCCAGGTCTGGGGATGGAACCCAGGGGCATTCGACCTCTGAGCTACACCCCCTGCCCTATTTTTGTATTCTTTATTTTGAAGCCAGGTCTCACTAAGTTGCAGAGGGCCTCACTATGTAGCTGAGGCTGTCCGCAAACCATGATCTTCCAGTCTCAGCCTCCCAAATCCGAATGCTGGAATTACAAGCATACGCCACCACGCCCGGCTAAAAATTATTTCTGATATCAAAATTGTCAAACCAGAATGTAAAGGGAACACATTTAGTATTAGTGGAATGAGAAAAAAGGAAAAAGTCTTGAGAGAAAGGAAAAAGTGAAAAAATAATAGGACCATTCAACTTGTCTTTCTTTTAAAATATAGCTAATGTATATTTGTTACTGAAATAATATAATGATATATGTATGCAAAGATTCTAGCAAAGCAAAATGTAAGAAAATTTGAAGTATTAAAAAAAATAAAACTATTGTGTTGGATACCTTCAAACAGAAAGCTACGCACTATTTAGCATACCCTTTAAGATGACCTGATTCTAGATTGATCTATTTTACCACTCCGTAAATGGTAGAGAACTGATGGCAATACAAAATAATTCTTGTCTATAGGCATGCAAATGAATTTTGTCCAGTTGAGGGACAACAACCCCTTTCCACACCCTAGAAAAACCAGCTTTGTATTCATTTCAATATTTCTGATCTATAAATGTGTCTGACTTTAGAATTCCTCTGAAACAGTTGTAACATTGTTAAATTAAACTAAGTTTAAGCATCCTAAGGATACTCTTTGATTCTTTTTTTTTTTTTTTTTGGGTGGTACTGGGGTTCCTGGAAGCCCTTCTACCTCCGGGCTACACTCCCAGACCTATTTTTATATTTTTATTTGGAAACAGGGTCTCCTAAGCCAGCGCAGGGCTGGCTTCGAACCTGTGCGATCCTCCTGTCTCTGCCTCCCAAGCGCGGGGATTACAAGCGTGCGCCACCATGCCTGGCCTCTTTGATTCTTGATTCCACCAACTAATTATAAACAAACTGAAAGTCTATTTCAGGAGCATATATATATTTTTTTATGCTGAGTATTGAACCCAAGACATTTTACATGCTAGGAACCAGCTCTACCACTGAACTACAGCCTGCAGCCCCAGGATCACAGCAGCCAAGCTTCAGTCAGTCACAAGCAGCTAACTGATCAGGCCACGCTCAAAGAAGGAAAATGCTGAGGTGTAACCCGTCAAGCTGTCTCTGTACCTCACTTCCTGTTTCTGGCCACAAAATATTGCCTGACCGTGATGAAGGTCAGAGTTCTCTGAATAGTTTCTAGTTCTGAGGGCTGCCTAATGATTTGTTCTTTGCTCAGTTAAAGTCGATTAAATGGAAATTGTCTCGAATTCTTCTTTTAACCATATATACCAAGTCCTCTCATTAACAGCATGTTTATTTTATTTATTTATTTATTTATTTTGGTGGTACTGGGGGTGGAACCCAGAGGCTTTCTACCTCCGGGCTATACTCCCAGACCTATTTTCTTTCTTTTTTATTTTATTTTTTTAATTTTTATTTTTTTAACAATTTTTTAATTGAACATAAATAGTATACATTTACACTATATTTGGTGCCCTCTCCTCCACGCCCCCGTTTTCCCTTCCCCCCTCCCACCAATGGTTGTCCAGGTTAACCATGTCTTATTCATAATTTTACACATGTTCAGGTGTAGACCCTCATTAATCAAGATCAGCCTTCCTCCTCTCCTATCTTACCATCCAAACTTAGCTAGTATTTCCCCTTCAATATCTGGAGTCCCACTGGTATCCTTTGTGTTTCCTAGTTTGGGCATATTAGAGGAAACATATGTATCTTCTCCTTCTGTGCTTGGCTGATCTCACTTAACATGATGTTCTCCAGGGCTTTCCATTTTCTTGCAAATGATATAATTTTGTTCTTCTTTATGGCTGAATAGAATTCCATTGTGTGTATTTCCCACAGTTTTGCTATCCATTCATCTGTTGATGGTGATCTGGGTTGGTTCCATATTTTGGCTATTACAAATTGTGCTGCTATGAACATAGGTATGCATATGTTGCTGTAGTTCTCTGAATTCAACCCCTTTGGAAAGATACCCAGGAGTGGTATAGCTGGATCATATGGTGGATCTATTCCCACCTTTCTAAGGAATCTCCACACAGATCTCCATAGTGGCTGAACTAGTTTGCACTCCCACCAACAGTGTAAAAGAGTTCCTCTTTCCCCACATCCTCGCCAGCATTTGTTGTTGTTTGATTTCTTTATGCTTGCTACTCTGACTGGGGTTAGATTGAATCTCAATGTAGTTTTGATTTGCATCTCCCTGATGGCCAGTGATGAAGAACATCTTTTCATGTATCTATTAGCCCTTTGTATCTCTTCTTTTGTGAAGTGTCTATTTAGTTCATTTGCCCATTTCTTGATTGGGTTGTTTGTTTTGCTAGTGTAGAGTCTTTTGATACCAGACCTATTTTCTATTTTCTATTTTATTTGGAAACAGAGTCTTACTAAGTTGCTGAGAGCCTCACTAGCTGAGGCTGGCTTCGAACCTGTGCAATCCTCCTGTCTCAGTTTCCCAAGCACGGGGATTACAAGCGTGCGCCACCACGCCCGGCTTTAACAGCATGTTTAAAAAGCCTAGAATCATGTCACAGAACCAAACTGAGGAGTGATGGTGCACATCTACAATCCTAGTACTTGGGAAGCTAAGACAGGATCTCAGCAACTTTGTGATACTGTCAGCAAATTAGCAAGACCCTGTTTCAAAATAAGAAATAATATAGGTCTGGGGGTGCAATTTGGAGGTAGAATGCTCCTGAGTTCAATCCCAGCACCACCACAAAAAAAAAAAGGTCTGAAACCCATGCTCATTTTATTTCTATAAGAAGTCACTATTGTACCATTTTTAATATTAAAAAGTTTGTTCTTTAACAAGAAATATAAAAAAGTATATTGTATCAGGTGTGGCAGCTCATATCTGTAATCTCAGTACTTGGGAGGCCAAGACAGGAGGATCACAGGTTTGAAAACAGCCTAAGCAAAGTAGCAAAACTCAGCCACACAGCATGACACTAATAGGGTCTGGGTGTGTAGCTAGTAAAATAGGACTAGGTGTGTAGCTCAGAGGTAGAAAGCCCCTGGGTTCAATCCCAGGTACCACACACACACACACACACACACACACACACACACACACACACACAGTATAGTGAGCCAAGTGTGTTGGAGCATGCCTGTAATCCCAGTACTTGGGAGGCTGAGTCAGGAGGATCATAGATTTAAAGCTGATCTTAGCTATTTAGTATGAGCCTCAGCAATTTAGCAAGACCCTGTTTCAAAAAAAAACAAACATTTTCTTTTTATTTGTATTTATAAGGGGAGGGGTCTAGTTCAGAGGTAGAAAACTCCTGGGTTCAATTCCCAGTACCAAAAAAAAAAAAAAGTGTAATGACACAGTCTCAAGAGTGGAAAGCCTCCTCCCTCCTCAACCCTTGATTAACTCCCACCATCAGGTATCCCTGGCGGGCAAGTTGGAGAAGAGGCAGTGATCAGTGAGAGGCCCCTGGAGCTCACATTGTCACCCAGAGCATGCTGCCCTCCTCCTGAGCAGACTCCGTGGGCAGCTGTCCAAGCCGCTCTCAGGGTTGGCAGTATGCCCAGTTCTCTTTGGCACAAGGCTGCCTGAGTTCACATCATGGCTCTGCTACTGGAATCTGAGAGACTGTAAAAAAAAAAGGAGAATAACACAGCCTACCTAGTGGGGGTTCTTGGGAAGATTAAATGAATAACATATAAATCAATTGGGAAGAGTGTCTGTCTTATTGGTAAAAAGCAAGTTTTAGCTAACACTATTATTTTTCCTCCAACAGTCCCTATTATTAGGATAGACACTGATACATGAAATCACACAGTCTCTGTGCCCCATATGTAGTCAGCAGAGATTATATTTGGTGATTTCTCAGTACTCCTAAAGCTGGTGGACAGCACCGCTGCTGAGTGTAAGTGGGAGCACCCCAAAGGAGGGAGCCATTCATGGACTGGCCAGGGGTGTCCTGAAGCAAATGAGGAAGACTTACAGCTCCAGGTTCTTCTGGGCATGAAAGGCTCCAGGCTGCTTTAGCAAAAGAAAATCCCCTAGGCTGCCCCAGGCTGTGAGTGGTTCTCCTCCTTGAATTGCCTTCACAACACTCTTTTCACATCTCTAGTGTGTACTTCTTGAAACCCTGACACAGTGGCCAGCATATAGTGGGCGCCCAATTCATTTGAAACACAACACTTTGTAATTACCAGGGAAAATGCTTTAGGAAAAATAATAGCTGTTATTCATACTTTTTTTGTGTGTGTGTACTGGGGATGGAACCCAGGGCCACTCTATCTCCAAGCTACACCCTCAGCCCTAATTTATTTTTATTTTGAAACAGAGTCTTGCTAGGTTGAGAGCCTCACTACCTGCTGAGGCTATGCTAGGACCTGTCTCAGTTCCCACGTACTCGGAATACAGGTAGGCACCACCATGCCTGGCTCCATACACTTCTTTAAAAAGCATTTTCATTTGGGAAACTGACACAGGAGGATCACAGGTTCACAGCAAGCCTCAGCTACTTAGTGAGACCCTTTGCAACTCAGTGAGATGCTGTTTCAAAATAAAGAATAAGCCAGGTGTGGTGACACATGCTTGTAATCCCAGCACTTGGGAGGCTGAGACAGGAGGATTGCACAAGTTCGAAGCCAACCTCAGCTACTTAGTGAGGCTCTCAGTAACTTAGTGAGACCCTGTTTCCAAATAAAGTATAAATATAGCCCAGAGGTAGAAAAGCCCCTGGGTTCCACCCCCAGTACCACCAAAAAATAGAAAGAAAAAAGGAAGGAAAGAAAGAATGAAAAAGAGAGAGAGAGAAAAAAAGAGAGAGGAATAAAGAAAAAAAAAGAATAAAAAATAGGACTGGGGGTATACTCGAACGTTTAAAAAAAAGCATTTTCATAAGCCAAGAGTGGTGGCACACAACTGTTATTCCAGTACTTGCAAGGCTGAGACAGAGGATCACAGGTAGTTCAAGGACAGCCTCAGCAACTTAGTGAGGCTGCATAACAAGACCCTGTTTCAAAACAAAACCAAAAACAAGCCGGCATGGTGATACATGGTTGTAATCTCAGCATTTGGGAGGCTGAGACAGGAGGATCATAGTTTGCCAACAGCTTCAGCTACCTAATGAGGCCCTTTGCAGTGCAGTGAGACCCTGTTTCAAAATAAAGAATGGAAAAAAAAAAAGGCTAGGGGTATAGGTTGGAGGTAGAGTGCCCTGGGTTCCATCCTCAGTATTGAAACTAAAACAAAAACAACCCCCCAAAAGAGGGGGCTAGGAATATAGCTCACAGAAAATGACCCTGGTTTCAATTCTCAGGACCCCCCAAAAATGACTTTTCATAAACCATATTTCTTAAACTATCATGATTTCTTTGATTATGAAGCAGGAAATGTAATCTTATTTCATTTCTCAGGAAACAAATAAGATGAGGTCCGGAGGGCTTGAGTAAATGGCCAAGGTTAGCATAACTAGAAGGTGGAAGGATTGTGCCTTGAATTCAGGTTTCTGGTTCTAAATCTCAGGTGTTTCTCTTGCCTGGGGTAAAAACTGGGAAGCTCTTGGTTCCTTTCTTCCCACCACCCCTCATTTGCCCTCTACCCAGTCAGACAAAAGATGAGCAGAGCCTCCTAGAGAACCATAACAGAGCTACTCTTCCCTGGGTCTCACTGCTTGGCCTATAACAAGCCACCCCACACCGTCCACAATCATGGTGAGGAGCTTCTATGCTGAGAGCTGAGGAGGGAAAGAAATAAGATAGGTGAGACACTATGTTCCAGCACACCTGGGAGGGGTCGCCTGGAGAAAGGGAAGGAGGCAGCAATGGCCAGAATGAAGGCAAAAATGTCAACAAACTCTCAGAGCCAGAAGTTATAATGTGAATAACATAGAATTGCAAAGAAAGCTAAAGTTTGACCCAGCTGCCCTTCCCATTCTTAATATCCCCTGATAGACCGTCTTATGGCAAGAAAGAGCTTGGTAAAGCCTGGCTGTATCTTGAGCTAGGGGACACCAAGTAGAGGAGGCAGATTTCCCCTGTAAGGGGTTCCTCCTCACCTGGACAGATGGGCTATGCTGCTGGGTTTATGAGGGGTGAAATATGGGAAATGGGGTGGAAAGAATCGCTGTGTGTGCCGTCTCTGTAGGGTACGCCTCAGAATCTCTTCTGGCATGGCTGTGAATTATAGGTTTTATATCACACACATAATGTGTGTGATTCTGTTAGTGCATTTAATGCTGAGAATTACATCCACCATAAGACTGTAAGTCAGGGAGTCAGTGGAGGGAGGTATCAAAGAGACTCTGCCTTTGACAGGGGGTGCGGGAATACTGTCACTGCCACCAGCAACCACAGGGCTGGCCCACCTCCCTCTTCCAAAGGGTCCAGCCTACGCAGGTTATCTTTGGTTCACGGGCAGGGAAGGAATACCCCTTGGTCTTATATGAAGGCTTCTAACTACCTGAAGTGTATAGGAATTTATTTTTCAGTAAGAAGCCAACAGACCCCCCTCCCCTCTGCCTATCTTGTTCCACGCAGCTTCTCCATTACTGTCCTCTCTGAGCTGCACCAGTTTTCAGGACCCTGCCCACCAATGGCCTGGCAGCTGTTCCCTCTGCAAAAATTTTGGTCCCATTCAATGTCAGCTGCATGGCTGGACAGCTCCTCTGCTCCCAGAGACGCTCCCAGGAACTCCATTTTCCCTTTTCTCAGAGAAGCCTGGGGTTGCCTCCATCCTGCCCATGTCAGCTGACCACTAGATACTGCTGGGCCTAAATTAATTCTTACCAGAATGAAAGGAAGCTATCATTATCTCTATGATTCTGATGGGGAAACTGAAGCTTCTTCCAGGCCACATAGCCAGCAAGCAACAGGGCCAGAGTGTCTTCACAGACCTGACACTTACGCCTATGATTCCCACTACATCCTTCGGTCTCTTAGTATTTTTGGCATCCTGAGGATAAGGACTTAATATTCTGGTGCACCAGTGCCAGCGGAGGCAGGGGACAATTGGGAGTTGTTTGCAACCCCTCCCCCTCCTGGGAAAATAAGTCTGCTTGTCCTCCAAGGCTTCCCATTCAGCGTGAAGCCTGGGACCTTGTATTTTAATGAAATTTCCCAGAAATTCTGAGGTGAAGGCCTAAGGAAGGCACGCATGCTACTTGCACCAATGGATTACAGAGGACCAACTCTCAGAGCACATTGTATTTCTCATCTTATTTAACCCTGTTGGAATTTTTTTTTTTTTTGTACTTGAGATTGAACCCAGGGGCAGTCTACCTCTGAGTAATGCCCCCAGCCCTTTTTATTTACTTTTTTTTTTTTGAAACAGGGTCTTGCTAAGTTGCCAAGGCTGGCCTTCAACCTGCAATCCTCCTGTCTCAGCATCCCAAGCACTGGGATTACAGGTGCATACCACCATCCCAGGCTGGGAGAAAAAAAAAATTATACCCAGTTTTAAAATGAAGAGTCTCCTGGAAAGGAAGCTCAGTGGTAGAACACTTGCCTAGCACATGTGAGGCCTTGGGTTCAATCCCCAGTACTGCCAAAAAGTAAAATACAACGAAGACTCTGAGACAGAAGAACTTTAGTAAACTGCACCAAATGCCACCATTGGAGAGCGGCAGGTCAGCGGGTCTCAGAGGGAATGTGGCCCCAGAAGCTGTAGGCTTAGCTGCTCCTCCACTTTGCCTTTGGAATAGCCTGCCTCATTATAACAGGGTCTTCAGCAGAATGGCCTTCCCTTTGGTGAAATAAATTACCCTGTGGGAGTAATTGACTGACCAAAACTGAGGTTGATAGGATATTTTAAGACAAGATTTTTGATATTTCTCTCCTCTCTTAGCCCAAGTCAGAGGCCATGGGCAAGTCACCTGCCTCCTCCGTGGATGGCCAGTCCTGCTGACTCCTGTAGTCACCTCCTATTCTTTTCTGGGTTTTCTGATGACCCTCAGCCCCCATACAGTGTTGCTCCCAGGAGTCAACCAGAAAAAGTGGGTGGGTGAAAAGCAAGAACACGGAGAAAGATTAAGAAACAACCACTTTATTGGGAAGCAGTGATACTGTTTTAGGTCTCAAAATTTGCCTGAAAATAGACCATTCAGTCATTCAGTTAATAATACATTATATGTAAACACCAAACAATCATGTGTGTTTTATGCAAAAGTCCATGTACATTCTGAGACATTTGGAGATGGTGTGAGAACATCCTAATATAGCCCAGTGGCTTAGAATTAGGTGTTGAAAATCATTCAGACCTGAGTGTTCAGCACTGGCCCTTCTGATACCAGCTATGTGACCTCAGACAGGTTCCTGACCTGTCTGTGCCTTGGTTTCCTCCTCTATCAGGCTTCCACTTCATGAAGACTCCGTGAGGACTGAGGAAGACACAGTAGCTCCCCTTTCATGGTGGCTCTGGAGGGAATCGGTGACCCTAGTGGCACCCATTTCTCTTCTCTGCTTTCTTCCATTCCCTTGGCAACGACTTACCTCCTTCTCTCCCACACAAGAACACCTGATTCAGTGCCATCTTTTCTTCCTTCAAGGCATCTAGCCCAAAGGACTTCCCTCTCCTCCTGTACAAGAGGAGTTATGTTCTTGGCTTTGAGACAGATTTCTTAAATTGTCTTCCGCAGTTGCAAGTGACTCAGCCATTGCTTAGGGATTTAATTAACCAGCGATAGGAGGCTCGAAAGAGACAAGCCTCTGAGGACTTTCTCCCTTCCTGGGTTGGCTGTGAACAGCGTGGGAACGGAACAACAAGGAGCCTTCCAGAACTACACTGTTCGATACAGTAGCCACTGGCTTCATGTAGCTGTTGAGCACTTGAAATATGGCTGTCCAAATTAAGAGATGCTATAAATATAAAATATTTACCAGATTTTGAAGAGTGATATAAAATATAAGTATCTCACTAACTTATTTATTACAGATTAAAGCACTATATCAACTTGTTTGTTTTTACTTTTTGAAACGTGGCTACTAGGCCATTTAAAATTACTCATGTGGATTGTGGAGGGTGCTTTTCTAGAGTGTTCACAACTTAAGAACTTAATAACATACTGATACATTTTTATTTTTGAGGTACTGGGGATGGAACCCAGGGGCATTCTACCTCCAACCTATACCTCTCACCATTTTTTTATTCTTTATTTTGAAACAGGATCTCACTGAGTTGCAAAGGGCCTCATTAGGTAGCTGAAGCTGGCCTCGAACCACGATTCTCCTGTCTCAGCCTCCCAAATGCTGGGATTCTTTTTGAAAGCAAGTTTAACATTTATCTACGTCATAGTCCATTTTGTGATGCTGTCACAGAATACCTGACACTGGGTAATTTATAAAGAAGAGAAATATATTTCCCCACAGTTCTGGAGCTGGGAAGCCCAAGGTCAAGGTGCTGGTAGCTGGCGAGGGCCTTGCTGCTGCACCCTACAGGAAGAACACTGGTGGAAGGCAGAAGACTTGGCTTCCTGTTTCTCTCTGTCTTGCTCTCCAAAGATGCCACAGTTGGAGAGTGGCAGGCCAGGGCATCACAGAGGCAATGTGCCACTAGAGGCTATAGCTTTAGCTGCTCCCCCACTTTGCTTCCGGAGTAGCCCTGCTTCTCCAGAGAGAAGAAGCAGGTAAACAGAGAGAAATAGAGGCTTCCAATTCCACAAGCTCTTTCTATAAGGACATTAATCAACTGGGCATGATGACACACGCCAATAATCTCAGCACTTGGGAGGCTGAGACAGGAAGATTGCAGGTTCGTGGCCAGTCTCAGCAATTTAGTGAGAACCTGTTTCCAAATTAAAAATAAACTAGAGCTGGGGATGTAGCCCAAAGGTGTAAGGCCTTCAGGTTACATCCCAAGTGGCTCTTGTCTTTCAGGCCTGGAGCACTTCCTTAATGGTTTCATTCCAGCTTAGTTTGCTCTTTGGGCTTTTTACTGCTGGTGTGAGTATTTGATCCAGCAACTGTGGCCTTGTGTGGCTGGATTCTGTGTATGCGTGTATGTCTGCTCTTCCTAATCAATTGTCTGTTAATTATCTATTTTTGTTAGGCATGCCTGAACACAGTACTTGGGAGGCTGAGACAGAAGGATGACAGTTTCAAGGTCAGTATGCAGTAATTTTTTTTTTTCAGTACTGGGAATTGAACCTAGGGGCATCCTACCCCCTAGCTATACCTCCAGCTCTATTTTTTATTCTTTATTTTGAAACAGGATCTCACTAAGTTGCAGAGGGCCTCACTAAGTAGCTGAGGCTGGCCACAAACTTGCACAATCCTCCTGTCTCAGCCCCCCAAGTACTAGGATTACAAGCGTGAGCTACCATGCCTGGCTAGTATGCAGTAATTTAGACCCTGTTTCCAAATAAAAAATAAAAAGGGTTGGGTATGTAGGTCAGTGGTTGAAAATCTCTGGGTTAAATCCCAAGTAAACCCCACCCCTTTGCCCACCACACACACACACACACACACACACACACACACACACACTCCATTCACAAGGGCAGAACCTTCATGACTTCAACTTCTTTCGTTAGACCCCATCTCCCAACACTGTTGCACTGGAGGCAGTTTTCTGATTGGGCAGTAGGGTCACAAGCTAGTCAGTGTTTAGACAACCAAGGTTTGCATGACTGGAGTAGAGCTGAGCTGGGGTATAAGTGGGAAGAATATTAGCTTGGGAAGCAAGAAATCGGGTTTTGAGCCGTGCTGCACCAGTAAATAGTTGTGTGACCTTGGGCACATTACTGCCCCTCAGTGGGCCTCAGATTTTTTTTTGGCATTGAGGATTGAACCTAGGGACATTTTACCTCCAGGCCATACACTCCCCCACCCCCCTGCTTTTTTTTTTTTTGAAACAGGGTCTTACTAAGTTGGTGAGTCTGGCCTTGAATCTGTGATCTTCCTGTCTTGGTCTCCAAGTACTGGGATTATAGGTATGTGCCAATGCACAGTAGACCTCAGATTCTATTATTATTATTATTATTATTAGTAGTAGTAGTAGTAGTAGTAGTAGTAGTAGTAGTATTTTAATGGTACTGGGATTGCGCTCAGGAACATTCTACCTCCAGGCGATACCCGTAGCTCTTTGGTGGTACTGGGGGTGGAATCCAGAGGCTTTCTACCTTCAGGCTGTACTCCCAGACCTATATTCTATTTTATTTGGAAACAGGATCTCACTAAGTTGCTGAGAGCCTCACTAAGTAGCTGAGGCTGGCTTCAAACCTGCGAGATCCTCCTGTCTCAGCCTCCCAAGTGCTGGATTACAAGCATGCACCACCACGCCCAGCTCTTACAGGTTGTTAAAAGACTCATTATGTTGCGGAGACTATCCTTGAACTCGTAGTGATGCTCCTGTTTCAGCCTCCCAAGTACTGGGATTATAGGCATGTGTCACCACACCTAGCTAAGACTTCAGATTCTTTACTTAAAAAAATGAAAAGGTTGGCCTGGACTAGAATTTAATGGTGGGAAATTAGCAGCCCAAGGACCAAGTACAGTGACAGATGTCTTTGTCATTACATGTTTTGGCCACCACCATGTTTTATTATTCATCTACTTCTTTTTTTAAATATAAATTTTATTGGTGCAGTGTAGTCATACATCTCAATGGGATAAAAAAAAAACTGGTGGAGATATACATGCACACATCACTCAATCAGCCCCTACCCAATCTCTAGCCCCTTCCCTCCCCCTCCCTCCTACCCCTGCTTGGCTTCCTGATTGACTTTGATGTGTTTAAGTACATCATGTGCTTTAAAGAGTTTCCCTTATCCTCCCTCTTATCCCCTCAGATATGTCATCTTCATTATCCTTCTATAGGGGCCCTTCTTCATCTAGAGTTCCTCCTGTACCCATTTCTCCCTAATATTTTGCACATTAAGAAAAGCATCTGATTTCTTATTTTTTTGTGACATTTCACTGTAAATGCCATAATTTTGTTCTCTCTTATGGTTGGGCAAAATTCCATTGTGTACATATCCCATAGATTTAAAATCCACTCTTTCGTTGAAGGACATCTTGGCTGGTTCCATAGTTTGGCAATGATGAACTGTGCAGCTATGAACATGGTTGTTCATGCTTTAGTTTGGTATTTTGGTTTTCATTCTTTTTGGTAGATACCCAGAGGTGGTATTGCTGGATCATGTGGTAAGTTCATTTTACTTCTTCTGTGGATCTTCTGTACTGTTCTCTAAAGTGGTTGCACCAACTTGCAATCCCACCAACAATGTATTTATTAGAGCTTCTATTTCTCCGCACTTAATCCCACTTACTGAAAACCTGAAAGCCAGAAGGTGAGTAACTTTGACAAGATGATCCACTCACAACCAATTTTTTTTTTTTTTAAATAGAGGTCACTTGGATCTGGAAATCTGCTGAGAGATTAGGTGAGGCAACGGCAGCTTCTAGTGCTTCCTGGCCACACAGCTGAAGAAACCCGCTGGCCCTTTGCTGTGAAGCAGGCCCCAGTTCCAGGCCTGCCACTCAACAGGATCTGGGCCCGTCCTCGCTGGCTCCAGATCCAGCCCCGCCCTGCGGCAGGCTGGGGCCCAGACTCACTGGCTCCAGACCCGGCCTCGCTGTCCGGCAGGTTCTGGTTCTTGTCAATGTGGGCATGACGTTTACAGAGGTTCCCATCTTTCCCTCCACATATATTTTAGTAGGAGAAAACAGCACGTGTCATTTGCAGAAGCTGAGAGCCCAATTCCCTAGCAGCAATTAATTTTATCTCCCCACTGAAAGCGAACGCTCACAGCCTCACCATGGAGAGTGAAATCTGCTGCTCCAAGCACATCCTAACCCCCAGCGTGGTGCAGAGGAGTGCAGTGACCTTGAGCTGAGGTCTCCCAGGACATCTGGTACAGCGAATCGGTCCAGCAACAAAGACGGGGCTCCCTCCGACTTGCCCTGGACATTTTTCTTACATAGTGTGTTGTCTAGAATTCCTGCACATGTGTGGCAAGAGCAGTCTACTTTTGGGGAGATATTTTCAAAAATTCAAGGTGGATAGGATTGGATCTGTCTGCCTCTCCTGAATATGGCTGCAGCCGCTACTGCCATTTTGGTCCGTCTCCGCAAAACCTTTTCTTACATAGTATGTTGTTCAGAGTTCCTGAGTGTGTGGGGCAGGAACAGTCTACTTTTGGAGAGATTTCTTCAAAACTTCAAGGTGGATTTGGTTGGATCTGTCTGCCTCTCCTGAATACTGGCCGCCATCGCTGCCACTGCTGCCGCCTTCTTGGTCTCTCCCAGAGTATGTTGTTGTTAAGTATTCCTGTGCATGTGCAGCAGGAGCAGTCTGCTTTCTGATCTCTTCTGGAATATCCCTCCAAAAATCACTTTTCTTGCAGGGCGGGCGCCGTGCTACAGTCTTGCCTCTAATTCCACCATTTTCCACTCTCTCTCCTATATTTCAGATAGGAAGTCCTGACTGGAAATGTTTCTGTGTGTTGTCCCAATCAGCTATTAAATCAAAATCTGTTGTCCAGGGTTTCTTGGGGGATGCATATCCTATTTGGCTGCTGCTAACCATCACTGCTGCGGCCGTGGTCACCGCTGCAGCTGCAAATGCAGCCGCGGCCATCTTCCTCCCTCTTTGATATTTTTTAATAAAAGAAAACAGTATGTGTCTTTTGCAGGAGTTGGGGCCCCAAGTACTTAGTAGCAATGTGTTTTATCTCCCCGTCAAGAGCGGAGGCCCACAGCCTCACCAACGAGAGTGGGTTCTGCTGCTCCAAGCACACCCAGCCCAGCGCTGCACAGAGGAGCGCGGCAGCCAGGAGCGCTCTTGGCTCCCAGGACTCAAGGCGCCGGCAGACCTGACTATGTGGGGCTCCGTCTGATGTGCCCCAAACATTTTTCTTACATAGTATGTTGTCCAAAGTTCCTGAGCACGTGGGGCAGGTGCAGTCTACTTTCGGGGAGATTTCCTCAAAAGTTCGAGGTAGATTAGAATGAATCTACCTGCCTCTTCCTGATACTGGCCGTTGCCGCCGCCATCATCTCAGCCCTCCTACCGGGCGTTTTTCTTACACAGTATGTTGTCCAGAATTCCTGAGCATGCGGGGCAGGAGAAATCCTTTTTTGGGGAAATTTCTCCAACAGTTCAAGGTGGGTTGGATTGGTTTTATCTACTTCTCCCAAATATTGACCATTGCCGCCATCTCTGCTATCTTGGTCCGTCTCTTCTTTCTTATATTTTAGTTAGGAAGTCATGGCTATAAATGTCTCTATATATTGTCCCAAATCAGATATTAAGCCAAAATCTGATGACCGGGGTTTCTCAGAGGAATGCCTGTCCTATTTGGCTGCTGCCACCTTCAAATCCTTCCCATCTACTTCTTTATTTACATACTTACAGGGAGGCAACGGATTCTCTTTTATTGTGCGGTTCCTACTCCCCCCTTTGGACTCCATTCCACCATTTCACACACTATACCAGTCTTAAAGCCTGGGGGCATTTGAGTTTGCAACCACTGACTGCGAATTTTATTTATTTATTTATTTATTTATTTATTTATTTATTTATTATTTTGGTGGTACTGGGGTTCCTGGAAGCCCTTTTACCTCCCGGCTACACTCCCAGACCAATTTCATATTTTTATTTGGAAGCAGGGTCTCCTAAGCCAGCGCGGGCGGCTGGCTTCGAACCTGTGCGATCCTCCTGTCTCCACCTCCCAAGCGCGGGGATTACAAGCGTGCGCCACCACGCCCGGCTATTTATTTATTTATTTATTTATTTATTTATTTATTTATGGTACTGGGAATTAAACCCAGGGGTATATCTGAGTTACAGTCCTAGCCCTATTTTGTTTTGTTTTGAAACTGGGTCTCACTAGGTTGATGAGAGTCTTACTACTTGCTGTAACTGACTTCAAACCTGTGATCCTCCTGTCTCAGCCTCCCAAATACTGGGATTATAGGCATGTATCACCCTGCCCAGATTGACTACAAGTTAAAAACTCCAGGTAGATGCTAATGCTGACCACTCTCAGAGGTAGTGGCTCAGGGAAAGATCCCCAGTAGCCATCACCAATCTGTTTTAGGACAAATTTTAGTTTCTCCTCTCCTCTGAGTGTGTGTGTGTGTGTGTGTGTGTGTGTGTGTGTGTGTGTGTGTTATTGAGGACTGAACCCAAGGCCATTCTCATTCTCTCACCTTCACCTCTCTCTCTTTTTTTAAATTTTGAAACAGGGTCTGGCTAAATTTTGATTACAGGTCTCAAACCTGTAATCCTCCTGTCTCAGCCCCCCAAACACTGGGATTATAGGTGTGTGCAACCTCGCCTGGCTTAGTTTCTCTTTCTAATCCTCTTTTTGAATGATGTTACTACCTTGAATTTCTGACAGAAACAGCACTATATTATCCTGAAGAACTACAGAAAATTAACCTAGAAAGAAATTTAAAAACAATCTACTTAGGACAGTTCTTTCATTTTAAAAATGAGGAAACCAAAAGAAATAGGGGATATAGTGCTTTTATGCTTACATATGTCAATGATTATCATCTGTCTTGGAAAATAAAATAAAAGTAAGATAAAACCTAATTATCCTGTATTCATATATTGTGTTTACTTGCAATTCCTTTGCATAAAAATATTTTTATATCCAGGTAGAATTTTTTAATAGAAATTCAATGAAATGTTTGGTTTGAAAAAGAAAACAGTAGTATAGAACTTTTTCCCTTTTCATGTGATTATGCTATATAAATCTCACAACAAAAAAATAGGTAAATGTAGCCAGGTATGGTAGCGAACGCTTGTAATCCCAGTACATGGGAGGCTGAGACAGGAGGGCCACAGATTCTCCGCCAGCCTCAGAAACTAAGGAAGGCCTTTCACAACTTAATGAGACCTTGTTTCAAAATAAAGAATAAAATAGGGCTGGGGGTGTAGCTCAGAGATAGAATGCTCCTGTGTCCATCTCTAGTCACACACACACACACACACACACACACACACACACACACACACACACACGGAGTAAATGTAACTTATGTAAAGAAACTAATAACTAAAGGATTTTAAAACACCAGGAGAAGTATTTTTGCAGCGACAATAGCAATTTGGATGTGAGCTACTGCTTTTGCATTTTAAAAACAAGTCTTTGTCTCCTTCACCTCACTAGTGAGAGAAAGCAGAATCTGATTTGGTGGGGTGAGGGGAGGGAAAGACCACAAATAAAGGGGCGCGTTGTTTCCTCAGGGGCAGTCTTCCTGGTGGCATTCTGCCCAGAAGCCCTTTCTCCTTGGCCAAACCACAGGGCCAGGATAAGTTGAGTAACGAGATGGGTGACTGAGACCGGAGAGGCCTGAGAGAGACCTCAAAGTTGATCAGTGCCTTCAGGGCCCAGGCTTGAGCCAGTCTTGACTTTGAGGGCAGACTGGTCAGTGTTGCTGCCGCCGAAATCCAGTCATGGGAACTCCAAATGTGACTCTTCATGGAGAAACTCAAGGTCAATGATAAGGGAGACCCCTCCAGTTTAGGTAGTCACAGGCACCCCAAAAGTATGTAAATACCTCATCACTGCTGAACACCACGTCCAGGACTCTCTTGACATGGCAAACGTCTAACCTTAGCAACAGGAGCAAGTCCTTACAATTTCTCCAGACACTTTGTGCATCACTGTCATGACCTCTACCTCCAGGAAGCCAGCGCCCAACGAGGAGAAAGGACAGATCTGTTTGTCATTCACAGAAATAGAGAAAGGTAAATGCTGCAGTTGGCTTAGGGGTTTGAAGAGAATCAGGAATCCTACTTCTCCCATGAAGCTTTCTCTCTCCGTCCAACCCACAGGATGTCTCCTTTTTCTGTCTGGATCCTTCCTTTGCTGATATGCTTCTATATATGGCTTTGAGCTGGTTTTTAATCTATCTAGATATGCACTCTACCTTCCAGACTAGGCTGCAGGTGCCGCACAGGCAGGGCTGTGTGACTCACTTGAGCTGAGCTCAGAATTTTCAAGAGAAGCCTAGGAGAGCAGCCTCTCTGGCAGCCATGGCCGTGGGCCTCTCTGTTTCCCCTCCCAGCATGCCCTGGGGCTCTCCACTCCCCACCCTTTGTCTGGCTCCCACCTTGGCCAGATGGGAACAGCATTGGTTTATACTGTCTCTTTTCTCACCAGAGGGCTGAGAGAACCCAATAAATTTCTCTTTTTATACAAAGAATAAGGTATCAGAGAAACAGGATGTATTATTAGCTATCTATAGAGGTCTATGACAGCAATTACCATTATGCAGATTACTAGGATTTTCTTTGAAAAAGAAACCTTTTACTGTTGAACAGAGCTGAACCATTTAGGGGGGAAAAAAGAAAAAGCTTTTCCCAGCTTCCTCTGGGTGTGGTTACCAGACATCTGAGGACTTTTATCCTTTTCCTTTTTAATAGATATGTGTACATTACATTTATATAGTCCACAAGTTAATTGAAAGTGGGCCCATAAAACAAGCATTAAAAATAAAAATCTGGTCTGTACTGAACTGTACACTTAAAAATGGTTTAAGGTAGCTAAGGTTTATAATATAATTTTTTTTTTCAGTAGTGGGGATGGAACCCAGAGGTATTCTACCTCCAAGATATACCCTCAGCCCTATTTTTAATTCTTTATTTTGAAACAGGGTCTCACTGAGTTGCAGAGGGCCTCACTAAGTAGTAGCTGAGGCTGTTTGTGAACCGAGATTCTTCTGTCTCAGCCTCCCAAATGCCGGGAATACAAGCATGCACCACCACGCCCAGCTTCTGGTATGTTCTTTACCACAACTAAATTATTTAAAAAATAGCCTGTGTATGATATCAAACATTAAAATAAGGGTAGCAGCCAGGCGTGGTGGTGCATGCTTGGGAGGCGGAAACAGGAGGATCGTGCAGGTTCGAAGCCAGTCTCTCTGGCTTAAAAGACCCTGTTTCCAAATAAAAATATAAAAATAGGTTGGGAGTGTAGCCCAGAGGTAGAAGGGTTTCCAGGAACCCCAGTACCACCAAAATAATAATAATAATAATTTTAATAATAATAATAATAATAATAATAATAGTAACAAGTAGAAAATGGAAAATGTGAGAGCATGAACTTATGGAGGAAGATGGCTAAACTGTCTTCATCTACCTAAAGGGTATGTGTAGTCAGTAACTACTATATGTACATTAGATAAGAAATAAAATAATCGTTAAGCCTATTAAGGCATGGTGGCACATGCCTAAAATGCCAGTACTTGGGAGGCTGAGACAGGAAGATTGCAGGTTCGAGGCGAGTCTCAGCAATTTAGTAAGGCTCTCCACAACTTAGTGAGACCCTGATTCTGAATAAAAAATAAAGTAGGGCAGGAGTGTAGCCCAGAAGTGGAATACCCTAAGTGGGTTCAATCCTCAGAATCCCCCCCAAAGAAAAGAAAAAGAAAAAGAATCATTAAATTTTACCGTAGAACAAACATAGGCATTTGTTGCGAAGTTAAAAATTGTACTTGGAATTCAAATAGAACTGAATATATAACTAAGTGCTATGTTTACTAGCTGTCTGCTTTTATTTATATATACTCTGCCTCTGAGGGGGAACTGAGAACCATAGTTGAATGTGTAACTGAATCCTTTTCCCCTAAGTTAAAAGTCAGAATGTGCCAAGGACATAAAATTTCAGCCAGACAAATGAGGTAAGGAACAAAGGAAGGAAATGGCTGACTCTGGCTGGGTTTCGTTGATGGGCACATCTGCCAAGAAAGTAGAACCCTGGCGGCAGACCCTGCCTGTGCCAGCCCTTGCTCAGATCTTCCCATTGTTGCCATGGCATTTCTTAATCATCACACTTTGGATTATCGCTGTGTTATTCTTGTAAATGACATTGGAAATACCTGTAGGAGCTCATGAGCTACTTCATAATCGTGAAGATAATAACGAGCATTTGCTGATACTTACATGTTATTTAGGTCTATTTTCCGTTGCTATATAATTTGTTATACCTGAAACGGGGAACAGTATAAAGAATAGAAGTTTATCTGAGCTCTTGGTTCTAGGGTCTGGGAAACCCAAGAGCATCCTCTTGGCCTTTGGTAAGGGCCTTCTTGGTGCGTCGTAATACGGCAGAGGGCATCAAAGCAAGCTAGCTCAAGTCTCTCTGCTCTTATGTAGTTACCAATGCAATCCTGGGGTCCTAACAGTCATGACCTCATCTAATCCTAATTACTTGGAAGGCTCTGGCCTCCAAATACTATTAACATGTGACTTGAGGAATGAAGTTTTAAGTACATGAATTTCAAATGATAGCACATGCTAAGAGTATTCTAAGCAGTATGTGTGTGTGTGTATATATATATATATATATATATATATATATATATATATATATATGTTACCACATTTAATCCTCAGAGCATTCTGCAAAGCAGATATTGTTTTGTTATTGTTCTTTGTGGTACTGGGGATTTAACCCAAGGGCATTCTACCTCAGAGCTGTACCCCCAGTTTTATTTTATATTTTATTTTGGAACAGTGTCTCACTAAATTGCAGAAAGCCTCACTAAGTTGCTGACACTGGCCACAAACCTTTGATCTTCCTGTCTCAGCCTCCCAAGTGCTGGGATTACAAGCGTGTGCCGCTGTGCCTGGCTGTGGTAGGCATTGTTAATATCTCCTATTTTACAGATGAGGAGACAGAAAAAAGCACAGAATAAATTGCTCAGGGTTCATGGAGCTAGCAAGGGGTAAAGTCAAGATTTGAATCAAGGTACTTTGACTCCAAAGCCTGGGGACGGGGCGGGGGGTCGTCACTGCTGTTATGGATTGAATATTTGTGCCCTTCCCATTCATATGTTGAAAGCCTGATTCAGAAGTGATGGCTGGTATATGGAGATGGTGCACCTTGAGCCCAAACTCTAGAACTGTAAGGCCACTCACTACTGTATTTTCCTGTGGTAGCCCAAGTGGACAAAGGCATCCACTGTACCACATCCTCCTTCTGCCCACCAGAGAACTTTAGGGAGCAGGTATCTCAATGTTTAGGCTATAATAAGTGCTAACCAGCATAGTGATATATGCTGAAGTAACATGACATCGTGTCTAGTGAGACATACTCCCTAATTGCAAAGCCATATCCCCTTGCAGAAAGCCCCCACTGTGCACAGGCCTGCAGTGTTTCACCCACCATGTTTAATGGTTACAGTTTCTAAAGGCAAACTCGCCCAAGGGTAAAATTCATAAAAGTATGTTCAAAACCTTTTTTTGAAATAAAAAAAATCATGCTTGGAATAGTTCTTTTTTGTTTCATTTTGTTTTGTTTTATGGTACTGGGGATCGAACCCAGGAGCAGTCTTCTGCCAGGCTACAGACGCAAGTCTATTTTAATTTTTACTTTGAAATAGTCTTGCTAAGTTGCTGAGGGCCTTGCTAAATTGCAGAGGCTGACTTCGAACCCGTGACCCTCCTGTCACAGCCTCCCAAGTACTAGGATTACAGGTTTGTACCACTATGCCTGGCTCTTAACTCCTCTTAGGGTGACATTTTCTCTGACTTCCCTTGTTTTCTTGGTTTGTGGTGCTACGAATAGAACTCAGGGACATTCGCTTTTCCAGATACATCCCCAGCCCTATTTATTTATTTATTTATTTATTTATTTATTTATTTATTTATTTATTTTTGAAACAGGGTCTAGCCAAATTCAGCTGAGAGTCTCACTGATATTGCTGAGACGGATCTTGAACCTGCACTCCTCCTGCCTTAGCCTCATAGTAATGAGATTACAAGCACATACCACCATGACCACTGACTTTCTTTGTTTTTGATGACCCTAAGAGTTTTGAGTAGTAGTCAGATAATTTGTAGAACATCTCTCTAATGAGATCACTGACCACCAGGCAGTGCAAATCAAAAGCACCACGAGGCATCAGCTCACAGCCACCAGGGTAGTTATCACCACAATGACAGGAGATAACAGACGTTGGCAAGAGTGTAGAGAAAAGGAAACCCTCGCATGATGTTGGTGGGAATGTCAGGTAGCATATTATGGGAAACAGTATGGAGATTCGTTAAGAAGTTAAAAATAGAACTACCATGTAATCCAGCAAACAGTGTACGTCCACAGGAAATGGAATCAGTGTCTCAGAGAGACAAGCGCGGGCCCCCGATCGACACGGCACCACTCATAACAGTCACGGCGCGTGTGGCACGAGCCTCAGTGTTCGTCGACAGCTGGGTTTTCTTGCTTGTACTTGTCATTTATTGTGCTCTTTTCTTTCGTGGGCTTCATCTCATGCTCAGTATATTTCTGGCAGTTTCTCTCTCAGACTTGCTGCCTTTCTGGGTCCTTTTACCCTCAGCCCTCAGGCCCAGTGGGCTCAGCTCAGCTTGTCCACCCCCCTCAGTGGCAGCTGCCTCTGTCCCCAAGCTCCTGGACATGTTTGCCTTCTACCTTCCTGAGACTGGGAAGAAACCCTCTGTGGCTTGACTTCTGGCACATGGTGACATCTCCAGCCAGTGCCATGTGGCAAGAAAAGCTTTTTCTTTTCCTTTTTTTGGTGCTGGGGATTGAACCCAGAGGTGTTCTACCTCTGAGCTATACTCCCAGACCTATGTTATTTTTTATTTTTAAACAGGATCTTGCTAAGTTGCTGACAGCTTCACTAAGTTGCTGAGGCTGACCTTGAACCTGTGATCCTCCTGTCTCAGTCTCCCTAGTCCTGGGATTACAGGCGTGCACCACCATGCTGAGCAAGAGAAGCTATTTATGCCTTTTGGAAACCTCATCATTTGGGCAGGAAGTTATCAACTTCCTGGCAAATAACTCCCAAGAACATCTTTCCACAGGGAAAGAAGAGAACATGTGTCTGTGATGTACGCGGACAGTGTCCTTACTTGTGGCCAGTCCTCTTGCAGTTTAGAGACACAGCAGGTGACTGGGGAACTTCTGCTAGGAGCAGAAGCCCACCTTGTGTGGCCTACTCAGGTTCTAGGCCTGGACCTTGGACGGGCAGGGGTGTGGTCAGCCTTGATTAAATCAAGAGGAATTTCCTGGAGCTGGAACCTGTTTCCTATTTACAATCTATTCCTGTGAGTCCTCTTAGGGCACTGGCGAATCTTGGTTAACGTTTAAATTTTTTTTTAATACAACCAAGGATTCAGTATGTGTCAGGATGCTAAGTCAAGCAAAGTTTTGCAAACTTTCTTCTAGAAAGAGGAAGGAATAGTGCAACACAGAGCCCACATGCTTCTTCCCCATAACAAACAAAATCTCTGTGTTTAGTGAAACACCTGAGAACTGTCTCAAGATTACATAAGAGATGGTTTGGGGCTAAATAGGCTCTTCACACAAGGTGATATAAAAGGACCGGAAATAGCCAGGTGTGGTGGTGTACACCTGTAATCCCAGGACATGGGAAGGCTGAGATAGGAGAATCGCAGGTTTGATGCCAGCACCAGAAATTTAGTGAGGTCCTTAGAAACTTAGTGAGACCCTGCTTCAAAATACACAGTAAAGTAGGGCTGGGGCACAGCTCAAAGATAGAATGCCACTGAGTTCCCCAGTACCCCCCCCACACACACACACCAGAAATTAGTGCTCTGTCTGTGATTGTTGTAGCTGCTGTGAGAGCTTTTATTCTGTCAATGACTACATGTGAAATCACTGTTGACTTTGGGGTCATTTTGTGTATTACAATAATTATTTTTTGAATCTGCCACTCCCTCTGTAGTAGTCAAAAGACAGTATGCTAACTAAAAAAGGAGATAAAGACCCACTGCACTGCAACCCTGCTAGGCTCAGCAGGATAGCAGTGCGTTCTCTCTCTCTCTCTCTCTCTCTCTCTCTCTCTCTCTCTCTCTCTTATTCTCGCTCTCTCTTCAGTTTCTATAGCTGTCTTCAACTCACTAATCTTTTCTTTTGAATTATCTGATTTGTTCTTAATCTCATGCAGTATGTATTTTCTATTTCAGGCGTTTCATTTTGCATCTCTGGGGATTTCATTTGGATCCTTGTTGCATCTTCCATGTCACTTTACACTGTTTTTATGTTTTACTCTATCTCCCTCAGCATGTGGAACATGTTTATAATAGCTGATTTAATGTTCTTATCTGCTAATTCCATCATCTCTGTCATTTCTGGGTCTGTTTCTACTGAATGATTTTGCTCCTGGTTATAGGTACCTTTTTTTTTTTTTTTTTGGTGGTACTGGGGTTCCTGGAAGCCCTTCTACCTCCAGGCTACACTCCCAGACCTATTTTATATTTCTGAAACAGGGTCTCTTATGCCAGCATGGCTGGCTTCGAACCTGCGCAATCCTCCTGTCTCCGCCTTCCAAGCGCGGGGATTACAAGCGTGCGCCACCACGTCGGGCTCCATTTTCATATTTTGACGCACGCTTGAGAAGCTCTGATTGGTTGAGGGATATTGTGAATTTTATATTGTTGAGTACTAGATTTTGTAGTAACCCTTTTTTGCGTGTGTGGTACTGGGGGTGGAACGCAGGGGCATTCTACCTCTGAGCTACACCTCCAGCCTTATTTCTTATTCTTTATTTTGAAACAGGGTCTCACTGAGTTGCAAAGGGCCTAAGCATCTGAGGCTGGCATGAACCTCGATTCTCCTATCTCAGCCTCCCAAGTGCTGGGATGACAAGTGTGGGCCACCACGCCCAGCTCTGTAATAATCTTTTAAATAGTGCTCTCCTTTGTTCTGCCGTTCAGCTGAATTAGTTTAATTCCTCCAAAGCTTGCTTTTAAGCTTTGTTAGGGTGAGTCCAGAGCAGTTAGACTATAGCAAATACAGCCCCACTTCTATGATGATACCCTGCTGAAGACTATTGATCTCCTCTGTATTATGAGGTCTTTCCACTCTGGTTCTTGGGAACAGAATTCTATGCACTCTAGGAATTGTGGGTGCTCTTACTTTTCATTGTTGAGTGTATGTATATTTTTTTTCATTTTCATGTTGTTTTCTCTCATGCTCAGATTAATATTCAGTCAAAAACATATGTCAGACATTGTGGTGCTCACCTGTAATCCCACCTACTTGAGAGGCAGTGGTAGGAAGATCACTTGAACCCAGTAGTTCAGGCATAACATCCAAAAAAATAAAAATAAAAATAAACCTCAACCTGTAGACCTTTGGAGTTCTATCTCAGGATCCCTCCCTTCTCAAATTCCAGCCCTCTTGCCTTCCCTGGATTTTAGTTTTTCAATTCGATGAGACCCGTAGGCTCTATTCTGGTCCCCCCTCTCCCCACGGTGCAGCTTGGAAATTGCCTCTGGTTCATAAGCTAAAGCATTCATAGGACTCACCTTGTTTTTCCCCCTGTTATCTCAGAGCCACAATCCTGTGCTAAATACTATCCTAGATCTGAAGTCATTATGTTGTATAGTGTGTGCAGATTTTTAATTGTTGAAGGTAAGAGAAAAAATTTCTGGGAGCCACTGTCATTTCATCAGGCCAGGAGTAGTTCTTTCAATGCAGAATTAGTTATATAATGTGATATTTTATATCATGATTTGTTCACGATATGGTAGATTTGGGTAATTTTTAAATTTTATTACACAATTTTGGTAATAAACTGTGTATTTGTTCATTCACTTATCACACGGCCATCTGTTGAGTATCTTCTATGCTGCAGGTGCTGGATAAAGAAGTAAATAAAACAGGTAAGGTCATAGCTTCATAAAGCTTTTACTCCAGGAGAGGGAAGATAGTTAAAATATAAGCAGGCAAATAAATGAGCAAGCATTAGAGCAGTAAGTGCTATAAAATAGAGCATATCAGAGAGTGACAAATATTCAAGATGAGTGCTTAGGGAAGTCCCTTTTGAAGGGATGACATGTGGTCTGAATCCTGAATGATTCTGCAGGAGCCGCCATGTGCAGATTGGAACAGAATGTTCCAGGCAAAGGGAAGAGTACAAAAGCCCCAGGAAAGTAGCAAGACTGGAACAGCAAGGCGACGGATTTGGATAAAAGTATAGTGGAGCAAGGAGGGAGAGCGGCACCAGATAAAATTAGGGAAGTAGACAGGGGCCAGGTTTTGGGGGCAGAGTATTGTGCAAGTGCACAATGTATTTACTTAATGATACCATTGCATAATTTATTTACTTATTCCTGTCCTGTTGAAACATCAGGTTTTACATTTCAAAATATTTTATCATAGTCAATGCCACCAGAAGTACTTTCATTATTTTCTATATTTAGAATTTTTTATTTATGTCAGGGGTCCAGGACTGAAACAAAAATGTCAGAGGGTATATAGCAGAGGCTGGTGCCCCTGAGACCATTTTCACATTCAGGGCACCCCTCCTCCAACTACTATGGTACTGCTAGTTAGTGACCTATAGCTGGGATGCCTCCTCCTCGACCTGCCTGGGATTCACACACACACACACACACACACACACACACACACACACACACCTGTAGTCATTGACAAACTGGAATTTCAGGGCATCCACCTCCTTGCCTCAGTGCAGAACACTCTGGGTGCTTAGTCTCTAGGGCTCTTGGGAGGATGAGGCTGAAGCCACATTTCTCCTGAAGTCAGGTCCTGGCTTAGCTCCTCCCCTTCCTTATGCTGCTCCCTCCCTCCCTTTCTAGATCTTTCAAGAACACTCCAGCCATAAATCATCTACACAGGAATCCCACCATCGGGCTCTGCCTCTAGGGAGCCTGACCTAAGAGAAGATGTGAGCCTTCGATTCCCAATTTACTAAATCCTTCTATTTTTAGAAACAATATGCCCACTTAGGCCTATTAGAAACTTACCAGGTACCGTGAAGGGTAGGGAGCTCTTATAGTGTGGGGGGTAACAAGTAGGTGGTTAGCGGGCAACTAAATAATCTGAGGTGATGGACAAAAAGTAGCTTGTCACAAACTGGATGCTTGTGTCCCCTCTAAATTGATATGTTGAAACCTAATCCTCAATATGATGGTATTAGGAGATGGGAGTCTTTGGGAAGTGATTAGGTCATAATTATGGAGCCCTTGGGAATGTGTGCCATTATAAGCGTCTCCTGAGAGCTCCTTTGCTCTTTCTTTTGGATGAAGACACGGGAAGTTGATGTCTGTCACCCAGAAAGTAGGCCCTCACCAGACACTGAATCTTCTGGATTCTTGATTTTGGATTGCAGGCTCCAGAGTTGTGAGAAATAAAGTTTTGTCATTCATAAGCCACCAGTCTATGGTAGCCTGTTATAACATCCCAAAGGACTAAGAGCTGATGGCTACATAGAGTAAGGACTATGCTTCCACTGGCTTTTGATGGGCTGGGAATACACGTGTGTGTATAATGATTTAGGAATAGACCCAACATCAGTCCAGAGTAGGCCACTCGTAGGTGAGTTTGTTGCTCCTTTTCCTGAGAATCTGATGTTACTTTGCCGGTCTCAAAGAACACATCCTGTTTTCTTCTAAAGGAGCCTGCTATTTGGTCCCAGAGACCCAGTGGCTTTAAGATCTAAAGACAAGAGAAGAGAAACACTAAATCTAGGGGTGATGGCAAAGATTAAAAGAAAGAAGGGAATAAACTGAGAGTTAAGAAGGAGGGTAGAGACCAGGGAAGGAAAAGTTAGGCCAACTAAAACTTCAGTCATGGTTCCTTTTTTTTTTTTTTCTTTCTCTTTTATGGGAGAAAATGGTCAAATGGGAAAGCTGAGGATCCGCAGTAGCTATTATATACACACGTCCATGTGCACATACCTCACTAACGACTCTCCTGCTCCCCTTGCCGCGCCCAACGACCCACCTGCTACCCATCCTTTGAAGAAAGTATCTTAGATAAGGGAGCCTGAGCAGAGTGTTTAGAAGTGCCCTCTTATGGAGAGTGTGGGCAGATTCCAACTCAGCGTCCAAGGTAGATTGCAATTCAACTGCCAAGCATTTCTGAAGAGATTGGTATCTGAAGAGGCTGAGATCTAGAATCATTAACACATTCAGCCAAATGTCAGGTAAGCGGTAAGTGCAGAAGGCAGTCGGCCTTACTCTGGCTCCTTGTGTTATCTCGACCCCTGTCAGAATCAGAATAGTAATGCTTAGGTGCATACCTGAATATACCTCTTAGGTGCTAGGAACAGTTCCACTTCCCAGTGGCCCATCACAGGTAGGGCATACCCTTTGCATTCCATTACCAAAGCTGTGGATGAGTCTTACCTAGTTAGTTGTGGTTGCAGTAATAAGAAATAACTGAACAGGATATTACAGCTTCCAAAATACTTTTATAAATATTATTCAGCTGCCACTGTCTTAGTACATTTGAGATGTGATAATAAAATACTAGAGGCTGGGTAGCTTATAAACAATAGGAATTTATTCCTTATAGTTTGGGCTGCTGAAAAGTCCAGGTTCAAGGCATTGGCAGATTTGGTATCTGGTGAGGGATTGATGGTTCATAGATACTGCCTTTTAACTGTGTCCTCACATGGTGGAAGAAACAAATAAGATCTCTTATACCTATTTTACAAAAGCATAGGTCACATTCATAGGCATGAGGGCAAATCCCTCATGGCTTAATCACCTCACTGAAGGCCCTACCTACTAGTGCCGTGTGTGTGTGTGTGTGTGTGTGTGTGTGTGTGTGTGTGTGTGTAGGGTACACAAACATTTAGACCATAGCAGTTATTCTTCTGTAAAGTAGCTACTCTTATTATTGTTGATGTTCTTTTTGCTTTTTTTTTTTTTTTTTTGTCGTACTGGGAATGGAACCCAGGGGCCTCCAAGCTACACTCCCAAACCTATTTTATATTTTTTATTTAGAAACAGGGTCTCAGCCGGGCGTGGTGGCGCACGCTTGTAATCCCCACGCTTGGGAGGCAGAGACAGGAGGATCGCGCAGTTTCGAAGCCAGCCGCGCGCGCTGGCTTAGGAGACCCTGTTTCCAAATAAAAATGTAAAAATAGGCCTGGGAGTGTAGCCCAGACGTAGAAGGGCTTCCAGGAACCCCAGTACCACCAAAAAAAAAAAAAAAAAAAAAAAAAGAAAAGAAAAGAAAAGAAAAAGAAAAAGAAAAAGAAAAAGAAAGAAAGAAAGAGAAACAGGGTCTCACTAATTTGCTGAGAGCCTCACTAAGTAGCTGAGGCTGGCTTCAAACCTGTGTGATCCTCCTGTCTCAGCCTCCCAAGTGCTGGGATTACAAGCATGCGCCACCACGTCCAGCTGTTGATGTTCTTTTACTTCTTCAGATGAATACATTAAAAGCCAAAGCATCTTAATAACTTGCCCAAGATCCCATAGCATTGAGAGGCAATCCTTTTCTTCCTTCTTCATCCTTCTTTCAAATCCTTTCCTTCTGAGTCTAAATCTTGTCTTGTGCATGCCCCACCCACCTTGTCCCATTATCAGTTCCCCGGAATGTCTTTGTGTCCTGATATTAAGGGCTAGGAATTCTAAGATCCTAGAGAGGCAAATATAGAGTTGGCCATCTAAGGCTTCCCAAAGCTTACTCATCTCTTGGGAATGGGGGTCTTCCCATACTTGTTGGAATGGGAACATTCACCCCACTTATATTAATTTTTAGGGTACTCCTCCCTACTTCCTAAAGACAGGAAGCGCCTCTTTCTCTGCTCAAGTTGTTCTTCCTGCCGCTCCCAAGATGGCGGGACTCTCCAGCAAGGGAAGATGGCATGATGTGTGGGCCTACCTCTGGGAGGAAAAGCACGGAGCCTGTAATCACGTGGACATGCAGGGTCTAATGTGGGCATCTCTGGCCAGCATGGATATGGAGCACATTGTTTGACAACACTGTTGGCCGGTTCCCTTTTTCTTTTCCACCTCCAGGGCTACCTATCTAACTAATCTGGGATGATGGGATGCCATTTCTTTCTCTCATTACCCTAAATTAAGTATCATTAGGAAGATAAATGCTCTGGCCTAAAACAAATAAATCATCTAACACATTCCAGAAACACGTTTAAAATATGTTTTGGTACTCTTTCCTTTTGGAGACCCAAGCCGCTGCTGCTTCCCCTAGCAGGAAGAACTTACAGATGACACAAAAAGAATCTTCAGACGCTTAGGCCAACTTGCAGCCCAGCGAGAAAGCCTACTGTGGAAGACAGTCTGTAGGGATGGCATTTGGGAAGATGCGTCACCCCTAGGAACGTGGTGGTAATTTCAGCATTTCTAAGCTCTGACTCATGGTAGAGCTTGCTGGGCTACAGGGAGAGACTCGGCTCTGGGTTGAATGGCTTCCCAGGGCAGAGTCATCCAACAGGCCCGGGGAGCTCATTAATCCTCATCAGGACGTGATTATCATCACCAGCCCAAGCCATCAGTGAGCACAAATGCTCTGCTGAGGTTCCCAGGCTGGGACATGTGAGGGCAAGACTTGTGCAGAGATGGATGTAGGAGAGTCTGTTCTGAGGTCCCCTCTCCCCTGCTTACACCAGGCTGCTTAGTCCTGGGAGGGAGGGGCAGTAGACTAGGGGGTGGCTGAGGGGACAGAGACCAGAGGGAGAGTGGGCGCTTGGCCTCAGCCTCAGAGTAGTCACGCCTGTCATTCCGGGCATAACAGAAGCGGGGTAGAGCAGCCCTGCCTGTAGCCACAGGTCTACTGGAAAAACTAAGAGGTCCCTTGAAGCTGACGGGAACGAAAGGATTCTGTTTTCCTGGTCAATGATGATGAGCACTGACTTTGGAAAGCTCTACCTCAGTTTCAGAGGCAACCAGGCAAGGGTACAAGGAAAAAGGAAAAGGCCTGTCTCCCCACCCTGGAGCTGCAGATGTAACACAGGGGGACGTCTAGTCAAATGCCAAAGACCCTAGATGTGTTTGAGAATAGCTAGGGAGGTATTCCATGAACCAGAGGGTTCTAGAGTTCAGCCCATTCCTAACATTCTGGGATTCCAGTGTCATGGAGGATTAATAGACTGGGTATACATACTTCAACACTATATACAGGAGCTGGCCATGGTGGCATATGCCTGTAATCCCAGTCCTTGGAAGATTAAGACAGGAGGATTGCAGGTTCAAGGACAGCCTCGGAAAGTAGTGAGACTCGGCAACCTAGCCAGACTCTGTTTCAAAATAAAAATAAAATAGGACTGGGGGTGTCACTTAGAGGTAGAATGTTCTTGGGTTCAATCCCCAGTAACACACACACACACACACACACACACACACACACACACACACTACATATGTATATGCAAAGCAGCAAGAAATGGGGAAATAGAATCAAGCTCTGAATTCCCACCTGGAAAATGGTCTTTGTAGATTGTGATTCTCAGCCAGGCTCCAGGCTGCTGCCTGCAGCTCTGATGACTGGAGAGGATGAAAGGCATGAGAGAAGGCAGGAGAAGTTGGCAGGAGAAGAAGGCTGAAGGTTGAGAGAGCTGATTATCAAAGAAACTGGAGCCAGGCATGATGGCACACATCTATAATTCCAGTACTTGGGAGGCTGAGACAGAAAGATTACTGGTTCAAGGACAGCCTCAGCAATGTAGTGAGACTAGAGAGACTCTGTTTCCAAAACAAAATATTAAAAATGGGCTGGGAGTGTGGCTTGGAGATAGAATGCCCTTAGTCCAATCCCTAGTACCAGAGACAGAGAGAGACACAGAACACACACACACACACACACACACACACACACACACACACACACACAAAGAGAAAGAGAATGGGAATGAGAATGAAAAGAAAAAACTCTTCTTATAACTCTCCTCCTTCTCTTCTTCTTCCTCCTCTTCTTCCTCCTCCTCCTCCTCCTCTTCCTTCTTCTTGAACTTCTACAGGCTGGATTCTAGTCTTCCTTCTGGAAAGGCCTTCATGAGAGAAGGGTGGGTACAGATGATTCAGGGCTGATGTGCACCTTGTCTGCAATGATTTAGGCAATCCAGGATGCTGTATTCTATGGGCCCAAAACCTGAGGTAGGTTCTCCTGTAAACACACAGAAATTGCCACATGGGTGGACTGAAGATGTCCTGCTCAGTAAATGCCTCAAGGAAAATCATTTATAGATTAAACCAAGAGAGAGGTAGATGTGATGCTCTAAAGTAAGAAAATTCAAGCAAGGTCAGGAAGCTTTTCTAGAAAGTGAGATTTCAAATCTTCTTGACTGGAAGAGGAGCTATCTTCTATCTTATTCATAATCTCCAAATGCAACTCCATCAGCACCACCCTGATCTGTTGACAGTAGTACAGCTCCTAGGTACTCAAGTTTGCTCAATCACCTTCAATGGATCAGAGTGAACTGAAGATGTTCACTGCATACCTTCTTCCAGAGACGACTGTGTAATAACTCAAAAAGAGCTAAGTTCAAATACTGCCTGGGCCACTTATTAGTCACATCTCCTTGAATGAATTACTGAATCTCTCTGATCTGACAGTATCATTGATTCTAAGATGAGGACAATCACTCACTTTACAGAGATAGATTAAGAATTAAATTAAATCCAAGGTCCACAAATGATGCATTAACCCTGTTTGTCTCCCTGGTGTCCATGATATGCATTGGTCCAATAGACACATGCCTGAGTGGGTTCAAACTTTACTACCAGTTTTTAATGTTGGCTTTCTGTTACAGTGACAAAATACCTGAGGTAATATACTTAGAAGGAAGAAAGGTTTCTTTGGGGTCATGGTTTTAGTACATGGTTGCTTAGCTCTATTGCTTTGGGTCTGTGGTGGCACAGTACATCATGGTGAGAGTGTGTAATGGAGAAGGCCTATTACCTTTTATTGGCCAAGAAGCAAAGAGAGAGACCAGAGCTGGAGTCCTGGTATCCCCATTTAGGGGTACACCTCCCATAATCTAACTTCCTCCAAGTTGGCCCCACCTCCTAAAGGTTCCAACACCTCCTAATAGCATCAGAGGTTGGAAGCAAGCCTCAACTCACATGGGCCTTTGGTGGACATTCAGTCCAATATAGCAGCTGATAAGTGAAAAATAATTCAAAAGGAGCCGGGCGTGGTGGCGCACGCTTGTAATCCCCAGGTTGTAATTCGAACCTGTGCGATCCTCCTGTCTCAGCCTCCCAAGCGCGGGGAATTACAAGCATGCGCCACCACACCCGGCATTAATTAATTTTTAAAAAAAGAAAGAGAAATCAGAAGTCTGGGTTTCTGCTCTAACTTATTAACTAAGAGAGAACTTGGGCAAATCCTTTCATCTTGTTGAGCCTCAGTGATCTCATCTGTAAACTGGGGAGACTAGTGCCTCCCTCAAAGGGTTGTGGTTAGGATCAAATAAAATTATAAACATAAAAGCCTATGATGAACTAAGGAACAAAATGATACAAATGGAAGCTGGGTTTTGCAAGAAGCATATATCAACTGGGTCAACTTCCTAGGCTATTTAATTGATATCTTTGCAGACACTGAGCTCACGTCTTCTCTGATCATTCAGTCCTTACTTCAGTCTCACCCTTCCACAAGGTCAAAAGGATGGAGATAGTCTTGACCTCATTAGGCCTATGACACAACACTCCTAAAGACTCATTCAGGATTCATTCTCTCTCTCTCTCTCTCTCTCTCTCTCTCTCTCTCTCTCTCTCTCTCTCTCTTTCAGAACTGGGGAGTCAGCCCAAGGGCATTCTAACTTCAAACAACACTCTCAGCATTATTTTTTATTTTGCAACACAACAGGGTCTCGCTAAGTTGCAGAGGGCCTCACTGCTTCCCACGTACTGGGATTACAAGCATGCGCTACTGTGCACAGCTAGTTTAGTTTTTCACTTAATGTTATGACATGACAAATGTCTCATAATGCTAAAAAAAAATCTCAGAAAAAAACATGGATTTTAATGACTATGTAGTGCCCATCATTTAGATGAATCCTAAGTCATTCAACAGATTCTGTATTGTTCAACATTTGGGTGCTTTTATTTTTCCATTAAAATAACACTGTTATTAATATCCTTATGTATAAGTAGCCATGTCTCTGATTAGTTCCTTAATATAAATTACCAGAAATAGATCCACTGGGTCAAAGAGTTGGAACATTTCTGAAAGTCTTGCTATATGGTGCCAAATTGCCCTCAAGGAAATATGTACCAATTTATCCTCCCACTAAGAGTGTATAAGCCTCTTCCTTTCACCATTCCCCCGCCAAGGCTGTGTGTGTATCATCTCTATTTTAAGTTTTGCTTCTTTGCTAAGTGAAACCTGATTTGCCTTCTTTTTCTGTTCTGTCCTGTCACTCTGGCTGTGGTGCCCATTCGTTTGCTACCTGTTTGTTAATTGTTTGTACTCTACTTCCAAGCAGAATCTGAAATGACTCCAACTAGATAATAAGCTCTTAAAGCCAAAAATTTCCTCCCTTTTTAGCTTGTAACTGGCACAGCAGGCTTCATGTATTCAATATGTGATACACACTTAGAGGTTATTTTTAACTATGTAGAAATGTCCACTAACAAAGTAAAGTATTCTGTAAAGTATTGCTGGTGTATGTGGCTCTATTATACCCTATTCTTCCAAGTCTTGTTGCTTTTAGAGGTATATTCCATAATTTGATGTTTAATTTCATATATGTATAATATGCATTGTACAACAAACTTTTGGGCAATCAGGCAAAGACTATACAATTTTAATTCATTTGTTCTCTAACCCGGCAATCCCACTATTAGGAATTTTGCCTGCAGAAATAAAATCAGTAGTACAAAGGACACGTGTACAAAAGTGTTCATTGCTGCAATGTTTATAGTTGGCAAAACACTGAAAATCAAGTGAAAGGTCATTAGGAGGATGACTGAATAACTTAGAGTGAGCACATACCATGGGGAATTATGTAACCATTTAAAAATGTCAGTGAGAGCCGGGCGTGGTGGCGCACGCTTGTAATCCCCGCGCTTGGGAGGCAGAGACAGGAGGATCGCGCCAGCCGCGCGCGCTGGTTTAGGAGACCCTGTTTCCAAATTTAAAAAATGTAAAAATAGGTCTGGGAGTGTAGCCCGGAGGTAGAAGGGCTTCCAGGAACCCCAGTACCACAAAAAAAATAATAATAAATAAATGAAAATAAAAATGTCGGTCAGTGAGAGCCAGGTGTGGTGCCGCACGCTAGTAATCCTAGCATTCGGGAGGCTG
This sequence comes from Muscardinus avellanarius, assembly GCF_963383645.1. Taxonomy (NCBI): domain Eukaryota; kingdom Metazoa; phylum Chordata; class Mammalia; order Rodentia; family Gliridae; genus Muscardinus; species Muscardinus avellanarius. The sequence continues at coordinate 78,321,927 of NC_137793.1, forward strand.
AGACTGGAGGATCGCGGTTTGCGGACAGCCTCAGCTACTTAGGCCCTCCGCAATTTAGTGAGACCCTGTCTCAAAATAAAGAATAAAAAATAGGGCAGGGGGTGTAGCTCAGAGGTCAAAGCCTCTGGGTTCCACCCTCAGAGCCTCAAAAATTAATTAATTAATTAATTAATTAAATTTAAAAAATGTTGGTTCGAGCTATACTGATTGACTTGGAGGGATCGCCAGAAAATGTGACTGAGTGATCAAAGCTAGATGCAAAGGTGAATAAATACTCTGAATCCATTTTCAGAAAATAAAGACACCCCTGGGTGTGGTGGGGTATGTCTGTAATCACAGTAACTGGGATTAGGAGTCTTTGTATGAAAGGCTTATTACCAAAGAGTTTCCAGAGGAATGGAAATATCTCAGGGTGATGGTCTTTCAGATGATCATTTCTTTCTTCCAATTTTAATGATTGTTTTAATTTTATATAGATAATTAGGGGAAGAAACTAAGCTAATTCCAAGGGTACAGCAACAATATTTGAATGAGCAACAATATTTTTTCTTCTGGTACTGGGGATGGAACCCAGGGGCATTCTACCTCCGAGATACACCCCCAGCCCTATTTTTTATTCTTTATTTTGAAACCGGGTCTCACAGAGTTGCAAAGGGCTTCACTAAGTAGCTGAGGCTGTCCATGAACCGCGATCCTCTGGTCTCAGCCTCCCGAATGCTGAGATTACAAGCGTGTGCCACCACGCCCAACTTGAATGCGGCAATATTAAAGGCAAAGAGGGCATCTTCATAATCCAGGTAAGAAATAATGAATGACAATGAACATGGAGAGACGTAGAAAGACAAAAAATAGTAAGGTGGTAGAATCAACAGGAGACAGGGATTGACTGAAAGAGAGGGAGAAGGTAAGGTAAGTTTTCTAGCTTAAATAAATGCATGGACGGGTATGTTATTCCCTGAGCTGGAGAAAAATCACCCCTGGGTGGAGGACATATAGCATCTTCAAAATATTAAAGCCTAGACCACATTCTGAATCAGAATCTTCATGACGTATAGCAGGTGATTTTAATGCACAGCCAGGGCTGAGAATACCGAAAAAGACCCTAACACGGGACTCTGGGGGCCTACATTTGAAGGATGAGCTGAGGAGCAGAGGACCAGAAGCTTTGAGACTCAGAAAACCTGGCCAGGGAGAGAAGAGGAACCAAGAGAGAGTGTGTCCTGGAGATCTACCTGACACTGTGTGTAGAGCCAAGTGAGTGCTCCATACTTATTTATTGATAAATGACAGATGGAAGGAGATGATAATGGTATCAGATATTGCTGAGGAGTCAAAAAAAAAAAAGGAGGGTTATAAAATAGCCACTGAAATTAGCATCGAAGAGGCCACCTTGTGTCCCGTACGGGGTCCACTTCTATTGTTGAGTGGTAGCAAGTGAGGGTACAGGTGCAATGGCTTGATGACTAAATGAAGAGGGCACGATATTCACACACATGTGTGCACGGGCACATTAACTTATTATATTGAAAGAGGGTCTCACTAAGTTGCGGAGGGCTTTGTTAAGTTGCTGAGGCTAACTATGAACCTGCAATCATCCTGTCTCAGACTCCCAAGTACCAGGATTATAACCACAATGCCTGACTCATATTTTATGATATTGAAAAATGCTAGCTGGGTTTGGTAACATATGTCTGTAGTCCCAATATGTAGAAGGCTGAGACAGGAGGATCGCAGGTTCGAGGCCAGTTTCAGCAACTTAGTGAGATCCTCAGAAAATAAGTAGGACCCTGTTTCAAAATAAAAGATAAAAGGACTTGGGGGAATAGCTCAGAGGTAGGCCTCGTGTTATATCCTTAGTATCTACTAACCAAACAACAGCAAAAATAAGAAATAAAAGTAAGATTGAAGGAAGGGCAGAAAGAAAGAAAGAAAAAAGGAAGGGAAGAAAGAAAGAAAAAGAAAGATTTGTACAATGTAACTTTAAGTGAAAAATACTCTATATGCAATGTACGGTTTAAATTCTGGTATAAAATAGAGGTAGAAAGAGCTAAGTTACTAGTTTGTGTTCTGGAGCCAGACTTTCTGGGATGCCTAACCCAGGTTAGGCCCCTGACCTGACAGGCAGCTATGAGTAAGTTTCTCCCTGGATCATGGAGAGCGTGGCACACAGAAAGCACTCAGATAAAATGTTAGCTATTAGTTGGGCATGGTGGCCCACTCTTGTAATCTCAGTAATTAGGAGGCTGAGACAGGAGGATCGCAGATCTGCAGCCAGCCTCAGCAACTTAGTGAGGCCTTCTGCAATTTAGCGAGACCCTGTTTCAAAATAAAAAATTAAAATAGGACTGAGGGTGAAGCTTGGAGGTAGAATGCCCCTGGGTTCAATCCCCTGTAACACACACACACACACACACACACACACACACACACACACACTAATTGTTAGCTATTAAATGTTGAACATAGATTATAAAATATCTTAACTGTCTTTGGAAGAAGATACCAAAAATGTGTATCAGGGCTCTAAAGGTATTTTTCCTGCTTAGTATTCTTTGTTTTTTGAGTATTCATAACAAACATATATTACTTTGTAACTGGAGAAAAATGTAAAATCAGTAGTTATCAAAAAGATTTGCTGTTAAAGGAATGAAAAAGAAAATGTATTTTAGTGTATTTTGGGCAACTCTAAAAGTTGACACAGATTGGGTAAATTATAAAGAATAGAAGTGTGTTTCTCATAGATCTGAAGGCTAGACGTTCAAGATCAAGGTCTGGGTATCTGATGTGGGCCTTCTCACTGCGTCCTCAGATGGTGAAACCAATGGGCATGATAGAACCACCTTCTTGGGAGCCCCTTTCTAAGTGTGCCTAATCTAACTTATGAGGGAGAAACCCTCAGGATCTAATCACCTCTTAAGGGTCCCACCTGTTAATACTATCACATTGGCAACACCTGAGCTTTGGAGGTGACACTATTAGGCAAGACCTAAAGGCTATAGTATTGATGCTTCATGTGTCTGTGATCAGACAGATGTCTGCCTGTTCATGGTTTTGGAGAAAGAGCCCAAAAGGGGTTGAAGGTGTCAACTGGATTAACAATGTTTGGGCAGGGGAAAAGGGAACAGATGTGCATGTAGTTTGCGGAGTGAACCTTGGATAGGACATCTCTTCCTATGACTGGGGAGGAAAGACGTTGTTAGTAAGTGTAAATACAGTCTTTTGTAGGTTTAGAGACAGGCTGGGGAAGTCCATGATGATTGTCTAGATGTTTGTCACTGAATCCAGGGAGGCTATCTGCTGAGAGGAGACGATTCTGAGCAGCCTGCATAGAGGACGGAGGAAGAAGCTAACACAGCTGCGTGGCCAAGGGGAGCCCAGTGCCTGGCTTTGCAGACATGTCTCTGCTCTGGCTCTGGCCTTTGTCACCCCCAGTGCAGCACATATACCCCCTGCGCTATCAAGTGTTTCTGCTGTGCTCGTGGCTTGCTCTGGATCCTTGACTGAGTTGCTGCCTGTATGAATTCTACTTCCTCCCGCTCATGCATAAAAGTCCTACTCTGTCTGCAACGCACTGCTCAGGTTTTCGAATTCACTTATTCAGGTATTAATCCATCCAATTTCCAGTTGGTTTCCCAGAGTCCCATGGTTTCTGGGCTCAGGAACTTGGGAAGGTTCCATCTCTGCCTTCTCTCATTGACACTTGTGATATCTGATCCTGGCAGAGTCATTTCAGGACAGAGGGCTTGCCTTGAAGTCTGATTTCCTGACGATTTTTGATTGGGGGCCAGTATTATATTCAGTCCATGTGTGAGTGTACATGTGCTTCCTTTACTTCTGTTCATAGAGGCTTAATTTACTGGAGGGGAAGCACCTGTAATCCCTGTTTGGAAAAAATGTCTGCTTGATGGCAATTTTTCCGGATGGTACCCACTTGACAATAAAAGTTCCAGTTGCACTGGGTCTCGCTGTAGCCCATTTCATGTGGAGATATAATCAAACATTTGGCCAGCTGTTTGGAAATGGCTGGGTCCTCCATATAGCTTATTGCCTGTCTTAACTTTTTTTTTTATTTTATCAAGATCTCCAGAACTTTCAATCCCTCCATTTTCTATCAGTTCAATGGACCTCCTGGCATATTTTTCTTCTGCATCCTGCCTGATACCCAGAGCATATCCTCCATCATCCTCCATATCCAAGCTTCTTATCTTCCAGGTACATCAGCTTTACAGATTATGATCCCCAGATCAACCCTGCCATCTCTTCTGACTGATTCTTTTCTTTCCTTCCTTCCTTCCTTCCTGCCTGCCTGCCTGCCTGCCTGCCTGCCTGCCTTTCCTTCCTTCCTTCCTTTCCTCCTTTCTTTCTTTCTTTTTGTGGTACTGAGGATTATCCCAGAGGCATTCTACCTTCAAGCTACACCCCCAGCCCAATTTTATTTATTTGGAAACAGGATTTCACTAGGTTGTTGAGAGTCTCATTAATTATTTAGGCTGGCCTCAAACCTGCGATCCTCCTGTCTCAGTCTCCCAAGTACTGGGATTACAAGCATGCACCATTACACCTGGCTTTTTCTGATTCTATGCCACGGCTACTGAGCCCTTTGTTAGGCCCTAAGTTTTGGCTCCAACATGGCCAGCAGAGACTAGCGGGACCAGGATTCAACCCTGATGTCACTGGTGGGAATCAATGGAGCAGCAGGACCAAGGACTGGCCCAGGATTTGGGTTACCTACAAGAGGGTTGAGCAAATACACAAATCTACTGAGGAAAATAAAGGCAATCCTCTCACTATTTACGATGAGTTATACCTATGAAAAGGAGAAGGATAAAATAAACTCTATGCTTTTAGACTGTACTTGGAGGCACTGGCGGAAATTCCTGGCTTTTAAATGCCAGAGATGCACATGTGCCTGCATGTATGTATTTGAGTCTTATTTTATTTTTTATTTGGAAACAGGGTCTCACTAAGTTCCTGAGGGCCTCCCTAAGTTGCTGATCCTACTGTCTCAGCCTCCCATGTATTGGGATTACAGGCATGTACCCCCCACACCTGGCTATATATTTCCTAGCTCTCTCTACTGAGAGGACAGGGACCTAGATGCAATATGTGATAAACCAGTAGCGATGAGCTCATTGAGGATTCAGATCCTGGTTTGTGTAAATTACCTTCCACAAAAAGAAGGCAGGGCAAGGAGGATAAGACGAACCCGGAGGCTGTTGCCAGAAGTAACAAAGCACTTAAAGAACGATGGAGGATATACCAAAAGGACTCAGGAGAAAACTGCAGGGATTCCTATCGTCCAGATCTGGGACAATTTGAAGACCAAAAAATAATAAAAAAGTCATTAAATAAAACAAGAAACTACAAATTATATAGAAATATGATTCAATTGACTTTTAATAAAAAATAACAATTTGTGGAGTTTATACCATATATAAGAAGTAAAAGATATTTCACAAATAGTACAAAGGCCAGGGAGGGAGTAAATACAAGTATGTTGTTATAAGTTTCTTACCTTATACATAAAGTGTTATAATCTTATTTCAAGATATACCCGTGATAAGTTATAGAGGCATATTATCATTTTTAAAGCAACCACTAAAACAAACACGATAAATCTAAGAAGCCAAAAGAAAAGATAAAATATAATGTTGTTGTTGTTATTATTATTATTTCCTATACAAAAGAAAGAAGAAAAGGGGTAAAAAGGACCAGAGAAAAAGATTATCTAAATTTAAAATAATTAGAATTAGCATGCTGGGCATGGTGGTACATGTTTATAATCTCAGCATTTGGGAGGCTGAGACAGGAGGATCTGAATTCACAGCTAGCCTCAGCTACTACTGAGTGAGGCCGTTTGCAACTCAGTGAGACCATGTTTCAAAATAAATAATAAAAATAGGGCTAGGGGTATACCATGTTTCAAAATAAATAATAAAAATAGGGCTAGGGGTATAGCTCGAAGGTAGAATGCTCCTTGGTTCCACCCCTGGTACTACAAAATTAATTAATTAATTAATTAGCAAGATAGTGAACTTAAACACAATTGCATTAATAATTTCAATAAATATAAATGGTCTAAAACTATAATTGGATAAATAGGATGGTCCAGGAAAGCTTAACTGTGAGAGTGACAACTGAAAATGCTTAAACAGGCCATTCAGATGTGTAGGATAAGGCTGTTTTAGGCAGAGGAAACATGTTCAAGATGCTCAGGCAGGAACATTCCTGGTATACCAGAATACCAGCAAGAAGGCCAGCGCATTTAGAGCCAAATGAGTAGAAGGGAAAGCACTAGGGATGAAGTCAGAGTGTTAGTGGGAATGACAGATTAACACCGGACCTTAAAAGCCATTGTAAGAACGTTGGGTTTTATTCCAAATGAAATGAAAAACAATTTTTAATGATTTTGAGAGAAGTGATATAATTTGATATTCATTTTTAACCAGGTTTATTACAATATCACTTATACGTAGTGATTTTTTTTAAATTTTAAGTGTGCCATTTGATGAGTTATGACAAATATATAGATTCACCTAACCACCACTACAGTCATTTCGTCACCCTGCTGTTATTTCAGTGCTGAGAAATGTTGAATGATAGAAACAGAGAGAAGAGTCGAGAAGTTACTGTAATAACCTTGGTGAGAGATAATGATGGCTTAGTTCAGGTGGTAGCAATGGAGGTGTTGAGAAGTGGTCAGAATACAAATCCAAATTATTAAAGTAATTTGAAAAAATATAATGAGAGGAGAGGGCTGGGTTAGAGAAAGAGATTTGAGAGCAGGAGATATATTAGAAATAAAATGCAATGTGAGCCGGGCGTGGTGGCACACGCTTGTAATCCCCACTCTTGGGAGGCAGAGACAGGAGGATCGCGCAGGTTCGAAGCCAGCCGCGCGCGCTGGCTTAGGAGACCCTGTTTCCAAATAAAAATGTATAAAAAATAGGTCTGGGAGTGTAGCCCGGAGGTAGAAGGGCTTCCAGGAACCCCAGTACCACCACCACAAAAAAAAAAAAAGAAATAAAATGCAATGTGATCCGGGTGTGGTGGCGCACGCTTGTAATCCCAGCATTCAGGAGGCTGAGACTGGAGGATCGTGGTTCGCGGACAGCCTCAGCTACTTAGTGAGGCCCTCTGCAACTCATTGAGACCCAGTTTCAAAATAAAGAATAAAAAATAGGGCAGAGGGTATAGCTTGGAGGTTGAATGCCCCTGGGCTCCATCCCCAGACCCGCAAAAAAAAAAAAAAAAAAAAAAAAAAAAATTCAATGTGCCCTTCAGTAAGTCACAGCAAAAGAGGGGCATCAATCCCCAGTACCACAAAAAGAGAAAGGAGAAAAGAAAGAAAGAAGGAAGGAAGGAAGGAAAGAACTGACTACCAGACACTGTCCAGTGGTGAGGCTTCCTGGATTCTCAGTAACTTGACATATTCAGAAACATTCCAAGAATTTATGTTGGTAAAATCATGGCCTCAGGACTTTGTGGAAATATCCCTCAGAGAATGACCAATTCTGATACTTAAATAGGACTTTTCAGTGTTTATTTGTTCTATATTTGGCTATTTGCCCTATTTGGAAAAGGTGCCAAGTCAAGACTAGTTCATGGTGATAATGATCACAGAGTCATGAATTAAGGCTAGGTAGTTATCTTAAAGGTCATCTTGCTCCAACCTCACACTCACAGCATGGCCCACAGATTGGATCAGAGTCACAGCCAATGGAAATTATCTCATGTATCTTAGGATGTGCTTCCCTAGATGGACAGCTCAATTTGAAATTTTCTTTCCTACTTGGAATACAAACCTGCCTCACCGTATCTGAGTTTTTATTTTTTCCTGCAGCAAAGGAACTCTAAAGAATGTCTCACCACTTCAGTGAACAAGACGCAAGAGAATTTAAGCTGGGCCACAAGTTTCTTGACTTTCATCACCCTCACAGGGCCTGTCAGATGGCTTTGTTGTTGGAACTTAAACCCTTGGCCTTCATGCAACCTTCCCAATATCTTCTGTCAAGAGGTTTCCTGGACTTCTGAAGGGAAAGTAAACCAAATGGGCATTTGTTTCTCATCAGTGAAAGCACAGTGCTTGTGGAGGCGTGCGAGTCTATTTTTGGCTGTGGGTGGTGGAGGTTTGCCAAGAATGAGCAGAGGTGTTTTCCTGTGGTAAAGACCACAGATGGAGATAGGCAGGGATGGATCTTGATGCTGGAGAAGGAAGATTCATGGGCACAATTCAGAACCCGGGAGCCACTGAGAGAGTTCTAGATCTTTCCTCAACCTCAGCCTTCCCTCACTTGCATTCTCTTCTATGTGGGTTCAGGACTACTATGGGATCCATCCTTCCCCTAACAGGAAGTAGATATCAAGCAAGTCATTGGTTGGGCCAGTTCTCATGGGACCCTCATATTACTGTAGGCTGCTCTGATTACTGAAGTTCTGAGTCCAAAGTGTCTCCTACCTGGTCCTCACTAAGAGGGCTCTGCCACTGCTTTGGCTGGATGCAAATGGCTGGGGTGGGATGGCATGATCACCTGTGATGGCACAAAATGCAAAAGGGGACAAGTTAATTCAGGAGATTTGAGGACTATCCCGGATTCGAAGATTGAATGTAGTCCAGAGAAACACCAGCTCCACAGGTCCAAAGAACTCTGGAGCTTTAGAGTCACAAACTTGAGTCAGAGAATGGATAATAAAAGAAGTTTCAGTGCCGGGTGTGGTGGCGCACGCTTGTAATCCCCGCGCTTGGGAGGCAGAGACAGGAGGATCGTGCTGGTTCGAAGCCAGACGTGCCGGCTTAAGAGACCCTGTTTCCAAATAAAAACATATAAAAATAGGTCTGGGAGTGTAACCCAGAGGTAGAAGGGTTTCCAGGAACCCCAGTACCACCAATAAAAATAAATTAATTAATAAAAAAATAAAAGAAGTTTAAGAATAAGCAATATAAGATAATGGGTTAATTTAGCGTTTGTACTTTCTTTAATAACATGAGTGGGATAGTCACAAATGTCAATTCAGGGTGGCTTTTAAAAAATATAGGTATTTTTGCCGGGTGTGGTGGTGCACGCTTGTAATCCCAGCGCTTGGGAGGCTGAGACAGGAGGATCGCACAGGTTCAAAGCCAGCCTCAGCTACTTAGTGAGACCCTGTTTCTAAATAAAATATTAAAAAAAAAATAGGTCTGGGAGTATAGCCCGGAGGTAGAAAAGCTCGTGGGTTCCATCCCCCAGTACTATATATATATATATATATATATATATATATATATATGAATGCAGATTTTAAAACACAGATTAAAAAATATAGATTTCTTGGCCTTAGAAATTTTTATTCAAAATCAGACACACAGTCACAAAAAATAAGAAATCGGATGCTCTCCCTAATATGCGAAAGCTAGGGAGAAAATGGGTCATAGGAGGAACTCTAGATGAAGAAGGAGATTCTACAGATGAGCAAATAAAGTGACCTAACTGAGGGGATGGGAGGGGGAAGACAGAAATTATTTAATGCACATGATGTACATTAACAAACATGTCAATATCAGTCACCAAGCCAAACATGAGAAGGACAGAGGGGGAGGGAATGGATGGGACCTGGGAAAGGGCTAACTGGGGGATGTGTGCATGTATGTCTGTCTCCACCATCATGCATCCCATTAAGATGTATGAATAGAATGCACCAATTAAAAAAAGTAAAAACAAAACTAGACACAGCAACACATGTACCATCCTGGTACTTGGGAGGCTGGACTAGGAAAATCATAAGTTCAAGGCCAACCTGGACAACTTAGTGAGACCCTGTTTCAAAAATAAAATAAAAAAGGTAGGAGAGTATAGCTCAGAAGTAGAATACCTCTATATTCAATCCCTAGTACCATAAAAAAAAAAAACAACTGATTCAGTGAGTCTGAGGACTCAGAAAACTGTCTTTTGAAAACATGCCCAACTGACTGGTATGTGTTTGGCAATCATCAGCCTAAAGAATTGGGGATAGGGCAGACACTTGAACTTCCTGGCTTCCATTTTGGTACCTTGCTTGCCTTTACTTTTCTCTTGCCTACCTGGGTGTCTCCTGCCACTTGGTTACCTCCCTGTACAGTCCTCATAGCTCCACAGGGTTGCTGTGACGATTACCTGAGCTAATGTGTACAGAGTGCTAAAGATAGGGTTGGTACTTAGTAATCACTCAGTAAAAGTGAGTTGCCATTCTTATTACCTCTAGTTAAAATTATATAATGTGCCTGAACTATATGACTCATTGGACAGGCAGTAATATCTACTTTTGAAGGGAGGGTACTAGGATTTAAACCCAGGGGCATTCTACCTATGAACTAACTATACCCCCAGCCCTATTTTATTTTTTATTTTGAAACAAGGTCTCACAAAGTTATTAAAGCTGGCTGCTAACCTGTGATCTGCCTATCTCAGCCTCCCACATACTGGAATTACAGGCATATGCCACCACACCCAGGTTCAATAGTATATTTTGAATACAGTGGAATTAGGTCAACCTCCTATCACCACTAAGCGCAGCATCTCTCCTCCCACAGTAAACTTCCTGTTTGACTCTGGTGAGTTCTCACTTGGTGCCAGTCTGACTTTCTTGGGTTTGCTTTCTATTCTTTTGGCAGGATCCAGAGCAGGTCTAATCCCTCTTATGTTTTTTTGGAAATGCTCTTGACCGCTTGAGAGGCAGTAGCCTCCCACTCACGGTGTTTCAGTGGTTTGCTTCCATTCCTTTGTGGTTGTGTTTATGATTGTGGTATAATTATTTGGAACCAAGACTCAGTTTCTCTCGAGACAGGGATGTTCTGTAGACACAGTAAAATTCCTTAGACTTGGAAGGTCCCCAGGATGTAATACAATATTTCTCCTGGCTCTAGAACTACCAAGAGTGGACAGGATTCTACTGTTAAAACTAGAATGAGGGTAAAGATAGTTATTCATGTATTCATTTATTCAGCCAACGTTTCTGAGCACGTCTAATGAACCAGGCACTATATTAATATTGGGAAGAACAGAACATCCTTGCCCATTCTAGAACAGATTGTCTTTGTCATCTCTTCAGACCAGCACACACAGCACAGCCAGGCTAACCTCCACTCACTCCCGCTCACGGATACTGAATATTTAATGTATATTAGGCTAAAAATTTGGTAGGAAAGAGTCCCTGTCTCTCAAGAGTTCACAACTTGGTAATTAAGGAAGTGTAGAAAAACTAAAGTGCCCTATTTTCAAGTCCTGTTTAGAATGAGTAAAACATACTCGTGATTCTACCATGGGCTTAAGTACTGAAATAGAACGATAAGGGTTGTGCAGGAGCATAAGCAATACATTTACTTCAAAGGAGTCTTCCTTTTAATAATCATTTAACGAATGTCTACCACAAGCCTGGTCCTGGGCTTGGAAACTGAGAAAAACAGCTTCTGCTTTTATGTAACAGCATTTAGAAGTGTGGACCTTTAAAAGAAATCTGAGTTTACCTACCGTCTCTGAACCTCACCTTTCTCATCTGCACAATAGAGAAAATAATGTCTACCATACAACAGGTTCATTAAAAAGAACAAATAAGACTTTTAAAAAAATAATAATTTTCAGCTTTTTGTTCTATCACCATATAGAGTTAGTCACATAGTCCCCAATGTTGCCTTGGTCTATGAGCTTCCTAAGGGTGGTGACTGCCATATTTAGTTTGTATCTGCTTTGATTGTTGCTTGTTGGATTGACTGTCCCCAGCTTACATCTGGCTTCAGAGTCTGTTGACCAGAGGCTCTCATAGCTGCTGTCTCTTCTCCCACTTCATGAGCACCATCCATTGTTCAGAACCCTTGACTAGGCTGAGTTGGTTCTCACTATATGTTTTAGTCAACTTTTTGTCACTGTGACCAAAATACCTGACAAGAACAACTGAGATGACAACAGGTTTATTTGGGCTCACAGTTTCAGAGGTTCAGTCCTCGGTTGGCTGGCTTCAAGGCAGAAACATCATGGTGGCAGGGCTTGGTGGGGAACATCTGCTCTGCTAATGGCAGCCAGGAAATAGGGCAAGAGAGAGGAAGGGACCATGGACAGTCCTCAAAGCCTGTACACCCACAGTGACCTACTTCCTCCAGCTACACCTGCCCTGCCTACAGTTACCACCCAGTAAATGCATTCATGTTACTAATTGATCCATGTGTTTATCCACTGATGAGATTGCAGCCTTTGATTTGATTGTTCACCTCTGAGCATTTTTGCGTAGCCTACCCATGAACTTTTCCAGGGTACATTCTCTATCCAAACCATAATACTACCGAAAAAAACATAAATACCCAAAGCATCGTTCAGCTCACTCCTCCTCTCCTATAGGTTCTTGATGTGCCCTTTCAAATTCAATTATCAGCCGGGCGTGGTGGCGCACACTTGTAATCCCCGCGCTTGGGAGGCAGAGACAGGAGGATCGCACAGGTTCGAAGCCAGTCATGAGCGCTGGTTTAGGAGACCCTGTTTCCAAATAAAAAATATATATAAAATAGGTCTGGGAGTGTAGCCCAGAGGTAGAAGGGCTTCCAGGAACCCCAGTACCACCAAAAAAAAAAAAAAAAAAAAATTCAATTATCACCCACACGCAGGTTCTTGAACTCACCTGGCCCCTGGCCCCTCTCTTGCTGTCCACGTGGGCACTGGCTCATCTGCATACTGTTGACTTCCTGCCTTATCTGACTCATCAATCCAAGGTCAGTGTCTTGCCTGATACACCATGATCTACCTCAGAAGTGACCCCAACTGGCATTGAAGTCTCTCACCCTGACCCAGCATCCTACTAAACACCTTGCTATCAACTTCTGTGCCCTAGTGGGACTCCTGTTTCACCCTGAGTCACACGTGCACTGAGTTCTGAGAGTGTGCCAAACTCTGTGTAGGGAACATGCAGATGAATGACATGGTCCCTGCCTGAGACACCTGTTGCTGCTGCTGTTCTCAACATCCTCAAAATAAAAATGGTGCTTTTGGAAAAATAAAGTCTGCAGCTGATGATAGATTTCTATTTTATTTTATTTTGTGAATATATAGAGAATGGAATTGTTTTCCTGATTCCTTTTTTAGCAGGTTCATTGTTGGAGTATATAAAAGCTATTGATTCTTGTATGTTGATTTTGTATCCTGCCACTTTGCTGAATTTATTAGATTTAGAAGTCTTGTTCTTCTTTTTTTTTTTTTTTGGTGGTGGTACTGGGGGTGGAACCCAGAGGCTTTCTACCTCCGGGCTATACTCCCAGACCTTTTTTATACTTTATTTGGAGACAGGGTCTCACTAAGTTGCTGAGAGCCTCACTAAGTAGCTGAGGCTGGCTTCGAACCTGCGTCATCCTCCTGTCTCAGCCTCCCAACTGCAGGGATTACAAGCATGTGCCACCACGCCCAGCTTAGATTTAGAAGTCTTCTGATGGAGCTTTTAGAGTCTTCTAAGAATAGGATCATATCATTTATAAATAGAAATAACTTGACTTCTTCCTTTCCTATTTATATTCCTTCCCTTTCTCGTCTAATTGATATGGCTAAATTTTGACTACTACTTCTAATAGTAGTAATGTCCTTATTTTGTCCTGATTTTAGAGGAAATTATTTTAGTTGTTCCCCATTCATTATGATGTTTGCTTTGGGTTTGTTATATGATATTGAGGTAAGTTCCTTCTATTCCTGCTTTCTTCCAGTTTTTTTTTAATATCATAAATGGAATATTGAATTTCATTGAAGGCTTTTTCTGCATCTATGGGGATGATTATGTGATATTTATCCTTGATTCTATTTATGTAATATATTACATTTATTGATTTGCATATGTTGAACTATCCTTGTTTCCCTGGGATGAAACCAACTTGATCATAATGTATGACTGATGTAATATGTTGTTGAATGTGGTTTGCAAGTATTTTATTAAGGATTTTTGCATCTTACGTTCATTGAGGATATTGGTCTGTAGTTTTCACTCCTTAATATAACCTTATCCGGTTTTGTATCAAGGTATTACTGGCTTTGTCAAATGCATTTGGATGCATTCTTTCCCTTTCTGTCTTATGGAACAATTATTTGGTGCTAATTATTTAAAGATTTGGTAAGACAAGCATGGTGGCATATGCCAATAATCCTAGTACTTGGGAGGTTGATACAGGAGGATCTCAGGTTCAAACTAGCCTCAGCAATTTATCAAGAGTCTCACCAAGCCAGTGAGACCTTGTTTTAAAATAAAAAGCAAAAAGGGCTGGGAATGTAGCTCAGAGGTAGAGTGAAACTAGGTTCAATCTTTATTACCATACACACACAAAGAAAGATTTGATAAGCCGGGCGTGGTGGCGCGCGCTTGTAATCCCTGTGCTTGGGAGGCAGAGACAGGAGAATCGCGCAGGTTCGAAGCCAGCCGCACACGCTGACTTAGGAGACCTTGTTTCCAAAAAAAAAAAAAAAAAATGTAAAAATAGGTCTGGGGGTATAGCCCGGAGGTAGAAGGGCTTCCAGGAACCCCAGTACCACCAAAAAAAAAAAAAAAAAAAAAAAAAAAAAAAAAAAAAAAAGATAAAATCTAGTCCCAGGCTCTACTTTGCTGGGATGCTTTTTATTGATTTGCTTAGGTTTTCTATATCCTCTTGGTTCAAATTCAGTAGGTTATATGTGTCTAAAATTTTATTTCTTCTAGATTTTTAAAAATTTATTGAATACAAATTTTCAAAATAATCCCTAGTAATTCTTTGGATTTCAAAGGTGTCTGTTGTACAATCCCTTTTTTCATCTCTAATTTTATTAATATAGGTCATCTCTCTCTCTCTGTTGGTTAGTTTGGCTAAGAGTTAATCAGTTTTATTTATCTTTTAAGAGAACCAATTCTTTACTTCACAGATCCTTCGTATTCTTCTTTTACTCTCTATTTCAGCTCTGATTTTTGCTATTTCTTTCCTGCTGCTGGTTTGGGGGTTGGCTTGTTCTTGTTTTTCTGAGAACTTGCATAACCGTCATTAGGCTGCTTACATGTGAACCTTCTGAGTTCTTATGTAGGCATGCGTAGCTATATACTTCCCTCTTAGAACAACTGCCTTTACTACTGGCACCTTGAATTTAGCCCAGTGAGAACCATTTTAGATATTTGACTTCTCCAACTGTTAAATAACAAATTTCTGTTGTTCTAAGCCACTAAGATTGTGGACATTTGTTATAATACTCGTAGGAAACTAATAGAGTGGAAATTAAAGAGGGGAATATAGTTCACCGTGAATGCTACAAGAGTACTCAGAAGGCACTCACCCCATCTGATCTTAGTGGGAATGGTGGCTGGGAAGTCAGGCGATGCTTTCTAACAGGAGAAGGCCTCGGAGAGAAGGAAAGAAGCTGGACAATATTGTACTGTCACTGTGCCAGGCAAGCAATGACCTGGTACATCCCAAGTCCAATGAAGAGCTGTGGGAGGATCTAGGCCCAGACGGTGAGTGACGTATGCAAAGAGTTAACCAGGCTGGCTCCTCTGCTCAACATTCCTCCCTTTGGGAGAGGGATCTATCTAGAGTTCAAAATAGCAACGGTACATGAACAATTTATATTATGGCATATTCATGCAGTGGACTATTTTACCATGTCATGGTTTGGAAGTCAAATGTCCCCCAGACCTTATGCTCCAAGGTGGGTCCCTGAATATGTGACCATGGGGCCTGTATATGTCTCTTGCATCCCCTTGATCTGTCTGCTCCCCACCAGGATACCCCGAGGAAGTGTAGCTGCAGCAGAAACTGGCCCCCAAATGCCTTTGACCCTCTCCAGATCTGTAAGCAAATAAAACTCTCCTTCCTTTAAGTGTTGCAGGCCAGGTGTTCAGATCACAGAGGCGAAAATGCTGATGGAAACAAATCTCAATTAAAATGCAAATAAAAATTGTTTTATAGGGGGAAAAATCATAAAAGGCACAAACCCTTTGACCCAGAAATTGACACCACTAGGAACTTATCCTCTACAAGTGTTGTCATAGGAGTTCAAAGGTGAATGTGTCAGGAGACGCCCTGCTGAAGGGTTTCTACTAGCTATAAACTAGTAATAATTCAAGTATTCATAGATACGTCATTAGTTATATTCATGGTATCTATGATGTAACATTCCATTACACTTATTAATTTATTTATTTCACTGAGTATTGAACCCAGGGGCATTATACCCCTGGGCTACAGTCCCAGCTGGTTTTATTTTTTATTCTGAAACAGGGTCTTTTGACTTTGTGGAGACTGTCCTCAAAGCTGTGGTGGCACACGCCTGTAATCCCAGTACTTGGAAGGATGAGACAGGAGGATCAAAGATTTGAGAACAGCCTCAGCAAGTAGTGAAACCGTAGCCACTCATGAGACCCTGTTTCAAAACAAAAAATAAAATAAGGTTAGGGGTATATCTCAGAGGTATAATGCCTCTGGGTTCAATCCCTACTACCACAAAAACAAAACAAAACAAAAGTAAAAATGGTATATCTATTTTGGTTTGTAAGTAGAATGACTATAAGACTTATCTAAACCAGAATACTTTTGACAGTAGAAAGGAATTTTATTGATTATACTTGGAAGAAGCTGTAAGCTAGGACTGTCCCAGGCAAACGTGGACATATGATCATGCTACTGATTAAAAAGAAAAAAAATCTCCAAAGTATGATAGCATCATTTCACTTGTAGTGTGTGTGTGTGTGTGTGTGTGTGTGTGTGTGTGTGTGTGTGTGTTGAGAATCGAACCCTGGAGCATTCTACCTCCAAGGTACACTCCTCATCCCTATTTTATTTTTATTTTGAAACATGGTCTCAGTTGTGGAAGGCCTCACTAAGTTGCTGATTCTGGCTGTTGACCTATGATCCTCCTGTTTCAGCCTCCCAAGTACTGGAATTATAATCGTGTGTGCCACCACACCCAGCTTTCATTTGTAATTTTTTTTTTTTTGGTGGTACTGGGGTTTCTAGAAGCCCTTCTACCTCCGGGCTACACTCCCAGACCTATTTTTGCATTTTTTATTTGGAAACAGGGTCTCCTAAGCCAGCGCAGGCGGCTGGCTTCGAACCTGCACGATCCTCCTGTCTCTGCCTCCCAAGCGCGGGGATTACAAGTGTGTGCCACCATGCCCGGCACATTTGTAATTTTTTAAAGGAAAAAAACTCCTAGGACATGTTCTTCTAGGACTTTTGCATAAGTACTTTTTTATAAGTATGTTTAAGAAGCTGCTGGCTTGTAGCTGGCTGTGTTCATATGGTAGAGAGAAGGATTTCTCTTTCTCCTTTTTTCCTTTTCTTATAAGGCCACCTGTTGTATCTCTATCCATATAACCCTATAACCTTAATTTCTCCCCTAAAAGCCTTATCTCCAAATACAGTTACATAGGAAATTAGAGCTTTAATGTATGAATCTGGTGGTTCAACACAATTTAATACATATAATTCATTAGCAGAGCTGACAATATAATTTCAATCCCAAAGGCTAACCTAAGACCCAAGAAAAGCTGATACTTCCTTTCAAGCCTGAAAGTTGGAATAGACTGACATCCCAGCGTGAGCAGTGATGCAGGAAGAGATCCCCTGACACCCCAAGGTCAGTCTTTTTATCCTATCCAGGTCTTCAATTGATGCAGCCCACCTGTATTAGGGGGCATGTGTTTTATTCATTCTATAGACTCAGATATGAATCTCATTCTAAAACACCCTCAGGGACACATTCAGAATGATGCTTGACTAAATAAATATCTGATGGCTCACTTAAGTTGACACATAAAATTAACCATCACAAAATACAAATTTGCCTGGGTACAGATTTTATTACTTTTTTTTTTTTTTTGGCGGGTCTGGGGATGGAACCCAGGGGCATTCGACGACTGAGCTACACCCCCTGCCCTATTTTTTATTCTTTATTTCAAAACAGGGTCTCACTAAGTTATGGAGTGCCTCACTAAGTAGCTGAGGCTGTCCGTGAACTGCGATCCTCCTGTCTCAGCCTCCCGAATGCTGGGATTACAGGCGTGCTCCACCATGCCCAGCTCTTATTACTTTTATAATAAAAATAAACATTTAAATAAAGCCATGGTAAATCCCACTTTCATTGTAGAATTTGTTCTCAACCATTTTTTAGTTCATAGGTCAGCTCCCTTGCTAGTCTCTTCTCTCTTAATCCCAACCTCATCTCCTCATATACCACCAATTTGAATCTCAACAGTTGCCAACAGGAGGTTATAGAAAAACAAAGTTTTTTAAAATAATGACACAGATCAGCATCACATATGATTTTAAAATTCCCTTAGATTTCCAACTGGGACAGTTATAAAAGGAGAAGCTACATTTTCCAGAGAACCAGTATCTCTAAAGCTATAAACTTTCCACTTAGAATGGAAGGAACAGGTACCCATTTCTAGAAAATATTTTCCCTTTATATTCTAAATTCTACTGCAAGGTAGTGTATTCTTTCTCCCACTCCTTTTTCCCTTGGAAATTTTTTTTTTTTTTTTTTTTTTTTTTTTTTTTTTTTTTAGTTTTCCTCCTTTCAGTGATAAGTTTCTTCCAAGAAGGGAAAAGTTGAATTTGAGGTCATTTGTCCACCCACTTCCTGAGAAGAGGCCACTTCCGTAGCCCTCATTATGGCCCTGCCTGAGGATACAGGGAGGGACTCTTCCGTGGCTTGGTGATTTGGTCAGACTGCTTTAGAGGGGTCAAGTTTGTCCAAGACTTGTAGATTTCCATGATTTTTTTTAAAACCTTGCCTCTCAGGGAAAAGAAGTTGATAGAAACACCTGGTTCAAAGGGCTGAGAGGGAAGAGGTAATTTCATGATTAGCTTCTTCCTGAATAGCTTCTTACTAGGAAGAATCCCTGTCTGACTCACTCTGTCCTGGCCTTTCCCTACCCCTCAGCTTCATTGGAACCTTCTAGAGCTCCTCCTCACAGCCAAGGGAGAGTGCAGAGACAGCAAAACAGCCGGTGGCTGAGCCAGGGTCTGACCATGTCGGGTCTGACCACGTTGGGTCTGACCAACCTTGTCAACACACACCTGCCTGTCCCTCCTCTCTTGGGAAAAGGGGGCTTCTGCAGCCCTGGAAAACCTGTTCCTCCTGCTCCTCACGTTGCTTTCCACTCACTCCCATCTTTCTGTCCCTACTCCTGTTTAAAAACTCTCCACTTTTCATGGGAACCTTTCAGTCCTATCTTTTCCTTGAAAATTCCACTAACACTGATGTAATCCTAAGAAGAGGGTGGATTTATTATTTATTTATTTATTTATTTATTTATTTATTTATTTGGTGGTACTGGGGTTCCTGGAAACCCTTCTACATCCGTGCTACACTCCCGGACCTATTTTATACTTTTTTTTTTTTTTTTTGGAAACAGGGTCTCTGAAGCCAGCGTGGCCTGCAAGATCCTCCTGTCTCCGCCTCCCAAGCACGGGGATTACAAGCGTGCGCCACCACGCCCAGCTAAGAGGGTGGATTTTAAAAGCTGCTTTTTAAAAAGATGCAAAAGATTATTGATTATTGCTGGGTGTGGTGGTGCAGTTTTGTAATCCCAGCATTCGGGAGACTGAGACCAGAGGATCGTGGTTCTCGGACAGCCTCAGCTACTTAGTGAGGCCCTCTGCAACTTAGTGAGACCTGTTTCAAAAATAAAGAATAAAAAATATGGCGGGGGGGGGGTAACTCAGAGGTAGAATGACCCTGGGTTTCATCCCCATACCCGCAAAAAAAAAAAAAAAAAAAAAAAAAAAGATTATTACTGTCATCACTGGTGACGTTTAGAATCATTCACTAGGGTGGTGCACATTCAATGTCCGGCTCAGCCCAGTGAAAGGCTGTGCAGGTGGATGTTCTGGGCTGCTCTTTGGCCCTGTGACCTAGAACAGCAGCAGGCTGCCCTGAAAGCCTGGTGGGCCCAAGGCTCTGCTCAGAAGAAAGCTAAGCCGGCCAGAACTGGCCCGATGGAGGCTGGCCCAGGGAGAAACTGCCTGCGGTTTGCACATTAAATCCCAAGCTATTTTGCCACAAATACAAAGGAATCGCTTTCTCTGAGAAGTCAGCTCTTCCCGCTGCCTATCTGGTGCCACCCAAACAACACTTGGTGGCTTTCTCAGAGCATAGCGGGCTACAGCTGGTCTCAGGACAAAACCTGGATACTGTTCAGCCCGGCATTCTACCTCCACCCGCAGGACCCAACCCATCACATTTCCAGCTGTGTTATTAGAAAGAGAATCTGGGCAAGAGTCAGATAATGCTAAAGTGTTAAGAGGTACAAGGAAATTCAAGAGAAATCCTAAACCTTCTGAATAAGGTAAACACGTCCTAGATATTTCAGAACTGATTGCTAAATAACAACCTGGAAACTTGTTGGTTTCCTAAAAAAAAGTAAGAAAAAGAAAGAAAGAGAAGTGTGTCTTTAGAAAATAAACTGAAGATGTGTTCTTTATTCTTTTTTTTTTTTTTTTTTGTGGTAATGAGGATGGAGCTCAGGGCCATTTTACCTCAAGTTACACTCCCAGCCCTACTTTTAATCTTTATTTTGAAAGAGGGTCTCACTGAGTTGCAAAGGGCCTCACTCAGAATTGAACCCAGAGGCATTTCACCACCTACCTACACCCCTGACCCTTTTAATTTTTCATTTTGAAAGAGAGTCTTTCTATGTTGCCGAGGCTGTTCTGTCCTCCAACCTGTGATCTTCCTTCTCAGCCTTCTAACTACTAGGATTACAGGTATGTACCACCAAACCTGGCTCTTTATTCTGGTATTAAGAGTTGTTTTATTTATTTATTTGTTTATTTTTTTGCTTTTAATGTTAAAATATTTTTCTTTTATAAAATGATGTTGATGGTAGATGGCAGTTAAAAAAAATTTTTTTTTTTGTACTAGGGGCTAAATCCAGGGACACTATACCATTGAGCTACATCCCAAGCACAATCTCCTCCCCTTTTAATTTTTTATTTTAATTCCATCTTGCTATGTTTTCCAAATTGGCGTCCGACTTGAAAATCTTCCTGCCTCAACCTCTGGGGTCTCTGGGATTATAGGGTGACCACCTCTCCAGGCAACAATAGTGTGTGTGTGTGTGTGTGTGTGTGTGTGTGTGTGTGTGTATGGTTTACTGGAGATTGAACCCAGAGGACTTCTACCCTCAGTCCTTTTTTATTTTTATTTTTATTTTGAAACAGGGTCTTGCTAAGTTGCTGAATGCCTTGCTAAATTCCTGAGGCTGGCCTTGGACCTTGAATCCTCCTGCCTCAGGCTTCCAAGTACTGGGATTATAGGTGTGTGCCACCATGCCTGGTAATTTCATTTGATTTTATTTTTGTGGTATTGGGGGTGGAACCTGTACCAGTATTGGGAATGGCTTAGGGAGATTTGAGAAAGCTCTGCTTATTAACACATATATTTCAGAAATAATTGTGTCAAAATGGCAGACCTGGAGAGAGAAAGGCTTGGCTTAGGTCAGGAAGCAAACAGCTATTGAAATTTAGACTGACTTAGCTAAAAGTAATTAGCAAATCGATAGGAGAGGGGAGAACTAGGACTTTCTCTGTCTAAAGACAGATCTACATGATTAGGTAATCTAGCTAGGATAGGAGGAGGGGGTCTACCTGACCTTTGATCATGACCTTCATGAAAAGAGACCTCAGTGGAAAAGACACCTGGGCTCCACCTTGGCATGGAAATAAGGGGGCTATGTCTGAAGTATGTAAACAAGATGGCGGTCATGTGTATAAAAAAGCCGGGTCCACGTGGGGTCCCTTTGGTGAATTCGCTCGAATCGCCCTCCCGTGCCATTTCTGAATGGCATGGGACTTTAACTGTCTTCTATATTTCTATCTTTTTAATAAACTTCTTTAAATCTTCAGCAAGAGTCCAAGCTAATGTATATTCACCCTTAGCTCAGGACAAGAACCCGCGGTTTTTCTGTTTTGGGTTTTTTTGCGTGTTTTGAGGGAAACTGTGTCTGGAACCCTAACAAGGGCCATCGGGGACAGTTTCCCCAAAGGCCATATCATCAAATGACCATATCATCCCACACCGTAACAGAACCCAGGGGCATTCCACCTCCAAGCTATACTCCCTGCTCTATTTTTTTATTCTTTCTTTTGAAACAGAATCTCACTAAGTTGCAGAGGGCCTCAATAGGTAGCTGAGGCTGTCCGAGAACCCACAATCCTCCTGTCTCAGCCTCCCAAGTACTGGGATTACAAGTGTGCACCACCATGCTTGGCATGCCTAGTGATTTTTTTTTTTTTTTTTTTTTGGTGGAACTGGGGTTCCTGGAAGCCCTTCTACCTCCAGGCTACACTCCCAGACCTATTTTTACATTTTTTAAATTTGGAAACAGGGTCTCCTAAGCCAGCGCGCGTGGCTGGCTTCGAACCTGCGTGATCCTCCTGTCTCTGCCTCCCAAGCGCGGGGATTACAAGCGTGCGCCACCACGCCCGGCATGCCTAGTGATTTTAATGCACTTTTTATTTATTTTTAATTTGGGGAGTAGTAAGGACTGAACCCAAGTACTTTCTAACTCTGAGCTATGCCCTCAGCCCTATTTTATTTTTTATTTTGAAACAGGGTCTCACTAAGTTATGGAGGGCCTCACTAATTGCTGAAGCTGGCTGCAAACCTGTGATCCTCCTGTCTCAGCCTCCCAAGTACTAGGGTTACAGGTAGGCTGAGACAGGAAGATCACAGGTTCCAGTACAGCCTCAGCAAGTAGTGAGACTCTATCAACGTAGCAAGATCCTGTTTCAAAATAAAAATAAAATAGAGCTAAGAGTGTAGCTCAAAGGTAGAATGCCCATGGGTTCAATCCTCAGTACCACACAAAAATAAATAAATAATTATTGTACTTGAAATCTCAAAACTTGAGTACCACTGGGTTATATGATTCACTAAAGGCCATATATGTGAGAGCCAGCACTAGATTCAAATATGTATTTATTTTCATATACATATATATGAAAATATATATATATATATGGAGAGAGAGAGGGTCAGATCTGACCTATGGTTAATAGAACAAACTTTGTTAATAGAACAAAACTAAAATCCACCCCTGCTGGGCATGGTGGCACACGCTTGTAATCCCAGCATTTGGGAGGCTGAGACCTGAGAATCGCAGTTTGCGGATAGCCTCAGCTACTTAGTGAGGCCCTCTGCAACTCAGTGAGACACTGTTTCAAAATAAAGAATAAAAACTTGGGCAGGGAGTGTAGCTCCAAGGTCAAATGCCTCTGGGTTCCATCCCCAGACCCACACACACAAAAATAAATAAATAAACAAAATAAAAATCCACACCTTTATTTTGTGTGTGTGTGTGTGTGTGTGTGTGTGTATACATATATATATGTATATATATACACACACATGCATATGCACACATATAAAAACACAGCTATATATGTATATACACATATACGTATATGTTTCGTATATCATATATTACATATATGATTTAATTTCTATCTTACCTGTTTAAAAACTACAGTAAACATTGATGGCCCCAATAAACCACTTTTTTTTTTACTGGATATTGAACCCAGAGGCATTCTTTTTTTATTATTAATTTATTTTTTAAATTGGTGCATTGTAGTCATATATCAATCACATTGGAGTACAAGACTTGAGAGGATATACAAGCACACATCATCCAATTAGCCCTCCTCCAGCCCCCATCCAATTTCCTCCCCCTCCCTCCATCCCACGCTTCTTTGGTGATTTACTTTGATACATTTGTTTATGTACCTCCTGCGTTTTAAAGAGGCTTCGTCCTCCAGTATTACATACCCTCTGATTGGTCACATTAGTTGCTTCACTATAGGGCCCTTTCTATAGCTCAACCTCTTCCTGTTGCCCTTTTCCTCCTAGTTATTGCTGATTAAGAGAAGTGTCTGATTTATATTTTCTGCGATATTTCTCTGTGCATGCTGCGTTGCAAGTACCGATCCCACTCTTGATGGTCCCAGTAGTGGCCTGGCTACTCAGTGGACTGATCCAGACCTCGCTGGCTCAAGCAGCGGCCTTGCCTCATGGGACGCCCCAGTTCTGGTCTTGCTGGCCCCTGCACCGGTCTAACCCCTAAGCTGGCTTTGGTCCCGGCCTTGGAGGCCGCAGGAGTGAACTTACCTCATGCCAGGCTCCGATGCTGGCCACTGGCCCCTGCACCGGCCTAACCCCTTGGCAGGATTCCAGTCCCGGCCTCGGAGGCCCCAGCACCGGCCTAGACTTACGGCAGGCTCCAATGCCGGCCTCATTGGCCCCAGCACCGGCCTAACCCCTCGGCAGTTTCCGTTCCCGGCCTAGGAGATCCAGCACTGGCCATGTCTCACGGCAGGCTCCGATGCTGGCCTCGCCTCACGGCAGGCTCCGATGCCGGCCTCGCTGGCCCCAGCACCGGTCTAGCCCTTTGGCAGGTTGTTATCCTGGCCTCAGAGGCCCCAGTACTGGCCTTGCCTCACAGCAGGCTCCGATGCCGGCCTCGCTGGCCCCAGCACTGGCCTAACCCCTCAGCAGGCTCTTATCCTGGCCTCGGATGCCCCAGTACCGGCCTTGCCTCAAGGTAGGCTCCAATCCCGGTCTCGGAGGCCTCAGCACCGGCCTTGCCTCATGGCAGGCTCCAATGCCGGCCTCGCTGGCCCCAGCATCGGCCTCACCCCTCGGCAGGCTCCAATCCCGGCCTCGGAGGCCCCAGTACCGGCCTTGCCTCACGGCAGGCTCCAGTGCCTGCCTCACTGGCCCCAGCACTGGCCTAACCCCTCAGCAGGCTCTTATCCTGGCCTCGGAGGCCCCAGCACCGGCCATGCCTCACGGCAGGCTCCGATGCCGGCCTTGCTGGCCCCAGCACCGGCCTAACCCCTCGGCAGGCTCTTATCCTGGCCTCGGAGGCCCCAGTACCGGCCTTGCCTTATGGCAGGCTCCGATGCCGGCCTCGCTGGCCCCAGCACCGGCCTAACCCCTCGGCCGGCTCCGATACTGGCCTCGGAGGTCCCAGCACCGGCCATGCCTCACGGCAGGCTGCGATGCTGGCCTCACTGGCTCCAGCACCGGCCTAACCCCTCGGCAGGCTCCGATCCTGGCATTGGAGGCCCCAGCACCGGCCATGCCTCATGGCAGGCTCCGATGCCGGCCTCGCTGGCCCCAGCACCGGCCTAACCCCTCGGCAGGCTCTTATCCTGGCCTTGGAGGCCCCAGTACCGGCCTTGCCTCAAGGCAGGCTCCGATGCCGGCCTCGCTGGCCCCAGCACCGGCCTAACCCCTCAGCTGGCTCCGATACTGGCCTCGGAGGTCCCAGCACCGGCCATGCCTCACGGCAGGCTGCGATGCCGGCCTCACTGGCCCCAGCACTGGCCTAACCCCTCGGCAGGCTCTTATCCTGGCCTCGGAGGCCCCAGTATCGGCCTTGCCTCAAGGCAGGCTCCAATGCCGGCCTCGCTGGCCCCAGCACTGGCCTAACCCCTCGGCAGGCTCTTATCCCGGCCTCAGAGGCCCCAGCACCGGCCATGCCTCACAGCAGGCTCCGATGCCGGCCTCGCTGGCCCCAGCACCGGCCTAATCCCTTGGCAGGCTCTTATCCCAGCCTCGGATGCCCCAGTACCGGCCTTGCCTCAAGGCAGGCTCCAATCCCGGCCTCGGAGGCCCCAGCACCGGCCTTGCCTTACAGCAGGCTCCGATGCCGGCCTCGCTGGCCCCAGCATTGGCCTAACCCCTCAGCAGGCTCTTATCCTGACCTCGGAGGCCCCAGTACCGGCCTTGCCTCATGGCAGGCTTTGATGCCGGCCTCGCTGGCCCCAGCACCGGCCTAACCCCTCAGCAGGCTCCGGTCCCATCCTCGGAGGCCCCAGCACCGGCCTTGCCTCACGGCAGGCTCCGATGCCGGCCTCGCTGACCCCAGCACCGGCCTAACCCCTCGGCAGGCTCTTATCCTGGCCTCGGAGGCCCCAGTACCGGCCTTGCCTCACGGCAGGCTCCGATGCCGGCCTCGCTGGCCCCAGCACCGGCCTAACCCCTCAGCAGGTTCCGGACCCCACCTTGGAGGCCCCAGCACAAGCCTTGCCTCATGGCAGGCTCCAATGCCGGCCTCGCTGACCCCAGCATCGGTCAAACCCCTCTGCAGGTTCCAATCCCAGCCACGGAGGCCTCAGTAGTGGCCTTGCCTCACAGCAGCTCTGATGTCGGCCACTGGCGCCGGCGCCCGCCTAACCCTTTAGCAGGTTCCGATCACTGTCTCTGTGGTTATTATTTCCAAGGTTCCAGGTGTAATGTATCAGATCTCTGCCTCCCCTGAGTATTGGCCACTGGCATTGCCACTGCCTCCACCGTTTCAAATCCTTCCCAGGCTCTTTTTCCACTCTGAATGTTGTCCAGTGTTCCTAAGCATGCGTGATGGTAGCATTCGACATTTGGTGTAATTTCTCCAAAAAAATAAAGTTGGTAGGATCCGGTTTCTGCTTCTCCTGAATACAAGTCTCCACCACCATCGCGGAGAACTCTTTCAACACCGCATTTCTCCTTGGTCTCCGCTAAACTCTCTCCTTACAGGTGATGTCTGAGATTCTTAACAATATAGAGAAATAGCAGTCCTCTTTCACGGCCAATTTTTCCATAAGTTCCAGTGCATTTAGATAAGTTTTGTCTGCGTCTCCAGTGTCCTGGCATCCATAACGGCTTTCTTACCTCCTCTCCGATATTTTTCTTTATCTTTTTCTGTTCTGGGCCCAGTTTCTCCAGGGGTCTGGCCCAGAGTCCCGAGACCCGGGCCCGGCTGGCGTGCCCCGCGCGCAACCCCTGCCCAGAACCCAGCGTCTTACTGGGCCCGGTTTCTCCAGGGGTCTGGCGTGCTACGCGCAGTTCGGCCTGGGGCCCAGAGTCCCGCGACCCGGTCCCTGGCTGGTGTGCGCCGCGCGTGACCCCCGCCCAGAACTCAGCGTCTGAACCCAGAGGCATTCTATCTCAAGCGATACCCCACACACAAGCACACATTTTATATTTTATTTTGAAGCAGGATCATGCTAAGTTGTTGAGGGCCTCGATACATTGCTGAGACTGGCCTGAAACCTGAGATTCTCCTATCTCTGCCTCCCAAGGAATGAAATTACAGGCATGGGCCTCCGCGCCTGGCTAGTCATGCCCTTTTGAAGTTATTTTTCCACACAAACTCTGGGGGCTAATGTGTGACTTTTTTTGCCAACGAGATAGTAATAAACATAAAGCAAGTGAATAAATTCTTGCACACTGGGGCTCAACTTCTTGAAATGCTCTCTGGGGAATCCAGGCGCCATGCTGTGTGGATTCCAGACTAACCTGCTGGAGAGTGCAGCCCTGGAGCAGAGGGCCCTGCAGTGAGAGGCCTGGAGAATGATATGTATGGGGAGAGTGGCCAGCCAGGCCCTCAGCAGAGATCTCAGGCATGTGAATGAAGCCCTCTTGGAGGCTCCCATCCCAGCTAAGCTTCCAGATGACTGAAGATGCATGAGAGACTTAAAGCCGATCAGGAGAAGAGCCACCCAATGGATCCCTGCCCAGATTCCAGCCCAGCTGGAATCTAATGAATAGTTTTTTGAAGTCACTAAATTTTGAGTGTTTTTTTTTTTTTTAATGCAACAATAGTGTGGAGGGTTGGGCAGGGGGGTTACTTGGGATTGAACCTAGAGGTTTTCAACCACTGGCCTACCTACCTAGTCCATTTTATTTTTTATTTAGAAACAGGGTCTCGCTAAATTACTGCATACTAGCCAGGCATGGTGGCTCACGCTTGGGAGTGAGTACTTGGGAGGCTGAGACAGGAGGATTGCACAAGTTTGTGGCCAGCCTCAGCTATTTAGTGAGGCCCTCTGCAACTTAGTGAGATCCTGTTTCAAAATAAAGAATAAAAAATAGAGCTGGAGGTATAGCTAGGAGGTGGGATACTCCTAGGTTCAATTCCCAATACAGAAAAAAATTTTTTTACTGCATACTGGCCTTGACACTGCCATTCTCCTGTCTCAGCCTCCCAAGAACTGTATTCTACCATACCCGACAAAAATAGATAATTAATAGACAATTAATTATGAAGAGCAGACATACACACATACACAGAATCCAGCCACACAAGGCCACAGTTGCTGGATCAAATACTTACACTAGCAGTAAAAAGTCCAAAGGATAGAGCAAACTAAGCTGGAATGAAACCATTAAGGAAGTGCTCCAGGCCTGAATGACAGACAAGATTTGAATACGTGGTGAAAAAAATCTAAACAAGGAAGAACCAGAGCAAAGGCTCATTCTTCTCTGGATTATGTGCCTTCAAATGGAGACTGTGAGGGCTAAAAGAGTTCCTAAGGACTGACTCTAATGATGAACTTTCAATTATCATTTTAGGAAATTACTTGAGCTAAACTGGGTGTGTTGGTATATGCTGTAATCCTAGTATTTGGGAGGTTGAGACAGGAGGGTTGCGAGTTCAAGGTCAGCCCCAGTAATTTAAAGAGGCCCTCAGCAATTTAGCAACATCCTGTTTCAAAATAAAAAATTAAGACGGGCATGGTGGCACAGGCTTGAAATCCCCACTCTTGGGAGGCTGAGACAGGAGGATCACACAGGTTCAAAGCCAGCCTCAGCTATTTAGTGAGGTTCTCAGCAACTTAGTGAGACCCTGTTTCCAAATAAATTATTTTAAAAAATAGGGCTGGGGTGTAGCCCAGAGGTACAACCCCCAGTACCACAAAAAATTAAAAATAAAAAAAAATTAAAATTAAAAAAAGCTGCGGGTGTATATTGGAGGTAGAATGCCCCTGGGTTCAACAATCAGTACAAAGAAGAAAGGGAGGGGGGAAAGAGAAGAGAAAAGGAAAAGAAAAGAAGTGAAAAGGAGAGAAAGAAGAAAAAAATTTTTCCTTGGGCTAAATTCCTAAGGTTCTAACAGGGACTTCTTAGGAGGAATAGCCAGGAACACCTCTGTTGATAGCTTCCAATGTTTAAAGTGGTCAAATGCTAGATCACAGGGTCCTATTTTTATCTCTGTGGGCCCATCTAGTGAGAAGCTTTGGTTTCAAGTTGTTAATCTACTCTTTGAAGACAAATTGCTTCTCTACCACCTGGCATTTGGGTTCCCAGATGTTGCCACAATTAACTGAGATGCAGAGTTGCACAATTACCACTTTATATTTTAGGTGACTGTTCATTTCTCTTTATTATCCACCTTACTTAGCATGAGATCCCCATGGACAAAAATTTGTTTTGTTCAACTTTGTGTCTCTGATGCTTACATAGTAGTCAGAACATAGTAAGTATTCAATAAATATGTAATTAAGCCAGGCTAATAAATAGTTGTTGGGTTTTTTTTCCTTATGACACCATGAAAATTTATTTCTAACATATATATCCAATGTATAATGGCATAAATAGTTGTTTTAATTACTCTGGTAATCCCAGTATTTGGGAGGCTGAGACAGGAGGATTGTAGGTTCAAGGCCAGCCCCAGTAAATTTGCAAGACCTTGTCTAAAATAAAAAATAAAAAGGGCTAGGGGTGTGGCTTGGAGGCAAAATGTTTCTCAGCTCAATACTTAGTACCATAAAAATAAAACAAATGTGGAATGAATGAATAAATGAATGAGAATCTCAGAATATAATCTCCATAGCTGGGCATGGTGGCACACATCTATAATCCTAGTACTTGAGAGGCTGAGACAGGAGGATCCCAGGTTCAAGGACAGCCTCAGCAACATAGCGAAACTCTCAGTCACCTAGCAAGACCCTGTTTCACAATAAAAATAAATAGGGCTGGGAATATAACTCAGAGGTAGAATGTCCCTGGGTTCAATCGCCAGTACCACAAAACAAACAAAAACAAACAAACAAACAAAAGAATATACCCTCCACAAAAACAGGCAAATTGGAAAACACACTAGGCATAAAACATCAGCAACATTTATTGGCACAACTTTGTTCCAATTCTATGCTAAACACTTTATGAAGCTTTTGTTCCTGTTTGTTTTAGTTAGATTTGGAGAGCTTGTTTATCTGCAGAACGGGAATCTAGCTAACCCCTGGTCTTCCCTAGTCTAAGTTTTCTAGCTTTCATCCTACACACTGGGTATAGCCCAGCCGCTCTTATCTGAGAGTCCAAGTGGAGGCAGCCCACAGGGGGAGACTGAAAAGGACATCTTAGAGGACTCGGGACTTTTGCTTAAGTCCCAGAAAAGAACCCGAGTTCATGCTGAGGAGGATTAGGATGCAGACAGAAGAGGCTCTCGGAGTCTTAGCAGACCTTTTCATTGGCACAAGGAGAGGGGACTTGGCACCAGCCTGTGGTGGGAATCACGAGGACGAGTCTTTCCCAGGCTGCTCTGTGCTTCCTGCGGACTAAGTTACTGTTCTCCAGAAGGACTGACGGGCAGGAGAGGGCAGCCTGATCTTCCTGTTCATCGGGTGGGGTGTTAACACTCAGCCCTATTTCCCCAAAGTCTCATGAGTAAGACCTAGAGCTAGGGGTGGGACAGGGGTTGGCACTGGGGATGAGGTCAGCAAGGGACCTTGGGCTCAGGAAGGACAGGGTGCTGGAGTGACTCAGTGTGGCGCTGCCTTTAGCAGGCAGGGGCAGATCTCATGAACGTGTCTGTGGCCTATCTGTGCCCGTGACTCTGCCGACACCATTTGGCAGCTGCAGGGCAATAAGGTAGGCTGTAGCTTGGTCCTTAATGTTGCTGGCTCAGATCTTAACATAGCCACTCACTGTCTCTGCGGCCCTGGTAAAATCATTGAAACTTTATTTGTTCATTCAACGATTTTTTTTTTCTTCTAGCATATGCTACATGCCAAGCACTGGAGATAAAATGCAATAAGCAAAAAGGCAAAAAAAAAAAAAAAAGCCCCTGTCCTCATGTGGCTTGCCCTTGCCTTCGAGGGGAGGAAAGTAGATGCCTTGCCTAGGTGGCAGGTGCTAGAGCAGAGCCAGAAGGAAGGGGCATAGGTGGTGACAGGGGAGAGTGGCGTTTGCTATGACAGATGAGGTGGCAGGGGAAACGCCTTTGATAAGCTGATATTTGAACAGAGCCTCCAAGGAAATAAAGGATGGAGCCACAGGCTCACTGGGAGAAAAGGTTTCCAGGCAGAAGGAAAGGGGAGTGCAAAGTCTCTGAGGCAGGCGCATCCTTGGTGCTTGAGGATGGAGGGAGGGAGAGCTCAGGGGTGCGGTCGTGGAGTGCTGGGGGCTCTTGTAAAGGCTTTAGCTGGTGGTTGGAGTGTGCTGAGGAATGACGAGAGTGCCACAATCAGAACTGGCTCTTACCAGGATCGCCTGGGCTGCTCGCTCAGGGTGGATGGCACAGGGCAAGTGCGGAAGCCCCGGTGAGTTCCGGAGTAGACTTTACGTTGGACTTGGACCAGAAGGCTAGCAGCAGGGGTGCTGAGAGGTGGGCAAATTATGGATATAAAAGTAGCCACAGAAAGATTATTAGCTGGTGTGTTAGATATGGGGAACCAGAGGAAGAGTGGAGGCAAGGAGGATGCCAAGGGTTTGGTGCAATTGACATTTATTGTAGTGGGTTTAGATTTAGGGAGGACTCTAAAGTTTGGCTGTCAGACAGTTAACTCTGAGATGCTTCTTAGACAGAGTTATCCTGAATCAAGGCACTGCCTGGGGCTTCTAGCCAATGTGGCCTGGTCTTTGGATATAGACTGCCTCCATCAAGGGATGATAGCATTGCACCAAGAAGGTTCCCTGGGGCTGGCAACATCACCCAGACAGGGATGCAGGGGAGCGCTGTGACTAGCCAATCCTCCCAGATGTTGAGGGAGTGATGGTCTCAGTCTTGAGGGGTGATCCAGCACAGAGTCCCCTTCCCATCACTCAGATCCACCTGCTTCTTATGATAAGTTCACTCCATATTCTCCAGCTTCTCCCAGATTCTAATTGTTCTTTTTCCTTGGAAAATGTAAAGAAAGTTAGTGGGATGAGCTAGCCACTCTTCCTTCCGTTTTCACTGTGGCAGCTAGCCTTGAGTACCACATCGGTACTCACTGTCTCCCATTTTAGAGTCTCCCTGTCCTGAGCTAGCACCTCTGCTTTTCCAAATAACCCGTGGTGGTCTGACCCAGACCTTCACTCCTAAGCTTCGGGTCACCGTGTCCTCCTCAGATCAAGACTGATGCACTCTTCCATATAATTTTATAGTTAGGAGAAGGGCGTCAGGAGAGTCCTTGGTGGGTTCTGTGAGCACTAAGGATATTCTCCTTGCCCAGAGGGTAACAGTCTCATTTTCTTCTGGTGGTCGGCTCCAGAAGAGCCTGTGTGGTGGCTCCTTTCCTTATCTGCTGGTCTCTTGGCATGAGCAGCCTCATCACCCAATGACCAGGAGCACCAAAGCTTAAAGTTCACGGGAACTACTTACTATACCTCCTGGTGGGACGGTTTTTTTTGGAATCAGGCTGGCTTGCCCTCCCTTCCTTCCTTCCTTCCTTCCTTCCTTCCTTCCTTCCTTCCTTCCTTCCTTCCTTCTTCTTAGCATTCTACCTCCAAGCTACACCTCCAGCCCTATTTTTTTTTTTATTTTGAAACGGGTCTCACTAAATTGTGGAAGGCCTCACAGGCTGGTCACAAACTTGTGATCCTCCTGTCTCAGCCTCCCAAGTACAGGGATTAAAAGCATGCACCACTACGCCCAGCACATTCCTGGCTTTTAAGAAAGTTTTATAACTTTGCATTTCACCTGTAGGTTTTTGATCCACTCTGAGTTCATGGAATATGGGTTGTTTTTTTTTTTTTTTTTTTTTGTGTGTGTGTGTGTGGGTCTGGAGATGGAACCCAAGGGCATTCTACCTCCAAGTTACAACCCCTGCCCTATATTTTTATTTTATTTTATTTTATTTTTTGGTGGTACTGGGGTTCCTAGAAACCCTTCTACTTTCGGGCTACACTCCCAGACCTACTTTTTATATTTTTATTTGGAAACAGGGTCTCCTAAACCAGCGCGGCTGGCTTCGAACCTGCACCATCCTCCTGTCTCTGCCTCCCAAGTGCGGGGATTACAAGTGTGTGCCACCATGCCTGGCTATTTTTTTTTTTTTTTTTTTTGAAACCGGGTTTCACTGAGTTGCAAAGGGCCTCACTAAGTAGCTGAGGCTGTCCATGAATCACGATCCTCCAGTCTTAGCCTCCTGAATGCTGGGATTATAAGCATGCGCCACCATGCCTGGGTTCATGGAATATGTTTTAATCTCAGACAAGTTAAACTATTATCTTTCCCAGAGTGAAAAAGCCCGATGTAATCAATTTGCCACCAAGTTGCTACCTTGTCCCCTCAAAGAATGGTGCTGTTTTGGAGGTTAAACTTCTGACTGGCAGGCTGGATGCTCAGCAGCAATAGCAGTGTTTGGGAGTGGAAGCCGGCACTCCAGGGGCCAATGAGAGGCAACCTGACGTCAACTGGCTGGGTTACTCTGTCTGCTTGGTTTACTGGCAGATTTACTGGTGGGCATTAACAGGTGGTACAGATATCCTCACACTTCATAACTGTACATCCTTACATGCACAAACCACACACACACACACACACACACACACACACACACACACACACATCTCTACCTCAGACCTCCTTGTTCCTGATTTTCTTAATCCTTTCCCTTCCAGACCCCTGACCAGTACAGCCAAGCCATTTACTATGAATCTCTGCATTTTGGGTTTTCTCACCTCCTGTAATTCTCTCTCCTTACAAGTGAATGGTGGATGTGCACTGGGAGAAAGTCCCCTTACCACTGTCTTTCAGGGTATCCCTGAACTGGGCTAGAATGTAGCACCAGTCCATTTGAGACTGACCCATTCATGAACCACGCCTGGCTTTCCCCTCCTCCTTTAGCTGATCATAAGAGACCACCCATGTAGCCTTGGGTGTGAGCTGTGGGAGAGGTTAAAGATGGCAGGGGAAGCTATACTGCCTTTTCCAACATGGCCTCAAAGTTAACATAGCATAACTACTATTCACTTGGTAGAAGCAGTCATAAACCTTTCCAGATTTAAGGAGAATGGAATTATACTCCACCTTTATTTATTTATTTATTTATTTATTTATTTATTTATTTATTTTGGTGGTACTGGGGATGGAACCCTTCTTGGGCTCACTCCCAGACCTGTTTTATATATTTTTATTTGGAAACAGGGTCTCTTAAACCAGCGAGGTTGGCTTCGAACATGCGCGATCCTCCTGTCTCCACCTCCCAAGCGCCGGGGATTACAAGCGTGCGCCACCACGCCCGGCTTAGACTTCACCTTTTGATGTGGGAATATAGCAAGGTCACACTGTGGATGAGTATATGAGATCGATGCAGTCTGTCAAGGTCTCTTCTCTGCTAGTCAAAACTTGAGTAATTCTCAGCCCCATACTGGGCTCTATGAACTTGTTGGTTTGTGGCTCCTCGGTAGTCCTTGCTTCCCTGGGAGGAGTTCTTGGGCTGGCCTAGTGGGGTTTAACCCTAGGCCTGCCTGCATGAACCGTCACTAAGCCACTCCACTTTTTACATGGGTTCCTTCTCGAAGTAGTGCCTTTCTCTTTGATATTTTATCTAGCACATCTTAGTTGATGTGGCTTCCTCACACTCCAGTCTCTGTCTCCTGAACTTGGCAAGGCCCTCGGGCATTGCTTGGGGTTTCCCTTCTGCAGCAATCTGAAAATTGCTCCACAATCACGGGCCCACCTCATTTGTTTCCCTCCCTCTGCAATCACAGGTCTCTACTGCTTCTTGTCCAATGTCTGGAAACAGTTGTTTGGTATCTTTGATCCAGTTTCTTATTTGTTTATAATGAGAGAATAAGTCCAGTATCAGTTACTCCCTTCTGGGAGGGAGCCAGAACCCAAATATGTTTTGAAGATGAAGCCAAAAGGATTTGATTGAGTTGGACGTACGCTGTGAGAGAAAGATGTTAGTCATGATCAAGTGTCTGGCCTAAAACTTGGAGGGTAGCATTGCTATTACCTAAGGTTACACTAGATTTTTAAGGGGAGAGGTGCTAATTAAGTTTAGTGGTGTGTGTGTGTGTGTGTGTGTGTGTGTGTGTGTGTGTGTTATTGTTTGAACCCAAGGGCAGTCTATCTCTGAGCTTCACCCCAAAGTCTTAAAAAAAAATTGCTTTTGCTGAGCATGGTGGCACACGCTTGTAATCCCAGTGCTTGGGAGGCTGAGACAGGAAGATCACACACGTTTGAAGCCAGCCTCAGCTACTTAGTGAGGCTCTCAGCAACTTAGTGAGACCCCGTTTCCAAATAAAATATAAAATAGGTATGGGAGTATAGCCTGGAGGTAGAAAGCCTCTGGGTTCCAACACCAGTACAAAAAAAAAAAAAATTTGCTTTGAAACAGGGAGTTGCTAGGTTGCTGAAAGTCTTGCTGTGTTGCTGAGGCTGTCCTAGAAACTGAGATCCTCCTGTCTCACCTCTCAAACACTGGGATTACAGGTTGTATGCCACCATACCTGGTCAGGAGTTTAGTTTTAAACATGTTAAATTATTATTATTATTATTATTATTATTATTATTATTATTATTAGTGGTACTGGGATTTCTGGAAGCCCTTCTACCTCCAGGCTACACTCCCAGACCTATATTTACATTTTTATTTGGAAACAGAGTCTCCTAAGCCAGGGTGCGCGGCTGGCTTCGAACCTGTGTGATCCTCCTGTCTCTGCCTCCCAAGCGCGGGGATTACAAGGGTGTGACACCACGCCCGGCTAAACATGTTAAATTTAAAATGCCTGTTAAAAGCCGGGCGTGGTGCTGCACGCTTGTAATCCCAGCATTTGGGAGGCTGAGACCTGGAGGATCTCGATTCGTGGACAGCCTCAGCTACTTAGTGAGGCCCTCTGCAACTCAGTGAGACCTGGTTTCAAAATAAAGAATAAAAAATAGGGCAGGGGGTGTAGCTCAGAGGTCAAATGCCCCTAGGTTCCATCCCCAGACCTGCAAAATAAATAAAATAAAATAAAATAAAATAAAATGCCTGTTAAAGCTGGGTATGGTGGCACAC
This sequence comes from Muscardinus avellanarius, assembly GCF_963383645.1. Lineage (NCBI taxonomy): Eukaryota > Metazoa > Chordata > Mammalia > Rodentia > Gliridae > Muscardinus > Muscardinus avellanarius. The sequence goes on from NC_137793.1 coordinate 78,357,907, forward strand.
ACTTGTAATCCCAGCATTCAGAAGGTGGAGACTGGAGAATCGTGATTTGCGTACAGCATCAGCTACTTAGCGAGGCCCTTCTCTATTCAGTGAGACCCTGTTTCAAAAATTAATAAAATAAAATAAAATAAAATAAAAATGCCTGTTAAAAATCCAAGTGAGAATGTCAGCTTTTCTGTTGGATACAAAGTTAGGAATTCAGGCTAGTAATCAGGTTAGAAATATAAACTCAGGAATTGTCTGAGTGTAATTGGGAGCCAGAACCCAAATGTGTTCTGAAGATGAAGCCAAAAGGATTTGATTGAGTTGGTCGTACTCTGTGAGAGAAAGATGTTAGTAATCACCAAGTGTTTGGTCGAAGAGCTTAGACAAGATCAGTAAGAAGATAAATGTAGGTAGTAAAGAGAAGGCCAGGGACTGGCTCCTGGGGTATTGTAACATTGCATTTTTGTGGAGATGAATAGGAACCCCAAATTGTGTCAGCTCCCCCACCTAAGTCTCTTTGACTTCCATGACTATACCCACCCCACCTGCTCAGCCTATCCAAGTCACTTTTATTGGCACTCACCTCTACCAACCTGGTTTTGTTGTTTTTTTTTTTCCCTAGAGGCCATCGAAGCCCAGGCCTGACAGAGCAGTACCAGAACTTAGAAATGTCTCCAGCCAGTCCACATCTTCAGAGTCTTTTGGACCCATTCAAGTTTCATCTGTCTTTACCGAGGTATAGGGTGGGAACAAGGCAGATGGCCTATGACTTCTGCAGTGGGCAGTGCCTTGGCCTTTGCAGTATGAGATGCTGTCTCCTGTGTGGAGGGCTCAGAAGAACAGGAAATATCAGCTCTATCACTCTAGATGAAAGCAGTAGTTGTGTGTGTGTGTGTGTGTGTGTGTGTGTGTGTGTGTGTGTGTCACTGGGATTGAATCCAGGGGTTTTCTACCTCTGAGACACAACCCTAGCCCTTTTTATTTTTTGTTTTAAATCAAGGTCTTGCTAGGTTGTTCAGAGTCTCACCATGTTGCTGAGGCTGTCTTCAGACCTGCAATACGCCTGTCACATCCTTCCATGTACTGGGATTACAGGTGTGTGCCACCTTGCCCAGCTAGTAGTTTCTTTTGCCACAGATTCTGCCTTGGACAGTGTTGCTGTATGATTGCTTGCTAGTTGTACCCATGTTATTGATCTCAAAAGATTAAGTGTTCATCCCAGACATCCCTAATTTTCCATAGTAACTAATTGTTGACTTGGTAGTAATTATCCATTTATCCAATCACATGCTAAAGGATTTTATAAGGACATTCCTTATCATGCTACTTATAAAAGTAAAAGTGGTTGGGCATAGTGCTGCACACCTGTAATCTCAGTACTCAGGAGAATGAGACAGGAGGATCTCAAGTTTGCAGCCAGCCTTAGCAATTTATCAAAGCTTAGTGAGACCCTATTAAAAAACTTAGTGAGCCGGGCATGGTGGCACATGCTTGTAATTCCCGCGCTTGGGAGGCGGAGACAGGAGGATCGTGCAGGTTCGAATCCAGCCACGGTGGCTTAAGAGACCCGTTTCCAAATAAAATATATATAAAAAAATAGGTCTGGGAGTGTAGCCTGGAGGTAGAAGGGCTTCCAGGAACCCCAGTACCGCCAAAAATAAATAAATAAATAAATAAATAATAAAAATTTTAGTGAGACCCTATTAAAAATAAATAAATAAAATAGGGCTGGGGTTGGGGGTGTAGCTCAGAGGTAGAATGCCCCTGGGTTAAATCTTCAGCATACACACACACACACACACACACACACACCCCAAAGCAAAAACATTAGAAACTAGCTACATGACCAGTAGTAGGGGACTGAGAAAAGAAATAATCAAATGTATTATTTTGCAAATGTAGAAGGCTGTTTGTAATATAGAGATGATTTGACTGCCCCCTCCTTAAACATTTTATTCAGCAGTGCAGGTGGTGCTTTAAAGCACTTCAATATAAACAGACTTGAGAACTCCAACAGATACTTACTAGGTGGAGAAAGATGAGACTGTGAAGGAAACAGAGCCAGAGGGCTCAGAGTCATAGAAACTGAGCAAGAAGGGTCTCGTCTCACAGAAGACAGGGATGATCTTTTTTTTTTTTTTTTTTTTTTTTTTTAAGAAAGTAATAATGGTCATTGCTATGGTTTGGCTATGGAATGTCCAAAGAAAAGCTCATGTGTTGGTGATGCATAAATGTTTCGAAGTGAAATAATTGAGCCAGGCGTGGTGGTGCACACTTGTAATCCCAGCGCTTGGGAGGTTCGAAGCCAGCCTCAGCTACTGAGTGAGGCTCTCAGCAACTTAGTGAGACCCTGTTTCCAAATAAAGTATAAAATAGGTCTGGGAGTATAGCCCAGAGGTGGAAAAGCCCCTGGGTTCCACCCCCAGTACCACCAATTAAATAAATAAAATTTTAAAAAGAAATGAAATAAGAAGCAGGGCTCTACCTTCATCATTGGATAGCTCTACTTACGGACTAATCATTTGAGTGGCCCTACTGGGTGGTAACTGCAGGCAGGTGGGGGTGGATGGAGGAGGCGGGTCACTGGGGATGCGGCCTTGAGGACCACATCTGCTCTTGCCTCGTCCTCCCTTTCTGCCAGAGATGAGCAGCTGTTCTCTGTCGTGCCCCGCCCCCATGATGCCCCTGCTTTGGAGTCAACCGTTCATGGACTCAGCCTCTGAAACTCTGGACCCAAGTACATTTTTCCTCCTCTAAGTCATTCTTGTCAGGTATTTTGGTTACAGAGACAGAAAAGCTAAGTTAGTCATTCAGTCATTCAACAGTGGGGAGTGCTGAGGAGCCCAGATGAAGACTGATAATGGTTATGTATGAAGCAACATAACCATTATGGCTGACCATTTTTTGGTAATGGGGGTTGAACCCAGAAGCATTCTACCTCTGAGCTACACCCCCTATGCTATTTTATTTTTTTACTTTGAATAGGGTCTCACTAAGTTGCAGAGGTTCTTACTAAGTTGCTGAGGCTGGCCTTAAACCTTCTGTCCTCCTGTCTCAGCAATCCAGCCTTATTTTTATTTTTGGAACAGGGATAAGCTGCTGGGGGCTTTGTTCTAACAGTTGCTGAATCTGTCCTTGAACCTGCAATCCTCCTGTCTCAGCCTCCCATGTCCTGGGATTACAGGCACATGCCAACCCACCTTTTTGTTGTTTTGTAATTAGAGGTAGCCATGTGTGGCTTTATATTCCCAGTACTTGGGAGGCTGAAACATAAGGATTGCAGGTTTGAGGACATCCTCAGCAAGTACTGAGACTCACCAACCTAGCCATACTCTGTTTCAAAGTAAAAATAAAAAAGAGCTGTGAGTATAGCTTGGAGGTGGAATGCCCCTGGGTTCAATCCCTAGTGCCACAACATAAATAAATAAGAAGGATATGAGCTTCTTTAAATATCCATGAGACGGACCCAATAGAAGGAGCAAAGGAATGCACTAGCAAGGGATAATTTAGAAATAGGCTTATGAAAAGGTGGCGGAGGAAGGGATCTAAGTCACAAAGCATGGAATTGGCTTTGATTAGACAGTAGGAAGGAAAATGCTTCCATTGAAACAGCAAGAAGGAAGGGTACAGGTGCAGGGAGGTTTAAGCATTTAGTAACATAGAGAACTAAAGAAAACAATGACCTCTGTGGAGAGCGGGAGGAGAGGGGAGGCAGGACGATCGGCGGCCTCAGGAGCGTGGAGAAGGGCTGAGATAGTTGTTGTTGATAGTGGGAGTGGGAACTGACCAGAGGAATGTGGTAAAAATTTCAAGCACCCTTTGGTCTCAAGGTGGAGTTGGTGACCCTGAATGATCAAGACACCCATCCGCCTGGTGGTGAGGCTATCAACAGTAGTATTTGATTGCCTGAGTACGAAGAAGAAAGCAGAGAGTTGGGTCCATGTGGAGTGGATTTAGGCAGAGAGGAGAGATCAACATTTTCCTCAGTGCTTGGAGTCCTGGGTGGATGGGATGGAGCCAACTGCTCAGCTTTTCTGTGGAAGCAAAACCAGAGGGCGGTGGGAAGAGGGGGTTCCTCAGTCCCCACTAAAATGAGTTTCCCTGCGGTTCATTTTCCAAATCCCCTGTCTCTGGGAGAGCAGGTCCTTTGTTAGCCTGGCAGATTCCCCACGCAGAGCTCAGTCCTCATCTGCTATTTGCTGCTTCTTTAGGCTTGTCAGGAACAATCCTTTCCAGTCCCTAGAAAGGTCTTTCGATAGATGCTGCTTCTTAATCCATACTGTGCTTGAAAGTGCATGGGAGGAGCAGGGGCTGGCCTCCCAAGGAAGGTCATTGCTAAGGTCCAGTGAGGACAAAATATCCTTCTTCAATGCTGGTGACTCACTTGATTCTCCTGCTCAACACTGCCTAGAAGAAGCAACAGGGCTTCTCTCTCCTCTGGCCCTTGGCTTCCTTTGTGGGAAGCAAAACAGAATGGAGACAGTGCTCATTTTCCTCAGCTCTGGGCTTTTTACCCAAGGAGGGAGAACAGAGTGGCCAAGTTATAATTTGTGAGCGTGTGACATTCCTATCCTGTTTACTGGGCCAGAGTTTGCACTGGAAAGCGAAGGGCTGCTAGAGGAGGAGGGGAAGAAGGGTGGCATCAGGTTCCAGCTTGGGTACACTACTCAACTGTGGCATCTGCCTCTTGAGGGACAGAGGACAGAGGCCAAGCACAGAGTCACTGATAGTTGTGCTGAAGACTGGACACTCTTCCCCAAGCAAATTGGCCTTGCCTATGGAGATGGTCACCCCTTCTTGCATCCTGATACACACAGCCCAACTGGGAAGGGCCAACCTGTGCTTACTATGTGCCCCTGCTACCTCTGGCCAGGAGAGTTCATTTAAACAAAAAACCACCGCCCAACTGACAAGGCTTGGCAGATCACTTTCCATCTCTGGGCCTGTTATTTCATCTATAACTTAAGAGTTGAACCAAATGATTTCTAAGGCTCCTTTGGTTATGACTATCTATGCTTGATCTGAAATTATACCAGATTTTAATTGTTTTATGGTCACCAGATCCTTAGGTCTTAACACATATGGATGATAAGCACAGAGATGCAGCACTGGTCCCAGGATTGTGGAAGGAGGAAAATAATTTAAAAAAAGAAAGGTTGAGCCTGAGAGCTCTGCCTCCAATGTGCAAAGTTTTCTCAACTGTAAAAAGAGACTCTGAAGCCCAGGAGACTTTCAAGATCCAATTCTGGTTCCCTGTGCTGAATGTCTCTGTCCTTGGGCAATTTTGAGCTCAAGTAGATAAACTTAGCCGGGTGCGGTGGCGCACGCTTGTAATCCCCGCGCTTGGGAGGCTGAGACAGGAGGATCGCACAGGTTCGAAGCCAGCCTCAGCTACTTAGTGAGGCTCTCAGCAACTTAGTGAGACCCTGTTTTCAAATAAAGTATAAAAAAATAGGTCTGGGAGTATAGCCCGGAGGTAGAAAGCCTCTGGGTTCCACCCTCAGTACCACCAGAAAAAAAAAAAAGTAGATAAACTTAATAAGCTCTTTGGTCAAAGCACAGTTCTAGCTGGGCATGGTGGTGCACACTTGTAATCCCAGCATTTAGAAGGTCGAGACAAGAGGATCACAGTTTGCAAACAGCCTCAGCTACTTAGTGAGGCCCTTCACAGTTCAGTGCGACCCTGTTACAAAATAAAGAATAAAAATTAGGGCTGAGGATGTAGCTCAGAGGTAGAATGCCCCTGGGTTCCATCTTCAGTACTGGGAAAAACAAAACAAAACACAGTTCTATACTGGAATATGTTTCCGGTCTTCAAGGAGCTCACAGTGAATTTTTTTAAAAAAAGTCATATGCAGCCAGGCCTCGTGGCACACGCTTGTAATCCCAGCATTCCATAAGACAGGAGGATCTGGGTTTGTGGACAGCCTCATCTACTTAGTGAGGCCCTTTGCAACTCAGTGAGACCCTGTTTCAAAATAAAAGAATAAAAAAATAGGGCTGAGAGTGTAGCTCAGAGGTAGAATGCTCCCGGGTTCCATCCCCAGTACCACAAAAAGTCATACGCATAGAAAAGGATAATAAACATGCAATTCATATATAGTTAAATGAATAATACAGACACCACACCACACAGAGCTCTCTGACATGTGGCCAGATAGAGGAAAATACACATGGGTCTTCTTGATTAGAGCTTTCTTGCCCCAGGCTACCTGCCCCTTCAGCTCTCAAAAGGATTTGGTGGGAGCCAGACACCCTGGGTTCAGTTTTGGCTTTGCCACTTGCAAGCTTTGGGAGAGTTATTCCGCTTCTCTAAGCTTCCGCTTTCTAATCTTTAAGATGAGGATAATAAAAGGACTTTCCTGTAGCACTGCTGTACAGATTAAGTGAGATTATCCAGGTAAAACACTTAGTAGGTGCCTAACACATAGTGCTCTATAACAACTCCTTTCCCACTCCAACTTCTGAGGAAGTCCAGCTGTGGGAATGTGTTAAGGAAGGCTGAGGAAGTCTGGGCTGGTCTGATTTGACCCTGGCTCAGTATGTGCTAACCCATTTGGAAGTCTGAAGCCATGTCCAGGTAGTACTCACAGCTACAGGAATAGAAGGAGCAGAACATCGTCTTCCTGGCCAAAAGATGATCCCCACCATGCCAGGAAAAGATCCAGGTATAGTGGAGTTTGGTCAGGATGAAAGAAGGTCTACATGCTAATTAAGAAGTGTCAGTTATGAAGGACAAGAAGAAGGAGCAAGGTGGTAGAGTTCACAGTAGGTGGTAGAGTCCAGAGTAGGGCCTGAAGCTTGCCCCAGGCACATAAGAGAGTTAGTTCTAAGCTGGCCATGGTGGCGCATGCTTGTAGTTCCAGTACTTAGGAGCTGAAACAGAAGGATCACAGGTTCACAGACAGCCTCAGCTACTTGGTGAGGCCCTCTGCAACTTAGTGAGACCCTGTTTCAAAATAGAAATAAAATAGGGCTGGAGGTGTGGCTTGGAAGTAGAATGCCTTTGGGTTTAATCCCCAATACCACAAAAAAAAGAAAAAGAAAAAAAGAAAGTTCCATCAATGGTATGATGATCGCTCCCCAATGCAGTGATGCCCAGACTGTCACAGAGAAGGGGTCCATGCCTGTAGGCATCAGTGGTTTGGTTTCCATTTGACACCAGAGGCAAGTGGGTGGCAGCCAACTACAGAGGCAGAGACTCTGCTGGGCTCTAATCACTGTTGTACCTTAGAATAGTTATGACAATTCAGTCCAAACCACTTAACCCTACTGGGTCCCAATTCCATTATCTCATAAAGGCATTTAATATAAGAAAGAGAGCCAGGTGAGGTGGCACACACTTGTAATCCTAGTATTTGGTAGGCTGGGACAGGAGGATCACAGGTTCAAGGCCAGCCTCAGCAACAGTGAGGCGCTCATCAACTTAGTGAGACAATCCCCAGTACCGAATAAATAAATATAAAATAAAAATAGGTTTGGGGTATAACTTGGAAGTAGAATGCTCCTGGGTTCAATCCCCAAATATAAATACATACACAAATACAAATATTTGCATGTATGAAAAAGAAATTGAATTCCTAAGAAATTCCAAAAAAATATTTCTAGGTCTTCCTCCCCATTTTTTCTATCTTTCTTTCTTCCTTTCTTTCATACTTGAGAGAGAACCCAGGGGTAGTCTACCTCTGAGCTAAACCCCTAGCTCCTTTAAACGTTTTTATTTTAAAACAGGGTCTCACTAAATTGCTGAGGCTAGCCTTGAACCTGCAATCCTCCAGTTTCAGACTCTCAAGTACCGGGATTACAGGCATGGACTACCACACCTGGCTAGTATTTTCTTTTTTAATAAGGGGTAGGTGGGACATAGGAAATGAAGATATTAATGGAGACTAAGAGGTCAGACTTGGAGGATCTGAATGCGTCTATGGAAGATTAGAGGTTTAAGGCAAGCTGACCTATCCAAGAGCCACAAGTATCCTCAGGGCAGAGTCTTCAGATTTATTTGTCCAGCAGAAATTAACCCAAAGGTTTGTCCCTTTGATTCCCAGGCCCAGTTAGCTCATTTCCAGATCATGGTGCTCATGAGTTAGAGTTGACCTTTGTATCTGTGGGAAAATTAATGTCACTCTGTTTTCACAGCACACTGAGACCTAGCCATAGCCAACAGAGACACACTTGTGCATCACTGATGACACACAGGGGACTGGCTGGGAGAGTGTCCTGGCATCCCTGCACTGGAAAGCAGCTCATAGAACATTCTAGCTCAAATGACACACCTCAGCGCTTTGGGTTTTGCATGTCTTTGTCACTTCATAGTAATTTTGTATATGGGTGTGGTACTGGGATTGAACCCAGAATTCTACTTCTGAGACACACCCCAGGATCTCACCAGGTTACTGAGAGTTGTCTCCAACCTGTGAAATCCTCCTGTCTCAGCCTTCCACATACTGGGATTACAGGTATATGCTATCATGTCCAGCTTCATGGTAAATTTTTTCTTTTTTGGGGGGTAGGGGAGGGATACTGGGGATTGAAGCCAGGGGCATTCTATATCTGAGCTATACCCTAGCCCTATTTTATTTTTATTTTGAAATAGGGTCTTGCTAGGTTGATGAGAGTCTCGCTACTTGCAGAGGCTGTCCTTGAACCCATATTTCTGACTCAGCCTCCTAAACACTGGGATTACAGATGCGCACCACCATTTCTGGCCCTTCATTGTGTGTGTGTGTGTGGGGGGGGGTTGTGTGTGTGTGTGTGTGTGTGTGTGTGTGTCTGCGCACGTGCATATAGTCTCAGGGATTTGGGGATTGAACACAGGGGCATTTTACCTCCGAGTTACACCTTCAGCCTTATTTTACTTTTATTTTCAAACAGGGTCTCACTGGGTCTCAATCTCCCAATTACTGGGATTGCAGGTATGTGGCACCACACCTGGATTTTCATGGTAATATTTTTGTATGTGTGTGGTACTGCGGATGGAACCCAGGGGCATCCTACCTCTGAGCTACACACCCAGCCCTATATTTTATTCTTTATTTTGAAACAGGGTCTCACTGAGTTGCAAAGGGCCTCACTAAGTAGCTGAGGCTGGCTGCGAACCGTGATCCTGCTGTCTCAGGCTCCCAAATGCTGGGATTACAAACCTGTGCCACCACACCCAGCTAATTCATGGTAAATTTTCAAGAACTTGTGAGCAAAAGAAGAGGCAGGCTTGCTCCTAAGGAACTCCCACCTGAGGAATTAGCCCAGATGGGATGACCAATTAGACTACCTGGGTGAATGCCCTTCAAGAAGTAAGGAGTCAAAAGTCCCTGTCTTCTTCCTTGCCTGCCACTCTGGGCGCCTCAGCCAGTGTCCGCAGGGCTGGTCATCCAGGCTGGCAGCGAGAGTTGTCGCCGAGGGTCAGGCTCACAGAACTGGGGGCACCGCCTTTGACGGCAGCTCCCAACATAAGGTGCCAGACCCGACCTCTCACTTTTCCCTGTGCCTGTGCACTGCTGGCACGGCCGCTGGAGCCATTACTCAGAAGCCTGGATGTGCAGGAGTCGGACAAAGTACTGACTGGGGAGGCCCTGCTCTGCCTGTAAACACAGCCTCAGGGCTGCCCTTCAGAAGTCCGTGGCTCTGCTCACCCCGAGCCCTGCTCAGTGGTGTGGTAACTGCGGCACAGCTTCCACGACACTTCTCTCCCTGCCACCTGCTCTGACCCTTTTCACTACTGGGGTGTGTGTGTGGTGTGTGTGTGTGTGTGTGTGTGTGTGTGTGTGTGTGTGTCACTGGGGATTGAACCTACACTCCTAGCCCTTTCCCTTCTCCTTTTGTTTTTGAAACAAAGTCTTGCTAGGATGCTGGGCATCTTGCTAAATTGCCAAGGCTGCCTTCAAATCTGTAATGCTCTTGTCTCAGCCTCCCAAGTATTGAGATTACAGGCATGTGGCTGGCTCACTACTGTTTTTTCCTTCCTTTTTTATTTCCTTTATTTGCCTGCCTGCCCACCTTCTTTCCTTCCTTCCTTCCTTCCTTCCTTCCTTCCTTCCTTCCTTCCTTCCTTCCTCTTTTAGCCCTGGGCATTCTACCTCTGAGCTACAGTCAAGCCCTGTTTTATATTTCATTTTAAAACAGAGTCTCACTAAGTTGCTGAGGCTGGCATCAAACCTGTGATTCTCCTGTCTCAGCCTCCCAAGTATTAGGATTACAGGCATGTCCCACCATGCCTGGCTCACTACTGTTTTGCTTGTTTGTTTGTTTCCTTTGGTACTGGAGATCGAACTCAGGGACATTCTACCTCCGGGCTATACCCCAGCCCTATTTTTTATTCTTTATTTTTTAAAGTTTCTCACTAAGTTGCAAAGAACCCTACTTAGCAGCTGAGGCTGGCTGAGAACTTATGATCCTCTATCTCAGCCTTCCAAGTACCAGGATTACAAGTGTGTACCACCATGTCCCACATTCACTACTGTTGTTAAAAACCACAAATGAAACCGGGCGTGGTGGTGCACTTGTAATCCCAGCATTCAGGAGGCTGAGACCAGAGAATCGCAGTTTGCGGACAGCCTCAGCTACTTAGCAGGCCCTCTGCAACTTAGTGAGATCCTGTTTCAAATTAAAGAATAAAAAATAGGGCAGGCGGTGTAGCTCGGAGGTCAAATGCCCCTGGGTTCCATCCTCAGACTCGCAACAAACAAACAAGCAAACAAACAAACAAAAACAACACAAATGACTAAATTCTGCTCAACCTGTCACTCACTGCAATACACTTTGGGCGTGGGTGTCAAATGGCCATCTCAACTTCTCACAATGCTACTTTCACCCCAAGCCGCTCGATGCTGGCTGGCCTCAGCCACTCATCCTTCCTAAAACCTCTTGCTCCTCTAGGCCTGCCCTCTCCAGGCTGCCCTGGGGGCCCACGTGTGTTCACGCTCCCCTGGGCGCCCACTTGCTCACTCCTCACCATGGGCACGCCCCACCTCCCTTGTCTTTGGTTCAACTCCCAGATGGCTGAACTCCACTGGAAATGTACAAGCTCTCTGTGGTATCTGAGCCCTGGTGAAAATTTTAGTTAGGACCACATGTGTCTGGTTCTTCTTTTCTACTGTATGCTCTTCAAGGTGGGGATTTTAGTACCCCAGAACAATTATAAAAAAGTTAAAACATGCATGGCCCTTCACACAAACTAATTCATTAAGTTTTCCGATGGCAAAAAAGTACTATGACCATAATCCCTTCTTATCTGCAATTTCATTTTCTGCAGTTTCAGTTACCTGAAATCAACTGTCATCCAAAAATATTAAATTAAAAAATTCCAAAGCTGGGAGTGGTGGCACATGCTTGTAATCCCAGCATTTGGAAGGTTGAGACAGGAGGATCATGGTTTGTGGACAGCCTCAGCTACTTAGTGAAGCCCTTTGCAACACAATGAGACCATGGTTCAAAATAAAGAATAAAAAATAGGGATGGGAGTGTAGCTTGAAGGTAGAAAGCCCCTGGGTTCAATCCCAGGTACTGCAAAAAAAAAAAAAAAAAAAAAAAAAAATCCATCTGGGAGTGGTGCTGCACATTTGTAATCCCAGTACTCAGGAGGCTGAGACAGGAGGATTGCAGTTTTGTGGCCAGCCTCAGCTACTTAGTGAGGGCTCAGAGGCAGAATGTTCCTGGGTTCAATCCCAGTACAGAAAAAAAAAAAAAAAAAAAAAAAAAGAATTCCAAGTGTTAGGCATGAAGTACATACCTGTAATCTCAGTACTGGGGAGGCTGAGACAGGAGGATCGCAGGTTTGCAGCCAAACTCAGCAATTTAGCAAGGTCCTCTGCAACTTAGTCCCTGTTTCAAAATAAAAAATAAAATAATAGGGCTAGGGATATATATATATATATATATATATATATATATATATATATATATATTGCCTCTGGGTTCAATCTCTAGTACCTCCCCACCAAAAACTCCATATATTAGTTTTAAGCAACTTTTATTTTGGTGTATTGTTAATAATTGTTTAATTAATTAATTTTTACAGAGGATAGAACCCAGGGGCATTCTACCTCTCAGCTGCACCCCCAGCCCTAATTTTTTGTTCTTTATTTTTGCAAAAGGGTCTCACTAAGTTGCAGAGGGCCTCACAAATTGCTGAGACTGGCTGCATACCTGTGATCCTGTCTCAGCCTCCGAAGTATAGGATTACAAGTGTGCACCGCCATGCCCAACAATAATTGTTCTATTTTACTATTAATTATTGTTAATCTCTTACTATGCCTAATGTATAAATTAAATTTTATCCCAGGCATATTTGTATAGGAAACTAAATACAGGACTTGGTACAACAGGCATCCACTGGTGTTCTTGGGGTGTATTCCCTGTGAAAAAGGGGGACTGCTGTGTTAGTTACCTGTTTTTCCACGCAGGGACCGGGGCTGAGAGAGATGTAACTTGTATAAGGCTATAGAATCAGTAGATGGCAGAGTCGAGGTTAGATTTGGCAAAACATAATACCACATCTCATCATCGAAACTCCACGGAGTCTGTTGGCTTATGAGAGCAGCTTAGCCATCTTTTTTTTTGTTTTGCGTACTGAGGATGAAACTCAAGGTACCACGGAGCCATATCCTGAGCCTCTTTTTGTATTTTACTTCGAGACAAGGTCTTGCTAAGTTGCCCAGGCTGGCCTTGAATTTGTAATCCTCCTGCCTCAGCCTCCTGAATAGCTGGGGTTACAGATGTGTGCCTCCGTGCCCAGATCTTTCTACTACATGTAAATAGAATATATTCTTCACATTTATACATATTTGTGAACATCTCTTAGGAAAAATACAAAGCTTCTTTGTATCTTTGCTCTTTTTTCTTCCTTCCCTTCTGCTTGAGAAATAAACTTTTTTCTCCCTAGTTTCAACTAAAATTGCTTTGTAAAATAGCTTTTTTTTTGGGGGGGGGAGGTCTGGGGATGGAACCCAGGGGCATTTGACCTTCAAGCTACACTCCCTGCACTTTTTTTTTATTACAAAATAATAGGCATAAAATCAAATTTTGCTTTAAAAGGTATAAATAACATTCGTACACATACATTGACATGTACCATAGTAATAATCAGTAGGAATCATCAGTAGGAATCTTCTTTCTGTTTTCCAGATTTTCTACAAGAAGCCTATATTTTTGTTTGTTTGTTTTTGGTGGAACTAAAGATTGAACCCAGGGGTCTTCAAACTTTAGGCTAAGGCTTCGGCCTTTTTTTTTTTTTTTTTACACAGGGTCTCACTAAGTTGCTGAGGCTGGCCTTGAAACTACGATCTTCTTGTCTCAGCCCTTCAAGTATATTAGTTTTATAGTTTAAAAAAGCTATTTTAAGCCGGGCATGGTGTCGCACACTTGAAATCCCAGCATTCGGGAGGCTGAGACTGGAGGATCGCGGTTCGCAGACAGCCTCAGCTACTTAGTGAGGCCCTCTGCAACTCAGTGAGACCTGGTTTCAAAATAAAGAATAAAAAATAGGGCAGGGGGTGTAGCTCGGAGGTCAAATGCCCCTGGGTTCCATCCCCAGACCCACAACCATAAAAAAAAAAAAAAAAAAAATGAGGACTTTAAACTGGGTGTGGTGGTGCTCACCTGTAATCCCAGTACTAGGGAAGCGGAGACAGTAGGATGGTAGGTTCGAGACCAGTCACAGCAACTTAGAAGGATCCTCAGCAACCTACTGAGACCCTGTTCCATAATAAAAAATAAAATAGGGCAAGGGGTACAACTCAGAGGTAGAATGCCTCTGGGTTCAACCTTCAGTACCAAATAAACAAATAAAATTAAATAAAATAAACACTTCATTTCTGAGGCCCATTTCTGCCTTATAGTTGATCTTGAAAAGAGAAAACATATAAGACTGGGAGAGGAGGAAAGTGAATGTGCTCTGAAGCTTTAAAATGCTCCGTGTTGGGGATACTGAGGTTGGTCTGCCCTGTGGACTTCTTGCTCAATCCCAGTTATAAAAATTACAAACCCCATGTTTGAAAAACATGGTTTGCCAAAGGCACAGAAAAGCTTTTCTTTGAAACCGCATGAACAGACCCAGTCCTGAAAGTATATGTAGCAGCAACTTTGTTCATCCTTCTGCTTTGAGGGAACAAAGGATTCTCTATCTTCCTTAGAAAATATCCAGACCCTGTAGTTTATTTCCTCTGAAAAATGGTAATTATCAAGTCTATCTAGAACTCTCCCATGCCCTTTTCTTGCCTCTCTTCTCTACAAAATTAGCTGATCTTCAGTCCTTTAAAAAAAAAAAACCAACACCTTTAAAAACATAATGAACCATAAAGCAGATACAGAAAAATGCATAAAATATATGTGCAAGATATAATTACAAAGCCCACATCCCTATAACCACCAGCCAGGGCAAGAGAAATAACCCTGCCATAACCCAGAATGTCCCCAAGCACAGTGTAAAGGTTCCCTGGAGCCCGTTATTCTGATTCACTGTAATAATCACCTCTTTGCTTTGCCACGTGCCGCCCAGGGCCCTCAATGCTAGGTCCGACTTGCCTGTTTTCTGTTAACTCTGGATCTGATGGAATTATTTCATGTCCATTCCTTTGTTTCTTTTTCTCTTCTTTGCTACTGTTCCAACATTTCCTCACCTTGCCATGTGTAGCTAGTTTTCTTTCTTCATTTCCCTGTTACACAGTGCTCTCTTAAGAGTAGTTTGTGATTTATTCATTCTGCCGTGAATGGACGTTTGGGTTGTTTCCATCTTTGGCTAGTATATACAATGCTGTTCTGAACATCCTTACACTTGTGTCCCAGAGTATGTGTCCTAAAGAATTTTAACTTCTGAGCTTTTGTTCCTTTCTTTCAAGCTAGACGTGGTGGCTCATGCTTGTAATTCCAGCACTTGGGAGGCTGAGACAGGAGGATCACGGTTCGCTGCCAGCCTCAGCTACTTAGTAAGGGCCTTTGCAATTCAGTGAGACCCTACTTGTGAGGCTGAGGCGGGGGGACCAGCTTGGGCAACTTAGCAAGACCCTGTCTCAGAATAAAAATGCATGCATACATAGGGCTGGGTGTATAGCTCAGTGGTAGAGTGCTTGCTTAGCATGAGTGAAGGCCTGGATTAAATTCCTAGTTCCATGTGTGTATTACACTCACACACACACAATACACAAACACACACAATTTTATTAATTTGATCTTCAGGTGGGAAGAGGACAGAAGAGGCAGCTGTCAGAAAGCTGTAGGTTGTGCAGTGAGACTGCATACCAGGAGTCTATTTGGTGTTCATAGTGGATTTATTTATTTATTTATTTATTTATTTATTTATTTATTTATTTATTTGCGGTACTAGGGATGGAACCCAGAGGCTTTCTACCTCCAAGTGACACACGCAGCCCTATTTTTTACTCTTTATTTTTTGAAATAGGGTCTCACTGAGTTACAAAGGGCCTCACTAAGTAGCTGAGGCTGGCTTTGCACCTGTGCGATCCTCCTGTCTCAGCCTCCCAAATGCTGGGATTACAAGTGTGTGCCACCACGCCTAGCTCATAGTGGATTTGAACACTCAGTCAGCCCTCCTTGTTAAGCATGAGAGATGTTGCCTAGAGCACAGAACAGAGTAAGAATTAGATATAACAGATATAAGAATTAGAAATACTGCTGAAGTAATCAGGAAAGCAAGCTGTTCTAAATGGCATTCTCTCTTTGTGCAATTTATTCCATAGAAGAGTTGACATCAAAGAAACCACATTCTGGAGCCCGGTGTGGTATGCACACCTGTAATGCCAGTACTTGGGAGGCTGAGACAGGAGGATTGCAGTTCAGGGACAGCTTCAGCAAGTAGTGAGATTCCCATCAGTCTAGAGACCCTGTTTCAAAATAAAAATAAAATAGGGGTTGGGGTGTAGCTCAGTGGTAGAATGCTCCTATAACCATGTAGTGCCATAAAATAAAACAAAACAAAAATCTACATTCTGATTTTATCCTACAGAATCTCCAGGTACAACTGTAGACTTTTGTCACTTAATTTCTTGGTTTTAGAAGAGTTTTCTAAAGTCAGATAATTGTAAGTGCAGCATTTCAAGAGATGTTGTAATAAGCATCAAGGCTGATACCTTACTACATAATTAGGGAGCGGAGAAGTGTTTATCAACACCACCCTCAAGTTTTCAATGTTCACCTCCATCTGTCCCTTTAGTCAACACCTTTGTGAAGGCATGGATTTTTGGATTGAGTCTCTTACTGCCACATAAAGCTGTCTAAATCCAAGAAGGCTTTTTAGGCAGCAATATTTCTAACATCACACCCCTAGTTGGTTTGAATGTGGACCCATTATAGAAGCACCAGTGCCCATTGGATTTTAATTTTTTCAGTTACTGGATCACTGGTAAATTATCTCATAGTCGCATTTAATAAATCCTATTCTTCTTTTCAAATAATTCTTGGAAAATTGTTTGAGCCTATTGCAGGGGATGGGAAAAAGGTAGAAGTAAAATTAAGAGTAGTGCTGAGTGATCAGTGAGTGGTGTGGTATGACAATATTTGCTAACTCCATCTCAATAGCAAGGCCAGATAGTTTACTTAGTTTTTTTTCCCCAGTAATATATATCACCTGGTTATATATTGTTAGAGAAAAGGGCTGATTTGTATAATTACTTTTAAGTCTTGACTTTAAAAGCAAGCCTTTTAACAGGGGGAAAAAAAACCCACAGTCCTTAACATTTTAACCTTGGCATAAACCCATGAAGGGGATCCAGGTGGCAAGACTATCTGCAGAGGAGCAGATGCCGTCTCCTCATAAGGGATGCCACAATCCCTAAGTTCCCATCGATTGGAAACCAGGGTCTGAAAAGCATTAGTGGGCAGCATAAATCTGATGCCAAATGAAACCCAATGTTAGATTTGTCCAACAAACTATCAAAGAAACTTTCATGACTGGAATTTTGGCATCGATGTGACAATAACAAGTATTACTGGCATCAAAAGGAGGAGCCCGTGGAATTGATGACACACACCTGTAATTCCAATACTTGGGAAGCTGGAAGAAGGATCACAGGTTTGAGGCCAGCCTCAAGAATGTAGTGAGGCCCTCCACAACTTAGTGAGATTCTGTGTCAAAACAAAAAATAAGGCTAGGGCTGTAGCTCAGAAGTAGGACACCGCTGGTTCTGTCCCCAGTAACAAAATAAAGAAGGAAGAAAAACCCAAGGAAGAATTTCATCAAGTGAGATTAAAGAAATTCAGTCTATCCAATATTCCTCAACCAAATTCATTTATTTATGGTGGTGGGGATGAAATCGATGACTTCACTCATGCTACAGTAGTATTCCACCGCCGAGCTAGAGCTCCACTCCTTTTTTTAAATTTTGAGATAGTCGTTAAGTTATCCAAGCTGGCCTAAATTTGCCATCCTTCTGCCTCCTGGGTTGTTTGATATTACAGGATTGTGCCACCAAGCCAGACCTCAACTCCATAATTGAATCTAAGTCATCAAAAGACTAGCAGGGGTAGCTTCCTCTCTAAGTATGATCACTTTTGAAATAATATAACAGAGCTGGAGGCAGCTGTCAGGAAGTGGGAGGGTGGGCTTTGTGAGCAAAAGCTTTGGCTTCGTAACTAGTCCAGGATACAGATCTGCAGAGTATAGCCTCTGTGTGTGTG
Organism: Muscardinus avellanarius; assembly: GCF_963383645.1. Taxonomy (NCBI): domain Eukaryota; kingdom Metazoa; phylum Chordata; class Mammalia; order Rodentia; family Gliridae; genus Muscardinus; species Muscardinus avellanarius. The sequence goes on from NC_137793.1 coordinate 78,375,520, forward strand.
TGTGTGTGTGTGTGTGTGTGTGTGTGTGAGAGAGAGAGAGAGAGAGAGAGAGAGAGAGAGAGACTGATACCAGAGACATTCTGCTTCCAAGCTACACCCTCAACCCATTTTCTTTTCTTTTTTTTAATTTCTTATTTGGAAACAAGGTCTCCACTTGGTTGTTGAGAGCCTCTATAAATTGTCATGGCTGGCTTTTTTTTTTTTTTGGTAGTACTGGAGATTGAACCCCTCTACCTCTGGGTTACACTCCCAGACCTATTTTTTATATTTTTAATTTGGAAACAGGGTCTCTTAAACCAGCATGGCTGGCTTCGAACCTGCACAATCCTCATCTCTGCCTCTCAAGCACGGGGATTACAAGCCTGGGCCAATACACTCAGCTAAGAAAGAGTATAGCTTCTTTAAGCAGTGCCTGCAGGACGAATATAATCTTTCATGTGTATCCACTGAGACAGTCATGAATCTCAAACACCTGGGGAACTAGAGATTTTTGTCCCCATAGGTGTACTTCTCTTTTTCAAAAGTGCTAAGACTGGGAGACTCAGGCACTCTTAAAAAAGAAGCCGGGCATGGTGGCGTTCGCTTGTAATCCCCCCGCGCTTGGGAGGCAGAGACAGGAGGATCGCGCAGATTTGAAGCCAGGCGTGCTGACTTAAGAGAACCTGTTTCCAAAAAAAAAAAAAAAAAGAAAAGAAAATAAGATAGGCCTGGGAGTGTAGCCCGGAGGTAGAAGGGTTTCCAGGAACCCCAGTACCACCAAAAAAAAAAAAAAAAAAAAAATGCTGGTTGTGGTGGTGCACGCATATAAGCATGTAATCCCAGGATATTTGGGAGGCTGAGACTGGAGGATCGCGGTTCTCAGACAGCCTCAGCTACTGAGATCCTGTTTCAAAATAAAGAAGAAAAAAAAAAAAGGCTGGGGATATAGCTTGGAGGTCAAATGCCCTTGGGTTCCATCCCAGACCCGCAAGAAAGAAAGAAAGAAAGAAAGAAAGAAAGAAAGAAAGAAAGAAAGAAAGAAAGAAAGAAAAGCAAAGCTCCCCAGGTGATTCTGACTCAATTCTCATACCTTTGCAGGCTGCAGGTGTAATGGGAAGGGAATGAGTTAAATTTTTATGTCCATCTATCAAAATGGATAACTTCTGCCCTTCCTACCTTATAACAGTATTCAGGAAATATTAGCTATTATGTGTCAGGAACATGTGTCCCAAAGCTTTCCACATAATAATGACAATTCCATTTTACAGACAGGAAACTGATTCAGAGAGAGGTTAAATAACTCGCCTACGGTCATACAACTGGGGCTTGGATTCAAAGTTAAGCAATTTGGCTTTATCATATTTTCAGTTGTTATTTATATTGTAAAGAAATATAATAACATATATAAGAAAGGGATTTTACTTTGTGTTAGCTTCCCATCACTGTGACAAAATACCAGAAATAAATTTATTCCAAGGATAAAAGGCTTATTTTTGACTTTTCAGAGGCTTCAGTTCAAGGTCACTTGGGCCTATTGCTTTTATGCCTCTGGTGGTACACTGCATCATGACTGTAGTGTATGGTCACTTCATTCATGGTGGTTGGAAAGTAAGAGAAAAACAAAACAGGCTGGGGCCTCAACGATCCCCTTCAAGGGCAGGTCCCAGTGACTGAATTTCCCTCCAGTAGGCCCTGCCTCCTGGAGGTTCCACCACCTTCCAGTAGTGCCAGTGGGTGGGGACCAAACCTTCAACACATGGTGTTTAGTCAGCTATTTGCATTGCTGTGACCAAAATACCTGACCAGCAGAACTTAGAGAAAAGGTGTATTTGGGTTTACATTTCTGGAGGTTCAGTCCATACTTGGCTCAAACTGTGGTGGCAAGGCACAGTGGAAGACTGCTGTTCTTGCACCATGGTGGTCAGAAGCCAAGAGAGTAAGAGGAGGGACCAGGAACATATATAGTCCCCAAGGCCACATCCTCTGTGACCCACTTCCTCCAGCCCTACCTTCCTGAGAATCATGCATTCAACTAATGAGGCTTTTGGGGGACATTCCAAACCCAAACCATAACACTCCTTCCCTGATCCCCAAAAGCTCATGCCATCTCACAATGCAAAATCCATTCAGTTTATCTCCCAAGAGTCCCCATAGGCTTAACAGTTCTAGCATTGCTCAAAAGTCCACGTCCAAAATATCTTCAGAGACTCAAGGCAAACTTTTATCTATAAGCCTCTGTAAAAATAAAAAACAAATAAAATGCTTCCAGTGGTATAGAGCATATATATCCCCATTCCAAAAGGGAGAAATAAGGGCAAAGAAAGCAAAGATGGAGTTGTGTGGTGACACATGCTTGTAATCCCTGTACTTGGTAGGCGGAGACAAGAGGCTCAGTTTCTTAGATTGTGTTTTAAAATAAAAAAAATTAGGGCTTGGGGAGTATAGTTCAGAGGTAGAATGCCTCTGGGTCCAACCCCCAATACCTCAACACTCCCCACACACAGAGGAGAGAGAGATACAGATAGAGATAGAGAGACCCACCCACCCGTCAGGGCAAACACTGAGTCCTGTAGCTCCACATCTGGCATCTGGGGCACAGAGTGGTGAGGGCCTTAGCAGCCTTATCCCTATGGCCTTGCTGATTACAGATGGTGTACCACTCACAGCATATGTTCCACATTTTTAGCATTTCTTAATTCCTGGGGTCTCCATCGCAGCATTGACCTCACCCTCACAACTTCACAAATTGGGCCAGCCTGCAGGGATTCTAACCCTACTTCATGTTGCCTGGCCTCTTAGGTCTTCCTTTGAGATCTTAGTAGAAGGCTTCACGATCCATCCATTAACCCCAGCAGTTTGCATAACCAGCACCATGTGGATGATGACAAGGTTGGCTGCCAGCTTGATTAACAGCAGGATACCCTTGCATCAAGAGCTGCAGTTACCTTTGAACGCCTGGGCAGCTGAGCGTGGTGAAGTGGATCCTGGGGAAACAACTTAGTTGACTTCATACGAATAGAGCACCCTCTATGGTGTTTCTGCAAAGCAGTTTCCTTCAAACACATTTCCATGGTTATACCCTAGACCTGGCAACTGGCAAGGTCTTGCTAATTCCTGAACTGCCCTATTCTGTGCAAAGTACTTTTCTTTAGTGGTCATAATCTCAGCAACCACACCTTCCCTCCAGTTTCCCACGTGATTTTCCAACCAAACTGTAAGTCTCAAAAATCTTTTCTGCTTTCTGCTCCCTTTTATCACAATAAATCTAAAAGCTGTCAGCAATACTTCTGCTACATGAATGCTCTGCTGCCTTGACATGTTCTCTGCCAAATTTATTTTAAAATTAGGCCTCAGTTTCAGAACATGAACAAAATGAAGATAAGTTCTTTCCCGTAACACAGTAACACATGTGGGCTTTACTTCATTTTCTACTATGGAGTCCACTTTGCCCTCTGAAACCTCACAAGCACAGTCCTTATTTTCCACATTTCTATTGGCATTCTGAGCTTTCATCAGAATTGTCTATTATGCTCTGCTTACAACATACTAAGGCTTCTCCAACCTACCTCTCCACACTTTTCTACATTCCTCCCATGAATCCATTCTTAAATTTTCCAAACTACATGGTCAGGTTAGTCACAGCAAATACCCTATCCCTTGGTACTTTTATTTTCCTAGTACTAGGGGGTTGAACCTAGGGGCATTCTACTTCTGGACTATATCCCTGGTCCTATTTGTTTTTTCTTTTATTTTGAAACAGGGTCTTGCTAGGTTGTTTAGTCTCACTACTTGCTGATGCTGTTCTCAAACCTACGATTCTCCTGTCTCAGCCTCCGAAGTACTGGGATTACAGGCATGTGCCACCACAACTGGCCTAATTTGTTTTAATCAGCTTTATGCATCACTGTGACCCAAATACTTGGCAAGCACAAATTAGCCAAGGAAAGGTTTACTTGGACTCAGCTTTTTTTTTTTTTGTTTGTTTTGGTGTGGTACAGGAGATTGAACCCAGGAGCATTCTATCTCTGGGCTACAGCCCCATCTCTATTTTTTATTCTTTGTTTTGAAACAGGGTCTCAATAAGTTGCAGAGGGCCTAAGTTGTCGAAGCCGGCTGAGAACATGCGATCCTATCAGTCTCCCATGTATTGGGATTACAAGTGTGCATCAGCATCCCTGGCTGGGCTGTTTTGGAGGTTCAGTCCATGGTTGGCTGGCTCCAAGGCAGAAACCATAATGGCAAGGCATGGTGGAGGGATGCCACTCTCACAACATGGCAGGTGGAAGCGGAGAGACGAGGGGACCAGGGACTAATAGTATCCAAGGCCATGTTCCCAGTGGCCCATCTCCTCTAGCCACAACCCATCGGGGAGGTCCCTTCAGCCTTTTGGGGGACTATCTAAACCCAAACCATAATACATGGCCTTTAGGGACATTTAAAATCCAAATCCTAACACTGAAAAATTACAGGTGCTTTAAGGAGCATCTGAAGTTCCTGGAGGCAGGAGTCTGCATCTAAAATAGCACTTGCTACTTAATAGCTGCTCACAAACAACTTCACAGAAGGGACTTGAAAATCTCGTCTTTGCTCTCAAATGCTGACTTTTCCCTATTCAAGTGTCATAAAGTGACTCCACTGACAACTGAAAATAAAGGGGACAGGTGACTCACACAGGGGTTAGCATCCAGGTGATGAATAAATAAATGTTGGCTGAACTGAATACTTTCCAATCAATGGCATTTTGAAATATGCTGTTGCTATTCATATTTCACAAAATAGCTTGAATACAAATGATTTAGAATGTCAAAATAGAGAAGCATGTAGCAGGTTAAGAAAATTAAAAAAATAAATGAAATACTGAACTGTTGAAGTTAAAAAAATCTTGTTATATATCCTTGAATTTCTCTTTTCTGGACTAAGAAGGGAGGGATAAGCTTTTGGGATCAAACAAGCTTATTCTTCAATAATATTTGTGTTGTACAAGCTTGTTGTAGGCATACTGATCTGAACAAGCTGTTTAATATGCTTAGGTAATATTTTTTAAGCTGAGCTTACCTTACATTATTCCTTAACAAGCCCTATACTTTCTGGCATTCTGGCATGCATTGTTATAGCTCACAAATAAAACAAGGCTTTTTTTTTTTTTTAGGAGAAATCACTGGAGACAACAAAGTTCTTACTGTGACAAGTTAGGCTTGTATTCCTGGCATCAGATCTAGTAAAGCATTAAATTTATCTTAAGCTTAACAAAATATTGTCTTTGACCTGTCTGTAGCTTCCAACCTATATCTGATGAACTGATGCATAATGCAGGTTTCCCATAATCTCCAAGGATTTAGTGAGTAAATTGTGAGGCCTGATCCAAATACAGGGCAGGCAAAGAACTCCCATGAAGACCCAGGTGAGAAGCAGTGAGTTCTACTGACAATCAGCAGTACTGTGCCTACATGAGGCCTTTATAGAATTATGAAGAAACCACCTGTGCTGAGTTGCCATAGTGAGGACATTAACTGTCTTTGTAGTATAATATCTTCACCTGGACTTGCTCCTGACACACATTTGTAAAATGATGCCTATGCTACCTACCTGTGGAGCCGATTATTTTTTTTTTTTTATTTTTTGGTGGTACTGGGGTTCCTGGAAGCCCTTCTACCTCCAGGCTACGCTCACAGACCTGTTTTTACATTTTTTATTTGGAAACAGGGTCTCCTAAGCCAGCGCGCGCGGCTGGCTTCGAACCTGCGCGATCCTCCTGTCTCTGCCTCCCAAGCGTGGGGATTACAAGCATGCGCCACCACGCCCTGCTGTGGAGCCGATTCTGTGAGACTAATTAACCTTTGTTTTAAGAACAGTATGTAAGCTGGGGATTAAAGCAGTGCATGCATACACGCAGTGCGCGCGCACACACACACACACACACACCATCCATATTTTAGTTAAAGTGTGAAACATGTTTCCTATATAGGGTGTTTTGAAAGTCTTAGTGTAATTTTTAAATATTAGGGCTGGGGTTAGAGGGCCGAGTTGGTGTGTTGACCCTACTCCCAACCTCCAACACTAGGGCAGCTACAAATGGTCCTGACTCTTCATGAGTTAAATGAACAGCCCAGATCAAAAGAGACATTTTAGGGATAATTAGTCAACTCTCACAAAAGTAAATTAAGGACCTGTGTTGAAATAGTCAGAAAACTGTAAGATGGCATCGTAGCAACAGTACTTGGATTGTTCAAATAGAAAAGTTTGGGTTGGAAATACTTGTTCAGAAAAAGAATTACATCACCCCATCCCACCCTCCTTCACCAAGTAATCCACACCAACTTAAACATTCATGGTCTAATCAAGTAACACATATTTCATTAAATATTCTTGAGAATAAACAAATTTTATTCAATGAATAAGAAAAAGTGATTCTCCATTACTACTATAGTTCTTTCACGTAGACTGCTTCTAGGTTAATGTAAAAAGCTCAGAAAAGGACATCAGATAAGGAAAAGGCTTTATTATTCAGGATCAGCTCAAAGTCTGATACTGACACAGGCAGGGATAATTATTATCTCATTACATTTGACCTTTGGCACCCATATAAAGTACTAGCTTTTCAAGTGTGTCTTGTAACACCCAGTATTCTCTGCAGTTTCTGACAGCCACATTTACTGCAATTTCACTTAGTAGTGCTGTCAGACAATGTACACAGACCAAAAAAAAAAAAAAAAAAAAAAATCATCTACTGATCCTTTTGTTTTTTATGGACCATCCCCCCTCTACTGGCTTTGAAAGCAAGATAAGAGAGGTAGCACTATTGGCTGGTACTGGCCATAAATAACACCTTCCCACTGCCTAACTAAAAGAAAAAAAAAATCAAATACCAAATATAAGTAGATTTCCTAAATACTCGGTTAAGGCTAAGGTGTGTTTTTTGGTTTTGATCACAGCAACACTATCACTTCCCTTTATTTTTCTCCTTGGATAAAACCAGAGAAGCTATCTTAATTAACCTATGCAGTCTTGCTTGTTACAAGCTTAATTTATAACCTCAAAGGAATTAAAAAGCTTGCATTAAGAATAGATTTTAAAATCATAACCAATATAGGAATAAAGTCTACACAGTCCTTTAGGATCTGAATAAAGTTTCATCAACAGAAGGGGACTCCCTTCCAAGTATACAGTAAGTGCATAAAGCTTCTTTCCATGAGGTTACAAGGGAAAATAAAACTGGTTCTTTCTAAGATAATTGATAACTGCTGTTAAGGGGAGAGCTATTTAATATTTGATTTATTAGGCACATTATTTAGAGTCATGTGATATACTCTCTGTACTAAAATATCTACAGAAAGTTCCATGTTTTTTGGCTCAAGGCTACACAAAAAGCTATTACTTTCATGAACATTAAGAGAAAGGTTTCATTTTTCAGATTCTGGACTTTTAGTTTAGAACTATTATCTTTTATAAAAATATCAATAAGAAACTATTACTTTTAAAGTCTAAAGACTTTTTAAAATCCTAGCTTCACTCTATGCTTATTAATTGTGTAAAACATATTATTCTAGTAGTGGCAAAAATCACGAATTACAGAAGTGATGTTGGGTTAGTAATATAGAAGACTGGTAAATCTCAAATCTCATATCAGAGATATGTTTGCGGAAAAAGTGAATCTAACTTTTTATTGTTGTTCTCCTAGTTTGTCCAAAGAGTTGACATTTATCACTGCATTTATAATAAATGACTTTAACTGAAGAGATTGTATTTTAACACTGAACCAATATAAATGAACTCAACTAAACATTACATTTTTATACATACTTAAACACAAAAGCACAAACGATTATATATTTCAAATAAACGTATACTTATTGGAAGCAGGCAGATCCAGGATCTTCTGCAGAGGATCTCCTCAGCAGTTGGCCTTCGCAGACGGGCCTTGTGCTGTGGCTCTCATATTTTCTACTATGCACAGGAAGCGTCAGGAAAACAAGAGACATGTCTTGTTTTTTGCCTCCATGAATTGGGATGTTATTAGTAAAGAAGCATAATCTACAAAGTAAAGACTTCATTCAAAATGCTACAGAATGACAAACTTTATGAAATTTAACACAGCATTTACCCTGAGGAAGCTGTGTATACAGTATGGTGGTAGGAGAACCAGACTAGGTACATTTCACAATAGAAAGGATTTTCTCAAAAATGAAAGGATGGCAGTTTTCATAGTCATTCTGTTCTTTCATCTTGTTTTAGTGGAATGAAGTTCAGTTAACTCACTCTGATTAGAATCTATAATTCTGTTGAGTGTTCAGGACTACAGAAGTCATCCTGGGACTTTCTATGGAAGTATGTACAGATTTTCCTCATGGAGCTAGGAGTAATGGTGACCTAGAAGAAGAAAATTTAAACTTCAGAGATTTCCTAAATAAAATTCCTTAAAAAAAAAAATAAACTCAGTAAGTCTTAAGAAAGGGAAAATTTATAGCTCTTTTTATATATAAATAAGATCTCAGGAAGTTAGCACTAACAGAACCTTAATTTAGGATACCTCCAAATTTGATTATTTCAGTCAGCTTTCAGTCCCAAATACTTTTGATGGCAATGTCTCTTTTGGTTGATTTAAAATAAAATAATAAAACTTGAGTTTCAAAAATTAAGGAGAAGCCATAAACACATTGAAGGCTTCTCTGTTTTTTTAAGTAGCTAAACTTCACTTTATTTTAAATAATCCTAAGATATAATTACAAACTGAAAAATCTGCTTATGGATGCTGGCAATTTTCCTAAGAACAACAGCTTTATCTATATAAAATAAGGATAGCATACTGTCTAACAGGAAAGGAGAGATATTTTCGAATTGATGTTCTAGAGCATGAAGAAGGCTTTAGTGAATCAGGGAACAAAACTGAGGAGTATAAATCCTGATAGGAATTTTAATGGGAGTAAATAGGGTTTTCACATAAAACATCACACCCGATTATATCTGAATTTTACACAAACAATTTTTAGTATAAAAATTTGTAGTATAAATAAGTCCCATGAAAGTTTTATCCTTTTTTTTATGTGCTAAGTTTGGCATCTCTAAGAATAAGTAGTTTTACTATTTTTCTTTTAAGCATTCTGATTTGAGAAGAGATCTATAATTAGCCCCCTTCATTTCTACCATTTCTAACTTACCAGGCCTGGTGATGTCTTTCCACTCTGTCTTCTGGAACTGGGTGTCTGGGATGATGGACTTCGTGGAGATGAATTCTCAGCCTTCCGTTTGGCTGCCATGGCTAACAACCAGTTTTTATTCTCTGGGGAGCTATTCTCTTTGCCTACCACTTCAGACCCTTCTCCACAAGGTCTCAAAGGAAGAGGCAGCGTTCCACAGCTTTCTGTTGCAAAAGGGCTGACAGGAGAAGGAGGCTCAGAGATACTTGTACTAGCTCCTTCAGTCTTGCTTGGTTTGGTAGGACCTAGAGAGTCCTTACTAAGGTCTTCCTGGTTACTAGCAAGGCAGCACAGATCCAAATGAAGATTTTCAACTTGGCCATCAAGCTCAGTCACACAGTTGCAACTCTTCACACACTTTTGTTTCACACTCTCCAGACAGCTTGAGTCTAGCCGCCTCTTCACTCTATTTCTAGACTCAGAGCAAGCATCTGCTTGGGATGACTTCTGGCTCACAGGAATGAGGGCTTTTCTTGGAGATGTGATCTTTGTCTCAGAAGCAGGTGGAGTAATGGGTGGTGACGAGGAAGGCGTTCGGGTTACCCAGTTTCTAATTGACATCTTGAAAGATGAGAGCGGCTTGGGAGAGACAGAGGAGACGGAGCCTCTTCTGCTGATGGGAGACCGGGCCTTGGCAGGAGGAGTTTTAATTGAGAACGTGGGAGTATTTGAAGGAAGAGGGAGGTCTCCAGCACAGCTTGGAGCACAAGCTGCAGATGATGGGGAAGAAATGGATGGGCTGCTCTTTACTCTGGGAGCTTTGGCCGGAGTATTCTGGCTACTTGTTACTGTTACTGAAAAATGAACAGAGGGTCATGAAAATAAGAAGCGAAAGCCATAGAAAGTCCCTGAATGTTCACCACGAAAAACCATAGCTAACTTAATCATCCAAGGATTAATTTTTCAGTTAAGTAGTTAGCTAAGTCGTTTGATTCCTATTATACCTTTATAGCATTTTACTTTCCTGTTCCTGTCAGTCTCTTGATTAATCTATTGTAAAGCAAACTTGAGAAATCTATGAAATATAGAAAATGACCAAGAAAAAAAATTTAAAGCACCCAGGCAAGCCATTTTTAGCACTGTTTATCTGTGCATTTGATATATACACCTCAAAATTTTTCTACACAAAAGACCATAATGTACATACAGTTTAATAACTTTTATCTCTTAATTATTTTTCATTGTACATATTTATGTGGTACAATTGATATTTTGATATATGTGTACATTGTGAAATGAATCAAGCTAATAAATATATCTAATATCTCATGCTTTCCCCATGATAAGAACATTTAAAATCTATTCTCTTAGCAATTTTCATGTATATAGCACTTTTTTTGGTAGTACTGAGGATTGAACCCAGGGGGATTCTACCTCTAAGCCACCCCTCCAACCCCTTTCTATTTTCCTTTTTTGAAACAGGGCCTCACTAGGTTGTTGAGGCTTTCCTTGAACCTGTGACTTCCCCGTCTCAGCCTCCTAAGTACTGGAATGACAGGTGTATGCCACCATGCCCTGCTCATAATTTATTATTGTTTATTTTTTGTGGCACTAGAGATTGAACCTAGGACATTTGACTTTTGAGCTACACCTCCAGCCCTTTTAAAAAAGTTTTTGTTTGTTTTGAATCAAGATCTTGCTAGGTTGTTGAATCTCACTAAGTTGTTGAAGCTGGTCTCCAACCTGAAATTCTCTTATCTTAGCCTCCTGTATCGGGATCAAAGGCGTGTGCTTATAGTACATGCCCAGCTTATAGTACAGTAACTGTAGCTAGCATATAAATATATTTGAAATTTTATATCCTTTAATAATCATCCCCCCACTTCTTCCTTCCCCCTCAACCATTTGAGATCACCATTTTATTTTCTATGCATCTGTGGATTCAAGTTTTTAGGTTATACAATGTAAATGAGATCATGCAGTACTTTCCCTTCTGTGCCTGGGCGGGTTAATATATTTAAATAAAGAGTAATCTGCTTCTTAAAATGTCAATTGCAGCCGGGCATGGTGGCGCACGCTTGTAATCCCCACGCTTGGGAGGCAGAGACAGGAGGATCACGCAGGTTCGGAGCCAGCCCTGCTGGCTTGAGACCCTGTTTCCAAATAGAAACAGCTCTCACTAATGCAGATGGCTTTGTGTTGCTGAGGCTGGCTGCAAACCTGTGATCCTCCTGTCTCAGCCTTCCAAGTACTGAGATTACAAACCTGCCCACCACACCTGGCTATATTACTGTTTTTTAGTAGCTACAAAGTATACTAAAGTGTAAGTACTCTATACCATCTTTAACAAACACTGGATAGACAATTACAACAGGAAGATAGACAAGTTGTTAGTGACAGTTCAGTTTCCTATGTAGAGCTGCTATTAGCATTCTTGTGTACACTCAGATGCTCAAGCACAGGGGCTCTCAGAAATGCATAGGTCTAAAAGCTGGCACAATTACTTTCTATGTGACTTGGGCAAACCTTAATTCTCTGACATCTTTTCACATCTAGTAAACAAAGTCTATCAATTATTTGTTGAGGTTATCAGGCCTCATATGACTTTCTAGCTTAATTTACAATTATCATTTTCCACAAGCCAAAGAACATTCAGAATCTTAATGTTTGTTCTGTTAAGCAAATCAAATATAGTGGTCAGGTCTCTTCTCTCTGTCCTTGTTCCTTTGTTTACATACAGTAACAAGTATTTCAAGCAAATTCTTATGCACTTCATACCGCGGCCCTCTCAGGGTCTACAACATGTAACACTAGATCTTCTCATTTTCCTTCTGAGCTTTCCAGATCTTTGGAAGTGCTCTTGTCTTCAAATAACAAGAGCATCTATTTCTTCAAAGTTTTGATTGAGCCTCTGATATTTAAGTTTAATTTTGAATTATATTCATATAAATTTAGGGTGAACCAGTATAAAAATGAAATCTCTTAGCAGGAATAAGGATTTCCAAGTACTAACTTTATTCAGTTTATTATCCTTTTTTTATCCTATGCTCTTCACTATTAAGAAGTCTTACTTTAAACAGAAATTCTACAAACTGACTTTTGCTTGAACTTTTTTCATCAATCATATGTTTAGAACCAGCAAAAGTGATACTGCCCCTTCAGTGAAGATCATTACCGGAAAACCTCATTTTACCAAATGTGCTACAGAAAGGACTTTGTAACTGTGAGCCATGGAGCCTCTGGTTATGGTCCTCACACTCCTGCTCTAGAACTTGACTAGTTATTATTTCATAGAAAAAGAGGTTTTCACCTGTGGCACTCCTCAGCACAGGTCAAGGCACACAGTCAATCATGCCATTTAAATGGGTTGCGGAGTGCAATTTAGGAGAGAAAGTCCTAAAATAGCCTTTAATACACCAATTCTAATGGAAGATTAGGGGAGAAGAGGGATAGGCAGAAATGGGTTATCTAATTTCTTTTTTGTTTTTTGTGGGTCTAGAGATGGAACCCAGAGGCATTTGACCTCTGAGCTACATGCCCTGCCCTATTTTTTATTCTTTATTTTGAAACAGGGTCTCACTAAGTTTCAAAGGGCCTCACTAAGTAGCTGAGGCTGTCCACAAACCGTGATCCTCCTGTCTCAGCCTCCCGAATGCTGGGATTACAAGTGTGCACCACCACGCCCAGCTGGGTTATCTAATTTCTTTTGACACTTTTATGACATTGAAAGTTTTTTTTCTACGTGCTTATTATTAGCACATACTAAAGTATATGTGTAAGACCTTAAAAACCCCCAACCAAGCCCTAATGGATTATATTATATATATGTACATGTTCTGAAACTCTTAAATCTCTCAAGCCGGGTGTGGTGGTGCACACTTGTAACCCCAGCATTTGGGAGGCTGAGACTGGAGGATCACAGTTCCTGGACAACCTCAGCTACTTAGTGAGGCCCTGTGCAACTCAGTGAGACCCTGTTTCAAAATAAAGAATTAAAAAATAGGGCTGGGGTGTAGCAGAATGCCCCAGGTTCCATCCCTAGTACTGAAAAAAAAAAAAAAAAAAAAAAACAACCAAAAAACAACAACAAAAAAAACTCTTTATATAAATATACAGACACACTGCATTCTAATAGTTGCTTAGTATGTCATTATATGGTCCTACATATTTAAACAGACTTGCATTTAGTATTTCATCTACTTAAATCGGCAGATCCCTTATAAGCCACATATGAGATCTGATGACTTGTGGCAAAGACTGGGTTACTGCTCTAAAGGTTTCTTCAAAGTGGATTTCTCTGAGGAATTAGTCTGCTAATATCAATCAATTTGCAGCTTCTTTCTGTAAAGGGTTAGCCATCTGGCCTTACCCTATGTTTCCAGGCTTATTTCATACTGTGCTACTTCAGGATCTCATTATAAAACATTACCTGGCGCTTCCTGAACAAACTGTGCAATGTCACATCTCTGTTCAGTGGTTTTCTTGGCTCCTTCTTTACCAGGCAAAAATTCTTATGCACATGGCTCTGATGATAATGTTAACTCCTTTGTACAGTGTTTGCAAACTCTTTCCCTGCTTTCTCAAAGAAAGTGAATTCTCACTCACTTTAATAATTAGGAGAAATGTTTACAAGGCACTGCAATATTTGTATTTGCCTCTTAGACTGGATTATAAATTTAGAGGGCAGGTGACATTGATTTACTCATTGTAGGCCCACTGCCTCTGTGGTGACTAGTAAGAAATTACTGAATAATGTTAAATTTCATTACTGCTGAGATGTATAAGGGTGAGGGTTCTATGCATTAAAAAACTGATTCTACAATTATCTTGCTGACTCATAAGACTGCACAAGCACTTGAAATAGAACAGGTAAGATTTCTTTTTAAGATTAAGATAATCATCTTTGTCACTCAAAAGAAGACTAGAGGTTCTCAATTCCAGCTGCATGACAGATTTACCTGAAGTTTTACAAAAATACAGGTACTTGGCTTTTACCCCAGCCCTAATAAATTAATCCTTAGGGACACATAAACTTTATTTTTTGGTACTGGTGACTGAACCCAGTTCTTCCAAAGCTACACCCCAGCCCTTTTTTTTTTTAATTAATTTTGTATTTCAAACAGGGTCTTGCTAAGTTGTTGAGGCTAGCCTTGAACCTGCCATTCTCCTGTCCCTGCCTCTCAAGCACTGGAATTTCAGGTGTGTGCTACCATACCTGGGCTAGACACACAAACTTTTACAAAGCTCCCCAAATGGTTTTGATGCTCACTGACCTCACCTCAAGTTCCATAGAATCTCTAGCTGAACCAAAAGAATAGTAAGTGATAGAGGAGGTGTTGGCCGGGAAAAGTAGGGCAGAAAGAAGGAAGAGGCCTTGGCACATAAAGCCTTCCAGCTAGTGTGTTAAAAAGGATCAGATGAGCCAGGCATGGTGGTGCACCCTTGTAATCCCCGCGCGATTGGGAGGCTGAGACAGGAGGATTGCGCAGGTTCAAAGCCAGCCTGGGCTGGCTTAAGAGACCCTGTTTCCAAATAAAATATAAAATAGGTCTGAGAGTGTAGCCCGGAGGTAGAAGGCCCCTGGGTTTCATCCCCAGTACCACAAAAAAAAAAAAAAAAAAAAAAAAAAAGGATCAGAAGAGAAGATATGCAGCCTAAGACAGCAATGGAGGATTATAGTGTCAATTAGTAGTCTGGGAAAGCAGAGGAACCCAATTATCAAAACAACATTGTTTGTGGTTTGTAGCAGTCAATTTGTTGCTGGAAGCTGGCTTAGAGAGTCAAAATAGAGAAATCTCGGCATTAACTTCTGGTCTGTTCTCAATTTGAACTTTGCTGTATTAGGACAAAGTAGGAAGTACTGTAGAGTAGTTCCAAGCTACCACTTTAGAATCAGACTACAAAGGGTTGAACTCTGGTTCTACCATAAATTCAGAGCTGTGTGATCCAAGGCCAAGTCAACTTCATTGATCAACCTTGTTGATCTTTGGTTGTAGTTATTTGAAAATTAAATGAGATAATCCAAGCAGGTCCTTCATTACGAGCATGGTGCATGCTTGTAATTCCAGTACTTGGGAGGCTGAGACAGGAGGATCGTAGGTTTGCAGCCGCCTCAGCTACTTTGTGAGTCTCTCTGCAATTTAGTGAGACCCTGTTTCAAATAAAGAATAAAAAATAGGGCTTGGAGTATAACACCCTTGGGTTCAATCCCTAGTACTAAAAAAAAAAAAAGAGCGAATATGAGCAACTTTTTGGTGACTTAATTTCTAAAACT
Organism: Muscardinus avellanarius; assembly: GCF_963383645.1. Lineage (NCBI taxonomy): Eukaryota > Metazoa > Chordata > Mammalia > Rodentia > Gliridae > Muscardinus > Muscardinus avellanarius. Next base: position 78,390,907 of record NC_137793.1, read on the forward strand.
AACAAAGTCAATTAAAAATATCTAGTTAAAGGCAAGATACTCTTCACCACAAGTTTAGAAGTGGTTATAGCCTTTAACATAGGAATTCCACCTCTGGGAAAATATTTTAATGAAAAAGGGGACCCTAAATTCAGGGGGGAAAACTCATCTACTACAATAGACTTGCAAGGTAAATAAGGGAGCACTTACTCAGTGTAATATTTTAAATAATGTTGCAAAAGAGAAAGCATTATAAAGTACTTAAAGCATCAACTGAAAAAAGCCCCAAGAAATTAAAATATATGTACAGTAAAACTACTGTTTTATTAAAAGAAATCTCTACACATAAGGAAGAAAAATTCTCGAAAAATATCTAGAAATGTTACTTAAAATCGTGTTAGAGAGCCGGGCGTGGTGGCACACGCTTGTAATCTCAGCATTAGGGAGGCTGAGACCTGGAGGATTGCAGTTCGTGGATAGCCTCAGCTACTTAGTGAGGCCCTTTGCAACTCAGTGACCCGGTTTCAAAATAAAAAATAAAAAATAGGGCAGGAGGTGTAGCTCGGAGGTCAAATGCCCCTGGGTTCCATCCCCAGACCCGAAAAAAAAAAAAAAAAAATCGTGTTAGAGCTGGGCGTGGTGGCGCATGTTTGTAATCCCAGCATTCAGGAGGCTGAGACCTGGAGGATCACGGTTCGCGGACAGCCTCAGCTACTTAGTGAGGCCCTCTGCAACTCAGTGAGACCCGGTTTCAAAATAAAGAATAAAAAATAGGGCAGGGGGTGTAGCTCGGAGTTTTAAAGCCCCTGGGTTCCATCCCTAGACCCGAAAAAAAAAAAAAATTGTGTTAAATGAAGGAAATACTGATGGCATTTTCCTCACATGACTTTTCTAAATCATACAAAATTAGAGAGAGAGAAGTATAAAAACTGGCAGCAGAAATTATATGGTTAAGAAGACTTGCTGGGCGTGGTGGCGCACGCTTGTAATCCCTGCGCTTGGGAGGTAGAGACAGGAGGATCGCGCAGGTTCGAAGCCAGCCCCGTGCTGGTTTAGGAGACTCTGTTTCCAAATAAAAATGTAAAAATAGGTCTGGGAGTGTAGTCCAGAGGTAGAAGGGCTTCCAGGAACCCCAGTACCACAAAAAAAAAAAAAAAAAGACTTGACATTATAATAAGCTGGGCATGGTGGCCCATACCTGTAATCTTAGTACTTGAGAGGCTGAGACAGAAGGATCAGAAAGGCTGAGACAGAATCTGAGAGGACAGTCTCAGCAAGTAGTAAGACCCTCAGAACTTAGAGCAAGACCCTGTTTCAAAACAAAAAAATAGAAAGAGCTATGGGTATAGCTGAGTATTCAAGATAATCCCCAAATAATTAATCTATATTAATGGATTAAATTAATGGGATAGATATAGATTAATGCAATAATCTATATCTATGGAATTCAGAAACAAACCCTTATATTTATGGTCAACTGATTTTTAGCAATGGTGCCAAGATAATTCAACAGGATAAAGAATAATTTCTTGAATAAATGGTGTTGAGAAAGCTATATATTCACATACAAGAGAATCAATTTGGATACCTACTTCATATCACATACAAAAATATATATATTTTCTTTTGGTGGCACTGGGGTTCCTGGAAGCTCTTCTACCTCCAGGCTACACTCCCAGACCTATTTTTACATTTTTATTTGGAAACAGAGTCTCCTAAATCAGGGCGCGCGGCTAGCTTCGAACCTGCGTGATCCTCCTGTTTCTGCCTCCCAAGCGCGGGGATTACAAGCGTGCGCCACCACGCCCGGCCAAAAATAAATTAAAAAAATTGTAGACTTGAAACTAAAAAATTTCCAAGAAGAAAATAATGAAATAAATTTTGTGACCCTGGGGTAGAGGATAGCTTTTTTGATATAACATTAAAAGTACAAATGACAAAAGAAAAAATAATCATAAAAATTACAAAGCTATGTATTGTCAAGGGATCCCCATCAAAAAATCAACAAAGGTGAGGTTGAAGATTTAGCTCAGTGGCAGAGTGTTTGCCTAACATGAGTCAGGCCCTGGGTTTGATCCTCCAGCACTGAAACAAAAAAGTGAGAACCCGTCCCTCAAAGTAAAAAGACATCCCAGAGAACAAGGAAAAATATTTGCAAATCACTTAATGACATGGAACTTACATCCAAAATATATAATGTTTACAAGCCGCAGCAAATAACCCAATTAAAAATATGAGCAAAATATCTACACAGGCATTTCAGCAAAGAAAATATATAAATGACAAGCATATGAAAAGATGCTCAAGATCACTGCCTACTGGCAAAATACAAATAGAACCCACAGTAGGAAAGCAATTCATATCCACCAGTGTGTGTAATAAAAACAAAAATATTATCAATTATTGGCAAAAGAAGAAAAATGAACTCTAATTAGGAATGCTAAAGTATTCTAGAATTAGATTGTAATTCTAGACTGCACAACTCTGAATATACTAAAAACCACTAAATTGTATTTTGATCTAACCACAAGTATGACCCTATTATTAGGAGGATGGGGAGTGTGCAGTGGGACAAAAGTGGAAGGACAAAATAAAGAAAACTAAATTCTCATCTCACAATGGAAAGAAGTCAACAGAAAGCCGAAAAGGGCAAACATAAATAGACCACATATTATCTAGAGGTATAGGCATATGCACAATTAAAGAATCAGCTAAAAGACTTTAAAGTCATTGTCTATGAATGGGAAACTGGAATAGAGGGTCTGCAGATTGCTTGCAGTTTCTTATTCACCCCTATAAAAAGATTTTTTTTTTATTGTACTGAGGATTGAACCCAGGGACATTTTACCTCTGCACTACCCCTCCTCCAACCTTGTTTATATTTTTAAATTTCTCACTAAGATGCAGAGGGCCTCGATAATTTGCTGAGGCTGCCTGCAAACCTGTAATCCTTCTGTCTCAGCTCAAGTACTGGGATTACAGGCATGAGCCACCATACCTGGCTAAAAGTAGTTTTCTTATTAAACTGTTACACTAACAAAGCAAAAAAGGGACCATTATTAAGCCGGGCATGGTGGCGCACGCTTGTAATCCCCGCGCTTGGGAGGCAGAGACAGGAGGATCGCGCAGGTTCGAAGCCAGCTGTGAGTGCTGGCTTAGGAGACCCTGTTTCCAAATTAAAAAAAAAAAAAAAAAAAGTAAAAATAGGTCTGGGAGTGTAGCCCGGAGGTAGAAGGGCTTCTAGGAACCCCAGTACCACCAAAAAAAAAAAAAAAAAAAAAAACCACAAAAATACAAAAACAAAACACCAAACAAACAAAAACAAAAAAACAGGGAGCATTATTAAAGACTTTAAAGAAAGCAAACTGAGAACAAAAGACTGCATTCTGCGTCTTAGAGGTGACTAAGTAAGTTAGAAAAATGAGCCTTTATCTTTATTCGCCCTATCTCATTTCAACTGTCCAATAACATTAGTCCCTGAGTAAGGTTAATTTTTAACCTTCAACTTCAAGCTTATTGTGTACATCTACTGATAACATGAGAATCCCCTCTGGCTTTTAAAGGTTATTTGTTACCTCCTTGACCTCTAAACATTTGTGTGCCCCATGGCTGAGACCCCAGTTCTACTCTCTTTATCTATAGCTGTCTTTACCTACATCATAATGTATTCCCAATTTATAACTCCAGCAGAATTAAGCATATAACTGCCTCTCTGACATCCCCATTTGGATGTCTGATAATCATATGAAAATATATCTAAATAGAACTTCAGCTTCACCCTCAAATCTGCTTTGCCTGTGAAGATTTCTATCTAGGCTAAAGAAACTCTATTCCTCTAGCTTCTCAAGCAAAAACTCTGAAGTCATCTTTGATAATTTCCCTTTCTATCTCACATCTGATCCCTCAGCATGTTCTGTTGGCCCTACCTTATAAATATAACCAGAATTTGATACTTATCAACATTTTCTGCTACCACCCTGGGTTTAAGACACCATCATCACTTTCTGGTTATTTTAATTGCTTTTAAAGTTAGATTCCTACTTTTACCCTGATTCCCTTATAATTTATTCTTAATGCAGGAGCAAGAACAATCGAGTCAAAAGTCAGATCATGATGTTTCTCTTCTCAAAACCCTCTGGTGGCTTTTTATCTGTTAGAATAAAGCTAAATTCCCATGAGAAATACATTTTCTACTACTATTTTCCTGGAGGAAGAGAATATGCCAGGCCCACTTCTGCTTCAAGGCCTCATGATTTTTTCTCTGTCTAGAATATTCTTCTCCAAAATATCCACATGGCTCACTACTATGCTTTCTCTATTCAGTGTCATTCATTTATTGAGGCATCCCTGACCATCTGCTACAAAATGTCAACAGCACACTTTGCTATTCTTTCTTTCCTATTTTGCTTTTTTCCTAAGCATTTATTGTTATTTGGTAAATATTTTACAACTTTATCTTATTTTTACCTCTGCTATATAAGCTATTTATGTCTTTGGAATTTCTGATTCTTTCATTCATTGATAAATATTAGGCAAACTGAGAGCAGTGTCCAGCACATAGCAAGCATTTGATAAATATTTGAATATTAGTTGAGTGTGGTAGCACATGCCTGTAACCCCAGTATTTGGGAGGCTGAGACAGGAAGATTGCAGGTTCGCAGCCAGCCTCAGCTACTTGGTAAGGCCCTCTCCAACTTAGTGAGATCCTGTTTTAAAAATAAATAAATAAATAAAATAGGGCTGGAGGTGTGGCTCAAAGGTAGAATACCCCTTGGATTAAATCCCCAGTATCACAATAAGTAAATATTCGTTGAATAAATGCACCATTGCATTCCAGGGCCTTGTACAGATGATAAGCAGAGTAGTGCTCAAATAGTATTTCTTGAAAAGAACAATGACAAGATGATGTTTTTATTTTAAAAATGTACCAAAAGAAGACCAAATCTAGCTTACCACTATATACACTATAGAATTAAACAAATAAAAGCATAATAACTTTAGAAAATGTATGACATGTTACCTAGGCCAGCTCTCGCCTCCTTTTTCTTCTGCGAGGCCCAACCTACTATGGACTGTTTATCTACTGGTTTCTCCTCTAAGCTTCTGTTCAAGCGCCAGATTCTTAGTGTATTGTCATCTGAGCAGGTAGCAATCTAAGGAAAACAAGGAAGGGAGTGATGAAGCTTCAATCAAAGATTCAAAACAAAGTAAATACTTATGTGCCTTAAAGTCTCATGACTAGAGAATTATTTTGTCTACTATAATAGGATATTGAAAATGATATTTGAAAGATCATATTTCTTGCTTTCAGGAATTATTCCAGATTTCCAAAGAAGCTAACTCTCTTAGTTTCATTATAGTCTTCCTGCTGATACAACTTTTAGTATCCATGATTTCTTAACCTCAGCTGGGCATAGGTAGCACAACCTCCCAGTACTTGGGAGGCCGAGACAGGAGGACCCCAGGTTTAAAGGACAGCCTCAGCAAGGTGAGTCTTTCATCAACCTAGCGAAACCCTGTTTCAAAAATAAAAATAAAGCCGGGCTTGGTGGTGCACGCTTTCAATACTAGCATTTGGGAGGCTGAAACAGAAGGATTGCAGTTCGCGGACAGCCTCGGCCTCTTAGTGAGGCCCTTTGCAACTCAGTGAAACCCTGTTTCAAAATAAAGAATAAAATATAGGCCTGGGGGTATAGCTTGGAGGTAGAATGCCCCTGGGTTCCATCCCCAATACCACAAAAATAAGCAAACAAATAAATAAAAAAATAAATTTGGGCTGGGAGTGTAACTCAGAGGTAGCGTGCCCGAGTTCAATTCTCAGTACCAAGGAAAAAAATCTCAGCCTAAAGCTCTGCTCTACTATAACAGGGTTATTTCACTTTATTCTCTCAATAAGTTGGGCAAGCCATTATCTTTATCACCTTATATATAACTATGGAACTTAAAAAGACATCCCTTTTACTCTTTCTGTTAAATGACCAGTACTTCTTACTAATATTCAATTTCTACAAATTTCTTCTGCATTCTCATGTTCTGCCTTATTGATAAAGTAATGTGATCATTTCCAAGATCAGATTAGCCATGACTCTAGTAGTCTGTGGTAAATACAATGAAATCATTCCTTTGAGATTCTTTTTCAGATAGGTAAAGGAGCAATCTGGGAAAACAACAGTTCACTAGGCTGAAAGAAGTTAAAAATAACCTTTGCCCCTTTAAAAATATCTGACCATTCCTGATCTTGGTCCCAAGCCTTTTATGGCAGAGAAAATCCAGCTTGAAGAACTTGTGGCAAATGGCCACTGGTACCAGAGCTGTTCCCTAGCATTTGTTTATATAATTTCTCTATTTCAGTCACTAAAGAGAGAGAGGGAAAAAAAAAAAAAAAAAAAAAAAAAAAACCACACACACACGTTCTCCTAAGTCTTGGCCCCCAAGAGACTGGCAACTTTTTCCTTTCCTTTCTGGGAGGCCAAAAGATACACATATTTAACTGGTCAACAAGAAATGCTTGGAATCCCATAATTACTCTATAGTGATAATAACAATCATTATTTACAGAGCATATACTGTTGACCTGATAATTTACATTCTTTAACCTCTTTAATCCTCACAATACAAAAGCCTTGAACTCAACCTCACCTGCAAAATGGGAATGAAGTTAATTGCTCAAAGTACAACTAAATGGCAAAGCTAGAATTTAAATCTAATTTCTCCTCTTCTAGAAACCAAATATTCAAAAACTACAGCAACAACAAAATTTCCTCCCAAAACATATTCAATCTAATTTTAGGCTGATAACAAAATTACTTTAAAGAACTTTTAAAATGGTGGTCATTAAGCTGGGCATGTTGGCACGTTCCTGTAATCCCAGTAATTGGGAGTCTGAGACAGGAGAATTGCAAGTTTGAGGACAACCTCAGTAACTTAATGAGACCCTATATCAAAATAAAATAATAAAGTAGGGCTAGGTATGTGACTCAGAGGTAGAACACACTTGGGTTCCACTCCCAGTGAGAAACCACACACATACACATACACACACACACGCACACACAAATGCACCTTCACGAGAATAGGAAATAAGGATAATACATGATGGTTTAAAAAAGAAGATATATAAGCCGGGCGTGGTGGCGCACGCTTGTAATCCCCGCGCTTGGGAGGCGGAGACAGGAGGATCGCACAGTTTTGAAGCCAGCCACACACGCTGGCTTAGGAGACCCTGTTTCCAAATAAAAAATATAAAACATGTCTGGGAGTGTAGCCCGGAGGTGTAAGGGCTTCCAGGAACCCCAGCACCACCAAAATAATAATAAAAAAATAAATAAATAAAATAAAAAAATGATATAATTAACTGAATATTCAAAAAACCATTCATCCTCATTAGTTTCATTAAGATGCAATACTCTCCATTAGACATATCTTCCTGGAAATCACATGAAATCTCAGAGAAAAACATGTCACTGGGATGTAATTATATATAGAGAGTAATTATTAAAGCAAAACAAAACAAAACTGGTCCAGCTTCAAACTGACCAAAGAAATGCTAACAGGGAAGTATTATCAGTACTTGAGAGGCTGAGATGGAAGGTTCAAGAGACTGAATTACCAGCCTCAGAGACTCAGTAAGACTCTTAGCAACCTAGCAAGATCTCCTTTCAAAATGAAATATAAAAAGAGCTGATATACAACTCTGAAGTAGAATGCCCTTGGCTTCAATCCTTCATTTAGAAAAAAAAAAAAAAAAGGGGGGGGATAGAAAGATGAAGAGAAATCCACAGCAGTATTGGAAAGCTAGCAGGATGTCATGAATAAACCAGGTAAGGGAAATTTTCTGGAAGATAAAATGAAACAGATGGGAATAATAGGCAACAAAACATCATGTATAAAAGGGGAGAACTTCACAGAAGTGAGATTTCCTTCAGAACAAAAGATAACCCAAAAATCAGAAGCAATGGAGGTTGGGAGAATGAGTGTACCTTGGGTACTAGTATATGAAATCCTACATATATTTATACGGAGTTCATGTTTCTGACCTTTCTACATGTTGGGGATTTTTAAGTATCACATTATAAATTGACTAAGAATTAAAACATGGGCATATTTTCTTCTTTCTAAAGTGCCTAACACATTTCAGACAAACTCCTTTCAGTTTTCACAGATAATCTAATATTAAGACTTCTCAGTACCCATTGTATTTGTCACAGATGAATACCCAAATTGGACTGTAAAGAATAGTTAAGATGTTACCTTTAACACAGCATATTGATAATATGTAGAAAGTGCAAAAGATTAGTTCCCACCTTAGATGGTTCATTCACCTTAGATTTTAAAATAAAATTTTAACTAAGCTAAAAATTTACCCTTAAAGAAATGACAAGAGAACCAGAAACTCATCCTTCTTTCTTAGTAGTACATCATTTCTCTATTGGTACAGAAAAACAGAGTATGTATGAGTAATGCTGACATAAATTAATGGATAACCTCTACATCTTTTAAGCCTCTAAACGTAATAGTCTGTTATATGTCACTCTTAAATCTTGGGAAAACCGACAAACTTGTGATCTACTTTTGAAAACAATTAGACATTTGTTCACAAACCTTTGTAAAGTCAGATGGACACCAGCACACAGATGTAACTTCTTGAGAATGACCCAGGAGCACAGTAGGAGGATGCCAGGGTGTGGAGACCTAGCCCCCCAAAAAGAGACAAGTCAGTAAATCAGTGTTAAGTCTCCTAGACATAGACTTTGAATCTCCCTAATTTTGTCTTAGCTTTAGTAAAGCCCCTAGACCAGCTTATAGTTCAGAAAAGAGAGTTCCAATGGACAATGAAGTATTTTTATCACTGATCTGTGAAAACAACAAAAACAGTCAAAATAAGAATATGAACTTAAAATACCAGGACAGTCTTAATTAAAAATAAAACTACTTAGCTAAATATATATCAACTACAATCTAAGATCATTGTTCCTTATCCTTTAGCTGGGAAACGTTTAGTCATTTTTTTTTTAACATAGCCTGGATGTTTTCAGATCTTCCCTAGTCAGCTACTTACAGGAAAACTAAATTAACTATAAATTCTGAAGGTACCTGGAATGTGCTACCAGCTCTCTTGGGACAAAAGGCCAATCTTCCTTCCAAAAGAAGCCACTGATTTTTACCAAAATCCAAAGTTATGCTCCTTCATTTTGAGTTGAATAACCTTCATTTTAAAGGGATATAAAACTATATTTTTAAAAAATCCTTCAAAACATTACTTCAGTTAATTTGCTTAAAGAAATCTGAATTTTCAAGTAAGTCTCATCATATTTTACTATGTCTTAATGCAAAAAGAAGGGTCAAAGCTGAGTAAATTTGTACACACCTATAATCCACTATATTCCAGAGATTAAGGCAGGAGAACTGCAAGTTCAAGCCAGCCTGGGTGATGCAATGAGACCTATCTTAAAATTAAAATTGCTAGGGATATAGTTCAGTGGTAGAGCACTTGCCTAGCACACATAAGGCTAATGGTTCTATCCCCATTACTGCCCCTAAACTAACAAACATAGTGACATGGTGCTATACTGCACATGTGACTAAGAATCCTTTTTCCCCATCATTAGATGCCATCAATGGCATGTATTTCACAGCATTATACAGCTGACTCCTTTGAGAGCTGTTAATACCTCCTACAGGTCATGAGAATTAAGCAGCACAGTAAGAACTTGCATTACTATTATTAGCATGTGTTTTTAAAAAGAGCAAGGAGGTTGGAGCTGAGAGAAGTTACTCTTTTTTTTATTTTTCTGAGGCTCTGAATCATGGCTCATTTGTATGAAGAAAGTGGAAGAAACTCTGGAAAGAATATTTATGACAGTAATTAAGTAAACTTAATAGATTTCTCAGACTGTAGGTAAGGGATTTGACTCTGACTTATAAGGTTATCCAACTCAATTATTACTAGTCTTCTCTTGGGTTACATGGCACATACGCAGTGATTCTAAATGTAAAAGACAAAGAGCAGAGTCTAATTTGTATTACTAAGTTAATTAAGCTTAACAGAAAAGGAAGCATTCCCTCTCTCTACAGATATTGTACTGCCTACTCCTATAGTCTAGAAACAAGAACTCATTCTTTTGCAAGGTAATATATTTTAGGAAGGGTTTTGAAGAAACCCAAGGGCATTCTACCTCTGAGCTAAATACCCCCCACCCCAGTTCTATTTTATTTTATTTTTAAAATTTTGAAACAAGGTCTCAGTAAGTTGCTGAGGGTGGCCAAGAATTTGCAATTGTTGTACTTTACATAGCATTAGAAGTGGGGGCCAGTGTGCAGTAACTTATTAAGACTCTCAGCAATTTACCAAGACTCTAGTAAAACAAAACAAAACCCCCAAAATCAGAGATGGGAATTTTTTTTTTTTAAAAAAAAGTTAAACATAGAATTAAATATGAGCTGGCAATTCTGGCAATTCTACTCTGAGGTATAAACCCCTAAGAGAACTAAAAATATGGTGAAATAAAAACTTACACACAAATGTTCAGAGCAGCTTTTATCATAATGCCAAGAGTAGAAACAACTCAAATGACCATCAACTGATATATAGATGAACAAAATGTGATCTATACAATAAAATTATTATTCAACCATAAAAAAGAATGAATACTATCAATGCTATAGTATGGCTGAACCCAGATGACATTATGCTACATGAAAGATGTTAGACATAAAATGCCGTATTTTGTGATTCCATTTACTACATGAAATGTCCAAAAGAGGCACATCCACAGAAACAGAATGTAGGTTCATACTTGATGGGAAAAATAGTATGAGGTTTCTTTTTTTGGGGTACTGGAAATGGCACTCAGGAGTATTCTACCTCCAAGCTATACCCCCAGTCCTTTTTAGTCTTTTTTTTTTTTTTTTTTTGAAACTGAGTTGTGAAGGGCCTCACTAAGTAGCTGAGGCTGTCTTTGAACTGCAATTCTTCAGTCTCCGCCTCCCGAACGTTAGGATTACAGGCATGTGCTACCGTACCTGGCTTTTCTTCTTCTTTTTTCTTTTTTTGTGGTACTATGGATGGAACCCAGGGACATTCAACCTCCAAGTTACACCCCCAGGCCTATTTCTTTTTTTTATTCTTTATTTTGAAAAAGGGTCTCACTGAGAGTTGCAAAGGACCTCACTAAGTAAGGCTAGCTGCGAACCTCGATCCTCCTGTCTCAGCCTCCTGAGAGTGCTGGGATTACAAACATGCGCCACCATACCCGGCTTGGGTTTTGTTTTGGTATGATGAATGTTTAGGAATTAGATGGTGATAATAGTTGCATAACCTTATAATTGCATTAAAAACTACTGAATTGTATATTTTAAAATTACTTAAATGGAGAATATTAGTATGTTATATGGAAAAAAAATCCAAGGTCCTCACACATGCTAGGCAAGTGTTCTACTGCTGAGATATACCCGAGCCCTGAATTCTACTTTAATAAGAAAAAAGTGGGGAAAAGAGTATGCTGTAGTCTGGAATGAGAACTTAGCTTCTAACACTTTTTTTTTTTTTTAATTTTAGTAATGAATGCTTTGACAGTTTAGAACTTCAAAGAAAATGAATTTCTTTCAGAAATCTTTACCTTCCTCATTTTCATTCTAATGTTTTTTACTCATTATCACCTTGTTATTATAAAACATTACCGTAATTACATGATTAAATTTTTATTTATTTTTTATGATTAGCCTTCCCTATTCTTTTCAGTAGCAAGGAGACTATTAAATAGTCTAAGAGACAAATACAGCTTGGCATTTTGGGAATGGTAAAACAAAGAAAACAGTTCTCTTATATATTTTACTTTTCTTAAAGAATCCCAAAGTTGAAACTTAGTAAATGGTTCTAACCTTCAAATCTCATAAAGCATTTTATGTACTTTAACATACAAAAGAAAGATCAGCACTTTTCCTCACAAAATTTTCTGACTCTGCCCAGTAGGAAAGCAAATATAATCTTTATTTCTGCCATGAGATCATTTACACTTCCTAAAGTGTCAGGCTCAATGTTTCGCCAGTCAGCGGTAGAATGGCAGTGCCAAATCAGTTTATTTATAACTACTTCAATACTATTCAGTGGCTTTATCAGAAAGAAACCAGAAGAAAGGGCAGGACTGGGGGTGGGACAATACATAGGAGATTAAAAAGTAGAATGTTAAGTCTTTTTATTGTTAAGTTTTGAGTCTCAGTACCATAGAGTCTAAATATATTATATCTTCCCTTTGTTGGGTAATCCTAAGAATAAAAAGGCTATTCTCTTCTGTCTTAAGACACAAAGCTCTTTACATTTTTCTTTTACTCATGTACTTTTTAGCACAAAAACTATTCCATTACTTAAAAGAATTCTGACTTAAGGAACACATAATATAAGAAAACCTAATAGTCCAAACATTCAGCTTGCACTGAATTGCTTTTGAACTGTAACTCCCCCTCTTTTTTAATGAAAAAGAGAAACTGAGCCACCTCACTAGGCGATTTCAATTTTAGGAGCAGCAGGCTTGCCAGGATCTCAAATATCAGGGCCTGTACCCTGAGTTATGTGTGGACAGGCAGGAGAACATCACGTCTGAACCACGTCATTCAGAGGTAACATGTGACCCAGCTTAGGAATTCAGAAAGGGTCACCCATGTATGTGGCAGCCAGTGACTGGATGCCTGAAAATGGGTTAGAAACAATAGCCAAACCTTTAGTGTGTGTCTTTAAAGGGAAAAAATATCCCCTCAACTCTCATTCACTAAAATAAATATTTAAAAAGATATTTGTGCTAGACAAGAATGTGATAGGAATTTCAAGAATTTGCAAGAAAAGTATATACACATATAGTATATAGATATATAATTAAAATAATTTTAAAAGACTGGTACTTTTTCTTTTTTTGCCTAATCCTTTATTATGATTTTTTGTATGTATAAAATTTCAGTTCACTTTAAGAAACCTCAAAAGATACACTTATAGTTGAAGCAAAATTTTCTAGTTAAGCTGGGAGTTAAAGTAGAAAAGAAATATAAGACAGCAAGAGAAGGAGAAAGGGAAAACAGAAAGATAGCAAATTTAGCATAAGATCAAGTTTAAAATATATGACAGAGCTGGGCGTGGTGGCGCATGTTTGTAATCTCCGTGCTTGGGAGGTTGAGACAGGAGGGTCACACAGGTTCGAAGCCAGCCTCAACTACTTAGTGAGGCTCTCAGCAACTTAGTGAGACCCTGTTTCCAAATAAAGTATAAAATAGGTCTGGGAGTATAGCCTCGAGGTAGAAAAGTCCCTTGGTTCCACCTCCAGTATGACAAAAAATAAGTATTAGTACCAGTGACATATACTGAAAAAGTTTAAGAAAGAATTTTACAGAGAGGAAACTAGGTAAAAACTATTTTCATAACATGGATTCTTTAGTGTATATCTTATAAACAAATTTTCATTTAAAAATACAAAAAAAAATAAATAAAAGAAAGAATTGTGCTTACAAAAATCTAACATTCAAGTATCTTGGACAGAACTGTATCTCCACCTTGTGACCATCTAGAATATTGTTACCAAAAAATTTCAATAAGGCAGCAGTTGCATTTTTACAACTCTAGGTACATAAAAAAATAACTTTTTGGAATTTCCTGAAGGCATTTTCCCCATTATACTTCAAATGGACAGTCTTAAAGTAATCATATCTATTTTAGTTCCGAGGGCTGGCTACTTAGATTTAAAAAAAAAAACCACAAATATACAAATGTTTTTGAATGTTTTGTACAAGGCTCTTTTGGTAACTCATGTGTAGGATCTTAGGAATCAAAATACTGCATTTTGAATGAATTTGAACCCACAGAGCAGAAAGGGAGTATGGCATATTTAAGTGTTAAGGTTTTTACTATCCTTCTGAATTTTCCTTTTCCTAATAATCTATGAAACAGAGAAAATTAATTGTTAATTTCTGATAAGCCATGGCCATAAGTAAAAGTGCATATATTCTGATACTGTGAGGTTCAGCTCTATTAAAAGCCAAGAAGGAATCTTTAGTAAATATTTAATGCAAAAAATTTAATAGAATATGTTTGCATTAAACTTACCTCAGATTGGACAGAAAAAACATTTACAAGAAAATTCAGTCTCACATTAGCAGGAGGAAGTTTGAACACTTACCTTCCAGATGTAGGCAGCTTCATCACTTGAGCCACTGAGTAAAAACTGGTCATCTGGACTAAGACTTGATTTTACATAAAAAGTAGAATTCTGATGTCCATTGAATGCAGCCACTGCCAAAGGGGGGGGGGATTAATATTGTTATTTTATTTTATTTATTTATTTTTTTGGTGGTACTGGGGTTCCTAGATGCCCTTCTACCTCCAGGGTACACACCCAAACCTATTTTTTTATACTTTTTATTTGGAAACAGGGTCTTTTAAGCCAACGCGATCCTCCTGTCTCCACCACCAAGTGTGGGGATTACAAGCGTGCGCCACCACGCCCAGCAATAATGTTATTTTTGTAGTCAAATAAAGACCAAACCCCCTCTCTCTATCCTAGGGTAGAGCTTTTTGTACTGTATTAATCCACTGTCCTTACCTCTTACACTTCAAGTCTTTTGATATGTTTCTTATCTTATTGTTTTCCTCTCTAGACCTTACAATGCTTTGAACACAGTAGATCCTCAAATATTTGTTTCATGAATGGGTAAAAATTAGTGAAAAAATCCACTGGAATTCTGGCTGAAACTTAGTGATAGCTTATCTGGGGTGTAGAAGTGTGTGTGTGTGTGTGTGTGTGTGTGTGTGTGTGTGTGTGTGTTACTGAGGATGGAACTCTGGGGCAGTATGTCTCCAAGCTATACCCCCAGTCTGATTTTATTTTTTATTGGTGGTACTGGGGGTGGAACCCAGAGGCCTTCTACCTCCGGGCTATACTCCCAGACCTATTTTATATTTTATTTGGAAACAGGGTCTCACTAAGTTGCTGAGAGCCTCACTAAGTAGCTGAGACTGGCTTCAAACCTGTGGGATTCTCCTGTCTCAGCCTCCCAAACGCAGAGATTACAAGCGTGTGCCACCAAATTCTCACAAAGTTGCACAGGTCCTTATAAGATTGCTGAGTATGGCTGCAAACTTGCAAATTTTTTGTCTCAGCCTCCCAAGTACTGGGATTACAAGTGTATGTCATTACACCTGGCTACAAAAATCTTTTTAATCCTGCAATTAAAACAGGCTGAAAACGCTGGGCGTGGTGGCACACGCTTGTAATCCCTGTGCTTGGGAGGTGGAGACAAGAGAATCACGCAGGTTCGAAGCCAGCAGCGCTGGCTTAAGAGACCCTGTTTCCAAATAAAAATATAAAATAGGTCTGGGAGTGTAGCCCAGAAGTAGAAGGGTTTCCAGGAACCCCAGCACCACCACCACACACACACATACATAAAGCAAACAAACAAAACACACAAAAAAACAGGCTGAATGGATGGAGCCGGGCATGGTGGTGCGTGTTTGTAATTCCCAGCAATTTGGGAGGCTGAGACTGGAGGAGCATGGTTTGTGGACACCCTCGGCTACTACCTAGTGAGCCTCTTTGCAACTCATTGAGACCCTGTTTTAAAATAAAGAATAAAAAATAGGGCTCAGGGTGTAGCTTGGAGGTAGAATGCCCCTGGGTTCCATCCCCAGTACCGCAAACAAACAAAAAAACAGACTGAATGGTAGAGGTAGCCAGTGGGGTAAACTATGTTCAGATATAATACACCAAGTTAGGTTAAGCCTATAGGTTTAGACTTCTATCCATGGAAAAGAGCAAGTAACTGCATCTAGTACAAAATTCTCTTGACAGGTTCTTTTATCTAAGGAGGCTGAGATCTGAGGCCTCTGGCATCAGACCACCACCAAGAACTACAAAAGAAAAATCTCATTTATAGTAGAATTTAAGGAAAAATTTACACAGAAAAAATATATCACACTCCAACTTTTTAACATACAGAGATAAAAGTATTAGTAAAGGACTTAATCGTTTTCTGTAAGTGCTCACAGAAATCCCTTCCTTTCTCCAGAGTAAACTGGAAAAGGACTGTCTTTATAACTTTTAAAGAAAAAGTCCACAAATCAAATATGCCACATATCAGATATTTTTACTGTGAAAGTAAAGCAGGATATAAATAAACTCAGATACAAGTGTTATAAACCTGCTATGATAGATAAATCACTACAAAATGAAGAAGCTACTTTCTGAATACATCTCCAAAGTCAAAATTTTTCATTTTCTTCAACTCTAAACCATGCATGGCAGACTATAGCCAATTTCCCACTAAGCCTGTAAGTATTGCCCTCTGCTGGTCTAAGAAAGAGTGGCATGAAGTACATGACAAAGTTTCAGTCTCACTAAAATCTTCCTAAAACCTGTATTGGCCTTAAACAGCTCAACTAATCTTTCTTTTATGATTTGGGTTCCTAAAGTGCTTTAGAGTCATTCCAGGAACATCACTCAGTATATTGCAATACTGTGAATAAAACACATGATAGATCAAGTCTAGGACCTTTCTAAAATTTGAAAAAGATATATAATTACCAGATGTCTCTCTCTCACACACACATGCACCCCCCTATCAATGAATTTATCTACTATCTATCTTTGATAACAAATAAATTTTTTTCAGGAACATAGAAAAAGATTGCATGATTATTAGCAAAGCATTTGATGACAGGAATAAATAAACCCCCTCTAGTGTCACAGTATAGAAAAAAATTTAAAAAGCTCTTTTAGATCTGACAATATATTCATGATCATAACTTTGGAGGAAAGAGTTTTAAAAGTCAATTTTATATGACCAGGTAAAATAGCAGTTATCCAAGTTCTGAATCAATCCAGGAAAACAGAAAAGAAAAAAAGAAAAAAAAACCTCTTCCCTTTTCCAAATTCTCTTGCTCTTGTTTCAAGAACATTAGACTTGACCCAAGACACTGGAAATGTCACCAAGGATGCTGCCACAGATACCAGTCCTAAGAAAATTGCTTGAGGAAATCTTTGGAAACGTCTCTTAAGCTTACAGATAAAACAACCTAAAGTTTGGTACCATTTTGAGATTTCTTGTGTATCAGCATATCTTACTTCAGTGGAAACTAAGTAGCTCTGGGCATGTGTTATGAAATTCCATGTTTTTTTTTTTTTTTTACAAAGCTGGACCTGAAGAAGAACCAGGCTACTAATAGATTGCTCACATAATTGATAATGTTCTTAAAAATAAGGTAACCCAAATAACCTTTTCAAAGCATGCATGAAAAGCTCTGGTTTCTTTTTAAAATATCACTTATTAGTATTAAGTATCAGATTCTATTTTTATATTCTTGAGGAGTAAAATGTGAAGTGTGTGTGTGGGGGGTACCTGAAGAGATAAAATAGCTGTCCCACATTAAGAGGAAGGCTGATGGATGGTAGAACTATTTGAAGAATCTGAAAAATTCAACTGTGTGTGTGTGTGTGTGTGTGTGTGTGTGTGTGTGTGTGTGTGTGTGTGTGTGTATGTGGTGCTGGGGAGTGAGCCCTGGACCTCAGGCATGCTAGGCAAAGTGATCTATCCACTGAGCTTTATCTCTAGCCCTACCTCTTTAATTTTAACTAACAACACCAGACAAGGGCAAAACTTGAGAAAAATACCTTTCTTTATCCTGCACAATTATTAAATAGAAAATTAGGTTAATTCTAAATATAGGCCAAGGGGGATCATTTCAGAAGACCCATAACTAGAATAGGATTCTGTTTGCTGGTGAAATGATCCCAAGTACCACTATGAAATTATCACTGAAATTAAAGACACCAAAGGCCTCATAAACTTAATAAATTTTGTTTTAAAAAACATTAAATTAAGTCGGGCATGGTGGCGCATGCTTATAATCCCCGCGCTTGGGAGGCGGAGACAGGAGGATTTCGCAGGTTCAAAGCCAGCCTTGTTGGCTTAAGAGACCCTGTTTCCAAATAAAAATATACAAAATAGGTCTGGGAGTGTAGCCTGGAGGTAGAAGGGTTTCCAGGAACCCCAGTACCACAAAACGAACACACACACACACACCCAACAACAACAACAAAACATTAAATTATCATTACAAATGCCCAAATTAGTTTCCTGGCCAGAATATCTAAATTACTAACATCTTACCTGGAGAAGTCTTTAATCCAGTCATATTGAACATGTAGACATTGTCATCTGTACAATTAGCAAATAAAGTAGAGCCAGTGGAATCTAAAATTAAGCTTGAATAACCTGGGGGGGGGAACCTTTAATTAGTGTAATAGTGAAGAGGCCAAAATAGACTATTCCACAAGACATCATCAGGCAGGGATATTAGATTGTCTTTTATATACAAATCAAAAATACTTTTCTGAGTTTTATCTGTGAATGCCAAAAGATACAACATATTGGACTTTCCCAAGACTATGTTACTGAAATTTACCTAATTTTTTATTTATTTATTTTTTTTTTTTTGCGGCACTGGGGATGGCACCCAGGGGTAGAAGCGCTTAATTTTTTTAATTAAAAAAAATTCACATTTCCCCCTAAAGTCCTACATCTATGCAAAAGCTTACCTAGCTTTCGAGTGCTGCTACCTGGGTACAGGAAAGACTTGGATGGTATAGGTTCTTGTCGATAAGCAGTATAATTTTTGCGTAAATCCCATACTTTGATTATCCTAAAAACCAAAACAAATAATTATTTTGTAGACCTCTCACCCCAAATAACTTCACTTATATTGAATGTGAAATGACTTTTAATATGACTCTTCTGGCACATTTGCCAGAGACAGTGAGGACATCTCTTTGGGAAATAAATTTTATGCTATTGTTTCCAAGGTCAGGTTTATAATTTTGACAGAACGGAAACAGATGTGATTTGACCCAGTGGTGGGTTTCTGGAGTTTACTCCAAGTGAGCGGAAAAGGAAGATGAAGGTTGGATGCTGATAGTCACTGTTCCATTGTTTTCAGAAAAACACACTTCCTAAGCTATGAGTACTCTGCATATATCCTTTGACATCACAAGTAGCCAGCTCTGTTCTTATGGTTATATCTGCATACACAACACCTTAAGTAATCTAATCTAAACAAACGTTCCTGCAAAATAGAGGATAAATAGTTCTTCATTTCATTCTCTGGATTAATTTTCCTAATCATCTATTTATAGTTTGTAGGCAACTTGAAAACCTAATAAGCTTGGTATAAAATGGCAGTATCCTTGGAAACAATGGAGCAAACTCTCACAGTCAATAACAAACATAACTAATAACTTTTAGATGATCATTCTTGCCTGAGAATTTGATTCATTGAGGGGGTTTTACTATGCAGAGGAGACAATAGAAATCCTCATTTAGTTAGCCATTACTTTTTAAATTAAAATTTATGAAGGTAGTGATGCATTTAGAGCTAAAATAGGCAAAGAAATATGCCTTAAAAAGAGTTCCTTTACAGAAAGAACTAACCTTCTCTAAGGTAACCAATAAGTATCACAGATCTATTTGAAAGCCAAAACTCAGATCAATCATGGATGGCAAATATGTGAGAGCATTTGGATATTACTATAAATCTAGCCAGATTACTACCCAAAATACCAATTACATGCCCAGAATCAGATTTCTTCCTTTAAAGGTATTTCTAAGCCTGAAAAGATAAAATCCAAAATAATAAAGTTTTGTTCCTCAAATTAAAAATCAGTGACTAAGTTATACTTTGCAAACATTGCTCCTAGATGCAAGGTAATGTGCTAAGTGTGACACATGTGTTACATTATTTAATTATTTGAACAAGATTTCTGTGATTTCACTTTCCAGTGTCTGAGGTTCCTCTTCTCAGCTGGAGTACTCACTATGTCTAAAGTTAAAAGCAAGCTAGGCGTGGTGGTGCACGCTTGTAATCCCAGCATTCAGGAGACTGAGACTGGAGGATCACAGTTTGCAGACAGCCTCAACTACTTAGGCCCTCCACAACTTAGTGAGACCCTGTTTCAAAAATAAAGATAAAAAATAGGGCTGGGGTGTAGCTCAGAGGCCGAAAGCCCCTGGGTTCCATCTCCAGCACCAAAAAAAAAAAAAAAAAAAAAAAAGTTAAAACCATACATGTACAGTTATAATGCGAAGTGTCTTTCATGAGCCATGAGCCTGATCATGGCTCATGAAAGACACCTCATCAAAAGAACCAAGAAACAGACTTACCCATCCACAGCTCCTGCCGAGACTAATGTATTCTCGTCTTGAAAGAGTACCACAGTAACACTTTGCTGGAAATCCTAATTGTACAAGAAAGAGAAAAGAATGAAATTCTGTCTTAGGCATTATAAACTTCAACAGCTAGAGAAGATACTTAAAATGACCTTTCCAGCCGGGCACGGAGGCGCAATCTTGTAATCCCTGGATTCGGGAGGCTGAGACAGGATCATGGGTTCACAGATGGGCTCAGCTAGTGAGGCCCTCTGTAACTCAGTGAGACCCAGTTTCAAAATAAAGAATAAAAAATAGGGCAGGTGGCGTAGCCCCCCCCCCACACACAAAATCTTTCCTCCTAAACTCTGAATTAGATTAAAACTTCTCTCTCCAATAATCCCAGATACATGTTAGCAAGGAAATGACATAAACTTCATTAAGTTATAGCAGACAGTATTAACATTTTAACTTGTAATCAAGAAACAAAATGGTGACTAAAAGATTTTTACTTGTCTGGGTCTATTAAAAGTCATAGAATCAGCCCCAATACAGCTGTGTACCTGTAGAAAACTCAATTTTCCTGTGCTTGTTTCATCTAGCAAATATTGCTACCTACCCATATTATATGAGTATCTAAGATTATAGATGAAAGAATACATGGTCTGAAAAGTTAAAGGGCTCTGGAGTTTTACCTCTTAATTACTATCACCTAACAAGTCTTCTCAGCTCAGAACCTGTCTAAAAAGTTATACATTTTAACTCCCTTTAGCTTACACAGATTATTATCAATTTCCACTCATGTCTATGTCCAGAAATATAGTATGCTTTTTGCTTTTTGTGTGTGTGTGGTACTGGGGATTGAACCCAGAAGAAATCTATCTCTGAACTAAACCCTCAGCCTTATTTTATTTTTATTTGGAAACAAGGTCTCATTAAGTTGACGAGAGTCTCACTACTTGCTGAGATTGTCCTCAAACTCAAATCCTCCTGTCTTCTCCAAGTACTGGGATTACAAGCATGTGCCACCACACCCAGCTCTATAGTATGCATCTTTTTTTTTTTTTTGGTGGTACTGAAGGTAGAACCCAGAGGCTTTCTACCTCCCGGCTATACTCTTAGACCTGTTTTCTATTTTATTTGGAAACAGGGTCTTACTAAGTTGCTGAGAGCCTCTAAGTAGCTGAGGCTGGCTTTGAACCTGTGCGATCCTCCTGTCTCAGCCTCCCAAGCACGGGGATTACAAGAGTGTGCCACCACGCCC
Source organism: Muscardinus avellanarius (assembly GCF_963383645.1). NCBI lineage: Eukaryota > Metazoa > Chordata > Mammalia > Rodentia > Gliridae > Muscardinus > Muscardinus avellanarius. Next base: position 78,412,325 of record NC_137793.1, read on the forward strand.
GGCTTTATAGTATGCATTTTAAGCCTTACCTTAATGATTTTGCAATCACACTTCCCACAAAATATTAATTTAGGTCAGCCTCTGCAACTAAATAAGGGTCTCAACAATTTAGTAAGACCCTGTTTCTGAGTAAAAAATAAAATAGGGCTGGGGGCATAGCCCAGAGGTAGAAGGTCTCTGGGTTTCCACCCAGTACCACAAAACAACAACAACAAAAAGCCGGACGTGGTGGCGCACGCCTGTAATCCCCGCGCTTGGGAGGCAGAGACAGGAGGATTGCACAGGTTTGAAGCCAGCCACGCTGGCTTAAGAGACCCTGTTTCCAAATAAAAAAGTATAAAATAGGTCTGGGAGTGTAGCCCAGAGGTAGAAGGGCTACCAGGAACCCCAGTACCACACACACAAGGAAGGAAGGAAGGAAGGAAGGAAGGAAGGAAGGAAGGAAGGAAGGAGATGGACGGACGGACAACAAAAAACTTGGACCCTATATATCAGGAATATCTCTCACACACACAAACACACACACACAAACTAAAATTGATAGTTTTTTTTCCCAGAAAAAATATGTATAATGGGCATTGTTTTAGCTTTTGACTGCTAGAGTAGTACAATGCTCTATCCAAGTATTTTTCAATATACTTAATAATACTTGCCTAAATGTTTAAAAAAATATATAGGCTGGCCAGGCGTGGTGGTACAGGCTTGTAATCCAGCATTTGGGAGGCTGAGACAGGAGGATCGTGGTTCACGAACAGCCTCAGCTACTTAGGCCCCTTGCAACTCAGTGAGACCCTGTTTCAAAATTAAGAATAAAAAGTTAGGCTGGAGGTGTAGCTCAGAGGTAGAATGCCCCAGGGTTCCATCCCCAGTACTGCCAAAAAAAGCCAGGCAGTGGCACATACCTGCAATCCCAGCTATTTAAGAGGAAAGGGAGCGGGGTGTGATGATGCATGCTTGTAAGCCCAATGTTTGGGAGGCTAAGATAGGAGGATCACGGTTCGCAGACAGCCTCACCTACTTTGGCCCTTTGCAACTCAGTGAAACCGTTTCTAAATAAAGAACAAAAAGTAGGGCAGGGGGTGCAGCTCAGAGGTAGAATGTCCCTGGGTTCCACCCCCCAGTATGGAAAAAAAAAAAAAAAAGTTTCCTTTTAGCTGGGTGTGGTGGCGCACCATTGTAATCCCCGCACTTGGGAAGCTGAGACAGGAGGATTACACAGGTTCGAAGCCAGCCTCAGCTACATAATGAGGCCCTCAGCAAATTAGTCAGACACTGTTTCCAAATATAGGTCTGGGAATATAGCCTGGAAGTAGAAAGCCTCTGGGTTCCTCCCCAAGTACCACCAAAAAAAAAAAAAAAAAAAAAAAGAGGGGCAAGTTTGACACCAGCCTGGCTGCCTGGCTGTTTCAAAGTAACATTGGGATGGGCTGTAACTCAGTAGTAGTGTGTCTGGCATGTATGAGGCCCTGGCTTCAATTCCCAGTACAAAAAGAACATGTACACAATATCTCCTCTGTACTTTACATTATAAAAATAATAGGGATTCTCTCCTCATAAAAACTTAACATGCTCTTTCAAATTCATCTACTAATAATCTCTAGAGATGAAGTTTAGAAATTTGAAATTTTAACATGTTCCTTAGGTAACTCTTCACTAGAGACTGAGAATCACTGCTGTAAAGTAATAAATCTTTGCTATCAAAAGGAAGTGAAGATCTCATTCACCTAACCTACAGCTCCTGGTTTTAGTCTAACAAATTTAGTAAAATGAGATTTTACCCCAATGTTAAGATACAGACATGTAAGCATCTAGAAAACCTTACCACAGAGGGGGCAAGTCCTTTTGAATTCTGTTTCTTCTTAGGCTTTGAAGGGGTTTGTTTGTCTGAGGTATTGTGAGCTCCACTGATTTGATTGACTTGTCTATAAAATCCATCTGCAAGATATTCAAGGAAACTGACTTAGGTTTTTTCTGATCTTATGTAACATCTGTACATAGGACCACAAAATTAAGTAATTTTTTTTAACCAGATTAGTGAAATTAGAACCAGCAGAGCCATCTACATCATATCTCCTATGTTTAGATTATAATGTATAAAAAGGAAAACATATGGATATTTATAGTTCTCTCCCTCTTTCTTCCCCTCCCTCCCTCCATTTTTATAGTGCTGAGTCCAATGCCTGCATATACTAGGCAAATGCTGAGCCACACCCTCAGCACCTATAGAAGCTTTTATTCTTAATGGCCAAAACTTGGACGCAACTGTGACATCCTTTAGCCTGTGAATAGATAAAATGTGGCACATCCAGATAACAGCCAGATAACAGAATATTATTCTGCACTAGAAAGAAACAAGCCTGATGAAGCTATAAAAAGGCATGGAGAAAAAATAAATGCACATTACTAAGGAAAAGTCAACCTGAAAAGGCTATATATTATATGGCTCTAACTTTATGAAAATCTGAAAAAGGCAAAACCATCAGGGCAATAAAAAGACTAGTGGTTGACAGGGCTTAGTGGGGAGATACGAAAAATTAGCAGAGCACAGAGAATTTTTAGGGTAGTCAAAGTATTCTGAATACTATAATGGCAGACAGATGTCAATACACTTGTCAGTATCCGTACAATGTAAAACACCAAAAAGTAAAACCTACTGTAAACTATGGAGTTTGAGCTGGGAATGGTGGCGCACACCTGTAATACCAGTGCCTGGGAGGCTGAGATAGGAGAACTGCAGGTTCAAGGACAGCCTTCGCAATGTAGTGAGACTCTTAGTAACCAAACCTAGTGAGATCCTGCCCCCCATAAAAGGGCTTGGAGTATAACTCAATATTACAAATTAAAATAAACGGAGGCTCATCAGTTGTAGAAAGTACATCATTAAAGTTCTAGATGTTGACAGTGAGGGAGGCTGAGTTTGTATGTGTGTAGGAGTTGGAGATATATGGAAAGTGCTCCATTTTGCTGTGAACCTAAAACTGCTGTACAAAATAAAGTCTATTAAAAACAAACAAACAAACAAACAAACAAACAAACAAAAAACGAGCCGTTCATGGTAGCGCATGCTTGTAATCCCAGCATTTGGGAGGCTGAGATGGGAGGATTGCAGTTCGCAGATAGCCTCAGCTACTTAGTGAGGCCCTCTGCAACTTGGTGAGACCCTGTTTCAAAATAAAGAATAAAAAAATAGGGCAGAGGGTGTAACTCAGAGGTTGAATGCTCTTAGATTCCGTCCCCAGACTTGCCCCCGCCAAAAAAGCTAATTGTGATGGCGTATACCCACAATCCTAGAATCCTAATACCTAGAAAGCTAAGACAGGAGGATCATAAATTCAAGGCCAGCTTCAGCAACTTAGTGAGACCCTGTTTCAAAAACTAAATAAAATAGGACTGGGGTGTAGCTCAGAGGTATAATGCTCCTGGATTTAATCCCCAGTAAAAAATAAATTTATTAAAAACAAATAGGCAGCCGGCCCTGGTGGCACATGCTCGTAATCCAAGTATTTGGGAGGTTGAGATAGAAGCATTACGCAGGTTCGAAACCAGCCCCAGCTACTTAGGGAGGCTCTCAGCAACATAGCGAGACTCTGTTTCCAAATAAAATATAAAACAAGGCTGGGAGTGTAGCCCAGAGGTAGAAATCTCCTGGGCTCCATCCCTAGTACCACAAACAAAACAACAACAACAAAAAAAAGCAAAACAAATGTCGAGGTTCGTGGACAGCCTCAACTACTTAGTGAGGGCCTTTGCAACTTAGTGAGACCCTGTTGCAAAATAAAGAAGGAAAAAAAAAAAATAGGGCAGGGGTGAAATGCTCCTGGGCTCCATTCCCAGACCTGCAAAAAAAGATTCTGGGAAATGAACACTGAGCAGAAATGAGGGGATATGAACATATGTGCCCCCTGGTGGTAATCCGATGAAACCACTAACACTTTCATTCAAAATAAGTATGGGGTGTTCTCACATATGTCAAAATTAAAATAGAACTAGATTACCTTTTTTGTTGCACCTGGTATCCCAGACCATAATGTTGCCATCTCTTCCACCTGTACAGAACACAGCTGTGTGGAAATGAATAGTTAACAAGGAGGTTAACAAAATCAGTCAATGACACATTTATTTCAATTTAAACTTCCTACAATATCTGTTGGGTACTAAATTTGGCAAGAGAGATTAAAAATTTCAAAATTAAGCTGGGTATGGTGGTACATGCCTGTTATCCTAGATCTTGGGAGGCTAGGTTCTTGGGATGGCAGGTTCAAGACCAGCCTCAGCAACTTAGTGAGACACAATTTCAAAAAAACAAATACATAAATAAAAAGGACTGGCAGTATAACTCAGAGGTAAAATGCCCCTGGGTTCAATCCTCAGTACCCAAAAAGCCAAAAACAAAACACATTTTAAATTATATGATTAACAACAAATACAATAAACAATTGTGGCCGGGCATGGTGGCGCACGCTTGTAATCCCAGCATTTGGGAGTCTGAGACCAGAGGATTGCAGTTTACGGACAGCCTCAGCTACTTAGTGAGACCCTCCGCAACTTAGTGAGACCCTGTTTCAAAATGAAGAATAAAAAATAGGGCAGGGGGCATAGCTCAGAGGTCAAATGCCTCTGGGTCCCATCACAAGACCTGCCCCCCCAAAAAACCCTTCATTAGGTAGGTTTTCCTAGTTTACATATGAGAAATCTAAGGCACAGAGAGGCTAAGTAACTTATAAAGAGATCCTTGGAAACCTCTAGGCTGGCTAGTTATAAACACAATGAGATCCATATAAAATTTATGAAAGAGGCACCTCAAGGGATAAAAGAAGGTGATGGGACTGAAGGGAACACAAGAGAACTTTACCTGCAATGTTTTCTTCTTTAAAATTATGTAAAAACAATAAAACAAAAAAACAAACAAAAAATGCCCAAAAAACTCTGCTTTCTGTATCGACGAGTAATAAGCACTTAACAAACTGTACAGCAATTAACTGTAAAGGTAGACAAAAATACCAAAAACAATTACCTAAAGGCCTGTAGAGACTGAATAAAAACATGTACTTTTGGAGGGAAGTCAATAATGAAGAAAGTGATTAATTGAGGCAATTGCATGGGTTTTTTGCTTGCTTTACCTTGAGTAGCCACAGTTTCCACATTAGTACCAGGCAGGTAAAATGTCATTAAAACATCCTACCATCTTAAGCTAGAAAAGCCAGGAAAAGAAGATAAAGGGCAATAAGAGTTGTCAAGAATGAGAGAGGAGGGGAGGGGAACTTAATTCTGTGTTAAATTCAGTCCAAGTCACTGGCTAACTCCTGAACAATAAACTGAAAAGTTGCCTGAAAGTACCACTTAAAATAAAGTTGAGATATAGTATTCACTATCTTCTGCAGGTGTGATAGCCTGCAATTTGAATCTCAATTAGTTAATTGGCCAGTAATATAGAAACATAAACTCTTTTCTAAGCAATATAACAGAATTCAACATCCAACATAGCATTCATAATGGCTGCTTACTTGACATGCAGTGAACGAAGAAAATGATTTACTCTCAAGGGAAATCAGTGGAAGCCAACCCCAAGACAATCCAGATAGACTTATTAGACAATGTTGCTGTCACTATGTCGAGTTAAAGACCCTTGCAATTAATGAAAAGATAATAAATCTCAGCAGAGAAACAGGACTTTTAGCAGAAATTTTTCTATTGGAAAACAATAAATGAAATGGTAAAAAAAATTCACTGGTTGGGCTTAAAAGTAGAATGGTAAAAAGAGAAAGCCAGTGAACTTAATGATTGATCAATAGAACTTACTCAGTTTGAAGTAGAGAGCAGATAAGATTGACTGATATGCTAAACAAGAGAAGATATTCACAGAAGATTATATATCATACCATTCATGCAAAGGTGAAGAACAGGCTAATCTACAAAAAAAGAAAATAGAATAGAGGTTTTATATGGCTCAGGGGGTTGCCTGAGGGGATTATGGATAAAAATCACTGCTATTATGTTAGGGTTCCTCTTGGGTTGATAACAACATTCTAGGTTTAGACAGCAGTGATTCTACACAACTCAATAAACTAAAACCCACTATAACATACTTTAAATGGATAAATTTTATGGTATGCAGTATGGTTTGAATTTGGTTCTGAAACTCATTAAAGTTTTTTTTTTTTTTTTTGGTACTGAGGTTTGAACCCAAGGGAATTCTACCTCTGAGCTATATCTCCAACTCCATATTTAAAATTTTCAGTCTAAATCGCTGAGGAACTTGCTAAGTTGCTAAGGTTCATCTTGAACCTGGGACCCTTCTGCCTCAGCCTCCCAAGTATTGGGATTATAGGCATGCACCACCATGACCCTATTGGAATTTGATTGCCATTTTGGCACTGTTGGGGAGTGGAGTCTTTAAATGGTGATTGGGTTATGAAGGCTATATACCCTTAAGAATGGGTTAATCCACTCGTGAATTAATGGGATACTTTTTTTTTGGTACTGAGGATTGAACCCAGGGGTATTCAACCTCTGAGCTATACCCCAAGCCCTACTTTGTTTTTCAATTCTTTATTCTGAAAAAGGACCTCTCTAAGTAGTTGAAGCTGGTTGCAAACCTGCGATCTTCCTGTCTCAGCCTTCCAAGAACTGGGATTACAAGCATGTGCCATCAGCTGGGCTCAATTAATGGGCTATTTTGGGAGTGGCTCTCTGGCTAGCTTGCTCTATCTTGTCATATAATGTCCTTTGTCATGTTATGTATGATGCAGCAAGAAAGCCCTTACCAGATACTGGAGCAGTCCTTTTAGACTTTGCAACCTCTAAAACAGTGAGCTAAATTATCCACTATTATTTATGAAATACCCATCTCATGTATTTTGTTATAGCAACAGAAAACAGACTAAGAGAGTTAATTATATTCCAATTTTTTTTTAAATTGAAAAAGAAGCTGGGTGTGGTGGTATATGCCTGTAATCCCAGTACTTGGGAGGCTGAGACAAGAGGGTCACAGTTGAAAACTAATCTCAGAAACTTTGAAACTGTTACGAGATAAAATAGGGCTGGGGTTATGGCTGGAGGTAGACTACCCCTGGGTCTAATTCCCAAAACAAAAACAAAAACAAAAAAAAAAAAAAGAAAAACGAAAGGTCTCAATGATTTTTGAAACAATTCCAATTCCAAAAGCCAGTATACAAGAGTAATTGGGAGATGAGTAGGGAAAAGGAAGGAAGAGAGAAGGGAAAAAGGAAAAGTTGAAAGTAAGAATATGAACTAAATAGGCATAAAAAAAGATTTCAAGTAGACAGAGGAGAAATTTTCCAATTCAGTGAAACATAAATTTACAAATCTGAAAAGCTGAGCAACCCCAAATAGGATTTGAAAGAAACTATGACTAGGTATATCATAGTTAAACTGCTGAAAACCAAAGAAAGAGATCCTGAAAGCAACCAGAGAAAACAAATCACACACAGGAAAATGATTTGAATGACCAGAGTTCTCAATGGAAACCATGAGAGACACTGAAACATAATCTTTCATTACTGAAGTAATGAAAGAAGAAAAAAAGCTGTTAACCCAGGTTGTGTATGTGTGTTAAGTTACTGGGGATTGAAGCCAGGGGCATTCCTCCTCTGAGCTACTTTCTCAGCCCTTTTTATTTGGAAAGAGGGTTGTTCTAGGTTCCTGAAGCTGTCCTTCAACCTGAGATCCTCCTGTCTCTGCCTCCCAAGTACAAAGGCACTTTATTATCACTAGACTTGCACTAAAAAAGATAGAACAGGAGTTTAAGAACAGCATTGATGGCCGGGCGTGGTGACGCACCCTTGTAATCCCCGCAGGCGCTTGGGAGGCAGAGACAGGAGGATCGCGCTGGTTCGGAGCCAGCCTTGCTGGCTTAAGAGACCCTGTTTCCAAATAAAAAAATATAAAAAATAGGTCTGGGAGTGTAGCCCAGAAATAGAAGGGCTTCCAGGAACCCCAGTACCACCAAAAAAAAAAAAAAAAAAAAAAGAGAGAACGGCATTGTCAGAAGGAAAACATGTCCAGTTTTGGATATATTGAAATGCTTATAGAAATAAGCTAGAAATAAGTCGGCGTCAATACAAGTATAGTGGCAAACAGCAAAAGCTGGAATAGATGAAAGTGTTTAGGAACAAGGTTTAAATTGAAAGGAAAAAAGGTCAAACACCTTATCGTGGGCCATGCCAAAACTTCAAGCTAGGTAAAGTATAGTACCTAAAAGCAACTATGAAGAAGTAGCAAAAAGATGAGAGGAGAAACAGAAGGGAATTATAGCAGATTCAAAATAAGAATTTTTATGAAACTTCATGAAGATCCAAGTAGAAGAAAAGGTCTGAAAGTTTCACAAGGATTCCTGACATTTAGATAATTAGTAACTTTAGTAAAAGTGATTTCAGCTAAAAGAGGGGACTTCTGGCTTCCAAGCGGCTACCTTTGCTGCACCAGCGACAAGAGAGTGAGTTAAAAATGAGTGATGTTGAGCTGGGTGTGGTGGCGCACACTTGTAATCCCCGTGCAAGAACAGGAGGATCGCGCAGGTTCAAAGCCAGCAAGAGACCCTGTTTCCAAATAAAGTATAAAAAATAGGTCTGGGAGTGTAGCCTGGAGGTAGAAGGGTTCCATCCCCAGTACCACCAAGGAGGGGGGGGGTGTGATATTGAGAAAGGCAAGAAGATTTTTGTTCTAAAATGTGCCCAGTGCCACACTGGAAAAGGGAGGCAAGCACAAGACTGGGCCAAATCTCCATGGTCTGTCAGGGTAGAAGACAGGTTAGCCTGCTGGATTCTCTTACACCGACACCAACAAGAACAAAGGCATCACCTGGGAGCAGGATACACTGAGGGAGTATTTGGAGAACCCCAAAAAGTACATCCCTGGAACAAAAATTATCTTCGCTGGCATTAAGAAGGGAGAAAGGGCAGACTTAATAGCTTAATAGCTCAAGAAAGCTATTCATGAGTAATAGCCACTGCCTTATTTATTACAATACAAATGTGTCATGGCTTTTTTATGTGTACTATAATTTAATTGATCCCATACACCAGAATTCAGACCATGAATGGCTGGCAGAATATTTTTGTTGGACATTCCTCCTGATTTAAGTAAAATTGGCTTGTAGTTAAATGAATATGTTGTTTTGTTTCACCCATTTTGACAGTAATTCTAGTAAAGTAAATGCTCACTGTTTTCCCTTTCTAAAGATACGGCTGGACATTATTAGTAACATTCAACTTTTCACAAAAATGAGGAATGCCATCTCCAAACCTTTGAATATTGGTTTTATATTTAGATTTATAAAACTATATATATTTAAATATATTTAAAATACTGGAGAAATTCCTTTACTATCAGAACCAAGACTGGACTCTTATTCACTTTGTGTTTTAGCCTATTAAAGGCAATGGTTGAAAATAAGGAGCAATGTCTGCTTTATATTTTTGTTATTCCCTGTATCCAAAATGCTGCCTTTTCCCTATGGGAAGGCATTTTAGTGTGGTTTATGTATAAAATCAAATGAAAGAGTATTTAACAACAACAACAACAACAACAAAAAAAAAAAGTGATTTCAGCTAGAGCTTGATGTGGAATGCAGATTGTACAAGTTGAGATTTTAAAAAAAGAAGTAACCAGCTTTTGTTTACTTTTAAAAAACATAGAAATGACAGAAAATAAGAAAGGATAAAGCCAGGCATGGTGGTGCATGCTTATAATCCCAGTATTCAGGAGGCTGAGACAGGAGGATTGTGGTTTGTGGCTTAGTGAGTCCCTCTGCAACTTAGTGAGACCCTGTTTCAAAAATAAAGAATAAAAAATAGGGCAGAAGTTGTAGTTCGGAAGGCTGAATGCCTCTGGGTTCTAGCCCCAGACTCGCAAAAAAAAAAAAAAAAAAAGATAACCCCTAAAGAAAACACAGGCTTAGTATGTTTTTGCAGATAGATATAGAAGCTATGGGGATAAAAGTGTTGATATAAGGTTTTAGGAAGGATAAAAGGATAAAGAATGTTTTTCAGTAGGATGTGGTAGTACATGTCTGTGTGTGATCCCAGTACTTGGGAGGTAGAGACAGGAAGATTCCAGGTTTGAGGACCAGCCTCAGCAACCTAGCAAGCTCTTTTTTCAAAATAAAAAATTAAAAAGGCTGGGAAGGGAGTACAGCATGCAGAGAGAATACCCCTGCGCTCAATCTCCAGTTACACACACACACACTGGAATCCTTTGAGGAACTTAAAATAAGAACTTGCCAATTTCCTAGAGATTCTCATTCAATTAGTATTTTTAAAAAACCTGAGACTTCTGGGAAGATGGCGACTACCACAAAATCAGTGCCTTTCATAGCCAGAAAACACCCTCAGCAGAGAAACAAAAAATGTAAATGCAAGGGACAGAGAAAAAGAGGGCTGGAAAAATGTGACACCAGAAAGAAATCAGACCGCAGTGCTGCGGCCAGAGCTGCAGCGCAAAGCAGCGCGGGCGCCATCTTCCCTTGCAGCACCAGGCTCCAGAGAGGAGGGGGACTCAGAACAGAGCTCAGAGCCACAGAGGAGATACGCCGGCCTCATGCCCGAGGACGCAGCAGCAGTGCCTTACTGCCTGGCAGCGGCGAATTCACCAGACGGCACCAGACCAAGGCACTCAACCAACCACCAGGCTCCAGAGAGGAGGGGTGGACAGCGAGCCAAGGTGAGCCGCTGCGGATCAGCCGGGAGGAATTCGGCAGATTTTTTTGGCACAGGGAGCTCCCAGGGGCTGGGCTCAGCACACCCTGCAGGGACTCAAGAGCGGAGCTCAAAACCAGAGAAGAAATATGCCAGCCTCACAGCCGAGGGCATGGCAGTGGTGCCATATTGCCACCGGCGGCAGCAGCAGCGAATTCACCGAGTCCACTATAGCTCCATCAGCGCACTCAACAACCATGAGTCAAATTACAGCCCCTAGAGGAGAAATCCCAGTACTGTACTCCCAGGGACTTGACCCATAGGGGAATGGCGGTGGCAGAGATATCACACTAGTCAACTTCCTGCAGGAGAATGCCCAACCTGGCACCCCCCATGGTCTAAAGCAGCCTCGATTGACTTCCTGGGTCTGAGACTTTGCGATACAACCCAGTAAAGGAGTAGTGGTGACTGAGATAGCACAGACTCGAGATCCAGAGCACCTTAAGTGAAGTCGTAGTGACCCAGAGAAGAACCCAGAGAAGGCACATACTTCCAAAATCATGGGAAAGAGGAATAACAATGGAGCAATGAATGCCCACAACCTCGAAACTTCAGAACCTGATAAAACAGAAATTCAGAGATTTCTAGAAGATCAAATCAGGAAAATAACTGTAAAAATAATAGAGGACTTTCTAACAACCGAATAGACCACATGGAGAATAGAATATCACTCCTAGAAGATGATCACTCCAAAAATGAATGCATAGTTTCTAATATAGAAAAAAATATCCGACAGCAGGAATCTAACATTGAAGAAATATGGGCCCATTTTAAGAGAGCTAACCTAAGAATAATTGGAATAGAGGAGGGAAAAGGTGAAACCAAAGGGATCAACAATCTCTTCAAGGAAGTAATAGCAGAAAATTTTCCAAACATAGAGCAAAAGGTCAATACACAGGTCCAGGAAACTTATAGAACTCCCTTTAGACAGGATCGGAGAAGAGGATCCTCACGACACATAATTATCAGAATGACCAATGTGGAAGCCAAGCAGAGAATCTTAAAGGCAACAAAAACAAAGGGCCAAGTGACATTCAGAGGCAAACCAATTAGAATCACTCCTGACTTCCCAAACCAAGTCATGAGAGCCAGAAGGGCTTAGAGTAACATATTCCAAACTCTGAAAGAAAACAACTTCCAGCCAAAAATTTCCTAACCCAGCAAAACTTTCTATCAAATTAGATGGGGAAATAAGAAACTTCCATGACAAACAGAAACTGAAGGAATTTATGTCTTCAAAACCAGCGCTAGAGAAAATACTCAAAGAGATTAACTACAAAAAAGAAATATGTAACACACACCAGAACCAGAGAAACAAGAATTTCCAACCAACAGACAACTAAGATTGGTTATATTTGGAGATTCATTATTTATGTTAGTCTTTTACCTATTTCTAAATTGTATTGTTTGCTTTTATTGTTGCTAATTTTTAGGATTTCTAGTTGGAATATTAATATACCTTCAGATATAGCATTTGGAAATATTTTATTCCATTCTATCAGTAACTTTTAACTCTCTTTACATTGTCTTTGGATATACAATTTTTTTTTATTTTTGGGGGAGTTTGTTTACCCTTCTGTTGCCTGTGCCATTGAAATCATATCCAAAAAATCACTGCCAATTTCAATGTTGTGAGGTTTTATGACCCAGATTTTCTTCTAAAAGTTTAAAGTCTTAAGATTTATATTTAGGTCTTTTATCTATTTTGAGTTAATGTTTATATATGGTGTTAGGTAAGGGTCCAATTTTATTCTTTTTCATGTAATTATTATTTTTCAACAATATTTAGTTAAAAGATTATTATTTCCACCACCAAATGTTCGTGGAAACCTTGACAAAAATAATTTGACAATATATGGAAGAATTTATCTCTAGGCTTTTATTTAACTCCAATGGTTTATATATCTGCCTTTATAACAGTACTACACTGTTTCAATTATTGTAGCTTTATAAGGTTTGAAATAAAAAAAATACATCTTCTAGCTTTTCTCTTTTTCAAGATCATTTTGGGTATCTAGAGTCCATATTCCATATTAGGATAGATTTTTTCTAAAAAAAAAAAAAATTAAATAAATGTATGATAGTTTCACCTAAAAAAAAAAAAAAGAAAAAAATATTCTCTGGTAAGAAAGAAAGCAAAAAGAAATATTGAAATGTTTTCTTTAAGTCATCAAAAGCTTGGTCTCAGACAAATTAAACTGTAATGTGAGATTATCATTGTTAATTCTGGATAAATTGCTATAATACTAGATGTCAACCACTAAGCCAAGCATGGGAAGGAGGGATGGGGAGGGAATGAAGTGGGGATCGGGTAGGGGCTAACTGGGCGATGCGTGCACGTATGTCTACAAAAGTTTTTTTTTTTTTATCCCATTATGATGTATGAATACAGTGCACCAATAAAAAAAAAAATTAAAAAAAAATCTATGCTGGCAACTAATTGGCCAGTGAGGAAGGATTGGCCTTATGCTTGAAAATAAAGAATGAGAAAGAAAGTACAAATACAAGTTTAAGTTTGTAGGAAAAAAATAGAAGTAAATTATCATCAATTTTAATTATCTACTAGAAATTCTATTCTTCTTTTGGCCACATAAAACATGTATTTGAAAGTCAACTTTCCTGTTTTTTAGGTGGTAAATATTTAAGAAAGGCCCACTCCATTAGTGTGATTATATCCAATTAGTATTTGTATCTCATCCACATAGGGCTGAAATAACTACCAATGAACATTTTTACCATGCTACAAAAAACAAAGCCCTACAAAAACAAAACCAAAAAATCCCATCAAGTATTCATCCGGTCCTCAGTTTTTAAAAATAGCTCACCTCTTCATATGTTTGCAATTATTTTTGTGAGTTAAAAAGAATTTGGTATTGGTTTCATTAAAGTAGGAAATGAAGGCCCAGGGAAATTAAAATGACTTTGCTTAAAAATGCATAAGATTGCCGGGCGTGGTGGCGCACGCTTGTAATCCCCGCGCTTGGGAGGCAGAGACAGGAGGATCGCACAGGTTCGAAGCCAGCCACACGCGCTGGCTTAGGAGACCCTGTTTCCAAATAAAAATGTAAAAATAGGTCTGGGAGTGTAGCCCGGAGGTAGAAAGGCTTCCAGGAACCCCAGTACCACCAAAAAAAAAAAAAAAAAAAAAAAAAAATGCATAAGATTTATAAGCCAGGTGTGGTGGGGCACGCTCAGTTCTTAGTTCTTAGGCTGAGATAGGAGGATCAGAGGTTGGAGGCCATCCTCAGTAAGACCCTGTTTAAAAAAAAAAAAAAGAAAAGAAAAGGACTGGCAGTATAGCTTGGAGGTCAAATGATCCTGTGGTCAATCCCCAGTACCAAAAAGATGGAAGAATTTAGAAAGAGGCAGAGTCTAGAATAAATCACAAGGCTTCTAAGTTTGGTTATAAAAGTGTGCCCTGCAGAAAGGAATATGGCTGAGGGAATGAGTGCAGCTAAAATCTTGTCTGTTTCACCAACTAAACCATGTGGCCTAGACTAATTCACACTTGACCACCTATGGACAACTGGCAGCCATAATAAAAGCTACCTGCTCCAATGTTTAATTCAGTGCTTTTTTTCTACTAGACCAAGTTGGCATAGATTTATTTACATGAAGTTTTAAAAATTAAGCAAAAGGACCAAAAGATACAGTGTTATACGTGTGTGTGTGTGTGTGTGTGTGTGTGTGTGTGTGTGTGTGGTAGTGCGATGGAACCCAGGGGCATTCTACCTCTGAACTATACCTCCAGCCCTATTTTTTATTCTTTATTTGGAAACAGGTAGCTGAGGCTGTTGGCAAACCGTGATCTTCCTGTCTCAGCCTCCCAAATGCTGGGATTATGTGCATGAGCCACCATGCCAGGCCAGTATTATCCTTTTTTATGCTCCTTTAGTTAGGCAAATTTTCATGACCATAAGTTACTTTTTATAAGCTTAAAGTGAGCTACCACTAAAGTACCACTAAAGTGCAGTCATTGAGAACACAGGCATAACTTTATACAACTGATGTCCAAACCAGCTTAACAACTCAGCTTAATATCCCTAAATGTTCAGGTGAATAAATAAAATACTCCTCTTTAAAGTTGTTTCTTTTCTTTTTTTTTTTTTGGTGATGCTGGGATTTAACCCAGGGGCATTTTACCTCGAGCTACACTCCCACCCTTATTTTTTATTTTTGAAACAGGATCTCACAAAGTTGTAGAGGGGCTAAGTTGCTGAGGCTGGCCTCAAACCTGTGATCCTCCTGTCTCAGCCTAAGTACTAGGATTACAAGCATGTGCCACCATGCTTGGCTAACAGTAAATTTTTAATGATAAAGAAGATTGTAACAGTTATCTCTATAATTCTGATGACAGTACAATTAACTCAGAAACTTCTTTGAAATAAATGTTTGTTGGTCTATTTGTTAAAAAAAGTTAGTGAGAAACAAACATCCCTACTAAGTTTTTCCTAGCTGCTACAGTACTGTTCCATATCATATCACTCTTTAAATCTTCCCTCTCCATCAGAACAGTAAAAATATGAAAATCAATTGTGAGTAAATACTAGTTGAAAACATACTAGAAAACAGCCATTAGGTTTATTCAAAATTAAACAAAAGCATTTTGGCTGTTCATAAACTTACCTTTCTCAAACTTAGAAAATGCAACTGACTTGAGGCTGCACTGATGACCTTTGCATGTTCCAATCAGCTCACCGGCTTTTACATCCCAAAATTTGGCTGTTTGATCACCTGCTGCTGTAACCTTTCAAAAATAATGTAGCACAATTTAACAATAAAACCCTTTACCAGTATTTACCCAGATCTAAGTAAAATAAAAGTCACTTACAAGCTTAAGTTCACCAGGGACCCAGGCAAGGTCAAAGACTGCATTCCAGTGAGCCATCCATTCTAAGAAAAGAAAAAGAAAAAAAAAAAAAATGTGTGTGTGTGAGCTATGTAGACTGTTCTATGGTAGCCTTATATGTTTTGAAAACTGTAGTGAATAAAGATGAGTGATCAGCACCCTATGGACCATGGGCCAAAGAGCATTTGTGCACTCAGACACATTACACATTCCTATCAATATCATGAGAACTATAATCCGATGACAAATTCCTTTATATGAGTTGACCAGTAGTATTCTCTAAAATAGAATCTTTCTGAAACATCCTCCAGCTGAAAAAAATCTTCACAATGCTCTTTGAATACTTCCATTTCCACTGGTCTAAACACCACAGATTAAGTCAAATGTTCCATCTTCCATGAAATTTTTCTAGCCATTTTGTACTTCTCCAATTTATAATTCTAGTTTTATTTTAGTTATTTTGACAGTTGACTTACCGATTCCAAATGATCAGCTTCTTATGGTCAGTAGAACTGCTTCTTTACATATGAAAAATATTTGACTAATTTTTTCACATTAAGTATAAAAGATTTAACCTTTTGAGAAAACTGTTTTTGGTTCTAAAATGTATTTTTTCTTAACTTTTAGTACAGGTTTTGCCAGAGTTAACAGTTATTTTCAAATGGGCATTCTACTGTTACTTTTAAGTTAGTCCCTAACCAGACTAAAGGAAAAATGAATATAATTGGAAATGTATTAAAATACATTTAATTCATAAAGCAATTTACTTGAGATTTTTTGGGTTAAAAAATGTTAAAACAAAAATTATAGACTTAGACTTACCTTTGAAGCACTTCTTTTTGCTAGTTTGTGAGTCTGTGTTATATAATCTTACGAAGCCTTCTTCATTGGCAACTGCTAATATGTGTTCCATACTGGGAGCTAAATAAGAAATAAAGGATATATAAAAAGCGACACAAAAAATTTAGAGTGTATAAAAAATTTAGAGTGCATATAAAGGTATTAAATGACTCAAACCATTAAACTATCTTCTAGGTAGACTCTTATGTAAAGAAGGGCTAAATCAATAGTAGTTCTAAACAGTGGTATTGACCAATGGCAAAGGAAAGCAATATGAGGACATAGACCATCTCCTTTTCACCACTATTAAGAGTGGGGACAAGCTGGCATGGTGGTGTATGCCTATAATCTCAGTACACAGAGACTGAGACAGGGGGATCGTAGGTTCAAAGCCAACCTCAGATACTTGGCAAGGCTCTCGGCAACCTTCCTTGAGACTGTTTCAAATAAACAAAATTTAAAAAAAGGACTGGGGGTATTCTCAGAGATAGAATGCCCCTAAGCCGGGCATGGTGGTGCATGCTTGTAATCCCAGCATTTGGGAGGCTGAGACCAGAGGATCACGGTTCGCGGACAGTCTCAGCTACTTAGTGAGGCCCTCTGCAACTGGGTGAGACCCTGTTTCAAAATAAATAACAAAATATTGGGTAGAGGGTGTAGCTCGGAGGTCAAAAGCCTCTGGGTTCCACCCCCAGACCCACACACACACAAAAAAAAAGCCCCTAGACTCAATCCTCAGTACCACCAAAAAAACAGAGAGACAAGAGACAAAAGGACTTCCATTTCTTTCATATATTCTCCAGTAATTCACAGATGAATATATATTCAACCAGATTAACTGAACAAGACCATTTTCATGGTGAGTGAGTCTCTGCAATTCTTTCCATATATATAAGAATATTTCATAAATCAGGAGAGAACAATTATTGATAAATTGTAACATCTGGCCAGGTATGGTGGTGCACACTTGTAATCCCAGTACTTAGGAGGCTAAGTCAGGAGGATCGCTATTTGCCGCCAGCCTCAGCTACTTAGAGAGGCCCTCTACATCTTAGTGAGACCTCATTTCAAAATAAATTAAGCCGGGCGTGGTAGCGCACGCTTGTAATCCCAGCATTTGGGAGGCTGAGACCAGAGGATCGCTGTTCGCGGACAACTTCAGCTACTTAGTGAGGCCCTCTGCAACTCAGTGAGACCCAGTTTCAAAATAAAGAATAAAAAATAGAGCAGGGGGTGTAACTTGGAGGTTGAATGCCCCTGGGTTCCATCCCCAGACCCGCAAAAAAAAAAAGCTTGGAGTTAGAATGTCCCTGGTACTGCAAATAAATAAATAACATCTGAACTACTTTTTTTTTGCAAAGTAAAATGTCTATATATTTTCCCTTTAAGCAGGAAATAAACTATTTTTGTTCAAGCTTAGTCTAAATAGTAATTCTCTTACCAGAACAGAAGGTGCATCCAAAAGGAGGAACCGGGACTCCTGTTTCTCCATAAGAAGTGTGCTCATCATTACAGTTGCACTGATAACCAGTTAGAAGGGACTGTAGTGGATATTGTGAAGACCATCCTGAAACAAGAAACTTCCTTATAGAATTCTAATGAAGTATATTTTAGTACTTCTAACAAATGCAGGGGTATTTGTTCTTAAAGAACTTAATAAAGACCTATTCACTACCTATGGTCCTTTAGAACACCCAGCTTCTGGTATTTTCTTAAGAGAGCCCAAAGCTGGGCCCCATGGTCCATGCCTGTAATACCACTACTTGGGAGACTGAGATGGGAGGATCACAGTTTCAAGGCCAGCCTAGCAGCTCAACAAGGCTCTCAGCAACTTAGTCAGACCCTGTTTCCAACTAAGAAAAAACATAGGCTGGGGGGTATGGGTCAAAGGTAGAATGCCCCTGGGTTCAATCCTCAATATCAGCCAGGCATGGTGGCGCATGCTTGTAATCCCAGCATTTGGGAGGTTGAGACTGGAGGAACGCAGTTCTTGGACAGCCTCAGCTACTTAGTTAGGCTCTCTGCAACTTAGTGAGACCCTATTTCAAAATAAAGAATAAAAAATAGGGCAGGGGATGTAGCTCAGAGGTCAAATGCCTTTGGGTTCTACCCTCAGACCTGCAAGAATAAAATAGAATCCTCAATATCACAAAAAAGAGATCCTAAAGAAGAAAGGAAAATGTACTCCCATTTTCTGATGAGGTATAGCTTTGGGCTTACCATTTGTAATAAAAAATTCTCATTGGTACTTAAAGATTAGAAGAAACAAGTGACCTCTACACATTAAAAAAGTTTTTGCCCCTTCTCCCAACAAAGAAACAACCACAAAAGCATCACCATTGAAACTACTAGTTCTTCAATAAAAATTTTACTGTTTTTGTAGCCTCTAACAATAATGTTACAAACTCTAACAACCATCAATCAAAATCCAGTGCTCAAAGAGATAAATGAAATGTGTCAATGTGCTCATTACTGCCAGTACCATATAAACTTAATAATTTTGCCTTTTTTTTAAACAGAGCTTGAAATTCTAGAATTCTAAAGTGTTGTAACAACATCAGAGTATTATAAAGCAGAGCAACTTGAAAGTAAAGCATTATGTATCTACCCTAGAAGATATTCAGATATTCCTGGCCAAAGGGTCAGGGAAGCCTTTAGAAAAGACCTTGAAAAATGAGTTAATTCTTATTGTATTTATATCAGTGAGCAAGAAATTCAGGGTAGAGGGAAAGTTTATTCTACTAGGTCAGAGACCTAATGTGCTTCATGATCCCAAATAGTTAATTGGGGTTCTTGGAAGCCCTTCTACCTCGGGGCTACACTCCCAGACCTATTTTATACTTTTTTATATTTGGAAACAGGGTCTCTTAAACCAGCACGGCTGACTTCGAACCTGCACAATCCTCCTGTCTCCACCTCCCAAGCGCAGGGATTACAAGCGTACCCCATCACACCCGGCTAGAAAGCAAAAATTAAGTATCATATTGGTGCTCAGAAACTTTAGATTTTAGAGTATTTCAGATTTCTGCTTTAGGGATGCTCAACCTATAGAAGAAACATTCATACAAGAAATAATTACTGAAAACTGTTAAGGATCTGAGAAAGCAATGAATTTACAATTTGTTGAGAGTGTCTGAGTATTTAACAAATTCTTGGTGGTACTGGGGGTAGAACCCAGAGGCTTTCTACCTCCGGGCTATACTTCCAGACATATTTTATATTTTATTTGGAAACAGGGTCTCACTAAGTTGCCGAAAGCCTCACTTAGTAGCTGAGGCTGGCTTTGAACCTGTGCCATCTTTCCGTCTCAGCCTCCCAAGCAGGGGGATTACAAAGGTGCTCCACCACGCCCGGCTTGAGTATTTAACAAATTTTTATTTCAGGGTACTTTCAATTCTTACTTTTCATCAAAAGTACTATTTAGAGAAAGTATTTTAGCCTGACAGAACTACAGACAAATCTAGTTTGAGATGTTGACAGAGATAACCTAAAGGAATTGACAGAAAGGTGGCAAAGAATATTATTCATGATTTCATAATAATTCCATGTCAGATATCACTGTAAGAAGCTATTAAAGACCACCAAAAGAAGAATGAAATAATCCTGTATGTTGAGTTCACAAATATTCATCTACAGAATTTAAAAACAAAAGTCTAGCCAGGCATGTTGGTACACGCTTGTAATCCCAGTACTTGGGAGGCTGAGACAGGAGGATGGCGGAGGTTTAAAGCCAGCCTCAGTTACTTTGAGACCCTGTTTCTAAATAAAATATAAAATAGGTATGAGAGTGTAGTTCAGAGGTAGAATGCCCTGGGATCCATTCCCAGTTCAACAACAACAAAAAATAAATAAAATTAAAATAAAATAAAAAGTCTGTTTTAAGGCTATGTAAATGTACGCATGTGGTGTTGGATTTAAAAATGTCTAGTGACTGCAACACATACATTCAAAAGGAAATCTTGAACAATTTGGTGGAACTCAAGAATAGTATTTGCTGAAAAAAATTAAACTTTTACAACAAAGCAGTGATTCAACTGTCTCACTGCCTGTAACTAATATCCAACTGAAGGACATTCTGAAGTAAGGGTGGTCCCTGCCTACTCCATTTCTATAATTCCCCACCAAGACACAATTCATTGATGAACCATCTAACGCTGCTTTTGTTTAGTTCACACATATTCATCTACAATGCTATCTACATCTACAATGTAATGCTATAATGCTATAAGTATTACAAACCTGTAATGCTTTCCCCTATAACACTCACTTAATGCCTATTATTTAATCAGTATATAGCTTAATGCCCTGAGGTTACATGCAGATTGCCCAAGTGTACATGAACATGAGTTTTAAACAAATCAATTTCCAGAAACTCAACTTCTCTTTGTATGTACTCCTCTATAAATTTCTAAAACTGATGTCAGTGACCTTCATCACCTTTCTTCCATTTTATAAAAGAAAGACATTCCCATGTTACTATCTTTTTTTTTAATTTTTTTTATTTATTTATGTGTGTCTGCATGTCTGTGTCACTGGGGATTGAACCCAGAGGTGTTCTACTTCCCAGCTAAGCCTTCAGCCTATTTTATCTTTCTTTCTTTTTTTTCTTTTTTCTTTTTTTTTTTTTGGTGGTACTGGGGTTCCTGGAAGCCCTTCTACCTCCGGGCTACATTCCCAGACCTATTTTTACATTTTTATTTGGAAACAGGGTCTCCTAAGCCAGCACGCGCGGCTGGCTTCGAACCTGCGCGATCCTCCTGTCTCTGCCTCCCAAGCGCGGGGATTACAAGCGTGCGCCACCACGCCCGGCCTCCATGTTACTATCTTATACCTTGCATTGACTCACGGTATTAAAAACTTCTGGGAATCCACTAAATATTTTTAAATAAAAACAAAATTTTTCTGGGGCCCCAACCAAGAGATGACTGGATAATTCCTTTAAGAAGCACACCATAAACACCCAAAACCACCTCTCTAAAGATATACTTTCAGCTGGGTGTGATGGCATATGCCTGTAATCTCAGTACTTGGGAGGCTGAGACAGGAGGATGGTAGGTTCAAGGACAGCCTCAGCAAGTAGTGAACATAGGGAGAACCTCATTTCAAAATAAAAATAAAATAGGACTGCAGGTATAGCTTAGAGGTAGAATGCCACTGATTTTAAACTCCAATGCCTGTGTATGTACACACACTCACACACCCCTACTTTCAATAGATTAGACTTTTGCTTAATAATTTTATCAAAATTAGTTATAGCTTCTATTGATTGCATTCTACTAATAACTATGATGACAAGTTGGCCCAAGGAAAACCTGTAGCATTAGGAGGCTTATAATCCCCCAAAAGAGCAATTTTTTAATTTACTTATTTGTGGTACTTGGGATTGAGCTGTAGGGGCATTCTACCTCTGTGCTACATGGCCAACCCTATTTTTTATTCTTTATTTTGAAACAAGGTCTCACTAAGCAGCTAAGGCTGGCTGAGAACCTGCAATCCTCCAGTCTCAGACTCTTAAGTACTATAGAATTATAAATGTGTGCCATCATGCCCAGCTTACAATTTAAATATATATTTTGGACACATAGGGGAATGACAGGGTGATCAGTAAAAGAACCTTTCAAATATACAATTAAATTAAATTAGGACAAGTCTGTAAGTGAAATAAAATAAAAATAAGTTCAAGATGCCAGGCTTGGTGGCACACACTTGTAATCCCAGCATTCGGGAGGCTGAGACAGGAGGCTCGTGGTTAGAGCCCAGCCTCAGCTACTTAGTGAGGCCTTTTGCAACTCAGTAAGACCCTGTTTCTAAGTAAAAGAATAAAAAATAGGACAGTGGGTGTGGCTTGGAGGTAGAATGCCCCTGGGTTCCATCCCCAGTACAGAAAAAACAAAAAACAAAACAAAACAAAAAAAAAACAGAAGAAATAATTTCAAGAGGAAAAAGTAACTCTGTAGAAAGTCTAGCCAAAGTTGTATTTTAAAAATAGATATTATTATTAAATCACTTTAGTATTCATATTCTATTAGATAATTTTTTAAAATGTTAATATTGACCACATGGCCAGAAATCACATTCTTCGCACATTTAAAGTTATACAGCAACTTTAAAAAACTCTTATTGACGCATTATAGTCTCACATATAATGCAGCTCATTGTGATAATATATGCATACCATTGACAGTGAGCTTTCCTCTGGCTCCCTCCTTCAATAAAACCTTTTAGTAAACAACCTGAAAACACCCAGAAAAGTAAGTAATCAGATTTCTATTTTATAAAGACCACTGATAGCCACGTGGAAAATACATTTATGAGAAAGAAACTAAGAGGTCATTTAGAAGACTTGTTACACAGTTGAAACAAGACTGTATTAAGGCCCAGGCTAGGGAAATGAACAGGAAAAGGCAGAACAGACCCAATATATGGTTTTAAAAAAAAAAAAAAAAAGCATAATCAATAGGGATGAAAAGACGATGGATTCACGAGATTTTAAGAGAACTTTCTGAAAGTGTAATAATGAGGAAGCCAGAGTCTTTGAATGACTTAACAGGTTTCTGGCTAGGAATACTGATTTAAAATAACAATGTGATTCCCTATAATAGGTAATATATATATATCAGGTTTGAGAGGAAAAGTGAGCTCAGTTTTGGGGCATTTGAACTTGAGATGCTTTTATGGCGGACCATCTGGGCAAAGATTGACCCACATAGCTTTTTAAACCAATAATGAAGAGGAAAGAAGGTTGTATAGATTTCAATGTTTAATATTTAATAGTAATAAGTGTCAGTGCTTACCACATAATAGTGAATATTTGTGAACAGAAGAAAGAAACGGGAGAAAAAGTAGCCAGATGGGCTGGAGAAATGACAAGATATTATCTGAACAGCTTTTCCCAGGTCACACAAATAGTAAAGAGTTTTAATTAAAACTCAGGCAGCTTAACGCCAAAGAGAGATTTTTTAACCACTATACTGTACCGCCACTCACAACACAGAGGACTTTAGAGGAACAAGAAATTACCCGAGTACGGTCATAGGAGAAACAGAAAACGGGGCATTTAAAACATAATTACAAAGAGTATCCAAAAGGGAAGTACAGAAAGATTTATAAAGTTTTAGGTTGGGAGCAAAAAGTTCAGAGATGATAGTCTCAACATTCTTTTCACAGACCTTAAGAATCAAAGTTCCCTTCTCAGATTCTTTTGTTTGTTTCCCACGTGGTTTCAAGAGGAAGGAGACCTCTGAATAATAATCGACCTTTATATACGTGATTTTATTTCTGCCCAAGGCTAGTCTGGTTAGCTAACTCCTTTATCAGAAATGGAATCTGGTTGATGACACCCAAACCTAAGCTCAAATCTCTTATGTCAACATTCTAACCTAAGCAGCCTAAACAACTATGAAAGTAAGTTGGATCTGGACTTAATATCGCTTAAAGCATACATACCAACGCAAAAATTAAGTGCAACGTACACCGTGAGGTGAAAAAACAAAAATGGTTTGATCTCACTTTTGGGTGAGACCACTCTGGCATCCAAAAACACCGGGAATAATTTTAACAGTGGAATTTTCAGGGAGAATGTGGTTAGATGGGCATTTTTCACTCTGTAACGTAAAAACGTTATGATCATGCAGTAATGGTGGGGAACGAGATTTTGACTGTGCAAAAAAAAAAAAAAAAAAAGCAGATGTCTTCTTTCTTCGATTGAGTTCCTTAAGAGTGGGTCGTGCTCTCTAGCTTGCAACAGCAAAGAATAGGGACCGTGAAGGTGGCACAACAAACGAAAGAAAACGAGTCGTCGACCTCCAGGAGTTGCAGCGAGGACGCCCCCTCCCCCGCGCCCAGCACACAGATGCGTTTTCTAGTTAACGCGCGACATTGACGTAAGCAGTGAGGGGCCCGGGCGCCCAGCTAACTCAACGCCCGTCCTTCCTTCGGCCTACATCCCGATTCCAAAATCCCGATTCCGATTAAAAGTATCCGAGGGAAGAAAAGTAGAACTTTCCACGAGGGTCCGCGCTAACGCTAATTC
Organism: Muscardinus avellanarius; assembly: GCF_963383645.1. Lineage (NCBI taxonomy): Eukaryota > Metazoa > Chordata > Mammalia > Rodentia > Gliridae > Muscardinus > Muscardinus avellanarius. Next base: position 78,436,761 of record NC_137793.1, read on the forward strand.
GCTCTTGCAGCGGAAGCACGCGGAGGCTGGGAAGCAGGATGGGAGTCGGCCCGGATCCGAGGTGGAGACTCTCGGGGGAGGTGGATCCCGCCCGCGATCAGCAGCGGTTAAGACCGTTACTCACCATTTCGCAGGATGCCGAGCTGGGGCTGGCGGAACACCGAATTGAAGAGCATCTGGGCCGAAGGAAGAGGCTCCACGGAAGAAAGAGCTGTGAATCCGCCCCCAGACCTCACCAGAAACCGGAGCTGACGCCCCTCACGGCTCGACCCGTTACTGCCTCCAACTCCCGCCACTGTAAGCCCCGGCCGCCAAACTCCGCGCCAAACTGACGTCACGCCCTCTGATTGGCTCCCGCCGCGGCGTCGGGGCGCCTGGGAGTCACTTCCCTCTTCTAATCCCCGCCTCCTTTTCTTCCAGCCGCGGGAACCTAGAGTTCAGGAGCTCCCTGAGCGCCTGCGCGGGGGGCCCGCGGAGGCGCCGACGAACCGCGGGGTGAGCGGGGCGCATGCGCAACAGGGCTTGACGGCGCGCGGAGGGAAAATCCGCGAGAAAGCGGCGGGAGAAGATGGCGGTACTGGGGCAGAGTTTGCAATCTTTCTGATTAGGCTATTCGAGTAACTATTCGGGTCATGGCGTCAAACTCAACTAAGTCCTTCCTGGCAGATGCCGGCTATGGCGAACAGGAACTGGATGCTAACTCTGCTCTTATGGAATTGGACAAAGGTATTGGAAAGAGCGGGTGAAGCGGCCGTGGGGGGAAGTAGCGCCACCATGTGTTGGCAGCTTCCGGAGAGGCAGGGACGGCGCGTGCGCGGACTGTTGCTGGGCGGGGAGTGCCAGCGTTTTCGCTTGGGCGGGGACTCTGGAAAATCGCGGGATCGCGGTGTTGGCCTGGCACCAGTTGAACGAGAGGCGAGCTCTAGTGCTGGACCCATTTTTAGCCACTAGAGGGCACAGTCCGCCGATTTTCCAAACAGTAGAAGTGGCTGGTTTGTAAAAACAAGAAATTGAGATTGTGAAATTGTTTTTTCGGACGTTTAGTTGAGACCAGGTTTTTATCAAGAGTGCCGAACAACTTCACATTGGCTTTATAGCGAGGTTTTTCCCGGTAAGTGTTAAACCCGCGGATTACAAGACGGGTTAAATACGGTCAAGACCATCCGAAAAGCACGACCCCTGCACGTACACTGAAGACACGTTCCAGTTCCACGAGTTCTCTTTCGTTACACGGAGCAGCAGCTTGGAGTACAGGGAGCTTTGCGTTTAGACTGAGTTGAATTCCAGTTCCGCAGATTTTGTAGCCATGGAAACCTACCCGATTTCACCTGGCTTCCGTTTATTGCCTGCAAAGTACCACTGAGCTGGCAAGAACGTAAATATTAAACGATATGGTATGCAAAAGATGCACATATTAAGTGATAAAGAGGCTTTTTTAGATATGGATATTTGAGGCAGGGGTGGATACTTATCAGTAAAGAATTCAAGTATTAGTATGAAACTTGTTTCACTGTACCTCAAGGGTTTTTATTGTATGGGGGAAGCTTTTTATCAACTACTATACACTTAATTCTTAATTTTCTATAGCCAACATGAATCTAGATGATAACAGTGAAGTGCTGAGATTATGGATATATTTTGCTTGTTGAATCAACAAGATTAGTTAATAATTTGGATGAGGATATAAGACTAAGTGGTCAAGAAGAGTTTTGTTTTTTTTTTAATCTGAACTACTGAAAGGATGCTTGCCATTTATGGAGAGGGTAAAAATCCTATTAGTTTGGAGCATTCTAAATTTGAGATATGGCTTAGAGATAGCCAAATAGAGATATTGATAGGAACTAAGTATAAGAAAGGACCCTTGAACTCCATTTTAAAGAAATATTTTTGCGTCATTAGTGTCCTTAGAAACAAACTTGGGAATTGCTACTACATAAATATGTTAGAGCCTGGGTGTGTTGGTGCCTACAATCCCAGCTTGGGAGCCTGAGGGGGGAGGATAATAAATTTGAGGCTACCCTGGGCAACATAGTGAAACACCATTTCAAAAAGGGAAGGGGATGTAGGTCAGTGGCAGAGTAATGCTTGTCTATTATGCTAAAGACCCTGGGTCCAGTCCTCGGTACTGTAAATAAAATTTTATAAACCTGTTATATATTTATAACCTGTTGGATTTTGTTAAGAGCCTTTTGAAGAAGCATGACAGTAAGCTAATTGTTTAGTCGCTTTTGAAGCTGACTCAATTTGTTAAGGATGTAGTTAGTAACACAGGAAAATAATTCTTATGATCATTCATTCAACAAATTTATACTGATTGCTTACATTGTGTTAAGCAGTATGTTTAGACTTCTGGCTATATTAGTGAACAAGACTGCTTTAAGGAGCTCACTTGTTGGTCAGAACAAGAAATTTAGAATTTATTCAAAATGCAGTGGGAAGACATTGAAAATTACAAGCTGATAGCCATGCTTACTGAACTTCTGTGATTATGATACTTAACTGCTTGCATCACAATCAAATACAACATAAATTTATATGACATTTCATGATGAAATCATTACTGCGCCTAGTAGACATTTTAAAGGACTTGTCTCACATAAACTAAGGTTAGAAAGTACTAATTCTCAAGACTAATTGGTGCTCCATTGAATGGGCTATAAGCTAATCAGAAGGCCAAGGCTCTTCTTTACTTCTTATTGAAACCCGGACTCACTTTTGTGTATGACTAAGATCTGCTCTCTTAGAGTGTATAAAGTGAGTTATTAAATATATTTACAAGTTGGCATTCATAAACTAAAATCATAAAACTAAATAATAAACTAAATCATAAAACTAAATCAGTATTTTTCAGTGTGTATTGTACTGTTATATTCATCTCACCATATACACTTAAAAATTTTGAAATTTTGGGGAAGGATGCATCATTAGTTGAGATGATTTATTCATTTGTTTTGTGGAACTGGGAATTGAACGCAAGGATGTCTTACCTATTTTATTTTTATTTTGAAACAGGGTCTTAAGGTGCAGAGCTTATTCTCAAACCTGTGATCATCCTGCTCAGCCTCCCAAGTATTAGGATTATAGCTACCACCGTGCCCAGCTTCAATGAACAGATTTTAAAATATGTGTTATGGTTAAATTTTGAAGCATCCTCATGTCTTAGCTAAAGCAAATGTATATAACATATTCTCGTGAACTGTTCTTTAATGGTAATGATTTATTAGTGGTGTTCTGCGTAGTAGATGTTAGTCATGTTAGCAGTTGTATAGCATCTTTGGAAGATTTGGGATTGAACTCAGGGGCGTTCTACCTCTGAGCTATACCCTTAGCCTTATTTTATTTTTATTTTGAAACAGGGTCTCACTAGATTAATTAGAGGCTCACTACTTTCTGATGCTGTCCTTGAACCTGTAATCCTCTGGTTTCATTGGCATTACAGATGTGTACCACGACCCCTGGCTTTTGATCATTTTTGTGGTTGAAGAAAGTCCCACATTGTAAGCTCTGTCTCACCAAGATGGAAACAAAAACTCAATTCCTACTTTCCTGTGGAAGAGTGAAGTATCTGACCTAGGTTAAAGATGCAAGAAGCCGGTGTGGTGGCACAGGCTTCATAATCCCAGCATTCAGGAGGCGGAGACTGGAGGATTGACAGTCTCAGCTACTTAGCAAGGTCCCTCTCAACTCAGTGAGACCCTGTTTCAAAAAAATAAAAAGACAAAAATATAGGGCTGGGGATGTAGCTTGGAGGTAGAATGCCCCTGAGTTCCATCCCCAGTACAGGGGGAGAAAAAAATGCAAGAAAAGTTAAAGAGTATACTTACAGTTCCCTGTCCTGGAAGCAGGGGAAGCTGTGGTATTCCTAGTGTACAGTAGCAGCAGGAATGTCTGCAATATACCTAGATGATAGTAGAGCTAATTGTAGCATCTGGTGTTTCCTAGCAACACTAGGTGTCCTCATCTAATACTTTTGGTGGTGTGGTATTAGGTGTTCTTAGAAATTTAGTCTTAAAAATATTTATTGTAGCTCAGTGGCAAAGCACCTGCTTTGCAAGTGTGGTGCTCTGGGTTCGATTCTCGTTTCCAAAAAAACAAGACAAAAAAATATTTATTGGATCTGGGTGTGGTGGTGCACACTTATAATTCTAATCATTGAGCTGGGCATGGTGGCTCATGCTTATTATCCCAGTGCTTGGGAGGCGGAGACAGCAGGATCGCACAGGTTCGAAGCCAGCCTCAGCTACTTAGTGAGGCTCTCAGCAACTTAGTGAGACCCTGTTTCCAAATAAAGTATAAAATAGGTCTGAGAATGTAGCCTGGAGGTAGAAAAGCCCCTGGGTTCCACCCCCAGTCCCACCAAAAAAATAATAATAATAATCCTAATACTTGGAAGGCTGAGTGAGACCAGAGGATTGCAGGATCGTAGCCAGCATCAGCAACTTTGGAAGACCTATAACTTGGTGAGACCCTGTTTCAAAATAAAAAATAAAACAGGTCTGAGGGTATAGCTCAGAGGTAGAATGCCTCTGGGCACAATCCCCTGTAATGAATAAATAAATACGTATATATATGTGTGTATGTATATATATGTATGTGTATTTTTTAATTAGCTCATTTTCTTCCTAATCAGCCACTTAGCTCCTGTGCAGTTTGCAACTAAAACCTGTTGATATATGCTCCCTGGAAATTCGTGCTGTTTCAAACACCTGAGTTGCCATAATTTGTTATTCTTCCTTAGTCTCCTACAATTTATCATCCCTTGGAATTCTACCACTCTGAAAGCACTAATTCAAATGTCCTGTTCTTTAAATTTTATCTCTGGTTTTTCTTTTGTTTTTGGAGGTACTGGGGTTCCTGAAAACCCTTCTACTTCAGGGCTACACTCCCAGACCTATATTTTATACTTTTTTATTTGGAAACGGTCTCTTAAGCCAGCATGGCTGGCTTCGAACCTGCGCGATCCTCCTGTCTCTGCCTCCCGAGCACGGGGATTACAAGCGTGCGCCACCATGCCTGGCCTATCTCTGGTTTTTCTAATTGCTTGCTGGAGATGCATTCTAGCATAATGGTTTAGGACCATAAGCTTTGGAGCCAGGTTGCCAGGATTTGAATCTTGGCTCTGTTATTTGTTAGCACGTTGTTGTTTTAGGAAAATAACTATTCGTTCCCTGTTTTCTTATCTTTAATATAGGGGAAATAATAGTGCCTAATTTATCTGGTTATAGTGAGACATTAATTCGTATATAAAGTGCTGAGTAGAGTATCAGACACAAAATAGGCACATTAAGATATATTATCATCATTAAGATTAACTCTGTGTGTGTGTGTGTGTGTGTGTGTGTGTGTGTGTGTGTGTGTGATATTAGTGGAGATTAAACCCAGGGCCTCACACATGCAAGCAAATGCTCTATCGCAGAGCCATATCCCCAGCCCTTTTTAAGACGTGTTCTTACAGAGTTGCCTGTGCTGGCCTCAGATTTGTGGTCCTCCTGCCTTAGCCTCCAGAGTAGCTGAGATTACAGCCTGTGCCACTTTGCCCTGCTAATTTAAAGAAATAAAAGTTGGCAACAATAGAGATATCAAAACATTTCTCTGGTCACATTCAAAAGTATCTTTGTTACATTTTAAAACACTATGTTTAGATTGTGGTCTGTGATTCTGGTTTATTTCCCCCCAAGAGGAAGTAGAATATGATCATCTCTGTTGAGACTATGTGGGCTGTCTCCTACCTCACGTTTTTCATCCTTTCATCCTAATCCAGCTTATTCATTATAAACAGAATTTACTGTTTGTTTTTAAAATCTAAACTAATTACAGGCAGTGACAGAAGAAGGAAAAAAGTCCCAATTGCTGTAGATATTGCCAAAAACCTCTTCGCTAAGCACACTTCACACTTTGTTCACCATTTCCTTCACATCCTGTGTGATGTAACATTCTCCTGGAGAGGGGAATTACATTCCTTGTGTTTATCCCAGCAAAGCACATGTCCCATAGCAAACTAAATGCAGTTTGAGATCATTTCAAAGCTGCCTAACAGATTTATCGTGTTGCTTTATGAATCAGTAATTGGTTCCTTCTGTATTGCTTAGTTGTAGTTCATGGTATGAGTGTATCAACAATTTGTTTTTTCATATTCTACTGATGAACATTGGGTTGTTTCCAGTTTGTGGCTATTATAAATAGCCTCACATCCATCCTTGACCTTGCCTTCCTCCTGTGTCTTTTACTGTCCTGTGTGTCCCTTGATCCCTTTTTCATGGCTAGTGCTAGTCACTAGAATATCCATCCCTCTTAGCACTTTGGTTATAGGAAGACAACTTTTGGAGTTTAGTTGGCAGTTCCTTCTCTGTGTTTGGGGGCAGACAACAGGTTATGGTTCTTAGTTAAGAACCATTCTAAGTATCTTAGTTAGAAATTGAGTTAATTTTTCCATAAAAGCCCTTATTTATTAGGTCCCAGAGTACTATCAGTGCTGATGGTGCTATTTTTTTTTTCCTTTGAGAAAATGTGTTCCAGGTACCAAATAACTGACAAGAGTGCATTATGTCACCCATTCCTAAATTGTAGAAATAGCCTGTCCATGTTTGCTTTGTGGTTTTCTTTTTGTCTTGAAACATTGTAGCAACTAGAAAAAAGTCTTCCAATTCCCCTTGTCATTTTCTGACAATAAGCAAAGGTTGATATATTCTAGAGGCTTGTTCCTTGTGCATAATTAGAAGTTTGTAAATGGTAAAATCTGAAAGCCAATGCCATTAAATCCTTCTTACCATGGTATTTATTTTTAATGAGTTTTCCAAAGGATTGAACACTTTTTTTGTTTGTTGGCTTGTTTTTGATTTACTTTATAGAAATCAGATTTATTGAGGTATAATTCATATGTGATGAAAGTCACCACCTGTATACAGCCATGAAACCAAGACCACAATAAAGACAGACCATTTTCTTCACCCCAAAAACTTTCTGTGTCCTCTTACAGTCAGTCCCTTCTTTCCAGCCCCTGTCAACCACTGATCTGTTTTTCGCCCTATAGTTTCACCTTTTCCAGAATGTCACACAGAACAGAATTATACATTAAGAAGGTAGTCTTTAGGGCTGGCTTCTTTCATTCAGAGTGAAGATCTTTCAGATTGATTTATGTGATTTAAATATGATAAAAGTATGATTTCATGAACCACAATATTCACTGCTCTACAAAGGGATTTTCTACCTTCTTGTCAGTATATAAAGAGAAAGAGAATAAGGAGGAAAAGTTTCATGGGGAACACAATAGAGGAAGTACATTAACCATGTAGTGAATTAGTTCAGATTTGGCTTAGAGTCCAATTATTGAAACCTAGTTGCTCTTAGAATGAAAGCAGGTAGCTGGGTGTGATGGCGCACACTTGTAATCCCAGCATTGGGGAGGCTGAGACAGGAGGATCCGGGTTTGCAGCCAGCTTCAGCTACTTAGTGTAAATGGTAAAATCTGAAAGCCAATGCCATTAAATCCTTCTTACCATGGTATTTATTTTTAATGAGTTTTCCAAAGGATTGAACACTTTTTTTGTTTGTTGGCTTAGTACCTTATCTGTTGAAACATTGGGTTTGTATGTGTTTTAAAGTCCAGTAGTTGACCACATGTGCTCTACCACTGACCACTTTGTTGGTCGACCTGCCTGAATAGAATCAGACAATAAATATGTAATCTTTTGTGTCTGGCTTCTTTTACTCAGCATAATGATATTTGAGATGGTTTTGTGTGGTTAAAAAAAATGTGAACGAGCCAGGCGTGGTGGCACACGCTTGTAATCCCCGCTTGGGAGGCTGAGACAGGAGGATCGCACAGGTTCAAAGCCAGCCTCAGCTACTTAGTGAGGCTCTCAGCAACTTAGTGAGACCCTGTTTTCAAATAAAAGTATAAAATAGGTCTGGGAGTATAGCCCAAAGGTAGAAAGCCTCTGGGTTCCACCCCCAGTACCACCAAAAAAAAAAAAAAATAGTGAACATATGATTTCATGAATAACCAAACCAGAACTAATTCAGTACATGGTTAAAGTCTGTTGAATTTGTTCCCTGTGAGATTTGTTCTTGTTAGTCACCCCTTTTTTAGACATTGTGAACAAGGAAAAAAAATCTTTGTAAGTCCTGCAACTCATGAAGTCGCAAGCTGATAATCTTATTTGATGGTCTTCTCTTAATCAAATAAGCCACATTAAGTCACACCTCTGATGAAGTGTGTTTGGAATTACTTCAGAGCTACCTAACATTGGTCTGTGTTGTTGGATGGTAAGTAATCGGTCCCGTTCTTATCACTGAGTAGTAGTTCATTACATGGCTGTATCATATAGCAGTTTGTTTATTCATTCATCATTTGACGAACATTTGTTCTCTTCTACAAGGCCTATAATTTTAGTTCTTGTATTTGGTTCTTACATCTTAGGTTCATTTTGAGTTAATATTTTGTATATAGTTCAACTTAAGAGTTGAGTCTCATTTTTTTTTCTTTCTTATGAAACCTAGTTTTTCCAGAATCACATGTTAAGAACATCCTTTTACCACGTTCTGTGGCTCATGCCTATAATCCCGTACTTGGGAGGCAGACAGGATGCTCTTATGTTCAAGGCCAGCTTCAGCAATTTAGGGAAATGCTCAGCAACTTATTGAAATCCTGTTTCAGAATAAAAAATAAAAAGAGCTGGGAGTGTAGCATGGAGGTAAAACATCCCTAGGTTTAATCCCCATTACCAAAGCAGGATTATCCTTTCCACATTGAAACATTTTGGCATCCTTATTAAATCATGGTTGGACCCCTTATTTCTTTTTTTTTTTTTTTTTCTTTTTGTGGTACTGGGGGTGGAACCCAGAGGCTTTCTACCTCTGGGCTATACTCCCAGACCTATTTTTGGAAACAGGGACTCACTAAGTTACTGATAGCCTCACTAAGTAGCTGAGGCTGGCTTCAAACCTGTGTGATCCTCCTGTCTCAGCCTCCCAAGTGCGGGGATTACAAAGCGTGCGCCACCACGCCCAGCTTGACCCCTTATTTCTTAATACACGTACTTGATATATTTAGCTGTATCCCACAAATTATACATTTATTTTCATTCAGTTCTAAATATTCTAATTTCTTCTTTCGCCCATGGGTTATTTTGAAGTGCATTGTTTAATTATCAGATATTTGAAAGGCATCTGGTTATTTTTCTTAATTGATTTAATTCTCTTGTGGTCAAAGAACACAAATTACTTTATTTCAGTCTTTTAAAATTTGTTGACATTTATGTCCCTAAATAGTAATAACTTTCTTAATCTTTAAAAAAAAAATTGTTTCGCCAGGCATGGTAGCTCATGCATAATCCCAGTACTTGGAAGGCTGAGACAGGAGGATCACAAATTTGAGACCAGCCTCAGCACTTAGCAAGGTCTTCTACAATTTAGCAAGACCTTTTTACAAAATAATATTGGACTGGGGATATAGCTTAGAGGTCAAATGCCCCTGGATTCAAGTCCTAGTTACACACACACACACACACACACACACACACACACACACACTACATTTTTATGTATCTAGAAGTGTCCAATTTATCAAATTATTGGTTTATACACTATTTTGATTTTTAAATGAATGAGTTATACTTTATCTAATTAAGAATGCTTGCCGGGCATGGTGGCACATGCTTGTAATCCCAGCATTTGGGAGACTTGAGACAGGATCACAGTTTGCACACAGCCTCAGCTACTTAGTGAGGCCCTTTGCAACTCAGTGAGCCCTGTTTCCAAATAAAGAATAAAAAATAGGGCTGGGGGTGTCGCTCAGAGGTAGAATGCCCCTGGGTTCCACCCCCAGTACTGCAAAAAAAAAAAAAAAAAAAAAAGAATGCTTGTTACTTTTCTGTAATGAGTATTTGTTAATTTTGCCTTGTAGCCACACATTTGTAAGTTGTTCGTTCTCTCTGTGCTTTTGATAGGTCTGAGATCTGGCAAACTTGGTGAACAGTGTGAAGCAGTTGTTCGATTTCCCAGGCTCTTTCAGAAATATCCATTTCCTATTCTCATCAATTCTGCATTCCTAAAGTTAGCTGATGTTTTCAGAGTTGGGTAAGTCTTTTTAAAGCCTCAGCATTCCAAAGGGCATGTTGTTTCTATTTCTCTGTTTTGTATTGTGACTTTTTCCTTTTTTCCCGTTAGGACTTCCATGTGGTTAGTTGATTCATAGTGCAATGTGACATACTTTCGTGTGGTATTTATGTTTTTAGCACAAATGAAGGGTATGATTCAGAGTGCTTATTTCTTCAGAGAAGATAAATTAGGGTAACTTTAATGTATGTATATGTGTTTTGGAAAAATCTGTGGCTTTGTATAGATTGCTTTGATTAGTTTCTGATTTATTTTGGTGATTTATTTTATAGTGTTAGCTGCATGTCTATGACATTTTTGAAACATCTCTGAGAATCAAACCCAAGTCCTTTTTTTCTCTTTTTACCACTTCCTCTCCCACCTTCTTTTTAATATTCTCCACACGCCAAATCTGACCTGATGAGAAAAAAGGTTGAATGATTAGCCAGAGAGCAAAGGAAGACCAATTGATCTGGCCATAGTTTTAATATGATTGCAGAGATTTAGTTTGACTTCGGGGCTTCTTTTTCATCTGTCACTACCATTTTGATGGCTTATATCAGGACTGCAGGCATAGCTGACTTTTATGCTTACTATCCACCTGAAGTACATATTTTATGTAACTTTTAATGACAAGAAAAATAATAAGATTGAAAAGCATTTGCCTATTGCTAAAGTTTAATATCATTAGTGTTGCTTTATTCCCAAATGAAGTATTACTTTCCTAAAGTGAAATAATATATTTTATCTTTGTTTTTTCCTAGAAATAATTTTCTGAGGCTGTGTGTTCTTAAAGTTACCCAACAAAGTGAGAAGCATTTGGAGAAGATTCTAAATGTGGATGAATTTGTGAAGAGAATTTTTTCTGTGATTCATAGTAATGATCCTGTGGCAAGAGCCATCACACTCCGGTATACTGTGTTACTTTAATAATTCACCACTAAACTGTTTAAGCTGTGATTTTGTTCTAAAACGGCAACAGAGTAGTTTAATTTTTAAAACATTTGTTGATATATCACAGCCTTACATCATAATACTTGTTTCATTTTATTTGTTGTTGGTGCTGGGGATTGAACCCAGGGGCGTTCTACCTTCAACCTACACCCCCAGCCCTATAATTTTTTATTTTGGAACAGGATCTTGATCTGTTGATGAGAATCTTACTACTTGCTGAGGCTGCCCTTGAAACTCTGGTTCTCCTGTCTCAGCCTCTCAAGTCCTGGGATTATAAACATGGTGCCACCACACTCAGCTTGATTGATTTTTTTGGGGGGAGGGGATCTGGGGGATGGAACCCAGGGGAATTTGACCTCCAAGCTACACCTCCTGTTCTTTTTTTTTTTTTTTTTTTTTTTTTGTGGTACTGGGGATGGAACCCAGGGGCCTTCTACCTCCAGGCTACACTCCCAGTCCTATTTTATATTTTATTTGGAAACAGGGTCTCTTCAGCCAGCTAAGGCTGGCTAAGAACCTGCACGATCCTCCTGTCTCAGCCTCCCAAGTGCGGGGATTACAAGCGTGCACCACCATACCCGGCTCTCCTGTTCTATTTTTTGAAACAAGATCTCACTAAGTTGTGGAGGGCCTCACTAAGTAGCTGAGACTATCTGAGAACTGTGATCCTCTGGTCTCAGCCTCCCAAAAGCTGGGATTACAAGTGTTTGCCACCATGCCTGGTTTAGCTTGTTTCTTTTCTTTCTTTTTTTTTTTTTTTTTTTTTTTTTTTTTTGGTGGTACTGGGTGTAGAACCCAGAGGCTTTCTACCTCCAGACTATACTCCCAGACCTATTTTCTATTTTTATTTAGAAACAGGATATCATTAAGTTGACTGAGGTTGACTTCAAACCTGTGTGATCCTCCTGTCTCAGCCTCTCAAGTGCAGGAATTACAAGCATGTGCCACCACGCCTGGCAGCTTCTTTTATTTTAAATTTTAAGACTTTTTTTGGCTTTTATTTCTAAGACTCAGTGGGAAAATGTGATAAACATTTTAGCCTGTAAATTCTTTCCAGTTAGCATCTGTGATGCTGATTTGGTTGTAAATTATTACCTAACTTATGTTTGAAACATCTCTCTATGTAGGTAAGAGTTCTGATAAAGAATAACTCAGTGGATGTCAGTATAGCTTAGTCATAGCTTCTATTGAACTTTTGCCTTCTTGACCTTGTTCTTGTGGTTTTCTGTTGGTTATCTGTATTTGTTTTGGTAATATGCTCATTTTGTATGTGATAATTTTAATTTGACTTATTGGAGAATATCAGATATAACTACTGTAGTTTCTTTAGTCTTTTCTAAGTACTTTAATTTATTTGTTCGCATATCCTTTTGTAAGCCTTTTGTCCTTGAATCACATTCTCTCTCGAGTTCTGTTGTTCATGGAATCATAGGTGTAATTTTGGGAGCATCTGTTGAAATTCACTTTTTTTAACTAAGAGGTCTCACTCCTGACTTTACCTGCCTAGATAGTCCTCTTTTGACCAAAAGTTCCAAGATGTTACTTCTTCCCCAAGATGCCTTTTTTTCTAAATCAGGCATGAATTCTTGTTCAGAATTAAGTGTTTTTGCCGTTCCTCTTCCCTTTTGAGTGATACCTGAGCAGCATGTAATATTTTAAAGTCAGTTAATTAGTTTTTATCTCTTTAAAAAGCTGTATTTAACCTAGTATGTAAGAGGCACTGGATGTGATTCCAGCACAAAGAAAGAAATGAGCAAGGGAGGGAAGAAAATGCAGTGGAGCAAGTTAAATTCAATATGCTCTCACCCTTTGCAGATTAACCGATAGGAATCTTTTCAGTAAATCACTTCCAGCTGTAAGTGGATGATCATAGTGTCATTTTTATGAGATAAAAAATTGAAGTTGGGCCTAGTGGAACATGCTTGTGATCCCAGTACTTGGAAGACTGAGACAGGAAGATTACAGGTTCATGACCAGCCTCAGCTGCTTAGTGAGGACCCCTGCAACTTAAAGCCTCTTTCAAAATAATGAATTAAAAAATAGGGCTAGGGGTGTAGTTCGGAGGTAGGATGCCTCTGGCTTCCATCCCCAGTACCAACACACACACACACACACACCAAAAAAAAAAAAAAAAAAAAAAAAAAAAAAAAAAAAAATTGAGGGGAAAACCATGTGTTTATTAATATGAGAATAGCTGATTTATGGGCTATTATATCACTTTTAAAGAATGTCTGACAAGTTTTTATGTACTAACATACAAAAAGATAATTAAGTTTAAAAAATGGGTAGTCAGGTGGTATCCCTTTTTAACTTTTTTGTAGAGTTGGGGCGGATACTAGGGACTGAGTCCAGGGGTGCTCTACTGTTGAACTATACCCCAGCCCTTTTTGTTTTATTTCGATAGGGTCTCATTAAGTTGCCTCAGGCTAGTCTCAAACTTGCTATTCTTCTGCCAGTTTCATGAGTCACTGGAATTACAGGCATATGCCACCATGACTGGCTGGTTTCAACTCTTTTGTCAGTCTTCAATCTGGAAGAACATATCTTACTAACAGTGATTATTTTGGGCAGGAGTCATTGAGTATAGTTTTTTTTTTTTTTTTTTATGGTACTGGGGATTAAACCCAGGGGCATTTTTCTTCTGAGCTACCTACACCCCTAGCCTATTTTGTTTTTTATTTTAAAACAGGATCTCACCAAGTTGCTGAGACTAGCTGCAAACCTGTGATCTTCCTGTCTCAGCCTCCCAAGTACTGAGATTACAGGTGTGTGCCACCAAACCTGGCTGGGTTATGGATTTTAAGAGACCTCTCCATCTGATTTTATAGGGTTCAAATTGTTTTCAACAAGCACAGGTTATTATTTTCTATTAGAAGACAATAAAGCAGAGAATTTAAGTAATAGAAAAAAGTTTTAATTAATTGAGGTAGTCAGTATTCTTAAAGCCTGTAGGTTAATATTTGAATATACTGTTTATTTTGCATATATACCCTTAAGTAACAAAAGTTAAGCCTTGTCTCAATTCCAACTATAAAAACTATTATAATTGATAAACCAGTAATTTCTAGAAAGTTTTCAAAAAAAGTACCAATTAAAAGAAAAAAATTAGATTGAAATTGGTGTTTTCAACAGTAACCTTTTATTTAAAAATTATGAAGGAAGCCAGGCGTGGTGGCACATGCTTGTAATCCCCATGCTTGTGAGGCGGAGACAGGAGGATCACACAGGTTCGAAGCCAGCCTCCCTGGCTTAAGAGACCCTGTTTCCAAGTAAAAAATATAAAATAGGGTAGCCAGGAGGTAGAAGGGTTTCCAGGAACCCCAGTACCACCAAAAAAAAAAAAAAATTAAGAAGGGAAAAGCAATTTAAGCTAAAAATGTTGTAGCTAATCAAATTGCCATTTAAACATGTAGTATAATTAAAATATTCTCAAAGAAGCCGGGCATGGTGGTACATGCTTGTAATCTCAGTATTTGGGAGGCTGAGACAGGAAGATTTCAGTTTCATAGCCAACCTCAGCTACTTAGTGAGGCCCTCTGCATCTTAGACTCTGTCTCAAAATAAAGAACTAAAAAAAAAAAAAAAAAAAAATAGGGCTAGCGGTGTAGCTGGGAGGTAGAATGCCCCTGAATTCCATCTCCAGTACTGTGCAAAAAAAAAAAAAAAAAAAAAAAGGATTCTCAGGCACACAAGGCCTTAAGAGGTTTGCCGTCTTTGCAACTATTTTGAAAAAATTCTGTTCCGTTAGGAAGAGAAGAAAAAAGCTGGAAAGTGGAATAAAAGTTGATCAAGAAGTTTTGTAAAGTAAAAGTAAAAGACAAAAAATGAAATAAAGGTATAAAGTATATTAAATATAGTTATAAAAGCCCCAAACAAAAATTCTAGCCAGGAGCAACCCAATAGAGAGTATCATACACCTTTGTCAAAAATACAACATTTTTGCTGGGCGTGGTGGCACACACTTGTAATCCCAGCATTTAGGAGGCTGAGACAGGAGGATTGCGGTTCGTTGACAACCTCATCTACTGAGGCCCTTTGCAACTCAATAAGACCCTGTTTCAAAAAATAAAAGAATAAAAAATAGGGCTGGGAGGTAGAGTGCCTCTGGATTCCATCTCTAGTACTGCAATAAAAAAGAAATAAAAGACAACATTTTTGAATAGCCCTAGAAATTTTTTCTGTTTTATAAATTTTGAATGACATAAACAAGGAAGTCAAGGAAGTGTTATTTTTTATATACAATATTTGTTGGGGATTTTTTTTTTATGGTACTTGGGGGTAGAACCCAGAGGCTTTCTACCTCCGAGCTATACTCCCAGACCTATTTTATATTTTATTTGGAAACAGGGTCTCACTAACTTGCTGAGAGCCTCACTAAGTAGCTGAGGCTGGCTTCAAACCTGTGTGATCCTCCTGTCTCAGCTTCCCAAGCATGGGGATTACAAGCATGCACCACCATGCCTGGCTATAAAGCAAATTTTTAATTTTTGTCATTAAATGGCAGTTTACTACTTTATTATATAAGAAAAGTAATGTGTAGTAAACACATTTTGAGATAAGAAGTTTGGCTTGGGATAAATGTTTATGTATGTATGTATGTATGTATGTATGTATGTATGTATTTATTGCGGTACTGGAGATTGAACCCAGGGGCATTCTACCTCCAAAATACACTCACAGCCCTATTTTTTATTCTTTATTTTGAAATAGGATCTCACTAAGTTGCAGATGGCCTTACTAAGTAGCTGAGGCTGGCCACGAACCTCCTGTCTCAGCTTCTCAAGTACAGGGATTACAAGCGTGTGCCACTCACCCGGCTCACAATGTTTTATCATGAAAATTTTTTTTGACGTAGAAAAAAGTTGAAAGAATTTTATAATGAATCAACTTGAATGTTCACCACCTAGATTCTACCGTTGATCTTTTACTAAACTTACTTCATCACATTATCTGTTCTTCTCTCCATTCATTGATCTAATTTAATATATTTTATAGTAAATTGCAGACA
The DNA here is from genome assembly GCF_963383645.1 of Muscardinus avellanarius. Classification (NCBI taxonomy): domain Eukaryota; kingdom Metazoa; phylum Chordata; class Mammalia; order Rodentia; family Gliridae; genus Muscardinus; species Muscardinus avellanarius. The sequence continues at coordinate 78,452,818 of NC_137793.1, forward strand.
CTATATGTTCCCCTAAATATGTCAGCATGCATAACTTAGAATACAAAGTTGACTCCTTCTTAAATGTAAAATGCACAAATCTTATGTGTATGCAAATTAAGTATTGACAAATGTCTCATGTACCCCCAACTCTTTTCAAGGTATTGAATAAACCAGCACTGTAGGAATCTTTCTATGCCCCTCTAGAGTTAGTACCCATAGCCACCTGCCCAGAGGCAACCATTATTCCCCCTATCAAAAATAAGTAGTTTTTGTCTGTTTTCAAACTTCATATAAATGGACTCATATAGTAGGTATCCTTTTGTGTAAAACTTTTTTCACTCAACATTTTTTGAGATTAATCCATGTATGTCAATAACTCTTTTTAAAATGCTGATTAGTTCTCCATTGTTCCACTCTAACAATTTATTAATCTGTTCTATCAATAGTGAACACCTGTGTTGATTTTAATTTGGTGCTATATAAATAAAGCTGCTATGGATATTCTTGCTAAAGACTTTTTGTGAACATGCTTTCCTTGCTGGTGAATATCTACCTCTGAGTAAAATCACTGGATCCTGTGTAGTGTTTAGTTATTTAAGAATTGCTCATCTTTTTTTCTGTGTTATTGACATTCTATATCCCTACCAACAGTTTGTGAGAATTCTTTTGGCTTCACACTCTTACCAACTTTTTGTGGTGTTAGCTTTTTAAATTTTAGCCATTTTAACATGTTTGTGACAGTTTTGATTTCCATTTCCTTGGTAGTAAAATCTTAAGTGTTTTTTCGTGTGCCTTTTGCCCATTCATAGTAATTTTTTGTTTGGAAAGTGTTCCTATTGTTTGTCCATTTTCTTTCATTAGATTGTTTAGATTTAATGTTAATTGTCTTTTTATTAGAGTTGTAGAAGCTTTTTATATGTTCTGGATACTTTTAATGTATATCTTAGATACATGTTTTATTCATTATATACAAAATAGAAAAACTTTTTTCAAGACCTGAATGCCAGGGACAGAATTGTTTCTACTTTTATGCTCTCTGCTAAGTTATATTTCAGCGTTATTGTTTTTTATGTCTTTTGTCTTTAATTATAAATTAAATACCATGAGCTTCAGAATAAAAACAGCTTCAGACTGTGTAATTTAAAACCAACCTAGATGTTGGCAGTGAAAAATCAAGTAACAGAGGCATGAATGTACTTATAACAGCTAACTACTGTACATATTCTTTTGGTTTGTACAAGGTTTTAAAAATGTTCTGTCTTTAAAAATGGAGAAAGAGCCAGGCGTAGTGGCACACGCTTGTAATCCCACCATTGGGAGGCTGAGACTGGAGGATCATGGTTCATGGACAGCCTCAGCTACTTAATGAGGCCCTCTGCAACTTAGTAAGACCCTGTTTCAAAATAAGAATAAAAAATAGGGCAGGGGCTGTAGCTCAGAGGTTGAATGCACCTGGGTTCCATTTCTAGACCTGCCCCCCCCCCTAAAAAAATGGAGAAAGAATTTAAGGAGTTAGTTTTATAATTTTAAAAAGATTACTTGTTTTTTGAACCCCTGCTTGGGGAACAGTGGCCTAGTCTACTACAGAGAATTTTGACTAGTAAATTTAGAGAGACCTGTTTGAGTCCTAACTCAGATTTGAATCCACTGGCATGTAATAAATAAATTTTCCTTGATGTGAAATGAGAAAAAAACAGATTGAGTTATTTTCTGTATGATAAAAAAATGCCAAAAAGTCACCATAGAAATTAAAGGAATTTGGCTGTTAAAGCATATCTTTAAAAAAAAATCTGAATGTATAAGTGATTGTATTTTCATTCATTATGTTGTTAAATGTTTTTTTGGTGGTACTCGGGGTGGAACCCAGGGGCTTTCTACCTCTGGGCTATACTCCCAGACCTGTTTTATATTTTATTTGGAAACAGAATCTCACTAAGTTGCTGAGAACCTCACTAAGTAACTGAGACTGACTTGGAACCTGTGGGATCCTCTAGTCTCAGCCTCCCAAGTACGGGGATTACAAGCATTCACCACCACGCCCGGCATTAAATGTTTTTTCCATTAGTATGTTTTATTAAGAAGATATGGTGGCAAATAGATCTTAATGATTTGTAGAGGTGTGACTTTTTCATTGAGGAATATTACTAACGGTACTAAGAAGAAGTACTCTTTATCCATTATGTAGAAGATTCTTTTCAGAAGAATATATTAAGAAGTAGAAACTCATGAAGAAAAGCAAAAAGTGATGCCTTTCAGACATAAGCACTTTTTATGTTTTATTTTTATTTTATTTTGAGTGGTGTGGGGATTGAGCCCAGGGCCTCTGTGTATGGGAAGCAAGCGCTTTACAACAAAACTACACTATTAGCTAAGTCAGGTTAAAGAGTAAATAGGAAAAGATACTTTTAAAGAAGAATAGGAAAGAGATATTTGAAAGATGTTCTACTTTTTACCTATTACTTTAAACATAAATTAAAACAGTAAATGGAAGAAGCTGGAAAATAACCATAGTATTTGATAAGTGTAGTGCTTATATTATCAGAAAGTGACCAGTGGGATTCCACTATATTATATACTATATATATATATACTATATTATATATTATATTACATAGTGTTAATCTTTTCTGCTAGAAAGTATGAGATTGATAGGCATTTATTTTCTATTTTGGAAAATAGGCAATTTTAAAACTTTTCAAATACATTATATATTACAGATTGAATCATATTAGTGGCTTCTAATCTCAACTACTTCTGTTTAATCAATTCTTAAAATAATTAGGTGAGAATGTAACAGGTTGGAAGATACTATTTAGGATGTTCACTTTAAGAAGATTGTTATAGGAATACTGTAAATTTTGTTTATTTCAGTGTTTTTCAGCTTTCTAAAATGCATGACTGCTGAAAAGATTTTCCAAGCTTTACTTTCTTTAGTTTGTATTACAAACAATAGATTATTGTTCTTTTCTAAATTCATAATTTTATTAAAAAATGGATTGAGCCCCAGGAGACATCCTCTACCTCTGTTCTCTTGATGTTGAGGACACATTTGAAAATCATCATGCCAGTATTTATTGATGTGGGGAAAATGTCTGGGAAACCTTACTGTGAATCTGCTTAATAGCAAAATTGTTGTATTCTTTTAATGCTTTACAAAAATGTACTTTATGCAACATTGGAAAATTGATATCTTGATTCTTTAATAATTCAAAAGTTTCTCTTCTGGGCCCTATTTGGCTAGGATATACTTTAAGATAATTTTAAAGAAATTTTGCTTGTTTTTTTTTTTTTTTTTTTTTTTTTTTGTGGTGCTGTGGATGGAACCCAGAGGCTTTCTACCTTCGGGCTATACTCCCAGACCTATTTTCTGTTTTATTTGGAAACAGTTGCTGAGAGCCTAAGTAGCTGAGGCTGTGTTTGAACCTGTGTGATGATCCTCCTGTCTCAGACTCCCAAGTACTGGGATTACAAGTGTGTGCCACCACACCCAGTGATAAATCATTTTAATAGTTCTGATATATTAAAGTATGTACAACTGTTTAGAATTTGAGATACCGCTTAATTCCTGAAGTTAAACTTTAGTAACCTGAGATTTATAGAATAACCTACAAATTCTAGTTTTAATAATCTAACTTCCTTTTTTTTTATCCTGAGTTTATAATTTATTTCTACTCTTTTTGGGTTTATTTCTGTAGGATGTTGGGAAGTCTGGCATCAATAATTCCTGAGAGGAAGAACGCTCATCACAGTATTCGTCAGAGTTTGGATTCACATGATAATGTAGAAGTTGAAGCTGCCGTTTTTGCTGCTGCTAACTTTTCTGCACAGTCAAAGTAAGCATAGGCCTTTTAATAATTTGGCTTCTGAAGAAGTTTTTTTGAAGGAATAACTAATCAATATATGAACACTAGGGATATAGATAAATGTAAATGACAAGGTATATTTTTCCAAGAGGATTTACAGTATGTTGAAGGAAACAAGAGTTTGTATATATAAAATAGAAAAATATAAGTGTTGGTTTCCAGATTGACAGACTAGTTTAGAACGAATTAGATAGCAAAAGCTTTGTCCACTGAGGAGCCTTCCACACATACATCCATAGTACTAAATTGCTACTTTCTTAATGTCTTCTAATGTTGAACTGTTTGCATTAGAGCTACACACAGTTTGGCAAAGACAATAACTTTAAAATCTTTTTTTTTTTTTGGTACTGGGGCCTGAACCCAGGGGCATTCTACCTCTGTGATATACCCTTATCCCTTTTTATTTTTTGTTTTCGAACAGGGTCTCACGGTTCCCAAGAGTCTCATTAAATTACTGAGGCTGGTGACAAACCTGTAATCCTCCTGTCTTGGCTGGCCAAGTACTAGGATTATAGGCATGTCCCGTCACGCCCAACTAAAACCAATTTTTGCCTATTCAGAATGTCATTCCTGTAGTTACCTACAGAACTTTTTTTTATGAAATATAGATCATGGTTTTATTTATTTTTTTTGAAGACTTAAAGAAGTTTATTAAAAAGATAGAAATACAGAAAATAGTTACAGTCCCATGCCAAAATGGCATGAGGGGAGAGGGTGGCCCGGGCCAACTCACCACTCCCCCTATAGATCATGGTTTTATTACTGTTTAACTTGGTTTTGTTTACCTTTGTGAAAAAAATAGCCTCTGGACTGACTGATAAAAGTAGTAACATTGCCTTCTGGGAGCCATTTTGGTAAATGTATGAAAATACTTAAACATATGCATCCCTTTGATTCTGAAAAATCTGTTTCTAAGATTTTATCCTAAGGAATCTGAAGTGTCTTGAATTTTTTTTCTTGGCAAGGAAGGTAGTTGTAATTTACATGCAACAAATATTTATAATTATGGAATAGGAATAAAGGCTCAAAGTATATATCAGAATATTGTCTCTGGCAGGGTGTGGTGGTGCATTCTTGTAATCCCTGCACTTGTGAGGCAGAGACAGGAGGATCACACAGGTTCAAAGCCAGCTGCGCTGGCTTAAGAGACCCTGTTTCCAAATAAAAATATAAAATAGGTCTGGGAGTGTAGCCCAGAGGTAGAAGGGTTTCCAGGAACCCCAGTACCAAAAACAAAACACAAACAAAAAGAATATTGTCTCTGTTTGGTAAGATGGTATATATCATTTCCTTTTTATACATTTCTTAGCACCTAGCCATGAACTAGTTTTAGTTTTATTTGTTTTTGTTTTTGTTTTTTTTAATTTGGAAACAGGGTCTCACTAAGTTGCTGAAAGCCTCACTGAGTAGCTGAGGCTGGCTTCGAACCTGTGCAATCCTCCTGTCTCAGCCTCCCAAGCGCAGGAATTACAAGCGTGCGCCACCACACCCGCCTCTGGTTTTAGTTTTATAATCAAGTGAATAATAGGTATAAATCTCAATCTCCAACTATCTTCCACTTTTACTTTTTATGCATATGCTCTTCAGCTGTTCTTACCAAACCTTCAGAATTCTAGGTTTACTCATTGATGAGTAGAGAATAGAAAACAAATTTTAATTTCAAACCTATTTTTAATAAGGATAGTAAAATTGAGGAGAAATATCTCAGTAAATGCAGTTCTTATTTATACTTTTGAAAAATAGGCAATTTTTTATTGAGAGTTAATGACATTGAGAAAACTTTAAAAATTACTTTCATTGAATAAGAATTAAACCTGTGCCACTGTCAAAGTTCCAAAGCTTTCTGTTAGATTAAATATTTTTAGTATTTTTAGTGGTTTCAAAAGTAGTTTTCTAAATTTAGTTTCTGAATTTGTATAAACTTATAATTTAGTGGTTAAATTTTATATGTAGAATCATTTTTGGTTTTTCTCATGTTATAAATAGAAGCTAATTTCAGCAGTAGAATTTCTAGTCTGGCTTGGAAAATGATTAAGACTAACAGAAACAATAAGATTCTTCACTTATTAAATTGATGATAAGCACATAAATTAACAGTCTATGTAGAAACTTTTAATATACCATCTTTCATTATGATGCATTTGCATTTGTGATATAAAAGAATACCAAATTATTTCAGCAGGAAAGTCTGAAGGACTTAATATATCAGAGTGTAAAATTAATGATATATATATATATATATATTTTTTTTTTTTTGTATGTGTGTGTGGTACTGGAGATTGAACCCAGGGACATTCTACTTCTGAGATATATTCCCAATCCTATTTTATTTTGAAAAAAGAGTCTCAGTAAGTTCCTAGTGCCCTTACTAAATTGCTGGGGCTAGTTGCAAACTTATAATAGTCCTCCTGTCTCAGCATTCCAAGTATGGGGATTACAGGCATGTACCACCATCAGGCCCAGTTGAAATACATATATTTGAGGTCAATGTTTATCTCTTCCTAGAAATTAGGACCTGGCTTTAGATCACCTATCTTAACACTGATAGATTTTTGTCTTAGTATTTCTATCGATTTTGGGTCTTAGATCAGAGTAACTTGTCAAATAAAACCTTAAAAATGTTTTTAATCCTTTTCTTCCCCCTTTTCACTACTGTAACTACACATAATCTATTTTTTTTTAAATTACGGGTTTTTTTAATGTGGATCATATTGAAAATGGCATATATTCACACAGTGCTTGGTGCGCTCTCACCCCCACCCCAACTTCCCTTTTCTCCCCCTCCCAACAATGAGTGTCCAGGTTAACCATGCTATATTCATATTTTTACACATATTCAAATGTAGCTCCTCCAGTTAATCAACCTCAGCCTTCTTCCTCTCCTATCCTTCCTTTCTAGCTTTGCTTAGGTTTCCCCTCCATTATCTAGAGTCCCTCTGGTATCCCCAATACTCCCTAGTTTGAGCATCTTAGAGAAAACATATGTCTCTTCTCTTTCTGTGCTTGGCTGATCATCTTTTTGCAAATGACATGATTTTGTTTCTCTTTATTGCTGAATAAAATTCCATTGTGTGTATTTCCCATAATTTTGCAATCCATTCATCTGTTGATGGAGACCTAGGTTGGTTCCATATTTTGGCTATTATGAATTGTGTGGCCTATGATCATGGGTATGCATATGTTACTGTAGTTGATTTCAACCTCTTTGGAAAGATACCCAGGAGTGGTATAGCTGGGTCATACGGTGGACCCATTCTCAGTTTTCTAAGGAATCTCCACACTGATCTCCATTGTGGCTGAACTAGTTTGCACTCTCACCAACAGTGTAAAAGTGTTCCAATTTCCCCACATCCTCGCCAGCATTTGTTGTTTGATTTCTTTATGCTTGCCACTCTGATTGGGGTTAGATGGAATCTCAGTGTAGTGTGTTTGTTTGTTTGTTTGTTTGTTTGTTTGTTTGTTTTTGTGGTGCTGGAGTTCCTGGAAACCCTTCTATCTCCGAGCTACACTTCCAGACCTATTTTATATTTTTATTTGGAAACAGGGTCTCTTAAGCTAGCGAGGCTTGCTCTGAACCAGCACGATCCTCCTGTCTCCGCCTCCCAAGCTCAGGGATTATAAACGTGCGCCACCACGCCTAGCTCAATATAGTTTTGATTTGCATCTCCCTGATGGCTAATGATATAGAACATTTTTTCATGTATCTATTGGCCATTTATATCTTTTTTTTTGTGAATTGTGTATTAATTCAGTTGCCCATTTCTTGATTGGGTTATTTGTTTTGCTAGTGTAGAGTCTTTTGAGCTCTTTGAATATTCTGGATATTAGCCCTCTATCAGAGTGGTGACTGGTAAAGATCTTTTCCCATTTTGTAGGCTTTCTCTTTAGGTTCTTGATGGTTTCCTTTAATAAGCAGAAACTTTAGTTTGATGCCATTCCACTTGTTAATTCTTGCTTTAATTTTCTGTACTTTGGAGGAATTGTTGAGAAAGTTACTGTCTACCTATATGTTGGGAGTGTTGAGCCTATGCCCTCCTCTAATAACTTCAGTCTCTCGTCTAATTTCCAAGTCGTTGATCTATCTTGAGTTGATTCCTGTACACTGTGAGAGGTAAGGAGGAGATTCAAAATCACAGTTTTATTTTTCAAAGAGCTAGTCCTGAGCACAGAGGAGGAGTTGGCAGGAGCCAAATGCCATCAGGTCTCAGCGATCCTGACAGTGAGAGTGGTGTCCTCTGGTGGTGACAGTGAAGAGCAGCAGCTCTGTCTGAGAGAGACAACTGCCCTGTGGCATCTGCTGGTTGTCAGAGTACTGGAAGATCAGCTTAGTGCTGGCAGGTGTGATTGGGGATGGGGATGGGGAAGGGGAGTAAGATGAGAATATGCAACTTTAATGGTTAAATCTCACCATGTTTAAGTGATGATATTAAGAATTTGAGTGTAGTGGTATATACTCTAGTATCTCAGTACTTGGGAAGCTGAGACAGGAGGATCACAGGTTGAAGGCCAGCTTTGACAACTTAGCAAGAACCTAAAATAATCTTTAAAAGAGGGCTGAGGGTATAAGCTCAGTTGGTAGCATGCTTCTGGGTTCAGTCCCCAGCATACATCCCCACACAAAGAATTTAAAAATTTTTATTAGACAAAATAAATCCACAAACCCCTAGTTGTTTACAGCTTATTGGCTGTTAAGGCTTGTAACAGATTTTTTTTTCTTGTAACAGATTTTTTTTTTTTTTCTTTGTGGGTCTGGGGATGTAACCCAGGGGCATTCAACCCCTGAGCTACACACCCTGCCCTATTTTTTATTCTTTATTTTGAAACAGGGTTTTGAAACAGTAAGTTTTAGCGGGCCTTGCTAAGTAGCTGAGGCTGTCCACAAACTGCAATCCTCCTTTCTCAGCCTCCCGAATGCTGGGATTATAAGTGTGTGCCACCACGATTAACAGATTTTTAAATATTGAGGTATTAATGAATTTTTATATAGTTAATAAATATTTATTGCATAGCCACCATATCTAGATATTCCAAGTACGAGGAATACAGGGCTGAAAAAGTCAGGCCTTATTGTAGGTAAATAGAAAATAAATTCAGATGTTAGAGTTATGAAGAAATAAAACAACCAGTCATGTTGGTGCATGCCATTAAAATTAGTACTTGGAAAGCTCATATAGGAAGATCACAGGTTCGAGGACAGCCTCCGCAGCTAGTGAGACTCTCATTAACCTAGTGAGACTCTTTCAATATAAAAATAAAATAAGGCTGGGGGTGTAGCTCAGAAATGTAATGCCCCTGAGTTCAATCCCCAGTACCACAAAAAGAAACTAGCTAACTAAAAAATAAAAACAATATTGTGATAATGGCCTGAGTGAGCTACGTAGGGCAGACCTCTCTGAGGAGATGACATTTGAGCCAAAACTGAGTAGTAAAGAGGCACCTGTGCGGAAACCTAAATGATGCACACAGAAGGACTACCAAGTGCAAGAGCCCTCTGAGGTAGAACCTAGTCTCTATGGATTTCCTAATGTATATACCACTTGCTTTATACCTAAAGATATTTATACCTTACTTTTTCTCATGTGTGAAAACAGTATCTTAGAGCAATAGTTTTCAAACTTTTGTTATCAGAATTCCTTGATACTCTTAAAAAGTTACTGGGGTTTTCTAAGAGCTTTTGTTTCAATGGACTATATCTGTGAATATGTATAGTATTACAAAGTTAAATGCCTAAATTTAAAAAAAAATATTTAAAGCTATCAAATTAATGTATTTTACCTTAAAAGTATCTTTTGAAAATAAATGTTTTCCATAACAAAAAACAATTTTATGAGAAGAGTAGCATTAAAATTTTTTTGCAAATTTTTTTTTCCTTTTCTTTTTTACGGGTCTGGAGATGGAACCCAGAGGCATTTGACCTCTGAGCTATACCCCCTTTCCCATTTTTTATTCTTTACTTTGAAACAGGGTCTCACTAAGTTGTGGAGGGCCTAAGTAGCTGAGGCTGTCCGTGAACTGCGATCCTCCAGTCTCAATCTCCCGAATGCTGGGATTACAAGCGTGTGCCATCATGCCCAGCTGCAAATCTTTTTAATGTCTGCCTACATTCTTAATCTACTTCTGCATTCAACACTGTTGCAGTATTGCTTTGATTAAAGCATATGAAGAAAATTCTCACACAGTTATAAAAGAGAAAGGTCTTTTAAAACCTTTTAAATGTATGTATAGTTTAATGTACACATTGGTCTCTTGGAAAACATTAGTTCACTGTGTTATACAAGTCTTTCAAATGTTGACTTGTTTTTTTGTATAATATCAAAGGATCACATTTGTTAATATCACCACTAATTTCATTAGGAAAGGTTCAAATATTAAGCTTTCAAATTCACGGCAACACATGGGAGTTTTCTGAAATTCTGTAATTTTTACTTAAAGTTCAACAAATTGTTACTTGCCTTCAGGCTATAAGCTCCCTTTATTCACCTTTAAGAAAATGTCTGCCAAATAGCAAAGTGAGTAAGTTGCTGAGGTTGACCTCAAACCAGCAATCTTCCTGTATTAGGCTCCAAATACTGGAATTATAGACTTGTGTCATCACACCTGACTCACCACTGTAATCTTGATGTGTGCTTTCCAATTTGTCAGTTTTGTTTATTTTTATTTTTATTTGTGTGTGTGTGTTTGTGTGTGTGTGTGTGTGTGTGTGTGTGTGTGTGTGTGTGTTTTGTGGGTCTGGGGATGGAACCCAGAGCATTCAACCTCCGAGCTACACCCCCTGCCCTATTTTTTATTCTTTATTTTGAAACCAGGTCTCACTGAATTGCAGAGGGCCTCACTAAGTAGCTGAGACTGTCCACAAACCATGATCTTCCAGTCTCAGCCTCCCAAATGCTGGGATTACAAGAGTGTGCCACCATGCCCGGCTTCTATTTTTTATTCTTTATTTTGAAACAGGGTCTTACTAAATTGCAGAGGACCTCACTAAGTAGTTGGGGCTGTCCGCAAACTGCGATCCTCCAGTCTCGGTCTCACACTTAGAGTGGCACACGCTTGTAATCCCAGCATTACAAGTGTGTGCCACCCTAAGTGTGAGAAAAATTCTTTCCAGTAAGCTTTTTTTTGTTTATAATATATTGTTAAATTTTAAAACAAAAGTAGTTTGAGATAAAATTTTAGAAAAGTCAAATTTTTACTGTAAAGCAAGACAAAGTATACTTGATGTGTTTTTGCAAAAACACAAGGAAAGCTTCAGGATTTCAAAATAATAGTTTATTGGTTGATACTGACGTTGCATAGATTATAATAGCTACAATCTAATATGCGCACAGTAGGGGGATTGAGAGCAAACTGAATTAATCTCAAAGAACACATTTATGTAATAAACATACAGCTGTGGAATTCTAGGGTCTAGGATTGTAGCTCACTGGAATACAGTTGCCTAGCATGCAGAGGGTCCTGGATTTTATCCCAAGACCCACAAAAAAACAGAAAAGAAATTTCTAAAAAACAGAATACAAAGCACACCTTGCATTAGCTGATCAGAGATGATGTCATCATATATTATTTAGTCTGTGGAAAACACCACTCCTCGCTTGTGAGAGAATCAGGGTCTCTTAAGCCAGCAAGGCTGGCTTCGAACCTGCTTGATCCTCCTGTCACTGCCTCCCAAGTGTGGGGATTACAAGCGTGCGCCACCATGCCCGGCATGAAAATATCTTAGTGGCAGGAAATAATTTAGGCTTCCATTGAACTTCAGGGGGAAAATATTTCATGTCTTATATAATCACTATGGCTAAATAAGTCAAATTTGATACTCTTATCTATCATTTTCTTTATGTATTTTGTTTTACCTTAAATATTCGTGTTTATTAACCTTTTTAATATTAGTTGATGTTTCTGTTATAATAGAATCAAAAATAACACCTTGGAAAATACACATATCTAGTATTTAAAATCTAGCATATTAAAATCTAGTATTAAAATCTAGTATATCTAGCATATTAAAATACACATCTAGTACTGTGGCTAAGTAGTTTCAGTAAGATTCTATCCATATTTCCTACTGCATTTCTGCTATTTCATATCTTCTCTTTTCTCAAATTCATGACCTTAGGAATTGGCTTTGTTGCTTATGTAACCAGAGCTTGTGCATTAAAAGCTTTTTAAGTAAAAGTATATCCTTATTGGGATGTGGTGTCATATCCCTGTAATCCCAGTACTTGGGAGCCTGAGAAAGGATGATTGCAGGTTCACAGCCAGCCTCAGCAATTTATTGAGGTCCTCACAATCCAGTGAAAACCTTTTTCAAAATAATAAAATAGAGGTGGGGGTGTAGCTTAGGGGTAGAATACCCCTGGGTTCAATGCCCAGTACCACCATAATAAAAGAGAGAGAAAGTTAGCCTCAAGTATCATGTTCCCAAATAGTGACAGCCTTCACATATCAGTGTCTCTTTCCTTAAATACCATGTGAGAAAATTGTTGACATGAGCCTGTTTGGGTGGTTGGAGGCTTTGTTTTAACTGTTTGTTGTTGTTTTTTACCTCGCCCCAGCACCTGACTTTTGGAATATTGGTTATACTTTGGAGTATTGCATTTCTCCTGTGCCAATTGTGTTCCATGTCATGTCCTTAGAAAACATAAGCAAATATAACTTTTTGTCTTCAAAGTTTTTCCTGTTCTTTCTTTCCAAAGGGATTTTGCAGTAGGAATCTGTAACAAAATCAGTGAAATGATTCAAGGTATGTATGCTTCATTTAATAATATGAAGTGACTTGATGGAATTTATATAAGTAATAGTTAACATTTATTAAGTACTTACTATATGATAGTCACCATTCATTCAGATATTTATTAACTCTTTTCTATATGCCAGAACTGTTCTAAGTGCTTAGGATACAGAATTGAAGGGGGGAAAGCCCTTGTCCTAATGTAACCAGTGGGCATGGGTGATAGGCTGATACAGATATGACATGTCAGGTGAGGGGAGAAAAGGTCAGTTAAGAAGTGAGAGTTCCTAGAGGGGAAGGCAGGCTGGGAGGAGAGCTTTTCTATTTAATATATGTTGATGGGGGAAACTCCTGATGAAACAAGATGAAAAGGAGGGAAAGGAGTGAGCCATGCAGATAGATTATCAAAAGAACATTCTGATTGAGGGGGAGTGTTATTAGGAGCCCTGGGCTCTCTTTGTTAATGTCCCTTCACTGTCTGCCATGTGCAGCTGGAATCAGATCCAATTTCTTACCATAACCTGCAAAGCTCTATTTTTCTAATTTCACCTTCTAAAGAGTGCCCTACATGTGTTAACCCCATTTTTCTACATAACATCCATTAAAGGAAGCTCTGGGGTTACGGCATTGCACAACTGTAGAGAACACTACTCTCTTTGTGTTCTTATAAATGGCATTCCTATGAATTGTGCAACTTGGTGCCTTGGGTAGGTAATGCTATTATATCCAATTTACAGCAAAGGAAATAGAACCATAATAGAGCTGAGTATTTGTTCAGAGTCACACACTAATAAGTTGCACCTTGGCTTTGAAAGCTCACGCTTCTAACCACTCTGCTATCATGACTTTCTACAGTAGGAATTTCTTTAGAGTAGTTATATTTTACATGCATTTAAATTCTTTCAATTTAGAAGAAAAGAGAACTTACTTTGCATAAATAATTGAAAAAGGCCACAAAATGGTAATTGAGCTTTATTCTGTTCCCCCTTTATTGCTTTGTTTTTATCTTCTACTACCAGGTGCTAGAGTGTTTATATAGCTGAGTGATAGTTATATAGGTATAAACAAATGTAAAAATTCATTGATCTGTATACTTAAGATTCATTACTTAGGTAATTCCTTAAGTTTTATCTAGAATGAGCACAAACAAAAAAACAAAAATAAGAACTAGGAGAAAAGAGAGGGATAAAAGCACAGGAAGTAGGTAGAGGAAGATTGGGCCCCAGATGTGAAAGTGACAGCAGTTGTAGGAAAAGAGTATCTGACATTTCATTTCAGCTGCTTGTGAAATGTTATCTTACATTTGTATGGGCAGTTACTTCACAATGGAAAAGCCAGTGATCTTCAGAGTATAAATTAGTCTTTGGCATATTTGTAGTACATTATGGTGGAGAAAGTTTCGTTCTCTTCACAAAGTTATGCTGTAGAAGATGAGATCTTTCTGTTTATTTATTTAGCTCTAGTGTTGATGGAAAAAGTTGCATTGGGTTTAGTCCTTTGTGGGGTTGCAGATAGATATGCAGTCCATAAAAGCATTGCTACACAGACAAAGTTCTGAGAACCTCAGAACTATTCTGTACACAGTCTGTTCACATCGATGTTGACTAAGTTGTTGGAGAAAATATTAAAATTGTTAGTATAGTCAAATTGTAGCCATTGGGTGTGTATATGTGTATATATATTTATAAGTATGTATAATCTTTTTAATAGGAGAAGAAATAGGCAACAAATATGACTGCATTCTACTATGCCTTTTAAAGGCCTTTTCTACTATCGGCATATAGCTTTATAAATTGAAAAGTTAATATTAAGAAAAGTACCTTTTGGAAAAACTATTGAGCTTATTGATTAGACATAATATAATTATATTTAATGTTACATACATAACAACATAGTATTATCTTTTTTGCATACTGGGGATTGAACTCAGGGGAAATCTACCTTAGAGCTATCCCACCAGCCCTATTTTTTCTTTCGAAACAGTGTCTCACTTTATTGCAGAGGACCACACTAAGTAGCTGAGGCTGGCCACAAACCTGTGATCCTCTCAAATACTGGCATTACAATTTTGTGCCACCATGCCCAGCTTAAGCACTGTTTTTTAAAATGGACATTTTATTAATTGAATTAGCCTTTTAGATATGAATTATTAAGGATGATGATGTGAGAATTCTTTTCACATGTAGGTTTAGCTACGCCAGTAGACTTGAAGCTGAAGTTGATCCCCATCCTACAGCACATGCACCATGATGCTATCCTGGCTTCCAGTGCTCGTCAGCTTTTACAACAGCTGGTCACATCCTATCCTTCCACCAAAATGGTGATTGTTTCATTGCATACTTTTACTCTGCTTGCAGCTTCATCTTTGGTCGATACGCCTAAGCAGGTAATTCTTCTGTAAACTTTTTATTCTTCAATGAACTTACATATTAAATATATAATAAAAACTGAGGGAGTAACCCATAAGCTTTGGTGGCTTTGTGGTCCCTTTGATAAGGATGAGTTGAATTTCCTTTTTCATTTCTATATGCATCACTGATTCTTGGGAGCCTCAGAGGAGAATGAGATATTGGGGAGCACAGGACAGGATGTGAGGGTGACAGTAAAAGGATTGAGTGTTAAGTGCTAGAACCATGGAGGTTAAACAGGAGCATTTTATATACAAAGAGAAAGGGGCTCAGCAGAGACACATAGCTAAAGAGTGGCAGGGTTCTGATTTGAAGTGCATCCTGTCTCAGATCTAGTAGATTCACTAAACAACATTGCATTCCTAGCGATAATTTCAGTAACAGTATTTTTCATGGAGTGACTTAACTTCCTTTATAGATCCAGCTTCTGTTGCAATATTTGAAGAATGATCCCAGGAAAGCAGTAAAGAAACTTGCTATTCAAGATCTGAAATTGCTTGCCAGTAAAACACCACATACATGGAGTAGGGAAAATATCCAGGTATGTAGAGTATTGAACATTAATATTTTATATAGAAAAATGGGGTAACAGTAATAGATGTGAGTATGGCTACATAAGCCTTTAATCCTAGTACTTGGGAGGCTGAGACTGGAGAATCACAGGCTCAAGACCAGCCTCAGCAACATAGCAAGGCGCTTGGCAACTTAGTGAGACCAAGTTTCAGAATAAAAAATAAAATAGGACTGGGGCTGTAGCTTGGAGGTAAAACACACTGGGTTCAATCCCCAGTATCATAGAAGGGGGAAGAATATTGTAAGAGAATAAATTCTTTTCCATAACATTTTTATATCATCTTTTTCATCATTTACGTGGTTAAATATGAGAAACTTGTAAGAGAATTGCTAATATTTGTGACAGAAGTTATTAGTGGCAAAATAGCTGGGTATGGTGATGCACACCTATAATCCCAGTATTTGGAAGGCTGAGACAGAAGGATTGCAGTCCAGGCTAGCCTCAACAATTTAGCAAGACCTTGTTTCAAAATACAAAAATATAGAAAAGGGTGGGCTGGGAGTGTAGCTCGGATGTAGAATGCTCTTCAGCTTAATCTCTAGTATCAGAAAAAATGATTCTTACTGTGAAATAGATAATGTATACAAAAAAGTATATAAATGTATACTTAGTAGCTTAAATAATTATTGTAATTTTTTGGTGCTTGAGGATATAACCCAGTGGCATTTTACCTCTTGAGTTTTGACCCCTGTCTGGAACCCAGGGGCTTTCTACACTCCCAGACCTATTTTATATTTTATTTGGAAACAGGGTCTCACTAAATTGCTGAGGGCCTCACTAAGTAGCTGAGCCTGGCTTCGAACCTGTGCGATCCTCCTGTCTCAGCCTCCCAAGTGCTGGGATTATAAGTGTGTGTCACCACGCCTGGCTATTTAGTTCTTTTTGTTTTTGCTTCTTTTGTTTAGCACTATACTGAACAGACACAGCCATGTAGTTGTATTTTTTCCCTTTAATTGCTATATAGAATTCCATTGTATGGATATACATCCATATTAGTCTATTTTCTATTGCTTACTAACACATGTCTCAGACTTGGGTATGTTTTAGCAAAAAAAAAAAAAAGATTGTTTTGGCTCACAGAATTCTGAATGTCCAGGGTTCACATCTGGTGATAGCCTTCTTGCTGGCAGATGCCCAAGACGATACAGAGCATCCCATGACAGGGGTCCGGGAGTGCACATATGTGTAGTCTTCCTCCCACTTATAAAGCCACGAGGATTCAGTCAAGGGAACCTTACCCTAATAATCTTATCTAATCTGAATCACTTCCTAAATGCCCCCCTTTAAACACCATAGTTATTTCATGGCCAAAATTTTATTTCTACACATGAAACATTGGGGGTCACACTCAAACCATATCTAAACCATAACAATATCCCTGTAAACATATATGCATTTTCATTATATGGTTTAATTCTGTTTTATCATATAGTTTTGCTACTTTTTTATGAATTCAGTGTTCATTGGGACCTTCTACTGTCTTTTCTCTTCTTCTTGCATCTTTTTCTCTGGGATACTCTATCTTCTGCCTTTGGTAAGTCAGTTCTTCAGTGAGTCTGTGGTGCTAAATTCTTCTAATATTTGCTTGTCTGAGCATGTCTTCATTTTGTACCCAATCTTGATAGTTTCAAAGTGGGAATAGAATTCCCAGGGATTTAAAAATACCATTCTACTCTGCTGGTTTCCATTAATACTGGTGAGAAGTAACAGTATCTTTTCAAGGCTTTTTTTTTTCTTTTAAATTTTTTTCTTTGATTTGATGATCTGCAGTTTCACTATGAAATGTCTGGTTGTAGACTTTTAACTAAGATAGACTTCATTGGGCTTTCGGGATTGGACGATTGGTGTCTTTTAATGGGTCTGGGAAATTTTTAGTCAGAATTCCTCCAGATACTGCCACTATCTCATTTTTTTTAGATCTCTAATTAAATGCATGTTAGCCCTTTTTCACTAATCCTGTATGTTCTTTTAAGACAAAAACAAAATTATTGAGGTCCCTAGAGTACCATTTTGTCATGTTCTGGTACAAAGCTGATTCAAATGGATTCTAGAGAAAAACAAATAGACAAGTGAATACAAATGAATTTTAAAAAGGAGTTTTACTCTGAAATGGGCAGAAAAATAGGATCATTTTGTTAAGGATAAGTTGTTTCTTTCTTTTTTTTAAGCCAGGGAAGAATACAACCTATTTTATATTAATGGAAGTGACTAAGGGTGGTCGTGGTGGTAGGTGAGTGGTGAGTAAATGAGGCTGGAAGGAATCTAGTATACAAGTGGGTGGGCTTTATCCATTTCACGTAGGAACAAGAAGATGGTATGGCACAGATGTAGGTAGTGGGCAGGCATGTGGTATTACTTGTAGAAAATTTTTTGTGACTTCCGGGAAGATGGCGACAGAAAAGCGGCGCTTACAAGTCCTGCTAACAATCGATCTCTATTACCACAAAATCAGCGCCTCTCATAGCCAGAAAACACCATCAGCAGAGAAATAAAAACTGTAAATACAAGGGACAGAGTAAAACAGGGCTGCAAGAACAACCAGACACCAGAAAGAAACCAGCCCACAGTGCCGCAGCCAGAGCTGCGGCATGGAGCTGCACCGGCGCCATCTTCCCTCGCAGCACCAGGCTCCAGAGAGGAGGAGGACTCAGAATGGAGCTCAAAACCAGAGAGGAGATACGCTGGTCTCACAGCCGAGGATGTAGCAGCAGTGCCATATTGCTGGCGGCAGCAGCAAATTCACCGGACGGCTCCAGAAACAACCCACCAGGCTCTAGAGAGAAGAGATAGACAACAAGCTGAGGCGAGCAGCTGCAGAACAGCCGAATGTAATTCAGCAGTTTTTTTGGCTCAAGGAGCGTCTAAAGCTCCCAAGGGCCGGGCTCAGCACACCCTGCAGGGACTCAGAGCAGAGCTCAAAACCAGAGAAGAAACATGCCAGCCTCACGGCCGAGGGTGTGGCAGAGGTGTCATATTGCCAGCGGCGGCAGCAGTGAGTTCACTGAGTTGACTACAGCTCCATCAGCGCATTCAACAACCGTGAGTCAAATTGCGACCCCTAGAGGAGAAATCCCAGTACTGCACTCCCAGGGACTTGTGCACATAGTCTCCCTGGGTCAGAGATTTTTGCAGTCCAACCCAGTGGGGGAGTGGCGGCGGCAAAGATATCACACCATAGTTGCAACTCCCCATGGGAGAACGCCCAGCGTGGCACCCCCATGGTCTAAAGCAGCCTCGATTGACTCCCTGGGTCTGAACATTTGCGATACAACCCAGTAAAGGAGTAGTGGTGACTGTGATACCACAGACTCGAGATCCAGAGCACCTTAAGTGAAGTTGTAGCGACCCAGGGAAGAACCCAGAGAAGGCACAAACTTCCGAAATCATGGGAAAGAGGAATAACAATGGAGCAATGAATGCCCACAACATCAGAACCTGATAACACAGAAATTCAGAGATCTCTAGAAGATCAAATCAGGAAAATAACTGTAGAAATAATAGAGGACTTTTGAGAAGAATTCAGAGAGAGTCAAAAAGAGATAAAGGATGCAATCATTGAAGTAAAGGCCTCAATTCAAAGTATAAACAACTGATTAGACCACATGGAGAATAGAATTTCACTCCTAGAAGATGACCACTCCAAAAAGGAACACATAGTCTCTAATTTAAAAAAAAAAAAAATCCGGCAGCAGGAATTTGACATTGAAGAAATATGGGCACATTTTAAGAGAGCTAACCTAAGAATAATTGGAATAGATGAGGGAAAAGAAGGTGAAACCAAAGGGATCAATAATCTCTTCAAGGTAATGATAGCAGACAATTTTCCATAGAGCAAGAGGTCGATACACAGGTCCAGGAAACTTACAGAACTCCCTTTAGACAGATGACAGAAGAGGTTCCCACGCCACATAATTGTCAAAATGACTAATGTGGAAGCCAAGGAAAGAATCTTAAAGGCAACAAAAACAAAAGGCCAAGTGATGTTCAGAGGCAAACCAATTATAATCACTCCAGACTTCCCAAACTAAGTCATGAAAGCCAGAAGGGCTTGGAGTAACATATTCCAAACTCTGAAAGAAAACAACTTCCAGCCAAAAATTTCCTACCCAGCAAAACTACTGTTCAAATTAGATGGGGAAATAAGAAGCTTCCATGAGAAACAGAAATTGAAAGAATTTATGTCTTCAAAACCAGCGCTAGAGAAAATACTCAAGGAGACTAACTGCAAAGAAGAAATAGATAATACACGCCAGGACCAAAGAAACAAGATTTCCCATCCAGCAGACAACTAAGCAAAGAAGAATAAACTGTATCTCAAACAGAAATAAAATCTTAACATTTTAGGAATTAAAAATTATCTCTCTATAATCACACTGACTGTAAACGGCCTCAACTCCCCAATAAAAAGACATAAAGTGGCAAAATGGATTAAAAACCAAAATCCATCCATCTGTTGCTTACAAGAAACACAAGTAAAGATAGGAACAAATTCAAGGTAAAGGACTGGAGCAAGATAATCCATGCTAATGGAACTCGAAGACAAGCAGGAGTAGCAACTATGATATCAGACAAGTTAGACTTCAAACCCAAACTTATTAGAAGAGACAAAGAAGGTCATATTTGACTGGTAAAAGGAATAATCCAGCAAGAGGAAATAACAATAATCAACATCTATGCCCAAACATAGGTGCAGCTACTTTTATAAATCAAACACTTTGTGACATGAAGTCACACATAAATCCCAATACAATAATACTGGGAGATTTCAACACACCTCTCACAACACTAGACCGATCTTCCAGAAAAAGGATCTGTAAAAATGCCTCAGAACTAAAGAACACCATTAACCAAATGGACCTGTCGGACACATACAGAATATTTCACCCAACTACAGCAGAGTTTACATTTTCTCAGCTGCTCACGGAACCTTCTCCAAAATAGATCACATCCTGGGACACAAAATGAGCACTAGCAAATTTAAAAATGTTACATACTTCCCTGTATCATTTCAGACCATTATGGAATGAAACTAGAAATCAACTTATAAGAAGACCCAGAGAAACAACATAAACATGTGGAGACTGAACACTACACTTCTGAATGAAAAATGGGTCATAGAAAATGTAAGAGGTGAAATAAAGAAATTTTTAGAAACAAATGAAAATAAAGATACGACATATCAAAACCTCTGGGACACTTTGAAAGCAGTATTAAGAGGAAAATTTATAGCACTGAGTGCTCACATAAGAAAAACAAAATCTTCAAATAAATAACCTAACAACATACCTCAAAACCCTTGACAAGCAGGAACAATTGAACCCCAAAGCCAGTAGAAGACAGGAAATTATTAAAATTAGAGCAGAAATTAATGAAATAGAGAATAAAAAAGCAGTACAGAAAATCAACAAAACCAAAAGCTGGTTTCTTGAAAAAATTAACAAGATAGATAAACCACTAGCCAACCTAACTAAAAAAAAGAGAGAATCAACCCAAATTATGAAGATAAGGGATGAAAAAGGAGAAATTACTACTGACAGTATAGAAATCCAGAGGATTATCGGAAACTACTTTGAAAAACTATACTCCAACAAAATGGAAAATCTGGAGGAAATCGACAACTTTCTAGATAAATACAACCTTCCTAAACTGAATCAAGAAGATATAGAACACTTAAACCAACCAATAACAATCAAAGAGATTGAAACAGCAATAAAGAGCTTACCATCAAAGAAAAGCCCCGGACCAGATGGTTTCCCAAGTGAATTCTATAAAACCTTTATAGAAGAGCTAACCTCAATACTTCTCAAACTATTTTGCAAAATAGAAAAAACTGGGACTCTCCCAAATACATTCTGTGAAGCCAACATCACACTAATACCCAAACTGAATAAAGACAGTTCAAGGAAGGAAAACTACAGGCCTATATCTCTGATGAACTTGGATGCAAAACTATTAAAATACTAGCAACACGCATTCAACACCACATCAAGAAAATCATACGCATTCTATCACCACATCAAGGGTTCATCCCAGGGATGCAAGGCTGGTTCAACGTACGAAAATCAATCCATGTAATTTACCATATAAACAGAATCAAGGACAAAAATCACATGATCATTTTCAATAGATGCTGAAAAAGCATTTGATAAAATTCAACATCCATTTATGATAAAAAAAAAACACTGCAGAGAATTGGAATAGAAGGAACATATCTCAACATTATTAAGGCAATCTACAATAAGCCTACCGCCAATATCATATTAAATGGGGGAAAACTTCAAGAATTCCCCCTAAAAACAGGAACGAGACAAGGATGTCCATTATCACCACTTCTCTTCAATATAGTACTAGAGACTCTAGCCAGAGCAATAAGGCAGGAAAAGGAAATCAGAGGAGTACAAATAGAAAAAGAAGAACTCAAACTTTCACTATTTGCAGATGACATGATACTATATTTGGAAAACACAACAAACCCAACCAAAAGACTTATAGAACTGATCAATAAATTCAGCAAAGTATCTGGATACAAAATCAATCTTAAAAAATCAGAAGCTTTCCTGTACACCAACCATAAATCCACTGAAAAATTTAGAAAACACTTCCACTCAGGATCTCCCACAAAAAAATAAAATACTTAGTAATAAAACACTGAAAAAATAAAGAAGATCTTAGAAGATGGAAGAATCTTCCATGTTCATGGATTGGCAGAATAAATATAATTAAAATGGCCATCCTCCCAAAAGTGATCTACAGATTTAACGCAATGCCCATTAAATTACCAAGATCATTCTTCACAGACATAGAAAAATCAGTCCTTAAACTTATCTGGAATAACAAAAAGCCCAGAATAGCCAAGGTAGTTTTCAGCAACAAAAACCAGGCAGGAGGAATCACAATACCTGACTTTAAACTTTTCTACAAAGCCATTGTAATAAAAACAGCATGGTACTGCCACAAAAACAGATACATAGACCAATGGAGTAGAATAGAAGACCCAGAAACAAGTCCACACACTTTCAGCCAGTTGATTTTTGACAAAGGGGCCAAAAACATACACTGGAGAAAAGATAGCCTCTTCAACAAATGGTGTTGGCAAAACTGGTTAACCATATGCAGAAAATTGGAAATTAATCCCACTTTCTCACCCTGTACAAAAGCCAATTCAAGATGGATCAAAGACCTGGAAATCAAATCAGAGACCTTGAAGCCCCTTGAAGAGGGCATAGGTCTAATACTGCAACACATAGGCACAAATAAACCCTTTCTCAACAAGACCCCAAAGGCATAACAAATTAAAGGTGAATCAATATGTGGGATTGCATGAAACAAGAGCTTCTGTTCAGCAAAGGAAATGATCAAGAACCTCAATCGAGAGCCAACAGAATGGGAGAAGATTTTTGCCACCTACCCCTCTGATAGAGGACTAATATCTAGAATATACAGAGAAGTCAAGAAACTCAACAGTAAGAAAACAAAGCATCCAATAACAAAATGGGCAAACGAACTAAATAGACATTTCACACAAAAAGAAATTCAAATGGCCAATAAATGCATGAAAAAATGCTCAACATCACTGGCAATCTGGGAGATGCAAATCAAAACTACCCTGAGATTTCACCTAACTCCAACTAGAATGGCATTCATTAAAAACACAAACAACAGATGCTGGCGAGAATGTGGAGAAGTGGGAACTCTACAACATTGTTGGTGGGATTGCAAATTAGTGCAACCACTTTGGAAAACAGTATGGAGAATCCTCAGAAGAATGGGAACAAATCTACCATTTGATCCAGCAATACCACTCCTGTTGATGGACATTTTAGTTGTTTCCAGGTATTTGGGGCATTACAAATCTGCTATTTGACATTTCTTAGGTAAATACCTAGAAGTGGAACTCTTGGGTCATGTGGTATGGTTTTTTTGTTTATTCGTTTGGTGGTACTGGGGTCCCTGGAAACCCTTCTACCTCCGGGCTACACTCCCAGACCTATTTTATGTTTTTATTTGGAAACAGGGTCTCTTAAGCCAGCGCGGTGGCTGGCTTTGAACCTGCATGAATCCTCCTGTCTCCGCCTCCCAAGCGCGGGGATTACAAGCGTGCGCCACCACCCCCGGCTGTATGTTTAACTTTGTAAGAAATTGCCTTTCTTAGTCCCTTTTATGTTGTTATAACAAAATACCACAGAGTGAGTAATTGATTAACAATAAATGTTTATTTTTCATGGTTCTAGAGGTTGGAAAGTCCAAGATCAAGGGATTAGAATCTAGCAAGGACCTTTTTCCTGCATTATTCGGTGGTAGCTTGACAGAAAGGGCAGAAGAAGGTCAAACTTAACCTTTTCTAGAGAATTCACTCCAGAAATTATGAACCTACTCCTATAGTAACATCATTAATCCATTTATGAGGACAGGGTACTTATGGGCTAATCACCTTTTAAAGGTTTCACTGTTTTTTTGATTTTTTAATGTGGTACTGGTATTAAAACCCAAGGACATTCCACTTCGGAGCTACACCTCCAGCCTTTTTTATGTTTTTGTTTTCAAACAGGGTCTTGCTAGGTTGCTGAGAATCTTGCTGCATTTCTGAGACTGTCTTCCAAACTATAATCCTTCTATTTCATCCTCCCACCGGAATTAAAGGCATTCGCCATTACACTCAGCTTGGTTCTGCTTCTTGATAATGTTACAAAGGCAGCTAAATTTTAGCATGAGCATGGGAGGGGACAGCCCAGTCATATCAGTTCTAGACTGTTTTCCAAAATAGCTGAGCCATTTTACATACCTATCAAAAATATGTAAGAGTTAAGCCAGGTGTGGTGGCACACGCTTGTAATCCCCGCGCTTGGGAGGCTGAGACAGGAGGATCACACAGGTTCGAAGCCAGCCTCAGCTACTGAGTGAGGCTCTCAGCAACTGAGTGAGACCCTGTTTCCAAATAAAGTATAAAATAGTTCTGGGAGTGTAGCCCGGAGGTAGAAAGCCCCTGGGTTCCACCTCCAGTACCACCAAAAAAAAAAAAAAGTAAAAGTTTTAGATTTGTGTCTTTTCCAACACTTTGGGTGACTGTTGTAAGCCTTTCTAATAAATATATAGTGTCATTGTGATTTTAATCTACATTTCCGTAATGACTAATGATTTTGAGCTTTTTTTTTTTTTTTTTTTTTTTTGTGGTACTGGGGTTCCTGGAAGCCCTTCTACCTCTGGGCTACACTCCCACGGGCTACACTCCCAGACCTATTTTTTAACTTTTTTTATGTGGAAACAGGGTCTCTTAAGCCAGCGAGGCTGGCTCCGAACCAGCGCGATCCTCCTGTCTCTGCCTCCCAAGCACGGGGATTACAAGCGTGCGCCACCACGCCCGGCTTGAGCTTCTTATAATAAGTCTTAGCTATCATCCATAGCTGTTCTTCATTGAAGTACCTGTTCTAATCGTTTATTCATTTTTTATTAGGTTTCTTATCTTTTTTCTATTGAGTACTTTATACATTCTCGATATGAATTTTTGTCACTTATGTATTTTGCAAGTATTTCCTCCCAAAATGTGGCTTTAATATAATGTCTTTTGAGGAGAAGTTTTTTTTAAATAAAATTCAGTTTTTCTCCTTTTTGAGTTTTATTTAAAAAATCTTTGCCTAACCTAAGGTCACAAAGATCTTAACAAAGATTTTTTTTCCTTTGTTTTCTTCTAGAAGTTTTATATTTAGCTCTTTCTGTGATTCATCTTTAAGGTGACTTTTGAATATGGTAAAAGGAGAGATTGAAGTACATTGAGATAACAAAATGTTCCAGCACCATTTGTGGAAAAAACTATCTTTTCTTAGCATTTTTGTTGATAATTAGTTGACCAATCTTAGTAGTACTATTTCTGAATTCTATTCTCTTCCATTGATCTATATATATCCTTAAGCCAGTAGTACATTATCTTGACTACTATGGCTTTTGATAACTCTTGGAATTAGGTAGTGTGAGTCTTTTATCTTTATACTTTTTTTTTTTAAAATTGTTTTAATTTTTCTAGGTCCTTTGCCTTTCCATGAAAAATTTAGAATTTGTCAATTTCTATTTTCAAAGCATGATAGGATTATGACTGGTCTTTATAGATATTTTTACATTGCCAAGTTTCTTTTTATAATATTTACTTAAACTTTACAACCACATTAACAGTTTTATGCCATATTTTCCTTTATCTTGAGATTTTTAATTCTGATTTATCTTTCATGTGATTTTTTTCTTTGGTTAGTTTTTATTGAACATATGTTTTTTTTAGTGTTTGTTCCTCCCACAAAGAATATTTTTCCATGTGGCTGGAACACACGGTATTGATTTTAATTAAATGGGTGTAGTCAAGTAGTCATTTTTAAAAGCCAAGATATATTTTAGAAAATATATCAAGAGAAGAGTTATAATGATTTAATCTCTATAAAGTAATACTGTATTGATTTCAAATTTAAATTTTATTCTCACAAAGAATAATTATTCTTCTAGGTTTTTCTTTTGTTTTCCCTTTTTCTATAATCCTCTCAGCTAATCTTATCATTGCTGATTGAATTTTTTGGTACTGGGGATTGAACCCAGGGATATTCTCCCTTCAAGTTATATCTCTAATCCTACTTTATTTTTTATTTGGGAACAGGGTCTCTTGCTAAATTGCTAAGAGCCTCTGCTCTTAGCAGCCTAATTTGCTTAGGGGTGCCTCTAACCTGAGATCCCCCTGTCTCAGCCTCTCAGGTGCTAGGATATAGGCATGTCCCATAATGTTTTGCTACTGGTGATTTTTGAGTTTTGGTGTTCCAAGCTTAAATGGTGTCTAATTCCATTGCTACTTTCATTGGCTTTTTTATTTGTTTTATAAATTCCATGTGAAAACTAATATCCTAGGTTTTAATAAAGGCTCTCATTCTCAAGGATTATAAAGACATCGAGGTCCAAGTATAGTATACTATTATCAGGATAGTCAAAACGAAATAATTTCATTCAAACCCAATTGTTTGTCTATTTGTTTTTGTGTTTCTGGGAATTGAACCCAGGGGGTACTCTACCACTGAGCTTACCCCCTTTTTTTATTTTGAGACAGGGTTTCACTAAGGTGCCCAGGCTAGCCTTAAACTTGAGATTCTCCTGCTTCAGCCTCCCAAGTACCCGGGATTACTGACATGTACCACCATATGCAACCTAAAATAGTTTTAATGTGTTTATATTTCTCTTTGGATGTTTTTGATGCTTTGCCAAGAAAAATGGGTGGTATTACTCTGAATTAATAGTTTATAATATTCTAATACCATAGTCTTATTGAGGAGGATAGATGATTAATACAACTTCTCTGTTACAAATCAAATTTTATTTGTTCTGGATATCATCAGAAACATTTTATTTTTGTCATTATCTCTTTTGAAAGTTTCTGGTTTATACCTTACTTGATACGAAAAGGAATGACAAGTTAAACTTGAGAATTAGTTCTTTTAATAATTTTTTTTGTAGTTAGTACAGTGGAGACATGAAAAAATGTAGAGGTGCTGTATCTATGGCTATACTTTCAAACATATATATATATATATATATATATATATTTTTTTTTTTAACTTTAAAGATTATAGCTTTTTGCAATTCTTTTGTGGAACACATCCCTGGCGGCCAGTCCCATTCCAGAATAGAAAAGAAAACTGTATTTAGAGATGTCCCAGAAAATAGTAATTCAGGCCAGGGCCTCTGGTCAAACAGTGAGTTTTGGGGGTTTTTTTTTTGGGGGGGGTGGTACTGGGGGTGGAACCCAGAGGCTTTCTACCTCCGGGCTATACTCCCAGACCTTTTTTTAATATTTTCTTTTTGGAAACAGGGTCTCACTAAGTTGCCGAAAGCCTCACTAAGTAGCTGAGGCTGGCTTCGAACCTGTGCAATCGTCCTGTCTCAGCCTCCCAAGCGCGGGGATTACAAGCGTCCGCCATCACGCCTGGCATCAAACAGTGAGTTAAACCAGCATAGAGAGAAATTGAGACCAGTCAGTGAGGAAAGGCAGTGGTAGTGAGTGAGAAAGGAGACTTCATGTAAAGAGGGAATTTTTAACTTCTTTGTTGATCAGAAAAATGATCTTAATTAAAAACATTTATGTAATAGACAATGTCCTTGAAGCAGAAACTTGAACCAGATTTCATCATTGAAATATGATTGATGTGACATCTCTTGAGAACTTCATGATTTGCTGTTAAGCTTACTAATGTGCATCAATGAGTCTTTAAATCCTTATGTACTTACTGAGACCATTTTAGATACTCAGCAATATACTACATGACAGCGATCAGAAGATAATGCTATAAATAATTTTCTAAGATTTTTTAATGTTTTGTTCATTTTATAAATAGTAAAATCATCTTTTAAAAAATTATTCAAGCCGGGCATGGTGTCACACGCTTGTAATCCCAGCATTCCGGAGGCTGAGACAGGATCACGGTTTGAGGACAGCCTCAGCTACTTAGTGAAGCCCTTTGCAACTCAGTGAAACCCTATTTCAAAATAAAGAAGAAAATGTTGGGCTGGGGGTATAGCTTAGAGGTAGAATGCCTCTGAGTTTCATCGCCAGTACCGTAAAAATTAATAAAATAATAATAATAAATTTTTGCTATCATTATCACCTTATGTCTCACTTTTTTAATAATCACAAAAGGCTGAATGGCTATTATACACACAGCCATCTCAGACATAATTTTGATGTATAGTAAGGACAGGATATGTTTCTAACTTCTTGGATCATTTGATTGAGGTAATATATTAGTACTAATCCACAAGTTAGTTAATAGTAAAGGGCAGGACTGTTTAGGCAATAAAAAGTGAATAAATGGAAATTGTTAAGTATTTGACTAAATAAAAATGATAGTATTAACTAATAATCACTTATTTTAAGAATGCTTCCTTTTGAACTTCAAAAATAGCATTTATACCTGCTTTATTTCATCATCCCCTACTCTTTATACATTTGAATTTAGATATGTTTTTCTATAACTTTGCTGGGACATTTAAAAGATCGGCAGTGTTCTAAATGCTAAATCCAAAGGCTTTTTTCTGCCTTTATCATCTTGAAATTTTAATACTTCAGACACTGTCAGCCTGTCCCTTTTCTTGGCATCCTTGGCATTTCACTATCCTCACTCGTCTTTTCTACTCTAAACTACTTTTTCTATAGTCTTCACCATCTCTTTCCTCAGAGTTGAGTGCTCGCCTTCTGCTTTCTTCCATCTATTCCATCATCCTGAGGTACTCCCATAGTACTAGTATGCGGGGCTCCATCCGTCTACTTGGCCCTTTACTTTAGCTTCTCTATTGCTCTCAGGCATCGTAGCTAGCATGGGTTGCAAAGTGCTTTGACCTTCAGTGGTTATTTAATCTTACAGAAACAAATGCCCCCACTTTTATTTTTAATTTTAATGCCAACGCAGGCATGTAATCAAAATCGCAAAATTACAAAAAGGGGATATAGTGAAATATTTCTCATCTGCTGTCCTACATATATACAGTTTCTTTGCTCAGTGTCAACCAACATCTAATTTCTTGCTTATTTTTCCACAGATATTTTTTGTGAAAACCAGCAGTTCTTTGAGATTCAAAGATTTCAATAATTGCCTTGGATCACAGAGATGGCAAATGACAGTGCCAAGATTTTTCTTTTTCTTTTCTTTTCTCTTCTTTTCCTTTTTCCTTTGGTACTGGGGATTGAACCCAGAGACATTCTACCTCTGAGAACACCATCAGCCCTTTTTATTTTTTATTTTGAAACAGGGTCCTTCTAAATTGCTGAGGCCAGCCTCAAACTTGTGATCCTCCTGCCACAGCATCCTGAGTACTACGATTATAGGCATGTACCATACCCAGCCAGAGTCAGAATTTTGGTATGAATCCAACTAAAAATCTACTATGTCCTTGTTTCCAAATGCCTGATGAATACTTCTTTTTTGGGGTTCTATCTCTTATTTTCTCTTCTTCCTTTATTTTTATTTATTTTTATTTATTTTTGGCGGTACTGGGGATAGAACCCAGGGGCATTCTACCTCTGAGCAACATCCCCAGCCTTATTTTTTATTCCTTATTATGAAACAGGGTCTCACTGAATTGCAAAGGGCCTCCCTAAGTAGCTGAAGCTGTCTGCAAACTGCAGTCCTCCTGTCTCAGCCTCCAGAATGCTGGGATTACAAGCGTGTGCCACCATGCCCGGCTCTGTTCTTCCTTTAAAATTGGCTACTCCATAAATTCTCATTCTTCATTAAGTAGAATCAGCATTATCTGATCACCAAATTTAAAATTTTGTAATGATCACTGTATCCTTTTTGTTCATGCTGTTTTATATAATCTTTCAGAATATCTCTCATGGGCAGGGTGTGGCTGGCTCAGTGGTAGAGTATGTGCTTAGCTGGGTTCTAACAATACAAAATAAAAATCTCTCGAACTCATCATCTTCATTCCTACCACAAAACTAGGCCATCTTCACCAACTGCCTGTATTACTACCATAGACTATAGGCTGGCCTCCTTAACTCCCAACTCTCTTTGTTAATTTAGGTTGTTTACCGTTGTCAGAATCATCTCCCTTAACTCTTTACATGCCATTATTCCTCTCCTTGGCTTCCTTTTATCCTTTTTCATCAAGTGTAAATTACTTTGTCTAACTTTCAAGGTCTTTTATAATATGACCAAATCTTCCCTATCTCTATTAGCTTCTGTCCTTTTTTCTTTTTTTCTTTTCTTTTTTTTTTTTTTTTTTTTTTGTTGGTGTGTGTGTGTGTGTGTGTGTGTGTGTGTGGTACTGGGGGTGGAACCCAGGAGCTTTTCTACCTCCAGGCTATACTCACAGACCTATTTTATACTTTATTTGGAAACAGGGTCTCACTAAGTTGCTGAGAGCCCCACTAAGTAGCTAAGGCTGGCTTAGAACATGTGCTATCCTTCTGCCTCAGCCTACCAAGTGCTGGGATTACAAGCATGCACCACCATGCCTGGCTAGCTTCTGTCCTTTTTGAATATAGTTCCTCCATGATACATTACCTAGACTATCTTCTTCCATTATGAGAAACCTACTATATCTTTAAGGTCAATTTCTACTTTTCCGTGGTAATTTTTGTTATTGCTATTTTTGTTCTTAACTAGGTTTTTTTTTTTTTTTATTTCAGTTGAAAAGTAGACATGCACATGATAGATGCCTAGAGCTTTAAGGTATACAGTGAGTAGAAAAAGTCTTTCATCTTTTCCCAAAGGTATCCTCTTGCAGAGATGATCACTTTTAGTTTCTTATGTATCTTTCTAACCTTATTCATCCCTGTGCAAGGATGAATCTTTCTGTCTTTTTCTATATAGATAAAAAAAAATATACTGTATGCCTGTTCTGGACCTTTTGCCACTTTGTATCTTGGAGAACATCTGGTATTAGCAAGTAGAAGTACTGCCTTTTTTTTTTTTTTTATTGGTGCATTGTAGTTATACATCTTAATGGAATACAAGATGGTAGAGACATACATGCACACATCACACAACTAGCCCTTACCCAATTCCCACTCAGTTCTCTCCCTCTTCCTCCTTCTCATGTTTGGCTTAGTGATTGACATTGATATGTTTGTTAAAGTACACCATTTGCATTAGAGAATTTCCCTCTTCCCCCTCCCATCCCCTCAATTAGGTCGCCTTACTTGCTCATCTGTAGTATCTCCCTCATCATCTACAGTTACTCCTATGACACACTTTCTCCCTAGCTTCCGTCTGTTAGGGAGAGCATCCAATTTCTTATGTTTTTGTGACTGACTAATCTCTCTTAGCATAATGTTCTCCAGTTCCATCCATTTCCATTCATCTGTTGATGGACATCTTAGCTGGTTCCATAGTTTGGCAATTGTGAATTGTGCAGCTATGAATATAAATATGCATGTTTAGTTTGGTAGTCTGGTTTCCTTTCTTTTGGGTAGATAACCAGAAGTGGTATTGCTGGATCATACAGTAGGTTCGTTACCATTCTTCAGAGGATCCTCTATACTATTTTCCAAAGTGGTTGCACTAATTTGCAGTCCCATCAACAATGTAGTAGAGTTCCCACTTCTCTACATCCTCACCGGCATTTGTTGTTGTTTGTATTTTGAATGATTGCCATTCTAGTTGGGGTTAGGTGAACTCTCAGGATGCTTTTGATTTGCATCTCTCTGATTGCTAATGATGTTGAGCATTTTTTCATGCCTTTATTGGCCATTTGGATTTCTTTCTTTGTGAAGTGTTTTTTCGTTCACTTGCCCATTTTTTTATTGGGTTATTTGTTTTCTTAGTATTAAGTTTCTTGAGTTCTCTGTATATTCTAGATATTCGTCCTCTGTTGGAGTAGGTGGCAAAAATCTTCTCTCATTTTGTTGACTCTCAGTTGAGGTTCTTTATAGTTTCCTTTGCTGTACAGAAGCTCTTCAGTTTCATGCAATCCCATGTATTGATTTGCCTTTTAGTTTCTTGTGCCTTTGGGGTCTTGTTAAGAAAGTTTTTACCTGTGCCTATGTGTTGCAGTGTTGGACCTGTGCCCTCTTCAAGGAGCTGCAAGGTCTCTGGTCTAATTTCCAAGTCTTTGATCCATGTGGAATTCTTTGATCCCTCTGAAATTAACTCTTGTCCAGGGTGAAGAAGTGAGGTTTATTTTCATTTTTTGAATATGGTTAACCAGTTTTGACAACACCATTTGTTGAACAGGCTACCTTTTTTCCAGTGTATGTTTTTGGCTCCTTTGTTGAAAATAAATTGGCTATAAGTGTGTGGGTTTGTTTTACTGTCTTCTTTTGTTTCCAACACTTACTGTTAACATTGCCACATTGAGTAGTTTGTAAAAGTCACTTTTGTGAATATAATTTTCCAGAAGAAGGATTTAAATGTTTGAGAGCTGATGCTAGTTACCCATCAATGAGGTTTACACTCTATTACATTGTCAGCAATGTGTGACAGTACCTATTTTTCCCTACTCTTTAATGTTATGTATTAATCTTTGCCATTCTGACCTTTTTTTTTGGGGGGGGGGGTGGTACTGGGTTCCTGGAAGCCCTTCTACCTCTGGGCTACACTCCCAGACCTATTTTTACATTTTTATTTGGAAACAGGGTCTCCTAAGCCAGCGTGTGCGGCTGGCTTCAAACCTGCGCGATCCTCCTGTCTCTGCCTCCCAAGCGCGGGGATTACAAGCATGCACCACCACGCCCGGCTTTTATTTCAAATTTAATTTCTTTAATTCCAGTGTTTGAAATTACTAATGAAGTTAAACATCTTATTTTAAGAATATTTGTATAAATTATTTCTGTGAACTACAAATGTTTATTGTTTTGCCTATTCATTAGTAAGAACACTTTAAGTTGAAAGTTATTGGCCCTTTATTGATCTTGTGTGATGTGAATTTTTTCCAGTTTTGTCAATTATTGTTTTACTTTTTGTTTTTCCATATTAACTGTCAGTAGTTTTTATAGTTCTTTTATTATCGTTATAATTTATAAAAAATGAAACTGGTTGGATGTGGTAGTACATGCCTAAAATTGCAGTACTCAACAATAGAGCATCTTTGGGTTTAATCCCCAGTACCACACACACAAGAAAAAAGAAAAAAGAAACAAGGATTTAGTTTTATTTTACCCAAATGACTGGCTAGTTGTCTTTGAAAGTTCATTAAATGATCCTTTTGATTGGAAATGCCATTATTATATATTAAATCTAATGTCTCTTCGAATCTATCACTTGTCAGAAATTCTGGTTGTTTTTTCTTTTGGGGGGAGGGTACTGGGGAGCAAACCCAGGACCATTCTTCTAGCAACATCCACAGCCCTTTTTTAGTTTTTATTTTGAAACAGAGTCTCACTGGATTAATGAGAATCTCACTACTTGCTAAGGCTATCCTCAAATCTGTGTTCTTCCTGTCTCAGCCTCCAAAGTACTAGGATTACAAGCATGCGTCACCATGCCCATCTTTTCTGGGTATTTTCTACTTTTTTTTCTCTCTCTCTTTTTTTGGTGGTACTGGGGTTCCTGGAAGCCCTTCTACCTCCGGGCTACATTCTCAGACCTATTTTTATACTTTTTTATTTGGAAACAGGGTGTCTTAAGCCAGCAGGGCTGGCTTCGAACCTGCACAATCCTCCTGTCTCCCCCTCCCAAGTGCGGGGATTACAAGCCTGCGCCACCACGCCTGGCTACTTTTTATTTTTCTATGTAATCTTTGGAACCAGATTTCCTGAATTCTTCCAAAATTTTCTTGGTAGTTCTTGGGACTTTATTAAGTTTCTTATTTAACTATTTCCCAAATTATATTTTTTATTTTCCCCTAGACTTTTTCTGCAACTTTATGGGGGAATGGGAATTAGTTTAATCTAAGGCAACAGTTGTTTGGTTATTTATATGTCATACTGTCATAGGATACAATTTTTCCACATAGGATGAGGTAAGAGCCATTATACTATAAACACAGTTTATAATTCAGTTTATAGTTCTATAAAAGAACAACTAGCATTTTGTTTTTGATAAAATTAGACTGTTACCAGTAAGGAATTAAATGACTAGAGATTAAAGGATATTGCTATACACTTATAAACTTACATTTCACATTTATAAATACACTCTTTTTATTTTTTATTATTATTTTGTGTGTGTGTGGTGCTGGGGATTGAACCCAGGGGCATTCTACCTCTGAACTACAACCCCAAATCCATTATTTTATTCTTTATTTTGAAACAGTTTCTAAGTTGCAGAGGGTCTCACTATAAGTAGCTGAGGCTGGCCACAAACCCAGATCATCCTGTCTCAGCCTTCCAAGTTCTGGAATTACAAGCGTGCGCCATCTTGCCCAGCATGACACACTCTTTTTTTACACATATGTAAAATAATACTCATAGCTCTTAGGTTAGTAAGATGTGGAAGAAATTTAACATTTGCAGAAAAACTGGCAAAATAGTACACATACGCTACACCTAGTTCCCCCTGTTATTGACATCTTATAGTAGTATGGTCTATTTGTTATAAAAGAACAAGTACGGATACATTATTATTAACCAAAGTAAATACTTTTATTCAGATTTCTTTAGTTTTTACCTCATGTCCTTTTTCTTTGTAAGATACCTCATTACATTTAATTATTATGTCTTCCTAAGCTCTTCTAACCTTCCTAAGCTGCTCTTTGGCAGTTTGACCAAAGCTGGATGTTTTTGTTGTTACTAGGTTTTTGTTTAGTTATTTATGGTATTGGTGATCAGACACAGGAACATTCTACCTTTGAGCTATGCCCCAGACCCTTTTTAAAAATTTTTTTTGGGGGGCCTGGGGATGGGACCCAGGAATGTTTGACCTCCGAGCTATACCCCCGGCCTTATTTTTCAGTCTTTTTATTTTTCTGAAACAAGGACTCACTAGAGTTGCAGAGGGCCTCACTAAGTAGCTGAGGCTGTCTGCGAACCACAATCCTCCAATCTTAGCCTCCCAAATGCTGGAATTACAAGTGTGAGCCACCACGCGAGGCTCTTTTTTTTAAATTTGGAAACAGGATTTTCCTAAGTTACTGAGGCTGGTCTTGAACCTGCAGTCCTCTTATCTCAGCCTCCCAAGTTCTGGAATTACAGGTACACACTATCATACTCAGCTGTTAACCTAAGTTTGTTTGTGTTTTTTTTTTTTTTATCAGAAGAATAAAAAAACCCTTTGTGTCAGGCATGGTGGTGCACGCTTGTAATCCCAGCATTCAGGAGGCTGAAACCAGAGGATCGCAGTTCACGGACAGCCTCAGCTACTTAGGGAGACCCTCCGCAACTTAGTGAAACATAATGAATAAAAAATAGGGCAGAGGGTGTAGCTCAGAAGTTGAATGCCCCTGGGTTCCATCCCTAAACCTGCAACAACAACAAAAAAGCTTTTGTATATAATTTTTCAAAAAAATCTAGAAAATATAAATGGAGTTGACAGAAGGATGTTGATGTTTGAAATTCTATGTTCATTTCTCCTCTGTACTTCAGGTACTCTGTGAATGTGCCCTCCAGACTCCTTATGACAGCTTAAAGCTAGGGATGTTGTCTGTCCTTTCCACACTATCAGGGACCATTGCCATCAAACAGTACTTCAGTATAGCTCCAGGTAAGGAAGAGATAATGTGCTAGGTCCTTAGCACATTATTTTAGGTTATTTCCTTTATAAAGCTTTAAACTATGGAAGGTTTATGCTAGTAAACCTTTTTATGCTGGTAATTTATTTAAAATTGATTTCTTAATTAAAATTGATTTCTTAACTAATGCTTGTGGTAATAGAACCTTGCATCTTTGTGGGGTTGTTTGTTTGTTTGTTTGTTTGTTTGTTGCACTGGGGATTGAACTTAAAGGCATTCTACCTCTAAGATATACCCCTAGGCCCATTTTGTTTCTTATTTGGAAACAAGGTCTCAGTAAGTTGTAGAGGGCCTCACTAAGTTGCTAAGGCTGACTTCAAACCTACGATTCTCCTGTTTCAGCCTCCCAAGAACTGGGATTACAAGCGTGCACCACTATGCCCGGCATGCATCTTTGATCTTAACTCATGGATATGTTTCTGGTTTGTACTTTCTTGAACTACATATGGATAAAACAGTAGTCTTGAGGATGCTTAAAATTCCTGGCTTGCTTTTCTGTATCTGACTCAAAGGAACCTTTACATTTTGAAAGCCAGGTGGTGGTGAATTTTAAAAGCAAATGTCATATGCTTCCTTGTAGTATAAATTATCTCTATAAAATTATTAAAATTTACTCCATTTCAGTAATACTTTCTTAGTCACCTATTCAAAATTAACTTCATATGCCTCCATTAATGCCCAGTTAGTAGCTTACTTAACTTATAGACATAAGACTAAAGTTTTTTATTTGTAGTGAAGATTTTGTGAAATTTCTCTTGCTTTTTCTAGTCAGTTAATCTGAACTGAATTAAAGAACTACAATGTATACTTATTTGTCCTATTAAAGTGGCCTAAGCCTGGCGTGGTGGCGCACACTTGTAATCCCAGCATTGGGGAGCCTGAAACTGTAGGATCGTGGTTCACGGACAGTCTTAGCTACTTATTGAGGCCCTCTGCAACTTAGTGAGACTCTGTTTCAAAATAAAGAATAAAAAATAGGGCAGGGGGTGTAGCTCGGAGGTCAGATACCCCTGGGTTCCATCCCCAGACCTGCAAAATAAATAAAGTGGCTTAATAGCATGAATTTCCTGAGTAAAGGAAGTTCTCTGTCATATAAGTCTTGATAGGAAGCAGAAGAGAACTGGTACTCTATTGCTCTATCTCCCCTAATTATTTCATAGTATACACTGAATTGGGAACCAGTAATAAGATATGGGAATGTGGGGGAATCCATTCTGGTGATGTAGCAGTGACCAACACAACATCCAGTTTTCAGAATGTACTGTAGCAGTAGTGATTGTTTGCCAAGTTTGGCACCTGTGATAGCCATACAAATTATGACATCAAGTAGCCAGTGACAGGGGCTGCATTGTCTTTTATGGGACTCCGCGCATGGCTTTTTTGACTATGTTCTTGGCTGATCTCTGACCTCCCTTTTTTTCTGTTCACTTACTGACAGGAATTCTTTAAGATATTCTATGTTACCTATTGAAATACACAGATCATTCCCAAACTTGGTGGCCTGAAACCATGACCATTTTATTTGCTCTGATTATGTGAATTACTAGTTTTGACTGGGCTCAGTAAGGTAGTACTACTACTGGTCTCTCTTGGGGTTACTCATGAATATAGTTATCTGAAGATTGGACTAGCGCTGGATGATCAAAGATGGCCTCTTTCACAGTATAGAAGTTGAAAAGTTTCAGCTCAAATTTCTTATTCTCCTCATGTGTCTTGTTCTCTGGTTGCTAGTTGCAGACAATAGAAAGCAAGCCACCACACACAAGCACTTTCCAACCTTTAGTTTGCATTATGTTTTCTAATATATTATTGGCCATAGTAAGTCACATGGTCAAGCCCAGATAGGTGGAGAAATAAACACCTCCTGATGTGAGGAATAAGAAAATAATGTGGCAAAGAGTCATCCCTACCAGGGATGGGAAAGATCTTTGCAGCCTTCTTTATAAACAATCTACCATATATCCAGTTTGCTTGTGATGAATTATTTACATAAACCAGCTAGTTTTCCTTGACTAACATCACGCTTTGAAAGAGATATGGTAGGCAGTCTTGGTTGTATCTTACAGTTTATAAGATCCTTCTCATACAAATAACATTTCAAGTGAGGCACAGGAAAGTGAGTTTCTAAGTATTGAAATAGACTCACAAGGGTTCAGAGGTCATCCAAAGTCACATACATAGGAAGTTCCGGAACCTAGGCCTGAACCCAAGGGTTCTGACTCAGGATTCTTTTTTTTTTTTTTTTTTTTTTTAACACCAAACTAACTAGATATATGATGCCTTTTTATTTTTTAGTTTCAAAGACAAGCATTTGTGTCAAATTATAATAGGATTTCTCAAGCTAGGTAATTTTTGTGAAGATTATACTGAGAATTGAACCCAGAGATATTGTACCGCTAAGCTAAACCCCCAGCCCTGTTTTTAATTTTTTTTATTTTGAAATAGGGTCTCACTAAATTGCTGAGACTAGCTTTGAACCTGCGAGCTTCTTGTCTCAGCCTCCCAGGTTTGTGCCATCATGCCTGGCTTCAGGCTAGATATTTGTCCTTTTATTGAAGCTTATTACAATTGTATATGGAATTAAGCAAAAGGCTTAAGTAAGCCAAACTAGTTAATGTTTATAGGAAATAAAAATCAAGGCCAGGCGTGGTGGCACACACCTGTAATCCCAGTACTTTGAAAGTTGAGACAGGAGGATTCCAGGTTTGAGTCTAGCCTCAGTAACTCAGTGGGACCCTGTTTATAAATAAAAAACAAAAAGGACTTGGGATGTATCTGGGAGGTAGACTGCCCCTGGGTTCAATCTTCAGTACCAAAAACCAACCAAACAAATAAATAAAAGTCAGAGATTTTTCAAAGCTAAATTACTTCCTGAAATAGTATAAAATGTTTAAGTGTGTTTTCATTGATTACATTTTTTATATGTAGCCAGAGTGGTTTGTAAAACAAACGTAAATTTAGTATGTGTAAGTAATCACTCACAAATAGCTCTTATGCATATAAGATGTTCAATGTTATACCTAAGAAAACTGCAAATTAAAATAACTTGACAAAGATTCAGAAGTTTGATAGCATACTCTGATTGCTTGTGCAAATAAAAATTATTAAACCTCTGCATAGGTAATTTGGAAATACTCATTAAATTATAGATAACCCAGGAATTCCACTTCTAGGAATTTATTTTACCTAATTTAAGTAGAATAAATTATATTACATTAAGAAATGATTTATGTACAAGACTATTTACAGCATCATTCTGTGTAATAGCAAAATATTGTCGATCAGTACAGGATGTAATAGCATCATAAAATGTTTATCAATAGAAGACTCATTAAAGAAATTATGATGTATCACTGCAATAGAAGTCAGTACAGTTTATTAAAAAGAATATATGGCATGGGTTGATCTCCATGATATAATATTTAAAGAGAAATACTGCAAGGTGCAGAATAGTGTAGAAACAGAAAAGGACAGGAATAAATATACTTGCAAGTATACATTCTCTGAATGATACATAAGAAACTGGTAACATTGGGCAGATGGGTGAGACTTCTCTCATCTTTTTCTTCTATGTGTTGTAAATTTGAAACTAAATGACTGTCTTGGAAAATTATTTCTAAATAAGTCAAAATTAAATTAAAAATAATAATCTTATGCCTTAAGTTGTTAGCATAGAAAAATGCTGAAAGATTTTTTTCCCTTTCTTTCTCTGTTTCTTCTTCTTCTTCTTCTTCTTCTTCTTCTTCTTCTTCTTCTTCTTCTTCTTCTTCTTCTTCTTCTTCTTCTTCTTCTTCTTCTTCTTCTTCTTTTGTGGTACTGGGGTTCCTGGAAGCCCTTCTACCTCCGGGCTACACTCCCAGACCTATTTTATATATTTTTTTATTATTTGGAAACAGGATCTCTTAAGCCAGCACAGCTGGCTTCGAACCTGAGCAATCCTCCTGTCTCCGCCTCCCAAGCGCGGGGATTACAAGCATGCGCCATCACGCCCAGCCAGCTGAAAGATATTTTAAAAGCAGGATATCAGCCAACATTTATATATCCTGATTTGTATGGGTCTTTTAATGGAATGGTTGTGCATAAGGGGAAAAAAGACCCAGAAGAAATATTCTAGAAAGTTAACAATAAGTTCTTGCTGGTTTGTAAGATTTGGGAAGCTTATGTAGTTTCATCTTTTTATTGTTTTACCTTTTAATAACACTAATACCTAAGCTAGTATTTTTTTGTTCAACTAGAAATCAATATAGTGACCATATATCTTTCACTATCTGGGATAGTCTTGGTTTATGCCAAGGCTAATACTAATAATTATGCTAATTACTAGTAGTGTCTCCCTTCAACTGCAGAAAATATGGTCATCTTGTATGAGAGACAAGGTTGAGCTTGACAAGAATCATGGAACAATAAGCAGAGGAAGGAAGACAGGAATGAGAGACTCTTTCAAGAAGATGAACAGGCCTAAATCTCCTGATTTCTCTTAAAGCTCAACTAGTTATAACTGAGAACTTCTTTCCTAGAAATTAAAATACTCACAACACGCTGGGCATGGTGGTGCACTCTTGTAATCCCCACACTTGGGAGGCAGAGACAGGAGGATTGTGCAGGTTCAACTTAAGAGACCCTGTTTCCAAATCAAAAAAGTATAAAAAATAGGTCTGGGAGTGTAGCCCGAAAGTAGAAGGGTTTCAGGAACCCGTACCACACACACAAAAAAAAGAATATATACATACATACATACATACATATATATATATATATATATATATATATATATATATATATATATATACACACACACACACACAACACAAGCCTACACTCCTACTACTTAGGAGACTGAGACAGGAGTATTGTAAATTTGTGGCTAGTATCAGAAACTAAGACCCTGTTTCAAAGTGAAAAATAGGAATAGAGGTGTAGCTCAGTTAGAACACTCTGGATTCAGTTCCCAGTACAAAAAAAAAAAAAAAAAAAAAAATCCCAACTCAGGCCTCAGTGTTACAGCGTGAATTTAAAAAGTTCCTGTAGTCTATAGCTTAGAACTACAAAGCTACAAAGCACGAGAGTAGCACATAACTGACAAGAAGACCTCAATGGCAGGATATTTTACAGTCTTTTATTTCATCTGTAAAAAAATAGGTCATTGAGTCAAATGATCCCAGCCAGCTTTCTATATAGAGGAATTTTATGTAAATATTTTAAAATATAAGAATATACCAGCAATTCGGGGTGAGGAAAAGGAAACAAAATTTTTCTTTTATTTTCTCTCTTAAAGGAGTGGTTTTATCTGACAAGAAGCTTACAGTGAGATCTATTTTACTCAGAATGCAGTAGAACTCCCAGAATACAGTCTCTAGTCGTTTTGAGGTTTGCACCTTTTCTGATTATTTTTACAGGAAAGTTGTATATTGATTTTGAATCTCAATCATTACAAAACGGTTTGTACATACATATTTTAAGTACTTGACAGAGGAAAGAGAAATAATGATATAAACTAATAATGAGTTTGAGGTAGAAATTTTTATTAAAATTTTTTAGAGATTTTCCCATTTAACTGAGAACACCGAATCTATAATTTGTGCTGCTTTTCTCTGCTTTTTAGGAAATATAGGTTCTTCT
This sequence comes from Muscardinus avellanarius, assembly GCF_963383645.1. Lineage (NCBI taxonomy): Eukaryota > Metazoa > Chordata > Mammalia > Rodentia > Gliridae > Muscardinus > Muscardinus avellanarius. Next base: position 78,494,119 of record NC_137793.1, read on the forward strand.
CCCAGATCCTCTGATTTAGTCAAATTAGCCCAGGAATGTTGTTATCATAATAACAGGGGCATTGCTGCTCATGGAGTGAGAGTCCTAACTAATATAACAGTCTCCTGTCAAGAAAAGGGTAAGTTGGTCAGGACTGATACTATATATGAACTTTGGGTTGGAGTTTGGACAGAATCTGTGTGCTTGGGCTTCTTATCTCTGGTTTTTAGCCTGTGTGCATTGATCTACTTACCTTCTTTTGATGTTTTCTTAAAGTAAACTTTTCAAGGATGCTTAATCTTTGTGAAAAATAATAAAAATGTAAGGACCTCGGGTCTGGATTGTGAAATTAAAAGGATTCGGAATCCCTGCTCATCTCCTCCCACTTCCTTTGCAAGTGTGGTGGTGTGAGTAGGGATTTCCTGTAGGACTCTACTCTTATGGTATACCTGAGTGTATTCACTTAAACAGAAATCTAGAAAAATTGTTTAAGTAACCAAGGTGCTTAAATAACAAGCAGTTTCACCTAGAGGTGAATGAATTAACAAAGCAGTATGAACAGAATTTTCACAGAATTCATCTCTATCAATATGTAGAATTAAACTGGTTTATATAAGGAAGATATGGAAGGAAAATAAAAAGGTGTTCCTAACACCTTTTGACCTAAAGACTTAAAATATTTCATGCCCATTTTCAAGAACAGAAAATGCATTTTGGACAATCCTTCTGTTTCAAGGGGGTGTGTATGTGATTGAAACCAGAGACATTCTACCTCTGAGCCTGTGAGGGTGTGGGTGTGGGTGTAGGTAGGTGTGTGTGTGTGTGTGTGTGTGTGTGTGTGTGTGTGTGTGTGTGTGTGTGTGTATTGAACCCAAAGACTTTATACCTCTGAGCCAGGCCACCAGCCCTATTTTATTTTGAAACAAGGTATCTCTGGCCTTGAACCTGAAATTGTACTATCTCAGCCTTTCAAGTACTGGAATTATAGGTGTGTGCCACCATATCCAGCTTCGGTGCTTGGTTTTTTTGGTTTTTTGGTTTTTTTGGGGGTTTTTTTGGTTTTTTTTTTTGTTGTTGTTGTTGTTTTGTTTTTGTTTTGTTTTTTGTTGGTACTGGGGGTGGAACCCAGGGGTTTTTCTACCTCCGGGCTATACTCCCAGACCTATTATTTTATACTTTATTTGGAAACAGGGTCTCACTAAGTTGCTGAGAGCCTCACTAAGTAGCTGAGGCTGGCTTTGAACCTGTATGATCCTCCTTATCTCAGCCTCCCAAGCGCAGGGTTTACAAGTGTACGCCACCACACCCGGCTTCAGTGCTTGTTTTGGTCTTTATTAAGAATCACAAGCTCAGCAGTCCTCCTTATCCCCACCAGCCTTCAGTACTGCTTGTTCCTAGCACATATATTTTTCTAGCACCCTGACCTTCACTGGTATTTAAACTGTTTGCCAGTCTCCTACACTAACTCAAGAAATACTTCTTAAAGTTATATCTTGATTCCGATTTAGATAATTAAGCCTAATTTATTTGAGGCATAGGAAAGAGTATTTTTCGCCAGGTAATATAGAACACTATTTTATAATCTCAAAACTGACCTATATTAACCAAAATATACAGTAAACTAAAATATTTGCAATGGTCTGGACCCTCCAGAGAAATTTTAGCCTTATGGTAGTGAAAAAGATGCTATAATATTGTCATTACATGAAACATTTAAGGTGTTCAGTCCTTAAGGTCAGACTTAATAAGCTTCTGTTGAATAGTCATGACTTTCTAAAAGTAGTTAACTTTCATTAGAGGCTAAAATCTATTATACACAAGGTGAAAATATACCTGCATAATTTATGTCTGATTGGGAAGATTAACACATGCTGCAGTAGTTTTCTGTTCTTAGTATTTTCCTTAGCTAAGCTGGTGATGCTGGTTCAGTTTTGCTTTATTTATAACTTGGAGCTTTAGCTCTTGATTTAGTGTGCATATTCTTATAATCTCCAGATAGCCTTCATGTTTCAGAAATAATGCTACATGTGCTTTTTCAAGAATGGTTAGCTTTATACATTGTGTTCTTGATCATAGGCACTGTACACGTTTTTGTTGTGTTTCCTGGTATGCGCTTAATCCTCTACTTGATTGTCCTAAAACTTAGTGCTTTTCTTTCAGATCTTTTGGCACTGGAGCAAGATGCTGTCTTTGGCCTGGAATCCCTTTTGGTGCTTTGTACTCAAGATGATAGCCCAGGTGCTCAAGCCACTTTAAAGGTGAAAACACTTAATATAACGCCTGTTTTCATTGCCTAAACTATGAAATGGCAGTCTTTCTATAAAGTGTCAAATAATATTTTCAATTTTATAGATTATATACTCTTTGTCATACCTACTCAGTTCTGCCATTATAGGGTAAAAGCAGCCATGAACAAGATGTTTAAGGTGGGGAGAGAGAATGTCTGTATTCCAATAAAACTTTATTTACAAAAACAGGTAAGGGGTTAGATTTTACCCATAGCAAGTTTGTTGGCCCCTGGCTTAAACACTTGTTTTTGAGCCAAGCATGGTTGTGCATGCTTGTAATCCCAGTATGTGGGAGGCTGAAACAGGAGGATTGAAGTTACTGTGGCCAGCCTCAGTAACTTAGTGAGGCCCTCTTTCAAAATAAAGAATCAAATGGAGCTTGGGAACAGCTCAGAGGTAGAATGCTTCTAGCTTCCATCCCCAGTACCACACACACACAAATTTTCTTTTGATATTTACTTTGAAAGCTGACTTTTTAAAAATAGTATCTCAAAAGATAGACAAGATAGAAATCTGTGCCTTGGCCCATTTTGCCCTCAGCTGTCAGTATTAAGTTTTAATAGATATATATGATGGTCCTAGACAATATAAATAGACAGTATACACATACTCATAGGTTTAATACTTACAAGACTAAAAAAACTGCTGGAATGACTAGCCAAACTCACTTGTGTGTAAGCATTCATTAATTTTTGGCATATAAAATACTAGTTTATAACCCAGTGGAAGAATTACTATTAAGAATTTTTACCGCTGGGTGTGGTGGCGCACGCTTGTAATCCCAGCACTTGGGAGGCTGAGACGGGAGGATCGCATAGGCTCAAAGCCAGCCTCAGCTACTTAGTGAGGCTCTCAGCAACTTAGTGAGAGCCTGTTTCCAAATAAAGTAAAATAGGTCTGGGAGTGTAGTCCGGAGGTAGAAAAGCCCCTGGGTTTCATCCCCAGTACCACCAAAAAAAAAAAGAGAATTTTTACCTTAGTACAAAAATGATCTCTCATATATATCTATATATATGTATATGTATATAAGATTTTTTTAAATGTGAAATGAGACTGCTAATATTGGAGTAAACATAAAATACAATTATAATATGAAATTAATAATAAAGTAAAGCATAGTTATTAGAAGTAAAAAGCTATTATATACAGCTGTGATCCCAGTACTTGAAAGGCTGAGATAGGAGGGATCGCAAGTTCTTCAAGGACAGCCTCAGCAAGTTGTGAGATTCTCAGCAATCTAGTGGGGTCCTGTTTCAAAATAAAAATAAAAAAGGGAGGAGGTATATATGGGAGATAGAATGCCCCTGGGTTCATCTAGCATCAAGGGGGTAGGGGATTATTATATATACATTGGAGAGTGCAAGAGCTTTAGCTTATCTAAGGTATGGTTTGAAAGAAATCAGGACTTAATTTTGCATGTTAAGAAAAGGTGTAGCCGGGCGTGGTGGCGCACGCTTGTAATCCCCACGCTTGGGAGGCTGAGACAGGAGGATCGCACAGGTTCAAAGCCAGCCTCAGCTACTTGGTGAGGCTCTCGGCAACTTAGTGAGACCCTGTTTCCAAATAAAATAGAAAATAGGTCTGGGAGTATAGCCTGGAGGTATAAAGCCTCTGAGTTCCACCCCCAGTACCACCAAAAAAAAAAAAAAAAAGGTGTGAGCTTGGTGCAGTGGTGCACACTTGTAATCCCAGCATTTGAGAGACTGAGACAGGAGGATTGCAGGTTCACGGCCAGCCTTAGCTACTTAGTAAGGCCCTCCATAACCAAGGTCTCTTGGTGAGACCTTGTTTCAAAAATAAAGAAGAAATAGGGCTGGGGGTATAGTTTGGAGGTAGAATGCTCCTGGCTTCCACCCCTAGTAACCACACACAAAATAAGAAAAGGTATGATGTGGTCACAATGGTGAATAATAAAGAAGGTAACCCCATTAGTAAAAGTTGGTAATGTATAGGTGGAAAAAGGAAATAGGCAACATGTGTTTGGCAGTACCATTGAGAGGATCCTCAGAATCCCTCTTAATACCATAATACCTTCATTTTTTTTTTTTTTTCTTTTTAAGTAAAACAAATTCTTTTGCCAACAGTCCTAAATTTCTGTGAAACACTGGTCTTGGCATAAGGGGACATATGTAAATGATCAAGAAAGGAGTCTGTGTTAGGAGCTTCTCATCTGGAGTAGGGTACTGACATTTATATAAGGAAGTATAGTACCAAGCTGAATGTAGTACAATCTGGTGTGTAAACAAGGAGGGACTGTAATGAGAGGACAGAGTTGGAGTGATGAATTTCAATTGAGAATGTTAGGGAAGATTCCAACAAGTAAATGTCATATGACTTGAGCCTTGAAAGGTGGATTTGAATTTTAGGAAAGATTGTTTGAGCTCAAAGAAGCACTGTTACAAAAGATCTGAAAGCAGAAATATACATGTTGGAAAAATGGTCAGTAGCCCATTATGACTAGATGGCATAATAGGAAATTGAAAAGGTGTTTGTACAGCTGGATCATGGAGTATATCAAATATCATGCTAAGGAACATGAATTAGAATTTTAAAATTATAAACATGCTCTAACCTTTGTTGTAATTATTATTTGTCAGTTTCCATTATGTGCCAAACTTTTCAAGATTCAGCAACTTAGTGAAACCCTGTTTAAAAATTAAAAATAAAATAGGACTGAGAATATAGCTTAGAGGTAGATTGCCCGTGGGTTCAATCCTCAAAAAATAGTATACTTCACAATCCTAGTGTGGAATTCAGTATGTAATGTGTTTTTTATGAAGGAAAATGTTAGGCCTACAAAAAACTTTTGCCCTTGACTTTTCCCAAGAACGTTTGTCTTGACTACCTTCAAAGTGTTAATTAGCCCATTTTGGTTTTGGTGTGCAGATAGCTCTAAATTGTATGGTGAAGTTGGCCAAGGGCAGGCCCCATCTTAGCCAGTCAGTGGTTGAGACCTTGCTGACACAGTTGCACAGTGCTCAAGATGCTGCCCGGATCCTGATGTGCCATTGCCTGGCAGCTATTGCCATGCAGCTGCCGGTGCTGGGCGATGGGATGCTTGGTGACCTCATGGAGCTCTACAAGGTGATTGGACGATCAGCCACAGACAAGCAACAGGAGCTTCTGGTAAAGAGCCACTTTTTTAAAATCTGCTGTGAATGACAAGATCTAGTATAGTGGTTTTATTTATAAGACTTACAGAAGACTTTTATATAAAATGTATAGAAGTCAGTACTTTTTTGACTCCTTAAAAAGCAAAACAAACCGGATGTGGTGGCACATGCGTGTAATCCCCACATTTGGGAGGTGGAGACAGGAGGATCGCACAGGTTTGAAGCCAGCCTCAGCTACTTTGAGGCTCTCAGCAACTTAGTGAGACCCTGTTTCCAAATAAAATATAAAATAGGTCTGGGAGTATAACCCGGGGGTAGAAAGCCTCTGGTTCCACAAAGCCAGGTGTGGTGGCACACGTGTGTAATCCCAGCTCTTGGGAGGCTGAGACAGGAGGATTGCACAGGTTCAAAGTAACAGGGTGAAATAATTAAGGCCAAGAATGTGCTGAAGTCAAAGTAAAATTGGCATCCTGAGTCTTTTATACTACAAATTGAACATTCCTAATCCAGAAATCCAAAAACTTGAACTCTTCAGAAATCTATAAGCATTTTCAGCGGTTTTTGATTTGAGGGCATTTCTGATTAGGGATGCTCAACCAGAAAAGTCTGTGCAGACACTCCAAACTCTGAAGCACTTCTGATCACAAGCATTCTGGAGAAGGTTTGTTCAGCCAGTATTTTCCCTTTTGATTTAAAGGCTGTGCTGGTTCAAATCTAAGACTATTTCTGTCTCAAACTCTTGTCAAGTTAGCTTAGTATAACCAAAGCCCTCAGCCTGATGTTATTCTTTTATTACAGAGGATGAATTGGAAATAACTTTTTCTTATGCAAAGTAAATAATGAACTAAACTGTGTTTTGTATTTCAGAAAGTATAATTTAGAAATCTAATAATGATAATAAATTAACCCACATTCCTGTTTTTCATTACAGGACCTCTGTAGCTGTTTAGGATTCAATTTAGGCTTGTATAGATGATTGGGTTTAGGAAAGGTGGATGCTTAGGAAGCAACAGAAGCTGTGAAAGCTAGAGAATAACATTGATTTGAAAGTTCTCCACGACTGAAAGTAGGCTACATTCTGAATAGTTGTAAATGAAACGAAAGCTGTCAGGTGGTCACTGCACACTGTTTCTGTTCATCTGAAGGGAGAGCTTGAGAAAAGGCATAATGAATTGACCTATTGGCACCCACTTAGTTTAATCCTCTAGGGTGCATAGTGTAGAAGACTGACCCATCCCATTGTTTGCTGTCAGAAAAGGTTACTGATAACTAAATGGCAGTGCTCATAGTAATGACACCATATGTTTATCATAGTGTGTTTAACAGTATCTTTGTATGTGTCAGCGATAGTAAAAGGCAGCCAAGTTTATTTCTTACTGAAGTGGCATTTAAATTCATATTTTGTTCCCAGCGCTTGGGAGGCTGAGACAGGAGGATCACACAGGTTCGAAGCCATCCTCAGCTAATTAGTGAGGCTCTCAGCAACTTAGTGAGACCCTGTTTCCAATTAAAGTATAAAACAGGTCTGGGGGTATAGCCCGGAGGTAGAAAGCCTCTGGGTTCCATTCCCAGTACCACCAAAAAAAAAAAAAAAAAAAAATTAATGTTTTGTTCCCCTTTTTCTTTAGTACTACTTTTTAATATTTAATTATAAAATTAGGCAATTTTTATTATGAAATGTACAATATTCAAATAAATTTCAGCAACAATACAGTAAAAAGCCCTTGTATTCATCACCTAGCCTAAGAAAAAAGCATTTCCAATACAATTGAAGCCTACTGTGTAACTCCCTAATTGCATCTCTTCCCTTCCCAGAGGTGACCACCATCCTGAATTTGATATTTATCACTCTCATGCATGTTACAGTTTTACAACCTACATATATATCTCTAAGTAATACGTAATACTACTTTGCATATTTATATATGTTATATCACAAGTAATCTTTTACAGTTTACTAGTTTTGCTAATTATCTATAGTGGTAAGTATATCTTTATTTTATTCAGGTCACTGATGTGTAATATATCATATGATTGTATCATTTTATTCATCCTTATGTGTGGGCATTATTTCTAATTATTTGCTTTTATAAATCATGCTCTGAGTTAATGGAATAAGTTACTTAATGACTGCAAAATAAAAATTAACTATCAGTAGAAAACAAATATTGTTCTTTTTAAATAAGACTTGGTTTATATTCTCTTCCTTCGGGGTAGGCTAATCTGTGATATTGTGTAAAATTACACATTTTTTTTTCTTACTTCTTATTCAATGCTAGGTGAGTTTGGCTACTGTGATTTTTGTAGCCAGCCAGAAAGCCTTATCTGCTGAAGTAAAGGCAATCATTAAACAGCAGCTTGAAAGTGTCTCTAATGGATGGACTGTGTACCGTATCGCCAGACAGGCTTCTAGAATGGTAAGTGTTGTCCTTCTCAGTGACCAGGGCTGGTGGAAATGTCAGGTCATACGATTTAGATTTTGTGATTATTAGTCACAGTTAAAACTGAAAATAAAAGCCAGGCGTGGTGGTTCACGCTTGTAACCCCACCATTCGGGAGGCTGAGACAGGAGGATCGTGGTTCACAGACAACCTCAGCTACCTAGTGAGGCCCTTCGCAACTCAGTGAGACCCTGTTTCAAAAAATAAAAAGACGAGCTGGGTGTGGTGGCGCACGCTTGTAATCCCCACGTTTGGGAGGCGGAGACAGGAGGATCACGCAGGTTCGAAGCCAGCCTCGCTGGCTTAAGAGCCTGTTTCCAAATAAAAAATATAAAAATAGGTCTGGTAGTGTACCCCGGAGGTAGAAGGGTTTCACCCCCAGTACCACCAGATAAATAAATAAATAAATAAATAAATAAATAAATAAATAAATAATAAATAAGTATACTAAAATAGGGCTAGGATGATAAATAAAAAGTAAGTAAATAAATAAACTAATTAACTAACTAAAAAATAGGACTAGGATGTAGCTCCTGGGTTCCATTCCCGGTACTACCAAAAAAAAAAAAGAAACCCTGAAAATAAAGATGGAAGTACTTTTTACTTTTTACTTCTAAGAATGATGAAGGAAAGGACTAATCTTTTGTTTTTCTCATAAAAGAATGGTATATTCGTTGTTGGTGTTATGAGGAATGTACATTCTGAGATCTGTCTAAATATGTTATTAGTACTGCTTTCATTTTGCCTGCTGTTTCTATTCGTCTTGCTCAATGTACCACATCTTTCTTCCTTTTCTCTCCCTAACCTTACTATTTCTTAAGTAGAAATGGGAAAGTTGTAGTACCCTGTGTTTTTATCAGCCACATGAAAAATCTAACAATTTTTATTAACTTTCTTTGAGTAGAAATATAAAGCTCAATTTATACAGAAATCCTTCGGGGATAAGGCCAGAGAACAAAGTTGGAAAAGCATTAGTCTAGATGGTCAAAGTGAATGTTTTCATTGGACATGGTGGTACAGGCCAGAATCCCAGTACTTGGGAAGCTGAGACAGGAGGATTGCACGTTTGAGGCCAGCCTCAGCAACTTATTGAGACCCTCTTTCAAAATTTAAAACTGGATAGGAGTGTAGCTCGGAGGTGGAATGCTCCTAGGTGCAATCCCTAGCACCAAAAAAAAAAAGGGGGGGGGGGTAGGAGGGGGGAAGGGAGGAGGAATATTCTCAGTTTCATAGTTTTTCAAATGAAGAATGGACACTATTAGCAAAACAATGTTTTTCATTATAACAAGCTATGCCAAGTACCAAAGCAGTGTAGGAGATTGAGCATTCTTAGCCCCAGGTATTAAATAACATTCACATTCACCCCAGCAACTACCCCTCCCCTTGGGGCTTCTTCACCCTGCTAAACAAATAGCTCATCCAGAATGACATACAATAAAATTCTAGACTTAAGTTATAGTTAATTTCATTATTGTCTAATTGGAACTGTTTTAGTAAAGATCTTTAAGCCTTATGTTATATAAAATCAGCTCAGCATATTTTCTCTGAGGAAATATTCAAACTGAGTCTCAAAGCATTATGTAATATGAGGAATGATTGTCCAAGCTTATCTAGGGCTTGGGTTGATCTTTCAGCTGCTGCATCAACTCTTCCAAATATAAGAATCTCACCATGTGCCCCTTCTTTTTCGTTTTGTTTCTTTTTTAGGGTAATCATGACATGGCCAGAGAGCTGTATCAGAGCTTGCTGACTCAGGTTGCCTCAGAACACTTCTACTTCTGGCTGAATAGTTTGAAGGAGTTCTCACATGCAGAACAGTGTCTCACTGGGTTGCAGGAGGAGAATTACAGTTCAGCACTTTCTTGCATTGCTGAGTCTTTAAAATTCTACCACAAAGGGATTGCTTCCTTAACAGTAAGTCTTCTTAATTCTCCCTTGTTGGTGTTGATTTGTGTGAGAATTTTCTCCCTTCTCTTTATGGGTTATCTTATTTAAACTACTTGAAAAACCTCTGGTATATTTGGCAATATCAAAGTAACAATAGGTCATACAAATAAAATATAGTCTTTCCCTTTTTAATGTTCATGGATTGATGAAACTTGACATTTTATTCTTGTAAAGCACTGGTTAGGTACCACATGTGAAGAGGATTGCTGAATCCATGCAGAAAGGATAAGTAGTGTGGATGGAGATAGGATTCTTCCTCTCCAGACTTTTATTTGATCCCAGCCTAGTTCAGTGCCAACATCAGATAAAAGCCTCTGATTTCATCTACCTGGAAGCTAATCACTAAGTAAATAGTTGAGAGAGAGAGAGAGAGAGAGAGAGAGAGAGAGAGAGAGAGAGAGTGTGTGTGTGTGTGTGTGTGTGTGTGTGTGTGTCTGGAAATTGATCCCAAGACCTTGTACACACTAGGCAAGTGCTCTACCACTGAGCTACATCCCCAGTGAGTTTCTTTAAATAGAAGACATTATCAAGAATTCTAATATGTCACTTTTTACTTCTTTGTGATATCCAAATTAACAATCAACTACCTACAAGTTTTCACTAAAAAGAAAATAAAAGGGCTGCAGAATTCCAGAGTAGGGAGATTCTTAACATTCATGGTTTTTGTTGTTGTTGTGGTGGTTGTTATTTTGTGGTACTGAGGGTGGAACCCAGGGGCTTTTCTACCTCTGGGCTATACTCCCAGACCTATTTCATACTTTATTTGGAAATGGTCTCACTAAGTTGCTGAGAGCCTCACTAAGTAGCTGAGGCTTTGAATTTGTGCCATCCTCCTGTCTCAGCCTCCCAAGCACTGGGATTACAAGCATGTGCCACCACACCAGGTGACATTCATGTTTTGTTGAAATTAGTTATGGTCTGAAGCAAAAACCTGCTCCCTAAAATGAGCATTTTTTGCTTAATCTGTTTACTTAGTATGAACTTGAAAATAGCTTTTCTTCCTTTAAACTGAGTGAATATGAGCATTTACTGCCATTTTGGCTTCCTGACATAAATACTCCTACCTGAAATTGTACGGCTTTAAGGATTATGCTTTTCATCTGTTTCATCCAAACTAAAAAGAAGTTCAAAATTCTCTGCTTATGGGGACCTCATAGCAATTATTAAGTGTTTTAATTTGTCAGTGCAATGATTAATAAAAGAGTTGTCTAGCTTTATTTATTTATTTATACTGGGGATTGAACCCAGGAGCGTTCTACCTCTGAGCTACACCCCAGCCCTATTTTTTTATTCTGAAACAGTGTCTACATTGCTGAGGAGCTCACTAAGTTACTGAGCCTGGCCTCAAACCTTTGATCCACTTGTCTCCGTCTCCTTAGTACTGGGATTACAGGTGTGCACCACCATGGCCAACACACTTGTCTGGCTTTTTAGAGATAAAAATTATAAAAAGTGCTGAAGGTTAGGGATTTGGTTCAGTGGTAAAGTGCTTGCTTAGCATGCATGCAGCCCTGGGTTTAGTCTCCAGCACTGCAAAATAAATAAATGAATTAAATATAGTCAAATCCATAGAAACAAAGTAGAATGGTAATTGCCAGAAGCTAAGGTGAGGAAATGGGGTATTATGAGTATGGAGTTTCAGTACTACAAATGAAGAGTTGTGGATATCTCTTTACCACACTGTAAATATACTTACTAAACGTGTGTGTGTGCGTGTGTGTGTGTGTGTGTGTGTGTTACTAGGGGTGGAACCCAGGGGCTTTTCTACCTCCAGGCTACACTCCCAGACCTATTTTATACTTTATTTGGAAACAGGGTCTCACCAAGTTGCTGAGAGCCTCACTCAGTAGCTGAAGCTGGCTTTGAACCTGCGCGATCCTCCTGTCTCAGCCTCCCAAGTACTGGAATTACAAGCGTGCGCCACCACGCCCAGCCTAAATGTATATTTTAAAATGTTTATGATAGCAAGTTTTTTTGTTAGCTTTTTGTTATTGTTGTTTGTTTTGTTTTGGTTATGTGTGTGCTACTGGGGATTGAACTCAGGGACATTCTACTTCCAAGCTACACCCAGCCCTGTTTTATTTTTTATTTGGAAACGGTCTCACTAGGTTGCTGAGAGTCTCATTAAATTGTTGAGACTGGCTTTAAACATATAATCCTCCTGTGTCAGCCTCTCAATATTGGGAATATAGGTGTATCCCACCACACCTGGCTATGTCAGATGTTTTTTATGTATATACATCTTTTAAATGAACTTAACAGGTGTTTATAATACATACATACATACATACATACATACATACATACATACATGTAGCTTCATTGGTTTATTTAGCTAGCTCCACTTAGGATATGCACTAGAAATCAGAAATTCAGTGTAGTGGCATTATATGCACAAAATTACCTCTATTTATCCAACCAAAAGGGGAACAAAAGACATGATAAAGACAAATAATGGGAAAGGAAAACTGCTGCAATTTAAATAGTGGAACAGCCGGGTATGGTGGCACACACTTGTAATCCCCGCGCTTGGGAGGGGGAGACAGGAAGATCACGCAGGTTCAAAGCCAGCCTCACTGGGTTAAAGAGAACCTGTTTCCAAATAAAATATAAAATAGGTCTGGGAATGTAGCCCAGAGGTAGAAGGGTTCCATCCCTGGTACCACCAAAAATAAATAAGTAAGTAAGTAAAGGAACAGTTCTACCAGCCATTCATCCATTAGCCCAGAGCATGCATTAGAAGACATTTGTCATTTCTTTTTGAGGAATGTTTAGGAGTCGTTTTTACTATACACAATTTGCTTTATGTGCTAACCTTAAAACCCAACTCCATTCCAAGCTTAAGCATCTCTGTTCTTAAGCTTTTGCACAGGTGTAGGGAAATGTAAAGGATATACCTTTTGTTTCACTTTGGAATTATTCCTAATTCTCTAGTCGAAATTTTATTTCCTATACCTCTCCCATCTTTCTGGCAATATTACCTTTTAAAATCTTTGACTTTTATGGAGTCTATCTCTTCTGTGTTTCTGTTTTTGTTGTTGTTGTTGTTGTTGTTTGTGGTACTAGGGGTAGAACACAGGGGCTTTTCTACCTCTGGGCTATACTCCCAGACTTTTCTTATACTTTCTTTGGAAACAGGGTCTCACTAAGTTGCTGAGAGCCTAACTAAGTAGCTGAGGCTGGCTTCGAACCTGTGGGATCCTCCTGTCTCAGCCTCCCAAGCACAGGGATTACAAGCTTGTGCCACCATGCCCAGCTTTTTTCTGTGTGTGTGTGGTTTTTTTTTTTTTTAACATGTTTTAAATACCTATCTAACATTGCCTTCCTCTTCAATATAACATGATCTGAGAATCATCTCGGACCACTTTCAAGGTTATCCTCTTAAATCATTGATCAAATATTTCAGGTTACTCAGAAATAAACTCAGAGTATCAGCAAATCTCTCATTATATCTTGCTTCTCTTTCAGTTTTATAATGCATGTTAAAACAGTATTGCCAGTAAGATCGTCTGTACTGTATTTATAAAACAGTATTGTTTATATTAACTTGTATTCCTGTCCCTTTTGAAGTTGTTGACAAGTAGTATTTTGTTTGTTTATAGGTCTGGGAGTATAGCCCAGAGGTAGACAAAGCCCCTGGGTTCTACCCCTAGTACCACAAACAACAACAACAACAACAACACAGAAAAGATAGACTCCATAAAGGTCAAAGATTTGTTTATTTATTCATTATTTATTTATTTTGTGGCACTGGGGGTGGAACCCAGGGCTTTCTGCCTCCAGGCTACACTCCCAGACCTATTTTTATGTTTTATTTGGAAACAGGGTCCACTAGATTGCTGAGAGCCTCACTAAGTAGTTGATCCTGGCTTTGAACCTTTGCGATCCTGTCTCAGCCACCCAAGTGCTGGGATTACAGGCATGCGCCACTGCACCCAGCAATTTAAAATTGCAAGTAGCAGCTAAAGGGGCAGAGGTGGATTTGATCTTTTTATTGATAATGATCTAGTGAGTTGACAGGTTGTGGGGTCTTTGTGATTATAAGAGTTAAGGAAACTTTTTTTCCTTGTTTCTAAGGCAGGCCTTGAAACTGTGATCCTTCATGTCTCAGCCTCCCAAGTATTGGGATTACTGACATGTACCACCATGCCTAACTAAAGAACCTTTGGATGTCAGTAACACATATAGTTTTTCAAGCTGATGATCATAACTGTATATTTTCCTTCTGATATTACTTAATTCTCTTTTATAAGTTAGATTTGTATCCATCAATGTTGTAACTGCTGCACCTATACATAAACTGTGTCAAATGTCCTTCACTCTACCAGGGGGATTGATTCCAGAACTCCTTTTAGATACCAGGACTCACAAATACTTAAGACCTTGTATAAAAAAAAGCAGAACATTTCCATATAACACATGCATATCCTCTCTCATACTTTAAATCATCTCTTGATTACTTTTAAAATACCTAATACAATTTAAATACCATGTAAATTTAAGTGTACTTTAAATGCTATTTAATTTTGTAACATTTAAATTGTACTAGGTATTGTAAGTAATGTTATAATATTTATAAGGAATAAAAACAAGAAAAAATACTTTGTACATATTTAATACATATGGAATTTTTTCCAAATATTTTTAACCCGATTCGTTGAATCTACAGATGTAGAACCCACAAATTTAGAGGGTCAACTGTAATTGGTACTGCCCTTCTCTCTGTTGTGTTTGTTTAAAACTTTTTAAATTTTTTTCCAGGCTGCCAGTACACCACTGAATCCTTTAAGTTTTCAGTGTGAATTTGTAAAGCTCAGGATTGACCTTCTACAAGCCTTCTCTCAACTTATTTGTACTTGTAATAGCCTAAAGACAAGCCCCCCACCAGCAATCGCCACCACAATTGCCATGACCTTAGGAAATGACCTTCAGAGGTGTGGACGCATCTCCAACCAGGCATGTCTGAACTTTCTTTTCAATGTAGTTTTTAATTATACTTGAGAGTTTTTTAAAATTAGTTGTGAGATGAAAAGTTCTGAAAGTTAAAAATCAGTGATTTGATTCAGACATTGCATCAGATGCTACATATGTCTTGCCAAATAGGCTGATGTATAGAAAAACAAAGCATTGATGGTGTCTCATTGGGAGCTGCCTGTTTATCTAAAGAAAATGAGATGACCAGTTAAAGAAACTTGGAAATGTTTTTGTTAATTATTTTAGTGGAACTTGAAGAAACTAAAATGCAGTCATTTTGTTCCTGTCTATCATACATAAATTATTATAGTTTTGTGAGCATTTATAGTTTCATGAAAATCTTGCCATCTTTGTTCATTTTAATTAACAAATTTTATGAAAATAAATGACAAGAGTTCAATTTTTCTTTGAATTTTTGATGTGAGGATGAACTTTTTGTTTTTGTTGTTGATGTAATTACAGTCATTTTTGTTTGTCATAATTGATTTCTTCTTCATAGATGAAACAGTCTATGGAAGAATTCCGAAGCCTTGCTTCGCGGTATGGGGATCTCTATCAGGCATCTTTCGACGCTGACTCGGCAACTTTGAGGAACGTAGAACTGTATCCTAAACTTTTTCCAGTATACTTTTGGAAAGTATTCTTTTAAGTATGGACTAAATACTTCAGATATGCTTACCTGCAAAATACATGGTAGATTGCCCTCAAATTTATTATAATAAATTTCTCCTTTGAAATTTGGTACAGAATAATGTTCCTTATTAACTCAAGTTTAAAGAGTAGTGAAGCAGTGGTGGGGATTCTGCACCTGCAGGAGAAGAACAGCCAAAGCTTTAGGCTTGCTAGGCACAGAGGTGTGCGCCTGTAGCTACTCAGAAGGCTGAGGCAGAGGGTCGCTTGAGCCCAGGAGTTGTAGTGTGACCTCCCTCCCTTTTTTTTCTTTTTCTTTCTCATACTGGGTATTGAAACCAGGAGCATACTGCTTCTGAATATACCTCAGCCCTTTATAAATTTGGGGGGTGGGTACTGAGGGCCAAAAAGGTGTTGTTGTTTTTTACCTCTGAACTACAGCTCAACCTTTTTTTTTTTTTTTTTTTAATGGGATCTCACTAAGTTGCTGAGGCTGTCCAAGTACCTGTGATTCTCCTATCTCAGCCTTCCACATACTGGGGTTACAGGATACACCACTACTCCCTGCTGTGAGACCCTATTTCAGAGAAAAAAAGCCTAAGAGCCTGAGTCCTAGAGCATGACATGCCTTGTGCCCATGTGAGCTACAGCAGACAACACAATACGTTTCCTATTTCACCTCAAGTTTCTTCATGGCTCACAATCCTAGTTCTCCTTACCTTTATTAATGATTTATTCAGTAGTTCTAGTCATCACTTTTGTTCCCATATTCTTTAAATTCTCCATATTTTCTTTTTTATTTTTTTAACTGTCTTTGCAGTGCTGGGAATCAAATTCAGAGCTCATTCATGCTAGGCAAAGACTCTACCACTGGTCCACCCTTCTAACCCTCCATATTTTAATATTAGCAACTTTAAATTATTTTTGGAAGGAGAAAAGAAGTAAATTATTGTACAGGCATAGGAGCTGCCAATCAGTAGTTCTTGTTTTGGTTTACCAATGGAACTCTAATGTATGCTGTGGACCTTCTGCCCTGCAAAATACATATGTGCACATAGATCCCAAAATCTACATGCAGTCAGGGGAATTGACTGGTCTCTTATGTCCCAGCTTAGGCACCGTGGAGGTAAAGGCTCTACAGACTATTGGTTTTTTTCTTTTTTTACAAAAAAACTTGTAGCCCTGAAACACTTTTTTTTCCCTTGTTTCAAACTTTTATTAAGAACCCCAGTCTTCTAAGACAGACAAAAAGAGTTGCCCTGGATGAATCACCAGGCCTTTTGCCTGGTTCCCCATTCCCATATTACCCAACATCTGAAAAGCCCTTCCTAGAATAGAGTTTAAGAATCACCAGTGTAGACAATGCCTATTCCTTAAAGAGAAGAAAAAAGTCACAGACTGTTGAGTTGAAAGCATTGTAATTTCACTAAAAGTACAAACCTTGACTCATTTAGTATTTGGGTAAGATAAAATCTATAGTAGATTTTTCTGTTTTCATGTAAAATCTTAACATTAATCCAGACAACAGCAGAGTTGTTTACTGATTTCTCACGCTATAGAAGCCCTGATTTTGGATCCAGAATCAGCAAGGTAATTCTCAAAATAGTTTACATTACAAAACACTTTCAGGTATTTTGTTTTACATAGTCATCACAACAGTGATTTGGAGAAGAAATTACAGGGGAAAAAAAAAACAAGAATTCTTCTGATATTTGTCCAGAGTCACGTAACTAGAGACCAAATATAAGTTGTCTTACTCCAGTGTCTAAGTACCTCCTGGTTGTAGGTTGACCTGGGAAATTAACTGGGAAGGTATTCTGTGGATATGAGCATTTCTTGTATATATTTTTTACAACTATACTTTGTTATAAAAAAATTAAACTTGACATTTTTATTCTTTGGTTTTCTTAACCAAAAGATAGTTCTGCATTTGCTGTATTAAATTCTCCTTCCCTCCCCTAGTAACTAATTGATTATTCCAAAAATTATCTTTATTAAAGAGTATTGCCTTTTGTTCCCATGAGAGTATTCTGCTTTGGAAAATACATTTAACTGTTCATGGTCTGAATCTAGGAAGGCCTGAGACTCCAAAATCAATTTTCTCAAAGAGAATGTCATTAAGAAAGCACTTAAAATTTCTCGACTAAAGTCTTTGCTGTTGGTTTTGAAGTGGTAGCCACCCTCAGACAAGCCACTTGGCTGTTTTTTCCATTTTTATGATCCATTTTAATATATTTGTTTCTTAATGAAACTTAAACTATATCACCAAGTAGGGAACAGAGCTTTAGAGCCAGGCAGTTATTAATATGAATCCTTTATTAATATACTTGACCTCACTCAGCCGTATGTGTGTAAACTATAGAAAATGATGCCCGGTTCCCAGAGTCGTTACGAAGATTAAATGAAATAACCTATATAAAGTGTCTAGTTAAACTGCTTTGCACATAGTAGGCATGAAAAAGATATAAGGGAATGAGACTAGTGTTAGTGTTATGACTAGCATATTTAAATCACTTATATTACATTTTCAAATATCCCTTTTAAAGTTTAGTTAAGCCAGGCTTGTTGGTGCATGCTTGTAATTCCAGTACTTGGGAGACTGAAACAGGAAGATCACACAGGTTCAAAGCCAGCCTCACCTACTTAGTGA
Source organism: Muscardinus avellanarius (assembly GCF_963383645.1). Classification (NCBI taxonomy): domain Eukaryota; kingdom Metazoa; phylum Chordata; class Mammalia; order Rodentia; family Gliridae; genus Muscardinus; species Muscardinus avellanarius. Next base: position 78,512,141 of record NC_137793.1, read on the forward strand.
GGCTCTCAGCAACTTAATGAGACCCTGTTTCCAAATAAAGTATAAAATAGGTCTGGGAGTGTATCCTGGAGGTAGAAAGCCCCTGGGTTTCATCCCCAGTGCCGCAATAAATAAGAGAGAGAGGGAGAGGGAGGAAGAAAGAAAGTTCAGATAAGATGCAAGGGTTTTGCCTTCTTATCTCACTTAGAAATACTTTCTAAAATTTGTCGGATTGCAGCAGTAGAGGAAAAAAAGAAGATATCTCGGTTAAACTTCGCAGCATGTTCTATGTGCCTGCTCTCCCATGCACATTCCTGTGCATTTTCTTTTCATGTTTTAGTTTCATACATTTCCCCCATCCTAAATGTCCTGGTATTTTACATCTCTCCAAATCTTACATATTGCACTTTACATAGTGATTTGTTCAAGATCATTCTCTTATGTCATTCCTCAGCTCTTTCTATAGTCAGATCTAATATTTGCATTTGGTAAACTATTGGTAATTTGGCACTTATCTGCCAGCTTTATTGATAGTTACCTTTTCAACTCTCTATTACTTCATAGCAGTTCCAAGTTTCGACAACTGTATCCTAACAGCCAAAGTGATTAAGAATTATACCATTTGAGTTGAGGTCTATCCCGATGAGGCTTCCCTTGTAGCCTACACATCGTTGGAAATGCCTCATAGAGTAATGCTGTGGTTTTGCTTTACTCACAGGACTATTTATTAGGTCTGTGAGAAGGAACTACAAGACAGTTTGAAAAAAAAAAAAAGTATTATTTGAGATCAGATCTGAGTTGAAATTCCAGCTTGCAAGTTACTAATGATATGGATGTAGGCAAGTTAACCTCTCCAAGCCTCAATTTCCTTTTCTTTAAATGGAAATAACCTCGTTGTTTTAAAATTTTAGTGAGACTGTGTGGAAAGTGCCTGGCACATTTACACATTGACAGAGTTACCATTTTGGTTAATTGATTGTAATCTTTACTTCAGTTTCCAGGAATATGGGTCTACTGGAGCAGCCCATGCTGATAGTGAATATGAGAGAAGAATGATGTCTGTATATAATCATGTCTTGGAGGAGGTGGAATCACTCAATCGGAAATATACTCCTGTTTCTTATATGGCAAGTGGTGTTTGTTTCATTGAGTTTTTATTATGTGGAAGTGGATATTTTATTCTTCTCTAACTCACCATATAAGCTCTATAAATTAACCTCCGTGCCTCTTTCCTTATCTGTAGAACAGGGTTAATACTATACATGCCTTGTGTCATTGTGAAGATTGAAGGGGTGCTCCATGGCAGCACTTGACATCTCTAGCTGCTGCATAGCCACACTACAGTAATAAACTCTGCTTACCTGAATGCAAACGAAACTTTTTGTTGTTTTCTTACAATTTAACTGAAGTTGCAATAATTCCCTGGCCACAGATAAGGAATCACTTAGAGAACTTTTCTTTTTTTTCTTGTGTTCCTAAGGATTAAACCCAAGGGCATTCTACCTCTGAGCTACACTCCCAGCTCGATTTTTTTTTTTTTTTTTTAAACAGGGTCTTACAGAGTTACAGAGGGCCTCTCTAGGTTGCTGAGGCTGGCTGCAAACCTGCAATCCTCCTCTTGCAACCTCCCAAGTACTGGGATTACAAGTGTGTGCCACCATGTTCAGTTGAGAGCATCTTTAAAAATATATCAATATCCAGTCTCCACCCTACACCAGTTAACTAAATCTCTGAAAAGGAGGCCTAAACATTAGTATAGACAGTATCCAGTTTAGGATGGTTCAGTTATAATTTTTCAGCTTTATAGTGGTACATATTCATAAAATGATGCATAATCAGAAGTGATTTCTCATATAACCATTCTGTTTTTCACTTTTAGTACAATATTCAATAAGTTATATGAAATACTCAACAATTTATTTTAAAATATGCTTTGTATTAGATGATTTTGCCCGCATAGAAGCTAATATGGGAGGTGTAACCCAGGGGCTTTTCTACCTCCGAGGTATATTCCCAGACCTATTTTATACTTTATTTGGAAACAGGGTCTCACTAAGTTGCTGAGAGCCTCACTAAGTAGCTGAGGCTGGCTTTGAACCTGTGTGATCCTCCTGTCTCAGCCTCCCAAGCACGGGGATCACAAGTGTACACCACCATGTCCATCCTGAGCATTTTTAAGGTAGACTAAACTAAATTATATATGATGTTTCTTAGGTAAAGTGTACTAAATACATTTTTGACCTATGATATTTTCATCTTATGATGGGCTCATTAGAACATAATCCCATCATAAATTAAGGAGCATCTTATTTTTAGAAGTTTCCAGGTGATTCTGTTATGCTGCTAGGGCTGAAAACCACCAGCCAATTGAAGCAGAAAGTTCTGAGCTTGTTTTCTGACTGGCAGTAAATCGGTTCCTGTTAGATGTCCTTCAGTATACATACTTAGCGATCTTTAGCCTACTCAATCTGCTGCTTTGGGCACTGTTGAAAGCACTGGCTGTTTATAAATCTTCTCTCTGACTTCCCAGTCATAGGACGCACTGACACACACTCACTCAGGTTTTGTCCTCCCTGGCTGACCATTCCCCATTGTCTCAGGAAGCCATAGACTGGGTGGCTTAATGAATAAACATTTATTTCTCACAGTTCCAGAGACTAGAAAGTCTGGGATCAAGGTGCAATGTCATGGCCAGATACTACAAAGATCAGCTTAGGAACGAAGACAGAGGCCAGATGACAGAGGTTTAAACAGTGTTAAGGAGTTTGTGTTTTGTTCTTAAGGCACTGGGGCACCTTTTAGAGATTTTTAAATCGTACAGGAGAGAAGTGGTTAAAGTACAATTGTTTATTACTATACTGAGGCAATAATGGCTTGCAGAGCATGAAATTAAAGGGAAAAGGAGTGGTTACAATGCTTGTGCAGTAATCCAGAGTAAGGGCCAAATTAACAGTATGGCAATAGGAATGTGAAGAGTATCAGAGAACATGCATACACATATGCACATACTCACATTATACATATATATGTGAATGCTATTTAGGGTTTAGGGACAGTGTTTTCAAGGTTTGGTCTTTTATGTATGTATGTATTTGCTTTATTTAGATGTAATTTGATGGAGACATGACTTCATGCTTGCAGCTTGAGGGACATGAGTACACAACTGATTGATCCTTTACTGTCACAGAATATACAGGAGCCATAGAAGAGAGCGAAGGTTTCATTTGCAAACATTTGGCTGTGTCCTAGGCAGTTGTGTGATAAACAGTTCTAGGGTTGGAAGAAAGATAGGTTGGGGTGCAGGTAAGGTCATCAAGAGCATAGTTATTCTTTAAGTCATGAGAGTAGAGAGCATTACCTGTGGAAAAAATGAAAGGAGAGGATCTTAGGGAAGAAGGGGTAGATAAAGGGAAGAATCAGAAAAAGGGTCAGAACCACTACATTGATTTTCATGAATGCACTATCAGGTGTCACAGAAAATCAGAAAATGCAGAGACTGAAAAGTACTTATTGGATTTAGCAATTAAGAGTGTTAGACCTCCTGCTGGTATACTAGTCTTGATATGCTATTTGACATCTCCAGACTATTACTTTTATAGTAACCTGCTGCTAACACACCTATGGAGGTGTGCCCAAGGCATGAGTGACTTCAGAGGCAGTCCACAGTTTCCTAGTAGAGGATTCCACATCTATGTCCATTCCTTTAAAAGGTAGAATGGTGGCTTTCTGCCAGGAAAGAACCAGAGTTGCTTGTCTTCTCAGGTCTTACTTTTAAGATATCAGCCATGTGTGGTGACACACACCTGTAATCCCAGTACTTGGGAGGCTGAGAAAGAGGATCACAAGTTGGAGACCAACCTTAGCAATTTACTGAGACCCTGTTTCAAAATTTTAAAAATATTTTTTTTCTTTTTTGGTGGTACTGGAGATTGGACATGGGGGCATTCTACCTCTCATCTACAGCCCCAGCCTATTTTTTTGAGAGTCTCACTAAGTTGCAGAAGGTCTAAGTTGCTGAGGCTGACCCTGAACCTGCAATCATCCTGTCTCAGCCTCCCAAGTACTGAGATTACAAATGTGTGCAACCACACTTGGTGGATAAACAGTTTCTTTTTTATGAGTTCAGGTGTAGCTCCAAGCTAAAATGTCCCTGGGTTCAATCCCCCTTACCAAAAAGAGAAAAGATGTTTCTCTCCTTAAACACTAATATGGCAGCAAAGATTCCACCCAGTAGAATGTTTCTGCAAATGTTTCCTAGCCACCTTTGTACATGAAGACAAGTAGTACTCCTTTAGCAATTAAACTTCAGAAGTAGAACCAGTATCTTTAAACCTGTGTTGTGGTTGGGCAGGGCGTGGTGGCACACGCTTGTAATCCCTGTGCTTGGGAGGCTGAGACAGGAGGATCGCACAGGTTCCAAGCCAGCCTCAGCTACTTAGTGAGGCTCTCAGCAACTTAGTGAGACCCTGTTTCCAAATAAAATAGAAAATTGGTCTGGGAGTATAGCCCAGAGGTAGAAAGCCTCTGGGTTCCACCCCCAGTACCACCAAATAATAATAATAATAATAATAATAATAATAATAATAATAATAATAATTTTTAAAATCTGTGTTGTGGTTGTCTTGGGTAATAGATTTTGTGTTTGTCTATGAGTCCATTGGGCAAAAAATGTTTGTCTGCCTAAAACCAATAAGTAATGGATATTTCTGGCAACTTTTTAGAGCTATGTTTACAGCATGTACAACTAGGTAGCACCCTGCCTGGAGGCTCCAGGAACTCAGGAAGGCAGACAGCATGCTCTATAATACAGTGGTTTTCAATCTCTGTTGCCTGTGTGCACCATGGAGATGGGTGTAGACTAAGGACAATGTAATGCACCATGAAGCAGTGGTTCTGATTCATCCATAGTTAAAAGTGTTCTGATGATGCCTTGATTTTTTCTATCAAGTTTCTGAATAATTGGAGAAACTTAGCACAAAAATCACTGAAGAGACAGGCAGCATAGGTTCTAGTCCTGCCTTATTTCATTACCTATATGTGTGACCTGTGTCCTCAGCCAAATTAAAGATTTTCCTGGGTAATCTTTAAGGTATCTTTAAACTCCTAAATTATTAACCCTTTTCAATAATACTCCACGGATACACTCTTGTCTTTCTATTCCTCTACAGTTGTGCTAGAATTTTTCAGAACTCTGTTAAATGTATGGAATAGATTTTAGAAATGTTTTATTAAGGCCGGGCGTGGTGGTGCACGCTTGTAATCCCCGCGCTTCGGAGGCTGAGACAGGAGATCGTACAGGTTCAAAGCCAGCCTCAGCTACTTAGTGAGGCTCTCAGCAATTTGGTGAGACCTTGTTTCCAAATAAAATATAGGTCTGGGAGTATAGCCCAGAGGTAGAAAGCCCCTGGGTTCCACCCCCAGTACTACCAAAAAAAGAGGAAGAAGAAGAAACAATGTTTTATTAAAGTTTCAGAATTCCATAGGGGACAGTGATAGGGTCTTTAAATACTAGACAGTTCCCACCATTGCTCACTCTCTGGGACCCACTGCCTTTGGGACAGAGAAGCCACCTAGTGGAGATGGGATAAAAGAATGAGCCAGCTCAAAGCCGAGGTTTCATGCAGCACCTGGTGTCAGGCTTTGGGCATCTGCATCCTGACTGTGCCGGCTCATTTACTATACTCTTTGTCACTGTGTCCTGTGATAGTTACTTGATAGTCTAGAATCTCGCGTACTTATATAATATTATGGGTAGTAGCTCTAAGCTTTGTAAAAATGTGAAACTTGCCTAAGGCTCGATCTGAGGAATGTGGATTATCTTCCTTCTCTCATTTCACCTATTTTTTTTTTCTTTACCCAGCATACAGCCTGTCTCTGCAATGCCATCATTGCTTTGCTGAAAGTTCCCCTTTCATTTCAGAGATATTTTTTCCAAAAACTGCAGTCTACCAGCATAAAGGTAAGTAAGGTAAAGAGGCTATTAAGGTTAATATAGGTTAAAAAGCCAACTATTCTCTCAGGATTAAATGGACCATAGCTACACTTCATTAACTGAACTTTGTATAGTTGTTCTTTTTTTCTCCCTTTACCAAGCAATTTGGTGAAGAGAATGGGATTTGTTTTTAGCTGTTAGTGCCAAATACAACACAATAGGCATTTGTATAACTGGAGCCTGTCTCTTTTAATCTCCAGGAATAAGCTAGTGGGATTTTGGTTGGTTGGTTGGTGTTTTTTTAAATCATAGTCACTTTCAAGGATCTTGAGGTTAGTGTTAAGGCCCGCCTTTTGTGGGGGGGAGAGCAGAGAGAGAGAGAAAGAGAGATACTTGGAATTGAACCCAGGAGCATTCTACCTCCAAGCTATACCCCCCAGCCCTTTTTATTTTTTGTTTAAAACAGGGTATCACACGGTGCTGAGAGTCTCACTATTGCTGAGGCTGACTTCTAGGCTTTAATCCTTCATTTCAGCCTCCCAAGTCCTGGGATTATAGGCATGCATCATCATACCTGGCTGCATCTTTGCCTTTGAGTAATAGGTTTTGGCTAGTGAGTAAAGTTAACGTTTTGGAATATTTAAACCACTCAAAATTCAAAAGCTGCTTTTTACTCAAAGAATAGAATTGTTGAGAAAGCAGGAAATTACTCCTCCTGAGAGATTTCCTGGATTATTCTTATCAGTTAATGTCTTTAGTGAAACTTTATATCCATTTCAATACTTTTGGTTCCAAATAATAAACCATTCAACTTCAAAATGGCTCAACCAGGAAAATTGATTATCTAGATAAGAAATCCTAAAGTTAGAATGTATGTCTCTGGAGTTGATTAGTTCAGTGGCTCAGCAACATGAGAAAACTCAAGTTTCTAGCATCTTTTCATTTAGCAAAACTGACCTTCCTGTAAGTGAACTGAATTTGGGAATATTAATATGTTTTTAAAGAACAACTACTGCAAATGAGGGGTTAAAAATGTTATTTGATTAGCATACATGAAACACTGATTTCAACCCCAGCACCAAAAGAAAAAAAAATTGTTAGGTTGCTTTGTGGAAATCGACATATTTATATCATAATAACTAATCGTGTAAGTGGTTCTAGAAGTTCATTTGCATTTGAATTTAGTCTATTTAAATTACCTAAGAGCAAAGAGATTGCAGCTGGACATCTGGACATGCAAATTTATATAGTACATTTCCCTCCTGGAAGTGATTTCAGGTGAATATATATGTATATGTATATGTATATGTATATGTATATGTATATGTATACACATACTCTACCACAAACACCGGCAGAAAGTTCCTCTGCCATACTTTTATCCTCTGCTACCCTCAAAACTGAGGTCTGGTGGTATTTAGAAGGGGCCAAAGGGATAAGGAAGCTTATCTTTGAAGGCACTTCTGCCTGGTTGTGCCGATAGTTAGGGTGTGCTCATGGAAATGTGTTGATCTCTTACCAGTAATTAGCAGACATGTTTGTGGGAAGAAAGCGTACTCTCTGTGTTGGCATTGATTTTAATGTTCCCATTCCAGCTTGCTCTGTCGCCATCCCCCCGGAACCCTGCAGAGCCCATTGCTGTCCAGAATAACCAGCAGCTGGCACTAAAGGTAGAGGGAGTGGTTCAGCATGGATCTAAACCAGGACTCTTCCGCAAAATTCAGTCTGTCTGTCTGAATGTCTCGTCCACACTGCAGAGTAAATCCGGACAGGAATACAAGGTAATTGAGAAAAGAAGCAGGATACAGATAAAGATTTTGCCAACTTGTTAATGGAAATTTTTCATGGCTAAGCAGATTGTTTACACCTCCAAAGGGATCAGATGGACATAAATTAAAAGAACATATTGGGGTTTGAGGAAACTGTTATCTGGTACTTCTCTTATTTCTGCCTGAGCCAGTTAGTTGTAAAGAGACAAAGTATCCAGGCAGACAGAGATCAAAATGTGAGTTAGATCACTGTTAGAGTCATGGAGAAAGCTCTTCCAGGTACTAGTTGGATTTTTCCACCCAGCCACAGCCAGTGCACACGAGAGCACTTGCCCCTTTAAAAGTCATCAGAGAGGAGTACCCTCATGCATGAAGAAGAATGGAAAGCAAGGCGCTTAGCTCCCCCATGCCCAATTCCTGCTCTGAACCTAAACTATCAGTAAGACTTACCTTCTCCCTCAGATGCCAATAAGTTCATCTGATGAAAGCTTCCTCCCTATGGAAGAACTGCCCCCATATATGTATTTATACACACACCCACATGCTGGTCAGAAAGTCCTCCTTTGTGGATGTAACCCTAAGAATTTGTTGCTTTGGGAAGTCATGAGGAAGGTAAGTAGTAACCAAAACCAGGTTGACATTGTTAGCTGGAGCTCTGATATATGCTGAATATGTGCTCTCAAAATACTGACATTCCCATTTTCAGACATCTCTTTTCAATTCCTTGGTGGTTTATCCACAGTAAATGGAACAAGGAGCTAAGTCCACCACAGTTCTGCTAACAGAATTGTTCAATGCCCAGATTGATTGTGTGCAGATTTGAACTCAGGTCTCTATAGGCAAGGAAGAGGAGTATCAGTGAAGATATAAAAAGCATTTCATTTTCTTCCGTGGCTTAAGGTTAAAAAGCCAAGTACAAGCCGGTTGTGGTGGCGCACACTTGTAATCCCAGCATTCGGGAGACTGAGACCAGAGGATCGCAGTTCACGGACAGCCTCAGCTACTTAGTGAGGCCCTCTGCAACTCAGTGAGACCCGGCTTCAAATGCCCCGGGTTACATCCCCAGACCCGCAAAAAAAAAAAAAAAAAGCCACGTGCAGGACATGTTTAAGCCACCATATTTCTTTTCTTTTTTTCTTTCGTAACTTCCTCTCAGTCTGGAATCAATAAGGTTCAGCCTTCCTTCTCTCTCTCTCTCTCTTTTTTTTTTTTTTTTTTTTTTTGGTATTGGGGGTGGAACCCAGGGGCATTCTACCTCTGAGCTACATCCCCTGCCCTGTTTTTTTTTTCTTTATTTTGAAACAGGGCCTCATGAGTTTCGAAGGGCCTCACTAAGTAGCTGAGGCTGGCTGGCTGCGAAATATGATCCTCCTGTCTCAGCCTCCCAAATGCTGGGATTACAAGCGTGCATCACCACGCCCAGCTTGTTTTTTATTTTTTTGTAAGGAGCATTCTACCTCTGAACTACATCCCCAACTATTTTTATTTTTTATTTTGAAACAGTCTCACTAGGTTGCTGAGGCTGGACTCAAACCTGACTAAGCCTTCCTCTCTTTTGATTCATGACATAAAGTGTGGCCCTTTATGTCACCACTCAGTAAACATTGGTGAATAACAAAAAAGAAATCATTTACTCTAGACTATGCTTAAGAGTATAGCTGTTATGGGTGATTATAATATGAATTATATTATAGTGTCAGAGATTATAATGACTTTGTATACTTTAATCCAGTTCACAACTCTCTCCTCACTTTGAATTTATAATGACAGTAACCATGAACCTCTTTGTTGCTTGATCGTTTCCTCTTTTAATGAAAAAGGAACATTCAAACCTAGAAGCACTGCTTGTTGGTGTTGGCTTACCTCTCAAGAGGCAAGGATTAAAGTCAATAGTAAGCTGTGTAGGGCGTAATTACAGTGTTAATCACAGTGAATTTGTAGTTAATTTAAAATACAACTTTATTCAGGCTGATCAGATTGCTTGGGCCTAGTTTTCATCCTTTTAAGGAAGTTCTTGTTTGGTAAGTCTGCTTTATTAGGGAAATAAATTCTACAAAAACTAAGTGTAAAAAGAAAAAGAAAGAAAATAGTACCCATACCATAAATAATTCTAAGCTCTAATAGAGAATCTGCTCAAGTTCAGATTCCAGCTCTATCACTCATTAATTGTATTTTTTGTAAAGGAGGGGGTACTCAGGCTTGAACTCAGGGGCATTCTTCCTCCAAGCTATACCCTTAGCTCTTACATAAATATATATATTGAAACAGGGTCTCCTACATTGATGAGATTCTCACTACTTGCTGAGGCTGCCCTTGAATTTGGAGCCTCTGGATTACTGGGATTACAGGTGTGCCCCACCACACCCAGCTAACTGTATCTTTTGAGAACCTACTTAGCCTTTCTGCCTCAGCCTCCTCATCTGAAAAGCAAGAATGATAATAGTACCTACCTTCCGGTTGTTTGCAAGGACTAACCAGTACTTAGAACAGGACCTGGTTTAGAGTAAGGCTGAATAACTGTAGCTGTTAGTCAACAATTCTTTCATTTCAGATACCCATTGACAATATGACCAATGAGATGGAGCAGAGGGTGGAGCCTCATAATGATTACTTCAGTACCCAGTTTCTGTTGAACTTTGCTATCCTTGGAACACACAACATTACAGTGGAATCCTCAGTGAAAGATGCTAATGGTATTGTATGGAAGACTGGTCCCAGAACTACCATATTTGTCAAATCCCTGGAAGACCCCTATTCCCAGCAGATTCGCCTACAACAGCAGCAAGCCCAGCAGCCTTTACAACAGCAGCAACAGCGAAATGCTTATACTCGGTTTTAACCATGTGAGCACTACAGACTTGGAAGAGATTGATCAAATTGGCAGAAACAGTTTGCTTTTTCAAATGTATTTAGTGTGAAGGTTGTAATAAGACATCCAATTCATTGGTTTCTGTAATGTAGCATTCTAGAAAGTTTCCTTCCATAAAAATGTAGTTTGAGAAATAATTCGATTTCTAGCCAGAAATATTTTTTGTCTTTGTTCCTTCTTCCTTTATCTTATATTTAACATTTCATTGTTTTATTATTTTCTGTTGCTGGGCCTTTTCTTCTTTGAAGAACAGTTACATAATAGGATCATTGAATCAGCAAGTTTGACTACTTCTCCACTGTACATCATTTGCTGGAATTCTGAGCTAGGTAACGGAGGTTCTGTTCAGTTAGTGCAGAGTTTATCCATGGCAGTAGAAACTGAGTCCTTCTGTAGATGACTGGGAAGTGTCCACCTTCTGGACTGTGAGAGCCTACAGGCTATCAGGACTAACGCATCTTGCTGCATTACCTCAACTATTTACCCTGTTTCTTCCTGGGCTAAAGCACTCTTAATTTATTTAGTATTTAATTGTTCCAAAGAGCAGCTAGTAATTGCATAGAAAAATGGAAGATTAATCATTTTTTCCTAACATAACATGTTTATATAATAGAAAATTTTACATTCTAAAATGAGAAATTCACTCACACTCACACTTAATATCTTAATGTTTTAACTTAAGGGGGCAGATCTTTTTCTTTGATTGGTTTCTACTTTATGAATTATGTAATGATAGAGTTGATTGTCTAGAAAAAAACAGTCTCTTTCAAATACAACCTCAGTTGATTGGGATGCTCAGGGAATAGAGTTTTCTGGTTGGCCAGGAACCCCCTTTTTTTTTTAATTTCAGTTTTGATTAAGAACCGTATTATAGAGGTCATTTAGTGCTTAGGATCATGATTTCTAAACATCAGGGATGATCATAGGATTGCAGATATTAATATAGTCAGTTGGGCTGGATGTGATTCCTAAGATGATGTAGGGCACATCCCTGGAATTTTCCTTTTTAAATAAATTCCTCAATTTCTTTGCTGTGTTTTACTTTTTTCTCTTTCAAGTCATAATGATTCTAATGAAGGTTGGAGGTTATGTTGAACAAGTGAGTTTGATTTTGTTTTCTTGCCATATAACTTATGAGAGTAAAAATCAGTTGTTTTCATGAATTATTGCCCCAGCATGACACATTCTACTTTGAACAGCTAGGCATCATAATAACATGTAAAAATTTACTAATCTACAGTGTCCACTGTCAGTGGACACTTCGTTGCTGCCCAGCTGTACATAGCACACAATCTGCACAGTTTGGGGAGTGGTGGGGCAGTGTGAAGGACATGAGTAGAACTCCTTGTCCCTGAGTGTGGAAGAGCTGAATCAGAGCTTGGCTTTCACTTTCGACTGATTTTAGACTGATCAATTATTATTCTTTGACTTAGAAAGGTCACTTCATCTCTCTGGACCTAAGTTTCTTTATAAAATTGACTGAATTAAGACTTGATTCCTTCAGTCTGGAAATTTATTATTAGGTTACTGAAAGGCTAAAGACAAAAACTGGGGACATTTTTTTTTTTTTCTTTTTTGCAATACTGAGGATTGAACCCAGGGGTCTCACTAAGTTGCCTGGCTATGAACTTGCAATCTTCTGCATCAGTGTCTCAAGTAGCTGGAATTACAGGCATGTACCATCATGCCCAATTGGAAAAAAGTTTTTTTATTTATTTTTAATTAAATAGTGTTATAATGAGAGTTTCAGATTTTTGTTACTACTTCAAGGTAGAATTCTCCAAGAGAAACAAATATTACAAGCCACTAATTTCTTTTCAGACTTTCCTAAATTTTGTTTTTGTTTTTGTTGCTGGCAGTGATGGTGATACTAGAGAATACCCAGGAGCATTCTATCTCTGAGCTACACCCCTGCACTATTTTATTTTTTATTTTGAAACAGAGTCTCGCTAAATTGCTGAAGGCCTCACCAAGTTGCTGAGGCTGGCCTTGAATCTTTAATCCTCCTGATCAGTTTCCCAAATACTGAGATGAAAGATAGACTTTTGATAATTATAATTATGAACTCTGACTTGGTATACTATAGGGCCCCTACTACTTGGAAAGGAATTATTAAAATAAAAAATCCAAATAGTTCAGAGTATGAAATTTTTTAAAAAATGATTTTGATATGTCCATTAGACCCAGGATGGGAATTCTGATTTTTTTAATTTTTTATTTATTTGTGAGCAGGGTACTAGGGATTGAATCCAGAGATAGTCTACCTCTGAGCCAAGTCCCCAGCCCTATTTTATTTATTTTTTTTAAGGGCTAGGAGTCTGGCTCGGAGGTAGGATGCCCCTGGGTTCAATCCACAGTACTATATATATATATATATATATATATATATATATATATATATACACATACACATATATATTTATTTCTGTATATGTAATTATATATAGCATATATTCCATTATATATAAATGTATTATTTATATATGTTAGTAATACCCAGACTAAGGAAAAGAAATGCATACTAACTGTAAAGTACTTATGAGCATGTTTTCAGAATTTAGAAATATGGATAATAAAGAGCACTGTCTGATTCATTCTAAAGTAGACAGAACTTATTTTTCTCAGTGCTCAGTGACTTCACAGTATAGCTTAGTGGCTGAGATAGCTGTACTTTCCAGGTTCAAATCATTGCTGTACCTGCCTTTGTAACTTAGGACAAGCTACTTAACCTTTCTGTGCCTCCTTTCCCTTATTCCTCACATAGAGAAGTATGATAGTGCTTTGAGATGGGCAGGTGTTAGAATTAAGGAGTTAATATGACGTCACTGTGTCTATAGCACTTAGAACAAACCTGCCTGCAACATAACATATTTGACTGCTGCTATTTTTATTGCTGTTATCTTCCCTAGTATTATTTTTCACAGTATTAGATCAGTTATAAGTTTAGTGGGTTATATCTTCAAGATAAAAGGTTATCTTTTCTCTGGTACTAAACATACATTTATGCTTCCTGCATGTTCAGTTTGCATACATTGAGTAATAAAATAACTTTAATGCTGACCTAACTAAAATAGGATCTTTGGTTACTTACGGCACTATAATCATTAAAATAAGTAAAAACAAACTTACACAAAGAAAATTATGTAAAATACATTCTGCTGATTGCCTTTAGTGGTGATAGTAATAGATATTAACTGTTTAGTATTTTAGTACAGGAGATCTTTGGACATGACTTGTCTAGCTCAAACTAACCAATGTATAAGGTAATTTGCAACTGGAAGCTATATAAGTCACTTCACATTAAGATATGATTAAGAGAAGAACAAACCAACCAAGCAAGATCTGCCAAATAGGGTCATGGTGATGTCAGTTTAAATTCTGTTTGTAAGATTCTCTTGTCATGGATCCTTAGACAGGTCACTTGAGCTTTCTGTGCCAATATCTGCCGGCAGAATATTGAGAATAAGAGACCTGCTACTTGGTATATAGAGAATAAGGAATGTTGGGCAATTTTCTGTGATAATGAAAATATTAAATTCACATAACCTCATGTGGCTATTGCCTGTGGAACTGGACCGTGCAGGGAGTGAAAGATGGAGAGATGAGGCAGCCAGGTGCTCTGGCACCCACCTGGTATCCCCGGTACTTCACAGGCTGAGGTGGGAGGATCATTTGAGACCAGGGCAATATCGAGATCCCATCTCAATTAAAAAAAAAAAAGAAAGAAAAAGGAAACAAAAAAGGAAATGAGGACTATTGCCTTTAGACCTAGATAAACACCTTTAAGTAGGCTACCAGATGAGGGAGTGTACATAGGAATTATTTGAGGCACGGAAGGTTTCATGTGGAAGAGTATAGAGATGGTGAGGGTATTTAGTGTTTGTGCTTTGCCTCTGGTAATACAGTACTGTGTTGCTCAGCAAAATTCTATCCTTTCTACAAGGCTTCCTTGGATTTAGCCTGTAAGTCACACAAGCATTGAAAGTATCATGGGATGTAATAAGTCCAAAAGTCTAGTAAATTGGCTTAGATTTCTTACCAATAACTTTCCAGCAAAAAGTCAGAATCTTCTCTTCCATTTCTTGCCTAAGAACACAGACCTTGAACACCATGGACTGTAGATTTAACTGGCCTGCTAGAGCCAGTCCACTCTCTGTGTTATCTCTCAGTTTACATACTGTGAGCGATAGAATTTTGAATTATAATCATGATTGAAACAGCAAGTCATGTTTTTCTACTTAAAAAAATATACCAAGACCCTAAACAATTGGTTTCTACCTTCTAATGAAACATGCTGACTGTTGTAAGTATACTTTCAAAAAAACCCACAGTTAGCCGGGCGTGGTGGCGCACGCTTATAATCCCAGCATTCAGGAGGCTGAGACCAGAGGTTCGCGGTTCACAGACAGCCTCAGCTACTTAGTGAGGCCCTTCGCAACTTAGTGAGATCTGTCTCAAAATAAAGAATAAAAAACAGGGTAGGGGTTGTAGCTCAGAGGTCAAATGCCCCTGGGTTCCATCCCCAGACCCACACACACACACACACACAAAAAAAAATCCACAGTTGCAGAACACTTCCATATATATTTTTCACTTGCTTATATCCTCTTTGTTTATTACTTAGGTGTGGTTGAAGATTAAATGTTACTGAAATAAGCTGGGGGAATGTCTTCACAGATCATGTCTACAGGTCTAGCCTTTTTAAACATAGCTGGCAAACTCAGACTAAAAATTTTATTGTTATTCCCAAGTGGGTGGTTTTTTTTTTAGTAAAATTATAAAGGTGGGATAATACGAAAGTATAACAAGGGGTGACTCTGTTAAAATTAGAAAGTTAAAGGAAGGCCGGGCGTGGTGGTGCACACTTGTAATCCCCGTGCTTGGGAGGCAGAGACAGGAGGATCGCGTAGGTTCAAAGCCAGCGTGCTGGCTTAAGAGACCCTGTGTCCAAATTTAAAAAGTATAAAATAGGTCTGGGCGTGTAGCCCAGAGGTAGAAGGGCTTCCAGGAACCCCAGTACCACCAAAAAAGAGAAAGTTAAAGGAAGATACAGTCATAGTCCTGAATGACTCTGTCTTGTTCCTCTCCCCTTGAGTTTTTTCTCCTTCCCAGCTTCCTGCAATCAGTCATCTCATGCTGGCAATGAAAACTGCCCCCTAGTCCCCATATTCTCAATTCCAGCAGACTATTCAAAATAAAACCTTCAACCAGATTGCAGCCTGGCCAAAATTACTATGCATATGCATACTTCTTGGCATCCAGGTTTTGTCCTCTCCCAAATTCTGGGGCTGTTAGAATGGGGAAGTTGGTTTTCTAGTCCCACTGTCTTCCTGGTATTGGCCAAATTGAAATAAACTCCTTCCCTGTTTCATCACAACTGTTATTTCTCGAGGTGGGAGCAGCCAGACCGGGTCTGTTAGGATTCTCAGAGTCACCTCCAGCCAAGGGCTCAGTAACTAAATGAATTAGAAAATTCAGAAAAATGAACATATACCAAATACCCACAGAGTTTTGTTTTGTTGTTGTTTTTGTTGTTGTTTTGGTGGTACTGGGGGTGGAACCCTGAGGCTTTCTACCTCCGGGCTATACTCCCAGACCTATTTTATATTTTATTTGCAAACACGGTCTCACTGAGTTGCTGAGAGCCTCACTAAGTAGCTGAGGCTGGCTTCAAACCTGTGCCATTCTCCTGTCTCACCCTCCCAAGCGCTGGGATTATAAGCGTGCGCCACCACTCCCAGCCCCCCAGAGTTTTAAATAAAGGTGGTCTGCAGAGAAAAAATATATTTTCTTTAGTTTTCTTAAGAGATTTTATTTGTTAATTTAGCTTAATCTTATTCTGATAGCAAACCAAAGTGTTTAGAGATTAGGAACTAATTTAGAGTAAGGATTAGGAGAAGATACCATGTCTAGTTCTCCTATTTCCCATACACTAGAAGGTGAAAGTAGCCTGCAACCTGAGCCCCCACGTCCATTAGAAGCAGTGGAGCTAATGGGGCTTCCTGCCTGTGTCATTTCCCCATGGAAAAGAGTGAGATGAGCAGGGTGGTGGCGAATTGCTAATGTGTGTGCCCCTCCCTTCTGTTTCTGGTCCCTACCCACCAATAAGGACAGACACCTAGTGATGATGTCACTGAGTAGAGGGCCCAGGAGGGAGAAGGACTTATTACACCACAGAAGGTATTTCAAGATGCATCAGAAGAGGTACAAAGATTTATTCAGTAAAAGAAGCAATAGAGCAGGGTATACACAAAGGAAATAATGCGGGTACTCAAGAGTGAGATGGGCTGTGAAGGTCTTAGATTCTTTTTAAAGGAAACTTTGTAAATAGTGAATATGGAAAGTATGTGGGACTAACATCAACCTGGCTCAATCCTCTTAATCATGGAACACAGGTTGAATCATGGGGGTCTGGTTCTTTTACGATCTGTATGTAGATTGACTTGATAGAGTTAATAGGTAACATAGGAATATATCCATATCATAAGTCTAACAATTTTCCCCTTTATTTAGTCTAAATATAATATGTTGCATGGGCTTTCTAAGAATGTCTAAAGGAAAATAGGTTTGCAGAGTAAAGATGAAAATGTTCACGGAGGGTGTAGCTGAGAGGTCGAATGCCCCTGGGTTCAGTCCCCAATACCACAAAAAAAAAAAGATCACACACGTAGACACAACACACAGAGCACACAAACATGCATGAAAGTAGAAAACAAAGATGCCACCACTCTCATGAAGATCATTTGCCACTCTTTGAAAGACTGTTGCCCAAATCTGCACTTCCAAAGGTATGACATATTTGGAACAAAGGCTTTAAAATTTGCATTTTAAAGACAAAGAGTGGGGCACGGTGGCAAGCTTGCAATCACATCTTTGGGAGGCTGTTCCCAGACAGCCTCAGCTACTTAGTGAGGCCCTCTGCAACTCAGTGAGTCCCTGTTTCCAAATAAAGAACAACTAGGGCCAGGGGTATAGCTCGGAGGTAGAATGCCCTTGGGTCCCATCCCCAGTACTGCAAAAAATAAAAAAAATAAAGATAGAATTTGATTTAAACACCATTGAGAAAAAAATTTGGGGGGGGCGGTGGTACTGGGGGTGGAACCCAGAGGCTTTCTACCTCCGAGCTATACTCCCAGACCTTTTTTATATTTTTATTTGGAAACCGGGTCTCACTAAGTTGCTGAGAGCCTCACTAAGTAGCTGAGGCTGGCTTTGAAGCTGTGCGATCCTCCTGTCTCAGCCTCCCAAGCGCGGAGATTACAAGCGTGCGCCATCACGCCCGGCTCATTGAGAAGATCTTAAGAAAAAGCCTAATGAACGGTGAAAAGTGGTGAGCTTGTTATTTAGACTTACTCACTTTCACTTTTTTTTCTGGTGGGTCTTATGTAAGAATCAAAACTGCTGCTTGGATTTATTTTTGGGGGAGTCCCAAGTGAGTCTGAGAGTTAGATCTTGAAGAGATGATTGAGATAATCCTTGAAAAACCAGGGTTTGTTTTTAGTAAAGATAAAAATGGAAAAAAGCAGTAGAGGGCCAAAGCCTCTGATTAGATTAAAGACAAAAAGATACTCACTTAAGCACACACAACCCAAAGTGAGTTTATCAAGGCAGGCATGGTGGCTCACACTTGCAATCCCAGCATTTAGGATGCTGACACCGGATGATAGCAGTTCACAGGCAGCCTCAGCTACTTAGTGAGGCCCTCTGCAACTCAGACCCGGTTTCAAAATAAAGGATAAAAAATAGGGCAGGGGGTTTAGCCCGGAGGTCTAATGCCCCTGGGTTCCATCCCCAGACCCACAATAAATAAATAAATAAATAAATAAATAAATAAATAAATAAATAAATAAACAAACAAACAAACAAACAAACAGTAAACAAAATGAATTTATCAGAAAACCATGAGCTTAAAAAGGTAGTGGTTCTTGCCAAAAATGAAAAGGCCTCAGTTACTTTGTTTCCCCTTTAGTTTTAGTCTCAGATGAGTCTTAAGAGTTAATTCAGATAATTCTAGCTAAAATAAACTTCCAAGCAACCTTGAATAACACAATTACCTTACTATAAGCAGAAGAGAGAAAAAACGAGAGCTACAAGCCTTCATCAGCCCTGTAATTAAAGTATAAGTTTACATATAATAAGTCATTCATAGCATAGCAAGAAAGAGAAAACAAGCCAGTGAACTTCCAAGGCTGGTGCCTCCGCTTACCTCCAGGCTGGCTTCCCACAGAAATGTCACTGGATACAGGTGTGAGGAGGTCCCCCCAAAAGGGAGAAGATGGTTACAACTCAGCCCAAGCATGTTCTTGACTTAACACCACAGAAAGGAATTTCTGGACACAGCAAAAGAGGCACAACAATCTATTTAAGAATGCAAGGTTTATTGGGCTAAGAGTTTGTGTCTAGAATAGAGCAGCTTGGGGCGTAAAGGTAAGGGTGTTCATCAGGCTTCCTTAGATAATTTATAGTTAATTTTCCCCTACTCTGTTAGTCCCTTTACTTATTCTTGTGTTGTTTATACTACTGCAATAGGAGGATCACAGGAGAAGTTGGAGGAATACTATAGATACACATGTACAGAGACAGACTCTCCTACCATGAGCCCTACACATGACCAGACCTTGGCTGGGATGGGAGAGTCAAAGGCTTATAGTCTCACTCAATAGGTAAGGACATCTATATGTAGAGAATGCATAGAGGGCTTTATAAAACAATTGATATAGCACTAAAAAGATTTCTAGAATTCTTAGTAATATCCCCTGTATATAGCAGTCAGGAGAGGCTTTTAGGTAATTAGAGAACTGGCCATTCTTTGACAGTATGTCCTTGTGTAGCACTTGGAATATGCTTCTTTCTTCTTGGCCTCTTCTCAACATAATCAGGGATAACTGGGTACCTCTACTTGTAAGCCAGAGAGGGCAGAAGAGCATTGGGGGGGGGGGGATACCTCTAAAGTATAAAAAATAAATACTTTAAATACTTTCAAGGAGATAGGAGTTACAGGAACTACTACTGCCCTGGCCAGGCTGCAAGTGACTTTAACTCCTCAATGCCACATTCTAATATACCAGGGCATTTGGGAGAAGTCGCTGTAATCACTGGATCACATAAGCAACATCAGACCTATCCTACTCAGTGGCTATGGTGTCCCTCAGGAGGCTCAAAAGCATATTAGCCCTGGCTAGAATTGCTCTGGACTCTCCTTGAGGGTCCTTGACACTGGAGAGGCCCCCGAGTGTGACCTAAGCACCAGCCCCACCCCACACCCAAGTTGCTGTTGGAAAGCACATTTTTCTCCTGAGTACGAAGGTAACTCAGCTGACAACAGGGGCGCAGCAACTCAGTCAGCAGCATTTGTCCCAGTGGGAATCTGAACTGGGACAGATCGAGCCAAAGGCATGGCCAGCAAGGCCACAGACGATCATGAGTCATTCACCAAGTGCCTATTGGACACATCGCAAGCACCAGGCCCTGATGGTACGGTGTTGGGCCAGCTCCTCTGCTCACAGCCATGGTGATCCCTGCTTCACAGAGACCTGAGGAGGGAGGCTGATAGAAACCCTCACCGTCCTTGACTGTGCAGGGCCAGTAGAGCCTCCCTGGGGCACCAGGCAAGCATGTCCTCCTCCAATGGAAAGGGAAAGGATTGAGTTTGGCCACGGCTCTCTAGGTTGGCCTGAGCCCTCCCCAGCTCTGCAGCCCTTTGGAAAAGCAACTCACCCCATGCCCACCTTTTAGTATTTAACCATTCACTGCTTTCTAAATATGCTTCAACTCTCAGTTTGGGGGAGATGAAAACTGCAAAAACTTGGTTAAAGGGAAATAGATGAGGCAAAATGCAGTATCTCCCAACCCTGACTATTCCACAGCGAAAAGCCCACCTGCCCTTCCCGACCCTGCAGAAGGCCCTCTCCTTCAGCCAGACCTGCTCCTTTGTATCCCTTTGTGGTCAGTATCATGTCCAGGACTGTGGATAGTCAGCTGCTGACCCTTGGGGTCAGTTTAAATGTGGACAAATGGTAGCTAATGTTACCATGACCTGTCAATGGAAACAAACAGCTCCCTCCAGTGTCCCCGCACCCCACGTCAGTAGACTGGCTATTCTGAGTCTCCCTTTCTTCTCGTCACATCTCGCTGTGCCTTGGCTTCTGTTGGCGAAGTGTGGCTAATAGGTATGAAGAGTTATGAGGATTAAACGTGACCACAGGCATAAAGCCTGGTGCCTGGCAGGTGCCCACCAAACGCAGGTGCCGTCCTCAATGTGTAGCAGCAGCCTGGCCTGTGGCCCATAGAGTGGCTATGGGCCTTACAAAGCAGTCGTGTCCGGCCCTGCCGATGAGGAGGACAACGTTCTGGGTCATTTGAAGACCAAATGTTCTCAGACTCAACGAAGAACCTTTTCTTCTCTCCATGGAGGAGGCATTTGCATCCCTCAGGCAGGGTTTGGGAAATATGAGAGAAGTCTCCCCAGCGCAGTGAGCCAACTCCGCCTTTTCTGTCATTCCTTCTCAAGACTGAATTAGCCAACTGCAAAATAAATAGGCTTAGCCGGGCGTGGTGGCGCACACTTGTAATCCCGGCACTTGGGAGGCGTTACAGGAGGATCACACAGGTTCAAAGCCAGACTCAGCTACTTAGTGAGGCTCTCAGCAACTTAGTGAGACCGTTTCCAAATAAAGTATAAAATAGGTCTTGGAAGTATAGCCCGGAGGTAAAAAAGACACAGAGTTCTGTTATTCATATACCTGGTATTCATATAACATACAAAGATACTAATCCTTTTAAAGCTTAATTGGACAGAACTTAATTTTGATGTGTGTGCATGGATCACATATTAAAACAAACAAAAGGCATGGTCTGTATTTATATGGTATGAAATGTCAGTGAATACGAACACTAAGAAAAATAAAATGCAGAACTATCAAAACAAGCTAGATGTAGTGATACACTCCCATAATCCCAGTATTTAGTTGGTTGGGACAGGAGGATCACAGGTTCAAGACCAGCCTCAGCAATTTAATAAGACTCCTAGCAATCTAGAGAGGCTTGTGGTGGTGCACACTTGGAATCCCAGTACTTGGGAGGCTGAGACAGGAAGATCACTCAGGTTCAAAGCCAGCCTCACCTACTGAGTGAGGCTCTCAACAACTTAGTGAGACCCTGTTTCCAAATAAAGTATAAAATAGGTCTGGGAGTATAGCCCAGAGGTGGAAAGCCCCAGTACCACCAAAAATAAAAGTAAATAGGCTTATAGCTAAAGTTAGTTTGTGCCATGCCCAAGATTCAATGGATACCTCATAGCTTATTACTCTTTCCCTACAAATAAGGTTTGGGAGAGTTTAGCCACCTCACTCCCCCCAGCACAGAACATGAAAAAGGAGAATTCAAAGTACAATAAATTGTGAGGTTCTGGGGTTTTATCCCGAGCACCACAAAAATAAATAAGCTTATGGTAAGATGTTTAGGGTAAGGTATAGGAAGAACTTAGTGAACTGTGAAAATAATTATATACTAAGGAAGGAGGCATTTGGGCTATGGGAACACCTCTAAAGGGCTTAGGACCAGAATGCTGTCCAGCCACAGAAGGCGCTTGCTAAGGCCCCTTGGGGAGCAGAGGGATGGACTACTTGACCGCTTGGCTCTGCTCCTTGAGGATTTCATGGGGGCTACAGCTGCAGCCTCCCCATCGACACGTTTGCCTGGGATTTGGGGCATAGCTCTGCTCCCCACCAAACACCTGTCCTCCACACAGAGGGCTCCAGCAGTGCAGCTGCAGATATAAATAACCCCTGCATGGCTCTTCCTGTCCTTAGAGCAAATGCCTGTGGCCATTGCCCAGAACAGGATGCAGGGGACAGAAGAAGGGTATACAGAGGAGAAGGGGGAGGGAGGGCCTGGGCTGGCAGCTGAGAAGCCAGTGAAGGTGTAGATGCTGAGTTTTCTCCCACCTCAAACTGTGTGTGTGTCTGGATGGGGGAGGGAGGAGCTGTCCTACTTCTGAGGAGGGGAGGGGCGGTCCTCTGCAGGGTTCCTCCTTCCTCCTTCCCACGCTAGTTGGCCTAGTTCACAACCTGGAATACTGCTGATACTTCCTGTTTTCCTTGCTGCTTATTTTAGTCTCCTCTGAGTAAACTTTACTTATGATACCTTCCCAATTCACTCTTCTGGTAAACAATTAATTAATTAATAAAAAATAAATAAATCTGGCCAGGTGTGGTGGTACACTCCTATAATTCCAGTACTTGGGGAGGCTGAGACAGGAGGATCACAGGTTTGCAACCAGCCTCAGTGACTTCGTGAAACCCTCCACAACTTAGAACATGTTTCAAAATAAAAAGAGCTGGAGGTCTAGCTCAGAGGTAGAATGCTACTGGGTTCAATCCCCAGTACCAAAAAACCACAAAAGCATACACATGTATAGCTGTGTATATGTACACACGCACACACACACGCACACAACACACACACCCACTGTGTTCCCAATTGAGCTCCAGTTCTTTGCTGTATCATTGAAAACCACACACATCCATCCACACATGTAGACACCAGTGTGACAGCCTAGCTCGCCTCTTGGCACCCCTCTGTGTGTCCCAGGCTTCCTGGACACCCCAAGACTTCTGTTTGCACATTCTCAACTTTGTGGCCTTGTTCATATTTTCCTTCTACTTAAATACTCTCCATTGCATCACTGGAAAGCCTTTCCCTCCCTCCACACTATGTTTCCCCTGCCAGACACTACTCAGTGTTCCTCCATCGCCCAGATCACATTTCAACTCGGGTGGAGCCCTCAGGCTGCCTGGCCCTCATATGCAGTCAGGCGCAGCGCCGCTCCCTCCACTGTCCCGGGCACCTGTCAGCCTGGCTGTGCTCTGGCTCTGGCCCTGCTCTTCACCTCCTGGGTCTCTTTTTTTTTTTTGGGGGGGGGTACTGGGGTTCCTGGAAACCCTTCTACCTCCAGGCTATACTCCCAGACCTATTTTTATATTTTTATTTGGAAACAGGGTTTCTTAAGCCAGGGAGGCTGGCTTTGAACCTGCGCGATCCTCCTGTCTCCTCCTCCCAAGCGCGGGGATTACAAGCGTGCGCCACCGCACTACTGGTTCTCACACACCCCCACGACATCTGGTCCTGGTCAGAATCGAGAGCATGTTCTTTGGATGAATTGGGTTTCCGTGTCCAGCCTGGTTCTTCCCTGTCCCTCCTTTCTTCCTCCTTCCTTTCTTTATCCCTGCCCTTCTCATGCCCTGACCGAGTACCTTTTATATGTATGTATGTGCACACATAGTCCCAGCCTTTAGGATGCCTTTCACAGACAGTGTCACATATATCAGGGGAACCTGTGAGTGCTCATCTATGGTGCTAAGGTCTAGCAGTGGTGGCAGACACGCCCTGAAGGGATACTTGAGCTGGACACGACATCATCATCATCATCATCATCATCAGTAGTAGTAATTATTCTAGTGATTGAACCCAGGGGCATTCTACCTTCAAGCTACACCCATATCCCTTTATTTATTTATTGTTGTTGTTTTGAAACAGATTCTTGCTGAGTTGCTGTGGGTCTTGCTAAGTTACTGAGGCTGGCCTTGAGACTACCATTCTCCTGACTCAGCCTCCCAAGTACTGGGATTATAGGTGTGTACCACATACTTAGCTTACAGGCAATTTTTTTTTTCCTGGTACTAGGGATGGAACCCAGAGGTCTTCTACCTCTGGGCTACACCCCCAGCCCTATTTTATTTTTTATTGAAAATAAGATCTCACTAAGTAGCTGAACCTGCCATCCTCCTGTCTCGGTCTTCCAAGTACTAGATTACAGGCATGAACCCCCATAACCAACTTACATGCGATCTTTTTAGCATTCAACCTAAGATACTGAGAACAGAAGGGATAGATTTTTGTCTATATAAATAGACAAGAAGATGAACAGTGGGATTACTGTGGCCACTTGGGACTTTCTGGTTATTCCCTGACCCCCGGGGCTTGGTGCACCTCAGCGTTTGTACAGGCTTGGATCTCAGCGTGTGGCTTACTCTTCCTCTTTTGCCCAGAAAACCCCAGCCCATCTCTTACTTTTACTCAGGCTAGGAGTCCTTCTCTCCAAGAAGCATTCCCTGAAAGCCCCATGGGGATGTTGCTACCCAGACTTTTGTTCTCTCCATAGAATTATAAGAAGCTGAGCTTCTTAAATTTTTGGTTCCAGGAGACTGAATCCGGGCCCAGGGACATCCTATCTGAGCTCTACTTCTAGGCCTCAGGGTCTCACTGAGTTGCAGAGGGCCTTGCTAAGTTGCTGAGACTGATCAAACCTAAGATTCTCCTGTTTCAGCCTCCCAAGTGCTGGAAGTCTTCTTATAAGTCCCTGCTTAAACATCTGTCTCCTCTTCTAAACTGTCAGCATCCAAAGAAGAAACTGGGAGTTCGCCTTTGCATCTTTATTGTCTAGCATGGTGCCTGGCACATAGTAAGCAGCCAATAAAGTTTAATTACTTAATGCATGATTCAGTTTCAAATGACCCAGCTGTCATGTAGTGTCTGGTCCTAGGAGCCGGCCACTGAGCACTGATTGTAAACATGAGAGCTATCACCCAACCAGTTCCTGGACATTGCTGGTTCTCAGTCCTCAGCCTAATGGCAGGTGAGCCTAAACCTTACCACAAAGGCCCAGCATTCCCTGCCACGCATGCAGACAGCTTACTAATTCTGTATTCAGTTCTAGAGAAGCAGCTTAGCCTGGGCCTTGCAGCCCACAAGCAGGAGCCAGACCTGAGCTTGGTTCCTTTGTGACAAAGGTAAAGTTTTGCCATCCCTGTCTCTGGGCAGTTTCTCATCCGTTCCGAGGTCATGGGTCCTAATTAGAAAGCTCTTGCGGATTCCTGAAAGGACCGTTATTGTGCTGCAGTACAAAGGGTATTATGCCACAGTGGTATAAGAGTAAGGCAATTAATGTGAACTAGGAAATAATAAGGGCACTTATTCCCAGAAGCACATTGATTTAAACCACAAAAGCTCCTTGGAACAGGGCTTGAGACTTATAAAAGGCTGAGCAATCAGCAACCCCTGAGGGAGGGGAGCCCATGCCAGGAGATGGCTGGAGAGCTCATTTGTTGGTTCTTGGAGGACCAATTTTGTCCCTCAGATGATCTCACTTAGGGGGCACTTTCCCCACTGTAATGAGCCGAGCCCAGCTGCTGGGTGCTAAGGAGGGGAGACCATTACTTCCACATTCTTCACATAAGAAGCAAAGTCTGAGTCTTATCACAGCTCAATCCATTTTTTTAATTCTCTGTGTGATGAAAAAAGGTCTCCAGATAATAAAACTCCCTCATCACTTTTGCTTCTAAAATCTGCAAAGCAGAAACATGATGAGCCACACCTTGCCCCAGCCGTAGCTATCTCTGGTTAGCAACTTGGGAAAACCACTTTACTACGTGTTCATGAAAAGAAAGTCACCCTAACAAATATGTCATCCTGGGATGAAAGAGTCTATTTAAGCATGGCTCTGGCCCCTGAAAGGGTAGAACCTATAGGAGAAAGGATGGTGGCTGTGTTAATCTGCTTTTCATCCCTATGAAAAAGTTCCAGAGAAGAACACATTGGAGGAGGGAAGATTTACTTTGGCTCGTGGTTTCAGACCATAGTCAGCTGCTCCATCACTGTGGGCCTCAGGGGAGGCAGCACATCATGGCCGAAGGGCTTGGTGGAGGCATGGCAGAGGAAGGCCTCCAGGGCAAAGATTGGCAAAGACTTGTTCTTTTGGTGGTAAGTGGTGAGTTACTTATTTTTTTTTATTATTGAAGGGTGCTCTTGGTTTTTGCAGTGTTGGGGGTTGAACCCAGGGCTTCACATATTCCACACTGACACCAAAGCAGTGGCTCCAGTTGCACAAAAAATATAAAACTTCTGAATGACACAAGGCACAGAAACAAACTATAAGAAAAAAACAAATTGTAGGAATATATATTTGCAACATTCATAGCAGTTAAAAGATCATGTAACAAAAAAAAAATTTTTTTTTACAGTACTGGAGACTAAACCCAGGGCCATTCTACCTCTGAGCTATACCTCCAGCCCTATTTTTTATTCTTTATTTTGAAACAGGGTCTCACTAAGTTGCAAAGGCCTCACTAAGTAGCTGAGGCTGTCCACGAACCTGGATCCTCCTGTCTCATCCTCCCAAGTACTGGAATTACAAGCATTTACCAGCATGCCCAGCTTAAAAAAAAAAAAAAAAAAAAAAAAAACTTTAAATCTTTAAAAATCACTTAGAAAAAGACAAGTAGACCAACAGAAAAAGGGAGCCAAGGACATGGAGAACTTACAAAAGAAAATACAAATGGCCAACAAACAGCAAAAACAAAAAAATTTAATGTAATAGTGAAGTAAATATAATAAAAGAAATATAGAAGCCAGGCATGGTAGTGCGTGTCCTGTAATCCCAGTACTTGGGAGACTAAGACAGGAGGATCACACGTCTGTGGCTAGCCTTGGCAATTTAGTGAGACCCTATTTCATAATAAAAAATAAAATAGAACTGGGGGTGTAGCTCAAAGGTAGAACGTCCCTAGCTCTGAGTAGGGTTCAGTCCTCAGTAGCGCCTGCGTGCGTGCACACACACACACACACACAAACACACACACACACACACACACACACACACACACACACACGGCAGAATTGTTTATTAAAAGCAAGTCATATGCCGGGTGTGGTGGCGCACACTTGTAATCCCCGCGCTTGGGAGGCTGAGACAGGAGGATTGCACGGGTTCGAAGCCAGCCTCAGCTACTTAGTGAGGCTCTCAGCAACTTAGTGAGACCCTGTTTCCAAATAAAATATAAAAAAGCCTGGGGGTATAGCCCAGAGGTAGAAAGCCTCTGGGTTCTACCCCCAGTACCACCAAAAATAAAAAAAATAAAAAATAAAAGCAAGTCATAAAAGAACATATAAGCACAATTTCAGTTATATAAAGGAAAAACATACAGAACTAAGTAATACATTGTTAGGGGATGCAAGCATAGGTGATAAAAACAAGAGAAAAGCAAGGGATTGGTAGAAACATCGTTCAAGAGAATAGATTCTCCTCCTTCTCCTCCCCCTCTTTGAAAGACCAGGAGCAGGAGGAGGAGGAGGAGCAGGAAGAGAAAGAGGAGGCGGATGGGTGGAGTTTGAGAGGCACATGGGGATTCTAGGGCTTTGGTGACATTAAGCTGGGTGGTAGGTTTGCCGATGTTTTATTATTCTTCATATTCTATATATGTAATAAATGTTTTTACTTATTTATATTTAATAAAACATATTTTAAATTATTCTAAAAAGATCGCTCCTTTTGGGGGGGGGGGGATAAGTTGGTAGAATTTTTCTAGGTAGAAGAGCAGCTGTGTCTGGAGAAGTTCATGGAACAATTGCTGCTAAGAAGTTTTCTTCCAGCCAGGCACACGCCTATAATCTCCACGCTTGGAAGGCTGAGACAAGAGGATGACACAGGTTCAAAGCCAGCCTCAGCTACTTAGTGAGGCTCTCAGCAACTTAGTGAAACCCTGTTTCCAAATAAAATATAAAAAAATAGGTCTGGGAGAATAGCTCGGAGGTAGAAAGCCTCTGGGTTCCACCCCCAGTACCACACACACACACACACACACACACACACACACACACACACACACAAAGTTTTCTTCCCTAAAACAAAAATCAGACAAGAGAGAAGATATATTATAAAAGAATATTTGTCAAATATGGCTTATTAAGACAAAAACTGGAAACAGCCTGAAGTTTTATCTTTATTAATTAATTAATTAATTTTTTTGTGGGTCTGGGGATGAAACCCAGGGGCATTCGACCTCCAAGCTATATCCCCTGCCCTATCTTTTATTCTTTACTTTGAAACAGGTTCTCATTAAGTTGCAGAGAGCCTCATTAAGTAGCTGAGGCTGTTCACAAATTCTGATCCTCCTGGTCTCAGCCTCCCAAATGCTGGGATTACAAGCATGCGCCACCACACCCAGCTTAAGTTTTATCTTTAGAAATTGATTAAGTTGTGCTAACTTCGTGAGACAGAAGACACAACATAGCTACGACTGATGCTGCTCTACATCTCTCGACTGCCATAGAAGTCTGTCTATGATACATTTTCAAGTAAAAACGATTTTTTATGATGTAAAAAATTTTTATGATGTCATTAAATATCTTACTGGAGTACAAGATGGTAGAGGCATACATGCACACATCACTCATTTAGCCTTTCCCCAATTCCCACCATAATCTCATGTTTTAAAAACTATATATTTTTGCCGGACGCGGTGGCACACGCTTGTAACCCCCATGCTTGGAAGGCTGAGACAGGAGGATCGCACAGGTTCGGAGCCAGCCTCAGCTACTTAGTGAGGCTCTCAGCAACTTAGTGAGACCCTGTTTCCAAATAAAATATAAAATAGATCTAGGAGTACAGCCCGGAGGTTGAAAACTTCTGGGTTCTACCCCCAGTGCTACAGTAAATAAATAAATAAATAAATAAATAAATAAATAAATAAATACTATATATTTTCATATACAGGTGCTTAAGGAAGAGTCTGGGAGGCCTTTCAAAATAAGGAGGTATCTCTTAATGGTTCACATATTAGTTAAGTAAAGAAAACAACCAAAGGATTTACTCTACATTTTTTAATAGGGCTGTAGTAGGGGGGAAAATTTTTCTCTACTGCTTACCTCCTAAGACATGTTACAGACATGGTAAGAGAATGTAAGTATATATTTTTGTGTTACTAAAATCCTGAAACATAAATGGGAACCACCCAAATTCGAGACCCTTTATAATATTTAGTATAGCACATAGGCAAAAACAGGTTTGCAAACAAAAATTTTTTTGTATGTGTGGTACTGGGGGTGGAATCCAGGGGTTTTTCTACCTCCAGGCTACACTTCCAGACCTATTTTATACTAAGTTGCTGAGAGCCTCACTAAGTAGCTGAGCTGGCCTCAAACCTATTCAATCCTCCTGTCTCAGCCTCCCAAGTGCTGGGATTACTGGATTACGAGGGTGCACCACCACGCCTGGTCCAAACAAAAATTTTTAAATGTGCCTATTCCATCCTCTTCTCCTTTGTCCTACCACTCAGTGAGACGGCCAGCATGGAAAGCACTTAAGTGCCTGAGTCCTCAGCCTCACCCACAGCCACACACACGTCAATAAGCCTCAGCTGCCCGCTGGGCAAGGTGGCAAAGAGGCAAGACAGGAAGGCCCTGAGCATGAGACTTCTGGTCTTGACTTCCTCTCCTCATCTCTCCAAAACTGTCACCTGGGCCTTTATGAATGGTTCGAGGTGACAAATTGAGAGATCAATAGATCCCTAGGGAAAGCCCTCTGACAAAGAGGCTGTTCAACCCCAAATGGTGCCCAAGGACTCTAGGAAGGTCTCCTAAGGACTGTGCTGTTGTCCCCAGCCTCGCCTCTGGTGTCTGGTCTACTTGCCCCTGAGCCTCTCCACTACCCCATGGATTCCTTGGTTCCTAAGGCTCAGAATGGCTGCTGAGATCCTGGTGAGAGTCCGCCACTGGCTACCCTCTGCACCCTTCCTAACACATCTCAGAGCACCCACTGGGGGTGCTCCCACAGAGGGTGCAGCCGGAGCTGGGCACAAGAGACAGTGAGGAGAGCAAGGAAAGGACAGTGAAGAGGGGCCTGGACAAGGGGTCAGGACGAGGGAGAAATGGCATGTGTCCCAGAGAAGTTTCTTCTCATCTTTCTCCTGCCCTCCTCCTTTTATTTCGCTGCTGGGAATTGAACTCAGGGCTTTGCATGTACTAAATACTTACTTTATCACTGAGCTACACCTCTGGTCCATTTTTCCTTATTTTGGGGGGAGGGGAGGATTAAACTCAGGGGTATTCTACTTCCAAGCTGCACCCTCAGCCTTGTTTTATTTTTTATTTGAGAACAAGATCTCCCTAAGTTGCTATTGTAGAACCTCGCTTAATTACCTGAGCTAACTTTAAAAATGTGATCCTTCAAGCTGGGCGTGGTGGCGCACACTTGTAATCCCAGCATTTGGGAGGCTGAGACCAGAGGATCACAGTTCGCAGACAGCCTCAGCTACTTAGTGAGGCCCTTTGCAACTCATTGAGACCCTGTTTCATAATAAAGAGTAAAATATTGGGCAGGGAGTGTAGCTCGAAGGTCAAATGCCTCTTGGTTCCATCCCCAGACCCACACACACAAAAATGTATTTATTTTATTTATTTATTTATTTATTTATTTATTTATTTATTTTGGTGGAACTGGGGGTGGAATCCAGAGGCTTTCTACCTCCAGGCTACACTGCCAAACCTATTTTCCATATTTTGTTTGGAAACAAGGTCTCACTAAGTTGCTGAGAGCCTCACTAAGTAGCTGAGGCTGGCTTCGAACCTGTGCAATCTTCCTGTCTCAGCCTCCCAAGCGCGGGGATTACAAGTGTGCGCCACCATGCCCGGGTCCTAAAAAAAAATGTGATCCTTCTCCCAACTACTGGAATTATAAGCATATACCACCACACCCAGATCTAATAATATATATATATATATATATATATATATATATATATATATAGGCACTTACCTAACTCTTGTTTCCTAAATAATAACATCTGGATACAAGGAACATTTAAGTATAGTTTGTAATATTGTTACCCTAGAAATGTCCAAATTTACCACTTTTGTCAATGTCCTTGATCAGACTTAAATCAGTGACAGCAGCATCCCTGAGTGCCCATGTGGGCGCTTGGTTAGGCCTGTGGGGAATGTAAAGGTGAGAAAGGCACTCGAGCCCTCCACGGGCCCACTCATGGGTTTCTAGAATGTCTGAAATATGAGATAAAATACAAGCTGTGATTGTGTCACAGACATGCAGAGAAAAATAGGAGAAAAATGAATTCACTACTACAGTCTACACAGTCACACGATGCTTAATGACAGGATGTGTTCTGAGAAGTGCACTGCTAGCTGATGTGATCTGTGTTTGAACGTCATAGCATATATTTAGACAAACTTAGATAGTACAGGTCAATTATGCAAGGTGACCTCTTTCATTATTGTTATTATTATTGTTGTTGTCTTGCAACACTGAGGATTGAACCCAGGACCTGGTGCATGCTGGCAATGGACTTCTTTTTTTTTTTTCTTTTCAGGTCTGGGGATGGAACCCAGGGTCATTCTACCTCCAAGCTCCACCCCCTGCCCTATTTTTTATTCTTTATTTTGAAACAGGGTCTCTCAATGGGACTTCTTATGCAATCAAGAGATACAGTAAACACAAGATGCCTGGGGCTGCTGCCGGCATAACACAGCATAGTTTCATGGTAAGCTTTTCATAAAGTAGAATGTATACACTGTAAAATGACAAAAGTATGGTATAGTAAATACATAAACCAGTGACAATCATTTATTGCCAGTATCCAGTGTCATGTACTGTATATAATTATATGTGCTGTACTTCTACATGATTGGCAATACAGTACGTTTGTTTACACCAACATCAACACAAGCATGCAAGCAGTGAGGTGCACTACCATATTATGACAGCTGCCATTTCACTATTTCACTAGGGGTAGAGATTGTTCAGCTCCATATTCTTTTTTTTTTTTTTTTGGTGGTACTGGGGTTCCTGGAAGCCCTTCTACCTCCAGGCTACACTTCCAGACCTATTTTTTATATTTTTTTATTTGGAAACAGGGTCTCTTAAGCCAGCGAGGCTGGCTCCGAACCAGCGCGATCCTCCTGTCTCTGCCTCCCAAGCGCGGGGATTACAAGTGTGTGCCACCACGCCCAGCGTTCAGCTCCATATTCTATATGTGATCCTTCATTGATCAAAACGTCATTAGGTAAGCCAAGCATGGTGGTGCACAGTTGTAATTCCAGCATTTGAGGCCCTTTGCAACTCAGTGAGACCCTGTTTCAAAATAAAGAATAAAAAATAGGGCTGGGGGTATAGCTCAAAGGTAAAATGCCCCTGGGTTCCATCCCAGTGCCACCAAAAAAAAAAAAAAAAAAAAAAAACCCCAAAAAAACCAACCAAAAAACCAAAAAAAAATCATCATTAGGTGGTGCATGGCTATATTTATTCTTGAGAACTAGCAAACTCTGTGTGTGTGTGTGTGTGTGTGTGTGTGTGTGTGTGTGTGTGTGTGTGTGTTAAGAGTTTAGCTGTTAGCAAGGCATGGTGGTGTACCCTTGTAATCCCAGTACTTGGGAGGCTGAGACAGGAGGATTGCACAGCCTCAGCTACTTAGTGAGGCTCTCAACAACAAGACCCTGTTTCCAAAAAATATATATAAAATAGGTCAGGAGTGTAGCCCAGAGGTAGAAGGCCCCTGGGTTCTATCCCCAGTACCACACACACACAAAAGAGTTTAGCTGTTTGCCTGCCATGGTGGGGCACCTCTATATTCCTAGTACTTGGGAGGCTGAGACAGGTTTGAGACCAGTCTTATCAACTCCAGAAAGTTCTGAGCAAGACCTCTGACAACTTAGGGAGTCCCTGTTTCAAAATAAAATTGCGCTGGGGGTGTAGCTCAGAGGTATAATCCCTTGGATTCAATCCCCAGTATACAAAAAAAAAAAAAAGAAGAAGAGTCCAACTGTTTCCATGCTGTATTTTCTTGTGTATTATACTGGCTTCACTGTCAGTGATTGATCTAGGGTCTTTAGAAGCAGGTATTAGTAGCCTTCCCCTCAAGGGAATCATCATAATGGATAATGGATAATGATTGTTATAGGCCTACCTTCCTCTTTCCTTGGTTCTCTCTGTCCAAAATCCCACATTCCAGGAGAGGGAATCTGGACAAGTCACAGCATAAACATGGCCGCCTGAAGGCGTCTAAGAGTGTGGAGGTGACATGTTTGAGAAGGGGTGAAAGAGGTTGAAGTATCGCCAAAGGAGAATAGTGGAACAACTAACCCAGCCCAATGCAAAGCTGAAATGGGTGCTGTCCTTACTTCTAAGTGTGTCACCAGCTCACTAAAATGTGACAAGCAGAAGGCGTGGAGATGACCATTTGACATTGTGCAAATGTGGGAGGCCAATCATCATTGCTAGTCGGTGTTCGCATTGTCAACATTCCAGTGCTGCAGACAGCACTTTGCTGGCCTGCCTGTGCACTCTAGAAAGTTCTAAGCACAAATGTGTAACAGCAGGAGAATCAAATAAGTCTCTTCAAACCAACCTCTCAGGTAATGGCCTCTGCTTGCTTGATTTACCTGTTCAGGACACTTGGCCTTTATTCCCATGGCCTAGAAGAATCCACCCAGCCCGAATGCCCAGAGGGGCTATACAGCTGGGAAATACATGTAGACAACAAAAAGAGGAAGTAAGAATGACTAAGTCTGCATGACTAATTGAATTTTATCATTTAATCACAAGCTTACCCAATCAATCACTTATGATATGATATGATAATATGTTTTCAGTTTTTTTCTCTTTGGTACTGGAAATTGAGCCCAGAGGCATTCTACCTCTGAGCTATACCCTCGTCCCTTTATAAAATTTTTGTTTTGAAACTAGGTTGCTGAAGCTGGTCTTGAACCTATGATCTTCCTATCTCAGCCTCCTTTCCCTGGGATTACAGGCAAACATCACCATGTCCCACTCTTTCCAGTTCTTTTCTTAACAGAAGACTGGAGAGACTCTTAATCCAGCATGACCAAAGAGTGGAGAGGTACAGCGTTGTACATGGAAAGAGAACAGAGTTTGAGGGCACTCCAAAGTGCCTGGCATCCAAAATGTGCCACTCATTTGTGCAACTGGAGCCATTTTATGTGGGATCACTAGACTTCAGTGCCCTCGTGTGTAAACCACATATAGCCTCAGATTTATTGTGAGAATTAAACGATAACATAGATACAGAGCATATAGCACATACCAGACACCTAATAACAATACCTACCTGCTTTATTCTTGCTTTTAATAGATTATTCTTTCTATTGCATGTCCTAAGACATCTGAATCTTTACTGAGTTATCCTCTACTATTCATGCCCCATGTTAACCTGGGTAGCAATGTTCTTTAATTTAGAATTCCTAATTTTATATGAAGAGAATTCTACTGTTAAACACGTGTCCCAGCTCTTATACTGAGGTCTCAGTCACTGTCTTTAGCATCTACCTACAGAGAGGGCTAGTGATATATGGCCATGAAGTTCCAGCTCAGTGGTGGCCCAAGTGGAGCCAGGGTGTCAGATGGGGATAAACAAAGGTCAACTTCCTGAGTTAGGGACAATCTGTAAGGTTGCTTCCAAGCCTGAGATAGTATGATTTTAAATCTTTCTCTGTTTATTGATCCAGACAGACTCACCAAAGTCAAGCTGACACCAGCAGCTGACTCACATTGAGCCATGGCTGGACTGTGATTAGTAGCTCTGGCCTTTGAGCCAGCATCTCAGAGCTGGAAGAGACCTTGAGCCCATCAAGAACACAGGCAACTCCCAGTGGGAATATCAGACCCATGCATGCAACATTTATTGAACCAATGAAACATCATGTTGACTTTTAAAATATCCCTTAATAATATTCAACTCCAATGGTTTTTACTTACGTTTATCTGACATCTACTCAGGAAAAATACATGCCCCTTGAGTTGTCTTCAAGGATAATCATTTCCTTCCCTAATTGGACATCACGAATGGGAAGCTCTGGGCAGGCTGTCCATCCCGGCACTTGCCTTAGCTGGGTGCCAGCCCATGTCAAATGTTTAGGCGGCCTGCCAGCTAGACTTGTGATTGGGAATGAAGAGTGGGAAACAGTGTGAAAGTGAACCAGGCAGAGGTCAGAGAGAAAAGGAGCTTGAGAATGCACACAGTTCAGTGGATAGCTGAGCAGGGGCAGCATCAGATCCTCCCACGGACAGGCACATGGAGGCGGTGAGAAAAGCGAGGGAGCAGTGATAACCAGAGAGGAGGAAGCGATGGAGACAGAGGACTGGGAGTGAACAGGAAGCAAAGAGAAAAGGAGGACACTGTTTTGTCAGGGCCCACTCAGTACCAGGTACCTTTGTCAAGGCTGAACCATGGATGCAGTGCCTCTGTGAGTATTATAGAAGGATATATATATATATATATATATATATATATATATATTTTTTTTTTTTTTTTTTTTTTTTGCCTTACTGAAGATGGAACCCAGGGGCATTTGACCTCCGAGCTATACCCTCAGCCCTATTTTTTATTCCTTATTTGGAAACAGGGTCCACTGAATTGCAAAGGGCCTCACTAAGTAGCTGAGGCAGTCCACGAACTGCAATCCTCCTGTCTCAGCCTCCCAAATGCTGGGATTACAAGTGTGCGCCACCACGCCTGGCTCGAGAGGAATTTGTTACAAGAATTAGGTCTGACATAATTGGGGGAGGAGCTCGGCAAGTCAAGATCTGAAAAGGGGTGTGGAAGGTCCTAGTAGTCACGGCTGGCCCTGGCATGTGTGAACAAAGTGGAGCTTATAGACAGCAAAGCCTGCTGTCATGGGCCCTTCTTGGGGAGGATGTGGACTCTGGTGGCTACTGCCTCTGGAAACTCACACTAGGCATTTGGAGGAGGGGCAGGGGGTCGATGTCGGTGAGCAGAGCTGGCTGGCAGTCACAGAGCAGGGCAGATGGGGACAGGCAGGAGCTGCCTGCATCTCTGTCGGCACCTCTCACCAACACTGTCCAGAAGAGCCCCTCGGCCAGGCTTTACTGCCGCCTCCTGTAGCCCATGCAACTTGACTTTAGGTCAACTCTAACCCACAGTTTTATGGGATAGGTAATAACCAGCATAACCAAGGTGGCGAGAGAACTCTTGATCAAGGAAAGATGGAAATGGTCTCAGATGTGTGTGTGTGTGGGGGGGGGGGGGTACTGGGGATGGAACCCAGGGGCTTTCTACCTCCAAACTACACCCCAGCCCTATTTTTTATGATTAATTTGGAAACAGGGTCTCACTAAGTTGCTGAGAGCCTCACAAAGTAGCTGAGGTGGGCTTCAAACCTGTGTGATCCTCCTGTCTCAGCTCCCAAGCGCTGGGATTACATCCCTGTGCCACCATGCCCGGCCTGGTCTCAGATTTTTGACATTAAATAAAAAAGTGGCTGGAAGCCAGCCGTGGTGGCTCACGCTTGTAATCCCCGAGCTTGGGAGGCGGAGACAGGAGGATCGCACAGGTTCGAAGTCAGCCCCGCGCTGGCTTAGGAGACTCTGTTTCCAAATAAAAATGTAAAAATAGGTCTGGGAGTGTATCCCGGAGGTAGAAGGGCTTCCAGGAACCCCAGTACCACCCCCCAAAAAAAAAAAGTGGCTGGAAGTGGTGGCGCACACCTGTAATCTCAATACTTGGGCGATTGAGACAAGAGGATTGCAGGTTTGAGGACAGCCTCAGCAATGCAGTGAGACTCCCAGCAACC
Organism: Muscardinus avellanarius; assembly: GCF_963383645.1. Lineage (NCBI taxonomy): Eukaryota > Metazoa > Chordata > Mammalia > Rodentia > Gliridae > Muscardinus > Muscardinus avellanarius. The sequence goes on from NC_137793.1 coordinate 78,549,084, forward strand.
TAGTGACACCCTGTTTCAAAACAAAAAAATAAAACCACTTTCTGGGTGGTGGCCTTACCCTAGCAGGTGTCTCACGTGGCACTCTGGGGTCACATTAATATAGCTCCTAAACCAGAAAAAAAAAAGATGGGTTTTCCTTATGTTTTGTTTAGAAAAATTCTTATTTTTTTCTCCTCTTGGATGAATTTCCAGACCAACTCAGGTGAGTTATAATGCTATTATTTTAAGCCAGGTCACATCCCCCCACCCCCACCCCTGTGGCCTGGAAGAAGAGGCCGCGGTCAGGGTACCCACCAGCAGCCTCCCCAGAACCAAACAGAAGAAGAAAAGAGCAGATTACCCAAGGAAATACTTTTCCAGAAGAAGGGAAAGAGGCCAAGAAAGTTGACAGCTGCTCACCTTGATGTCCCATGGACTGAATGAATTCATTCTCCTTCTCCTTTCCTCCTCCTCTTTCTACTCCTCCCCCTCCTCCTTCTCCCTCTCCTTCTCCTTCTCCTTCTCCTTTGGATTGAACTCAGGGCCATTCAACCTCCAAGCTATACCCACAGCTCTTTTTATAATTTAAAAAAATTTTTAAATAGGGTCTTGAACTTATAATTCTCCAGTCTCAGCCTTTCAACTATTGGGATTACAGGCATGAACAACCACACCTTGCTGAATTCATTCTTATTCTAACCCTCCCTCCCCCCACTTTTTACCATGTTATTGGTACCGTGACAACTTTCTTTTTTTTTTTTTTGTGGGTTTGGGGATAGAACCCAGGAGCATTCCCCCCACACACACACTTTTTACCATGTTATTGCTACTGTGACAACTTTGTGTGTGTGTGTGGGGGGGGGTTGGGGATGGAACCCAGGAGCATTTGACCTCCGAGCTACACCCTCTGCCCTATTTTTTATTCTTTATGTTTGAAACAGGATCTCACTAAGTTGCAGAGGGCTTCACTAAGTAGCTGAGGCTGTCTGCAAACCACAATCCTCCAGTCTCAGTCTCAGCATCCCAAATGCTGGGGTTACAAGTGTGCGCCAATACGTCTGGCTTAAAAGTAGTTCTTCTTCTTCTTCTTTTTTTTTTTTTTTTTTTGCGGGTCTGATGGAACCCAGGGGTATTCGACCTCCAAGCTACACCCCCTGCCCAATTTTTTATTCTTTATTTTGAAACAGGGTCTCACTGAGTTGCAGAGGGCCTCACTAAGTAGCTGAGGCTGTCCGTGAACTGCGATCCTCCAGTTTTAGCTTCCCGAACACTGGGATTACAAGCATGTGCCATCACACTTGGCTACTGTGACAACTTTCTTTTTTTTTTTTTTTTTTTTTTTTTGGTGGTACTGGGGTTCCTGGAAGCCCTTCTTCCTCTGGGCTACACTCCCAGACCTATTTTTTTATATTTTTGAAACAGGGTCTCTTACGCCAGCACGGCTGGCTTCGAACCTGCGCGATCCTCCTGTCTCCGCCTCCCAAGCGCGGGGATTACAAGCGTGCGCCACCACGCCCGGCTTACTGTGACAACTTTCTGATAACACTCAACTGATATTCCAAAGTGAGCTACCACAAAGAAGAAATACCTTTCTTTTTCCTTTTCTTTTTCTCTTTTTTGAGGGTCTGAGGATGGAACCCAAGAGCACTCTACCACCAAGCTACAACCCCTAACCCTATTTTTTTATTCTTTATTTTGAAACAGGATCTCACTGAGTTGCGAAGGGCCTCACTAAGTGCTGAGGCCGTCTATGAACTACGATCCTCCTGTCTCAGCCTCCCAAATGTTGGGATTACAAGCATACGCCACCACACCCAGCTGAAGGAATACTTTTTAAAGGGCGAAGAGCTGTGGGAATAGTCTAAGTCTCTCTCGAAGAGACAGAGAGATTGTACAATTTGCAAGAGGCCACTCAATTATTAAAAGGGAGAACTAGGACTCTCGGATAATATCCCTATGGCATGAATTGATACTCGGGTTCATAGAACTCTCTGGAGATTTGCGCTACTAGGAATCCCACTTCCAGGGCTTCATCAGATCAGATTATTTTCCTGGGCTAGAAAGAACAGACCAAGGCCAGAGTGATTTCTCTGAGGTTAAAGAATAAAAGCATGACTTAGAATCTAATAAAAACTTCAACAGCCAGGCAAAGAAAGATGGTTCATTGTGTGTCTGTGTGTGTGTGTGTGTGTGTGTGTGTGTGTGTGTGTGTGTGTGTGTTAGACTGTTGCTAGGTAAATGAAACAATATCACTGAAATTATATATATATATTTTCTCTAAAGAGGGGAAACCCTGGATGAGAATTTTGGGGTACCATGGAAAGTGTAGGCAATTTAACTGTTCTTTAGGTTGGGCTCTTAGTTATCTACTCTACCAAGTTTAAAATGTGCCTGTACTCTAAAGCCTTTTCAGTTAACAGAGCAATTTATTTCTCCTCTCTTCTTGGTCTTTTGTACTTTGTCAGAGGTCTCCACACCTGACAGGGCATCATGATCACCTGTGGAGTTTAAAAAGGACCAAGACCACCTGTGCTTCTCCTCCATTTCAGGCTCCTTAGAGGGATCTGGTGCACAGGGAGGGTCGCAAACATCTCCTTGTGCTGCAAAACGCGCTGTCTTTCAAAGAGGTCTGTGTGCCTTATCTTGCCTGATGCCCCATAACCTGTGGGAGCAAGGCAAGCCTGAGAAAATGAAGATACCGCAATGAAATGGTGTTCTTAAGGCCAGACAACTTGCAAGGTATGGAAGGAATCGGGTAATCCTAGCCTTTTGGATTCTTTTGCTTCTTATCCACTCAAAAAGGGCACCTGGGACCCTCTGGGGAGGGGTAGCAGGTAAAAGAGGCACAACCAATAAGTATAGGCTCACTTTTGTTTATCAATGATTAAGCTCATATTCTTAGGCAATATTTATTTTTTTTAATTTTTTATTGAACATAAATGGTATACATTTAAACTGTACTTGGTGCCCTCTTCCCCCACCCCCGCCCCTGTTTTCCCTTCCCCCCTTTCACCACTGATTGTCCAGGTAACCATGCTTAGGCAATATTTAGAAATTAGCATTTCCCACAGGCAGCGCCCTACCTACCATGTGTCATCTGTACATTCTCTCCTTGTTTAAGGCACCCTTTTTTTTTTCTGTTCTGGTAATCACTGTCCTGTGACCTTTAAAAAGTTGCAGGAACTCACTGTTCTTTAGTTTCCTTATTTATGTGATGAGAGTGTTGGACTTGGGTTATCTCTTTCTTTCTTTCTTTCTTTCTTTCTTTCTTTCTTTTTTTCAGTACTGGGTATGGAAACCAGGGGCATTCTACCTCCAAGTGACACCCCCAGCCCTATTTTTTTATTCTTTATTTTGAAACAGGGTCTCACTGAGTTGCAAAGGGCCTCACTAAGTAGTAACTGAGGCTGTTTGTGAACCACAATCCTCCTGTCTCAGCTTCCCAAATGCTGGGATTACAAGCGTGCACTTCCATGCCCAGCTGGACTTGGGTTCTTTCTGTTCTTTGTTTCTTCTTTTTCTTTTGGTATTGGGGATTAAACCCTGGGGCATTCTACTCTACTTCCAAGCTACACCCCTAGTCTTTTTTTATTTTTTATTTTTAAACAGGTTCTCTCTAAATTGCTAAGGGTTTTGCTAAATTGCTGAAGGGAGTCCTTGAACCTGCAATCCTCCAATCTCAGCCTCCCAACTACTGAGGTTATAGGTGTGCACCACCATGCATAGCGAGTCCTTTCTGTTCTTATTCTAGATTATTACATCTATTATGTGATGAGCCCTTGGATGTTATACAATTGCACCGTCTTCAACAGAGCCCACCTTTTTTTTTTTTCCCTTTTTCTTTCGTCTTTGTGTAATACTGGGGATTGAATCCAAGGCCATTCTACCTTGAAGCTATGCCCCCAGCTCTATTTTGTTTGTTTGTTTGTTTGTTTGTTTGTAAACATGGTCTCACTAAGTTACTGAGTGCCTCACTATGTTGCTGAGGCTGTCCTCAAACCTGTAAGTTCCCTATCCCAGACTCCTGAGTACTAAGATTACAGGCATGGGCCACCACCCCTGGCTTCTGCTTTCTTAGTATCGGTTGATACCTTGCCCGTTGGACAAAGCCTTTTAATGTTGTAGTGTGGTCTAAGAAAAAGCTTAAAATGTGATGATCCTTATCTCATTCAAATGAAAAATGAAAATGACTGACATCAAAGGGAGGGGGGAGTTCACAGAAAAGGAAACAAGGAGGCTGCAAACCCATGAAGAGGCGTGAGGGCCAGGGGGCTGGGCTCACAAAGAAGAGTGGCGGCAGCATCAGATGTGGCTGATTTATTCCAGGTTCACCTCAGGTGGGTAGGCCCTAGATGGATTCTTGGGTAAAAGTTCGCCTCTAGTCCCTTATCTCCCCCCTGCCCTTCCGGAAGGCCATGAAATCCTTTTCTACTACTTTAAGCCCAGTGAGCATGATATTGACACGGATGTCCTAAATGAAAAAAAGATATGGATCCTTGCCTGGCTGTGGATCCTTGCCTGGCATGGCTACAGGAATTGGAAGGAGGGACCTGGAAGATAAAAAGGGAACACAAAGAGAGATACAAACTCCTAAGAATAGCATCTGAAGGTGAAAGCTCCTGCGGAGAGGGGTGTTGAACCATGAACAGGGCAGTAAAAAGGGTTGTGTCCAGAGCAAGAGGGGCTTGGAAAATAGCACAGTGTTCGCAAATAACGAGCCAGAGAAGCCCTTCAGCTCCAAAGTGCTTGCTCTTTCCCCACCATTAGGGATGAGGGTGAGCCTCTGAATGGCCAGGCTGAGTGCAAGGCCCGGCACACAGTAGGTGTACAGTCAAAGTGTGCTCAGTGAATGAAGAATGAATAGGAGGAGGAGAGGGGTGAATGTTCTTCAAGATGAGCAGGGAGCCCAACATGGCTGGAAAGGGTCTAAGAGGAGAGTCTGCGCTGTCAGTTCCCTAGGAGACAGACTCCCATAGAGACTGTGTGCAGGGAGTTTGTTGAGAAGTGGCCTTGGGACCACACTTGCTAAAGAGTGAAGGTAGTAGAATGAGCAAAGGGATGAATTGAACTTCGATGCAGATGCAACAGAGGCCCCAGGGCAGCCCTCTACAATGGCTCTTCAGAATCAACCCACATACAACAAGGGGCCTGGATCTTCATAAGTCTTTGTCAGCTAGACACTGGACACAGGTTTCCTCCCTGGAGAGGACATAAACTTATTCTACCTGTGACTATCAGCAGCCAGCACTTTGACAGCGACTGACTCCATCTCAAAGAGGGGGTGTGTGGGCCCCACAGCACCACCATACCTACTGCCGTGATGACTCCAATCTCCACGCTTTGCAGATGAGTCCAGGGATGAAATCATACAGCTGGTTAATAGCAGAGCCAATGATTTTCAAATAATTATCAGGTACTCTCATAGCCATAAGGTACTTGGCATTCAGTACAGAATTTGAATATGGATGAGAAAGAAAAATAGAGTTTAGATCAATGGTTCCCCAACCAAGCTGCCATTAGAACTGTATGGGAGGCTGTTAAAACACAGACACCTGAGCCAGTCATGGCGGCCCATGCTTGTAATCCTAGCACTTACTTGGGAGGCTGAAACAGGAAGATCACAGGTTTGCAGACAGTCTCTGAAATTTAATGATACCCTCAGCAATTTAGTTTCAAAATAAGAAATCAAATAAAATAGGGCTGGAGGTATAGCTCAAAGGTAAAATACCCTTGGGTTCAATTCCCAGTACTACATATGCACACACACAGTGAAACAGTATTGCTGAATGATGTTAATCTAGGAGATCTCAGGGAGTCCATCAAGACTTTGAATAAAAATTCAAAATTCTTATCAACCTGAAAACATTAATAAACATTAATATAATGTATATTTCATGAAGAAAACCCCCAAAGTGGAAGCAGTTGGTAATACTTGGGATACACAAGTCAAGATAACAATGGATTTCAACAGGCACCTTGATGTTGTAGATTTATATTAATTGACAATGAAAGTTGTTCATGGTATCTTCAATGACAACAGGGAGACAGTGGGGAATAGTAACTTAATGCACAGACTCTGGATCCTATTGACTTGTGTGAGTTCAATCCCAGCCCCATCACTTACTTGCTGCAGGACCCTGGGCAAGTTCCTTGGTTCTCTGTATCTCAGGTTCCTCATCTGTAGAACGGGATTATTGTATTATTGTATGGTTAATGTGAGTTAAGATGTATAACAATTAGAACTGTGCCTAGCATGTACTATACACTGTGTAAGTATTTGCTGTTATATATATTTGTGTTGGTAATCAATCGCTGTTGGAACAAATGTTTCTAAAATTCAGTGGATTTATATGATAATGTATGATTTCTCATGATTTTGTGTATCCTTTCTGCATCACTTTGTACCAGCAGGGGTCCTGGGGCAGCTGCAGAGTCTAAAGGGACCTCGCATGCGCACAGGGCTGACGTTTGGTGCTGTCACCATCTGGAGCTCTGTCAACGTTCTCAGTCTGCACTTTGGTCCCTCTCTGTGTGGGCTCCCCATATGGCCGCTGAGCTTCCTCACTGAGGGTCTGGGTTCCAAGGATTCCCTTCTCAGAGATGAAGGCAGAAGCTGAGATCACTGAAAGCCCGATACATTTGGAATTACCCAAGGTTACTTCCACTATAGTCTATTGAAACATGTCTCGGGCCTAGCCCAGATAGAAGGGGAATGGAAATAAAGTCCACCTTTATTTTTTTTATTTTTTTGGTGCTGGGTTGAAACCAGAGGCATTCTACCTCTGAGCTACATCCCCAGTCCTATTTACTTCTTATTTTGAAACGGGGTCTCACTAAATTGCAGAGGACCTCACTAAGTAGCTGAGGCAGCTGAGAACCTGTGATCCTCCTGTTTCAGCCTCCCAAGTACTAGGATTACAAGTGTGCACCACCATGGTCAGCTTAGAACTCACGTTTAAATCAGAGGAGTAGCCTGGTGTGGTGGCACATGCTTGTAATCCCCGTGCTTGGGAGGCTGAGACAGGAGGATCGCGCAGGTTCGAAGCCAGCCTCAGCTACTTAGTGATGCTCTCAGTAACTTAGTGAGACCCTATTTCCAAATAAAGTATAAAATAGGTCTGAGAGTATAGCCTGGGGATAGAAAGTTCCTGGGTTCCACCCCAGTACCACCAAAAAATAAATATAAATAAAATTGAAAAAAATCAGAAGAGTGGCAAAGGATTAGTAATCATGTTTAATTTGCCACAAAGTTTAATATCACTCTTAAAAAAGTGTGTGTGTGTGTGTGTGTGTGTGTGTGTGTGTGTGTGTGTGTGTGTGTACAATGCCAGGAAGACTATATACTAAAATGTTAACTATACTTTTTTGTGTGTGATACTGAGGATTGAGCCCAGAGGCATTTTGCCTTGGAGCCACACCTCCATCCCTTCTTTATGTTTGTTTTTTAAAGAGAGTCTCACTAGATTGATGAAAGTCTCACTACTTGATGATGCTATCCTGCAATCGTCTTTTCTCAGCCTCCCTAGTGCTTGAATTACAAGTATGTGCCACCACATCCAGCTTCTATAGTTATTTTAAGAGGTAAAGTAATGTACTTTTTGTTCTCTTATTTATCCTCATATATTTTGTTTTCTTCCCCCTGGATTTCCCATAATAAATATATATTACATTTATAATAAGAAAAGGTAATTTTCTTATTTTGAAAAAAAAATGAAGAAATTAAAACTTTTTAGGAGCCAGCATTTTATTAGTTCTACAAAAAGAAAAAAAGGGGGGGAAAGCTCAAATTTCTCCAATATTATTACACCAGCTAGATCTAGAACAAAGAAGAAAGGAAGAAAACAAAGAAGTATCTACTCCCACCCACTCACCATGAGACCACACCAGAGTGTTATGTATGTTGCTGGATTCTTTCTTTTTTTTTTTTTTTTTGGTGGAACTGGGGATTGAGCCCAGGGACATTCTATCTCTGAGCTACACTCCCAGCTCTATTTTTTTAAATTCTTTATTTTGAAACAGGGTCTCACTAAAGTTGCAGAGGGCCTCACTAAGTAGCTGAGGATGGTTGCAAACCTGCGATCCTTCTGTCTCAGCCTCCCATGTCCTCCCATGTCCACGTCCCAAGTGTGGGCCACCATACCCAAAGATTCATAAAGAAAAAGAACATATCAAGGCAAAAATGGGAAGAAAATGGGGTTATAAACTGTCCCATGTGGAGGACTTAAGGACGCTTGGGTTAAAAAGAAGGAAGTTTGATAGGATGAGCATGGCCTTCACTCCACGCCAAGTAGGGCTGCCAAGGGGAAGAGCAGCCGTGCTGGTCCCTACAGACCTGGGGACGCTGAATGGAAGGAACACAGAGGCAGATGTGACATTCTTCATGCAAATAACTCTCTAAATTGCCAAAGAACAGAGTTGGAGCGAGCTTCCCAGGAAGGCTACATGCTTTCTGTTCAACTCTAAACCCAGTGGCTGTCCTTGTCTCAGGGGTCCTGGCGAGCAGAACTGCACCCTGCGGAGGTGACTGGCCTAGAACACCAACCAAGTCCCTTCCAAACTCCAGGCTCTATGTACTACTGTTGGCTTATGTGGAAGCAGAAATAAAACACCTGGTCATTTGTTTGGGAAACTTCAACATTATCCTGGTTAAAGGCAGTGATCCGAAGTAGATTAGTTCTTACGATTCCTTTTATGGGTCTGTAAATGGATACTTCCCTTCCTGTGAACACCTAATGAATCGACAAATATTATCAGGTGAACGCTGAACTGGGCAGTGTCCTGGGTGTTCAGGCTTACGCTTTGAGAGGAGAGACATCGTCACCACACAAATGCAACACTCCTAAACAGTCACTGGGGATGTGTACTTGTGGGGTGGCAAGGAACCAAAGAATAGATGACTGACTGTAATAGCAAGGAAAGCTCAGAGGATGTGGGGATGGGAGTTTGAGGTTGTAACTAAGAGATGAAAGACGAAGGGGAGGGAGGCAGAGGAAGTGAGACCTAGCCCCACATCTCTGTGTTATGGGGCTAGCTTCACTAGAGGAAAGAGAGCTGTGGGCAAATCTCCAGGGTTAGGTGTTCCTAAAAATAAACCATTGTGTATTTGTGGTTCTGGAAATTGAATCCATGGGTGCTCTATACTGAGCTATATCCCCCGTCCTATTTTATTTTTTAATTTTTTTGTGTGATACTGGGGTTTGACCCTAGAGGCATTCTACCTTCGAGCTACACACAGCCATGATGATGATGGTGATGGTGATGGTGATGGTGATGGTGATGGTGATGGTGATGGTGATGGTGATGGTGATGATGATGATGATGGTGATGATGATGATTCAACCCAAAGGCATTCTGCCTCTGAACTAAACCCCAAGCCCTCCCTATTTTTTTTCCCCTGTACTGGAGATAGAACTCAGGGGGCATTCTACCTCTGAGCAACACTCCAGCCCCATTTTTTATACTTTATTTTGAAACAAGGTTTCACTAAATATCAGAGGGCCCAACTAAGAATCTGAGGCTGTGCATGAACCCATGATCCTCTTGTGTCAGCCTCCCAAGTGCTGAGATTACAAACGTGTGCCACCAAACCCAGCCTACTATTTTATTTTTATTTTGAAACAGGGTCTAACTAGGCTTATGAAAGTCTCATACTTGCTGAAATTATCCTTGAACCTACCATCCTCCTGTCTCAACCTCCCAAGTACTGGTATTACAACCATATGCCACCACACCCAGTTTATTTTTTATACTTATTATTTATTTATTTATTTTGGTGGTACTGGGGTTCCTGGAAACCCTTCTACTTCTGGGCTACACTCCAAGACCTATTTTTATACTTCTTTATTTGGAAACAGGGTCTCCTAAGCCAGCACGCGTGACTGGCTTTGAACCTGCGCGATCCTCCTGTCTCCGCCTCCCAAGCGCGGGGATTACAAGCGTGCGCCACCACGCCCGGCAGTTTATTTTTTACTTTTTAAACAGGGCATAAGTTGCTGAGGGCCTCTCTAAGTTTCTGAGGCTGGCCTCCAACCTGCGATATCCTGCATCAGCCTCCCAAGTGATGGGATTACAGGCACCCCCTATTTTACTTTTTATTTTGAAACAGAGTCTTGCTATATTGCCGAGCATCTTGCTAAGTTGCCAAGGCTGGCCTTGAACTTACCATCCTCCTGTCTCAGCATCCCAAGTATTGGTATTATAGGTGTGTGCCATCACACCCAGCAATCATATTATATTTTTTGACTAATATAATAATTGCAATAACCTGCATGTACTGAGGTCTCCCTACTATGCTGCTTTTCATATACTAACTTATCAAAGGAGTTCAATGACCATACAAAGCAATGATTATTATCTCCAGGGACCAGGGTCCAGAGATATGAAGAACTATGGCTTATGTCTTTTTGGGGTGCCTGCCAAACTCATGAGAGCCCTCATAACTGCCCTTTGCCCGCGGTGACACCTTCCAGCAGCCATCTGCCCACACGACCCTTGCCCTCTTCCTTGGCTGAGTCAGAGTCCCTCCCCCAGAGTGGGCCTATCTGGAGATGTGTTAAAAACCCAGGCTTTTCATGGGATGGGAGTTACACTATGGAAACACCGTAGATGGCATATTCTGCTATGTTGAGACAGAGAGGGAGAGGGAGCCAGAGGGAGAGAGGAAGCAGATGCCAGAAAGAAGCAAACTTAAGGAGGGGTGCCACTTGGCTTCTTGGGGTCGGTCCTATATTGTTATAGTAATTGATCTTTTTCATTTTCACTAGCTTGAGTGTCTATGATTTGCAACCAAGAAGTTCTTACTAAGACAAGTGTTTGATCCATCGGTTAAATTAGGGGGCAGGCTTCTGACTCAAATTTGTCTACCTACAGAATTATCCAGCAGGACCTCCCAACTCTTTTCTGTCTGGACCAGAGTGAGAGTCTTAGAGTAACATTTCCTAAAAAGAGATCGATCGGGTAGGAACCTTGTGTTCTTCAGCAAAGTGAAACCTGATATCCAGCTGCTCTGATGAGGGTGGAGGCTGACCAGCAGCCATGGAACTTGTTTATGGGGTCCAGTAGGTCCCCGTCACCACATTCTTCTAGAACAATGGTGTCTTTCCTCCAACACTGTTGCTTTCCAGGTTTAGTGACATGCCACAGAAGCAGTTCCTCTGGCAGCTGGCCCCGTGTAGATCCTGCCCCTGCCCTGTATACACCTGCCCCTTTTCCCAAACCTCTTGGCCTCTGACCACAGCCTCCTGCCTGGTCAGCATCACTGCAGACCTTGTACCTATGTCTTTGATAGTCCTGATGACACAATCCCGCTTGTATTTGTTTTGCTGTCTGTCAGGTTCAGGAAGGGCTTGGAGACAGACCAATGGTTCAAGCAGGAGGGAGTTCATTCAGTGATGCAGGAATGGGGTCTGAACAGACCTTAGTCCACCCACTGTTGGGTTAATGTAGCCTTTATAGAAAAATACTGGGACAAGGTCAGCTAGCAGTTATGCAAGGATGGGGGTGGTAGTGATGAGGGGAAGCAATCATTGTTTCTGGAACATTCGAAGGTTAGAAAACAAGACACTGTGGTATGTGGATGGGGTGGTCCTGTCAAGGTAGTGATGGTCTGTGGGCAGGATGTTCCATCAAGGCTGTGAGGAGGCTCAAATGGGTCAAGCATGAGGGGGTGAGAGAAGAGGAGACCCCGGAGGCCAGGGTCTGTGTTCTATTGGTTTTGTATTGCTAGTCCCTGTTGTTGTGAGTAGCGCGTAGTTGAGACTTGATAGATGTCTGTGGACTAATTGATTAGGTGATGGAATGAATGAAATTAGCTAACTTCCTTCCCAGCTTCACTACATCCATTGTCCCTCTGCTCTAACACATCAAATGTACCATTTTTCTTTACTAATGTTTTATTTAGGACACTTTCTTATCTGTTTTCATCTCATCCTCCTGAAAAACTGTAAAGCATGGGCCCCCTACCCTTTTCATACCTAGCACAGGGCATTGCAATTTTCTTTTTCTTTCTTTCCTTCTTCCTTTTTTTTTTTTTCTTGCAGTACTGGGGATGGAACCCATGGTCATTCTACCTCCAAGCTATACCTCCAGCACTAATTTTTATTCTTCTTTTTGAAACAGGGTCTCACTGAGTTGCAAAGGGCCTCGCTAAGTAGCTGAGGCTGTCCACGAACCACGATCCTTCTGTCTCAGCCTCCCAAATGCTAGGATTACAAGCTTGCGCCACCACGCCCCAGCTTGCATTTTCCAGTTCATAGGTTTGTGTGCTTTTTGTGTGTTTACTCTGCAGATCTCAAACTAATACTAATTCGCATACTTATTATTCTGCAGGGAATTTTCAGATAGTGGTTTCTCCCTCCTCTCCTCATGGCTGGCCCCCTCTTGCCAGTGGACATAGTTCAATACAGGGCTTTAGAGTCAACATAAGTAACCTTTGGCTTGGGCAATCCAAACAGGAATTTACCCAAACATCTAGGAATAGAGACATCTATTTATTTATCCTGATTAAACTTGGGGAGATTTACCACATCACATTCCTATACTTTCTGATTTGCCAGAAGAGAACAGACAAACACAGAAGTGGCCACTGGGAGTTCAGCGGTGTCGCCCACTGGCAGCCAGGTAGCGGTGGTGGCACGTGGGTGACCTCCCGGGGGCACACCACTGCACCTCGTGCACACCCCACCCTTACCCATTGGAGCTCTCATAGGCCACATTTCCTTCCCGCTCTAAGGCAGAGAGAGTGACTATGAGGAAGTGTGACGAGGCTCTTAGAGAAAAGAGGGGTGAGAAGAGGAGAGCCATCCAGGAGAGGCCTTGAGTGAGAAGAAGGCCATGCAGGGGAAGCACAGGTCATGCATTTCACGGTGTTCAGCGCACCGCCTCCCGGTGGTGGTTCCATCAAGTTGCCTGGCAACCCTGGATGCTACATGGCTGCTGCCACCTGTGCTCTCTAGACTCTAACCTCCCTCTCTGGGCAGCAGCAGCTCCCTCTGCCAGCCTGAATCACACCCTCTTCTCTAGATGAGCCAGGACAGTCCCTGGAGGGGAACAAACAAATAAATAATCCACAGGGAGGAGACTGACATATAAGTGGCTACTTTATGCTAGGTGCTGGGCTAGGCCTTCTCTCTCCTTCTGTCCTTCCTTCCTCCTATCCCTCTCTACTTCCCTTCCTTCCTTCTTTCCTTCCTTCTCTCCTTCCTTCTTTCCTCCCTTCCATCCCTCCCTACTTCCCTTCCTTCTTTTCTTCCTTATTTCTCTTTTTTCTTCCTTCCTTCTTAAAGAGCATAATCATAAAAATTTTATATATCCTAAATTTATAGTAACAGGATCCTCACTATTGTTTTTCTTTTCCATGTCTTGTTTGCTAGAGATTGTTTAAAGCTCAGTTCCTCACTGTTTCAGCAAGATGTTGTAAAATTAATGGACTATTATCCAGACTTTAAAAAGAAAAAAGATCCTGTGGCTTGCAACATCACGGATGAACTAGAAGGCACTATGCTAAGTGAAATAAGCCAGATACAGGAAGACAAATACTGCATGGTCTCACTGATGTGGAATCGGCAAAAGTCAAGCTCATAGAACCAGAGAGGAGACATGCAGCCACCAGTGGTTAGGACATGGGGGAAACGAATAGCTATTGATCTCAGGGTACTAACTTATAGCTCTAAAATGAGTAAGTTCTATACACCTAAAGTACAGTATAGTCATTGTAGCCAATAATAATGTTTTTTGCTAAGATAATAGTTCTTAAGTGTTCTCAACACACACATGTAACTAGGTTGAAACTTGAAATTAGCTTAGAGTGTAGATCTTAAATGTTCTACACACACACACACACACACACACACACACACACACACACACACAGGCACATACACATACACACACAAAAGTAACTATGGGAAGAGAAAGATAATGTTAATTAGCCTGGTTGTAGTAATCATTTCACAATGTATGCATATATAAAAACATCATGATGTAGCCAGGTGTGGTAGTGCATGCTTGTAATCCCCGCGCTTGGGAGGCTGAGACAGGATGATCTCGTTCAGGTTAGAAGCCAGCCGCACTGGTTTAGGAGAGCCTGTTTCCAAATAAAATAGGTCTGGGAGTGTAGCCCAGAAGTAGAAGAGTTTCCAGGAACCCCAGTACCACCAAAAACACACACACAAAAAAAAAGAAAGAAAAGAAATCATGATGTCTTGAATATATACAATTATTATTTGTCAATTATAACTCAATAAAGCTAAAAAGAGAAATTAAAGTCTAAATCCCCCCTTCACATTGAATTTTAATGGGTAATAAGTACATAGCCAATACTGAAAAAAAATGGAAAATAAAAATATTGCCCTAATCTTTTTGTGTGTATGTGGTACTAGAGATTGAACCCAGAGGTATCCTACCTCTGAGTTATATAACATAAAGGTTTGAGATTAAGCTGGGCATAGTGGCTCATGCCTCTAATCCCAGTACTTGGGATGCTAAACAGGAAGATCACAAGTTTGCAACCAGCTTCAGCAATATAGCAATGCCTTCACAATTAGCGAGACCCTGCTTCAAAATTTAAAAAATTAAATAGGGGTGTGGTATAGCTCAGAAATAGAATGGCCCTGGGTTCAACCCTCAGTAACACACACACACACACACACACACACACACACACACACACACTAAGCTAATTAATTAATTAAGACTTGAGGTTAAAAATGTGGGGATAATAAAGTTCTAATTATTTGCCAAAATTGATTTTCTTTAAGCTGAGTGTGGTGGCGCATGCTTGTAATCTCAGTACTTTGAAGGCTGAGAAGGGGGTAACTGTTTGAGTACAGCCTCACCTGATAGTGAGGCCTTCTGCAACTTAGTGAGACCTTGTTTCAAAATAAAGAATAAAAAATAGAAGCCGGGCATGGTGGCGCACGCTTGTATTCCCAGCATTTAGGAGGCTGAGACTGGAGGATCACGATTCGATGACAGCCTCAGCTACCTTGAGAGGCCCTCTGCAACTTAGTGAGACCCGTTTCAAAATAAAGAATAATAAAAAAAAAAAATAGGGCAGGGAATGTATCTTGGAGGTACAATGCCCCTGGTTTCATCCTCAGACCCGCAAAAAAAAAATAAAAATAAAAATAAAAAAATAGGGTTAGGGGTATAGCTCGGAGGTACAATGCCCCTGGGTTTCATCCCCAATATGGGGGGGGGGCAAACCTATTCTCTTTTTTATCTTCACATTCCCAGCCTTCTTTGCAAATAAGTATGGCTAAGTGGCTAATATGCTATGTGCATTCTCAGCTACATCTTGCAAACTGGGTGTGTCTTTTCCCTACTATCTTCCCCTTGCCCACATCATGGGACCCAAACATGGCAGTGACTCAGCCTTGAATTTGCAGTCATCAAAATCTACAGGATGGAGGAGCAGCAAGATGGAAGCAACTTGGAACACAGCCACTCAATCCGGAAAAGCTCATCCCGACCGTTACATGAGAAAGAACTAAACATCTAGCTTCCTTAAGGTATGGGATTATTGATAGGTCTGTATTACAGTGATCTGATCTAATTTACCTTAACGAATATAGAAACTGATACAGAAATGGTATTGCTGCTTTGGTACCCTAAAATTTCTGGCATTGTCTCAGCAGTTGGGAAATAAGGAAATTGATACTATAGATTGGCAAGCTGGTCTCTTCATGCTGAGGGGGAAAAAAAAAAAAAAGGAGAGAGGGCAAAATAGTCATCTGCAGTAACTTGAAGGATAGCCTGTTTGCCTATTATGCCCTAAGCTCAGAAAAGTAGTTGCATAAAACCACATTTTTGGTGTGCAATAGCTGCTGCTTCTTTTCTTGCTTATTTTGGCAAAGTATTACAAGAAAGAGTACAAGTAAAAATTGGCCAGATTGCATAGTCTCCAGAATTGTGAAAAATTAGGTTTTTTGTTTGTTTGTTTTGTTTGTTTGTTTGGGGTACTGGAGGCTGAACCCAGAGGTGTTCTACCTTCAAGCTATGCTCCAGTTCTTCTTATTTTGAAACAGGGCTCCACTAAATTGCTGAGGCTGGCCTTGGGCCTGTGGTCCTCCTGTCTCAGCTTCTCAAGTACTGGGATTACCAGTGTGTGCCACCATGTACACACTGAAATGTAGATGAAAATGTAGATCTTTACAGAGTTAAAAAGGCAATTACTTCCGGGCGTGGTGGCACACTCTTGTAATCCCAGCACTTGGGAGGCTGAGACAGGAGGATCGCATAGGTTCAAAGCCAGCCTCAGCTACTTAGTGAGGCCCTCAGCAACTTAGTGAGACCCTGTTTCCAAATAAAGTTTAAAATAGGTCTGGGAGTATAGCCTAGAGGTAGAAAAGCCCCTGGGTTCTACTCTCAGTAACACACACACACACACACACACACACACACACACACACACAAGGCAATTACTTCTGTACCCCAAACAAGAAGAGGTCAACTACAGTAGTTCAAAACATTTTTCAAAGGGTCATTAAAATTTCTCAACCAAAGAGAGCCAGATAAAGATGAGACCAAAAGTCTAATAATTTGCATGGAAGCCTTTTGTTTCAGAGGGACTTGAGGCAGCCTATTACCATGAGAGAATCATTGGTTGACAAAGGCAACAAAGAAATAAAGCAGCTTCAATAACTTTATCTAAAAGGAAACTTTGGAAGTGCCAGCTAGTTCATGGAACTGATCGAAACTGCCTTGTTTTTCCAGGGATTGTAGTTCCAAAGAAATTATGTATCAGCAATAAAAAATTCTCAAAGTTAAGTATTAAAGAAGCCTGTGGCCCCACCCATATCCCTATCACCAGAAAACAGGCTATGAAATCTGCATTAGAAAATTGTGCAGGGACTTCCGGGAAGATGGCGACTGAGAAAAGCGGGGCTTAAGAGCCCCGCTAACAACAAATCCCCATTACCACAAAATCAGCGCCTTTCAAAGCCAGAAAACAACATCACCAGAGAAACAAAAAAAATCACCAGGCTGCAGAGAGAAAGCGGACTGAGAACAGAGCCACAGAGGAGATCCTCACGCCCGAGGACGCGGCTTCACGCCCGAGAACGCGGCAGCAGTGCCATACTGCCGGCGGCACCGGCGAATTCACGGGACGGCCACAGCAAGCCGAGGGGAGCCGCTGCGGAACAGCTAGGCGGGATTTCTCGGCGCACAGGGCATCTAAAGCTCCCAGTGGCTGAGCTCAGCACACGCTGCAGGGATTCAGAGTGGAAATCAAAACCAAGAAAAAAAAACGCCAGCCCCATAGCCGAGGGCATAGCAGCGGCGCCATATTGCCACCAGCGGCAGCAGCAGCGAATTCACCGAATTCAGTACAGCTACATCTGCGTACTCAAGAACAGTGAGTCAAATTGCGGGCCACAGCGGAGAAATCCCAGTACTGTACTCACTGGGACTTGACCCAGTGGGAGAGGGGCGGTGGCAGTGATATCACACCATAGGAGAACGTGCAACCTGGCACCCCCCATAGTCTAAAGCAGCCTCTATCGACTCTCTGGGTCGGAGACTCTGTGATACAACCCAGTAAAGGAGTAGTGGGGTCTGAGATACTACTAACTCGAGATCCAGAGCACCTTAAGTGAAGTCATAGTGACCCAAGGGAAGAACCCAGAGAAGGCACAAACTTCCGAAATCATGGGAAAGAGGAATAATACTGGAGCAATGAATGCTCACAACCCCACAACATCAGAACCCGATAAAACAGAAAATCAGAGATTTCTAGAAGATCAAATCAGGAAAATAACGGTAGAAATAATAGAGGTGCTTCGAAAAGAACTCAGAGAGAGCCAAAAAGAGATAAAGGATGCAATTAATGAAGTAAAGGCCTCAATTCAAAGCACAAACAACCGATTAGAACACATGGAGAACAGAATCTCGCTCTTAGAAGATGATCATTCCAAAAATGAACGCATAGTTTCTAATCTAGGAAAAAATATCCGACAGCAGGAATCTGATATTGAAGTAATATGGGCCCATTTTAAGAGAGCTAACCTAAGAATAATTGGAATAGAGGAGGGAAAAGAAAGTGATACTAAAGGGATCAACAATCTCTTCAAGGAAGTAATAGCAGAAAATTTTCCAGACATAGAGCAAGAGGTCGATACGCAGGTCCAGGAAACGTATAGAACTCCCTTTAGACAGGATCGGAGAAGAGGATCCCCACGCCACATAATTGTCAAAATGACCAATGTGGAAGCCAAGCACAGAATCTTAAAGGCAACAAAAGCAAAGGGCCAAGTGACATTCAGAGGTAAACCAATTAGAATCACTCCAGACTTCCCAAACCAAGTTATGAGAGCCAGAAGGGCTTGGAGTAACATATTCCCAATTCTGAAAGAAAACAACTTCCAGCCAAAAATTTCCTACCCAGCAAAACTTTCTATCAAATTAGATGGAGAAATAAGAAGCTTCCATGACAAACAGAAACTGAAGGAATTTATGTCTTCAAAACCAGCACTAGAGAAAATACTCAAAGAGATTAACTACAAAGAAGAAATAGGTAACACACATCAGAACTAGAGAAACAAGATTTTCCATCCAACAGACAACTAAGATTGGTTATCTGTGGAGATTCATTATTTATGTTAGTCTTTTACCTATCTGTAAAGGGTATTGTTTGCCTTTATTGTTGTTAATTTTTAGGATTTCTAGTTGGAATATTAATATACCTTCAGATATAGCATTTGGAAATATTTTATCCCATTCTATTAGTAACTGTTAACTCTGTTTATATTGTCTTTGGATATACAATATGTTTTTTATTTTTTAGGGAGTTTGTATACTCTTCTGTTGCCTGTGCCATTGAAATCATAACCAAGAAATCACTGCCAATTTCAATGTTGTGAGGTTTTATGACCCAGATTTTCTCCTAAAAGTTTATAGTCTTAAGATTTATATTTAGGTCTTTTATCTATTTTGATTTAATATTTGTATATGGGATTAGGTAAGGGTCCAATTTTATTCTTTTCCATGTAATTATTATTTTTCAACAATATTTAGTTAAAAGATTATTATTCCCACCACCAAATGTTCGTGGAAACCTTGTCAAAAATAACTTGACAATATAGGGAAGAATTTAGCTCTAGGCTTTTATTTAACTCCAGTGGTTTATATATCTGCCTTTAGAATAGTACTACACTGTTTCAATTATTGTAGCTTTATATGGTTTGAAATCAGAAAATATACATCTTCTAGCTTTGTTCTTTTTCAAGATCGTTGTGGGTACCTAGAGTCCATATTCCATATTAGGATAGATTTTTTTTCTGAAAAATAAATATATAAATATATGATAGTTTCACCTAAAAAATAGAAAAAATAGATTCTCTGGTAAGAAAGAAAGCAAAAAGAAATATTGAAATGTTATCTTTAAGTCATCAAAAGCTTGGTATCAGACAAATGAAACTGTTATGTGAGATTATCATTTTTAATTTTTGATAAATTGCTATAATACTAGATGTCAATCACTAAGCCAAGCATGGGAGGGAGGGATAGGGAGAGAATGGGGTGGGGATCGGGTGGGGACTGACTGTGCAATGTGTGCATGTATGTCTACAAAAGTATGTATCCCACTATGATGTATGAATACAGTGCACCAATTAAAAATAAAAAAATTAAAAATTAAAAAAATAAATAAATAAAAGAAAATTGTGCAGATTTATTATTAATTTAGTATTTATTATTAATTTTTATTAATCTAAAGCTTGATTCAAATGTTGCAAGAGAGGATAATGGATGAAGAACCTCTCAGATCATGAAGGGCAATGGACATTCGCCTTCCATACTGTTTTGCAACCTCCTGCCCACTTCAATTAACCATATTGTTATACACAGTTACTAGTCGTTTTTTATTATTCAATCTTATTCCATTGTAAGACTGTACTATAATTTGTTTGCCATCTATTGTTGATGGATATTTAGGTTGTTTCTGGGTTTTAGTTTTATTTATTTATCTTGCTATTGTGCTACAAACATTCTTGTATTTCTCAGTGCATATGTAAATATATATCTGTGTACAGATTTCTCTGGGATATATTCTTAGACATATAATGAGTGAGTTGAAGGGTACCTCACTCCAAATGCCGAACTGAAAGTAATTGTTCCAGGCTTAATTAATCATGCAGTTTTTCTTTTTTTAAATTCCTTTTATTTCATAGCTTTGCCTGTACTTACAACTAGATGTTTGAATTTTGCCAACCTTGTGGATGTCTACTGGTATATAGTTGGGGTTTCATTTACATTTAATTACTAATGAAGTTGAATATATTTTCATATTGTTTATTGACCATTTGAATTTTCTCTTTTGTGCCTATTCAAAACTTTCAGATAAACCTGGGTGAGGTGGCACATGCTTGTTATCCCAGTACTTGGAAGCCTCAGCTATTTAGTGAGGCCTTCACAACTTAGTGAGATCCTGTTTCAAAATAAAGAATAAAAAAATAGGGCTGTGGGTGTAGCTTGGAGGTAGAATGCCCCAAGTACTGGAAAAGAAGAAAACAAAAACTTTCAGATATAATTACTGAGTTATCTTTTTCATATTAATTTTTAGGAATTATTTTATGTAACAATTGATTATATAATGTTGCAAATATCTACTCTCCCTTTATGGTTTGTCTTTATTCTCTATCTGGTCTTTTGATGAACAAAGTACTCAGATTTAATGTGACTACACTTATCTTTTTGTCCCTCAGTCTTTATTCTTTCCTCTCTTTGGGTCACATTCAGACTCTCTGAAAGCCTATATATTGGTTGGCTAGACACAGTATAGAGCAATGTATTTGAGTGATACTCCATGTCAGACCACTCCTTAGGTCCTGGACCACCTACAGATGTCTATTGTAGGGTTAGTGCCAATCTCTGCCCTGTTAGCTAAACCTAAGATAGGGAATACTATGGAAAACACTAAGTGATGGAAGCAGGAGGGAATCAGACAAAACATACAATATCCAATTTAAGAAACTTTTAGAGAAAGAAAATACCATATAGATACAAAACAGAATAAGACTCTGCTTTAAAAAGAAAATCCTATAATTTGCCACACCATGGAGGACATTATATTAAATGACATAAGTAATGCACAGAAAGACAAATAACACATGATCTTACTTATCTGTAGAATGTAAACAAGTTAAACTCATAGAAACAGAGCAAAATGGACATTATTAGAGGGTAGGGTAGCAGGATTGGGGAAATGTTGACCAAGAAAGAAAGAAAACTTGCTAACAAGAAAGTTCTATATCCAGAGATAAAAGAAATAATGGGAAACTTCTAGAAATCATATATGGGGCTCTGCAACTCTAATATTTGGTGATTGAATATTTAAAAACAATCTGTCTTAAAGTGTAATTTACAGATAGCTTATTGATTAGACTAGGGTGATTCTAAAGTTATCAGCAGGAAGTAATAAACATACTATGTCATGAAATGTATGTCAAAAAAGTAATTACTACAATTGTAATTGGAAATGTGGCAGTCCAAAGTCTAGGCCAAGGAAAGTCAGTGAGTTAAGATTTGCCAGTTCGTCATCAAGGGATTTCAAGGGAGATCTGGACTGGAGAGACACGAACGTTCCTGCCCCTGTAGGAAGCTCTGTTTCCATTTTTGAAAATGAGAACCTCCTCCTCCTCCAGAAGCCTCAAGCTCAGATGAGGAAGGGAGCAGATGGGAACTTGTGTGGGGAAGCTTGCTAATCGACTCTGCAGGGAAGAGCCAGAGAGCCAGAAAGAAACTGTACCCAAACCATGGGCTCCTCCAAGCTAACAAGCCTTTTTTGAATGCTTGCCATGTGGCAGATACTCTGGTGGATGGAGTCGAAGATAGGATCCTGTACCAGTTAGGACTCTTCATGTTGCAAGTTAGAATTTGGTTCCAACTCACTAAGCAATTCTTTTGACTCATGTAAGCAGAAGTGCCGAGGTAGCAGGCCTCAGGGTTGGATGCATTCGGTGGATCCTGAGCCATCTCCCCGCTGGGTCTCATCTTCAGTCTGGCTTCTCTGAGTGTGTCAAAACAGCTCCTATAGATATCAGAATTTACAAAAAGAAAGGAGAGTTTTTATAGAGATTCACATTTAAAAGCAAAGACATTACTTACCCAGAAGTACCTAGGAAAGATTGCCTTGTTTTTCCTGGTCCAAACTGGGTGCTATAGATTGGATGTGGCTGACCCTCCCCCAAAGGGCTCATGTGTTGGAGGCTTGCTCCCCAGTATGGAGGAATTAAGAAGTGGTGTAACCTTTAAGAAGTAGGGCCTAGGAGATGGTGGTTAGGTCATCGAGGGCATCACCCTAGGAAGGGATTAATGTTCTTGTAGGACTCTGGTTAGTTTCCCCGGGAGTGGGTTGCTCTACCCTCCTCTCTCACCATGTGTTCATTCTCATGAGTCCTGCCATGATGGGATTCATCATGTAATAAAGCCTGGAGGAGCAGGGCATGGTGGTATACACTTGTAATCCTGTTACTTGGGAGGCTGAGACAGGAGGATTACAGGCTCAAGGCCAACCTCAGCAATGTCGTGAGACTCTCAGCAACCTAGTGAGACTCTTTTTCAGAAATAAAACAGGCTGGGGGTGTAGATAGGAGGCAAAATATCTCTGGGTTCAATCCCCAATACCTCCACCACCACCACACAAAGTCAGGAGGCCCCCACTAGACCTGAGCAGAAGCTGGCACTGTGTTCTTGGACTCCAGAACTCTGAGCAAAATAAACTTCTTTTCCTTGCGCATTTTCTGGCCTCGGGTATTTTGTGATAGCCATAGAAAACAGACTAATTTACTGAGCATTTACTACCATCCTTCTGAACAAATTTCTGTGCCCAGAGAAGTACACTGATTGATTGAATGATCAACTCAGAAGTCTGGGCATATACGTATTGCCTTGGCAAATAGCATGGGATTACCTCTAGATAGTAAAAACTCATCTCCAGAGCCGAGATGGGTGGAATCATCTTCCCACAAAGGAAATAGGCCAGAGAGTAAATATCTGAGTGAAAATTGGTAAATTATCAGGGAATTGAAGAAAGGCTGTTGCCATCTTTCAAGAAGTGTCTGTTATAGTCTCAATATGCAAGATGCATATAGTTTAATAGGGACCAGAGTTGTTATTTACTCACAAATGAAAAAATGATATGTGAGATATAAAGCACTATGGGAGACTAGAGAAGAAGGTTGTTTATATCACCTCAAGGATTAAGAAGCTGGGCCATGACAGATACTTTATTTATTTATTGTGGTACTGGGGGTGAACCCAGGGGCTTTTCTACCTCTGGGCTATACTACAAGACCTATTTTATACTTTATTTGGAAACAGAGTCTCACTAAGTTGCTGAGAGCCTCACTCAGTAGGTGAGGCTGGCTTTGAACCTGTGTGATCCTCCTGCCTCAGCCTCCCAAGTGCTGGGCTTACAAGCATGCGCCACCACGCCCGGCCTTAGATACATTTTTTTTAACACACAGAATTAAATGTATAGCTGGGCATGGTGGTGAACACCTGTAATCCCAGTACTTGAGAGGCTGAGACAGGAGGATCGCAGGTTCAAGGAAGCCTCAGCAAGTAGTGAGACTCTCATCAACCTAGTGAGACCCTGTTTCAAAATAAAAAGTAAAAAATAGGGTTGGGGATATAGCTCAGAGATAGAATGCCCCTGGGTTCAATCCCCAGTATAATCAATCAATCAATAAATAAATAAATAATAAAAGTATGCTCTGGGTTAAGGGAACAACATGAACTTTCACTGGGATCCAAAGCACAGAATACTGTCTAACAAGGGAAGCAGTAGTTTAGGAGAGGGAGGGAATGAGTTAAGATTTGTAGTAGCATTGATCCAAGGTAAAATATCTGGAGAATATTTGGGAACAGACAGGAGCGAAGATATAGTGTTATAACCCATTAGCATAAGAGAAATGGACAACTATTTATTGAATACCATAGTCATGTCAAGTTTATTCTGAGTATTTTAATTCTTACTCCAGTATATAGATACTCCCATCTTAATTTTATAAAAAAAAACATTAACAATTAAAAAACTAATAACTTGCCAAAGCTATCCAGCCACTCAACGGTTGAGTAGGATTCAAGCCTGATACTCTAGAGTCTTGGTGCTAGAGCTCTAAATGTGGACAAGGTTATTCAGGAATGAAAGGTAACATGTTTCCAGAT
The DNA here is from genome assembly GCF_963383645.1 of Muscardinus avellanarius. NCBI lineage: Eukaryota > Metazoa > Chordata > Mammalia > Rodentia > Gliridae > Muscardinus > Muscardinus avellanarius. The sequence continues at coordinate 78,573,231 of NC_137793.1, forward strand.
GTTATCTCTAAAATACAGCAATCTGGCCAAGTGTGATGGTACACATTGCTATTCTCAGTATTTGGAAGGGTGAGACAGGAGGATCACAGGTTCAAAGACAGCCTCAGTATCATAACCAAACTCTCAGCAACCTAGGGAAACCCTTTTTCAAAACAAACAATAAAAATAGGTGGAGGTGTAGCTCAGAGGTATAATGCCCTTAGGCTCAATCCCCAATACCCCTGAAAATAAACAAATAAATAAAAATACCATCAACCCTCAATCTATGTGAATTTTTTTTTACTTTTTACTAATATATTTGCTCAAAATTATTTTGTTGTACATGGCTTTGCCCCCTCACCTTCATATCACCTGGAATCCTTTTGGCCATAAATACGTAGAAACACTGGCTCAGCAAACCAAAGAAATAAGAAAGAGTATCACTTTTTATAACAAGGAATCCAAAGTGGCCAGCTCCAGGGTTGATTCATTCAGCAACTCGTTGTCATGGAGACACTGCATCTTCAGCATGTCACCTTGGCCCTTAAACTGACTAGATCTACTGATGGATAAAGAGAGTTGCTAGAGTTCAAGTCAACACATAAAGAACTAAAATCATCCATGGGAAAAAGTTAGGCAATCTCTGTGGTGTGCCTGGGTTTTTTTTTTTTTAATTATTTTTTACAAAGAAACTTTTTCCCCTAAAGCACCTAGATGATCTTCCCTCAGATCTTATTTCCCAGAATTGTGTTACACTAATTCCTAATCAATCATCAGCAAAGGAATGGGATTACCTAATTGGTTTAGCAAAGTGAGTGACCTTGTAGAAGACAGTGGAATATAACAACGAAATCAGGGTTCTCTTAGAAAGGAGGAGGCAGTGGGCTGGGAGTGCGGGGTGTAAGTGGGAGGAGGAAGATGACAGGGTGGCCATAAGAACACTGGTTTGGCAATCAACTTGTCTGTGACATTATCATCTCATCATGCAGTGTCTGTGGCAATGACAATACCCCCAAGAGCACAATATTGGATGGGAGAGGATTTTATTCTTTTTTTGCATAATACATCAATGTATGTAGACTTTGTGAACACAATCATGGTATATCTATAATATTAAAATTTCACAGAGAGGGTGCTTAGGGAAAAAACATTTAGGTAGGTTCCCTGGGTAGAAGGTGACAACAGTAATGGTAACTGCTATAACACACTCTATCACAACACTCTGATCCTCTGTCTGGACTTGGTATATTCTATCTCCTTCTGGTTCAGATCCATAGATATAATAGCAGCTAATATTCATTAAGTGTTTTATTTATGGTACTCACTCTGCTGAGTACTTGACAGATATTAGCTTGTTAAATCTTCACAAGTAAAGAGGGTTGCCATTATTATCTTTATTTGACTGATGAGGACACAGCAGTGCAGGAAAGTTAAAAAATTCTTGTAAGAAAGTAGTCAGATGGGGATTGGGGGGAAAAAATCCACACTGAAAATTTCAAATACTGGTAGTCTTCACTTTCCATAGTAAGATTGTAAAAATAGGCATGCAGGTTGAAACCATGCAAATCAATCTTAATAATCAATAGAATAAGTTACTATCTTTGTGACCTCTAATATTTTTTGTTATACCCAAAGCCCTAGGTTTGATCACCAGCATTGCAAAAATAACACACACACACACACACACACACACACACACACACACACACACTATAGCTATAATCCCAGTACTTGGGAGGCTGAGACAGAAGAATCCCAAGTTCAATGCCAGACTTAGTGACTTAGGAAGACCTTCAGTAACTTAGCAAGACTCTGTTTCAAAAAAAAAAAAAAAAATGCCGGGTGTGGTGGCTCACGCTTGTAATTCCCACACTTGGGTGGCAGAGACAGGAGGATCACGCAGGTTTGAAGCCAGCCTAGCTTGCTTAAGAGACCCTGTTTCCAAATAAAAATATAAAATAGGTCTGGGAATGTAGCCCGGAGGTAAAAGGGTTCCATCCCAGTACCACCAAATTAATTAACTAATTAATTAATTAAAAAAAATAGAGGGGGGCTGAAGGTATAGCTCAGAAGTAGATGCCTCTGTGTTCAATCCTCAGTAACTCCCCAAATTAAACGTTCTTTTCTACTCGTTGCTAATGTACCAGGAAATGAAAATAATAATAAAACCAATATTTCTTTAGGACAGTATAACTTAAAACACTAGAAACACTGAAGAAGAAAAAAAGTGTTTACTTCTTTGTAAAAAAAATTGCCAAGAGCCAGGCATGGTGGCGCACGCTTGTAATCCCTGTGTTTGGGAGGCAGAGACAGGAGGATCGCACAGGTTCGAAGCCAGCCGCGCTGGTTTTAGAGACCCTGTTTCAAAAATATAAAATATAGGTCTGGGTCTGAGAGTGTAGCCCAGAGGTAGAAGGGCTTCCAGGAACCCCAGTACCACCAAAAAAAAAAAAAATTACCAAGAGTAGTTTGAGCGGTGCTTGTCTTCTCGTTCCTTAAGGTAGGATATAGAGCATCTTTTCTCTGCCTTTGTGAATTGTACTCCTAAGTCTGGATCAGTTGCCAACAGTTTCTCCTTTGCACTTTTAGTGTTGTGAAACATCACCGAGGTTGCCTTTAATGTGAAGTCTCTTCTCAGTGTCGCTTCTGTGGGACCTCTTCATCCTTTTCATAAAATCACTTTCCCCAGTTAAGGTAATGCATTGCCTCCTCTGGGTTCCTCTGGCTGATGTGCAGGGTCCTGACCGGTGGCAATGTCCATGTTCCTATGGTCATTTACATTTGGCTCAAATTTTACTTCTGACAACTTTTCATTTCTTTGGTGCATTTTCATTTGGGGAAGGGGAAATCTCCTCTTTCAATTATTCATTTTTGTAAAATGTCCCTAGGTTTATCACAAAAAGACAAGGAGGAACACAATAATATACTTCTTGTCTGTGTGTCAAATGAGCAACAGATGGGCAGTGACCAATTACCGACACAGAGACTTCAAAAGAAGTGATGTTCCTGACCACCAATAGTGATGTGTGTCTGTCAGTTAATGCAGTGATTTGTGGGCTAAAGAGCTGAGAGCAAGGCTTGTACTTTGTGCAATTAGAGTTAACATACCTTGACAACTAAAATTCAAACTGTCTGAGGCGGTTGGGGCCATTTAACTAAACCATGGTAACTGAAGTCCATGCATACCAAAAGCATGCAAATAGAGGGCTGCCTGTAGGTACAAAGTGTATAGATTAGTATAATAATCCCCACATGTACCCAATACTGAGTGTCAACCATTATCAACGCATGGCCAATCTTATTTCTGCAATACCCTGTCTTTCCAGAATCATTTAGATTGGGGAGAAGCAGCTCCCCAGAGGAAAGTACGTATGTTAGTGCCATTAACCTGCAAATAAGAACTTCAAGATGGAGGTGATTTGGGCACACAAAACAGGCTGACTTCTTCAAATGATGGGCTACTATATGCAAAGCCACATGGTGCCTGGGACCGACATCAACAGTTAACTGGGCCACTCATTTCTCCCCTCCTTTGGCAGCCCCAGCCTCTCTTTTCTTAGTGCCTGCTGACTCCTTCCTTAAGTATGTCTGTCCCAGCCACACCCAAAGGCACTTCTGAGACTTTGGAAACTCTAGCCAAGGTGGCTGAAAGGACCCTGCCCCTCTTGACCCCTTCTGGGAGCAGGAGAGAGCAGGTGTCCTCCTTCTAAAGTAGAAGGAGGAGTCACGGGGACATGAGAAAGCTGCTTCCAGAGGGGGTCAGGAGGGGCAGGGTTCTCTCAGCCACCTTGGCTGGAATTTCCATCTCAGATGCGCCTTTGGGTATGGCTGGGACAGACATACTTAATAAAGGAGGCAGGAGGCAGCAGGCGCTGAGAACAGAGGGGCCAGAGCTGCCAAAGGAAGGGAGAAACGAGTGGCCCAGTTTACTGTTGATTCAGGTCCCAGGCACTATGTATGCATCATTTAAAAAAGTCAGTCTCTGTTTTGTCTGCCTAGATCCATCTCTACTTCAAATCTTTATTTTTGTTAGTGGTTTTTAATGCACACACTTTCCTCTGGGGAACTTCCTCTCCCAATCTAATGACTCTGGTGGGACCGCCAATCACAAAACCCTTCTTCCCTCATAGGGGCAGGCATGCAACCCAGAGCGGGCCAGTGGAGCTTTCTTTGGGCTTGTGTTTGTGGATACTGGGAAAGAGGAGCCCTTTTTCCCTCTAGGGTTGCTAAATAGAAATTAATAAAACTAAAATGATTTGCAACTATTGCTACCCCTTATATGGTAGAAGATCATTTGTAATAGGAAAAAGTGAGAGAAAGAAGCAGTATTGATTGTGTGTGTGTGTGTGTGTGTGTGTGTGTGTGTGTGTGTGTGTGTAGAAAGAGAAACGGAGTTTCTCTGTGTGCTAAGACCTCATAATTTTATTTTAGTTGCTGGGTTTACCAATAGTTCTATGAACCAATTATGTGTGTGTTTGTGTCTGTGTGTCTGTTACTGAGGACTGAACCCAGGGATGTTCTAACTCTGAAATATACTCCCAGCCCTTTTTATTTATTTTTATTTTTATTTTATTTATTTATTGCAGTACTAGGGATAGAACCCAGGGGCATTCTGTTTCCAAACTAAACTACACCCCCAGCCCTATATTTTTATTCTTTATTTTGAAACAAGGTCTCACTAAGTTGCAGAGGGCCTCGCTAAGTAGCTGAGGCTGTCCGCGAACCACGATCCTTCTGTCTCAGCCTCCCAAATGCTGGGATTACAAACGTGCGCCACCACGCCCGGCTCCCAGCCCTTTTAATTTTTTTTTGTTTTGAAACAGGATCTCGCTAAGTTGCTGAGGGTGTCCTGGAACCTGCGATTCTCCTGCCTCACCCTTCCAAACACTGGGACTACAAGTATATCCACCATGCCTGGCTATGTGTAAGCTTTCTTAAGTTCCGCTTTTCAGTACTTGGAATAGAGTGTCCTAATAGACTCACTCCTTCAGTCCTCCCAACAATCCTACGAAGTAGCTGAGGCTCAGAGAAACACCTAGTCCAAAAGCCATGCAGACCGCACTGGGTGGCCAAGGTTCACACCAAGCCTCTCTTTTTCTGGTGCTCTGCCAAGCTGCCTTCCAAAGATGTGTTGAACCTGGTAAGTTAGGCCTTTATAGGACTATAAAGCAAGAGAATACGATGCTATAACCAACACCGCAACAACAAAATTCAGCAGGATAGGGAAGAAAGTATGTGAGACTAAATTGGGTCTCGAGTGAGGTCAGGCCCAGTGTGGGGGGGATTCCTGACTTGCTTGGGTGCCCCAGGAAACCCCAAAGTGGCCAGCCTTCCAAAGCAATTTCAGGCTTTCACGGGCACTGGGCATTTGTTGATGTACAACCAGCAGCTTTTACAACCCGGAGCAGAAACTTACTGCCGTGAGCCGTGGCCACTGTTTGCAGAGCCAGTGTTGTTTGCGACACTGTCACACATATTAGCAGTTGCTCTGAAACCTTTGCTCTAACGAGCCCCGCCTGGCCTGGTTTCCGAGCACAGCTCTGTTGCTTCATCAGCCGGCTTCTTTACTTCCTGCTCCAGACACAGGGAGCCTGCAAGTGGAGTAGGAGTTGGGACAAAAAGTAAGTATGGATATTTATTTCCCAGGCATCTACCTAGAGAAATGCTGTTTGCACGTGCCATGTGCCAGCCGTTTGCAGGGGTGGACAGCAGTACATTCAGTTGTTCAGTCCTAGAGCCTGAAAACATGGCTTGCAGTCTCTTTTCTTTCCTACTCTAGACCACCTGCCTAGGCAAAATACCTCCCAGTCCACCTGCCTCACTCGTCCTTTCTCCAGTACCAGCGGAAAAATAATTCAAGGATACTAGCAAGCGACCAATGTGTAGTGCATTTGGGGATATTACCTGTATTTGTGTTTTAGCAATCAAGGTGTAAATGATTCATAGTCAAAATGCAATGCATCAGTGTCTTTAGGTATAATTACAGGAAAGTTAAAAGACTGAAAATACAGTTGAATTTAATATGTACCACTAGTCACTCTAAGATCCAAACAAATCCCAACTCTCTTGGTAATTATGAAGCTAAATTAACAGTAAATTATGATTAAAAGCAAGAATGGCAGCAATTCAAATGCAAAGACCTTGACTCCCACCGAGGGAGACTAACGATGAAGCGTCCATCCAGACGATGTAGGGATGGGGAAGCGCCATTGATGCTGTCTGCTGACCACATTTCTCCCCAAAGCCAAACATCTTGGTAGAATGCTCAAGCAGAATCCTCAAAACGTGTTAGCTCATTGAGTCTTATTTATGAATTCCAAATTGGGCTAACCTGTACTAATTCATTTGGTAAGCTATTAGTAAGTGGGAGTAGGTCTTAGATGTGCATAAAAATGAGGGTGTATGGATTTGTAAATAGTTTATCCCCAAAAAACTAAAGGGGTGAATTGCTTCCTTGGGTCAGTTTCAAGGGGAGGTAGGTGGTGGGTAGAATTTAGGAATTGTTGGTTAGAAGGTCTTGGAACACGGCTAAATTGTGAGTCTCAGGGGTTTTAGACACTAGAGCTGAGAACCAGAGATCTTTATTCCAACCCACTTGCTCTCTATAATAAATTACACCAGGACCTTTGGCAAAAGCTAAACATTCCAGCCTGGCACCCTAGGTAGGTTAGCACACAGGTTAATGTGTCTTGGAAAGTTTTCCACACTTGCTAATTTTTTAAAAAAGCAATGAAGATAGTTGTTGGCAACTCACAGAAGAGTTATATTTCCTTTGGGGCTTAAAAAATAGCTGGAGCCAGGCTTGGTGGTGTGTGCTTATAATCTCAATACTTGGGAGGCTGAGAAAGGAAGATCATGGTTCAGCCTCAGCTATTTAGTGAAACATTCTGCAACTTAGACCCTGTTTCAAAATAAAAGAATAAAAAAAAAGGGCTGGGGGTATAGCTCAGAGGTAGAATGCCCCTGGGTTCTACCCCCAGGACTGCAAAAAAAAAAAAAAAAAAAAAAATTAGTTGGAAAAAATAGATTTTTTTTCTACCTTAGAGAAATAACACTTTACAATTGTGTAACACTTTTAGCCTCTCAAAATCCATTTGCATGCATTACTGCAGTCTCCAGAGAGCAGGTGTGATTTGTGAGGTGATCTGAGGTGATTCACAACTCCCTGACCTTTATTTTCTTCTTTTCTCAGCCCTTTCCTTCCTTCCCCTTGAGTTCATATCCCTCCTAATTTTTTCCTTTCTCTCTTATTCTTTTTGTTCAGTTTCTCACCTCCTGTGTTGATAGCTTACTCATGCTAAAAAAAGAGCCTGTAGGACTTCTTAGAGTTCAAGAAGTGTCTGATCTTAGAATTAAAATCTAGGACGGGCATGGTGGTGCACACTTGTAATCCCAGCATTCGGGAGGCAGAGACCAGAGGATCGCGGTTCACAGACAGCCTCAGCTACTTAGTGTGACCTCTGCAACTCAGTGAGACCAGGTTTCAAACTAAAGAATAAAAAATAGGGCAGGGGGTGTAGCTCGGAGGTCAAACACCCCTGGGTTCCATCCCCAGACTCGTTAAAAAAAAAAAAAAAAATCTAATTCCACCTAGGCTTGTTGAGTTCTTTTTTAAAAAAATCGAAATATTTGGCTTTCCAAATGAGTCAAGTGGGACCCTCCACGTAAGGCCCTTGGTCCCTGATAGATTCTCAAAAGTAAGCAGGCTTATGAGATGAGAAACATCCTCACGTGGTACAGGTCATCTTGTGTCTCCAGCCTCAGGGAGTCTACCAGCAGAAGCTGGGAAATCTGGAGCTCAGAGGAATTTGGGGAATGTCAACAGGTTTAATTGTGTCCCTAACCTCTCCAAATTCTTTTGTTGAAACCCATAATCCCAGACCTCATAATGTAACCTTATTTGAAGACAGAGTCTTTATAGAAGTAATCAAGTTAAAATAAGGTCATTGGGTTGATCCGATATGACCGGTGTCCTTATATCAAAGAGGACATTTTCGACCCAGACCCTTGCAGAGGGAAGACCCTGTGAAGACATGGGGAGAAGATGGCCATCCACAGGCAAGGAACACGGCCTGAGACACAGCCTGACCTCATTGCCCTCAGGAACAACAGCCTGCCCATATTTGGAGCTCAGATTTCTGGCCTCCAACAACTGTAAGAAAATATATTTTATTTTTCCTTTGTGGTACTGGAGATTGAACCCAGGGGCATTCTACCTCTGAGCTATACCCCAGCCCTATTTTGTTTTTATTTTCAAACAGGGTCCTGGTAGGTTGACGAGAGTCTCACTACTTGCTAATGCTTTGATCATCATGTCTCGGCCCCCAAGTCCTGGCAGGCACCGCATGCCCAGCCCAGAGGATGCATTTTGTTGTTTAAGCATCCAGTTGAGGAACTTCATTTCAACAGCCCTAGAAAGCGAATACAAGGAACATGAGAGCCCAGGAGACTAATTTTTTCTACTTCCTTAGAGGATTGTTTTAAGAACTAAAGGAGCTAATAGAAAAAAAGCACTTGAAAAATAGTTAGAGCTACCCTAAAGATGAAAGAGTGTGGTATGTGTTTCAGAAACACTCAGTGTTGAGGACTAGCTGAGAAAGGAAGGTGCTGAGAGACACTGAAGAACGAGGCAGACGAATCAGGATTGCATGGGAAACAGTTTATTAGGAATTTATGGACAGAAACAAGTCTTATACGGCAGCAAAGCAGGTTGATTCTGCCTCCCCCCACCCCAAGCCAGGAAGAAGGTGCTTATATGTTAATCTGGAGAAAGTGTGCCACAGCCAACCTGAGTGTAATTGGGCTTTCTTAAAAATTGTTAGCATAAGCCGGGCATAGTGGCACAGGCTTGTAATCCCAGCACTTGGGAGGCTGAGACAGAAGGATCGCGGTTCGGGGACAGCCTCAGCTACTTAGTGAGGCCCTTTGCAACTCAGTGAGATCCTGTTTCAAAATAAAGAATAAGAAATAGGGCTGGGGTTGTAGCTCGGAGATAGAATGACCCTAGGTTTCATCCCCAGTATGGCAAAATAAATAAATAAATAAATAAATAAATAAATAAGAAAGGAAGAAAAAAGAGAAAGAAAGAGTGGAAGGAAGGGAGGAAGAAAGGGAGGAAAAGGAAAGGAAAGGAAAGGAAAGGAAAGGAAAGGAAGCAACCCAGGCGTGGTGGCGATCGCGGTTCGCAGACAGCCTCAGCTACTTAGTGAGGCTCTGTTTCAAAATAAAGAATAAAATATAGGGCAGGGGGTGTAGCTTGGCAGTCAAATGCCTCTGGATTCCATCTCCAGACAGATAGACAGAAAGAAAAAGAAAGAAAGAAAAAAGAAAGAAGAGAAAAAGAAGAAAAAGAAAGAAAGAAAAAGAAAGAAAGAAGAGAAAGAGAAAGAAAGAAAGAAAGAAAAAAGAGAAAGAAAGAAAGGAAGAAGCAAAATAAAATAGACTGGGGGTATAGATGAAAGTCAGAATGCTCCTGGTTTCAATCCCCTGTATTTCACACACACACACACACACACACACACACACACACACACACACACGCCCCAAAACCGTTACCTTGTCAAATGTCAGTTAAGAAACAGTTTAGTGTAGCATGAAATACTCAGCTGATTGTCAATGACTTTGTTACCCTCAAGGGCTTGGGATGTGTGCCAGGGTCAGTTGTTGGGCAAATGGCAGTTACAACTAAGATGGCCATAGTCAGAGCAAGCTAGCTCACTACAATACCAATATGGTGGCATTCCCCTGCTACCATATTTTAAATTACTCTATATTAAAAATGAATCCTCTTCAATACATGCACACTAAATTCCCTTCCTCGATTGGGCTTTTTCTCTATATAACATTTTTCACTGCCTAATACACTGCATCCTTGGGTAACTTACTTTGCTTATTGTCTGCCTCTTCCCCTAGAGATAAAGCTCCATGATGTCAGGGACTCCCAGTCTTCTTTACTGCTGTCTTCTAGCACTTAGAACTTTGCGTGGCAAGTGGCAGCTGCTCAGCACACACTTGCATCTTTTCATCTTCATCAGGTTATTGCTACTAATCTGTTATAACCTAACTTGGGCGTCTTCTCCCATAAACCTCCAGGCTCCTTTCCTCTGCCCTAGTTTGAAACTCCTCCATTCCTTAAAAGGAGATTTCGATCATTCACTGACCACGTTGCATTTGTGTGGCTTCTTCGCTGTGGGCTTTTTGAAGGTAGAGACCACAAGATTATATATATATATATATATCTGTCCATCCTGTGGTCCAAGGAGGCTTCTCTTTGCTGACCCTCGGGAGGCATTCTGCACTTAACTGTTGAGCGAGCTACTATATTCGTCTGTTTTCTTCTCTCTCTCTTCTTTCTCTCTTTTTTGGGGGAGGAGGAATGCTGGGGATCAAACCCAAGGCCTTGTACATGCAAGGCAAGCTTTCTATCACTGAGCTACATTCTTGGCCCCTATTTTATTTTGCTGTAACAAAATGCATGAGGCTGGAGAAGTTTATAAAGAAAAGAAGTTAGCTGGGACGGGTGTGGTGGCGCACACTTGTAATCCCCGTGCTTGGGAGGCAGAGACAGGAGGATCGCGCAGGTTCGAAGCCAGCCACGCGCTGGCTTAGGAGACCCTGTTTCCAAATAAAAAAATGTAAAAATAGGTCTGGGAGTGTAGCCCGGAGGTAGAAGGGCTTCCAGGAACCCCAGTACCACCAAAAAAAAAAAAAAAAAAAAAAAAAAAAGAAAGAAAAGAAAAGAAGTTAGCTGGGAGTGTGTAATTCCAGTACTTGGGAGGCTGAGACAAGAGGGAGCTCAGAGATAGAATGCCCCTGGGTTCAACCTCCAATACCACACACACACACCCCTATTATCTCACAATTCCCGAGGTGGAAGAACATGGTACCAGCATCTGCTCAGATCTGGTGAGGGCTGCGCGGCAAATGCGTCAGCACAGTGGGAGTAGGTGGGAGGAAGAGATCACGTGATGAGACAGGGAACTGGAAAGGGATTCAAGGGTCAGGTTCAGACTCCTATAAAACTGATAAGAACAGATACTGCCCTTGATCTTAGCCAAAAGGCCAAGAAGCAATAGGTTCAGACTTTTATAAGAAATCACTCTCTCAAGAAACTAACTCGGAGAGCCCGTGAGAATATTAATCCTTTGAAGCACATCCCACCCACAATGACCTAAGGACCTCCCACTAGGCTCCACCTCTTTCATTCTTTTTTCTTTCTTTCCTCTTTCCTTTTATTTATTTTTTTGTGGTTCTGGAGATTGAACCCAAGGGCATTCTACTTCTGAGATACCAACCCCCTCTAACCCTTTTTATATATGTATTTATGTATTTATTTATTTTTAAATTAAATTAAATTTTTTTTTGTGGGTTTGGGGATGAAACCCAGAGGCATTTGACCTCCGATCTACAACCCCTGCCCAATTTTTTTTTATTCTTTATTTTGAAACAGGGTCTCACTGAATTGCGGAGAGCCTCACTAAGTAGCTGAGGCTGTCTGCAAACCGTGATCCTCTTGTCTCAGCCTCCCGAATGCTAGGATTACAAGCGTGCGCCACCACGCCTGGCTTATTTTTTGTTCTTGTTTTATTTATTTATTTTTTTTATTTATTTTTTTTTTTTTGCGGGTCTGGGGATGGAACCCAGGGGCATTTGACCTCCGAGTTACACCCCCTGCCCTATTTTTTATTCTTTATTTTGAAACCGGGTCTCACTGAGTTGCAGAGGGCCTCACTAAGTAGCTGAGGCTGTCCGCGAACCGTGATCCTTCAGGTCTCAGCCTCCCGAATGCTGGGATTACAAGCGTGCGCCACCACGACCGGCTATTGTTCTTGTTTTAAAACACTCTTTCTAGGTTACTGTAAGTCTTGGTAAGTTTGAGGCTGGTCTCAAACTGTCTCAAACTGGTCTCAAACTGATCCACCTGTTTCAGCCTCCCAAGTACTAGGATTATACGTGTAAGCCACCACACCTGGCTTGGGCTCCACCTCTTAAAGGTCCCACTACCTTTTACATAGCTACACTGGGGACCAAGCCTCAAACACATGAACCCATGGGAGACAAACTACATCCCCAACCATAGCAATCAGTAACTAGGGAGCAAGGGGAGGGCTGGACCGAGGGTGGATCAGAGGTGGCTCGTAGGCAGTACCGGCCTAGGCTGAGCCCCTGAGCTCCAGTGTTGACAATACGGAGCAGCCACCACTGCCTGACACTCTGTTGTCAGGTGTTGCAGAGGAAACCACAGTGTAGGACGGTGAGAGTGCAAAAATCAGTACATCAAGGAGAGATGTGCAAAGTCACTTAAAGATAAAAAAGGAAGGTCTCCTGAGTATGCAAATCAAGTCTCACCTGATTCCTATGTTCACTGAATATAGAATGAGTTCTCCAGGCTGGGTTGGAGAGTTGCGGTTGTCAGCTAAGAAACCCTGGCTAGGAGAGGAAGAACTGAGGGGCCTTTGTCAGCTGAGCCCCCCAGTCCCACCCCAGGGTAGAAAGTGTCAGACCAGGACACACAGATAACAGACCTTCTTGGGAAGAGGCTGATGGGAAGTAGATCCTGAGGGTGGAGGCAGGGCGTCTGAGGAGGGCAGTGCTGTGCAGCCAGCAAGGAGTGTGGAGGAAGAGCTCCAGTATATACAGTGACTCAGGGCCAGAATTCTCTGCCCCATGAAGCATGATCTTGTTGTTTGTGTTTTAAAAAGAAGAAAATACAGGAAAGACAAACCTGTAAAGGTCATGGCGCTCTAAGGGAACAACTAAGGATCTCCAAAAGCAAGGAAAGGCATCGCTTGCTTGCCAGACAGACACACCTTCGGGTCTCATGATCCTGGGAGGATGATAGCTGTCACCCTTCTGTCTGTTCATTCCCTCATTCAACCATTTGTAAGTTAGACACTGTGCTAAATCATGGGGATAGAAAAAAAAAATGTTGCCAGCCAGTCCGACTAGGAAACTTAGCCTCTTGTATTTGTATAATTTAGAATCCAGTCTGAGCAGTGCTCTCCGGCATCCTCCCCGGGAAGCAGGGTATGGTTAGGAAGGACACTATACGCTGGGCATCACCGGCCTATCAAGCGCAACAGGAGGCTTGTAAGAGGTAAAATGCTAATCCACTGGAGGAACCTGGCACCAAAACCTCACAACCTCTTGCTGAGAATGTTGGCCAGGACACCTTAGGGCAGAAACATAGTCCAAATCAGGCTAAAAGATCTGCCACTAGTAGTCACTTATTGAAATGATCATCGAGCTAGACGAGGGAAGACTTTAGTTAGATCTTGGGAGAGTGCCTGCAGACTCACTGGAGCAGGATAACAGTACACTTCATCCACGGTGAAAATGTTGCCAGAGCACGCGAGGCAGAGCAGATGTACACGATGCCTCTCCTAACTTTAGAGATGCGCTCACCTGAAGCAGAAAGATTAAAGTGAGCCAGGGCCATGTTTCCTGCTTTTAAAGATAAACACACATCCTCTGAGTTTTAAAAGTGAATTTTTCCAGGAAACACTTGACACAAGTAATTGCCTACACTGTGTGTATTTTGTGTCCTCTGTAAATTTTGCATATCAGAGCTAAGAAGGTATTCAGTATTTTTTGTTGTTGTTGTTTTATTTTTTTAATGTAAAGGGAGATTAGAAAGATTTGAATGTAAATGGAGATTAAAATCTCCTTGAGAAAGAGATTAGAAAGTCTTTGTCTAATCTTTAACAATCAAACGTTGTCTATTTTCCATTCAAGGGTCTCTCTGCCCAGCACTGTGCTGGGTACCGGGGTGATGCGGCAGGATGGAGGGAGGAGGCAGATAACAAAGAACGCCACAGCTGGTGCTGCGTGAGCTTGCAGTCTAGCGAGGGTGTTGGCGGCTGGGATCCCTGGGGCTGAGTCAGAAGCAAGATTATTGAGGGGCGTCTTCAAGAACCTATGTGGGACCGAGGGAAGCAGGACTGGACAGAGGGGAAATTGAACCATGACACCACAAAAGCCTCCGGAGCTCCCATAGGCCACTGTGGAATTAAGATGGCCTTCCAGAGAAGTCCTGAAGAGTAGGCAGGCATGTGTGTTTGTGTACACTTTGAATGCAATTGTATGTGTGCCTCCCCCCACCACCACCACCACTTCTTTGGCTCGGCTTCTTAGCTGTGTCCTCTCTTCTCTTCAGTTCACCCAAGTCCTTTATTTTATCCCTTGCTAAGCTCTCTGTGCTATCAAGAACCTGCCTAGCTCAGCTTTATTTGTGTTAAAGCCCCTGCCACAGATGGGCACAGTGGCAGATACCTGAAACCCTAGTACTTGGGAGGTTGAGTCAGGAAGATGGCAGGTTTGAGGTCAGCCTCAGCAACTTAGTAAGACCCTCAGCAACTTAGCAAGACCTTGTTTCAAAATAAAAAATAAAAGGGATGGGAATGCAGCTTGGAGGTAGAATGCCCCTGGGTTCAATCCCTAGAAAAACAACAACAAAAAGCCCCTGCCAACTGGCCTATCTCCTTTTCTGTCAGGGCCAGTCTAATATCTAGACTTAGTCACGTGAAAGCCAAGGGCTGTATCTCCCTCTCCATCTGTGCTTCCTCACCTTGCCTTACCATGCCAGCTTAGTGACATCTAACGAGACAATTGCCAGGTCCCCACTGTCCTGCAAGTCCTGCTCGGCACACTTCACACTACGCACTGCTATGGCCTTGCTCATCAAGTACGGCCCTCGACAATCCTCAGCAGCTCTTTAACTCATCTCCCACAGTGAAGATGCATTTGTCGCCCTCATTTTCTAGCCTTATTCCTACCACATGACTTCCTATACGTGGTTTTCCAGCCAACTTAAACTACAGGTGGGTTTTCAAACACTAACTGAAACATTTAGCTCACCTCTGGCTCTGTACTCTTACCTGTAATGTCTTCCTTCCTTCTCTATTTCCATTTCTTTCTCCTCCTTCTCACTTTCTCTTCTAGCCATGTTTTTCTAGAACATATATAAACAATTCCAACTAAAATTCAGCAAATCAAATTCAATGATATGTAAAAGGAACATATCATGACCAGGAATGTAAAGCTGATTTATTTCATTCCTTTATTATTGTGGTGCTGGGGATTGAAACCAGGGCCTTGTGTATGGTGGGCAAGTACTCTACCACTGAGCTACATATCCAGTCCTAAAGTTAGTTGAACGCTTGAAAATCCATGTAATCCATTGTTAGTTTTTTAATCACTGTGTATAAAAATTATTATAAACTCATCAGTTCACAAACCACACAAATTTATTATTTCACCATTTCTGTGGATCAGTTCAAGCATGGCACAACTAGATTCTCGTTTACCTCACCAGGTGAAAATCAAATTGTTGGCCATAGCTGTGGTTCTCAAGATGTGGGGCTTGAAGGTCTCTTTCAAGCTCAGAATTCCCATGGCCTTTCGTTGTACCTTTTTTATAGTCTGCATCTTCTTCTTTCTCTTCTCATATCCCCCACCCTAAAGGCAGAAACTGTGTTCTTTTCATTCTTGGCGTTATGAATTTGAACCCAGTGTGCTGGTACTTTTTCTGCTGAAGCATTTTATAACAGTAAATAAAGAGTCATCTTAGGTTATATATTTCTACCATTTTGCCACAGTACTTGTCTACTTTCTTCCATTTGGCAGTACTTTCCCTAGTCTGGTAGTCAGCATTTTTGACAGCTGCTTAGCAAGGCTTTCCCTTGGAGACATCCATCCGTAAAAGGTGCATTGCTCTGCAACTGGTGATGGTGGCAACAATTACTGTCATTTACCGACTAATAGATGAAAGCATTTCTTTTTAGAATTTTTACCTGATCACGAGCCTATCATTTCTGGATAAAAAAAAAATCATTTTAAGAAATTGCAGCCAGGCACGGTGGCACATGCTTGTAATCTCAGTAATTGGGAGGGTGAGACAGAAGGATTACAGGTTCCCAGCCAGCCTCAGCTACTTAGTGAGACCCTGTTTCAAATTTTAAAAAACAGGGCTGGAGGTGTAGCTCAGAGGTAGAATGCCTGGGTTCAGTCCCCAGTACCGCCCACCCCCCACATACACACAAAAAAAGGAAACAAATTGCATCCAGCAAATTGAAATAGATAAACACATCAGAGAAACTGAAATATCTACACCAGGTAGGGCATACACATTAAAAATAAAATATCCACGCCCCATCTAGGGGGTACACAGTTCAAAGTGGTTCTGTACTTACCCCATCTCAGCTCTGCCTATGTTAGGACTATTTCTCCTTTTCATATCCAAGTATTGAATGCAGGCAGAACGCTCTCCCCTGGTCCTGTCCTTCATCCATTGAGATGTCCAGCTGGAGATTTAGGTATAAAATACTATTAGCCACTCAGGTTTGGGACCTGTCTGGGTCTGAATCCATGGGATTGAAGTCCAGTATTGTCTATGCCGATTACTCATCTATAAAATGGAAGACATAATAGTATTTATTTCATAAGCTTGTTCTAAAGATTAAGTGAGCCTCTGGGCATGGTGGTGCATGCCTGTAATCCTGGTATTTGGGAGGCTGAGACAGGAGATCTCAGGTTCAAGGCCAGCCTCAGCAGCTTCAAGGTCCCTTAGCAACTTAGTAAGATTCTGTTTCAAAATTAAAAATCAAATAGGACTGCGGTTGGGGGTGTAACTTGGAGAGAGAACACCTCTGGGTTCAACCTTCAGTATCAAGAAATTAAATAAATAAAAAGATTAAATGAATTGACTCATTTAAAACAGTGACTAACACATAGTAAATACTCAGTAGTAAAGCTTAATTAACTATTATTATCTGCAGAGCTATTGCTCTCAACGTTAAATTAATCAGAAAGATTTTTTTTTTTTTTTTTTTTGGTGGTACTGGTTGAGATGGAAGCAAGGGGCCTTCTACCTCCGGGCTACATTCCCAGACCCATTTTATATTTTTTTATTTGGAAACAGGGTCTCACTAAGTTGCTGAGAGCCTCACTGAGTAGCTGAGGTTGGCTTCGAACCTGCACGATCCTCCTGTCTCAGCCTCCCAAGCGCAGGGATTACAAGCCTGCGCCACCACGCCCAGCTAATCAGAAAGAGTTTTTAAAATATTGGTGCCTAGAGCCCAATCCTAGGTCAGGGCTTCTCGGCAGTGGCACCACTGACATTCTGAGCCTAAGAATTCTTTGTCATGGGGTAACTTTCTTCAGCATTGTAAGAAGTCTAACAGCATTCGTGGCTTTTATTCATTAAATGCTATAAACAGCTCTTCCAAATTGAGACAATCAAAAATGTTTCCAGACATTGCTATCACCTAGGGGGAAAAATTGGCTCCTGCTAAGATCCTTTACCCCAGATCCATTAAATACAGTCTTTGAAGAGGGTAGGACCTTCCTAGAAGGCAAACCCAGGCTTTGTGTGGCTTGACGCTTATACATTTGGGAGCCCTTCTTTAAAAAAAAAAAAAAAAAAAATATATATATATATATATATGTGTGTGTGTGTGTGTGTGTGTGTGTGTGTACATATTTAAGTGTGCAAGTGAATATTTATTTAGAATGAATAAATAAATGACCATAAAATACTGAAGGCTTGGAGATACATAGCCCTTCTTTTGTGATCACCATGGGCAATTTTCCAGCAGAAACTCTTCGTATTCCCCACCTGAGTGCCTGACGGGTCTCAGCACTTGTAGCGGCCTGTGTGTGAGGTGACCTGAAGTGCAAGTGTCCTGAACCGGCTTCATGGTGTATGCATCTCTGGGTTCTCCCCTGCTGCGGTGCACTATCTCTGGATGGAGGCCCAGCTCAGAGAGCAGGCACAAGGCCATGAGGCTCAGCTATCTTAATCACAATTTCCAAAACCTTGGCACTGGGAGGTAGGCTGGGGGCAGGCAGGGCGCAGAGTGAGAGGAAACCGAGATTGCAGCCAACGCCTGGAGCAGAAACAAGCAGCTCCAGTGACACTGCTGAGCATTGGGTTTCTGCTACAGTACTAAGATGCTGGGTACGGTGACCACTCAGAGTTTAGGATAAAGAGTGGTGGGGGCGAGGCATTGATAAGAGATGTTCTTTATAGGCCAGCACAATCACCATCCATGCATTCCTTAAGTACAGAGTTCTAGCTCAGCCCAGAAATCAAATGAACCGGACAATGAACTGGGCAAGCCACACAGGCATCCAGCAGCCCTAACGAGGGAACCAGACTCCGGGCCTTGGAGAGTCGACCTACTTCTCAGCTCCATGAGATGGAGCTGTGGGGAGAGACTAAACCTGGAAAGTGATGGACTCCCTGCCTTCTCAGGATGGGTTCAAGAACTGGGTATAAGGAGGAGTGGCTAGGACTAGGTGCAGGGATCAGCTGTGAACCCAGCTGGGAACTGTAGAGGAAGAGAGAATGAGGGAGGGTGGACCAAGGCAATGGGCACCAAACAGAGGCTCTCTTGAGCCTGTGAAAGGAGCGTGGGCCAGGTAGACCCAAAGGGGTCCACATATGTGGGTTTGCCCAAGGAACCTGATAATATAAAGTACTAGAATTACAGGATTTCTGGACCTGCAAAATAAGAGCTGGACCCTGCAGTTACTCCAGCACAATATGGGTTGGCCAGAAACTTATTTTTATCAAAACTGGAGATGAGGCCTACTTGACTACGAACTTTGCTTCTCGAGGTTAGATGGGTATACCATGATCCTATCGGTTATTTCCACTAATTGCCATCTTTAGCATAATTACTCAATAATTTCTATCTTATCATTAGTTCTGTTGTTTCAATAATCAAGAGTCCTAAGTGCTTTCCCTTCATTCTAGCAGAAACAGACTCATTTTCCTTCATAATTCTCCTGGCATAGAGTCTTGGTGAGGCTTTGGTAGAAGGATTATAGCATGAGTGCTGGAATCAGGCATAATGCAGAGAGGGCATCTCCATCAACATTCCCACTGCAACTCACACAGCATAGAGGAAAGAACACTTATTTGCTCAGTTTGGGGATATGTTAGGTTCAGTTCATGTGAGGCTGGGGTCTGTGGGGCTCAGAGCATGGCAGCCACAGACAGAGAGAGGGAGAGAGCACGGTCTCTGCTCTCACATCATGGGGGTTGGAAGCAAGAGAGCAAGCAGGCAAGGGGATTCAAAGACAAAAAGCACAACCCCTAAAGTCGTATGCCCAGAGACCCACCTTCTCTAGCGACACCCCACCTGCCCAGGTTACCATCCAGTAAACCCATTACTGTGGATTTATCTACTGGTAAGATAACAGCCCTCACTACTTAATTAGATCAACTCTGAACATTAGTACATGAGCTCTTCAAGGGATCTTCTATATTTAAACATAACAGAGGGAGTTTTCAGGTTTATTCCCCTTGAATAACTGTGCTCATCTTGTCATTCTACCTGTGATTCAGATATTCTTGAGTGCGGATGCTTGTGCTGTAATTTTTATAAGCCTTCAGGGAAGAGGCAAACTAAAGGTGTGTGCTGCTAATACCCTTGTCAAACAAGTCATGCCAGTGAACCAGCAAAATCTCCATCCTGATTCCAACTGCTCTTCTAATTATGGGTATTTGAGTCACTCAGCTAACCTAAAAACTAATTTTAACCAGTGGTTTTATCTTTTTTACCATTATTTCATCAAATATTTTACCAAAATTTCTAAAAGGATATAATTCTACCTCCATTCCCTAGCCCACCCACTGGCAATCCTACAAATAGATCCAAAGAAAGCAAGAGTAAGAGGGAAAACAACAGGTTTGGATGGTTTTCAAACTATCCCTTAAGCAACAAAGATCAGTTGCATAATATCAGAAATACAAGCCAGATGTGGTTGCACACATCTATAATCCCAGTATTTGGGAGGCTGAGACAGGAGGATTGCAGGTTAAAGAATATTTCTCAGCAACTTAGCAAGATATTTCAAATAAAAATTAAAAAGGGATGGCAGTAGCTAGGATTCCCTAGAAATATTTCCCTTTTTTTCTCCAAAATAACAAAAGTCTCTTCTGCAATATTCCATAATTCTTTTTTTTTTTTTTTTGTGGTACTGGGGTTCCTGGAAGCCCTTCTACCTCCGGGCTACACTCCCAGACCTATTTTTTATACTTTTTTTATTTGGAAACAGGGTCTCCTAAGCCAGCGCGCGCGGCTGGCTTCGAACCTGCGCGATCCTCCTGTCTCTGCCTCCCAAGCGCGGGGATTACAAGCGTGCGCCACCACGCCCGGCAATATTCCATAATTCTAAGAACTCATATTTCTTACAGGAGGTTGTTTCTTTTGGGATCTCAGATTTGTCATTTGCAAAGAACAACATCCAGATCTTTCTTTGAATTATGTGAAATCTCTGATGCTACCTTTCCATGCTGTTCCTTTAAAAGGCCATATACTTTAGAAGGCCGAGGTTTCACTTATTCCCCTAAAACAAGGTACTGTGTCCATTGCACATCAAAAAGAAGATGACAGAGGAGATGCAGAATTGGTCATATCCCCTCTAAGAGCTCTCCGGTGTTTTCTTCTATTTTCCCCAACTGTGTTGGAATGTTTTCCAAAGCCTGTGAGAGCCAGGCCTGTGGGGCTTTGACGTCCACACTCAATCCACTCTCCCCCACTGCCCAGTCTCACAGGAGATGAAACAGACACTGCAGATGCCTGGCTTTTGAGGGAATTCAGTATCAACTTCTCATACATTTGAATGCAACTCTCTTCATCAATATACTGTTAATAATTAATAAGGTAATATTCTATAAATATCTGCGATGGCTACCTCACAGGGTATGTGTATAAAGCGTCTAACCCGACCTCACAGGGTTGCAGTGAGGAATAAAGACAATGTGTATAAAGTGCCTAACACGCCAATGAAATGTATGAAATAGTAGTTATTATCGATACTGTGAATTTTCTCCAACTCTGTAGTCAGACCAGAAATTCAGTCCTAGCCTTGGGTGTGTGATATTGAGCAAGTTAGTTAACAGTCACGCAGATCCTCAGTCTCCACATCTATAAATGGTAGTAAATTGTTCTTACGTCATATAATCGCTGTGATGATTAACTGTGATGGTACTAAGAGAAGGCATTTAGCATTATGCTTGTCACATAGTAAATGACGAATCAGGAGTTATCACGTTAATCGTTATTATGGAGCCCTTAACATTCTGCTTTTCTTTGATCTGTTCCTGATGTCATAACATAGGCTAGCTCCTTGTTAGTGGCTCCCTGCACCTTTTTTTTTTTCCCCTTTTAAAATAATCTACACTTCTAAAACTCTGAAATCTACTTGGAAGGATTTTATTGGATTCTTTCCTTCTGATCCTCATTGAGTCTATTTTAACTGCTTTCCACTTGCCTTGAATTATCTAGGTTCTCTCTCTCTTGCCATTATTATTTTAACTTATGGCATTCTTGAATTCACAGCCCATAATTCAGAACATTCTGTGACTTGGAAACTCTTTGTTCAGTACCAGTCATGCCTTGATTGTAATCACAAGGCTTGATTCCCGTCTTTAGTTGTTTTCTCCAACAGTCCACCTGCCTGTGCCTGAAGCTCCACTACCGTAAGTGAGACCCTACCATTACGCTGCCCTGCTCCTCACCGAGCCTTTTTCGGGTGCTTGGCTGGCCTCCTATTTTGTCTCTACTGGTTTCTCAGAGTCCTTAAACCCTGGGTTTCTTGGGTTCTTTCCCCTGCTTGTTCTCCTCTTTGCAGTTTCTCCTTTTTGAGGTTTCAATAATGGGATTTAAATGCCAGATCTGTTTACTAAACTCTAGCCTTAGAAATAAAGAACATGACAAGTGACTTGGCTGGCAGAAAAATTTACATACAATGATTATGTTCTTAGAAGCTATAGATCACGGTTGGTTGGTTGGTTGGTTGGTTGGTTTTGGTACTGGAGATGGAACCCACAAACACTCTACCTCTGAGCTACATCTCTAGCCCTTTTTATTTTATTTTTTAATTTATATTTTATTTTTATGTGGATCATATTGAAAATGGCATACATTCAGACAGTGATTGGTGCCCTCCCCCCAACCCTGCTTCTGTTCCCCCACTCCCAACAATGAGTGTCCAGGTTGACCATGCTACATTCATACTTTTACACATACTCGAATGTAGCTCCTCCATTAATCAACCTCAGCCTTCTTCCTCTCTTATCCTTTCATTCTAGCTTTGCTAAGGGTTCCCCTCCATTATCTGGAGTCCTTTTGGTATCCCCAATACTCCCTAGCTTGGGCATATTAGAGAAAACATATGTCCCTTCTCTTTCAGTGCTTGGCTGATCTCACTTAACATAATGTTCTCCAGATCTTTCTATCTTCTTGTGAATGACATAATTTTGTTCTTCTTTACTGCTGAGTAGAATTCCATTGCGTATATTTCCCATAATTTTACAATCCATTCATCTGTTGATGGAGACCTAGGTTGGTTCCATATTTTGTATAGCCCTTTTAAAAATAAACTTTAAAATGTTTAAACTTTAACAATTTTAAACTTTAATCAGAGTATTGCTAAGTTCTGAGATTGGCCTCAAATCTGCAATCCTCTTGTCTCAGCCTCCCAAGTACGGGTATTACAAACATGTGTACCCCCATGCCTGGCTTAGATTGAGTTTTTATACATAAACTTTCACTTGAAATATTCTAGGAAAGTTAAGAATTTTATCCCCCACACTTGGAAGGCTGAGACAGGAGGATCGCACAGGTTTGAAGCCAGCCTCAGCTACTTAGTGAGGCTCTCAGAAACTTAGTGAGACCCTGTTTCCAAATAAAATATAAAAATAGGTCTGGGAGTATAGCTGGGAGGTAGAAAGCCTCTGGGTTCTACCCCCAGTACCACACACACAAAAAATAATTTCCCTTAGTAAATTCCTTTGTAAAGTAGATAGTTACTCATTAATTCATATTCATACATAAAAATATAAGAATGCTCATATTAACGTCAGACCCTTAATTCATTTGAGTTTTTCTCCAGGAAGAATTACAGCTATCAGATCTATTTAAAAATAGAAAAAAGATCCAACAACTTCCAGATTTTTTGGTCTCCTGGCCATATAATTTAAAATAATAATAATAATAATAATAATAATAATAATAATAATAATACAAACCACTTGTGGTGGTGCATGCTTATAATCTTAGTACTTCGGAGGCTAAGAAAGGAGGATCACAGGTGTAAGACCAGCCCAGCAATTTAGTTTGACTCTCAGCAACTGATAGAGACCCTATTTCAAAACAAAAAATAAAAAGGGCTGGAGGGTGTAGCTCTAAGGTAGAATTCCCCTGGGTTTAAAGCCCAGTATCTATCTATCTATCTCTATCTCTCCTCTCTCTCTCTCTCTCTCTCTCTCTCTCTCTCTCTCTCTCTCTCTCTCTCTCACACACACACACACACACACACACACACACACACTGATAATAAAGGAGACAGGGGTGTGGCTCAGTGGTATATGCATGCTTAGCACATGTGAGGTCCTGAGTTCAAGACCCAGTACCACCCCATAAATAAAATGATAATTCATTAAAAATAAGTAAACTTCTGAGACTTATGAATTAAATACATTTAACTGCTGGGCGTGGTAGCACATGCTTGTAATCCCAGCATTCGGGAGGCTGAGACTGGAGGATCACAATTTGCGGACAGCCTCAGCTACTTAGGCCCTCTGCAACTCAGTGAAACCCTGTTTCAAAATAAAGAATTAAAAAAAATAGGGCAGGGGGTGTAGCTCGGAGGTCAAATGCCCCTGGGTTCCATCCTCATACCCACAAAAAGAAACACACACACACACACACACACACACACACACACACACTTAACTTTGTTCTCTTCCAAAAGCTCATTAAAATGTGTGAGAATGGGTGAGGTGAACACAGCCAATGAGAGATGTCAGTGATTATATATATATATATATATATATATATATATATATTTTTTTTTTTTTTTTTTTTGTGTGTGTGTGTGTGGTACTAGGGGTGGAACCCAGAGGCTTTCTACCTCCGGGCTATACTCCCAGACCTATTTTCTGTTTTATTTGGAAACAGGGTCTCACTAAGTTGCTGAGAGCCTCACTAAGTAGCTGAGGCTGGCTTCGAACCTGTGCGATCCTCCTGTCTCCGTCTCCCAAGCGCGGGGATTACAAGCGTGCGCCACCACGCCCGGCTGTCAGTGATATTTTGGAGGCTGGAAGGTGTGTAGGCAATGGTAACTGACTCAGTAGAGAGGAAAAAGGAGACATACTAGAGTTGTCTAGGAAGTAACAATGACAAGCAAGCTAATGCCCATGCAGAGGCCCACAAAAGAAGTGGGGGTACCCGTTTAGAGTAGAACTACAAAACAAAGGATGTGTGCACGTGTGTATACAGAGGAGTTATCCCTAGTCTCTCCACTGAGACCCAAAGTGGCCCTCCCCGATCCCGGAGGAGACCGGATGGAGCTCTGCTGTAGGAGAGGCTGAACCAGAGAGGACTGAACTCCAGGTCCCCTGATGTGGCTGAGGTAGAGGAGTGAAACATCTTAATAAAAACAGAGGATGTACGTGGCAGTGTACGTACCAAAGAGCGGACTCTGAGTGCTTTTGCCCTCAGTTCCCAGGATGCTAGCAGCCATCCTTACATCCAGTTAGTTGGGAGATTAGAGGCTTAGTCCCCTAGAAGACTGACTGGACCCCCACAGAAACCTAAACGTCCTGACACTTGAAGACACCCACCCCAAACAGCTGAATCTTTGCTAAGCAATCTTCCAGACAAACTAACAATCAATATTCTCTTTACATATACATGTAGACTCCTAGGACTCCAAATGGTAGTTTAGTGCCCCACTTTTATACACACATGATAGTCAAGGACCGCACACACACACACACACACACACACACACACACACACACACACACACACACACATTGTTAAAAGCTTTTACAATGAAAAACAGATTAAAAGAAAAAAGAAACTTAGAGGACAAAAAAACAATCCAGGGAGCAAAAGGAAAAATATATATGCATGTATTTCTCAGAAAGATAAGAAGCATCTGGGATGCTGAGACAAGAAGATTACAGCTCGCAGACAGCCTCAGCTGCTTAGTGAGGCCCTTTGCAACTCGGTGAGACCCTGTTTCAAAATAAAGAATTAAAAAATAGGGCTGAGGGTGTAGTTCAGAGGTAGTATTCATCCCCAATACTGAAAAAAAAAAGAAGGCATTTAATGTAAGAGATCATTAAGAGAACGAATCCTATTGGAGACTTAAACAAATAACAGAAATTTAACATTTCAATAATGCTGGGCTTGGTAGTACATGCTTATAATCCCAAGATGGGGAGGCAAGCTAGAGGATAGCCTCAGCAACATAGGGAGAACTTGCTTCAAAAAATAAAAAGGGCTGGGTATAACTCAGAGGTAAAATGTCCCTGGGTTCAATCCCTAGTACTAAAATAAATAAAATACAAGTTTGAGGCCAGCATGGTGGCATATGCTTGTAATCCCAGAATTTGGGAGGCTGAGACAAGAGGACTGTAGGTTCAAGGCAGCCTCAGCAACTTAATGAGGCCCTCCGCAATTTAGTGAGACCCTGTTTCAAGATAAAATATAAAGTAAGACTGGAGGAATAGCTTGGTAGAATGCCCCTAGGTTCAATTCCCAGCACCAAATACATAATTAAAATTTTAATAAAAATTAAGTCAAGGAAATCCTCCAGTAAGAAAAATACAGGGAAAAAGAGAAGCGAATGGCAGAGATGAAATGTGTAAAATGAGGCACAGACCAAGAGATACAAACAACAGCACTTACTAAAGTGAGGAAAGAGAAATAAAGAAGAGGAATGTGTGTGTGTGGGGGGGAAGAAACCATGAAAGAACAACAAATCCAAAATTTTAAAAAAAATTTCAAAAGGTGAGTGACAGGTGAGTGACAGAATGCAGGAAAGAATTAGATTTAAAAATGGAAGGAAGCCGGGCGTGGTGGCGCACGCTTGTAATCCCAGCGCTTGGGAGGCTGAGACAGGAGGATCGCGCAGGTTTGAAGCCAGCCTCAGCTACTTAGTGAGGCTCTCAGCAACTTAGTGAGACCCTGTTTCCAAATACAGAATAAAAAAATAGGGCAGGGGGTATAGCTCGGAGGTCGAAAGCCCCTGGGTTCTATCCCCAGACCTGCAATAAATAAATAAATAAATAAATAAATAAATAAATAAATAAATAAATAAATAAAAATAAAAATGGAAGGAAGAAAAAATTAAGTTAAAGGAAGAGTTTAAAAGAATTTGACAGAAAGTAACACATAATTTAAGATAGGCAAAGAATAACCAACATATGGCTAATACAGTACCCTGAAAAAAAGAAAGAGAAAAAAATAATAAAAACTGTAAGTTGCTGAAACTTCCTGAAACAAATTTTTTTCCAAGTACATACTGAAGGAGCACTAAGAACACTGCCCCAGAATGAACAACATCAAGCTGTATCTATTAAAATTACAAGCACGTGATTTATAAGGGAAAGAAATATATATTGTCATCAGACGTTTTAGAAGCAATAATATATGCCAAAAACCCACAAAATACATATTTCAGGTACTTAAGGGATGAAAATGATCCAAGTGTGATGGCATACACCTCTAATCATAGTACTTGGGAGGCTGAGACAGAAGGATTGCAGAGTCAAGGTCATCCTCAGCAATCTGGAGAGATTCTGTTTCAAAAAAATAGCTGGGAGTGGTGGCGATAGTACTCGGGAGGGAGGCTGAGACAGAAGGATTGCAGATTTGAGTTCATCCTCAGAGAGATCATGTTTCGAAAACAAAAAATAGCTGGGAGTGGTGGCGTATGCTTGTAATTCCAGTACTTGGGCAACGGAGACAGGAAGATCAGAGGTTTGAGGCCAGAGCACAGTAACTTATGAGACCCTGATTCAAAATAATAGGGCTGAGGTTGTAGCTCAGTGGTAGAATGCCCCTGGGTTCAATCCCCAGTACTGAAGGGAGGAAAGGAGGGAGAGGGAGAGGGAGAGATGGAGAAAGAGAGAGGGAGAGGGAAAGAAGGAAAGAGAGAGAAAGGGAGGGAGAGAGGGAGAGAGAGAGTATGTATGGTACAAATTTAAAAAATGGAATAGGGCAGGAATAGAAAGCATTTTACATATGTAAAAATGCTTTTAAGAACTGTTCCTACAATTATAATTGCAGTAATAGAATTAGTATTAGTGTTCTGATACTGTGTGTTCAATGTCAAATAAAGCATGTAAGTAATTGTGATATTTTCTATTATTCCATGTGCCCTTAGGAACCAGAATTGTTGGTTTGGAATAAGAAAATACCTCTGTAAATAAAATTCTATATAAAAAATATAAACAGGTGATTAAAATATAAGAATATATATAAGAAAGGAATGGAGCCAGGAGTGGTGGTGCACGCTTGTAATCCCAGCATTCGGGAGGCTGAGACAGGAGGATCTCAGTTTGCGTGTAGCCTTAGCTACTTAGTGAGGTCCTTTGCAACTTAGTGAGAGCCTGTTTTAAAATAAAGAATAAGAAATAGGGCTGGGGAGTGTAGCTTGGAGGTAGAACGCCCCTGGGTTCCTGTCGGGAATCCAGCCCGACAGCTGACGGGGCTTAGCAGGATGATGAGTACCAACGACTCGAACACAAACCCACGAGCCGGGAGTCAAGTCAAGTGAGATCTCATTTATTTCTCTACAAGCACTCATATTATATAGCACCAAACCACAAGGGAAATTCCCATGAGAAATAGCCTAGCCTATCCGGGATAAAGATCACTAGCACGTAGTTTACAGCCAATCCCAGGCCAGTACATGAGCCATTCATGTGTGCCGAAAGCTCCTTTAAAGGTAGAAAGGGAAAATCCACTCAGTCTCCCCACCCATAATGAATGGGGAAACCACGCCTTCCTAGCTTCCTCCAGGCACCATCTTTGCCCCTTTTTTGCTGAATCACTTTACTTAAAGTTTTGCCTTAGGCCATAGGCCGCTCAGGCCGAATCTCCTTAGGCGCTGTATGGACACACCCCATCAGGTTCCATTCCCAGTACTGAAAAAAAAAAAAAAAGGGAATGAACAACATGTGTTGTGATTGGGATCTGCAATGTACCCCCAAGCCTCATGTGTTGGAGGCTGGTCCCAGTGCAGCAAAGCTCAGAGGTGGGATTTGGGAGGTGACTGGACCATAAGGGCTCTGCCCTCACCAGGAACGGATGCAGAGAGCTCAATGCGCTCCTGGGAGGCAGTGGAAACCTAGGCAGGTGGGGTGTAGTTAAAGAAGTGGACACCTGGGGGCATGCTCTTGTTAGGGGCAATATCTTGTCCTTGGTCTTTCTCTTTCTCTCCTTCTTGGCTTCCATGAGCTGAGCTTTCTTTTATCACAAACTTCTGTCATGTTGCTCTGCCACCTCTCAGGCCCAAAGCAATGGAGTCAGTCAACCACAGACTGAAGCCATGTGCCAAAAGAAAAATGTCCTCCTTTAAGTTGTTTTTTGGTTTTTTTTTCGGGTGGTACTGGGGTTCCTGGAAGCCCTTCTACCTCTGGGCTATACTCCAAGACCTATTTTTACATTTTTTTTGGAAACAGGGTCTCCTAAGCCAGCACGTGTGGCTGGCTTCGAACCTGCGCGATCCTCTTGTCTCTGCCTCCCAAGCACGAGGATTACAAGCGTGCGCCACCACGCCTGGCCTTTAACTTGTTTATGTTGGGCATTTTGATCACAGTGACAAAAAAATGACTAACACAACTCTAGGAACCTGAATTTGAATAAAAGTATCAGTGGGAACTCATGAGGCATAGACACCTAGGAACAATGATTAATGAAGTAATAACAAGCTAGCACCAGAATATAGTCTTAAAATATCATTTCCAAGCCAGGCATGGTGGTGCATGCCTGTAATGTCTGTAATTGAAAAAACTTGTCAATTTTTTATTTTTTTATTTTGGTACTCAGGGATCAAACTCAGGGACATTCTACTTCCTAGTTATACACTTGCTTCTATTTAACTTTTTAATTTTAAACAGGATCTGGCTAAGTTACCATATGCTGACCTCAAACCTATGATCCTCTGTCTCAGTCTTGGGATTACAGGTGCAAACCACCATGCTTGGCTATTTTCAACTAAAACAAAACAAAACAACCCCCCCAAAAAATCTATTATGAAATTACCTCCCAAAAGGTAAAAGTTCCTTCAGCCCCCTATTTTGTAAGGTAATGAGTACATTTGATCTTAAGTTCACTTTTGAGAGGCATGCCCTACCTCGGCCATTCTGAAATTTATGAACTTAATTTTATTCACTTTATCCTTACTATTGCAATTTTATTGATGGTATCCAGAGAAAGTTCATTTAGAGTTAGTGACATGGGGTTAAATCCTAGCTTTATCAGCTGTTAGTTGCTTGGTGTCAAGTAAGTAGTTTCATTCTAGTTCCTTGTCTGTAAAATGCTGGCAACAAAGTCCTCTTTGGTTTTGTGTCTAATACATGTTATAATGGCTGGCAGAACAATGGCACTCAGTAAATTTTCCTTCCTTCCTTGCCTTCTTCCCTTCCTCCCTCCCTTTTTTCTTTCCTTTTTTTCTTCCTTCCTTCCTTTTTTATTATTTTAGTACTGGGAATTGAACCCAGGAGTATTCTACTTCCAAGCTACACCCTGAGCCCTTTTTTAAATTTTTTTTAGATTTTGAAACAGGATCTTACTCAATTGCTGAGGCTGACCTCCAATCTGCAATACTTTTATCTCAGCCTCCCAAGTACTGGGATTATAGGTGTGTGCCATGGCACCCAGCTTCTTTTCTAATCTTTGAAATAGTTTTTGGATGGATGAATAAATGAATGAGTGCCAGAAGAATTGTATAGTTTGCACTATAGTGAGTTCACCAAGGCAGCAGGCTAGAGGTTTTATATAGCAACACAAGTAATAAGGTAAGACATCAATTCATGAATGTGTATATTTTATGGGATAGGACAAAAATAGGTGAATTCTTTCACGCACACCATTGAAGAGGAAGCTGACATATGTAAGTATAAAATGTATGGTGTAAGAAGTTGTCTCATCCAAGCATGGTGGCACATGCTGTAATCCCAGTACTTGGGAGGCTAAGACAGGAGGATCGCAGGTTCCAGGTCAGCCTAAGCAATTTAGCAAGGCTTTCAGAAATTTAATGAGACCTTGTTTCAAAATAAAAAATAAAATAGAACTTGGGTGTATCTCAGAAGCAAAATGCCCCTGGATTAATCCCTATTACCACGAGAGAGAGGGAGAGAGAGGGAGAGAGAGGGAGAGAGAGAGAGAGAGAGGGAGAGAGGGAGAGAGGGAGAGAGGGAGAGAGAGAGAGAGCATGCAAGTGAGCGCAAAGAGGGGAGGGGGGAGAGGAGAGAGAAGAGAGGAAGGAAGGAAGGAAGGAAAGAAAACTGTTTCTACCAGTCTCAAAATATGGATGGGAAAAGATGGAAGAAAAAATATGGATGGGCATATTTACTTATGCCATATAATACATTCATTAGACTGCCAGCTTAAAATACAAAATAAAAGTCACAACTCAGAGTTACTATGAAATGGGGGGGTAAGGTAGAGAGTTGCATAAATGGTGAATGAAGGTGTTTTGTGATTTTTAATGTCATAACTGATGTGGCTAGTATGTGATTTATCTTCTGATGTACACAGGCAATAGTCACATGAGGCCATTCACAACCAGCAATCAGTCTTGGCACAGTGGCACATACCTGAATTCTAGCAACTCAGGAACCTGACGCAAGAGAGTCACAAGTCTTGGGAACCAGTCTTTGGAGCTTAATGAGACCCTGCCTCAAAATAAAAACAAAACCGGGCCAGGTGACACACGCTTGTAATCCCAGTACTTGAGAGACTTAGACTGGAGGATTGCAGGTTCATAGTCAGCCTCAGCAACTTAATGAGGCTCTCAGAATTTTAGTGAATGCCAGGCGTGGTGGCGCACGCTTGTAATCCCCGCGCTTGGGAGGCTGAGACAGGAGGATCGCGCAGATTCGAAGCCAGCATCAGCTGTTTAGTCAGGCTCTCAGCAACTTAGTGAGACCCTGTTTCCAAATAAAAAATATAAAATATAGGTCTGGGAGTATAGCCCGGAGATAGAAAGCCCCTGGATTCCAACCCCAGTACCACCAAAAAAAAAAAAATTAGTGAAACTCTGTTTCTAAATAAAAATTAAAATAGGCCTGGTGGTGTAGCCCAGAGGTAAAGGCCCCTGGGTTCCATCCCCAGTGTCTTAACTAACTAAATAGATAAATAATAAAAACAAGCTGGGTGTGGTGGTATACACCTATAATCCTAGTATTTGGGAGACTGAGATAGGACTATTTTCAGCAACTTAATGAGACTCTCAGCAGTTTAGTGAGACCCTTTTTCCAAATAAAAAATAAAATGGGGCCAGGGTGTAGCCCACAGGTAGAAGGCGTCTGGGTTCTATCCTAGTACCACACACACACACACACACACACACACACACACACAAAAAAAAAAAAAACAGTACTTGTGAGCCTGAGACCGGAGGATTACAGGTTTGAGGACAGCTTTAGCAATTTCGAGATTCTCTGCAACTTAGCAAGACCCTGTTTCAAAATTAAAAACAAACAAAATAAAATAGGGCTCAGGTGTAGCTCAGAGGTAGATTGTTCCTGAGTTTAATCCCCAGTGACTGACACACACACACACACACACACACACACACACACACACACCTTTGTTTCCTTTTCTGACCACTTTAGCTTCTGAGGCCTCTTAGAACAGATACTTGATCTATCTTATCAATAAATGTGATCTATCTCACCAATAGAAAGTAAGGCTCTCATGTGCCTCCAGAAATACTCCGAAAAGATACCTCATTTACATAGAATTCCAGTCAAAAATGCATAATCAAAATCTAATCACTCACTAGGGAACATCAGCCCAAACATGCACTATGGAGTGGTCTATAAAAGACCTGGCTCAGCCGGGGAGGTGGCGCACGCTTGTAATCCCAGTCCTTGGGAGGCGAGACAAGAGGATCGCAGGTTCAAGGCCAGCATCAGCAACTTCATAAGGCCCTCTTCAATTTAGTGAGACCATGCTTCAAAA
This sequence comes from Muscardinus avellanarius, assembly GCF_963383645.1. Taxonomy (NCBI): domain Eukaryota; kingdom Metazoa; phylum Chordata; class Mammalia; order Rodentia; family Gliridae; genus Muscardinus; species Muscardinus avellanarius. Next base: position 78,605,210 of record NC_137793.1, read on the forward strand.
TAAAAATATGAAATAGAGTTGGGAGTATAGCTCAGAGGTAGAATGCCTCTGGGTTTAATCCCTAGTAACACACACATACACATATACACACAAATACATTAAAAAGTGCCTACAGGTCACCTGAATCAAAATATCGGGGTATAATATTTGCTAAACATGCAGATTCATAGATTCATGGGACCTGCCACTAACTACTGAATCAGAAATTTTGGGGGTACCATCTGAGAACTATCAATTGAACGATCTTTATGGTATGGTACTGGGGATTGAACCCAGCAGCATTCTACCTACAAGCTACAACCTCAGCCCTATTTTGTTTGTTGTTGTTGTTGTTGTTGTTGTTGTTGTTGTTGTTGTTTGGTGGTACTGGGGTTCCTGGAAACCCTTCTACTTCCAGGCTGTACTCCCAGACCTATTTTATACTTTTCATTTGGAAACAGGGTCTCTTAAGCCAGGGCTCTGGCTTTGAACCTGCGGGATCCTCCTGTCTCCGCCTCCCAAGCGCGGGGATTACACCACCACACCCGGCTTTTTGTTTGTTATTTTTAAAACAGTGTCTCAGCCAGGCATGTGGCACACACTTGTAATCCCAGTGTTTGGGAGGCGGAGACCCGAGGATCGCAGTTCGCGGACAGCCTCAGCTATTTAGTAATGCCCTTTGCAACTCAGTGAGACTCAGTTTCAGAATAAAGACTAAAAAATAGGGCTGAGGGTATAGCTCAGAGGTAGAATGCTTCTGGGTTCCATCCCCAGTACCACACACACACACACACACACACAAAAAAAAAAAAAAAAAAAAAAAAAAACCAGGGTATCTTTATGTTGAGGGTCTCACTAAATTGCCACATCTGGCCCTGAACCTCTGATCCTCCTGTCTCAGTGTCCTAAGTATTGGGCTTACAAGTGTGTGCCCCCATGCTCATAAACAATGTTCTTGTTGATCGTTATGCATTTTAAAGTTTAAAAATCACTGGGATGAACCTCAAGTAATGTTTCCATTTCATTTTGTTGGCTAATGCCATTTTCTTAGCTTAATCTAGTAAAGTCAATTATGACTAGTTAAAATGTATCATGTGCTTATCATGTGTTAAGCGATATATCTATGATATATCTATGAATATAATCCAACTCTTAGTATAGTTTCTATGGATTACTACATTTAAGCTCCTTACAGATAAGGAAATGAAGAGATAGAAATTACATAAACTGTCAAGGTCACATAGCTATTAAGAGAAGGAGCCAGGATTTGAATCAAAGAATAATCTGACTCGAGGGTATACTCTCCTGCCACTACACTATTGAGCTATTGAGCGTAGCCAAGAAACCATGTTCAGATTATTGGCTTTGTCTATCATAAAACTGATACGTTGTTTATCTCTTGTAAAATCAGTTTTTAAATGCATATTAAGGAAGGAGGCAGTGTGCAGCTAACGCATGTGATAAGATATGGAACAGCCCTGGTTAATTCTCCATCCTGGTGGCAAAGCCTGAGCGTTGTGACCAGGGTAACCTTACAACCTAGTTTCTTCCTCTTGAGCACTGCTGTGATTTTCCTATCTTAGGTATATAGCTCCTCTTTGGCCTGCAGGTACCAAGCTCAGTGAAATCTGGACATACCTTCACCAAAGGTAGATCTACTCTTAGCATAGGAGGATTTCTCCAGTGAGGTAGAATGTCATAACAGTTTAAATTAGTCGTGGAATTATTCCTCATAAAAACCAAGGAAATGACTAAAAATTAAAAAAAAAAAGAGGTATGCATTGCCCGTCCTACCTCCTCTGGTACCACTGCCCTTCAGAGACCCTCTGCAGAGGAGACAGCCATTCCAGAGATGACAGCAAAAAGAAGTAGCTTGCTGGACCTCAACGATGATGCTCTGAAGTGAGTTAGGCAGGCATTCATCTCACTGCTTACACAGACAGAGTGGACTGGAAACCAGCCTTCTGACCCCACAGGCCAACCTCCTTCCATTACACTCTGCCTCCTGACTGAAGGCGATCAATACTGACAGTTTGTTGGATCTGAGCCTCACATTTTTATGCAGATTAATAAGTCGATGCTTGAGGTAAAAAAATAAAGATGTGGGTTTTTTTCAGTTGTATTCAGCTGAAATATAATGTGTACAGAATTCATAATGATTTTTATTGAGAGAGTCATCATATATGCGTCTGTGTGTGCATTGCTCAGAATTAAACCCAGGGCCTCCTGTATGCTAAAAATGTGATCTACCCTTGAACTCTACCCTTAGCTCTGAGATTCATCTTTTGTAATGAGAAAATTGAAAAGCTTTCAGAAAAAAAAAAAACAAGACTATGTTGTTATTTTGAAAGAACTGAAGAACCAACCCCAGCCTCACCACGGTGCAGTTGTTATAGTTCATAAAAACCTTCACAGCTGGGGGCCGTGGCACACACCTATAATCCCAGCCTTTGGGAGGGTGAGACAGGAAACTCCTCTGCTTCCTCCAAAGAGCCTAGGACAGAAGCTTCTAATCTAATCCCCCAACAGTTATCTCCTGCACAGGAAGAGAACTGCAGTAAGGACCTAGGTCTCCACAGCTCATGAGGACAATACCTCAGGCTGGGGACACAAATGGATAGCCAGTATTTGATTCTAGGACTCCTAACAATAATAGCTTTTATTAATTCATTTATTTGTGGTGCTGGGGATCAAACCCAGAGTCTCACACATGCTAGCCAAATGTTCCACTACTGAGCTAAATCCCCATCCCATAATAGCTTTTCTTCAATAAGACTCTTCCATCTGCTGGGCACTGTGCAGTTTGCATACTTATTCCTTCACCCCTGCAAGATGGCTATGATTTTTTATATGTAAAACTCAAGGAGTCCACTTGAAGCAAAAAAATCTCAGAATAATTAGAACTATTAAATGAATTTATTCTCAAAATAATTAGAGATAATAAATGAATTCATCAAAGTTGTAGGATATAAGAGTAATATGCAAAAATTAATTATTTCTATATACTTGTTATGAAACATCATAAAGTAATATTAGGAAAACAATTCTACTTCTGATGTATTGTACCCAAGAAAATAAAATACTTAGGAGTAATTTAATAAATGAAGTACAAAATTTCTCCTCTGAAAACTATAAAATTTTGTTGAAATTAAAGAAGACCTAAGCCGGGAGTGGTGGCGCACGATTGTAATCCCAGCACCTGGGAGGCTGAGACAGGAGGATCACATAGGTTCAGAGCCAGCCTCAGCTACTTAGTGAGGCCCTTTGTGGGGTATCGCTCGAAGGTAGAATGCCCCTGGGTTCCAACCCCAGTACCACAAAAAATAAATAAAAATAAAAAGAAGACCTAAATAAGAGAAAAGACTATTGCCAGGCATTATGGTACACATCTGTAATCCCAGCTACTCAGGAGACCAAGACAGGAAGATCAAAAGTTCAAGGCCAGTCTAAGTAATTTAGAGACTCTGTCTGAAGAATAAAATTTTAAAGGGGGAAGGGGCTAGCTGGTGTGGCGGTGCATGACTGTAATACCATACTTGGGAGACTGAGACAGGAGAATCTCAGGTTCAAGATAAGTCTCAGCAACTTAGTGATACCCTGTTTCAAAATAAGAAATAAGAAAGGCTGGGTTATACCTGAAGGTAGAATGCCCTTGAGTTCAATCCCTAGTACCAAGAAGAATAAAAAAAGTGAAAAGAAAGCCTGCAAATTGAGAACAGATTCATAATATATACCTGATAAGGAATTTGCATTTGTAATAAATAAAACATTACAACCCAGCAATAAAAGACAATCCAATTATGATGAGAGTAAAATGCACCAATAAAAGCATATAAAAAAGACAATCCAATTAAAAACAGAACATCTGAATAGATATTTTGCCAAAGAAAGTAAATGGCCAGTAGGCACAAGAAAAAATACTCATTAATTATCAGAGAAATGCAGATCAAAACCACAATGAAACATCGCTTCTTACCTACCAGGAAGTGATCATTGAAGAGGGAAAATGGCCCATGTTGGCAAGAAGGTCAAGAAATTTAAATCTTCACACTTTGATGGTGGGAACATAAAATGTTGTGGTAGTTTTGGAAAATAGTCTGACAGTTGCTCAAAAGATTAAACAGAGTTACCATGTGACCCAACAATTTCACACCTAAATATACATTCACAAGAATTAAAATATATATCTAAGCTGGACATGGTTGTGCATGTCTGTAATCCCAGTACTTGGGAGGCTGACACAGGAGAATCACAGGTTTGAGGACAGCCTCAACAAGTAGTAAGACTCTCACCAAACTAGTGAAAACCTGTTTCAAAATAAAAATAAAAATCAGGCTAGGGGTGTAGCTCAGAGGTAGAATGTCCCTGGGTTCAATTCTCAGTCACACACACACACACACACACACACACACACACACACACATCCTTATACATGAGTGTTCATAGAAACATTATTCTTTTTTTTTTTTTTTAAGTGGTAGTAGGGGTGGAACCCAGAGGCTTGCTACCTCCGGTCTATACTCCCAGACCTTTTTTAATATATTTTATTTGGAAACAGGGTCTCACTAACTTGCTGAAAGCCTCACTAAGTGGCTGAGGCTGGCTTCGAACCTGTGTGATCCTCCTGTCTCAGCCTCCCAAGCTCTGGGATTTTAAGCTTGCGCCAACACGCCTGGCTCTAGAAACACTGTTTTTAATAGCCAAAAAGTAGAAACAACCAAATATACATCAGCTGAGGGAATGATAAAGTCTGGTGTATCTAGACGATAAAATATTATTTGGTAATAAAGAGGTAAAGGTCAAATTCATTCTACCATATGAATCAACCTTGAAAATATGCTAAGCAAAAGAAGCCAAACAGCAAAGTATGTGATTCCATTTATATGAATGTCTAGATCAGACAAATCTATAGACACAGAAGATATAATAGCAACAGAAAATACAATAGTTAGGAATTTGGGGGGGGGGATGGGAATGACTGCTAGTGGATACATGGTTTCCTGTTGCATTGCTAAAAATGTTTTAAAATTGATTTTGCTGACAGTTGCATAACTGTGAATGTACTAAAAACCATTCAATGAATAGGTGTTTTAAAGGAGTGAGCTGTGTAGTATGTGAATTATATTTCAAAAAAGTGATACATTAATACATACATATGGGAGGATCTGGGTTTGTGGCCAGCCTCAGCTACTTAGTGAGGCCCTTTGCAACTCAGTGAGACCTGTTGAAAATAAAGAATAAAAAAAAAAAATAGGGCTGGGGGGGTGTAGCTCAGAGGTAGAATGCCCCTGGGTTCCATCCGCAGTACTACAATAAATAAATAAATAAATGGAATCGGAGGAAAAGAAAGCAGAAAGGTGATTATGTGTAAATTTTGGTTCTATGACATCAAGTTTTTTCATGGCTCACAACTCTAACCTCTTATTTCTATGTCATCAATTAATGTTACCATTCAAAAATAAGTACTTCAACTAAAAGTTTATATTTGCACTGTTTATTATACCTATTAAAAAGGTGGGCCGGGGGTGGTGGCGCACGCTTGTAATCCCAGCATTTGGGAGGCTGAGACCAGAGGATCGTGGTTTGCGGACAGCCTCAGCTACTTAGGCCCTTTGCAACTCAGTGAGACCCGGTTTCAAAATAAAGAATAAAAAATAAGGCAGGGGCTGTAGTTTGGAGGTCGAATGCCCCTGGGTTCCATCCCCAGACCCGCCAAAAAAAAAAAAAAAAAAAAAAAGTGGAACATCTTGCAAAGAATATTAAAATTACCACAAACCACAATGACAATCACAGGTAAACAACAATTTCCTTAACTATCTGTAGCACATGAGTCGAGAAATGTGACAGAAGGAAATGGTTAGTTCAAAGTACTTCCAGAAGCAGTTTTCCATTTAGATGAGTAACCCATGGAAACTACTGATACACTTTCTAGTGGGAGGAGAAAGATTTCCGAGCATATGCAGGTAAAGGAATTCTTGGTTTCCCTTATAGTGGATATGTGGAAGTTAGTATGATTGTTAAGCTATAAAGAAGATAGTTTTCCTTGTTAAGCACATATCTGAGGTGGTTTAAATGACCCTCATCTAAAGGCCATATTTTTAAAGAGACATATTCCCATACACACACTCCTCCTCCTCCTTCTTCCTTCCTCCCTTTCTCTCCCTCCTTCCCTCCCACCCCTCTCTGTACTAAGGATTAAACCAAGAGGCATTCTACCTCCAAGCTATACCCTCAGCCCTTTTGTTAAGTTTTTGTTTTGAAAAAGGCTCTTGCTGAGTTGCTCCAAGTCATGCTAAGTTGCTGAGGCTTCCTCAAACCTGCAGTCCTCCTGTTTTAAGCCTCCCAAGTCCTGGTATTACAAGTGCGTACCCCCACATCAGGTTCATAGTTTTTCTTTATAGCCTTTGATTCTTGAAACCCAGGCCTAAACAGGCATGATGATGGCTCACACCTGCAATCCCAGTACTTGGGAATATGAGACAGGGGGATTACAAGTTTGAGAACGGCCTCAGCAGTTAGTGAGACTCATCATCCTAGCACGACCCTGTTTCAAAAGAAAAATAAAGCCAGGCATAGTGGCGCATGCCTGTAATCCCAGCGCTTGGGAGGCTGGGACAGGGACATCAAGTTTCAAGGACAGCCTCAGCAACATAGTAAGGCTCTCAGAAACCTAGTGAGACCTTGTTTCTAAACAATAAAATAAAATAAAATAAATAAAAAATAAAACAGAGCTGGGAATGTAGCTCAGAGATAGAAAGCTTCTGGGTTCAATCCTCAGTACGATACACAAGAAAGAAGAAAAGCAAGCGAGCAGAGGACTCTCTTCTACACTTGGCAATGATATCACATCCAAGGGCTCATCACTAAATGTAATAATCTAGCATAAAATCAGAAAGGACTCGCTGTGCATGGTGGTACACACCTACAACCCCAGTACTTGGGAAGCTGAGACAGGAGGATCGCAGGTTCAAACACAGCCTCAGCAATTAATGAGACGCTCATCAACCTAGCGAGACCTGGTTTCAAAATAAAAGTAAAGCTGGACATGGTGGCTCACGCCTTGTAATCCCAGTGTGTGGGAGGCTGAGACAGGAGGATTGCAGGTTCGTGGTCAGCCTTAGCAACTTCATGAGGCGCTGTTTCAAACTAAAAAATAAAATAGGGCTGGGAGTGTAGCTCAGAGGTGGAATTCAGTCCCCAGCACCAAGGGGTGGGGGGAGGCTCAGGCTTAAATCAGATCGTTATACTTTGGCTGAGGCGATGACCTTTTGATCTACCCTTGTGTTTTAATGCTCAAAATAATACACAGTCCTATGTAGGTTCTCAATCCATATTTCACTTTTATGCTGGTCTTAGACACAGCGTTTCTAGGCTCTCACCATGTTCTGCCAATTGTACCTCCTAAATTTCTTTCAAATCCTTCACTCTGTGGTCACCACCCCAACACATTCTCTCTTGCCAATACTCCAATAGTCTTCTAACTGGTTCTCCTGATGGCTTTCCTGCCTTTCACCATTTTCTATGCCTGGGGCCCTTTCAGTTTTAGTAATGAAAGTCCTGTATCGTCCGGGGAAAAACTGGTGTGGTTGGCCACCTGACTCCATTTAAAGCCTGCCAGCAGCTTCCCCTGGAACAAAACAATGATCTCCAGGCCTGAAGAGTGCATCTCTGGCCAACCTCTCTATCTCCTCTTGGGTCAGCCTCCTCCTGGGCTCACCACTCTGTGGCTCTTTATTTTTAGAACCTGCCATGTGTTTTTTGTTTTGCTTTCACCGTTAGGCCTTGTCCCTTAACTTTCATTCAGAGAATGTACCTTCCGCTCCCTTCATCTGGTTAACACAGGCTCATCCTCCACATCTGATTAATCTAGGTTTCTACGTTACATACCTCCTCTACAAGCTCTTGGAGCATTCTTGTTGTTTTTTTTTTCCACCTTAGGACCCTTACCATAGCTTATCAATATATAATTACTCATTAGTGGTTTAGCCTGAGATTTCCATACCAGGTTATAAACTCTATGAATATAGGAGCCATATGCCAGGCATAGTGGTGCACGCCTGTAATCCCAGTGCTTGGAAGGCTGAGACAGGGGGATGGCAGGTTTGAGGCCAGCCTTAGCAACTTAGTGAGACTCTGTTTCAAAACAAAACAAAAAAGGGCTGGGGGTAGAGCTTGGAGGTAGAATGGCCCCTGGTTTCAATAACCAGTACCAAAAAACAAACCATATGTATTTTTGTTTATCATTGTGGATTTAGCTTCTAGAGTACGCCTGGCGTGCGCGCGCGCGCGCACACACACACACACACACACCTCAATAAATATTAGCTTTAGTTTGGCTGCCAATGATATCAGCCAGACCTTTTTCTTTTTTTTTCTTTTGGTGCTGGGGATTGAACTCAGGGTCATTCTGCCTCTACGCTATACCCACAGCTCGATTGTTTATTCTTTATTTTGAAACAGGGTTTCACTAAGTTAAAGAGGGGTTCTCTAAGTAGCTGAGGCTGTCGGTGAACTTGGATCCTCTTGTCTCACCCTCCCAAGTACTGGGATTACAAGTGTGCACCACCACACCTGGCTTAGACTTGAGGGTTTTTGTTTGTTTGTTTGTTTTTTGGTGGTACTGGAGGTGGAACCCAGGGGCTTTCTACCTCCGGGATATACTCCCAGACCTATTTTATATTTTATTTGGAAACAGGGTCTAAGTTGCTGAGAGCCTCACTAAGTAGCTGAAGCTGGCTTCGAACCTGTGCAATCCTCCTATCTCCGCCTCCCAAGCGCGGGGATTACAGGCATGCGCCACAACGCCCGGCAGACTTGAGATTTTTGAAGCATTTTTCTGCTTCTGTCTGTTCGGCTTCTAAACCATGACGTCTACTACTGCCATGCCAATCTTTTAAATACGAAGGCTACCCAAATCTTCATAGCATGTGTCCCAAATTGATCTGATCTGCCCTTGTATATAATTTAAAAGGGTATGTTTGTTTGTTTGTTTGTTTATTTGGTGGTACTGGGGTTCCTGGAAGCCCTTCTACCTCCAGGCTACACTCCCAGACCTATTTTATACTTTTTTATTTTTGGAAACAGGGTCTCTTAGCCAGCACAGCTGGCTTTGAACCTGCGCGGTCCTCCTGTCTCCGCCTCCCAAGCGCAGGGATTACAAGCGTGGCCACCACGCCGGCATTTATTTATTATGAGTATACTGTGCACCATCACTCTGGCAGATACTTTGTACATTCAGTATCATTTGCTCTTCACAACCACCCTTGAGAAACATTCTTCCTACTTTACATGTGAGGAGACAGAGGCTTACAGAGATTAACAGATTAGGGTTATAGAGTTTACAAAAGATGAACTAGGATGATTATTTATGTTAGTCAGCTTTTCACTGTATCTAACACCTAAGATAAATCAACCTACAAAGAGAGAAGGTTTATTTTGGCTCACAGATTTGGAGATTTAAGTTCCATGTCCTTTCAATAGCACACCACACACTGGGTACCAAGCCTTTAACACATGGCCCTTTTGGGGACACTTATCCAACCATACCAGTCTGATTGTATAAACCCCTGCATTTTTTTTTATTTTGGATATCATGTTGTATTAATTCAAATTGGGTTGGCCTTATGCATGGCCAAAAAGTCCAAAGTACAGTAGTGGTGTCTTAAGTAATTGACATCTTATTCATGATGTCTCTCATGTTAAAGACCAGAAAAAGCAGTCCAGGGTTGGATAGCAGTCCAGGGTTGGTTAGGAATTAGACATTGTTTGCTCACCTTAGCTTGCAACCTCCACGGCAAGGTCCCAAATGGCTACCTGAGCCTCAGTGAGCCACATCCTTACTTAACAGACAGGGGGATATGTAAAGAAGACTGTTCCCCACCTTTTAAAGAGATTTTAGAGAAGTCACAGCTGATACTCTATGTCTCACTGGCAGAAATGTAGTCATATGACCACAACTCACTACAAACGAGGTTTAGGAATGTACTCTAGGTTTTTGTCAGATATGGGCCCACTTTTTTTTTTTTTTTTTAATCTTCTGCAGAGCGTGGTGGCACACACTTGTAATCCCCGCGCTTGGGAGACTGAGACAGGAGGATCGCTCAGGTTCGAAGCTAGCCTTAGCTGGCTTAAGAGACCCTGTTTCCAAATAAAATATAAAATAGGTCTGGGAGTGTAGCCTAGAGGTAGAAGGCCCCTGGGTTCCATCCCTAGTACCACAAAAAAAAAAAAAAAAAAAAAAAAAAAAACTTCTTACAGGGGAAAAAGAAAGAACAGATATTGGGAAAAATAATCAGCATCTGCTAAACACATTCATAGCAAGTTCTACTTCTGACTTTCAAATTGATCTACAACTTAGTTTCATTCTACATAATCTTCTGGTTTTCCACCCTGGCTCACTTTAAATCTTTGCCCTCTTTCACTTATCTATCCTCCTGACAGCCACCTTCAGTTTTACTCTTCTTGTGCTCACCCCTTCCTGGGAAGGCTTCCTGTCAGCCGACACACACCCTACCCACGCTCTACTGACCAGCTCACCCCTTCCCTCCACACAGAGGCTCCTCTGTTTCAGCTAGTTGGCTTCCCTGTCTTTGACTTGCAGTTGCAAACACCAAATATACACATAGCATAAAGGCATTTCATTATTTTCTAAAATCCTCCTCTAGCCAGGCGTGGTGGCTCACGCTTGTAATCCCCGCACTTGGGAGGCTGAGACAGGAGGGTCGCACAGGTTCGAAGCCAGCCTCAGCTACTTAGTGAGGCTCTCAGCAAGTAGTGAGACCTGTTTCCAAATAAAATATAAAATAGGTCTGGGAGTATAGCCCAGAGGTAGAAAGTCTCTGGGTTCCACCCCCAGTACCACCACCAAAAATAAATAAAAATAAGATAAAATAAAATTCTCCTCTATATTAGCTTTCTTTCTCTCAAATTGAATGGGAGAAGCAATATCTGGATACATACTTATTAATATATAAAGCATTCTTCTTACTCCTTTCTGTGTGTGTGGTACAGGGGCCTTCTACCTCCAAGCTATACCCCAACCCTACCTATTTTTTATTTATTTTTATTTTTATTATTTTTTTGGTGGTAATGGGGTTCCTGGAAGCCCTTCTACCCCTGGGATACACTCCCACGGGCTACACTCCCAGACCTATTTTTAAACTTTTTTTTTTTAATGTGGAAACAAAGTCTCTTAAGCCAGCGAGGCTAGCTCTGAACCAGCGCGATCCTCCTGTCTCCGCCTCCCAAGCGTGGGGATTACAAGCGTGCGCCACCACGCCCGGCCCTATTTTTTATTTTTGAAATAGGGTCTTACTATGTTGATGAGAGTATTACTACTTGTTGAGGCTGTCCTTGAACCCCCAATCCTCCTGTCTCAGCCTCCCAAGTAGTGGGATTATAAGCATACGCCACCACACCTAGCTTCTTACCCCTTTCAACCAACAAGTACCTATTTCAGGGCTTTTTGGTTTATTCGTTAGCATCCAGCAAGAGCGTGTATGTGTAAAGGAGCTTGGCTGTGAAATGCTGGAGAAATTCAGGGTGTCATGACTGTTGCTATTCCAACTTCTCAGTCAGTAGACTTAGTCCCCAAAATGATAAATTAACCTTAACCCAGAGCTGAAGTTAAGAGTGAAAAGTTATTCTCAAATCCCTTATGATTTATGCGATAAGAACCACAAAAAGACGCCGGGCGTGGTGGCACACGCTTGTAATCCCCGCGCTTGGGAGGCGGAGACAGGAGGATCGCGCAGGTTCAAAGCCAGCTGTGCTGGCTTAAGAGACCCTGTTTTCAAATTTAAAAAAAAGTATAAAATAGGTCTGAGAGTGTAGCTCGGAGGAGAAGGGTTTCCAGGAACCCCAGTACCACCAAACAACAACAACAACAACAACAACAACAACAACAACAAACAAAACAAAAAGAACCACAAAAAGAGCTAAACGGCACTCAGAAGACTTGGATGAGAAATTTAATCCAGGAAATATAAGCCAGGCAAGGACAAGTAATATACTTAAAAAAAAAAAATTAAATACCACTACCAGCCAAAATGGCTTGTTGGCCTCTGATTAACCAGATAATCACAGAGCAGATTTAGCAAAACAAAGGCAGGGCAGGATGTAGAGGGAAGCTGGACCTGTATAACGGGGCTAAGGGACTACATGAGGACCCAGGAATCCAGTGACCACACAGGGCCACCAAATACTTGCTAGGCTGAGGAATTTTCTGGGGTATAGGACTTTTTTCCCCCCATACTGGAGATGGAACCCAGGGGCTTTCTTCCTCCAAGCTATACCCCAGCCCTACTTTTTATTTTGAAACAGTCTCACTAAGTTGCAGAAGGCCTCACTAAGTAGCTGAAGCTGTCCGTGAACCTTGATCCTCCTGTCCCAGCCTCCCAAGTACTAGAATTACAAGTGTGCGCCACCATGCCCGGCTGAGTGTGAGGCTTTCAATGATAAAATTATCAAAGCTCTTGCTAAAATAGAATTAGATGGTTACCCAAAGACCATCGTCAGCTCAATTTTGGAGCCACTCTGTGGATCTCAGTTTATATAACTTCTCTACGCTCTATTTCCTCCATTTGCAAGTGGAATTATCCAGTATTCCTTTTTTTTTTTTTTTTTTTTTGGTGGTACTGGGGTTCCTGGAAGCCCTTCTACCTCCGGGCTACACTCCCAGACCTATTTTTACATTTTTATTTGGAAACAGGGTCTCCTAAGACAGTGAGCGTGGCTGGCTTCGAACCTGCGCGATCCTCCTGTCTCTGCCTCCCAAGTGCGGGGATTACAAGCGTGCACCACCACGCCCGGCTCAGTATTCCTTTTCTATAGGAGAATTCTTCTCTCTTGTCAAACATTCCATAACTAATTCCACAAACTTAATACCAAAACAAGATGCCGCAATGATTTTTTTTAACTTGAAAAGAAATCCAGAAACAGAGTACTTGGGAGATAAAAGGTTCAAGAAGAAATTAGGCTTGTTATAATACTGGGGGACTTGAAGTTATACAAGAAAGCTGGAGATATGAGATTCAGTGGTCACTTATGGGTGGAGGCAAGGGTGTAAGTGACAGTGGGTGTAAGCTAGCTCAAAGCTAGTCGAGGAACTCTTCTGAAAATTTCTGTGGGAAAAGTCCAGGGACATTGCTCAGCTAAAATTCAGGAGACTCTGAGGAAAGCAGTTTTGTCTAGAAACCTAGAACCTTGGGAAGACCTAAGCTTTCCCAAGGGAGGGTGAAAAAGACTTACCTTTGAGTCAGAGGATGGAGCATGGAGGGCAGAATGGTTAGAAGAATCATGCTACTGAAGTCCTGGCAGATAAAAAGCTGGAATTTGTTTGTAATAAGAATGGAGAACTATGAAACTGTATACCTGGAACTTCTCAAAGGTGTACAGGTTTGCCGGAGCCAGCCAGCAAAAGTACGGGTTCTGAGGATGAAGAACTTTAAGAATTTGATTCTCAGAATATTTAATCCATTTTATCATGGGGGAGCCGCCAGCCTACTATCTCTACTGGCCGACCCCTGTTCTTGGGTCAATATTTCCTACTGGGCGACGACTACGCCTGGGTCAGTATTCTTTATTGCGCCGATGACCTACTGGCCGACGCCTACTTCTGGGTCAATCTCATCTCTATTGCATCGACGCCGCTTTGTTTTTCCAGAGGTATTTATACACAGCTACAGGTCAATCAACATTCTTGTGCTATCACCACCAGAATACAATATAGACCAATCCAAAGCACATACATTACAGGTAGATTAATCAATACCCTCATGCCATCACCACCTGATCTTCTCTCAGACCTTTTTGAACTTTCTATAACCCCAAACCTTGTTGACTCTGGGTGAAGGACAGTCAGCTGAGACAGAAACATTAATGTAGGGGAAAGCCTTAATGGCTCCCCACACAGGTTGTAGGTTGAGATGGCTTCAAATGCCAGGTTCACAGGTAGGAGGTTAATTGTGGCTATCCAGAACAGCAGGCCGAAGGGATATGTGACAGGGAGGAGCCAAGCAGAGAATGTGCAGTGTTCTCTACAAATGCAGTAGCTATTTAGGAAAAGGACTCACGTTCTGGACAAGGAGGAAGGCTTTATCTGGTAGTTGAAAGATGGTCAGGAAGAAAGAAGGATGGCATTCCAGGTGGGGAAATCACCAAAGAAAGGCTATAGGAACATATTTGCTCAAGAATAGAAGGGCTGGTTGGGAAGTAATGAGAATGGAACTAGAATTTGATAATGTTTTCCATCCTTTTGATTTTGTAGTGTCCACAAAAATGGAAATAATAGTCAAAAGTAAATGGAAGCATCTGGCCTGCTGTCTAGCAGCACCAGGCTTTGCCACCTGAATCGAGTTGAGGATTCTAATATGCATGGCCCATGGGTTAATAAGCTCTGGAGTAATGAGTGAAGGATTGGGAATAGAGGCTCTGAAGTGATCCAGATGGAGATATTCAGACTTGATTTGGTTGGACATCAGCAAAAAAAAGTAAAAAATTAAAATTAGATAGGAAATGAAATATTAAAATAATACTTAAAAATACTATGACCATATTATTAGGTTGGATTAGAAGTAGGTGATAGCTTGAGGATGGATGAAGGAAGAATTTTTTTTAATTAATTAATTAATTTTATTTTTGGTGGTACTGGGGGTGGAACCCAGGGGCCTTCTACCTCCGGGCTACACTCCTAGACTACTTCATATTTTATTTGGAAACAGGGTCTCACTAAGATGCTGAGAGCCTCACTCAGTATCTGAGGCTGGTTTTGAACCTGTGCGATCCTCCTGTTGAACCTGTGCGATCCTCCTGTCTCAGCCTCCCAAGTGCTGGGATTACAAGCATGCACCACCATGCCCAGCTGGAAGATTTTTTTTTTTTTTTTGGCAGGTCTGGGGATCCGAGCTACATCCCCTGCCCTATTTTTTATTCTTTATTTTGAAACAGGGTCTCACCGAGTTGCAGATGGCCTCACTAAGTAGCTGAGGCTGTCCGCGGTCTGTGATCCTCCAGTCTCAGCCTCCCCAATGCTGGGATTACAAGTATGTGCCAACACGCCCAGCTGATTTTTTTTTTTTTTTTTTTTTTTTTGCGGGTCTGGGGATGGAACACAGAGGCATTTGACCTCCGAGCTACACCCCCTGCCCTATTTTTTATTCTTTATTTTGAAACAGGGTCTCACTAAGTTGCGGAGGGCCTCACTAAGCTGAGGCTGTCCGCAAACTGCGATCCTCTGGTCTCAGCCTCCCAAATACTGGGATTACAAGCATGCGCCATCATGCCCGGCTCAGCTGATTTTTTTTTTGATAATCAAAAGAGTAGTGTCTTTTAGCCAGGTGTGGTGGCCCATGCTTGTAATCCCAACATTTGGGAGGCTGAGACTGGAGGATCGTGGTGTGCAGACAGCCTCAGCTACTTAGTGAAGCCCTCTGCAACTTAGTGAGCACCTGTTTCAAAATAAAAAATAAAAAAATAGGGCAGGGGGTGTAGCTCTGAGGTCGAATGCCTGTAGGTTCCATCCCCAGACCCGCAAAACAAAAAAAGAGTAGTGTCTTTCTTTCTTTCTTTCTTTCTTTCTTTCTTTCTTTCTTTTTTTTTTTTTTTTTTTGGCACTGGGGATGGAACCCAGGGCATTCTATCTCCAAACTACACCCCTAGCCATATTTTTTTATTCTTTTTTTTAGGTTTTTTTTTTTGTGTGTGGGTCTGGGTCTGGGGATGGAACCCACAGGCATTCGCCCTCCGAGCTACACCCCCTGCCCTATTTTTTATTTTGAAACAGGGTCTTGTTGGGTTGCAGAGTCTCCCTACACTGCTGAGGCTGTGAACCTGAGATCCTCCTAGTGTAGTCTGCCAAGTACTGGGATTTCAGGCATGTAATACCCAGCTGGAAAATAAAATTTAAACTGAAGTTTTAGCAACATTATTTCTTTTACCAATGGTTTGGATGTTGATGATGAAGTTACCATTTGATTTATCCTATTGTTAAGTTTTCAAAAATAAAGAAGTTAGCTCAAATAAATTAAACATTTAACTTAAAAGATGTGTTTCTAGCTGGGAGTGGTGGGGCACGCTTGTAATCCCCGTGCTAGAGAGGTGGGGACAGGAAGATTGAGCAGGTTCGAAGCCAGCCTTGCTGGCTTAAGAGACCCTGTTTGCAAATAAAAATATAAAATAGGTCTGGGACTGTAGCCCGGAGAAGGGTTTCCAGGAACCCCAGTAGCACCAAAAAAAAAAAAAAAAAAAAGAAAAGAAAAAAAGAAAAAAAAAAGATGTGTTTCTAGCTGGACAAGATAGTATATACCTGTAATCTCAGTACTTGAGAGGCTAAAACAGGAATATCACAGGCTTAAGGCCAGCCTCAGCAATTTCGTGAGACGTTCAGCACTTTAGGAAGACCTTGTTTCAAAAACAAAGAATTTGCCGGGCATGGTGGCCCACGCTTGTAATCCCGGAGTTTGAGAGGAGGAGACAGGAGGATCATGCAGGTTCGAAGCCAGCCTCCCTGGTTTAAGAGCCCCTGTTTCCAAATAAAATATAAACTAGGTCTGAGAGTGTATCCTGGAGGTAGAAGGGTTCTATCCTCACTACCACCAACAAAACAAAACAAAACAAAGAAACAAAACAAAGAATTAGCTGGGTGTGGTGGCCCATGCTTGTAATCCCAGAGACTGAGACAGGAGGATCTCCGTTTGCGGACAGCCTCAGCTACTTAGTGAGGCCCTCTGCAACTCAGTGAGACCCGGTTTCAAAATAAATAATAAAAAAATAGGGTAGGGGGTGTAGCTTGGAGGTCGAATGCCCCTGGGTTCCATTTCCAGTACCAAGAGTGTTACGGATTAGGAGAGTATGGTTTGTGGGAAACTGTTTCCCAGGAACCCCTGCTAGGGTCCTGGACACACTTTCTCCCATAACAAAAGCCAAAACGACTAAAAACAGAAAATTACCGCGGATTCTTGTCCTAAGCTAAGAATAAATATGCATAGCTTGGACCGTTGCTGAAGATTTAAAGAAGTTTATTAGAAAGATAGAAATACAGAAAATAGAAATATAGCCCCATGCCAAAATGGCACGGGGTGGGGGGGGTGACTCGAAATGAATACACCAAAGGAATCGCATGTGGACCGGATTTTTATACCCATGACCTCCATCTTGTTTATGTAATTCTGACATAGTGAACGTCCCTGTAAGGTACCTCCTCTTAACCCTGTAAGGTACCTTCCTCAGCAAGGTGTGGCAGGGTGTCTCCTTTCATGAAGGTCAACCCCTCCTACCATCTTAGCTAGCTTATCCAATCATGTAGATCTGCCTTTAGATAAAGGCCTAGTTCTCCTCAACTAAGATCTGTCTTTAGATAGAGACTGGCCTAGTTCTCCTTTCCTATTGACTGGTTAATTGCTTTTAGCTAGGTTAA
This sequence comes from Muscardinus avellanarius, assembly GCF_963383645.1. NCBI lineage: Eukaryota > Metazoa > Chordata > Mammalia > Rodentia > Gliridae > Muscardinus > Muscardinus avellanarius. The sequence continues at coordinate 78,622,602 of NC_137793.1, forward strand.
TTTACATTGGAAAAGTTGCCTGCTTTTAGGCAGAAACCAAGTCCTTGCACAGATTTGCCCTTCACCCAATTTTTGAAATATATTAATAATCAGAGCTTTCTCAAATCTTCCTAGGCCATTCCCAATCCTGGTACAAAGAGAAAAAAAAAAACGTGTTTCCTAGCTCATATAAGCTTATAAACTAGCTGGGAAACAATAATGAAAAAGACAGGTTAGTGTAGGGCGTGGTGGTGCATGCTTGTAATCCCTGCACTTGGGAGGCAGAGACAGGAGGATCGCTCAGGTTCGAAGCCAGCCTTAGCTGGCTTAAGAGGCCCTGTTTCCAAATAAAATATAAAATAGGTCTGGGAGTGTAGCCCGGAGGTAGAAGGCCCCTGGGTTTAATCCCCAGTACCACCAAAAAAAAAAAAAAAAGACAGGTGAAGCTGGTGCAGCGGCACACACCTAAAATCTCAGTACTTAAGAAGCTAAGACATAAGGGTCGCAGGTTTGTGGCCAGCCTTAGCTACCTAGAGAGTAACTTAGTGAGACCCTGTTTCAAAAATAAAATAGTCTGGGGATGTAGCTTAGAGATTGAATGCCTCTGGGTTCACTCCCCAGTAACACACACACACACACACACACACACACACCCCACAACAGGTGATAAAGAAACCCCAGGTTGGATAGAGATCCTGAAGTGTAAGACATCCAGGCTTGTTCCAGTGTAGTTATCAGCTCAGTTAAAAAAGCAGGAGATTGTTCTTCTCAGAAGATGAATTGTGGTCGGGCGTGGTGGCGCACGCTTTTAATCCCCGTTCTTGGGAGGCTGAGACAGGAGGATCGCATAGTTTCGAAGCCAGCCTCAGCTACTTAGTGAGGCTCTCAGCAACTTAGTGAGACCCTGTTTCCAAATAAAATAGAAAATAGGTCTAGGAGTATAGCCCAGAGGTAGAAAGCCCCTGGGTTCCACTCCCAGCACCACCAAAAAAAAAAAAAAGATGAATTGTGAAGCGGGGACAAGGGTGGGGATATGGACCCTTTGCCACTTTAGCTGGACCATGAGAAATGAGTTTGATCACTAGACACAGAGAAGGGGAAAGCATGTTATGTGAGTGTGATGCTGCATTCTAAGTCCTTCCAGGAAGTTTCCTAGTGAGGCTGATGCAAGGCGGGGCAGAGCCAGAGAGAGGAGGGAGGGAGAGAGAGAGAGAGAGAGAGAGAGAGAGAGAGAGAGAGAGAGAGAGAGAGAGAGAGACCGTGCTAATATTTTGCTGGAAAGAGTAGCATCCTCTGAAACCTCCTCACTTTTGGTGGAGAACAGCTTTTCCAGCAGTTGTTTCCAGAGTGGAACTGCAGAGTGTGGTCAGGAGAAGGGCTCTGGAGCAAGGGAACTGGGAATCGAGTCTCAGCTCTTCCACTTGCTAGCTGAATGACCGGGGCATTTAATCTCCCTATTTATAAAATGTGGATTACAATATGGTGCTTATAAAGCTGTTATGAAGATAAAAAGAATGAATGCATGTAAAGTACTGAGAACATGGCCTGGAATGTTGAAAATGACCGACAAATGCCAGCAATTATTATTTTATTATCAGAAACAACATGTCATCATTTCTTTTGTTAGAACATGATTTTAACGCCAGGCGTGGTGGCTCACGCTTGTAATCCCTGCTCTTGGGAGGCAGAGACAGGAGGATCCTGCAGGTTTGAAGCCAGCCTTGCTGGCTTAAGAGACCCTGTTTCCAAATTAAAAAAAAAAATTATATATATATATATACATATATATATACATACATATATATATATATATATGTGTGTGTGTGTGTGTGTGTGTGTGTGTGTGTGTGTGTGTGTGTAGCCCGGAGGTAGAAGGTGATAAGTAAAATAAAAAATTAAATGCGAGTAAAATAAAAATAATGTGCGTACGGCGGAGTGTGAAAAACACGAGAGAGGTCCGGTACACGTGGCATGTAAAGTTTTAATGGCACGGCTCTCCCGGGGATCAGGGCGAGGCACCGTGGGGCCCGCGCGCCTGTCCGAAGCTAGAGGACGCGGGCTCTCCTTTTAAAGGCATGCATCTCGCGAGATGGGGGTTTACTCGCGGGAATGCCCAATTCTCGCGGGGGGTTTCAGCCCCTCCCTTGCCCTGCAGAGGTCATGTGACACAAAGTCACATGAGTGCAGGACCCAACTTAACATTCCGGCCTTTTGATGGTAGGGATAATGGATGACGATTGGACCCTCTAGCTTCTTCCTGCTGTCAAGGGGCGTCGTCAGGGGCCCCAGGCCGGGAGGAGTCAGGAGTTCAGTCCCCCAGAAGGGGGTGCAGGTGGGTGCATAGCTGCAGTGCGAATTGGAGGTTACCCTGGACAGCTTAGTGATGTGCGCTTGAGGAGGCTTGAACAGGCAAGGGCTATTAAAGAAAAAAAACAAATCATGAGATTGAGCAGGCGACCAAAAAGGAGACTGGTTTACTCAGTACCTGGAGAGCTACCCTGAGCTGGCAAAGAGGATGGAGGTTGAGGGATCCAGGAGCCATCAGTCTTCAGCCAGGCTGAGTAAGGCCAGCGGCGGGGCCTGGTCTGGAAAGGTGCTCCCCCTGTGTTGAGGCACCTGGGGCTCACCCTTTTCCAAGGGCATTGTTCCAGTGGCCCTCCTGGCCGCACGCCGGGCACAGTCTGATTGGTGGGCGTGGCTTCGCCCCACTTCAGGCAGGCTCCTGGAGGTAGTTGTTGTTGCAGTCCTCCACACCTAGGTGGTGCTCCACAGGGCTGAGCCGCCACTGCCAGCTGAAGGGCAGCTACCAGGGATCTGCTTTTTGGCAAAGTCGGAGTGTACGCTCCATTTCCGCCTGTTTCTCTCTGGAATTAAAACTTAGATGCTATGTTAAGGTTCTGTCAGCTGTGACGGACCTATACTCACAAAGAGCGCGTCCCGGGGCTGGTGTCCGGCAAGAATGGCAACGCAGACTCCCCACGGGCAGAGGGTGTCGCCCCAGCCCCGGCGTTTCCCACAGCACCTAGGGCGCGCCTGAGCGGGCCGCCCAGCAAAATTGCAGTCTGGCACGGGCCAAGATGGTGACTGTGACATCACCAGGCAGTGACTACGCGCCATCACAAAATGGCAGCTGGCGGGAAAATAAATGGAAGCTGATGGGGGAGAGCATTTGGAGGGATACCAGACCGCTTATAAAAGTTCCTAACTATTCCTGGGCCACCGCAACCTATTTCCCAACTCGTATCAAGGCAGACAGGCTCTCAGGGCATCTGCTAGTATAAAGGTTCGACTCCCCATAATTGGTTCGCGGGCGGAAACGAAGAACAGGAAATGGGCGTCCCCGATTTCCCTGCTCAATCGTTCGGAAACAGAGGTTAAGAGATAGGGAAGAACGTCTTCATTCCTTCTCAAAACCGGAGGATGACCTGGTCATCCGCAGGGTGGTCCCAGTGGACCGGGGGACAATGGGTCACCAAGCGCTTGGATTTTTGGGTCCCAGTGGACCGGAAGACCCAAGTCCGGAACCCGCTAACCAAGGGAAGGAGGCAGTTTACCGGAGTATAGTGATGTCGGCCAGCGCTGGCTGTGACAGAAGCGCTGAGAAGCTGCTGGGGGCGTGGTGGAGCCAGGGCGCGCGGATGCCGGTGGCTGGTGTGGACGGCACTGGCGGCTGGCGGGATCAGTGGGGGCGCGCAGGCGGCGTGGCTTGCCGGACCCGCGGCGTGGAGACAAAATGGCTTCCAGGCACGCGCCAGACGCTGAGGCTGGGCCCCGAGGAGCACCGCCAGTGAGCCTGGCTCGGGGCAGGTGGGGCAAACCGGCCAGAGGTCCCGGCGGTGACCGGAGAACCAAGCTGGAACGGTGCTTTAGGAGGTCCAAGCGGCAGGCAGAGGTCCTGGCCCGCACAGGCGGTTGGCAGGCAGAGCAAGTGCCAAGCTGCCTGGCTCGGGCCGGAAAGATGGCCGCCGACTCCTAGGATTGGTTAGGAGTGGAAAGTGGGAGGGATTAAAGATTGTGAGGCCTCCAGTGAGGCCATGAGGTGGGAGGGGTTAAAGATGGCGAGGCCTCCAGTGAGGCCATGAGGTGGGAGGGGTTAAGGATGGCGAGGCCTCCAGTGAGGCCATGAGGTGGGAGGGGTTAAAGATGGCGAGGCCTCCAGTGAGGTCATGAGGTAGGAGGGGTTAAGGATGGCGAGGCCTCCAGTGAGGCCATGAGGTGGGAGGGGTTAAGGATGGCGAGGCCTCCAGTGAGGCCATGAGGTGGGAGGGGTTAAGGATGGCGAGGCCTCCAGTGAGGCCATGAGGTGGGAGGGGTTAAAGATGGTGAGGCCTCCAGTGAGGCCATGAGGTGGGAGGGGTTAAAGATGGTGGGGCCAAGATGGCGGCCCCCCAGTGATTCCACGTGTGCAAGATGGCGGGCCAAAGCTGGCGACCCCCTCCCCCCCAGTAATCCCATGTGGCTGCTTACCGGAATGGCCAGGCCCAGGCAGCAGGGGTGGGCAGGCACAGGGTGAAGGGCGCCAGGGTGCGAGTCCGAGTGGAGGAACCAGCTGGAGCGCGGGCTGGACTTGGCGGGCTGGGGTCTGTTTAGCAGAGTGGCGGCCGCCTAGGTGGAGGAGGCAGGCGGCCCCGGCAGGCAGGTCTAAGCAACGCCAGGCGCGGAGAAGACATAGGTGCACGGCGTGGCGCAGTCCGCGGGCGGCGCGTTCCCATTCCAGCGGCGGGCGGCGTGGGCAGGCGGGAACAGCGGTTTTAGGAGGTCCAAGCAGCAGGCAGAGGTCCTGGCCCGTGCAGGAGGTAGTCCACGCAGGCACGGGGCGGCAGCGGCGGCAGTGGTGGGAGCAACTCCTGCAAGCGGAGCGCTGGTGTGGGACCTCGCAGTCAGCTGCTGGCGGGTCGGAGAGTCCGGGGCTCAAAAAGAGAGTAAAAATAAAAAGAGAAAAAAGGAAAAAAACGAAAAAAAAAGAAAAAATGGGGAGGGACCCAAGAGTTCTCCCGGTTCGGCACCAAATGATAAGTAAAATAAAAAATTAAATGCGAGTAAAATAAAAATGAGTACGGCGGAGTGTGAAAAACACGAGAGAGGTCCGGTACACGTGGCATGTCAAGTTTTAATGGCACGGCTCTCCCGGGGATCAGGGCGAGGCACCGTGGGGCCCGCGCGCCTGTCCGAAGCTAGAGGACGCGGGCTCTCCTTTTAAAGGCATGCATCTCGCGAGATGGGGGTTTACTCGCGGGAATGCCCAATTCTCGCGGGGGGTTTCAGCCCCTCCCTTGCCCTGCAGAGGTCATGTGACACAAAGTCACATGAGTGCAGGACCCAACTTAACAGAAGGGTTTCCAGGAACCCCAGTACCACCACACACACAAAAATGATTTTAAATCTGAACTTGTGTTATTCATAGGTGCCTTATATGATCTTGTAGGTTCTGCAAGTGGAAGAACTTGCTGAAATATCTAATAACTAAGGGTAGCTTTAATCTTAAAGGAAAAGGGAAGTTAGCTAAACAGGAGAAGGTCACAGAAAAGATAAGCTTGTTTATTTCACAATATTGTTCAGGGCCAACCCTGTTAATAAAAAGAGTTGCTGATATGACTCAAAGTTGCAGTCAAGTCTTGATGATTTGACCCCCATATCTAAATGCTTTTCAGGTTATAAGCCCTGTACATTTTATGTAAAATGATTACTGATATTAACAGAGAAGAAAATACCCATACATTTCATTCCCTTTTTTTTGTTGGAAGTTAAAGCTGACACTGATGAGAATGTTTGACTCTTGGGCTGCTGATTTCTAGCTTGTCCCTCTTTCCTAGTGATGTGGGGTCTGTGCCAAGTCATTGTACATCTACAAAACTGCCAGGAGGGTTTCCCTCTAGAGAGGAAATAGTTCATCAGAGCTTCAGTGCAGAAACCCGCACAGGTAGGCAAAATGTTTTTTTAATTGCCGCTAGGAAGAAAAGAGGACTCAGGAGGATTCTTCTGTCCCAGGGAGCCCCTCCCTGGTTATAAGCTAATTTGTTGTGTGTATGTGAAACAAGTGCGTGGAATTAAACCTTCTAGGGTGTTGTGGTTAGATTGTTTTAAAATGTCGGAGGACTCCAAGACATCTGAGAAGTCTTATTTCTTTTTTAGAGGACCATCTCCTTGTGGGCTTTCAAAACAGGAACTATAACACCTGTGACTATAGGGTGAGTGAGGTCTGTCCCCTTTTCCCCTATTGGGAATGTACATGAAGGCTCTCAAATTTGGACTTCAGGTTTATGTTTTGGTAAAGATGGCTTTAAGGTGGTAGAATAGTAGACCAAAAGCTAATTGGTCATTAAAGAAGGTCCTTGATTTGTATAAATCTTTTTGCCCTGAAGAACTGGCCACCCCGATCTCCCTGTTACTGTCATTCAGAGCACTTATATATCCATCTATCTATAGCGCAGTGGAAACAAGCCACAGAAAATTCCCAGCGGTCTATGTGGTTGAAGGGTAGCAGAGGGAAAAAGTTGCAGGCAAGAGAGAGGTATTATATGCAAAGTGAAAGGATACAAAATGCCTAGCTAAAATAAACTGTGAAATATAAGACAAAAAAATAAGCATCATCTGAAATTGTTCCTTGAAGAAGTCAGGTGCTGAATTATTGAATGTGCTGCTGTGGTTCAGAAAATCAGGATACCTCCTCTTCCTCCTCACCACCACCACCACCACCACCACCACCACCACCACCACCACATACTTTGGCACAAAACTAGGGTATACCCATACCTGGAACACCATATGTTATACTGTTTGCTGGGCTTTAAGAAAAGTCTAATGACAGACTGGGGATGTAGCTCAATGGTAGAGTGGATGGTTAGTAGCAGGTGTGCATCCCTGGATTCAACCCCCAGCACTCCCTCTTCCCCTTTCCCCCAAAAAAGTCTAATGGGGTTGGAACCAGTCAATAAGAGAAGACCTGAAATGGCTAAGGTTTCCATATCCCTTCTCTGAGGAGCTAGTAAAATACCAGAATTTTCAAGAGTAAAAAGAAAGATGCTGTTATGACTGAATTGTGCCCCTCAAAATTCATATATTAAAGCCCTAATCTCTACTTTCTCAGAATGTTACTGTTTAGAGTTCCTGACTTTAAAGAGGTAATTAGGCTAAAATACAGCCATCTGTGTGGACCCTAATCCCATCTCACTGGTTTCCTTGACGAAATTTGGAGCAAGAACCAGAGAGAGCAAGCACATAGGTGCATGCTGGGTGACCCTGACCAAGATGACTGTGCCAACGCCCAGCGAGTAGGCTACCTGCAAGACAAAGAGGCTTCAGAAGGAGCCAGACCTGCCCTCACCTTGACCCTTGACTTTGGTCTCTACACCTATGAGAAGGTTTTCAGTCTGGGCATGGTGGTACACACTTGTAATCCCAGCATTTGGGAAGCTGAGACAGCTCCTTAGCAAGGCCCTTTACAACTCAGTGAAACCCTGTTTCAAAATAAAGAATAATAATAAAAATACGGCTGAGGGTGTAGCTTGGAGTTAGAATGCCCCTGGGTTCTATCCCCAGTAGTACCTCAAAAAAAAAAAATTAAAAAAAAAATTTTTTTGTTGTTGTTTAGGCAACCCAGTCTGGGGTATTTTGTTATGACAGCCCTAGCAGACTAATACAGATGAGAATGGTAACTATCAAATGATTTAAAATTATGAAGGGTCTAGAGAAGGATGTGATCATTTTAGAATATCTCTAGGTCAAAGTTTATTTATTTATTTAATTTATTGGGGGTACTAAGGATTGAACCCAAGGGTATTCTACCGCTTAGTCACACCCCAGCCCTATTTTTTTTTTTTTTTGGCTTTTTTTTTTAACCTTAAAACAGTGTCTCACTAAGTTGTTGAAGGCCTTGCTAAATTGCTGAGGTTGGCCTCAAACCTACAATCCTCCTATCTCAACCTTCCAAGTTCTGGGATTACAGTTGTGCATACCACCAACACCTGGCTAAGTCAAAGTGGGTTGGTTTCTTAAACCAAAGTCTATGCTACCTATATCAGAATCACCTATGATTATAATTTTTAAAAGCAAATTCTCAGGTTCATTGGAATCTAGAGTGTTAAAATGTTCTATCTAAGGCCTAAGAAGCCAGGCTTTGGGGGACAACACTCCAAGGAATGTTTGTGAACATTAAAGTGTGGGACCCATGGCTTGAAGTCCTTTCCAATCTGGCCCTTTTTTTGAGCTTGGCTGGGCAGTATACTAATGAATTCCTTCTCAAATGCCGGGGTATTTGGTGCTCTGGCAGATTTTCCACTGTCCAGGAGCCGGGTGTAAATCCCACTGTAGGTTATCTCCCTTCAGGTGTCAGTCAGTGTTTACTCAGCATGTGGGAAAGCCCAACAAGCCTGATGGAATGCCTGTAATCCTCAGGGGAATTTACTCTTGATTCTGCAAAGAATAATGTGCCTCATCTCTCTTACTGAATTCAATGACACATTTCGAACAAGAATCCATAATTAATATAGTATGTTGCTCATGATTTAATTAAAGACTATTATTTTGGTAGCTAAATTAACAGAGGGAATATAAGTATCAATAGAAGGAGCATATGTAACTTTTGTTCTACATTAGTTGAGCATATTCTGACAGTTCCTAGACATGACCTGTGCCCTTTTATGCCTTGTTAAAACATATTAGTGAAATAGATTAAATAATACATAGAAATAAATAATAAGCAGAAAGGAACCAAATACGTTTTTCAGACAGATTGTGTTTTCATTTATTTCCTCATCACAAGGGGAATGAGAATAGAAAATATTCTTTCACATGGCATGAGATGAATTTTCTTTTTCTTCATCTGTGGACCAAAGAGGTGGGACAGATTTGAGAGTCCAAAGCAACACCATAATGAACATTTTCAAAGTAGGCAGAATAGGCGGTACTCATTCAAATGTGGCAGTTCCTAGGGACCTATATAATGCATCCTATTTATGAATGTAATTAAGGGCCAGGCCAGATGATGCATATGCTTATAATCCCAATAATTCCAGTTACTTGGTAGCCTGAGGCAGGAGGATAAAAGCTCAAGGCTAGCCTGGGCAACTTAGTGAGACCCTGTCTAAAATGGTGGGCCGGGGATGTAGCTCAGTGGTAGAGTGCCCTTGGGTTCAATCCTCAGGACTGCTATAACAAGAGATAAAAAGGAAAAAAAAAAAATCCAAAATACAAATGTGATTAAGAGACATAAGGTTTTACAAGTTAGGGCTTTAAAAACTGAAGTTTAAGCCGGGTGTGATGGCACAGGTTTGTAATCCCAGTACTTGGGAGGCTGAGACAGGAGGATCGCAGGTTCCCTCTCAGGCTCAGCAACCTAATAAAGGCCTCTGCAACTTAGTTAGACCCTGCTTCAAATTAAAGAATAAAATAGGGCTGGGCGTGTAGCTCAGAGATAGAGTGCCCCCCGGGTTCCATCCCCAGTGTCACAGAAAATTGAAATCTAGGCAGGTCATCTGAGAGTGTTCAAGGGGCAGGCCCTTAGGCCTTATCCTATATCCCTTCTGGCGGTCCAGCCTTTCAACTAGAAGGAGCTACAGTATCCCAGGAATGGCCAGAAAAGTCTAGGGGTTCCTTTGGCCTCCCCTTTTGGGGCACTTATTCAAAGCCAGGCCCTTGGCTAAGTGTTTTCCTCTTCTTGAATTTCTCTTTGTAGATCACTGGATTCCCACTGGCTTTTGTTTGTTTGTTTGTTTTGTTTTGTTTTGAGGATAAGACGACTAGAATTTGGAATTGTCATTCATGTCCTGGGTACTTTCCAGAAACAAGAACTGTGGCACTTAAAAGAATTGATTTAAAACTCCAGACCTTAATACTCGGGGGAGGGTCAGAAGGAAAGCCAGGCGCACAACCGGGTTTCTCTGAGGAATGGAAAAAGAGGACATTCTGTCTTCGGGCCTCCCCCTGCGAGCAGAGGCGCCCTAACAATGGGAAGCGGCGGCTCGGGCCGGAGGGCTCGGGGTGTGGAGGAGGGCCGGGGAGGGGGTGTTCGCCCCTCCCGGGGCCCGGCTCGGCCCGGCCCGCCTCGGCCCGCGGGGTCCCGGCCTGGCGCCCCAGGCGCCGTTAGGGGGCGCTCGGGGGCGGCTCCTCCGCTTCCTCCCGCCGCCCCTCCCCGCAGCGGGAACGCGGCCCGGCCTTGGGGACGGGTCTCCGCCGCCCGCCGCCGGGTCCCCGCCGCCCGCCGCCCCCACGCCGGCCATGCCCGCGCGCCGCCCCCGCCGCCCGCGCCGCGCCGCCGCAGGCCCGAGGTAGGGCGGCCGCGCGGGCGGGCGGGCGGGCGGGGCGGCGCGTGGCGGCCGCGGGAGGAGGCGGGGGCGCGGGACGTCGCGCCTCCCCGGACCCGCCCCGCGGCGGGCGGCCCCGAGCCCGCGTCCTCTGTCCGCAGGCCGCCGCGAGGGCAGCAGGCGCGGGCCGCCGCGTCCATGACCGCCGCCCCCGGCCGGGGACCGCCGCCGCCGCCCCGCGCCCGCCCAGGTACCGCGGCCCGCGCCGTCCGCCATCCCGCCATCCCGCCATCCCGCCATCCCGCGCCGCCCTCGGGTCGCCGCCGCCGCCCGGGCTGCTTCCTTTCACCTTTCATCCTCTCTCTCTCTTTTATCCTCCCTCCTAAAATTAAATAAATAAAAAATAAGGGCGCGGGGCGGCGTGGGGGGGGGGAGGCAGAGTCCCCATGGCTGCAAATGAGGATTTTTTTTTTTTTTGGAGCGTAACTCTTTGCAGATGCGAGAGGCTCTTAGAGGAATGAATCAATGTGCAGGAATGGTGGTGAGCTCGCCGAGGTTCTCCTCGGAAATCTGATCCAGAGCTCCCTGGTTCAGGCGTTTTAACTCTCGCGGCTGGTGGCGTCAGTTGGAGATACTGAGGGTGTCTGGAGCAAGTGGGTCTGTTTTTTTTTGTTTTTTTTTTTTTTTCCCCTTCTTCCTTGAAGTCCACATCAATGACCGCAGTGAGACGCGGTGCGAGGGCGGCCGCCAATTACTGAGCGGGAATTGTATTATCATTTGCTAAATATATGATGACATATCCCGTGCCTCGGTGAACAGCTCCCTTGACCTTGTGCGGTTCTTCCCAGGCTGGCTCTCTGTCCCCCTCTGGAATTTACACGGGAGATCACTGAGGTACTACACCCGGAAAGCTTAGATCCTCGTTTTTATTTTTGTTCTGGAGGCGAATTCTGTGCCGGTGACTTATTTAGGTGTATTTAACCCATTTTCCCCCTTTAAATGAATTTTCCTTTCACCCTAGAAAAACAGGACGGACTCCAATGTGAGAATGGCTGTGACTTTGGAAGAAGCTCCGCGGCTGGGCTGGATATTGGTGAAAGGTCTGCTAAGATTTGCCTTCATGGTCGTCAACAACCTGGCTGCTATTTCATCCTACATCTGCTATATAATTATACTGCAGCCCCTTCGAGTCCTGGACAGTAAGCTGTTCTGGTATATCGAAGGATCCATGTATAAATGGCTTTTAGGAATGGTGGCTTCCTGGGGATGGTATGCTGGATATACAGGTAAGGGCGAGAACACTTTTTAAAAATGCATATGAAAACATTTGTAATGTTATGCTTAATTTAAGAGCCGTGATTGAACATATACCATGCTCTGGGTTGAAGATGCTTCTATGATTTTTCATTAGTTAAGAAATAGAACACAGTCCCGTTGGGTTTCTTTTCAGCCTTTCCATGAGGAAGAATGATGTTTTCAGGAGTATAATTTCATAATTAAGTATTGGTAAGTTCCTTAAATAATGTTTTTAATGTGATTGACATTCATTAAAACTGGTCTGCAAAGGCCCTCATAAAGGAATAGGAGTGCATTATGTAGTGCGAAGAAAGCTTATAGTGATATTTTATCTATAAACACTGGGAATTTAGAAAGCGACAGAGCCATATTTGTGCTAAGATAGCTTAATAAGTTTTTTCATTTAATGTGGTATTGTACTGTGTTAACAGCATTATAAGCCAAGCCAAAATCAATGGCTCTTTATGTATGCTTGTTTTGTTTTCTAGAATCTGTTATTTTTTATCTCATAAATCAGAGTACTAAATTAAAAATCAAGTTACCTATATTAAGTTAATTTATCTCCTGGAGTGTCTTTTTTTTTGTGTGTGTGTGTGGGTCTGGGTATGGAACCCAGGGGCATTTGACCTCTGAGCCAAACCCCCTGCCCTATTTTTTATTCTTTATTTTGAAACAGGGTCTCAATGAGTTGCAAAGGACCTCACTAAGTAGCTGAGGCTGTCCACGAACCATGATCCTCAGGTCTCAGCCTCCCGAATGCTGGGATTGCTGGGATTACAAGCGTGCACTGCCACGCCCGGCTTCCTGGAGTGTCTTTAAGTAGATTTCTGTTTCTCTGTTTTTTTTTTTGTTTTTTTTTTTTGGTGGTACTGGGGGTGGAACCCAGAGGCTTTCTACCTCCGGGCTATACTCCCAGACATTTTTTATATTTTATTTGGAAACAGGGTCTCACTAAGTTGCTGAGAGCCTCACTAAGTAGCTGAGGCTGGCTTCGAACCCGTGCGATCCTCCTGTCTAAGCCTCCCAAGCACGGGGATTACAAGCGTGCACCACCACGCCCGGCCTATTTCTGCTTTTAAATAGCATTTTTGGGTACATGAGGAACACTATTCTAAAGTGGACTTTTGTCGAACTAAGCGAGAAATAGTGTTTATTTTCTGTTTATAAACGTTATGTACAGTCAGGGGTGGCGGCACATGCTTGTAATCTCAGTACTTGGGAGGCTGAGACAGGAGGATCATGGATTCTAAGCGAGCCTCAGCAACTTAGGCTCTCAGCAACTTAGTGAGGCCCTGTTTCCAAATAAAAAATAAAATACATCTGGGAGGTGTAACCCAGAAGTAGAAGGCCCCTGGTTTCATCCCCAGTACCACCCCCCTCCACAAATAAACCTTGGTACTTTGGGAATTTATACTTCTGCTGTGAAAATACAGCAGGCTTTATTATATTTGTTTGATTTTATTTTTCTCTAAGAATTAGGATAATGAAGAAAGCACTGATGTAGAAATGTTTGTCAGATGAGATTTTTATCACAGAAATGTTTTATCACAGAAATGTTATCACAGAAACTGGCAGGCAGCTTTCTTTGCAGTCATGCTGTAGATGCTGGGTTCAGTAGCCTGTAGTTTATAGCTTGGAAGAGTAAGGAGGATAGTCCTCAGGGTCAAGTAGCACAGTAGTTCTCCATTTTAAATTCTGTCTCCCTCTTTTCTGCCCAGACTGCATCTGCAGATTTTATACATACACAGAAAAAGGACTGATGGTTCACAGCTTTAATGGAGCCTGGCAGACTCCATCTATGTCAGAATGTTCTCATTTGCCTCAGATGAAGCCTTTTATCCTTCCACCAATGCCATTTATTATTCTGCAAGTGCTGAAGCTCGTAGGATATTGTATGCATTGCTTCCTTTCTTCTGTCTTGTTGAGATTCCAATGCTCTTTGGGTATAGTAGATGAGCTCCTAGCCTTTTTCAGGACCTGGTGGTCGTGGTAGCAGTGGTAGGGGAAAAAATGAAGAGCTTGTCTGTGATGTCGAATTCTTATCTAGTTATATTGCCGTCTTTGTATGACTGCTTCACATCGTTAACCAAATACGCTATGTGATACTAGGGGCTTTATTCTTTGTATAGTATACTTAAGTTCACTTGTTTTAAATGAGCTCATAGTCTTTATTTTTATTTATTTATTTATTTTTGTGTGGTACGGGGGATGGAACCTAGGAGCTTTTTTACCTCCGGGCTGTACTCCCAGACCTATTTTATATTTTATTTGGAAACAGGGTCTCACTAAGTTGCTGAGAGTCTCACTAAGTAGCTGAGGCTGGCTTCGAACCTGTGTGATCCTCCTGTCTCAGCCTCCCAAGCGCAGGGATTACAAGCGTGCGCCAGTGGCTTCATAGTCTTTTTAGAAAACCTTTTTAGAGGTTTCTTTCACTTAAACACAGTGACATTACTGAAATGTTTGTGCTTATGTGTCATGTATTTATAAGTGACAGACATCATTGGAAGGTAAAAAAATTAATTTGCCATTGACTTTCAGGTTACTAGGAGGGTAGCACTACTACAGTTATCCTGTTAGTTATCCTGTGACCATACCGCGGCTGCCGTGTATTTTTAAGCATATTTTCTTGGAGTATTTCTTCCTTGCTGACTATAGAACTCTGTAGTTTCTCTTGCCACCTGCTTAGAAAGTGGTCTTGGCATGATTACCTATTTTAGTCTCTTGAAGGATCTGTTCATTTGGGTTATAGCATTTTGACAATTTGATTATTTTCGTGTTTAAACATGGAGTATTTTAGTGCGTGTGTGTGTGTGTGTGTGTGTGTGTGTGTGTATTTTTAGTGCTTTTATGATAGAATACTTGGTTTCAAATATTATTCAAATACAAATATTTACTATTAAAAAATTCAAAATATTATTCAAATAATAGAATACAGTCAGGAGGTCAAATGAACATAGAGATGAGTTTTGTTGAAAGCTACAACTGAGTTTAAAGAGAAAACCTGTGGAAAAGTTAATGAGCAAGTGTATCCATACAAAAATCTCAGGGGTTATATCAGCCTTTCTTTGGATTATGCATTTCATTTCTTCCAGTGTATCGAGAGGATGGTTAGGAAGGCTGGTGCTCAGTTGTAATCTCAGGGCTTGGGAGGCTGAGACTGGGGACTGCAGGTTAGAGGCCAGCCTCAGCCACTTAGTGAGACCTTCTACAACTTAGACCTTGTTTAAAAACAAAATAAAATGGGGCTGGGGGGTAGCTCTGAGGTACAGTGCCCCTGGGTTTAATCCCCAGTACCATACAAAAAAGGGGGGATAGCGAGCATGTTTTTTTTTTTTTTTCTTTTCTCTATGTCTTAAGTTTCACAGATGGAAAATCGAATATTGCAAAAGGAATTCTGCTCAGCATACCTAGTATTCTCATGTTTTAGAATAAAAATTGCCAAAACTATTGAGATATCACTTATAAGGAAACCTTAAATATTGATTAGAAACCTGAAAGTTGAATATTGGCATTGAATATCAATTTTTCAAATTGTGACACTTGTGTTAGACAAGACAATTACTCAGCTCTGCTGCTGAGGACTTAAGGTGATTATCTAATCTACACTGCCCCATATGGTAGCCACTAGCTCCAGGTAATCATTTAAATTTAAATGAGTTAAGATATTATAAAACAGAAATTCAGCCACATTTTAAATGCTCAATACCATGTGGCTTAATGGCCACTATGTTGGAAAGGGTTAATATTAAACACTTCTGTTATCACAGAAAGTTCTTAATCCCCGCACTTGGGAGGCAGAGACAGGAGGATCGCACAGGTTCAAAGCCAGCCACGCTGGCTTACGAGACCCTGTTTCCAAATAAAAATATAAAAAATAGGTCTGGGAGTGTAGCCCAGCGGTAGAAGGGCTTCCAGGAACCCCAGTACCACTAAAAAAATTAAAAAAAAAAAAAAAAGAAAGTTCTACTGGACAGAGCTTATAAATAGTAATTGTGATTTTCTCCCTTTTCTTAGGAAAATTGCCTTTTATCTTTATTTTCTTAGGTTATCTCTTCCTTGCTAACTATCCAACTGTGTAGGCTTTTTGCCACCTGCTTAAAAAGTGGTCTTGGTCTGATCTGTATATTTAATCTCTTTAAAGGATCTGCTCTTCTTAAGGTTACTGCATTTTGACAATTTGATCAGTTTCTCATTGAAATATATAATATTTTGGTGTGTATATTTTATTTATTTTTGTGGGGCTGAGGATGGAACCCAGGGACATTTAACCTCCGAGCTACACCCCCCCGCCCTATTTTTTTTATTCTTTATTCTGAAACAGGGTCTCATTAAGTTGCAGAGGGCCTCACTAAATAGCTGAGGCTGTCCATGAACTGCGATCCTCCAGTCTCAGCCTCCGAAATGCTGGGATTACAAGTGTGCGCCGCCACGCCCAGCTTAGTGTGTATATTTTAAATGGTTTTCCCACCTGTAGAGTACTTGATTTTGGAAAGTCTAATCAAAATAGAACATAGTCATATTTTCTAGTTCAAAATAGACTTCTGGGCTGTGGATGTAGCTCAGTGCTAGAGCACTTGCCTACCATGGGCAAGATCTTGAGTTTAATCCCCAGCAAAACAAATAAGCAGATTTCTTTTGGGGAGGAAAAAGAACAAGATATTAAGGTTCTGGGAAGTTGCCTCCAAATTTGAGACAAATATCACAAAAATGAGTCTTTTAAATGTAGCTAGGCTTCTGAGATGAAAGAATGGTGAAGCCAGTGAGCCCTGAGACTCAAATGAACCTTCTTGTACTTAGTTCTCATTCTCAGAGCTGTAGGACTACCTGTGGACACAAAGGATGCAAAAGGAATTTTCTGATCTCTGTGCCCATTTCTTACTTTGACTTGTCAGGGGAACACTTTTCTTGGAAGAATTCTGAAGTCAATGGGGTTTGTCCACACCTAGTTTACACATATATTAGATAGTATGATAGCATTTCTTTAGTGAGAAGTGCTATACAGGTTATCTCATGCTGAAGAAAAGTTTTATAATGCCTTTGTCCTAAATACCTTAAGGGCAAACCAAAAGAGATACTAATTTAACTAATAATCCATTTCTACATGCTTTCTTTGGATCTAGCATAAATCACTACACCCATGTCCCAAATTTAAGTGAAGACTGGTAAATTTTAGGGAAAGATTTTGTACAGAACAGAATGTGTCTATTTAAAATAGTTTATTTTAGCCGGGAGTGGTGCCGCACACTTGTAATCCCAGCATTTGGGAGGCTGAGACTGGAGGATCGCGGTACCCAGACAGCCTCAGCTACTTAGTGAGGCCCTCTGCGACTCAGTGAGACCCTGTTTCAAAATAAAGAATAATAATTAAAAAAAAAAAAAAAGAGGGCAGGGTGTGTAGCTCGGAGGTTGAATGCCCCTGGGTTCTATCCCCAGACCCACCAAAAAAAAAGTTTATTTTGATTTTAATAAAGCCATTGCTATCCATACACTTTTTTTTTTTTTTTTTTTTTTTTTTGTGGTACTGGGGATTGGACTCGGGGGCCTTCTATCTCCGAGCTACACCCCAGCCCTATTTTTTATTCTTTATTTTGAAACGGTCTCACAGAGTTGCAGAGGGCCTCATTAAGCAGTCAAGGCTGTCTGTGAACCCTGATCCTCCTGTCCCAGCCTCCCAAATGCTGGGATTACAAGCATGCGCCACCACGCCTGGCTCTAATACACGTTTAATTATAGTCTCTGTTCATGAAATAGTTTAAAGATATTCATTGTATAGGATTGAGAGTCTTGCTGGCCAGGAGTTGAAATGCCTGCAGGTTTACCACCTTGCTGTGTTTGTTCAGTAAATACTATTTACTTGGAGTGGCTTTAGAGAAAGCTGATGCAGATTAGGCTGAGGTTCCTCCTACTCTCCAGATGCCATGGTTCTATGTTCATCTTTTTTTTTTTGGTTGGGATACAAATTTGTTGTACAAGAAAAATTAAGGGAGCCAAAGGAAAGCCCACCAAATGCTGTGTGTATGTATGTCACTGTTTTCACTCCCAATTAAGGAAATGTTTCTCTGTACGTATCTTGTATAATTCTGTCATCAGTAATTACAATAGATTTAAAAGGTCTGAATAATGTATTAGCTTGAAATTTCTACCTTTGTGGCAATAATATTGGTTGACATTTATTCAGGTATAAGCCAAGTAGTGTTCTCAATGCTTCACATTAATGAATTCATCATTTTACTTCATCATTTTGCTACTTAGTCATTTAATGCTTACAACAATTTTAACAGTTTATACCCCCCTCTTCTATTGTAATGGATGTTGAAATTGAGACAGGTTTCACAGTTACTTCCTCTTAAGCATTAACTGAATTGATGTTGCCATAACTTTATTTTTTCTTATTTAAGGAACCAATATTGATCTGTAGATAATGTTCCTAGAGTGTTTCTTAATTTTTACTACCCCATATGCTCTTTTGTTTAGGAGGCATGACGTCTTTCTGAAGCTACAACTCTAATATCTGAAAGCTATACCACAACTGTAGATTTTTGTAAGATATTAAAAATTTGTTCCTTCAATGGAAATATTTGTAGTACCCTGGACATTTCACAAAATCCCACTTCTCCTTTATGCTTTTCTTCCTTTCTTCCTTTTTTTTTTGCGGGAGGGACAGAATTGAACCCAGGGACATTCTACCTCTGAGCTACAACCCCAGCTCTATTTCTTTTTTTTTTTTTGGTGGTACTGGGGGTGGAACCCAGAGGCTTTCTACCTCCGGGCTATACCCCCAGACCTTTTTTATATTTTTTTGGAAACAGGGTCTCACTAAGTTGCTGAGAGCCTCAATAAGTAGCTGAGGCTGGCTTCGAACCTGTGTGATCCTCCTGTCTCAGCCTCCCAAGAGCGGGGATTACAAGCGTGCGCCACCACGCCCGGCTACATTTGTACTTTTTGTTGTTGTTGTTGTGGGTCTGGGGATGGGACCTAGGGGCATTCGACCTGTGAGCTACACCCCCTGCCCTATTTTTTATTTTTTTATTCTGAAACCTGATCTCACTAAGTTGCAGAGGGCCTCACTAAGTAGCTGAGGCTGTCCGTGAACCGTGATCCTCCAGGTCTCAGCCTCCCAAATGCTGGGATTACAAGTGTGCGCCACCACACCTGGCTTACATTTGTACTATTATATTTGCTTATACTTCTACTACTTCATTTGTGATCTTTGAGGCTATCAGTTGGCTCCTAGTCGTTATATACAGGTAATCAGTAAGCTTTTATACTTTCTCCTAGCCGTCTGCCTTCTCCCAATTTATGTTACAATTATTGGTACAATGTTTTGGCCTATTTATTACACTTATCTCTCTGTGTTTGACTTAATTCTTCAGTTAAACATATGTGGTGTTGACCAAGTATTTTTGAGGAGTTTCTTCCAGCTCTGTTTAGGTTGACTAAAGTTCATCTTTGAATAAATTGAACTTCCCTAATTTAAATAAATCTGAAGCCAGGCGTGGTGGCGCATGTTTATAGTCTCAGCACTTAGGAGGCTGAGACAGGAGAATTGTACAGGTGTGAAGCTAGCCTCAGCTACTTTGTGGGACCCTGTTTCCAAATAAAATATAAAATAGTCTGGGAGTGTAGCCCAGAGGTAGAAGGCCCCTGGATTCCATCCCCAGTACCACCAAAAAAAAGAAAAAGGTAAAAAATAAAAAATCTGAAATTTCAGCTTCAGAATCTAGAACTTCTCGGGCGTGGACATGAATGCCCCAAGTAGAAAATTCTGCACCTGACCTCATTTGTATGGGTTACAGTCAAAATATAGGTACACTAAAATATTACATAAAATTATCTACAGGCAGTATAATTTATAATTGACTTTTGTGACTTGGATCCCCATCCCCAAGACATTTCATTGTATATGTGCAAATACTTCAAAACCCAAGAAAATCAGAAACTTAAACACCTGTGGTCCAAAGCATTTCAGATAAGGAATTCTCAACCTGTAGTTTCTCAATCAGGGTGCACGGGAACAAAATATATACATATTTTTGTGGCACAGGGAATCGAACCCAGGGGCAAGCTACACTCCTGCCTATTTTAAAATTGTTTTTATTTGAAAGCGATCTTAGCAGGTTGCTGAGAGCCTTGTTAAGTTGCTGAGGCTGGCTGTGAACCTGCCATCCTCCTGTCTCAGCCTCCCAAATTCTGTTATTACAGTTATGCACCACCGTGCCCTGCCACAGATATTTTCTTATAACATTTCCAGAACTTTGTTGTTGTTGCTTTATACTTAGCAGTTTATAAAATTCTTGGCTCACACCTTCCTCTGTATAGTATTGTAAGATATTATACAGATGTCTTGTGGCATTAAATGTTGCTATGGGAATGTGTGAAACCAGGTTGAATTTTTCCTATTTTTAGTGATGTGATCCTTTTAGCCTGTATAACCAGAGGATTCCTTCTTTATCTTTGATATTTAGTAACTTTACTTGGGTAAGTTGGTTGGCTGTTTAGCTCAAATTTTCCTGGCACATGTGTTCTCTTTTGGCATGTAGATTGAAATCTATTTTTATCTCAGAACAGTTTTCTTTAATTATATCTTTAAATATTTATTGTGTTTTATTGTTTTGGGTTTTTTTTTGGAGATAGGTATATGTATGTCGAATCTTCTGTCGTGTATCTTTTATGTCAATCATTTTCTTTTTAGTCCTTTTAAACACTTTTTCATTTGTTTCATTCATTCATTTCTCTTATATATGTGTGGTACTGGGAATTGAACCCAGTGGCATTTTACCCCTGAGCTGTACCCCAGACTGATTTTATTTCTTATTTGAGAACAAGATCTTAACTGGGTTGCTGGGAGCCTCACTGAATGGCCGAGGCTGACTTCCAGCTGTGATCCTCCTGTCCCAGCCTTCCAAGTACAGGGATTACAGGTGTGTTTCACCATGCCTGGCTGTTTCATTTATTTCTATATTTAACGTGTCTTAATATGTTTTCTGCAGTGTCTCTTGTTTGTTGTTTGTTTCTTCTTTATTTCTGTGATAATTTTGTTTGTTCTTCTGTATCTTTGTTGAGTTCTACCAGCTTATACATTTCTTATTATAGTTATCTAGACATTTTTTCCCTGAGTTCTTGTATTTGTTTTGTGGCCTTGCTTATAGCGGTGGTAATTTCATTGATTTTCTTAAATTCATGCAAGAATATTTAGTTAGAATTTTTACCTTCCCCATTATGCATGTTCTTTGGTAGTTGGTACACTTGCTGCTCATTTCTACCATTTTCCATACAGAATCTCTCAGTGCCATGCCAGTTACCTTTAATTCCTTGTAACTTGATGATAGAGTTTTCTGTGTTGTCATTTGTAGGCGGTTTGGATGTGACCAGGGTAGATTTTCAGATTTCTGCCTTAGCGATGGTCTTTTTCACATAGGGCTCCTGCGTGTGTTGCTCTGTGTTGCCAAAAGTCTTCTTCCTCTCCAAGTTAGAGTCTGGGGGAGAAGGTGTGTGTGCGTGTGTGTGTGTGTCTGTCTGATGTTAGGGATCGAATCCAAGGGCATTTTATCTTGAGTTATAGTAACAGGGTTTCACAAGTTGCTGACATTCTCACTAAATTGCTGAGACTGGTTTCAAACCTGCGATCCTCTTGCCTCAGCCTCCTAAGGACTGGGATTACAGGTGTGTGCCACGATGCCCAGACTCTGGGCCAGTTATGAAGTAGTTAGCTTTCTCTGAGGTCTGCCAAAAAGTGAAACATTAGCTTCCAAGATGTGTGTATATGTTTATGTTTGCTTGAACAATGGTTCCCCAACTGTTTTGATTCTTAGATTATTTACCATTTGCATGTAGTTAAGACATCCAAGCCGGGCGTGGTGGCGCAGTTTGTAATCCCTGCGTTTGGGAGCTGGAGACAGGAGGATCGCGCAGCGCGCTGGCTTAAGAGACCCTGTTTCCAAATAAATATATAAAGAATAGGTCTGGGAGTGAAGGGCTCCCAGGAACCCCAGCACCACCACACACACACACACACACACACACACACACACACACACACACACAGACATCCAGTGTTTTCATTTGACTTCAGTAAGAAAATGTCATCCAAATGACTGGGAGAATGAGTTACCTTTGAGATTTCAGTAAGGAGTATGAGCGAAATGTGACCCTAATGCCATTTTCCAGGGTCTGATTGTGGACCATCTTGAAACCTTTAAGGATCATCAGCCTCCCTCCCCCAACAAACTTTGATAAAAACATTATAAATTAGTTTCCTGCATTTGCCATTCCCATGACTTTGGTATTTACTAGTACTTTGCTAAGTATTTATCCTTTGTTTTATGAATTTCTTCTCAGAGTTTGTAAAATGCTGTGTTCATTTGGCCTTCATACTATTTAATTTTTTTGTGTGTATATGTGGCACTGGGGATTCTACCTCTGAGAATTCCCAGGGGCACTCTTACTTCTGAGCTGTACCCCAGCCCTATTTTTAAATTTTTATTTGGAAACAAGGTCTTGCTAAGTTGATAAGAGTCTCACTATTTGCTGAGGCTGTCCTCAAACCTGCGATCCTCCTGTCTCAGCCTCTCATGTACTGGGATTACAAGCATGTGTCACCATGTTGGGCTCTATTAAAAAAAAACAGTTGCCAACATTTTATTTATTTATTTATTTATTTATTTATTTATTTATTTTTTGCGGGTCTGGGGATGGAACCCAGGGGCATTTGACCACCGAGCTACAGCCCCTGCCCTTATTTTTTGAAACCGGGTTTCACTGAGTTGCAGAGGGCCTCACTAAGTAGCTGAGGCTGTCCGCGAACCGCGATCCTCCAGTCTCAGCCTCCTGAATGCTGGGATTACAAGTGTGCGCCACCACGCCTGGCCTGTTGCCAACATTTTAAAACTAGGGAAATTTCAAGAAACATGAGAAAAAATAACTATATTTCCAGCCATTATTGAGAAATTAGAAATTGCTCCTGCTGAACCTCACTCCTGCTGGCAGCAAGCCTGTGATGCTGCCCCTGTCGACGAGGGCTGTGCTCTCCCATTCACCCAAGATGTGACCTTTTTCCTTCTTTTCACTTGAGACTATTTTGGTCCTTTGCATTATTTGCTTGGACCCCAGAGGCTTGGGTGATATTCATTGAAAAAAAAAATTCAAGTTACAGTTACTGGTCTCTTTCTGTTAAACATATGATAGTTTGCACTCAGATGCCTTTACAGTGCCTATACTGGTGAACTCTTTACTGAAAACTGTAAGTTCGTTAGTGATCTCAACTCACCTTATGAAGCAGAGGCATTTAGTGGGAACCGAGAAATGAAGCACCATTGGCAACAGCTCTGGCCGCAGAAGTGCGCAGGCTTCATGGACCCTCACACTCGAGTGAGGGTTTCCCGCTGTTTGTGTACTTATTAGCAGAATGTCTTATTTCTTATAAGAACACATAAAACCTAGATTATTAAAAATTAGATATTCCCCTTTGTTATTTGTATTTTAAAATATGAAAAGCAAAGCAAGACTAGTTGATTTCTACTTATTTTAGAGAATATGCAACTCAAAGTAGTATTATAAAAAGATTATTATAGGTTATACTTTTTTTTTAAGGCTTGGTAGATCTTATCAAATTTGCTAGCAAAAACCTTTCCCAAACTTTTTAGAATTCATTCAGCATTAAGAAGTCATATGAATCATGTACACAGTACACATGCTATTAAATAGAAGTTGGCACTATTTGAGATATTAAGGGAAAAATTTGTAATATTTTGTGTGTGTCTGTGTGTGGCACTGGGGGTAGAACCCAGGGGCTTTTCTACCTCCAGGCTCTACTCCCAAACCTATTTTATATTTTATTTGGAAACAGGGTCTCACTAAGTTGCTGAGAGCCTCACTAAGTAGCTGAGGCTGGCTTCGAACCTGTGCCATCCTCCCGTCTCAGCCTCCCGAATGCTGGGATTACAGGCGTGCACCACCACACCCGGCTAAAATTTGTAATTTAAATGCATCAGCATGTTTCTGAATCCAAAAAAGCAAAAGCAGAACTATTTTCAGATAGCTTTAGTGTTAAACATATTTTATATACATTTTAAATTGGGATATAATTCACATACCATAAAATTCATCATTTTGAAGTGTAGAATGTAGTGTGTTCTTAGTATATTCACACAGGTATTCAGCATCACTATTACATTCTAGAACATTTCGTCACCCTCAAAAGGGATTCCAAACCTGTTAGCTCTCACTCTCCATCTCCTCTTTCTCTCAGCCCCTGCCAACCACTGGTACATTGTGCCTGGCTTCTTTTCTGTCACAATAATGTTTTCAATATTTACCCACATTATAACATGTTGATATCAGTACTTTCCTTTGTATGGCTGAGTAATATTCCATTGTATGGATATACTACATTTTGTTTATATATTCAGCAGTTGATGAGTATTTGGGTTTTCACATTTTGGTTGTGAATAATGTTGCTATGAAAATTCATGTGTAAGTTTTTGTGTGGTCATATGTTTTCAATTCTTTTGGACCTAGGAGTCAAATTGCTGAACCATGTGGTAATTCTATGTTTAACTTTTGAGGAACTGCCAAACCGTTTTCCATAACAGCTGCACTATTGTGCATTCCCAACAGCAGTGTAGAAGGGTTCCAGTTTCTCTATACCTTCACTAGTTCTTATTATTTCTTCTCTCCCTTTTTTTATTATAACCATCCAAGAGGATGTGAGGTGGTATTTCATAGTGGTTTAGATTTGCATTTCCCTAATGACAACTGACCTTTTCATGTATTGATTGGCCATTTATATATCTTCTTTGGAGAAAATGTCTTTTTAAATCTTTTGCCCATTTTTAAATTAGGTTGTCTTTTTTTTCTTTTTCTTTTTTAGTGGTACAGGGGTTCCTGGAAGCCCTTCTACCTCCGGGCTACACTCCCAGACCGATTTTTTACATTTTTATTTGGACATAGGGTCTCCTAAGCCAGCGCGCGCGGCTGGCTTCGAACCTGCTCGATCCTCCTGTCTCTGCTTCCCAAGCGCGGGGATTACAAGCGTGCGCCACCACGCCCGGCTAAATTAGTTTTTTTTTTATTGTTGAGTTATAGTATGATTTGAAAGTTGTTTGTCTTTCCAAAGGTGTATGTATTAGGAGCTTGGTCCCAGGGTGGTAATAGTGGTAGATCCTAGGTTAATTGGGGGCATGTTCTCAAGAGGGATTTGTGGAACTCTGGTGGTTCTCTTAAGAATATTGTTTAAAAAGCCTGAACCTGACTATCCCCAGTCTCTCTCAGGCTTCCCATTTGGTGAAGTGGTTGTTTGCTCCCACCACTGCAGTATACTATGAGGTGATGCAGCTAAGGTGACAAGACCTTTACCTGAACCTGTACCATGCTGTTTGGACTATCAGCCTCAAAAAGTTGAGCTGAATAAGCCTTTTTTTTATTATAAAGTTAGCCTGTCTCAGGTATTTCATTATAGTAATACAAAACTAATATAAGCCATAAGATTTCTTTCTAAATTCTGAATATTAGACACTTTTTTCATTGATTGTACTTTTAGTGTCATAAACCATTACCTAATCCAAGGTCATGAAAATTTACGTTTTCTTCCTTTTTTCCCTTGTGGCTCTGGGGACTGAACCCAAGGGCCTTTTAACCTCCAAGCCACACCCCCAGCCCTTTTTATTTTTTAATTTATTTTATTTATTTATTAATTATTATTTTTTTTTGCAGGTCTGGGGATGGAACCCAGGGGCATTCAACCTCAGAGCTACACCCTCTGCCCTTTTTTTTATTCTTTATTTTGAAACCGGGTCTCACTGAGTTGCAGAGGGCCTCACTAAGTAGCTGAGGCTGTCTGCGAACCGCAATCCTCTGGTCTCAGCCTCCTGAATGCTGTGATTACAAGTGTGCGCCACCATGCCCGGCTTTTTTTTTTTTTTTGAAACAGGGTTTCACTAGGTTGCTGAGAGTCTCTGAGTAGCAGAGGCTGATCTCAAACCTGCAGTCTTCCTATCTCAGCCTCCCAAGTACTGAGATTATAGCCACATGCCACCAAGCCTAGCTATTTTTTCTGTTAAGAGTTTAGCTTTTATATTCAATTTTGTGATCCATTTTGAGT
Source organism: Muscardinus avellanarius (assembly GCF_963383645.1). Taxonomy (NCBI): domain Eukaryota; kingdom Metazoa; phylum Chordata; class Mammalia; order Rodentia; family Gliridae; genus Muscardinus; species Muscardinus avellanarius. Next base: position 78,648,216 of record NC_137793.1, read on the forward strand.
TAATATTTTTCTGTGTTTCTGAGTTTGGCTGCAGATGTGAGATTGTCTTGTCTCAGCCTTCCAAGTATTGCGATTACAGGCATGTCATTCTAGCATCATTTGTTGAAAAGATTTTTTCCACATTGAGTGATCCTGGCATTTTGTCAAAAATCAATTGACTATAGAGATATGGATTTATTTTTGGACTCTTTAATTCTGTCCTAGTGATCTGTATTTCTCTCCTCATGACAGTGCCATACTCTCTTGATTACCATATCTTTAAAAATTTATGACCGTACCCAGGAATGGTGGTGCACGCTTGTAATCCCAGCATTTGTGAGGCTGAGACAAGAGTATTACAATTCACTATAGCCTTAGCTGCTCAGTGAGGCCCCTTGCAACTCAGTGAGACCTTGTTTCAAAACAAAGGATATAAAATAGGGATGGGGGTGTAGCTCAGAGGTAGAATGCCCCTGGGTTCCATCTTCAGTTTCGCAAAAAAAAAAAAAAAAAAAAATTGACCCTGCTTGATGGTGGCACATCCTACAATTCCAGTGCTTGGTAGACTGAGATAGGAAATTGCAGTCTTAAGGGCAGCAGCACACAGTAATTTAACAAGACTCTATTTCAAAATAAAGAATTAAATAGGCCTGGGGGTATAGATCAGAGGTTTAGTGCCCCGTGCAAAAAATAAAAAAATTCATGGCCCTTTTTTGTTACATATTATGACTTTAATAATAAGACTAGTTCATTCTCAGAATCCAGTTAGAAACTACTTTGGAATTAAACATGTTTACTGAAAGGCCAGGCGTGGTGGTTCAGGCCTGTACTCCCAGTACTTGAGAGGCTGAGACATGAGGGTCGCAGGTTTGGGGTTATCCTGAGCAATTTTATTTATTTATTTTTTTAAATTTATTTATTTATTTATTTGTTTTGGTGGTACTGGTGTTCCTGGAAGCCCTTCTATCTCCGGGCTACACTCCCAGACCTATTTTTACATTTTTTAAATTTGGAAACAGGGTCTCCTAAGCCAGCGCGCGCGGCTAGCTTTGAACCTGCGCAATCCTCCTGTCCCTGCCTCCCAAGCGCGGGGATTACAAGCGTGTGCCACCACGCCCGGCCTGAGCAATTTTAGTAAGGCCCTCTGCAAGTTAATGAGACCCTATTTCTAAATTAAAAATAAAATAGGCCTGGGGATATAGCCCCTGGGTATAGAGGTAGAAGGCCCCTGGGTTTCATCCCCAGTATCTCACATACACACAAAAAAATGTTTACTGAGTTAGAATAGTGGGTTTTTTTTTTTTTTTGAATTAACATTCATACTTGGGTTAAATGGTCCCTTCCTGTTTCCATATTGAGAAAATGTATACTAGATATGTGTTTTACTAGGAGCTCTCCTAGACATATTACTATTTCTGCCAGAAGAATTTTTGGCATAGTTTTTATTTTCTTTTTTATTTTTGGGGGAGGGGGTTATTGGGGATGGAACCCAGGGGCATTCTACCTCTGAGCTATACCTCCAGCCCTTTTTTTTTTTTTTTTTTAGTTTTTATTTTAAAACAAGGTCTCACTGAGTTGCAAAGGGCGTCATTAAGTAGCTGAGGCTGTCTGTGAATCGTGATGCTCCTGTCTCAGCCTTCCGAATGCTGGGATTACATGTTTGTGCCACCACACCCAGCTGGCATAGTTTTTATTTTGATGGATAGCTTTGGAAATAATTAGCTTTAGTTTAAATTCTGTGTTCAAAATGTACCTGTAAAAAGTGTTATGAAAAAAGCAGATGAATATGTGTATTTCACCTAATGTGATGGTTTCTTTCTTTTTTTTTTTTTTTTTTTGGTGGTACTGGGGATGGAACCCAGGGGCTTTTCTACCTCCAGGCTATACTCCCAGACCTATTTTATACTTTTTATTTGGAAACAGGGTCTCACTAAGTTGCTGAGAGCCTCATTAAGTAGCTGAGGCTGGCTTTGAACCTGTGCGATCCTCCTGTCTCAGCCTCCCAAGTGCTGGGATTACAAGCGTGCGCCACCATGCCCGGCTGGTTTTATTTTTTAAAGTTAATTGAGTTCCTTGCAGAGAACAAAGTTAACTTGAAGTAATTTTTTTTTTTTTTTGTAAAATGTGGGATAGATTACATGGATAAGGAACAGGATATTGTTTGGAATAATTGTCACTGCTGTTTATATTAGTAGGATAGAATTAATTTTTGTGTATAAGATACTGACATGGCCACCTGTTTGAAACCTAAAGAACCACTGAAAGCCGTTTTAAGCCCCAGATACTTGTATACTATTTGTATATAAATGTGTTTTCAACAAATAATAGATACTAGTAAATAGGTAGGAAATTAGCGGTAGCATAATGTAGTAGAAAAGAACTCCTTTTGAGTTAGTATGAGTTTGATTTTTGCCACCCCTACTTTCTGTTGTGTAACTTTGAACTGGTTGCAGCCACACAGTCACAGCTGTGAAGGTGCTGTGAAGAACAAGTGGAGGGCTGTGGGGGTAACTGGACTCTGGGGACGCGGAGGCAGCCGGCAGGAATGGCTTCCTTGAGAGAGTGGCCTGGAGACCGAGACCCCAGGAGTATGGAGTTGGCCAGGTCGGGCAGGAGGAGCAAGGACCACAAATGCAAAGGCAAAGAAGTGTTTGTTGTCTTGAGGCCAAAGGGAAGGTCAGGGCTGAACCCTGGAGGGAGTAAGGGGCAGGGGCCAGCCAGTGAGGAAGCTGGCCTGGCCAAATCCTCAGTGGTCTTCTGGTGCACATTAAGGATTTGCAGTTTATCTTGGGAGGAAACTGTGGAAAGATTTTAAGTAAAGGAATGATGAAAGCCGAGTCTCCTCTGTAATTCTGTACTCTGCCTGCTTTGTGGGAATGGATTAGACAGAAATGAATGCGAGAAGTTGGGGGCAGGGTGGGCTCTGGAAGAGTCTTGCCTTGTCCAGGTGAAGGTGGTGGGCGATTGGTTTAGGGGTGACGGCAGTGGAAAGGAAAAAGATGAGCTTATTGAAAAGTTTTATATGAGGGGAAATTGTCAGGACTTGCTGAAGACTGAACATGGAGGAGGCAGTAAGGGGCAGGTGACAGGGATGCCCCTGAGGTTTCGGTGGGAGCTGCTTTCGGTGGGGATGGGGAAACCCAGAGGAGCAAAGAGGTAAGATCATTTAAACTTAGCATGGGGTTAGTGAGAAACATCCAGTGGTGCTCTGAAAGACATGTGTGCACTCTCGATCTCAGAAAGAAAACCGAGATGGAGAAAAATTTGTCAGTAGGGTTTGCAGTTGTGGAGATGGTTAAGTACCAAGTGTTGCGGGGCCGAGATCAACCCCTAGGGTGTGCCAGCACTTGGAGGTGGGGGTAGACAGTGCAGATGAGGGAGCAGCAGCTAGGCAAGGAGTGGATGCAGTGCCCGCTCCCAGAAGTCAAGGGCATTTCGAGGTGCCTGTGCAGGGAGGCAGAGAGGGCCTGCTGCTGAGTACTGCTGAGCTTTCGTTTCATAAGATGAGAGTTAAAATATCTTTTACTGCTTTTGGCAAGAGCAACTTCATTGAGGTGGTAGAATTGGAAACTAGATTTGAGTGAGTTGGAGATAGAGTGATGAATGGGGAGGGATAAAGTGGAAATGAACCTGTATAAGGCTCCAGAAGTCTGGCTGTGAAAGAATAGAGAGGGTGAGAGTGGCAAGAGGAACACAGGGTCAGGGGAAATCTCTTCAGATTTTTTATTTTTAATATGGAAAAGTCTAAAGCCGAGCATGGTGATGCACACTTGTAATCCCAGCATTTGGTAGACTGAGATCGGAGGATTGCAGTTTGCAGACAGCCTCAGCTACTTAGTGAGAGGCCCTCTGCAACTTAGTGAGACCCTGTTTCAAAATAAAGAATAAAAAATAAGCAGGGCGTGGTAGCGCACGCTTGTAATCCCCGTGCTTGGGAGGCTGAGACAGGAGGATCACACAGGTTCGAAGCCAGCCTCAGCTACTTAGTGAGGCTCTCAGCAACTTAGTGAGACCCTGTTTCCAAATAAAATATAAAAAATGTCTGGGAGTATAGCCCAGAGGTAGAAAGCCTCTGGGTTCCACCCCCAGTACCACCAAAAAAAAAAAAAAGAATAAAAAGTAGGGCAGGGGGTGTAGCTCGGAGGTCGAATGCCCCTGCGTTCCATCCCTAGACCCGCAAAAAAAAATTATATGTATATGGAAAAGTCTAGATCTTGCCCCACTATGGTTGTATCTGATGGAACACAGGTCATTTACTTACACAGCTAATGTGTTTTGGAAACTATTCTTGGTGAGGATTGAATGAAAGAATGTCTATCAGTGCTACTCAAACTTTTTTATTTTTGGTGGTGGCACTGGGTGGGGATTGACTCCCTACCTCCAATCTACAACCCCAGCCCTTTTTCATTTTTTATTTGGAAACCGTCTTGCTAGGTTGCTGAGTCTCACTGAATTGCTGAGGCTTAGTCTCAAACCTGTGAGCCTCCTGTCTTAGCCTTCCAAGTACTGGATTTGTAGGTGTGTACCACTATGCCTGGCTCAAAACTCTTTATGTAGTAGTAAGACTGATCTCCTGAAGCCTCTCTGCATTTTCCCATTTATATTCTTCCTCTCCCTAAAATCTGTTCTTCCATTTCTCTGAAAATTGCTACCTCCCTGTCTTACCCGATAGCACCTTTCCCCACTGCTCCAGTTTTCATGCTTTCCTCCTTACGGAAACCCTTCGGCATCTCCTTAATTGTGAATCTTTATCATTGGGCTGAGATTTCCTGTGGTGCTGAGTTACCCCCAGGGTCAGGAATCATGCCCCCTAAGTGCCATCAGTGGATGAGTAAAAAATGTGTCTTGTAAGTATGTGCTAACATTTTCTTATGTGTAGCTTCTGTTTTTTTTTTTTTTTCATATTTATTTTTAATTGGTTCACTGTATTCATACATCATAGTGGGATACATACTTTTGTAGACATACATGCACACATTGCCCAGTCAGCCCCCACCCGATCCCCACCCCGTTCTCTCCCTATCCCCCCCCTCCTATGCTTGGCTTAGTAGTTGACATCTAGTATTATAGCAATTTATCCAAAATTAAAAATGATAATCTCTCATAACAGTTTCATTTGTCTGATACCAAGCTTTTGATGACTTAAAGATAACATTTCAATATTTCTTTTTGCTTTCTTTCTTACCAGAGAATCTATTTTTTTCTATTTTTTAGGTGAAACTATCATATATTTATATATTTATTTTTCAGAAAAAAAAATCTATCCTAATATGGAGTATGGACTCTAGGTACCCACATCGATCTTGAAAAAGAACAAAGCTAGAAGATATATATTTTCTGATTTCAAACCATATAAAGCTACAATAATTGAAACAGTGTAGTACTATTCTAAAGGCAGATATATAAACCATTGGAGTTAAATAAAAGCCTAGAGCTAAATTCTTCCCAAGTTATTTTTGACAAGGTTTCCACGAACATTTGGTGGTGGAAATAACAATCTTTTAACTAAATATTGTTGAAACATAATAATTACATGGAAAAGAATAAAATTGGACCCTTACCTAATCCCATATACAAGTATTAACTCAAAATAGATAAAAGACCTAAATATAAATCTTAAGACTATAAACTTTTAGGAGAAAATCTGGGTCATAAAACCTCACAACATTGAAATTGGCAGTGATTTCTTGGTTATGATTTCAATGGCACAGGCAACAGAAGAGTATACAAACTCCCTAAAAAATAAAAAACATATTGTATATCCAAAGACAATGTAAACAGAGTTAAGAGTTACTAATAAAATGGGATAAAATATTTCCAAATGCTATATCTGAAGGTATATTAATATTCCAACTAGAAATCCTAAAAATTAACAACAATAAAGGCAACAATACCCTTTAGAGATAGGTAACAGACTAACATAAATAATGAATCTCCACAGATAACCAATCTTAGTTGTCTGTTGGATGGAAAATCTTGTTTCTCTAGTTCTGATGTGTGTTATCTATTTCTTCTTTGTAGTTAATCTCTTTGAGTATTTTCTCTAGTGCTGGTTTTGAAGACATAAATTCCTTCAGTTTCTGTTTGTCATGGAAGCTTCTTTTTTCTCCATCTAATTTGATAGAAAGTTTTGCTGGGTAGGAAATTTTTGGCTGGAAGTTGTTTTCTTTCAAAATTGGGAATATGTTACTCCAAGCCCTTCTGGCTCTCATAACTTGGTTTGGGAAGTCTGGAGTGATTCTAATTGGTTTGCCTCTGAATGTCACTTGGCCCTTTGCTTTTGTTGCCTTTAAGATTCTCTGCTTGGCTTCCACATTGGTCATTTTGACAATTATGTGGCGTGGGGATCCTCTTCTCCGATCCTGTCTAAAGGGAGTTCTATAAGTTTCCTGGACCTGCGTATCGACCTCTTGCTCTATGTCTGGAAAATTTTCTGCTATTACTTCCTTGAAGAGATTGTTGATCCCTTTAGTTTCACTTTCTTTTCCCTCCTCTATTCCAATTATTCTTAGGTTAACTCTCTTAAAATGGGCCCATATTTCTTCAATATCAGATTCCTGCTGTCGGATATTTTTTCCTAGATTAGAAACTATGCGTTCATTTTTGGAATGATCATCTTCTAAGAGCGAGATTCTGTTCTCCATGTGTTCTAATCGGTTGTTTGTGCTTTGAATTGAGGCCTTTACTTCATTAATTGCATCCTTTATCTCTTTTTGGCTCTCTCTGAGTTCTTTTCGAAGCACCTCTATTATTTCTACAGTTATTTTCCTGATTTGATCTTCTAGAAATCTCTGATTTTCTGTTTTATCGGGTTCTGATGTTATGGGGTTGTGAGCATTAATTGCTCCAGTATTATTCCTCCTTCCCATGATTTCGGAAGTTTGTGCCTTCTCTGGGTTCTTCCCTTGGGTCACTATGACTTCACTTAAGGTGCTCTGGATCTCGAGTCAGTAGTATCTCAGACCCCACTACTCCTTTACTGGGTTTTATAACAGAGTCTCCGACCCAGAGAGTCGATAGAGGCTGCCTTAGACCGTGGGGGGTGCCAGGTTGCACGTTCTCCTATGGTGTGATATCACTGCCACCACCCCTCTCCCACTGGGTCAAGTCCCAGTGAGTACAGTACTGGGATTTCTCCGCTGTGGCCTGCAATTTGACTCACTGTTCTTGAGTACGCAGATGTAGCTGTAGTGAGTTCCGTGCTGCTGCCGCCGGTGGCAATATGGCGCCGCCGCTACGCCCTCGGCTGTTGGGCTGGCGTTTTTTTTTTTTTTTCTTGGTTTTGATTTCCACTCTGAATCCCTGCAGCGTGTGCTGAGCTCAGACACTGGGAGCTTTAGATGTCCTCTGCGTCGAGAAATCCCGCCTGGCTGTTCCGCAGCGGCTCCCCTCAGCTTGCTGTGGCCGTCCCGTGAATTCGCCGGCAGTATGGCGCTGCTGCCGCGTCTGCCGTGTCCTCGGGCGTGAGGATATCCTCTGTGGCTCTGCTCTCAGTCCGCTTTCTCTCTGGAGCCTGGTGATTTTTTTTGTTTCTCTGGTGATGTTGTTTTCTGGCTTTGAAAGGCGCTGATTTTGTGGTAATGGATATTTGTTGTTAGCGGGGCTCTTAAGCCCCGCTTTTCTCGGTCGCCATCTTCCCGGAAGTCCCTCGTAGCTTCTGTTTTGACTACTAAGAAATCCTTCTAAAGCTTTATAGACTTAGATTTTCTCAGTTCTAGAATATGGTATAGAGGTTTGCCCCATTTTTGGTCTTCAAAAGAATATTTCTATTTGAATAGGTTAGGAATCACTGCTGTAAAACATACAGCATTCAGAGAGTTCTGTTTTATGTTCTTCACCATTGTACCTTTGCAGTTCCTGTTTCTTCAACTTGTCGGTTGCTTAAGGACAGAAGTTGTGGTTCTTTCTTCTTTTACCTTATGGCTGAGATTGGCAGGCTAAGCTGTTGTGCCAAATGCAACTCCATTTCCTGTTTTGTAAGTCTCCTCTAGCTAAGAAGGTTTTTACAGCTGAACATTTGCAATCAATCTGACAATACAAAAACAATAACTTTAAACTCTAATTAAGAAAAATATTATCTCTCCCAACAAAGAATTCTATTCTTCTCATTAGGAGATCTGTATTATAAAAAGTTGCATTCTACTGGGTGTGGTGGCGCACGCTTGTAATCCCAGCATTTGGGAGGCTGAGACCGGAGGATCGCGGTTCGCGGACAGCCTCAGCTATTTAGTGAGTCCCTTTGCAACTTAGTGAGACCCCGTTTCAAAAATAAAGAATAAAGAATAAAAAAAATAGGGCAGGGGGTATAGCTCAGAGGTCGAATGCCCCTGGTTTCCATTCCCAGATTTGCCCCCCCCAAAAAAATGTTGCATTCAGCTGTGTGTGTGTGTGTGTGTGTTACTAGGGTTTGAACCCAAGTACATTCTATCTCTGAGTTATACCCCCTGACTTATTTTATTTTTTATTTTGAAACAGGGCGTCATTAAGTTGTAGAGAGCCTTACTGTCCTCAAATCTGAGATCCTCCTGTTTCAGTCTCCCAGGTACTGGCATTACAGGTATGTGCCACCATACCTGGCTCAATTATTATGCTTATATTTTCAGTTTTGTCAATAAAAATCTTGTAGAAACATTATTAAGTGCTATAAAAGTACCTACATAATATCCTTAGTTTTTTATTTTGGCCTACATATACCATCTGACCATGTTAATCATCTTTTTAGAAAGTTTGCCAGCCCCAAATTTGTACATCTGAATTATTTGAGGAGGGGTGTGTGTGTGTGTGTGTGTGTGTGTGTGTGTGTGTGTGTGCATGGAGGGGGTGGTACTGGGATTAACTCTGGGGGCATTCTACCTTTAAGCTATACCCCCAGCCCTTTTTATTTATTTTTTTGTTTGGAACCAGGTTCTCACTAGGTTGCTAGAGGCCTCATTGTGTTGCTGAAGCTGTCCTTGAAACTGTGATCCTCCTGTCTCAGCCTCCCTATCAAGTACTGGGATTATAAACATGAGCCACCGTGCGTGGCATTAGGCGGTGTGTGTGTGTGTGTGTGTGTGTGTGTGTGTGTGTGTGTGTGTGTATTCCTCTACCCTGGAGATCCTGATTCAGTACAGCAGGAGTAGAGCCTGAGAACCCAGATTTTTAACAAACTATTGAGTTATTTGGGAATCCGTGCCTTTTAATGCATTGTTAGGATTGAATGCCAATAGATAATGAAATGAATAGTAAATTATATTTTAGTGGATAACTTCCTTTGGGACCATACCTAAGTAATTATTTGTTCTGCAGGTTTTAAAATTTTCCCTTATTTATAGACAGTTTTATTTTGCTTTGCTTTCCTTAGTAGTAGTAATTCTTTTACCTGTTGGGGTTTATCACTCTTTTTTTTGTGTGTGTGGTACTGGGGATGGAATCCAGGGGCATTGTACCTCTGAGCTACACCCCCAATCCTATTTTTAGGTTTTTTTGGGGTTTTTTTGTAGTCCTGGAGGTGGAACCCAGGGGCTTTTCTACCTCCAGGCTCTACTCCCAAACCTATTTTATATTTTATTTGGAAACAGGGTCTCACTAAGTTGCTGAGAGCCTCACTAGGTACCTGAAGCTGGCTTAGAACCTGTTCGATCCTCCTGTCTCAGCCTCCCAAGTGCTGGGGTTACAAGCATGTACCTCTATGCCCAGCTTATTTATTGGGGCTTATAAGGACCTATTCCAGAAGCTGATGAGAGTTATACTCCTAAAAAGTATACCTGTATTAGTATCCTGTGACTACCATAAATAACTACTACTGAAGTGCTTAAAACAACTGACATTCTGGAGGCTTGCAGCTCAAATCAGTGTGGGCAGGTCTAAGAACCCCAGAGGTTCGAGAGGCCATCTCGTGCCTCTTCCTCTTCTGAGTTCTGGCTGCTTTCCTAGTTTCTTCCAGGATCACATTACCATCTCTTCCTCTGTGTGTGTAATATTTATAAGGACAAGTGACATTGGATTTAAGGTCCAAATTTTGGCTAATTCAGAATGAGTACTTCCTGTCAAATCCTTGACTTAGTCACATTTTTTATCATGTAAGGTAATAGTCACAGATTCCAGAGATTTGACATGGACATCATGGGGGACAATTTGGCTTTTCACAGAACCTTTGCACATGCTTACAATTTTACAGTTTCAAGAGATTTTAATTCTTGAATCCTTTTATGGACCCTAAGGACTCTAGGTTTAGTCTCTTTTTGTTCAGCAAGAAGCTTACACACATGGTGTGTTCTAGTTATGTAATCTTTTTATTCTTTTCTGTCACTATTATAATCTTTTATTCCTCATCCTACTGATAAATACCAGTCTTTTTTTTTTTTTTTTTGGTGGTACTGGGGTTCCTGGAAGCCCTTCTACCTCCGGGCTACACTCCCAGACCTATTTTATATTTTTTATTTTAGAAACAGGGTCTCCTAAGCCAGCGCGCGCGGCCGGCTTCGAACCTGCGCCATCCTCCTGTCTCTGCCTCCCAAGCGCGGGGATTACAAGCGTGCGCCACCACGCCCGGCTAAATACCAGTCTTAAAATTAAGTTTTTTTCCCTTGTGCCATTAGATTATTTTTATTTGTAGCTTTTTATGTTTTTAGGAATTATTAATCCTCCAATGAGACTTATTTTAATTTTTTATTTATTTGATAAATTTATTTATTTTTTGTAGTACTAGGGATTGAACCCAGGGGCATTCTAGCTCTGAGCTATACCCTCAGCCCTATTTTTTAATTCTTTATTTGGAAACAGAGCCTTACTAAGTAGCTGAGGCTGGCCGTGAACCTGGATCTTTCTGTCTCAGCTCCTCAAGTATGGAGATAATAAGAGTGTACCACCATGCTCTGGCTGAGACTTACTTTTTTTTTTTTTTTTTTTTTTGTGGTACTGGGGGTGGAACCCAGAGGCTTTCTACCTCCGGGCTGTACTCCCAGACCTATTTTATATTTTATTGGGAAACAGGGTCTCACTAAGTTGCTGAGAGCCTCACTAAATAGCTGAGGCTGGCTTCGAACCTGCACGATCCTCCTGTCTCAGCCTCCGAAGCGCGGGGATTACAAGCGTGGGCCTCTACGCCCAGCAAGAGACTTACTTTTTAAAAGAAAACAATCTTTTAACTTAATTTTGTGGTTGGTGGAGTAACTTCTAAGCCAGTGGTAGGTTAATGTAATACTTCCAATGAGAAGAGAAGCTGACCCGATATTGAGTGTGCCAGCCTTTAGCAAGAGCTTATCTGTGGCTTGTTAATATTGAAAACAATCCTTAGCCAGGTATGGTGATGCACACTTGTAATCCCAGTATTTGGGAGGCTGAGACAGGAGGATCTCAGGTTTGTGGATAGCTTCAGCAACTTAGTGAGGCCCTCCACAATGTAGTAAAATCCTGTGTCAAAATGAAGAATAAAAAAATAGGGCTGGGGGTGTAGCTTAGCGGTAGAATGCCTCTCAGTTTCATCACCAGTGTTGCCCCCCCAAAAAAAAAATTCCTGAAAGGAAATATAATCAACTTCATTGTATAATGAAGACTGGCAGGAATTAAGTAACTTTTCCAGTGTGGGTAATAGCTAACAACGGGCAGAGGTGGTCTTTGAACCAAATTCCTCTACTCTGAAGCCCATTGTATCATGAGAACACAGCATACTTCACTTTTAGTTGAATGGTTAGTAAATCTCATTAGATGGGAGCAGTCATGCTTTGATTGTAGCAGGGATCAACAAACTGGGTTCTAGTCAGATTTTTGTGCTCACTTAGAATATTAGCTTATGTGAGTGTCTTGTCTGGTCTTTAGCTTTAAATACGGCTAATATTTGGGTTGTATGTCTTTTGGGGGCTGTTATAGAAATTGAGAGCATATGAATGAAAGCCCTTCCAGGTAGGAGAGTTTTACTCATATATAGTATAATTAATTTGTTTCTCCTTTGATTATATTCTTAGCACTTTGTTTTTTTCCTTTCCTAGATTTAAAATTTTGGGAATGTGGTCAGCCTTAAACCAGAGATTACTTTAACTCCAACCGTGAATATCTTTGCTTAAGATTTCTGGGGCATTTGGCTGGTGCGAATGTTTATATTCTACTTTTTGCTCTTTAATTTCAGTGGGCTTCCCACCTTTGTCTAGCCCAACTTTACTTAACTTGCCTCTGCTTGTGAAATCCTCTGAGCAGTTCTTCTTTCCTAGGCCAGCTCAGTGTTTAATTCTTCTGATCATGCTCTGTACCCTTCCCTAATTTATTCACACCCTCATTCATTTCTAGTCTTTAATGCAAGGCTAGTGTCCCATATTTCTTGATATACTATTTTCTTCCATGTTTGCTCTTTAGGATATAAAGATACTAAAGGCATTCTTATCTTAAAGCAAAACAAAGCAGGGCATGGTGGGTCATGTTTGTAATCCCAGTACTTGGGAGGCTGAAATGGGAGGTTCAGCCCTTGGCAACTTAGTGAAACCCTCTTTCAGAATAAAGAGTAAAAGCATAAGGCTGGAGGTGTAACTTGGAGGTAGAATGCCCTTGGGTTCAATTCCCAGTTCTGAAAAAAAAAGAAAAAGAAAAACAAAACCCCAGTAACAAACTACTGCTCTCCTCATCCACACAGCTTTCATCCCTTCCTGTACATTTCCAGGTCTTCTTATCTGCTGGTTTCCTGTAATCTGTAGGATAATATTGCGAACTCTGGTGCTCTGATAGGCTTGCTCCCAGGCCTGCCTCTTCAGTCTTGTCTGTGGTACTTTTTCACTTTGTTCTTCCTCTTATGGTACAGAATATTGCTCCTACCAAGAGCCAGTCTCTGTGTTGGATTTCATTCATTCCTGCTTGCCCAAGGACCTTCTTGCATTGCTGATCTTCTCTCTCTTTTTTTTTTTTTTTGGTGGTACTGGGGTTCCTGGAAGCCCTTCTACCTCTGGGCTACACTCCCAGACCTATTTTTTATATTTTTATTTAGAAACAGGGTCTCCTAAGCCAGCGCGCGTGGCTGGCTTCGAACCTGCGCGATCCTCCTGTCTCTGCCTCCCAAGCGCGGGGATTACAAGCGTGCGCCACCACGCCCGGCGCTGATCTTCTCTTTTTAGGTTAAGTAAAAGTCCTCAAATTTACGGTTATAGTCATGTGTTGCTTAATGACAGAAATTTTCGGAGAAATTTATCTTTAGGCAATTTCATACTTGTGTGATCATCATAGAATGTCCTTACACAAACCCGAATTACATGCTAAACTGTGCGATAAAGCTGCCATCATACATGTAGTCCATCCTTGAAACTTGGCTAGGCAACACATTGCCATAGCCTTAAAGAACTGGAGATATGGCGGTCTTGTTTCATATTCTCAAATGCCAAATATCAGTATGAGACTAGAACTAAGTAGTGGGTGCCCTACTTGGATGAGACACAAGCGCTCTAATTCCACACAGTTCCACTGCTTTCTGTTGCTAGGTAGGGAGCCTACTTTCATTTGTCCCCTACATGGTGACATCAAAAGAATATTATATTCCCTGGCCTGAATCCTAATATCTTACTTCTAACAGTACTTCTATAAGATGGGCTTGTATTTACAGATTCAATCTTATTTCCTCTTCTCAATACCAACTATTTGTTCCAGAAGGTTTCTACCCAGTTATGTTTCCATGTCTTTGATATCTCTTCCTTTCATGTTTCAGCTCACAAGGATCTCTTCTTATTCCAGTTCCTATGGCACAATATTTTCATGCATATTTTATTATTCCCTAGTATGTCTTTACTTCCCAATAAGTGAGCAAAATTAATTGAGGTCAGGGATCATATTACCTCATTTTAAAAGTTGGCTTAATTTTTATGTGGAAGGAAACCTATCTCTAAAAAACTAAAATATAGCTGTGAGATGCTAGCATGATGATGGACATCTGAGGTCTGAATATGACGAAATAGCAGGTACACAATTCCACCCTCTTGCCCTCCCCAGGGCATTGCATCTGTTGACTAGAAAGGCAAAAGTGCATTGCCATTAAAAATGTTTATCTGTGTCTTTTTCTTTTCCACTTTTACCCTTCTTCTTCTTCTTCTTCTTCTTCTTCTTCTTCTTCTTCTTCTTCTTCTTCTTCTTCTTCTTCTTCTTCTTCTTCTTCTTCTTCTTCTTTTGTTTTGCTAAGCCCATATAGTTAAATTTATAAGTTAATTATTTCAGTATAGAATTCCAGTATACTTTTATATCTACCACAGTGGTAGAACTCTGTGTCTCTATGAAATGAATAAACCCAGTTGAATGAATGAATACATCAATAAGTGCTTTGGGGAATAGTGAGCAGGAGGTGGTGCCAATTAATTATACTTACCATCTGTGTGTTTTTCTTTGCAAGTATTCAGTCAGGCAAGCAGCAGCCATGGAATTCTGCTTCTTGTATTTGACTTAAAATACCTGTGAAATGGAGGGTTTAAATGAATATATCTCTAACTTCCTTTTTAGCTTTAAATTTCTTTAAGATCAAAACCCTTACTATATATCATAGTCTGATTCTAAAGTGTTTTAGAGATACCTGCATGGCTAACTTATTTCCTGGCAATTTGATATAATTTTTTACCTTTAGGAGAAATTAGAATTTCTTTTTTTCCCCAGTTACTCAGTATTACTTAATTCTATTACTTGAAATTTTCCCAGTAGAATAAAATTTAAAAAATACTTTTGATTTAAATTCTAATTTCTGAATTCAGTATAGTGATCTGTTGGTCAACTTATAGATAAATGAAAGGAGTTATTTAAAAGGTAGAGCAAAGAGTCAAATGTGACACATATCTGTGATCCCACTACTTGGGAGGCTGAGGCAGGAGGATCACAGGTTCAACTGCTGGTCTCCGCAACTCAGTGAGCCCTACACAAGTTAGTGAGACCCTGTTTCAAAATAAGAATGAAAATAGGGCTGGAGGTATAGCTCAGAGGTAGAATGCCCTTAGGTTCGATTCCCAGTACCAAAAAAAAAAAAAAAAAAAATATATATATATATATATATATGTATGTATGTATGTATGTATGTATGTATGTATATAATTGAGAATTTTGCACAGGGTAAAGTACTATTATTGGGATATACCATAGAAAGAAACTTAAGATGTCAAGTCTTAGCTACCTTGACTCTCAGTGGTTTAACAAAGTAAATTTGAACCTGATTACTTTGTGGAAGAGGTTGTTAGCGAATGTAAGAAAATACTTAAGAAACAAAAAGTATATTTCATTTAGTAATATCTTTTATTAATTACTTTGATTTGGAGTAAAAGAATATTCACTATCTGGCCATATGGAAAAAGTTTGCCGACCGAATACTGAGGAGTGGGTTTGCTGGGTTGTGCTATTTATCTTTTTTTTTTTTTTTTTTTTTAGTAGTACTGGGGTTCCTGGAAACTTTCTACCTCCAGGCTACACTCCCAGACCCATTTTTTATATTTTTTATTTGGAAACAGTGTCTCTTAAGCCAGCACGGCTGGCTTCAAACCTGCGCGATCCTCCTGTCTCCACCTCCCAAGCGCAGGGATTACAAGCGTGCGCCACCACGCCTGGCTGCTATTTATCTTTATAAGAAACTGCCAAACTCTTTTCCAGAGTGGCTGTGCCATTTCACACTCCAATAGCAGTGTTCTAATTGTTTTGCATCCTTGTCAGCCTTTGGTATTATTAGTACTGTTAAATTTTAGTAAATTGATTTATTTGTTCTCCAGCCCTATTTTATTCTTTTATTTTGAAACAGGGTCTCACTAAATTGTGGAGGCTGGCTGCAAACCTGTGATCCTCCTGTCTCTGCCCCTCAAGTGTTGGGATTACAGGTGCACACCATCATACCTGGATTGGTTTGTTATCTTAACAGTAAGTTTTAAGAATCCTTTACTTTGGAATTCATTGTTGGACATATATGCAATTAAGTGTATTTTCTTCCACTTATAACATCTTTTCCTGAACTATTTAAATTTGACAAAATTCAGTTTCTCAAAATTTTTTTATTGGTTTATGTTCGTGTTCCTTCACCAATATGTCTTCATTTTTGTAGCTTTTACAGGAAGTTTGAAAATTATATAGTATGATTCTTCTACCTCTGTTTTTCTTTCTCAAAGTTATTTTGGCTAGTTCTAGTTTGCTGGTCTTTCTATATAAATTTTAGAAGCCACTTGCAAAAATTTTTACTGGGGTTTTGGTTGAAATTATATTTGTAGATCAGTCAGTGTGTGGTTTAGTAAACATATTGGCTATGTTTAGTCTTTTAGTCTATGGACATGGTATGTCTTCAGTTGGGCTCTTTTGATTTCTTTCATAGTGTGTTAATTTTCAGTATATAGATTCTATATATGTGTTTTTCTGAGCTATACCCCCAGCCTTATTTTTTATTTTTTATTTTATTCTTTATTTAGAAACAATGTCTCACTAAGTTGCAGAGGGCCTCACTAAGTAACTGAGATTATCCAGTGATTTTCCTGTCTCCCAAATACTGGGATTATAAGAGTGTGCCACCATGCCCAGCTGAACAATTAGGGTATTCTGAATAGGCAATCATGTCATTTGTTAATAAGAATTTTATTTTTTTATATTTATTTATTTATTTATTTATTTATTTATTTATTTATTTATTGTGTGTGTGTGTGTGTGTGTGTGTGTGTGTGTGTGTGTGTGTGTGTGGTACTGGGGGTGGAACCCAGAGGCTTTCTACCTCTGGGCTATACTCTCAGACCTATTTTTGGAAACAGGGTCTCACTAAGTTACTGAGAGCCTCACTAAGTTACTGAGAGCCTCACTAAGTAGCTGAGACTGGCTTCGAACCTGTGTGATCCTCCTATCTCAGCCTCCCAAGCGCGGTGATTACAAGTATGCGCCACCACGCCCGGCTAATTTTTGTTTTTTGAAACAGAGTCTTGGTAGGTTGCTGATAGTCTTGTTAAGTTGCTAAGGCTAGTCTCAGCCTCCCAAATACTGGGATTACAGGTATGTACCACCATGCTCAGCTATTGATAGCCCATATAAAAAATGAGAAATACATAAAGAATCATTTCTTTTGGGTTTAGTCACTGGAAGATAAATTGTAATTGTGGTTTGTTTTGTTTTGTGGTACTGAGAATTAAACCCAGGGCCTTGCTATGGCTGAGCTACATTCCCAGACCTTTTGTTTTGCTTTGTTTTGTTTGTTTTGAAACGGTGTTGCACTACATTATTGAGACTCTCACTCCATTGTTGAGTTTGTTCTCAAACCTGCAATCTTCCTGTTTCAGTCTCCCTATTAGGGAGGATGTAATTTCTACTAGCATTACAGACATGCACCAACATGTCCGACGCAGATTATTATTAGTGTTTTATTTATCTTTGGATAGTGAGATTTTGGATACTATTCTTTGTATTATTTTTGGTATTCCGATTTGCTATGATGAACTTATTATTTTAATATTCACCTTTTCATAAAATATGAACTCTTACCTTGTTTTTAGGTAATACTTTAAAAGTAGATTTTTTAGTTTGTATTTCAGTTTTATTATAATTTCTTCATGTAAATATTTAGAATTTTTTTTATATGTGTGCGGTACTAGGGGTGGAACCCAGAGGCTTTCTACCTCCAGGCTATACTTCCAGACCTATTTTATATTTTATTTGGAAACAGGGTCTCACTAAGTTGCTGAGAGCCTCACTCAGTAGCTAAGGCTGGCTTCGAACCTGTGCGATCCTCCTGTCTCAGCCTCTCAAGCACAGGGATTACAAGCGTGTGCCACCACATCCGGCTACAATTTAGAAATTTTATTGTGAATATGTAAGTATTTCTAACTGAATCATTTGTAAAATGACATTCATTTTCCTTCACAGGAAAGTAATTTTTTGTTGTTCTCTGAAATAATCACTGATTCTCCTGCAAAGCTCCTTGTCAGTTTAGATCTTCCCTGAAGTCAGATTTTACTCTGTCAAATTCACCTTTTTTGGAAAGTCTTTCTGGGAAACTTCTAAATTGCTCCATTTGGACTAATTATCCAATAAGCCTGGTGCATGGGTAACATCCTGCTGTCTTCCTTTTCTATCATTCTGCATTTTTTTTAGCCTCTTGAGTTACATTCCCAGTTTCTTGTGTCACGTTTCTTTTTCTTTGCTTATTTCCTCATTTTAGGGAGGAACATCATCCACATTTTTTTCTTTTTCTGTTTACTTCCTCATTTTTAGGGAAGAACATCATCTAGTATCTTTCTGAAAGCAAGTTTTTGTTTTGTTTTGTTTTTGTTGTTGTTGGTACTGGAGACTGAATCCAGGAGCATTCTACCCCTGAGCTACACCCCAAACACTATTTTAAAAAATTTTTTTATTGGTGCATTGTAGTCATACTTTTTTTGTGTGTGTGTGGTACTGGGGTTCCTGGAAGCCCTTCTACCTCCGGGCTACACTCCCAGACCTATTTTTTTTTTATTTTTGGAAACAGGTTCTCTTAAGCCAGCTCGACTGGCTTCAAACCTGCGTGATCCTCCTGTCTCCGCCTCCCAAGCGCAGGGATTACAAGCGTGCGCCACCACGCCCGGCGTAGCCATACATCTTAATGGAGTACAAGATGGTAGAGGCATGCATGCACACATCACTCAATTAGCCCTAACCCAGTCCCCATCCCATTCCCTCCCCTTCCCTCCTCCTCATGTTTGGTTTACTGATTGGCTTTGATATGTTTGTGAATGTACATCATGTACATTAGGGAATTTCCCTCTTCCCCCCTGCCATCCCCCTCAGGTCACCTTATTTTCTCATGTATAGTATCTTCTTCTTTGTCTAGAGTTCCTCTTATGACCCCTTTTATCCCTAGCTTCCATATATTAGGGGGAGCATCTGATTTCTTATTTTTTGTGACTAATATAACTTAGCATAATGTTCTCCAGTTCCATCTATTTCCCTGTAAATGACATAATTGTGTTCTTTATGGCTGAGTAAAATTCCATTGTGTACGTATTCCATAGTTTTCATTCATCTATTAATGGACATCTTAACAAACACTATTTTTATTTTTTAATTTTGAAACAGGTTCTCACTAAGTTGCTGACAACCTCACTAAGTTGTTGAACCTGTGATCCTCCTGGCTTAGCCTCCCAAGCACTGGAGTTATAGGAGTGTGTAAGATGTTCATTTAAAAAAATATATTGTGCACTTGAATCAGGTGTGGTGGCACAAGCTTGTAATCCTCGTACTTGGGAGCTGAGACAGAAGGATCACAAGTTTGAGACCAACCTGAGCAACTTAGCAAAGCCCTCAGCAACTTGGTGAGACCCTGTTTCAAAATAAAAAATAAAATCAGGCTGGGGATGTACCTCAGTGGCTGAATACTCCTGGGTTCAATTCCCAGTACGTGTATGTATGTATGTATGTATTGCACTTGAAAATATTTTCCTACCATCACACCTGATTGATAGTTTGGCTGGGTAAAGAATTCTAGGATGGAAATAGTTTTTATCAGCATTTGGAAGATAAAACATCACTAATTTTTGTTTTTTGTAGTTATTGAGAAAAATTTTTTTTTTGCAGTACTATTGATGGAATCCAGGGGTATTCTACCTCTGAGTTAAACCTTTTGTCTTTCTTTCTTTTTTTTTTTTAATCCTTTTATTTATTTATTTATTTATTTATATTTTTTTTGCGGGTCTGGGGATGGAACCCAGGGGCATTTGACCTCCGGGCTACACCCCCTGCCCTATTTTTTTTATTCTTTATTTTGAAACCGGGTCTCACTGAGTTGCAGAGGGCCTCACTAAGTAGCTGAGGCTGTCCGCGAACCGCGATCCTCCAGGTCTCAGCCTCCCGAATGCTGGGATTACAAGCGTGCACCACCACGCCCGGCAATCCTTTTATTTTTTAAAAAGGGTCTCACTGAGTTGCTAAGGGCCTCACTAAGTAACTGAAGCTGTCCACAAACCGCAATCCTCTGGTCTCCACCTCCTGAATGCTGGGATTACAAGCGTGCGCCACCACGCCTGGTGAGAAATTTAAAAGTCAGTGTGAGCTGCCAGGCGTGGTGGCGCACGCTTGTAATCCCCGTGCTTGGGAGGCTGAGACAGGAGGATCACACAGGTTCAAAGCCAGCCTCGGCTACTTAGTGAGGCTCTCAGCAACTTAGTGAGATCCTGTTTCCAAATAAAGTATAAAATAGGTCTGGGAGTATATCCAAAGGTAGAAAACCCCTGGGTTCCACCCCCAATACCACCAAAAAAAAAAAAAAAAAATCAGTGTGATTTTTTTTTTTAACCTTTATATGTGGCCTGTTTTCCCTTACTGAGAATCAGAAAGATCTTGTCTTTAGCTTTTTTTTTTTTTTTTTTTTTTTTTTTTTGGTGGTACTGGGGACAGATCCCAGGGACCTTCTACCTCCAGGTTATACCCCCAGACCTATTTTATAGTTTATTTGGAAACAGGGTCTCACTGAGTTGCTAAGAGCCTCACTAACTAGATGAGGACTGGGATTGCAAGCATCCGCCACCAAGCCCAACTTGTCTTTGACTCATTTGTGTTTTTTTTTTTTTTTTGGTGGTACTGGAGGTGGAACCCAGAGGCTTTCTACCTCCGGGCTATACTCCCAGACCTTTTTTATATTTTATTTGGAAACAGGGTCTCCTAAGCCAGAGCTCACGGCTGGCTTCAAACCTGCGCGATCCTCCTGTCTCTGTCTCCCAAGCACGGGGATTACAAGGGTGTGCCACCACGCCCGGCTTATAGAAGATATTTTTAAAGTTTCTAATTAATTAATATATATATATATATATATTACTGGAGGTGGAACCCAGAGGCTTTCTACCTCCGGGCTATACTCCCAGACCTTTTTTATATTTTATTTGGAAACAGGGTCTCACTAAGTTGCTGAAAGCCTCACTAAGTAGCTGAGGCTGGCTTCGAACCTGCACGATCCTCCTGTCTCAGCCTCCCAAGCGTGGGGATTACAAGCGTGCGCCACCACGCCCGGCTTCTTTGACTCATTTTGATCCGAAATTTTATGAGGATGCTGTGCTAATTACTGGATGTCCCATGCCAGTCTGGAAGTTTGTGTACTCATATGCTCTCTCACTGTTTTCTGCTACTATAACAAAAGACCGTGGATTAGGTGATTTATGAACAACAGAAGTTTATTTAGTTCGTGGTTGTGGACGCTAGGGAGCCCAAGAGCATTGTGTGACATTTGGTGAGGTCCTCTGTGCTTCATCATTCCAGGGCAGGCGGGAGGAGGGCGAGAGGGAGGTAGCAAGAGGGGGCTAAACTCACTTTTGTAACAGCTACTCTCAGGATAACGAATCCACTCCCTAGACAGTGGTATTAATCAACTTATGAAGGCCTTTATGAAGTGATCTCATCACTCCTTACCTAGGCCTAACCCCTCAACATTACTGTGTTGGGGATAAAGTTTTCAAAACATAAGCTTTGGGTAACACATTCAAACTATAGCAGGTGTTATTCCCCCGCCCCTCCTTTCCGGAAATGGAGTCTCACTATGTTACCCAGTCTGGCAAGCTCCTGAACCCAAGCAATTCACCTGCCCTGCCCTCCTTCAGGTAGCCACTGTGCCTGGTAAAGCAGATAGGTTCATTCTCATTCCCCCCCTCCCTCCCTCTCTTTCTTTCCCTCTCTCTCTTCCTCCTTCCTTCCTTCCTTCCTTTCTTTTTGTTTTACTATACTGGGTATTGAGCACAGGGACATTTTACCTCTAAGCTGTGTGCCACCATGCCCAGCTTAGTTATTTCCTTGAGTTCTTTTTTTATTCCTCCATTTTTTTTCCTGGAACTCCTGTTATTTGAATGTCAGACTTTGTTCAGATTTTTTTCTTTAGTTTTCATTATTTTTTTGCCTATCATTTGGAAGATTTTTGACATTTCTTAATCTTTCTATTCATACTTATTTTTGCTATCAAGGTAATTATCACAGGCCTCTCTTTTTAAAATACATTATTCATGTTTCATGGTTGTCACATCATCCTCATTTCATCTCTTATCTTGAGGTAGTTTTGTGGGGGCGAGTTCTGAGAACTAAACCCAGGGCCTGTACATGATAGGCAAGTACTCTACCACTGAACTACATCCTCAGCCCCAGTATGTAGATGTTACACTGGTCTCTGTCTTGTCTGTGTGTTACCTGTTTCCCCAAATTCTTTTTTTCTTTTCTTTCTTTTTTGTTTTATTTGTATGCTTTATTTTCTTATTTTTTAAGTCCTCCTCCCCCAAATCTGGTAATATATGTAGGAGAAGACTGAATAACATAAGAAAAAACATATACATTTTATCTGATGTTAGTATTTTTATTTGGGATGGGGAGCTTCATAGAAAAAAAAGAAAACTCCAAAGAAGCAGTTAGACTCAGGGTCTTATATACCATTTTAACAAAAGATAATAAAGGATGGAGAAGTGAAAGGTGTGTGAGCTTCTTAGAAGCAATAAACTATGGGAATGTGACTAGGAAATATATGAAGGATGTTAATGGAAAATAAGGGTATTAGTAAGGTTTGTTTGTTCCAACAAACAAAGAGTCAGCATTGTTTGGAAACTTCAACGCCCCATTTCCAGTGAGAAGAATGTTTTCTTATTATGAGGGCACCTTTCTTATGACAAAATTTATGCCTTGCTTCTAGGTAAGTGAGCCCTTCCCACATCTGCTGTTTCTTAGTTGCCTTCAACTCAAAATAACTAGTATGCCAGAATAACATATTTTGAAGTGGTGTGTCATGATCCCTTTCAACTATCCATTATTGTTTTAAGAGTAAGAGACTAAAAAATTGATCGGTAGCCATGCAGATGGCTCAGACTTGTTGACATTGAGCCTTACTGTGGAATGATTTGGTTGATTTCATTGGGGAACCCTAGATGTCAATATTTATATGTCTTTCTTCCTGAACTGGCTAGATTTCCAAGAACAGACTTCCACACTTCTGGCTGCCATATCCTGGGAACTAAGGAGGTGAAGGCTGGGGATCAGAGAGATGGGCCTTTGTTTCTGTTACATTGTTTATGTAGCCCTTACCTTGTTAGGATGATTTTCATTTGTTATTTAACCTCCTCATCCTGATCTTTTCTTTTCTTTTCTTTTCTTTTCTTTTCTTTTCTTTTCTTTTCTTTTCTTCAATACCAAGGATTGAACCCCCAGGAGCATTCTACCTCTGAGTTACCCCCCCCCACACACACACATACCTTATTTTATTTTTTATTTTGAAATAGAATCTTACTAAGTTGTTGAAGCCAGCTTCGAAACTGTGATCCTCCTGTGTCAGCCTCCCGTACTGGGGTTAGAGTCATGTGCCACCATGCCTGGCTGACTCAGTTTATTGAGACCCCTTTAACTTAGTGATTCTCAAATAAAAGGGAAGTGGAAGCAGGATGCTTTGGAATTACCTTTTGGGTTGAAGTATACACTATTGGCCAGAGGTGCTGAAAACTTTGTAATGCTAATGACTGTAAGAGAAAGAATTGCTTTACCCCAAGTGTTGGTAGACTCTCCTTTGTAAACCATGAAAGTTTGACATATTGAAAATCTCAGTACCGCCGGGCATGATGGCACACACTTGTAATCCCGGCATTCGGGAGGCTGAGACCGGAGGATCAGAGGATCGCGGTTCGTGGACAGCCTCAGCTACTTAGTGAGGCCCTCTGCAACTTAGACCCTGTTTCAAAATAAAGAATTTTAAAAAAGGGCATGGAGTATAGCTAGGAGGTCAAATGCCCCTAGGGAAATCCCCAAACCCGCAAAAAAAAAAAAAGAAAAGAAAAGAAAGAAAGAAAATCTCGGTACCAATTAAAGTTAATTAACAGTTATTGTTTATTTTTTTTTGTCCTTCTTGAATTCATGTTTGCCAGTGATGATTCTTTTAATGATATTTGAGATTGAGATTGTAAAGATTTCTGTGTGTGTGTGTGTGTGTGTGTGTGTGTGAGAGAGAGAGAGAGAGAGAGAGAGAGAGAGAGAGAGAGAAAGAGAGGGAGAGAAAGAGAGAGAGGGAGGGAGAGAGAGAGAGAAGAAGGAGGAGGAGGAGGAGGAGGAGGAGGAGGAGGAGGAGGAGGAGGAGGAGGAGGAGGAATAGAAATTGAACTCAGGGGCATTCTACCTCCAATCTACACCCCCAGCCCTATTTTATTTTTATTTTGAAACAGGGTCTTGCTAGGTTTCTAAGAGTCTCACTACTTGCTGAGGCTCTCCTCGAACCTGTAATCCTCCTTGTCTTAGCCTCTCGATACTGGGATTGCAAGCATGTGCTGCCACCTTCCTACCCGCACCCCAGCCGGTGGCCAGTATGGAGCTGGAAGACTATCTAGATGGTCACCACTGAGGTCAAGAAAGGAGTTAATGGTGGCTTTGACTAGAGTGGTAGTAGCAAAGAAAGAGAGGTTTAGAGTATGCCAGATGTGTTTTGGAGGTAGAGCTTACAGGATTTAAGAGATGTTTGAATGTGGGGGATTAAGGTAAGGGAATAACCAAAGGCAGTCTTAAGTTTTTATCTTGAGATGACTTGGGTGATTAAGACATTTCCTAAGATGGAGAAGACTAGGGAAAAGAACCACTTTACATTAAGCATGTGATAGATTTTAGATGCCTACATCTGGGCCCAATGACAATGTTGATTTTTCTAAGATACCAGTTGTCTTCAGACTTGGTGTCAACTGTCATTCAAAAAACACTGGAGCCTGGCATGGTGGCTCACACCTGTAATCTCAATACTTGAGAGGCTGAGATAAGAGGATTGTAGATTCAAGCCAGCCTCATCATCTTCAAGATACCCTGTTTAAAGTAAGAGCCAGGCATGCACACTTGTAATCCCAGCATTTGGGAGGCTGACATAGGAGGATTCAGGTTCACAGCCAGCCTCAGCTACTTAGTGAGGCCCTCCGCAACTTAGTGAGACCATGTTTCAAAATAAAGAATAATAATTAAAAAAAGATAGGTGCTGGGTGTGGTGGTACATCCTTGTAATCCCCTCATTTGGGAGGCGGAGACAGGAGGATCCTGCAGGTTCGAAGCCAGCCTCTCTAGCTTAAGAGACCATGTTTCCAAATTAAAAATGTATGTATGTATATGTATATATATATAAAGTCAGAGAGTAGCCTGGAGGTAGAAGGGTTTCTAGGAACCCCAGCAAACACACACACACACACACACACACACACACACACACACACACACACACACACACAGATAGGGCTGGGGTTGTAGCTCAGAGGTAGAATGCCCCCGGGTTCCATCCCCAGCACACCACACACACACACACACACACACAATAAATAAAAATAAAAAAGGTTATGGGTATAGCTGGGAGATAGAATACCCCTGCGTTCAACCCCCAGTACCAAAACAAACAAACAAAACCACTTGATTTTTGGCTGTATTCCTCTCTACCCCTCCTGTGTGGCTACCCCTCAACTCTTTTTGTTGAGGACTTTAGAACTTGACTTGTCCATCCCATTCTCTGGCATAATCATGTACAACTTTAGGAGCTGCATGGGCAGTCTATCATAATTCCTGTCCTCAAGGTTCTTAGTTTTTTTGTTTATTTTTCAGTACTGGGGATGGAACTCGGGGGCATTCTACCTCCAAGCTATACCCCAGCCCTATTTTTTAAAATTTATTTTGAAGCAAGATCTCACTAAGTTGCAGAGAGCCCCACTAAGTAGCTGAGGCTGAGAACCTGCAATCTTCCTATCTTAGCCTCCCAAGTACTGGAATTACAAGCATGCCTACCACACCCAACTCAAAATTTATCTTCTTTTTTTGTTTTCTTATTTTATTGTAGAACTGAGAATTGAATCCAGGGGTACTCTACCTTTGAGCTATACCCCCAGCCCTGTTTTTTTATTTATTTTGAAACAAGGTCCCACTAAGCTGCAGAGGGCCTCACAAAGTAGCTGAGGCTATCCATGAACCCATGATCCTCCTGTCTCATCCTCCTAAGTACTGGGATTACAAGCATGCACCATCACACCTGGCAATTTTCTTATCTTAAGGTGAAAATGCTTGTATATTTTTGCAATGTTTAAATTATTTCTTATATAATGGAATTTGAAGGAATGGAATTCCTAGGCTAAGAATCATCTCCTAATGATAATCAGTGTTGATAGTTTGGAAATCATTCCCCCAGAATTTAATATATTGAATTAACACATAAAGTTTATTCGTTCTTTAAAAGATAGGATGTAAGCCGGGCGTGGTGGCGCACGCTTGTAATCCCCGCGCTTGGGAGGCTGAGACAGGAGGATCGCGCAAGTTTGAAGCCAGCCTCAGCTACTTTGTGAGGCTCTCAGCAACTTAGTGAGACCCTGTCTCCAAATAAAATAGAAAATGGGTCTGGGAGTATAGCCTGGAGGTAGAAAGCCTCTGGGTTCCACCCCCAGTACCACCAAAAAAAAAATAAATAAATAAAAGATAGGATGTGCTATGTATACTGTCCTGTGATTTGTCCTATTTATTTGGCCCAAAGATAGAGTGTAAAAATAAAACTGAAGCTTAAGGGCTTGGGGGTAGCTAAGTGGCAAGGCATTGTCCCACCATGCATGAGGCCCTGGATTCAATCCCTAGTACCTTATAAAAATAAAACAACTCAGCTGGGCATGGTGACACATGCTTGTAATCCCAGTACATGGGAGTCTGAGACAGGAGGATCACAGGTTTATGGACAGCCTCAGCTACTTAGTTAAGACTTCTGCAACTTTGTGAGACCCTGTTTCCAAATAAAGAATAAAAAATAGAGCTGGGGGTGTAGCTTGGAGGTAGAATACCCCTGGGCTCCATCTTCAGTACTGCAAAATAATAATAATAATAATAATAATAATAATAATAATAATAATAATAATAATAATAATAAATAATATTCAAGCTCATTTTCTTCTGCTATAACTTCATGACACCAGATGTGTGACTTTTTTCCTCATTCATTAAGCAAGCAAACAGTTCTGCAGCAGACACCAGCTGGATGTCCTCTAATCCAAGTCAGTTCTGGTGCTACCTACCTGGAGACAGCATCAGGTCTCATAGGTTGAGGCTCAGTCCTCGGGGTTGTGCCCTGCTTCCCCTGCAGCTGTAAATGCCAATTACAAGTCCCAGGTTCTTTATCCTAGGCTTCTGACCAACCAGCTATAAACTAGGGTTCCCACAACCCCTTCCTTAGATTTGATTAATTTGCTCAGGCAGCTCATAGAACTCAGAGAAACATGTTTACTCATTTATTATAAAGGATAGTGCAAAGGAGACAGATAAAAAAGTGCACAGGACAAGATTCCAGGAGCTGAGTTTCCTCCCTGCTTTGAGGAACTGCCATGTGTTCAGCTCTCTGAACCCTGTCCTCCTGGAGTTTTAAGGAGACTTCACTGCATATCTACTGCTAACAGATGGGTGGGGAAGCCTGCATTCCTTCTTGCTGGTATAGGTCAGGACTCCTTCTGTGCTCTGTTACAGAGAAGAGAAATTCTAATTTCTATGACCTGCCTTGGGGAGGAAGTTAGTAGCCAGGAACTTTAGACAGAAACCATGTATATCATAATATCAAAGTTGGTAATATGATTTTGGAGAGGTTAATATATAGAGGTATCCTTCATTCTTTTATTGAATTTATACTCTTTCATTATATGATAATTTTCTTGTTCATTCCCCTATTGGTAAACATTTAAATTGTAATAAAACATTTTTATACCTATTTCTTTGCCTATTTGGACAATTCTATTTGAATTGTGTAGGATAAATTCTAGGAAATAACCTCTAGATCAAAAGTATGACCGTTTTACATTTTTTATGTGGATCATATTGAAAATGGGACCATTTTACTTTGTGTGTGTCGGGGGGGGGGCTGGGGTTCCTGGAAGTCCTTCTATCTCCGGGCTACACTCCCAGACCTATTATATTTTTTGGAAACAGGGTCTCCTAAGCCAGTGTGGCTGGCCTTGAACCTGCTCGATCCTCCTGTCTCCGCCTCCCAAGTGCAGGGGATTACAAGTGTGCGCCACCACGCCGGCAGACCATTTTACATTTTAATGGATAGTTTGTGGCTCTATAAAATGTTATATCAACTTTCTGACTTTTATAAGAAATAAACTTAGTTATAAACTTTCAGTTTTAGCTAGGTGACATGTCAATGATGTATTTTTTTTAAGTGTCTAGCCATATAAAAATCTTCAAAATGACATTTTAAAATTTTTATTCTTACAGTGATGGAATGGGGGGAAGATATTAAGACAATATCAAAAGATGAAGCTGTGATGTTGGTGAACCATCAGGCAACAGGAGATGTGTGCACACTGATGATGTGCCTACAGGACAAAGGACGGGTAAGCCACACTGAAGGTCATAGGTAAACATCCAAACGGTAAAACTAAGAAAGAATCCATTCCAGTCTTTCACTGAGGCAGGTGGAGGTCGGGTATCACAAGTAATACTGAATATCAGAGTGAGAGGGCTGTGGTTGAGGGTGAACTCACCATGTGTCTAATGGATATAGAAAACTTTGCAGAGGGAAGAGGACGGACTTGAACGTGGCCTGGAAGATGAGTAGACTTTAGTTTGGTAGTGAAATCAGGGCCTCCTTTCTTAGTTGAAACAGTCTTGGAAAAAGACTAGAGATGAGAATAAGCCTGGTGTGTGTTTTTGGTCCTAGAGGGTTTTTGTTTGTTTTTTTTGTTTGTTTTTAACAGAGGGCATTCTATGAGCCACACCCTCGGTCCTTTTTATTTTTATTTTGAAGTAGGATCTCGCTAGGTTGCTGAAAGTCTCAGTGAACTACCAAGGCTGGTTTGGAACCTTTGATCCTTCTGTTTTAGCCTCATAGATATTGGGATTATGAGTGTGTACCACCATACCCATCTTCTCGTTTTAGAGAGTTTGATCACTTGGTCAGGGTAGGGTCAGAAAATGAGATGACATTAAAGAAAAATATATTTAGTGATTGCAGAATCTGTTTTTATATATATATCTGCAAACCAGAGGTATAATCTTTCTGGAATGTGAAATAATTCAATCCTTTCTTATTTTCGGAATCTTAAATTATTAAAAAAAAGTATTACTTCTGGGCATGATGTTGCATACCTATAATCCCTGAGACATGATCACAGGTTCATGGCCAGCTAGCTTCAGTAACTTAGTGAGGACTTCTGCAATTTAGTGAGACCCTGTTTCAAAAGAATAAAATAGGGCTGGGGGTATAGCTTGGAGGTAGAATGACTCTGGGTTCCATCCCTAGTACCATAGACACACAAAAGAATATTACTGTGTAGATATATTTTGTACTTATAATATTTTTCTTTATACAGAAAGCCAAATAAAGTAGTTTTTACAGGTGTGTGTGTGTGTGTGTGTGTGTGTGTGTGTGTGTGTGTGTGTGTGTTTTACTGAGGGTTGAACCCTGGGTAATTTTGTTTTTATTTTCAGATTAGTTAATACTGAACATTTTTTATAATGCTCCTCTGATATTACGAAATACTTTGAAATTGGGAAGATTTTTTTTGTGTGTGTGGTACTGAGGATAGAACCCAGGGGCATTTTACCTCCGACCTACACCCCCAGCCCTATTTTTTATTCTTTATTTTGAAACAGGGTCTCACTGAGTTGCAAAGGGCCTCACTAAGTAGCTGAGGCTGTCTGCAAACCACGATCCTCCTGTCTCAGCCTCCCAAATGCTGGGATTGCAAGCGTGCGCCACCATGCCCAGCCAGACTTTTTAAAATCTTCTTTCATAGGGGATTAAGAAAAAGATAAGAGTGGAGCATCATAGTCTTTACCAAAGCCTGCTTAACAGTACAGGGCAATATTGATTGAAATGTTCAAGTAGAAATGCTTACCTGATTGACTGATTACGCCATGGGTTCATTCAGAGAAGGAAAGCTATTGCTTAATTGTGGCCCAGGTGAAAACTAATAATAATGATGCTATTGTAACAGCTTTCTGATTTGAGTAGGCCTCTGGGAGCATCCATAAGTGTTTCTCAGTGGAGCACTGCTGGCATTTTGTAGAACAATACTGTTGTTCAGAAACTGTACTGGGCATTTTGCATAGCCTACTGCAATTCAGTAACTGGTAGTTGCACTAGTAGTCATCATAACAAAATGGTTCTTCCAAATTTCCCTCCTTGTTCAATGGCAAACCAGTGACCTTATTTTTTAATTTCTAAAGAATGTAAAGTGGAGTCATTTAAGTCTCTCTAGATAATGTTTTGATATATAGAAAATCTACAGTCAGGTAAAGATAAATAGACTAATTTCGTTTATTAGAAACAAAGTCTTAAGCTGGGCATGGTAGCTCAAACTTGTAATCCCAGTACTTGGGAGACTGAGACAGGAGAATTGAAGGTTGGCAGCCAGCCTCAGGAATTAAGTGAGGCCTTCCAGTACTTAGTGAGACTCTATTTCAAAAAAAAAAAAAAAAAATTAAATAGGGCTGGAGGTGTAGCTCAGAAGTAGAACGCTCCTGGATTCAGACCCCAGTGCCGCCCCCCCCCACACACAAAGCTAATTATTTTAATGCTGGAATTTTAAACCCAGAGACCAATAAATTGAACTATACTTAATACTATATATATATATATATATATATATATATATATATATATATATTTTTTTTTTTTTTTTTTTGGGTGGTGGTGGTGGTGGTGGTGGTACTGGGGGTGGGACCCAGGGTCTTTCTACCTCCGGGCTATACTCCCAGGCCTAACATATATATATATATTTGGAAATAGGGTCTCACTAAGTTGCTGAGAACCTCACTAAGTAGCTGAGACTGGCTTTGAACCTGTGTGATCCTCCTGTCTCAGCTTCCCAAGCACTGGGATTACAAGTGTGTGCCACCACGCCTGGCACTATATATAAATTTAAAATGATTTATACATTGAATCTAGTTACTTTTTGTTTGTTTCTTGGGTAATTTTTCAACAAATTCCATTCAGTTTAAATCTTGATAGTCATTGAAAAGTAAAATATGAATCAAAATGAAATGCTGGTAATTATTCTACCCTGAATCAAATGACATGTCTCAGTTCTTTGCTAAGATTTCTTTCTTTCTTTCTTTCTCTCTTTCTTTCTTTCTTTCTTCTTTCTTTTTGTGGTATGGGGGTGGAACCTAGGTCTTTTCTACCTCCTGGCTGTACTCTCAGACCTATTTTTATTCTCAGACCTATTTTATACTTTATTTGGAAACAGAGTCTCACTAAGTTGCGGAGAGCCTAAGTAGCTGAGGCTGGCTTCAAACCTATGAAATCCTCCTGTCTCAGCCTCCCAAGTGCTGGGATTACAACCATGTGCCACCACACCCAGCAATTTTTTTAAATTTTAAAGTGATTTACTACAGTAAACCTAATAGAATAGTTGTTTCACTCAAAAACTAAGGCAGAAGCCGTAGTATTATTCTGGCTGTGGGCTTTTAAATGCTTTTGTAAAAGCATCACAATGAGTGTTAAGGTTCAGCTTTTTTTCCTTTTCCCTTATATATAAGTTTACATCATTTGGTGCATGGAGATGCTGTTTACATTCATTGTTCCCAGGGAAGACCAAAGTAGAGCTCATTGAATTCTACATTGATGATGTAGCTGTCAGTTTATTTAAGGATTATAACAAAGAATGCTATTTCCTCTCCGGGGGAGAACAATTAGCCAGTTCATTAATTAGATCCTGTTTCTACTTTTAGTTTTTAAATTTCTTGTCATCTTCTACTGTCAATATGAGAATTCACTTGTATCAGCAACGTGATAATATTTTGTGATTAAGGCATCACAAACGACTGAGGCATTATAAGTATTTTTATGCTAGCAAAAATAACTTTGCATAAACTAACAAATATTCATAACATAAAATGTATTAATCTTAAATTATCTTTCAAATGTTCTCATATTTTGGACATTAACTTTTTAAGTTTTAGCCATTAAGGCTCATTCACATTTTATAAAGCTTTATTGCTCATTAATTAAAAGTATAGCCTTCATTGTTAATTTTTACTATTTTACTATTTATTGTATTGCTTCAATTTTACAAGGCATATAAAAATTTTCTAGGGACCTTGCTTAGGATAAAGGAAATTTGAAACATTAAGTTCAAATTTAAGAAGTTAGCCAGGCGTGGTGGCACACACTTGTAATCCCCGTGTGCTTGGGAGGCTGAGACAGGAGGATCGTGCAGGTTCAAAGCCAGCCTGGGCTGGTTTAAGAGACCCTGTTTCCAAATAAAATATAAAATAGGTCTGGGAGTGTAGCCCGGAGGTAAAAGGCCCCTGGGCTCCATCCCCAGTACCACCAAAAAAACAAAACAAAATAAAGTGAATTTTGCTTTATTTGTTATACAATTATATGTTAAGAAGTAAAGTTAATTTTGCTTTATTTGTTATACAATTATCTATATGAAACTATATCCACACTATGAGTTGAGATTAAGTTAATTAAGAATATGTTTGAACGACTTTCTTTCTTGTACTGGGAATTGAATCCAGAGGCATTTTATCTCTGAGCTACATCTCTAGTCCTATTTATTTAGTCAGTCATTTATTTGTTTTGTCTTGAAATAGGGTTTTGCTAGGTTACTGAGAGTCTCACTAAGTTGCTGAGGCTGACCTCTAACCTGCGATCCTCCTGTCTGTTTCCCAAATACTGGGATTAGAGGTGTGTGCACAACCACGCCACACCGAATGACTATTTTTAAAACTTGGAGACATGGCTAGAGAATAAGCAGGGTTTTTTTTCT
The DNA here is from genome assembly GCF_963383645.1 of Muscardinus avellanarius. Classification (NCBI taxonomy): domain Eukaryota; kingdom Metazoa; phylum Chordata; class Mammalia; order Rodentia; family Gliridae; genus Muscardinus; species Muscardinus avellanarius. The sequence continues at coordinate 78,680,831 of NC_137793.1, forward strand.
CTCCAACATTTAATTATCTCTCTTAAATATTTTAGGTTGTTGCTCAAATAGTATGGTTGATGGATCATATTTTTAAGTACACAAACTTTGGAATTGTTTCTCTAATTCATGGAGACTTCTTTATAAGACAGGTAAGTGATGAATATTTTTCCCTACTCTGATAGTCTGGTCAGGCTGATTCTTGATTTTGAAAAGATGCATAACCAAATCAACTATGACAGCTGGAGCCGGTCTCCTGTCTCAGGGAGCCCTTCCTCTGAGGTTTTCTTCCCTAAGCGTTTATTTCAGTCTGAATTTGAGTATGCAGGGGTATTAAGATACTTGTAATGCAGATTTTTTTTTTTTCCCCTGGTGGTACTGGGGTTCCTGGAAGCCCTTCTACCTCCGGGCTACACTCCCAGACCTATTTTATACTTTTTATTTGGGAACAGGGTCTCGTAAGCCAGCGCGTGGGGCTGGCTTCGAACCTGCGCGATCCTCCTGTCTCCGCCTCCCAAGTGCGGGGATTACAATTGTGCGCCACTACGCCCGGCAAATGCAGATATTTTAATCTCTACTCTCCTCCTATCTAGAGGATATGGTTCAGTTTAGTAAATGTCTATCAAGCACCTGCTGCGTTCCTCGCTCTTTAGCTTCTTAGCTATGTGAATTGGCCATATTGCTTAGCCAACTCAGCTTAAATAGGTAGTAATCCTCAGATAGTTGTTGTGGGCATTAGAAGAAGTAATACAGTTCATACACTCAGAACAGTGTCTGCTACCTTCATTATCATTTTTATTGATCATTACTAATATATTATTATTATTATTATTATTTTATTTATAAGGATCTGTTATGTGATATAAAAGATATCTCCGTTACCAGTAGGGAGATTATTAAATAAAATACTAAAATAGCAATAATAAATATAATAGAAAATATATTGGGAATTCATTTTAGGAGAGTGAGTATATTGAATTTCTGTAAATCCAGGACAGCGTTAGAGGACAAAATGATATTTAGTATAAATTTCAAAGAATAGGTATAGGTTTAATGGACAAAGGTAACTTGGTAAAGTCCCAAGCATAAGGAGTGGTTTAGTGTAGGAGAAAGAACCATCACATCTTATCCAGTCAGCATTGCTTTATAATGTTTTCCTGGTATACTGGTATTTCACACTTTTTTTTCCAAAGTGGAAAACTGAGCTAGGCTTGGTGGTGTACACCTGTAGTCCCAGTACTTAAGAGGCTAAGACAGGAGCAAAACAGGTTTGAGGACAGCCCAGCAGTTAGTGAGACTCATCAACCTAGTGAGACCCTGTTTCAAAAAAAAACCAAAATAGCCTAGGGGTGTATCTCAGAGGTAGAGTGCCTCTTGCTTCAATCCCAATACAACAGTGGAAAACTGAAATATGATATGTAAGCTTTTGTGTGTGGTAACACCACACTAATCTGGTATTTACATACTGAGCAGTTTTTTTTTTTTGTTTTTTTTTTTTGTTTTTTTTTTGGCGGGTCTGGGGATGGAACTCAGGGGCATTCGACCCCCAAGCTATACCCCCTGCCCTATTATTGATTGATTGATTGATTTTATTTATTATTTATTTTTTTGCGGGTCTGGGGATGGAACCCAGGGGTATTTGACCTCCGAGCTACACTATCTGCCCTATTTTTTTGATTCTTTATTTTGAAACTGGGTCTCACTGAGTTGCAAAGGGCCTTACTAAGTAGCTGAGGCTCTCCACGAACTGCATCTGCAGTGTCAGCCTCCCGAATGCTGGGATTACAAGTGTGCGCCACCACGCCCGGCTATTATTTATTCTTTATTTTGAAACAGGGTCTCAATAAGTTGCAGAGGGCTTTACTAAGTAGCTGAGGCTGTCCATGAGCCATGATCCTCTGGTCTCAGCCTCCTGAATGCTGGGATTATAAGTGTGTGCCACCACGCCCGGCTTATACTGAGCAGTTTAACCTGGTTCGTGCAGTATTCTTAATATACCTAATGAATAGCTAGTGAACCAAAAGAAAACTTTTCTAAGAACCACAAATTCTGGAATAATCTGGAAGTGTTAGAAAACCTCTAAGCTCTATGAAAATAGGTATCACAAAACATCCACTTGGCACCATAGTTTTAAGTACAGAATGTGTTTCTGTTTTTCACATGCTATGCAGGTACCTAGTTTCTTCTAGAAACAACCTTGTTTCTTCTAAGCAAAGAAGCATAGACTAGAACTGCAGGAAGAAGTGGCAGTGTGGATTGGCCACAAGGTCATGACAAAGTAAACAGTGCTGAGAACAAAGAGCCTAGCCTAGTATCTTAGAGAAAATAACAGCACCAAAGCTTAACAGACTAGGGACCCAGTGGAAAAAGTAGCAAAGCCCCTTCATCGTGAGGCCGGAGGAAGTTAATGATTTCTAGTGTTGTATAACAGTTGCCCTATTAATGACCATTGCATCAAGCATCAAGAAGAAACTCAATTATTGATGTACTTTGAAGGAATAAAAATGAAGACTTAAATACTCAAAACTATTTTTTTATTATTGCAATGTAAAGTTTTATATACATAAAAACTATATATCAAAGTATATGGGAGATTTCCAAATTCATTTCAAAGGAACAGTCTTTTCCCCCTGATAGATTAGTAATACATATCTGTAATATGAGTGCAGAGTTGGAATTTAAAAAGTATGAATTTTAAAAATTGCTGGAACTTTGCTACTAGATGAGTTTTGACAAGATCTTCTAAGAATAATAAAAATATTTTGCATGTAGCCGGGCGTGGTGGCGCACGCTTGTAATCCCCGCGCTTGGGAGGCTGAGACAGGAGGATTGCACAGGTTCGAAGCCAGCCTCAGCTACTTAGTGAGGCTCTCAGCAACTTAGTGAGACCCTGTTTCCAAATAAAATATGTATATATTTAAAAAAAAAGGTCTGGGAGTATAGCCCAGAGGTAGAAAGCCTCTGGGTTCCAACCCCAGTACCACCACCACCAAAAAAAAAAAAAAAAATTTATATATATATATATATCATGTAATCTTAGACACTTAAAAGCCCTCTTAATCATAATTCAAATCAGTAAACTAGCTAAGAAAATATCTTCTTGTTTTGCATTTGGCATATATTTAATCTAAAGACTGAAAGTGTATTAATTCTTCTGAGAAGGTTCTATAATTATGTTGGCTGGAAAATATTAGCAAATTTATCAACCTTTATGATATTTACTTGTAGGTTGTAGACCTTCCAACAGGTTTTTCTGGATTTCTGTTTTCATTCTTCAAGTCATCCTCTTTCTTCAGTTCCATCCAAACATCCTTTTAACTTTGCTTTCAAATGATTTTCTGAATGTGCCCAGTTATAATGAGTATACTGTAGTTGAATCTTGTCAGACTCTCTTGTGCTAACCTGTTTCCAGTAGTCTTTTTTTTTTTTTTTTTTTTTTTTGTGGTACTGGGAGTGGAACCCAGAGGCTTTTCTACTTCCAGGCTATACTCCCAGACCTATTTTATACTTTATTGGAAACAGGGTCTCACTAAGATGCTGAGAGCCTCACTAAGTAGATCCTGTCTCAGCCTCCCAAGCACGAGGATTACAAGCGCGCACCACCACACCCTGCTCTCCAGTAGTCTTTTTGTAACATGAACCAGCTCATTTTTTTATCCAGTGATTTCACATCTACAATGATTTATACCCATACATGAGGCCCTTTTTTTTTGGTGTGTGTGTGTGGATCTGGGGATTGAACCCAGGGGCATTCTACCTCTGAGCTATACCCCCAGCTCTAATTATTTTATTTTATTTTTTATTTTTTATTATTTTTGGTGGTACTGGGATGGAACCCAGAGGCTTTCTACCTCCAGGCTATACTCCCAGACCTTTTTTATATTTTGTTTGGAAACAGGGTCTCACTAAGTGCCTGAGAGCCTCACTCAGTAGCTGAGGCTGGCTTGGAACCTGTACGATCCTCCTGTCTCAGCCTCCCAAGCGCAGGGATTACAAGCGTGCACCACCATGCCCGGCAAATTTTTAATTTTTATTTTGAAACAAGTTCTCACTAAGTTGCAGAAGGCCTAAGTAGCTGAGGCTGGCTGCGAACCTCATGTCTCAGCCTCCCAAGTACTGGGATTACAAGCATGCGCCACCACGCCCGGCTTGTACACATGGCCTTTTTGATTGGGTCTTCACGTCGCTCTGCAATTCCATCTTCTGTCACTGACTGCCCATTTATCACTTCAGTCACACTGGCCCTGGTACTGTTCTTTGAGCATTCTGAGCTGGCTCTCACCCCTGGGCCTTGTGCTTTTTGTTTCATCCGTTGGACTGTACTGCCTCTCATCTCTCTGGGGCTGCTTCCCTTACATTATCAGCTGTTTGCTAACACATCCTCAGAGCAGTTTCCCTGACCAACTTGTTTCTCCTAACACCACCACTTTCCCAAACTACAATATGAGCTCCCTGAGGGTTCCTAGTATGTACTGCCCTTTCTCTAGAGTCACACTTGGAAAACAGTAGGTGCTCCTTATGTAGTCATTGACTTGGTCTATGACTGAGCTCTCCGGGCAATCTGAGCAAGTTGCTTTTCCTGAAGAAAGAAAAGTTTATTTACATAAGGGCTAATAACTTCTCTCTTTTTACCCTGGGGTCAAAGAGGGAAATAAGTGGGGGGAAATCACTATTCTGTTCTGTGATTAGAATTTAGAAATGATTATTTTTATTTAATTTACCACATTTTAATTTCAGTTGCACCTGTCCTTATTATGCATGTGTACCTTCTAGGGAAGATCCTATCGTGACCAACAGCTGCTGCTTCTCAAGAAGCACCTAGAAAATAATTACAGGAGCAGAGATCGAAAATGGATTGTTTTGTTTCCCGAAGGGGGCTTCCTCAGGAAGAGGCGAGAAACAAGTCAGGCATTTGCCAAGAAAAATAACTTGCCATTTCTTAAACATGTCACTTTGCCAAGGTTTGGGGCAACAAAAATTATTTTGAATGTACTTGTAGCACGACAGGAAAATGGAAACCCAGCAGGAGGAGATGCTAAAGAATTAGGTATGATGTTTTTCAGCATTTCTTACCTTGTATGAATTAAATTTTCTTCCAGAGTTCTAGAAGATATCATTGTTCTTTCTTAAGATTTTTGTCAAATAGAACAATTATTTGGGGAGAAGATGAAATTAATTTTTTAATGTTTCTTTTTAATCAGAGTAGGTCATAGCTGGGCGTTGTGATGTACACTTGTAATCCCAGAACTTGGGAGGCTGAGACAGGAGAATAGCAGTCTCCAGGACAGCCTCAGCAAGTAGTGAGACTCTCACCAATCTATTGAAACTCCATTTCAAAATAGAAAAATAAAATAGGCGTGGCTTGGAGATAGACTGCCCCTAGGTTAAATCCCCATTACCACACACTCTCACAACAGTAGTTTTTGCTTAAAATAATGTATCCAAATGGTACAGGAATAAGGAAAGTCAAAGGTTTCCTTCCCCTCTCCTACTTATCCTTACTCCCAGGTGATTTCCACTGCTGCAATAAATATTACTGAAAATGTCTATAAATTTATGAAACTCGGTAGTGTAGATCACTCAAAGTAGAAGAGTTAAGTTAAAAACTTAACTAGAGGTATTAGAAGCTGGGTGGGATAGTACATACCTATAATCCCAGTACTTGGGAGGCTGACACAGGAGGATCACAGGCTCAAAGTCAGCCTTAGCAACTCGGCAAGGCTCTCAGCAATTTAGTAAGTCCCTGACTTAAAAAATAAAATAAAGCTGGGCGTGGTGGTGCACGCTTGTAATCCCCGCACGTGGGAGCCTGAGACAGGAGGATCGCACAAGTTCGAAGCCAGCCTCAGCTACTTAGTGAGGCTTTCAGCAACTTAGTGAGACCCTGTTTCCAAATAAAATATAAAAAATAGGGCTGGGAGTATAGCCTGGAAGTATAAAGCTTCTGGGTTCTATCCCCAGTACCATCAATCAATCAATCAATAAAAGCATTAGGGGTATAGCTCAGAGGTAGAATGTCCCTGGGTTTAATCTCCAGCCCCACCAAAAAAATATATATATATATAAAAATGACTTTTGAAAAAATGAATCATAGATATGCACGTGTAAATATTAATGATATATTTTTATTTATCTAAATTATAATTTTTCTTTAATAGAGAATATACTTAATAAGTAGTTTGACATTATTAAGACCCTTCAAGTGTTAATAAATGACTCATTTATTTCACTGCAAATAAGACTTAGTAAAAGGAAAGAGTCTGATGTACAAGCAAAGAAATTAGTCACAGCAGTATTTAAAATAGCAAAAACTTGGAAATAGCCAGAAAGGAGAATGAATAAGTAATTATCAAATATGCATACAGCGGAACACGAGGGCTTGGGACAGTACTTTTGCCCTTGAGTTTGTAGGTGGGGGGCACACGGCTGGGGAAGGGCGTGAGCTGAAGCCTATAATCAGTAGGCAGGAGGTGAAAGGGAAGATGCCAGTGTGGTGGCAGTCATTGTTTCTCTCAGCTGTATTGGTACAGGTAATTTTCTCCATTTTTTTGTACTTTTCTGAGTTTTTCAATTTTAAAAATAATGAATATGTATTACTTTTGTGGCCATAAAAAAGTAAGCTCAATCCAAGATGCAGCCACCTTGAAGATAGCCTGGTAAGTTGTGATGTCTGGCAGAAGGTGTTTGTGCCAACAACCTGACCACTGCCTTGCTCAAATTTATTTAAGCCAGTGCGCCCATGAAAGCTGGAAGAAATTCACTAGCTTCTTTCCTTAGGAGCATTTTGCTGCTTCTGTTAATATTCTTTAAATAATGAAAATTAAAATGATTGCTCTCAGAAATGTGTTTTTGAATGGTGAGAAAGAGCAGATATAGAACTAATTTGCCCATGAGATTGCACTGAGTTTTCCTTTGTTGTTTTTTTTCCCCAAGCAGCTGCTTGGCAGTCTGTTCTCTTAATCTTTCATCATCTATTAAAAAGACAAATTGAAAGAGTCTTTTAATAGTAAAATTCAAAATAACTTCATTGCTGGAGATCAGGGGGGCAATGTCAGTCAAGCCAAAACCAGAAGGCAGAGGTCTTCTAAATAGGATTAGTCGCACAAAGAGCATTGCTGTTTAAGGAATGCAGCCAGTCATTACCCAGTGATGTTCTAGATCTTAGAGGAAGTAGCAGTTGTCATTCTGATTCTCTGGTGGTGAGGAAAGATGGTTTTTCTTTTGGAGAGAAACAGTTTCTGTTTATAACCAAAGAGGTTTAGTATTTATCCTGCCTTAGTTACCATTCTGATATTTTTGTGCTTGGGGTTGAACCCAGAATTATTCTGTTTCTCAGCCATTTATTTATTTATTTATTTATTTATTTATTTATTTATTTATTTATTTATGTTGGTGGTACTGAGGGTAGAACCCAGGGGCTTTTCTACCTCCAGGCTACACTCTCAGACCTATTTCATACTTTATTTGGAAAAAGGAACTCACTAAGTTGTTGAGAGCCTCACTCAGTAGCTGAGGCTGGCTTTGAACCTGTGTGATCCTCCTGTCTCAGCCTCCCAAGCACTGGGATTACAAGCATGCACCACCACACCCAGCTATTTTTTATTTTGAAACAGGGTCTCACTAAGTTGTTGAGAGCCTTACTGAGTTGCTGAGGCTGGCCGCGAACCTGCGATCCTCCTGTCTCAGCCTCCCAAGTACTGGGATTGCAAGTGTGCGCCACCACAAGCCTCTCTAGATTGCTAAGAGTCTTATTAAGTTGCTGAGGCTGGTCTTGAACCTGTGATCCTCCTGTCTCAACCACCTAAATACTGGGATTATGGGAGTGCATCACTACATCTGGCTTGTTTTGATAGTTCTGCATTTTATTTTTCTTAGTGCTCGTATTCACTGACATTTCATACCATATAAATACAGACCATGCCTTTTGTTTGTTTTAATATGTGACCCATGCACACATATCAAAATTAAGTTCTGTCCAATTAAGCTTTAAAAGGATTAGTATCTTTGTATGTTTATTATATGAATAACAGGTATTAAACAGAACTCTGGTGTCTTTTTTCCCTTTATATATAGGGTGGTAATTGGGGAAGAGCTAAATGAATGATATGTGCACGTATGTCTCTACCATTCTTGTACCCCATTAAGATGTATGATAACAATGCACCAATTTAAAAAAGTCACAAAAAATTTTCTTCAGATAGAAATTTGAAAGAATTTTACAGTGGCTCTTCATAAGCTGACCAGTAGGTTATATTAACATTTTACTGCGTTTGCTTTATCATGTTTTTCTCTACCCTTCTTTCCATTTTAGTTCATTTTAGCTTGTGTTTTAAATGCATCCCCAAATAATCAATATACTTCATCTCTAAACATTCAGAATGTGTATCACCAGTAGTTTGTTAAAATGTATTACTTTACATAAACGATTCTGTTTGCTTTAAGTTATTTTGTAGGGGGAGATGGACTGGGGGTTGAAGCCAAGGGCGTTCTATCTCAGAGCTACACACCCCAGGCCAGTTTTATTTATTAATTTATTTTATTTGGAAATAGAGTCTTTCTAAGTTGCCACGGTTAGCATGGAACCTGCAGTCCTCATATCTTAGCCTTCCGAATACTAAAATTAGAGGCATATGCCACCATGCCTGGCCAGTATGTTGTTTTTAAGTGTGTGTGTGTGTGTGTGTGTGTGTGTGTGTGTGTGTGTAGTACTAGGGATTGAACCCCAGGGCCATTCTACCTCCAAGCTATACCCTCAGTCCTATTTTATTCTTTTTATTTTGAAACAGAGTCTCACTAAGTTGCAGAGGGCCTCACTAAATTTCTGAGGGTGGCCTCAAACCTGCAATATGTGTCTCAGCCTCTTAAGTACTGGAATTACAAGCATGTGCCACCACACACAGCTTAAGTAAATTTTTTAGCTTTTTATTTTCTTTCTTAAAGATCCTCCCTCCCCTTCAGAATGTTCTAAAATCTCTAAAGAATTTAAGGCTGGTTTTTAACATACAAAAAGCAAAAGTAATATGTCACTGATTTCTAATACACTTGTATTGAAATCTGCTTCTCTTTTTTTGATATAATACTTTAGCTTCTTACCTTTTTATAGGCCAATTTTTCATAGGAGTGATAAAATATGAATAAACTGTTGATAGTGAATAATGTGCTGAACATTGGTGGAGCATCAAGTATTTACTACCATAGTAAAAAATAGTGCTCTCTTAATGTGTTTTGAAGTTCATCCATCTTATAAAGCAGTAAGAATTCTTTATTTAATTCTAAGTACATTATAAACAATAGCACCAAAGTTTATTCTGTTATTTAAAGTAAAAGAATATTGATGTGCTTGCTTTACACTACTCAAGTAATCTCTATTGTGTTATTGTGTTATGTGTAAAAACAGATCCAACCTTAATCTTTTTTGTTGTTGTTATCAGAGAACAAATCAAAAGGCCTTCAGTGGATAATAGACACAACCATAGCCTATCCCAAAGCTGAGCCTATAGATATTCAAACTTGGATCCTTGGATACAGGAAGCCAACAGTCACACATGTCCATTACAGGTAAGAGTTCTGTATGAGTACTCAGTATGTATCCAACAGTGTGACCTCAGGACAGTGTGAATGTTTTAATATTTAATTTTTAATCAGACAGTGGAAATAGTTGGCATGGTTTGTATTTACAGGGAATGAAAATCGTTCTACTGAAATTTCATATGAAAATATCATTTCAAGTAATTATTTTCACTGAGTGATACAGATCTCTAAAAATATTGTTCTAAAGGCCCCATGAACATTTGATTTCCTGACACTCTTGACAAAAAGTAACTTAAAGGACAAACAAATATGACTTATACTAGCACATTTTTATGTTTTAGTATGCCTATGTTATTTGCATAAATAACAACCAAAACATTTATTGAATATCTATTCTGTCTTGGCTTCTTGAGAATTTTTTGATACTAGGGAAATAAACCCAGGGGCATTCTGCCTTTTATTTACACCCCTAGCCCTTTTTTATTTTTTTATTTTGAAATAGGTTTTGTCTAAGATGTTAAAAAAGATCTCTCTTAAGTTGATGGGGCTGGCCTTGAACCCACGATCTTTTTGTCTCAGACTCCCAAACACTGGGATTACAAGCATGTGCCATCACACCTGCTGAGTTTTTTTTTTTTTTTTTTTTTTTTTTGTGGTACTGGTGGTGAAACCAAGGGGCCTTCTACCTCAGACTATACTCCCAGACCTATTTTATATTTTATTTGGAAACAGGGTCTCACTAAGTTGTTGAAAGCTTTACTATGTAGCTGAGGCTGGCTTTGAACCTGTGCGATCCTCCTGTCTGTGCCTCCCAAGTGCAGGGATTACAAGTGTGTTTTATCACACCAGGCTGAGTTTTTTTTTTTTTTTTTTTAATATATATATTTTTTAGCCGGGTGTGGTGGCGCACGCTTGTAATCCCCACGCTTGGGAGGCAGAGACAGGAGGATTGTGCAGGTTCGAAGCCAGCCGCGAGTGCTGGCTTAGGAGACCCTGTTTCCAAATAAAAATGTAAAAGTAGGTCTGGGAGTGTAGCCTGGAGGTAGAAGGGCTTCCAGGAACCCCAGTACCACCAAAATAATAATAATAATAATAATAATAATAATAATAATAATAATATAGATTTTTTTGGTGGGAGGGGGAAGTTTCATATAAATGTTGAAGGTATTTATATCAAAGCATGGTACTGATAAGTCCTATATAGAGTTGGTCACTTAATAGGCCATTTAGATTTACTCTCCCTATCAGAGACTTCAACCCTTGGCAACTAACTTACAAATATGAGGAAATTGGTCCCAAGGAAGACCGTAAAGACCAATAAAAGATCCTCAAGACAAGAGGAAAGAAACTACTCAAATAACATACTGGCTTAAGAGAACCTGTTTCCAAATAAAAAGTATAAAAATTGGTCTGGGAGTGTAACCAGAGGTAGAATGGTTTCCAGGAACCCCACTACCACCAAAAAAAAAAAAAAAATAGTTAATGATAGAATAGGATAAAATATTTCCAAATGCTATATCTGAAGGAATATTAATATTTCAAATAGAAATCCTAAAAATTAGCAACAATAAAAGCAAACAGTACAATTTAGAAATAGGTAAAATACTAACATAATGATCTCCAAAGATAACCAATCTTAGTTGTCTACTGGATGGAAAATCTTGTTTCTCTGGTTCTGGTGTGTATTACAACTATTTCTTCTTTGTAGTTAATCTCTTTGAGTATTTTCTCTAGCTCTGGTTTTGAACACATAAATTCCTTCAGTTTCTGTTTGTCATGGAAGCTTCTTATTTTCCCATCTAATTTGATAGAAAGTTTTGCCGGGTAGGAAATTTTTGGCTGGAAGTTGTTTTCTTTCAGAGTTTGGAATATGTTACTCCAAGCCCTTCTGGCTCTCATGACTTGGTTTGGGAAGTCTGGAGTGATTCTAATTGGTTTGCCTCTGAATGTCACTTGGCCTTTTGTTTTTGTTGCCTTTAAGATTCTGTGCTTGGCTTCCACATTGGTCATTTTGACAATTATGTGGCGTGGGAACCTCTTCTGTCATCTGTCTAAAGGGAGTTCTGTAGGTTTCCTGGACCTGTGTATTGACCTCTTGTTCTATGTTTGGAAAATTTTCTGCTATCATTTCTTTGAAGAGATTATTGATCCCTTTGGTTTCACCTTCTTTTCCCTCCTCTATTCCGATTATTCTTAGGTTAGCTCTTTTAAAATGGGCCCATATTTCTTCAATGTCAGATTCCTGCTGTCAGATTTTTTTTCCTAAGTTATAAATTATGCGTTCGTTTTTGGAGTGATCATCTAGGCACGAGATTCTATTCTCCATGTGGTCTAATCGTCTGTTTATACTTTGAATTGAGGCCTTTACCTCAATGATCACATCCTTTATTTCTTTTAGACTCTCTCTGAATTCTTTTTGAAGTTCCTGTATTATTTCTACAGTTATATTCCTGATTTGATCTTCTGGAGATCTCTGAATTTCTGTGTTATCAGGTGCTGATAATATGGGGTTGTGGGCATTCATTGCTCTATTGTTGTTCCTCTTTCCCATGATTTCAGAATTTTGTGCCTTCCCTGGGTCACTACGACTTCACTTAGGGTGCTCTGTATCTCGAGTCTGTGGTAATCTCAGCCACCAGTACTCCTTTACTGGGTTGTATCGCAAAGTCTCAGACCCAGGGAGTTAATCGAGGCTGCGCGAGACCGTGGGGGTGCCGGGCTGGGCATTTTCCCACAGTGCACTGCGAGTAGGCTTTGGTATCTCTGCCACCTCTACTCCTTCACTGGGTTGGACTGCAAAATCTCAGACCCAAGGAGGAGATTATCAAAGCTACGCAAGTCCCTGGGAGTGCAGTACAGGGATTTCTCCTTTAGGGGCCACAGTTTTACTCATGGTAATTGTGCGCGCTGATCAGGAGCTGTCGCAGGGTGCGGTGAACTCACTGTTGCCGCTGGCAATATGGCGCTGCTGCCACACCCTTGGCCGTGAGGCTGGTGTATTTCTTTTCTGGTTTTGAGCTCTGTTCTGAGTCCCTGGAAGGCGTGATGAGCTTGGCCACTGGGAGATTTAGGCATTCTTTGCACTGAAAGAACTGCTGAATTACACTCGAATGATCTGCAGCTGCTCACTTCAGCTCCTTGTTTACCTTTTCTCTCTGGAGCCTGATGCTGTGAGGGAAGATGGTGCCGGTGCAGCTCTGCTGCCGCCTTTGCGGGCTTGATTTCTTTTCTGGTCTCTGGTTGTTCTATTCTTGTTTTCTCTGTCCCTTGTGTTTACATTTTTTTATTTCTTTGTTGCTAGTGTTTTCTGGCTATGAAAAGCGCTGATTTTGTGGCAATAGAGATGGAGTTTTAGCAGGACTCGTAAATGCTGCTTTTCTCGGTTGCCATCTTCCCGGAAGTCCCTGTACCTTATTATTTATAGATGTACATATATGTACATAACCTAGGAGTCTTGCTGGGACAGATAAGGAGGTATTCTTTCCTTTTCTTCCCAGGAATTTATTAGAGGGATTATTGTCTGGTCAGTGTTAGGGAAAGAACAGGACATGTGTTCCCATAGGGAAGAGAGCAGATGAAAGGGCAAGAGAGAACAGAGGTGTCTGGTGTCAAGATAGGACTGAGGTTTAGAAGAGCGTGTGGAGATGAACATAGGGCGTGTTCCCAGCAAATCTCAGGACTAGGCTCTCCTCCACAGCCTGACTCTTGTGTACTATTTGTAGTCTATCAAGGCACCGTTGAAAAAAAGACTGGTTTTAGTTTAGCCTTTCTATTTGGTTATATTTTTAAAGTATTAAACAGTGATGAGATGCTTCTAATTAGAATAAGAGTTTTAATGTGCAGCATTAGAAATCAGGTATGTATATACATATATGTGTAAATTTTATGTGAATAACTGTGGTTAAATTTCTCTCTCACTCATTCACTCACTCATCATCTCTCTCTTTTTTTTTTTAATATTGGTGATTGAGCCTAGGGACATTCTGCCTCTGAACTACACCCCCCACATACACACTTCTTTGCAGTACTGGAGATTGAACCCAGGGGCTTTCTACCTCTGGGCTATGCTCCCAGACTCATTTTATATTTTATTTAGAAACAGGGTCTCACTAAGTTGCTGAGAGCCTCACTCAGTAGCTGAGGCTGGCTTCGAACCTGTGTGATCCTCCTGTCTCAGCCTCCTAAGCAGTGAGATTACAACCATGCGCCACCACACCCTGCTTCCCCAGCCCTTTTTTGCTTATTCGAAGCAGGGTCTCACTAGGTTGCCGAGAGTCTTGCTACATTGCTGAGGCTGTCCTCAAACCTTTGATTCTCCTATCTTAGCCTCCCCAGTAATGGGAGTGGGAGTACAGGTGTACACCACCACATCCAGTTCCCTTTTCTCTTTTAATGGCAAGAAAAATAATTTCATTGACTGCCTAAAGTAGGGAACAGATGCCCAAAAAGATAGAAAAAGGTTGTTTGGAAATCATAAAGTTGAATGAAAAGCAATAGTTTTGCTTGATGTTGACTTACTTATTTTCACCTACAGGCAGGTTTTTAAAACTATTTATGAGCCGGGCATGGTGGCACACACTTGTAATCTCAGAGCTTGGGAGGCTGGGACAGGAGGATCACACAGGTTCGAAACCAGCCTCAGCTACTTAGTGAGGCTCTCAGCAACTTACTGAGACCCTCTTTCCAAATAAAATATAAAATAGGTCTGGGAGTGTAGGCTAGAGGTAGAAGGGTTTCCAGAAACCCCAGTATCACCCAAAAACAAAACAAAACAAAAACTATTTATGGATTTTTTTATCATTATCATTATTTGCAGTACTGGGGATGGAACCCAGGGTCATTCTACCTTCAAGCTGCACCCTCAGCCCTATTTTTATTCTTTATTTTGAAACAGGGTCTCACTGAGTTGCAAAGGGCCTCACTAAGTAGCTGAGGCTGTCCTTGAACCATGATTCTCCTATCTCAGCCTCTCAAATGCTGGGATTACAAGCCTGTGCCACCACACCCAGCTTGGGTTATTTTTTAATAACCTTAACTGACTTTAAAAATATAAATCATCAGCTCTCATTGTTAGAGAATTTAGTTGATATGACCACTTACTGGCAATGGTTTAGATAGTATGTTAGTACTATTGCTAGTTTTTTTTTTTTAGTCTAATAAAAAAGGAGTATGACATGTGAGTCAAGAAGTAATTGAGCCGGGCGTGATGGCACACGCTTGTAATCCCATCATTTGGGAGGCTGAGACCGGAGGATCACAGTTCGTGGACAGCCTCAGCTACTTAGGCCCTCTGCAACTCAGTGAGACAGGGTTTCAAAAATAAAGAATAAAAAATAGGGCAGGGGGTGTAGCTCGGAGGTCAAATGTCCCTGGGTTCCATCCCCAGACCCGCAAAAAAAAAAAAAAAAAAGTAATTGTTTCATTTTGTTTAGCTTTGATCAAATAAATACCTTTTGAACTATATCATGTATCTTTTTTTATTATGTGCTACTGGGGTTTGAACCCAGGGGCATTCTGCTTCCGAGATACACCCCAACCCTATTTTTTATTCTTTCCTTTTTTCCTGGTACTGTGGTTCCTGGAAACCCTTCTACCTCTGGGCTACACTCCCAGACACCTGGTTTTTTTATATTTTTATTTGGTAACAGGGTCTCTTAAGCCAGTGAGGCTGTCTTCGAACCTGCAAGATCCTTCTGTCTCCACCTCCCAAGCATGGGGATTATAAGTGTGTGCCACCACGCCCGGCCTATTCTTTATTTTTGAAACAGGGTCTCACTAAGTTGTAGAGAATCTCACTAAGTAGCTGAGGCTATCCTCAAACATGCAATCCTCCTGTCTCAGCCTCTCAAGTACTGGGATTACAAGCTTGTGCCACCATGACCAGCTGAAATATATTATGTATTTTAATTTCTCCATTTTAAAAGAAATAATACAGTTAGTAAAAGAGCTAAAATATAAGTCCTAGAACACTAGTACTGCTTAAAGGACATTTAGGTCAAATTAAAATAAATTTGGAAGTGGAGATATTAAATCAAACATGATTCTAAGAGAAATTTTAAGTTGAAAATACAACAGGTTTGGGTCTGAGGGTACAGCTCAGTGGTATAATGTTTGCCTAGCATGCATAGGGCCCTGGGTTCAATCTCCAATACTGAAAAAACTCTACACACACACACACACACACACACACACACACACACACACACACACACACACTTTTAAAAACCTTAACAATTCATAATAACAATCTATAACAAGTTTCTGTGTATTTAAGTACTGTGTGTCATCTTTCTGGCTACTTTTCATAGAGGGCAATGACTGCCCTCTCCTTATGTAGTATATTTTAGTGCTAACTGAGAGCTACAAGATGTGCCGAGGTTGCCGGTACTACAGCACACCCTTACCATCGGAATTCACTAGGGAAGCCAGGCATAGTGGAGCACGCCTGTAATCCCAGTACATGGGAGGTGAGGAGGAGGATCTCAGCTTCACAGCCCACCTCAGCAACTCAGTGTAGTCCTCTGCAACTTAGTGAGCCCCTGTTTTGAAACAAATTAAAAAATAGGCTGGAGTATGACTTAGAGGTAGAATGCCCCTGGATTTAATCCCTAGTGCCAAAAAAAAAAAAAAAAGAAAATAACTCACTAGGGAATTATGACAGCTGGCACGATTTATTCAACATTAACTGGTAGCTAGAGCATCTTGTATTTTCATAATATATTTCTTTGCTCCTCAAAGCTATAAAATAAGTTCCACTACCTATTCTTTACTTCATTAGAACAAACAAAATGGGACTCACATGACAAGTACCTGGAAATCTCTGAGCAAAAATGGCATTTTTCCTACAGTGACTTCCTTTATACTGTGTTAATGAGTTCTTAAATTTTTTGCTCTTTTTTAAAATAGTAAAACAATATTTAGGTTAAAAGAATGTGCAGTAGGATGTTTTTTAGTTTCTAGATTTCTGCATTGATGCTTAGTAAAAACAAACAAACAAAATAAAGGCACAAGCATGCTATAGCTTATTTTACGTGCTTTGATAGACATAGGTTGTACCAACCTCAGTGAATGCAGTGTTGTGAGCACCAAATGTTATGCTGGTAAAAAGTATTTTAAACTACAACATACCTTACAAATGGAAAGTGTAACTATTACAATATACATAAAGTATGTATGGATTATTAAATCCAGTATTAGTAAATCAGCATTACCCATATATCTCAGCTATTTACTACTTTAAAAGATGCCTTTTCTCATTTATTCTGTCTCATTATTATATATTGCTTAACTATGGAAATGTTTTTTATTAATATGCATATAATTACATTATTGAGCTTTGTGAAAAGTAAGCTGGTCTTAAAAGAGGAACTAAGGCTCAATTGTGGGAAACACTTGAGAATAAAGAAATTTTTCTTCCCCTTCTCCCCTTTGTATTTCTGTTAACCAGAAGATAGTTAATTACTATTAAGTAGAAGACACAGTACACTGGTGTTAAGTAGTTTATGGCAAAGTTAAGCATGATTAGATTTTAATTGCAGGGATAGAGTATTTACAGGGATAAAAACAAAAGTAACCCTGACCTTAATATAAATATCTGCTTCACTTCAAATGAGGACAGTGAGTTAGAGATGGTAATTCCTTTGTACAGAAGTAGCTTGTGTTTTCATTTGTAAAATCTTGAGCAAAATTCTAACATTTAGTGTAGGGTAATAGATTACTATATAAGCTGAGGTATTGCGTTCATGTCTAATTTGACTATAGAGGATTGGTTGCTTTGGAGAAGGCATTCAATTAAGGACTTTGGTGCTAACTTCAGCAGTACATATACTAAATTAGAACAATTAGGGATTTGAAGCAATAGCTTATTTTCAATGGAAGTTAATTTAGAAAAGGAACATTTAATTTGTTAAAGACAAATATGCTTACTAGCAGGAAGGTACAAATATTAACGTTTTGATATATTTGCTTCAGGGTTGTTTTGCTTTGTGGATTGAGCCTAGAGGTATTCTACCTCTGAGCTACACCCCCAGGCCTTTTTAATTTTATTTTATTATTTTATTTTATTTATTTATTCTTCTGGGTCTGGGGATGGAACCCAGGGGCATTCAACCTCCGAAGTATACTCCCTGCCCTATTTTTTATTCCTTATTTTGAAACAGGGTCTCACTAAGTTGCAGAGGGTCTCACTAAGTAACTGAGGCTGTCCGCAAACTGTAATCCTCCCGTCAGCCTCCCGATTGCTGGGATTACAAGTGTGTGCCACCAAGCCCAGCCTTTTTTTTATTATTTATTTATTTATTTATTTATTTATTTATTTATGGTACTGGGGGTGGAACCCAGGGGCTTTTCTACCTCCAGGCTGTATACTCCCAGACCTATTTTATACTTTTTATTTGGAAACAGGGTCTCACTAAGTTGCTGAGAGCCTCACTAAGTAGCTGAGGCTGGCCTAGAACCTCTGCGATCCTCCTGTCTCAGCCTCCCAAGTGCTAGGATTACAAGCGTGCACCACCACACCCAGCTTTTATTTTGAAACTAGGTCTCATAGGTTGCTGAGAATTGCACTGTGTTGCTCAGGCTACCCTCCAACCTGCAATCCTTCTGTCTCAGCCTCCCAAATCCTGATATTGCGGTGTGTGCCACCATGCCCAGCTAGGGTTTTTAAATGAACAAATGAAGTGATACTCCAGTTCAAACTAATAAGATTTTCAAAAATCAAAAATGATGACTTTGACATACAGGTAGGAAAAAATGATCTCTTATAGACTGCTAACGAGATTGTAATCCGATATGACCACTTTGAGAACTATTTGACTCTATCCATTAAGGGAGAGGTACACAGACCCCATGATTAAGCAGTTCTCCTGCTGGGCACATACATACCTACATTAGTTTGAAGAGTATTATTAGAATTACACCTGCATAGTGAGAGTAATTGTCAAAAGAGATGAGAGGAAAACATATTTATGAGAGAAATTACTAATACAGTATAACATTTAGTAATTTTATGCCCCAAAGTATATGTATTAATGATAAGTATATCATCTTGGTTTTCCCTTCTGCTATTACCTTGACTCACCAATATTTGAAAAATTAAAAATCAAAATAATAGCTTTAGGGGCTCTGATTTTAAAAATAAGTTATTCCTCCAAAATAGATTTTTACAGATTCCCCCCCCCCCCCCCGGTATTGGGGATTGAACCCAGGGGCATTCTTCCTCCAAGCTACATCTCCAGCCCTTTATTTTGAAACAGGTCTAAGTTGCAGAGGACCTCACTAAGCAGCTGAGGATGGCCGCAACCTGTGATCCTCCTATCTCAGCCTTACAGAAAATTTTAAACCAATCAATAAAATCTTGTTGGCCCATCACTCCTCTTCAGTAGTTATCAACTTATGGTCAGTGTAGTTTCTCTGTGTTATTTCTGAGATCCCACTGGATTATTTTGAAGGCAAGTTTCAAACTCCAAATCATTACATTTATAAATATTTCATTGTAAATTATTTAAAATGTAAAAACATAAAAGATGAGAACACCTTGAAAGATATATTGTGTTTATACAGGGGAAGACTCAAAGTAATAAAGATGATGGTTCTTCAAAAAAAAAAATCTGTAAATTTAATGTAATTCCACTCAGAAATTCAGTGTAGTTTTTTTGTTTGTTTTGTGGGTCAGGGGATGGAACCCAGGGGCATTCAACCTCTGAGCTATACCCCCTGCCCTATTTTTTATTCTTTATTTTGAAACAGGGTCTCACTAAGTTGCGGAGGGCCCTCACTAAGTAGCTGAGGTTGGCCGCGAAGCACAATGCACTGGTCTCAGTCTCCCGAATGCTGGGATTACAAGCGTGCGCCACCACACCTGTCTTTCAGTATGTTTTTTTGGTGGTACTAGGATTCCTGGAAATCCTTCTATACACTCCCAGACCTATTTTTTAATATATATTTTTATTTGGAAACAGGGTCTCTTAAGCCAGCGAGGCTGGCTTCGAACCTGCATGATCCTCCTGTCTCTGCCTCCCAAGCGCGGGCATTACAAGCGTGCGCCACCACGCCTGGCCTCGGTATGGTTTTTGAGGAAACTTGACAAAATGATTCTAAAACTCACTTGATAGAGTAAAGATAAATGAATAGCTAAAGTAGTTGTAGTAACATAATGTATTGTAATAGAGTTCTCCCTAGAAACAGAACTGCTAGGATATAGAGAGATATAAAGAGAAAGATCCATTGTAAGGGATTGGCTCATGTGACTGGATGCTGAGAAGTCTTACTGGCTTTTAGTTTTTAAATGTATTTTTACTTCTATAACTCTTTCATATAACATCAAAATTTATGCCTTAATCTCTCTAACTTAGCGAGGCCCTTAGCATCTTAGCAAAGCTCTGTTTCCAAATAAAGAAAAGTAAAATAGGGCTGGCATCATAGCTCTGTGGTAGAAAATGCCCTTGGGCTCAACCTTCAGCACCACACACAAAATAATGATAATAACTAAATTACAGCTCTATGTAATGCTTTCACATTGTTTATGTCCTCATGTGGCTTCTTGGTTTGCTGTGGCTTTGATTGTTGCAAGGAGCAGGCTGAAGGGTAAGGGGGCTGGGCTCTCCCTGGATTTGAAGGGAAGCAGTGGAGTAGGTGTTAAAATGTCTTAACTCTCAAAATTATTTACTAACATGACTATAGGTTTTCTACCTGTCCGGTCTTTGGGATTCCTGCCTTAGTTTATCCTCTGAATTAAAATAGGTAAAAGTATCTGAGGTAAAAATATAAAAACCTGAGTTCCTGAAATGTATTTTCAGATAACTGTCTTTTTTTTTTTTTTAACCTTTCTAATGGTTCCAGGGAGAGCTGTAACTATTATTCTGTGGTACATTGAGGATTAGGCCTGAGAAGCTTACCTCAGGATAATGGCTCAAAGTAAAACTTCTAAAAATTTAATGCTGGAAGATATTCTCTGTTAAATTTAACAGTGTCTGTTCTTGTTCATAAGTCTGTATTTTGTAACACATAGTTTCTGGATTTCTGAATTATTCTTGTCATACTCACTCTGACAGTGTCAGTTAACTGCCCATGGTATTGATAGCTATCTCCAGATGGCACCTCATAAAGATTTACCCTGACAGACTACTGTCCACTTAATTCAGCTTCGCAAACCTGAGCTCCCACTGCAGACCAGGCATTGACTTATACATTGGATATACAATGATGGGTATAACACATACTATACAGGTACATAAGAACTAAATAGAACATAAATTAGTATAATCATGGACATGGTTACAAAGGATAGAGTTGGTGCCAAGAAGGAAATTTTAACTGTCTAGAGAGGAGGAGGATGGACATGAAGGAGAGAAGAAAATGATGTAGGATAGCCAGATCCTTATCTTTCATAGTAATGTTTTTTCTCTCTTCCTCCATCTCTCCTTTTCCTTCCTTCTTTCCTTTTTTTTTCTCTCTCTCCCTTTTTCTCCCTCTCTGTCTCCCTCTCTCCCCCCCCCCCATCTCTTCCTTTTTCTCTGTCTCTCTCAGAAATCCTGGTAGTGGAACCCAAGGGCCTTCTACCTCTGGGCTATAGCCCTACTTTTTTATTTGGAAATAGGTTCTCAGTAAGTTGCTGAGAGCCACATTGAGTAACTGAGGCTGACTTCCAGCCTATGATCCTCCTGTCTCAGCCACCCAAGTACTGGGATTACAGGCATGTGCCACCACATCCGTCTGTAGAAAGTCGGTGATAAGTTTAAGTGAGATAAGCTAGAGATCGTGATAGTTACATGGTTATGTGGCTATTAAATTTCATTGTCTACTGTGCAGTATACTTTGACTTTTGAAAACTGCACATGTTATTTAGCTAAAGACGAAAAAGCTTTAATCTTACTTGCTCCTTTGGGCCAGACTCAAGTGATACCCCTCCATGCATCATGTGCCATATATGAACATGCATCATGTGCCATATATGAACATGCATCATGTGCCATATATGAACATGCACATTCCTTCATTTAAACTCCCAGGGCAGCTCTCTAGTCTCCTGATACAGCACTTGTATTCTGGCTGCTAGCTTTTCCCTCCTTCTGCTAGATTATTAGCCTTCTGAAAGCAGAAACTGTTTATCTCAGAATCTCCCTCAGTGCTTAGTCATTATACATAGTTGACATAATTGAATTGTGGGGTTTAGTCATGTTGTTTGTTGGCTCACATTTTGGAGTCTTGTGGTTTAAAAATTCAAATGTTCTAGCTCTAATATAGGGAGTACCAGCCAGGCGTGCACACTTGTAATCCCTGCGCTTGGGAGGCTGAGACAGGAGGATCACACAGGTTCGAAGTCAGCTGAGGCTGGCTTAAGAGACCGTTTCCAAATAAAATATAAAATAGGTCTGGGAGTGTAACCCAGAGGTAGAAGGCCCCTGGATTCCAACCCCAGTACCACCAAAAAACAAACAAACAAACAAACAAACAAAAACTAATATAGGGAGTGCTATCTGCTAAGCATTATTTTACATCTATTTTTTATTGTACTTTCATCTACTGCTCTTATTGGAGTTTATGGATTTTGGTAGAATACTCGACCTAAGAGCACATTCTAGATTACTGATAATAAGAATTTTTGTCTCTCATAAACAAGGAGCCAGTACTCACTTGGGTGGTTATTCATATTGCAAAGGTTTGTTTCTGATATATATGAATTTATGTATTCAAATTCCACAAGAACTCCTCTTACTTGATTCTAAGAGGACTAGTATTCAGTGCATTTGATCCTTTGCCGTATTAGGGGATTAATGGTTATAATAGTTTAAGCCCATGGTAACCAAACAATCAGTAATAGAAGTAGATTGCTCTTGAGAGTGAGCATTCGGTGTGCCCTCTGCCTGCGTCTTAGTCAAGAGAATATCCATGCTATTCTGGGAGTTTGGTAGGGCAGGTTCTTCATCCAAGCCTTATTCCCATGCTTACCCGGCATTTAAAGTGATACTTTATCAGTCTCATCATGTGCTTAAGTTGGTAAACCTAAATTTCTGCTGAATTCAGCCTTATTTTTAACGTCAATTTTCTCCTAATAAGGATATTTTAAATACTAACCAGGATCTCCTTTGGCCCTATTGTGTGTTAGCTTCTTCTTTTTTTAAATTTTTTATTGGTGCATGTTAGTTTATTCTTAATGTTGCTTAGACTTGATTTTATATTAACAAACTAAATTAATCTTGGGCAATAAAATACATACTACAAGTACTATCTGATGTGATTCAACATGTCTCTCTTATAAAGAGTACCTGTTCAGTGCTAACCATTGGGCTTATGTTATTCTTAGACCAAAGAAAACTTCAGGTATGATTTACTTGAGCTGGGTTTTAAAGGATGATGGGTTGGATTTAGGGAAGAGTAGATGGGAGGGTATTTTGTGCAGTGGTAACTATATGAACAAACATGGAGCTATGGAAGTTTAGCACATGTGTAGGAAACAGTAAGTAGTCTGTGATTATGCTAGATTTTTGTCACTATAACAAATGCATGAGATAATAAACTTACATCGAGAAGAGATTTATTTTGGCTCATGGTTTTAGAGGTGCTAGTCCACGATTGGGAACAACCATTGCTTTTAGGTCTTTGGTCAGGGTACTAGATGGCAAAGATGGAGACCGTGTGGTAGAGCAAAGAACACTCCCCTCCTCACAGCCAGGGAGCAAAAGGAAGGGGCCAGAGTCCCACAGTCTTCTCTAGGGGGAACAGCCCCAGTGAACCAAAGACCTCATCTAGGCCCCATCTCTTAGAGGCTCCAGCTCCTCCCACTGGTGCCAGAGGATGGAGACCAAGCCTTTAACACGGGGATCCTTGGAAGACACTTACCTAAAGCATAACAGTAATATAACATGCCTAAAGGGAAGTTGTAGAAGTAAGTTGAGAAATTGAGTTCTGATTTTGATGCACCTTAAAAGTCAACCTAAATATTTGTATCTAAGTAATTGAAAGCCCAGTTTAAATGGAGTTAGATTGGGGTGGGGGGTATTAGAGATGGAACCCAGGGGCATTCTACCTCTGAGCTACACCCATCCCTATTTTTTATTCTTTATTTGAAACAGGGTCTCACTGAGTTGCTAATGGCCTCAGTTAGTAGTAGCTGAGGCTGTTTTTGAACCACGACCCTCCTGTCTCAGCGTCCCAAATGCTGGGATTACAAGCTTGTGCCACCACACCTGGCGTGGAGTTAGATTTTAACAATCAAGAAATGTAGCTGGGGGCAGGTCTAGGGATGTGTTGCCATGTCCAGCCACAAAGGTGGCAAGAAGAAGCCCCTGACACAGCCCAAGACACAGGCCGAGGAGAGGGATGAGGAAGATAAGGCTTTCAAGCAAAAGCAAAAGGAGGAGCAGAAGAAGCTGGAGGAGCTGAAAGCCGAGGCCGCGGGGAAGGGCCCCCTGGCCACAGGTGGAATTAAGATATCTGGCAAAAAAGTAATCTATCCTGTGTACCTGAGATGATGGTGACCCTTGATTCCATTCCTATTTAAACAGTTGGATTCTCTCCTTTTGCCACCTATAGCTAGAATGAAGTGTTGTCTTCAAATCTGTTGTAAATTTAAGAATAAACTTAAAAAAAAAAAGAAAGAAAGAAATGTAGCTGGGTGTGGTGGCGCATGTCTGTAATCCCAGTACTTGGGAGAATAAGACAGGAGGATCAAAAGTTTAGGGCCAGCCCAGCAACTGAGATGTTGCTTAAAAAAATAAATAAATAAAAGCTGGCGTGGTGTTGCACCCTTGTAATCCCTGTACTTGGGAGGCTGAAACAAGAGGACCTGAGTTCGTGGCCAGCCTCAGCTATTTAGTAGGGCTCTTTGCAACCCATTAAGGCCTTGTTTCAAAATAAAGGAAAAATAAGGCTGGGGGTATAGCTCAGAGATAGAATGCCCCTGGGTTCTATCCCCAGTACTACAAAAAAGAAAAAGAAGGAAGGATGGACAAATGGATGGATGGATTAAAAGAGCTGGGGAAAACAGACATGGTGGCAAATGCTTCTAATCCCAGCACTTGGGAGGCTGAAATAGGAAGAATCGTAGGTTCACAGCCAGTCTCAGCTACTTAGTGAGGCCCTCCTCAATTTACTGAGATCCTATTTCAAAATAAAAAAATAAGGCTGGGGGTGTAATGGAGTTAGAATGCTCCTAGGTTCAATCCCCAACATCCAAAAAAAAAAAAAAAAAAAAAAAAAAAAAAACTGGGGACTGGGGATGTAGCACAGAGGTAAAATGCTCCTGGGTTCAATTTCTGAAACAATGAATAAATAAATAAATAAATAAAGTCATATAATATCCAAAATAGGAATAGTTTCACCATAAGTTTTACTTAATGACTGAAGCTCTGGTGCTCTCAATGTTGCTCTCCTTTCTGGGTTGGTTTCATGCCCAGGCAGAAGCTGGGTAGCCCAGAAAATCAAGACCGCACACTTCCATGAAACACAAAAACAAGAGGAAAAACTATTTAAAATTTCAGGCAGTCTTCGTTCAACTTTTCCCTACAGCCCCTAGAGAATCATCTTCTTGGCCCTGTTTCTAAGCCCACCCCTGGCCCCAGCAATACCTGTGCTGAGTGAACAGTGGATGATGACTGGCTCTGACATGGGTTCTTAGTGGGAAGGTGCTAGGATACTGCACTTGGCAGATTTGCAACATTTGTTGTGGGTATATTTATTTTTACACTTTAAGGAGAAGCTAGAGAATCCTGTCCTCTTTAGTATGTGAATAGTTTAAAAAAGTGCTACATATACTGCAAAACTCTGTCAAAAGCCAGGCATGGTGGTGCACGCTTGTAATTCCAGCATTCAGAAGGCTGAGACAGGAGGATCTCAGTTTGCGGACAGCCTCAGCTACTTAGTGAGGCCCTCTGCAACTCAGTGAGACCCTGTTTTAAAATAAAGAATAAAAAAATCAGGCTGGGGGTATAGCTCAGAGGTAGAATGCCCCTGAGTTCCATCCCCAGTACCACAAAAAAAAAAAAAAAAAAAACTGTCAAACAGCACTAAATTGTCTAAAAGTAAAAACTCAATAATTCCGGCTGCCATTCACTTAAAAGTGAAATCTACTTTTGAGGTTTTAATTTTGAGGTTTTAAAAATATATTTATTTTATTGGTGCATTGTAATCATACATTGTGTGTGTGTGTGTGTGTGTGTGTGTGTGTGTGTGTGTGTGTGTGTGTGTGTTACTGGGGGTGGAACCCAGGGGCGTTCTACCTCCAGGCTATACTCCTAGACCTACTTTTATATTTTATTTGGAAACAGGGTCTCACTAATTTGCTGAGAGCCTCACTCAGTAGCTGGGGCTGGCTTTGAACTTCTCAGCCTCCCTAGCGCAGGGATTACAAGCATGCGCCACCTGCCCAGCGTCATCATACATCTTGGTGAAGGGCACACGTGCGCACAGCACTCATGGAGGCCTCTTCCTGTCCCTGCCCTATTCCCTCCTGCTCCCCTCCTTTCCTGCTCCGAATAGCGACTGACTTTGGTGAGTTTGTATTTGTGTATCTTATCTACTGAGGTGCTTTCCTCTCCCCCCTCTCATCTCCCTCAGTTAGGTTGCCTTCATTCATCTAAGGTTTCTTCTTTGGAGTCCCTTCTCTGTCCTGTTTTCTCTCTAGCTTCTGCATTTTAGGGAGAACATTCTACTGTTCACTTTTTGTGATTGACCAATCTCAGCATAATGTTCTCCAGTTTCATCCATTTCCCTGCAAATAACAAATTTTTTTTTTTTTTTATGACTGAGTAGAGTTCCATTGTGTACATATCCTATAGTTTTGTAATCTATTCATCTGTTGATGGGCATCTCGGCTGGTTCCAGTTTGGCAATTGTGAATTTTGCCACCATAAATATAGATATGCATTCATTACTCTGGTAGGTTTCCATTCTTTTGAGTAGATACCCAGGAGTGGTATTGCTGGATCATATGGTAGGTCCATTCCCATTTTTCTGAGCATCCTCCACACAGTGTTTCCTAAGTGGTTGCACTAATTTGCAATCCCACCAACAGTATATTAGAGTTCCTACTTCTTCACATCCTCACTAGCACTTGTTGTTTGTGTTTTTAATGATTGCCATTCAAATTGAAGTTAGGTAAAATCTCAGGGTGGTTTTGATTTGCATCTTTCTGATTGCTAATGATGTTGAGCTTTTTTTCATACATTTATTTCATGCCATTCATATTTCTTTTGTGAAGTATCTGTTTAGTTTACTTACTCATTTTTTTATTTTTCTTTTGGCGGTGAGTTTCTTGAGTTATCTGTATATTCTAGATGTTAGTTGAATATCAGAGAAGTAGCTGGCAAAAATCTTTTCCCATTCTGGTGGCCCACTATTGACATTCTTGATACTTTCCTTTGCTGCACAGTTTTTGCAGTACTGGGGATGGAACTCATTCTACCTCCGAGCTATACCCCCAGTCCTATTTTTTTATTCTTTGAAACAGGGTCTTACTGAGTTGCAAAGGGGCTCACTAAGTAGCTGAGACTGTCTGTGAACTGCGATCCTCTTATCTCAGCCTCCCAAATGCTGGGATTACAAGTATGCACCACCATGCCTGGCTGATCCTCATTTTAATTTCTTGTGCCTTTGGGGTCTTATTGAGGAAGTTTGTAGCTGTGCCTGTGTGTTGGGGTATTGGTCCTGTGCACTTTTCAACAAGCACAGCAGGTCTAATTTCCAGGCCTTTGATCCATCTTGAATTGACTCCTGTGTGTGCAGTATGAGAAAATGAGTTTTATTTCCATTTTTCTTGCATGTGATTAACCAGTTTTGACAACACCATTTATTAAGGAGGCTATCTTTTTTTCCAGTGTGTGTTTTTGGCCCCTTTGTCAGAAATCAACTGGCTGTAAGTGTGTAGATTTGTTTCTGAGTTTTCTATTCTGCTCCATTGGTCTATGTGTCTATTTTTGTGCTAATACCATGCTGTTTTTATTTCTATGGCTATGTAGTATAGTTTGAAGTCAGGTATTGTGATGCCTCCTGCATGATTCTTATTGCTGAGAACTACTTTGGCTAATCTGGGTTTTTTGTTGTTCCAAATGAATTTAAGGACTGATTTTTCTATGTCTGTGTAGAATCACTTTGGTAATTTAATGGGTATTGCATTAATTCTGTAGATCACTTTTGAAAGAAAGGTCAATTTGATATTTATTCTGCCTATCCACATTAATTTTATTATCTATGTTATATTTCCTTGTAGAGGTCTTTTACTTCCTTGGTTAGGTTTATTCCTGAATATTTTATTGCTTGGAGGATGTTGTGAGTGGAAATATTTACTGGCTATCTTTTTCAGTGGATTTGTGGTTGTCATACAGAAAAGCTTCTGTTTTTTTTAAGATTGATTTTGTATCCAGACGCTTTGTTGAATTTTTTGATCAGTTCTAAAAGCCTTTGTTTTAGTTTATTGGGTCTTCTAGGTATAATATGTCATCTGCAAATAGAGATAGTTTTATTTCTTCTTTTCCTATTTGTACTCCTTTGATTTCTTTCACTTGCCTTATTACTCTGGCTAGAGTCTCAAGTACTATTTTGAAAAGGAGTGGTGATAGTGGAACCTTGTATTGTTCCTGTTTTTAAGGGGAACTCTTGTAGTTTTTCCCCATTTAATATGATGTTAAGCTGGGCATGGTGGCCCATGCTTGTAATCCCAGCATTTGGGAGGCTTGAGAAAGGAGGATCCGGGTTCTTAACCAGCCTCAGCTACTTAGAGAGACTCTGTTTCAAAATAAAGAATAAAAAAAAATAGGGCTGTTTGTGTAGCTTGGAGGTAGAATGTCCCTGGGTTCCATCCCCAGTACTACAAAGAAACACACACACACACACACACACACACACACACACGTGCGCGCGCGTGCGCACAAATACACACACACGCACGCACGCACACACACACACAATGTTGGCTGTGGGCCTCTTGTATATTGCCTTTATGATGCTGAGGTATGTTTTTTTTTGTTTTGTTTTGTTTTGTTTTTTGGTGGTACTGGGGTTCCTGGAAGCCCTTCTACCTCCGGGCTACACTCCCAGACCTATTTTTACATTTTTATTTGGAAACAGGGTCTCCTAAGCCAGCACGTGCGGCTGGCTTCGAACCTGCGCGGTCCTCCTGTCTCTGCCTCCCAAGCGTGGGGATTTACAAGCGTGCGCCACCATGCCCGGCTGAGGTATGTTTTTTTAAGGAAAGAAAGAATCAGTGAGATTTTCTGTGCACAGAACCATGCTAGCTAAAAACTGCAGGGCTTTATACTGCTTGGATTCTGCCCCATACATGTGTGGTTCAAGGGTCGTCCAGAGATTTGAGAAGGGCTTATACTCAATGTATGGCTCTGACTCTCACCTTACTCCTTTCAGAATTCCTTATTTTCCAGTTGCAGTAGTCACCCTACTCTCTCTCTGATTCTTCAGCCAGTAGAACTTATACATGTTTCTGTGTAAGTCTTAGCCTCCCTGCATGGCACTGGGAACAATTCTCAAGTGAAAAGCTATAAAAATTGAGAAAATCACCATCTTCCCATTTTCCATGCTGACTCTCTTCCAACATCTCTCTGCTTTTAGTTTTTCCCTAGTAAGTCCAATAATGACTCTTAGATTTCTTTGTCAAAAATTTATAATCATTACCTGTGAACCACTCTGTTTATTACAAGAATCAGAAAGTCTTTCTTTTATTTTGGTGGATAATAAAAGTCACAGGGAGTTACAGCTCAGTCTCAAACTTAAAGAGGTGAAAGAATAGGCTTTGCTCTTAAATAACCCCTGGTAACCTCTCTGACTCTTTAATGTGGCATTTGGCCTTTTACTTTTAAAGTTAGTCTGCTTTGTACCAAAATGACAGGTGTCAGAACCACATTGCAGTACTTAATTACAAGATGTTTATCTTTATGATTCAGAATGTTTTTACTAAATTAAGATTGATGTTAAAGCAATCACAGTGGTACATACCCATAATTTCAGCTCCGCTGGAGGCTGAGACAGGAATATGGAAAGTTTGAGGCCATCCTGGACAATTTAGCAAGACCCTGTCTCAAAATGGAAAACTTTTAAAAGGGGCTAGAGATGTAGCTTAGTGGTTAATTATCCTCAGTACCCAGACAGGGGGAGATTTATGTTGAAATGAAAACACATGATATCTATAGTCTTTTTTGTTTTGTTTTGGTGATCCTCGGGATCAAACACATGGTTATTCTACCTCTGAGCTACATCACCAATCGTATTTTTTTATATGAAAATAGTATCTCATTGAGTTCCTGAGAGCCTTGCTAAATTGCTGAGGCTGGTTACCAACCTGCAAATCCTTTAGTCTCAACCTCTCAAGTAGAGAGATTACAAATGTGTACCGAAACACACAGCAGCAATAGTCTTAAAAAGAACTAGGAGAAGCAGAGAAGCAGGTGTGGTGGCGCACGCTGGTAATCCCTGCGCTTGGGAGGCTGAGACAGGAGGCTCGCACGGGTTCAAGGCCAGCCTCAGCTACTTAGTGAGACCCTGTTTCCAAATAAAATATTAAAAAAAAAAGGTCTGGGAGTATAGCCCAGAGGTAGGTTCCACCCCTAGTACCACCAAAAAAAAAGAAGAACTAGGAGAATTCATGGATGGATCCCCAAGAATGTAAGAATATGGGCCAGAAATGAAAGCATTTCAAAGCATTTGTCTACTGAATGAGATCTGCCATGACTTTTATCACTCTCCAGTTTTGTTTTGTTTTGTTTTGTTTGCAGTACTGGGGATGGAACCCAGGGGCATTGTAACTCTGAGCTACACCCCCGGTCCTATATTTTGTATCTTATTTTTTGAAACAGGGTCTCACTGAGTTGTGAAGGGCCTCACTAAGTAGCTGAGGCTGTCCGTGAACAGCAATCCTCCAGTCTCCGCCTCCTGAATGCTGAGATTACAAGCGTGTGCCACCACACCTGGCCTGTTCTCCAGTTTTAAAATCTTTTTATGTTGGATGTGGTAGCGCACGCTTCTAATTCCTGTACTTGGGAGGCTGAGATGGAGGATCGCACAGGTTCGAAACTAGCTTCAGCTACTTAGTGAGTCTCTCAGCAACCTAGTGAGACACTGTTTTCAAATAAAATATAAAATAGGCCTTGGAGTATAGCTTGTAGGTAGAAAGCCCCTAGGTTTCATCCCCAGTACCCCCCCCACACACACACACACAAATCTCATGAGGGCTGTTCTCAAAAATTGTTAGTGGAAATATAAATTGGCAGAATCTTCATCAAGATAATACAACAATATCTTTCAGAATTACTAATGCATTTAACTTTTGACCTAGTAATTTTACTTGTAGAAATTTACTCTATAGATAAATTTACACGCATATGAATTAACATTTATATGTTATCCACTGCCACATTGTTTATAATAACAAAAGATGAAAACTTCTATCAATAGAGAATAAGAGGAATTTAATATTTGCAATACATTAAGATTATAATGGATATTAGAAAATAGTTTTAGCAGGTGATAACAAAAATTTGATGTCAAAAGTAGAAGACAATTTAATCTGTGCATAGAAGATTTATAGCTTTTAAGTAGTTTTAATAAAAAAGATGAAAAGGAAAATTGATGATCTAATATTTGTCTCAGGAAGTTAGAAAAATGAAGAGCAAATTAAATCTAAAATAGGAAGCTGGGCATGGTGGTGACTGCTTGTAATTCCAGTACTTTGGAGGCTGAGACAGGAGGATTGTGGGTTCATGACCACCTTCAGCTACTTAGGCCCTCTGCAACTTAATAAGACCCTGCTTCCAAATAAAGAATAAAAATCGGGTGGGGGTGTAGCTCAGAGGTAGAATGCCCCTCAATTCAATGTCCAGTACCACAAAAAATAAATCCAAAGTAGAAAGCATGGAAAATAATTCATTGTGACATGAAAATACTAAAATACTGTTTTTTGAAAACACAATAAGAAAAGAAAGAAAGAAAACACAATGAAATTGATCACTTTTACCATTCTGATCAAGATGGCATGGGAAAGCCTGCATTATTAGTATAAGGAATGAAAAGGAATATCACTGCAGATTCTATAATCTTTAAAAAGACTAAAATAATGGAACTGGGATGTAGCTCATTGTGAAAGTGCAGCACCCTAATTTCAAAAGAGACCCCCCCCCATAAAAGACAATAAAATGGCATGGGTTGCAACTTTTCCAGAGCATAGAAAAAGAAAGGATACTTCTGAGTTTGTTTCATGAGTCCATTGTAACAGATACCAAAACTTGAACCAAGGACATTTATAAAAAAGAATTTACAGGCAAACCTCTTGCTTGACTATGGATCCAAGACTAAACCCAGCAATATATGAAAAATACATCATGTTATATAGCAGGAGTTTCCAAGCATGAAAGTGTGGTTACAGATACCAAAACTTGAACCAAGGACATTATAAAAAAGAATTTAGGCTGTGCATGGTGGCACATGCTCTAATCCCAGCATTCAGGAGGCTGAGACCAGAGGATCGTGGTTCGTGGACAGCCTCAACTACTTAGTGAGGCCCTCTGCAGCTTAGTGAGACTCTGTTTCAGAATAAAGAATAAAAATAGGACAGGGAGTGTAGCTCAGAGGTCAAATGCCCCTGAGTTCCATCTCCAGACCCGCAAGAAAAAAAGAAGAAGAATTTACAGGCAACCCTCTTGCTTGGTTAAAGATCTAAGACTGAACCCAGCAATATATGAAAAATACATCATGTTATATAGCAAGTGTTTCCAAGTATTTGTTTTAGAATTCAAAATCAATGTAACTTGTCTCATTAACAGAATTAAATGGAAAAATTATATAAGCATTTGAAGAGATGGAAATTTTTTGTGAAATGCAATTCATGGTCATGATAAAAATAAAATTCTCTGAACAAACTGGGAATAGAAGAGGATAACCCAATTAATAGTATCTACAAAAAATTACAGCAAATATCATGCTTAATTGTGAGCTATTAGATATTTCCTGCTGAAAGATTAAGAATGAGAGATAAGGATGTTTATTATCACTACTTGTATTTAACATGGTACTAAAGGTACCATCCAGGGTAATATGGCAAGAAAGTCCAAAGTGTAAGCATAGGAAGAGTTGTAATGAAATTGTCATTAGTTGCATCAATTTGCTTTCATTAGCTGCAAATTAAAGTTAAAAGGTTCCTTTGCAGATACAGAGATTCCCTCATTCATTGACTTAAATTGAGCCTAACCCTTATATATAAATGGCAGATACCTAAAAAGACTTCTTAGAGAAAGAAAGAAGAAAAGGAGCTTCACAAAGCTGCTTCTTTTTTATTATTTCTATTTCAAATCCACTCAAGTGGATATGATGGCCTGAGATGGAGGGAGTTAGACCTTTTGCAACTGAGGGGCCAAGATATAACAGGGTGAGGAGATGTGAGCTTAGCATTGTATGGTGAACACAGAACGTTTCCTCATGGCATTTGAAATTTTACCACCTTGAACCTGTGACCTTCCCATCTCATCCTCCCAAGTACTGAGATTATAGGCATGTGCTACCTCACCCGGTTAGATGAGTTCTTAAGATATAAACCCACAAGGGATAGTAGGAGAGCATTAGCAACAAACGTTGGCGCATTGGAAATAGATGGAACAAGAAATAATGTGATGAAACTCTGAGCCAGCTGTGGGAAAGGCCAAGAACTCACCTGGTTTATACCATAGGCTTCCTGAATGCGGGCAGCATCAGAGCCTGTGAAGGTGAGGCTAAAAGTGTTGTTAAACCTGGACAGGCAGTGGGAATCTGGGAAGAATTCAGGCCCTCCAAGAACCCACCCTGCACCCCACATCTGAATGACTATTCATCTCCTTCCGTAGCAAATACTGGAGGTTTACTCTACGGAAGGAAGTAGGAACTCTGTGCTGAGGAGCTGCAGGCCTGCTGAAGCAGAGGCCTCTTAGTGGACACAGCATATGAAGGATTGTCACGTCCAGTGGTGAAATTCCAGCCCTCTTATCTCTTGACCAACCAGGAACCTTCATTCTTTAAGCAGGAATTTAGAGAATCTTTCCCTGGGAAAGTGGGTGTGTTCAAAAGGAATGACCATTTTGTTTGTTTGTTTGTTTGTTGGTACTGGGAAGGAACCCAGGGGCCTTCTACCTCAGGGCCTATTCCCAGACCTATTTTATATTTTACTTGGAAACAGGGTCTCTTAAGCCAGCTGAGACTGGCTTCAAACCTGCGTGATCTTCCTGTCTCAGCCTCCCAAGCATGGGGATTACAAGCGTGCATCACCATGCCTGGCTGGAAAGACGATTTTATATGGCTCAGCTAGACAGTCCTCAGTGAGGCTCAGCTACCTGTTTCATCCATATCTGTAAATGTGAGCAAGCCACAAAGAATTAGCAGATAGCTGTTAACTGATAATCTGTATTGTAAAAGATAGACTAAAACAAGCCTAGGAGATGGCTTGGCAAGCTGGGGCTGAGACTCAAGGGTTGAGTACTTACCTAGAGTACACATAGCCCTGGCTTTGATTCCCCAGCACTCCTGGGAAAAAGACACTGGAACAGATGTAATTTAAGTATACTTTCTCAAGAAACTTCTGGAAGATATGCTCAATCAAAATAAGTAGAGAAAAGACAGGTGTGGTAGCAGACACTGGCCAGCCTCAGCAACTTGTGATACCCTTCATAACTTAGTGAGACCCTTTTTCAAAATAAAGAATAAAAAATCAGGCTGGCAGTGGAGCTCAGAGGCCATAGAATTCCTGGGTTTTGGCCCCATTACCGGAAGAAAAAGAAAAAAGATGAGTTGAGAAAAGGAAGACATAGAGTATAAGAAATACTATGTCTGTTTTAGGAGCATAGGACATCACCAGGATGGGAGCAAGAGGACCTCACAGAATGAAAAGTATAGGTGTCAAATACAGAGCCAGGAGGTATATATATACTTGATGAAAAGCTACCCATTTGGGCAGATTCAGTCTGGTTTTCAGACGTTCCTATCAAAGAACATTACTAAGATGCATTATTAGACCTTGTATTTAAATAAATGACTGAATGTGCTCTCTCTCTATATGTATATATATATATGGAATGGAACCCAGGGGTCTTCTACCTCTTAGCTGGACCCCTGCCCCTATTTTTTATTCTTTATTTTGAAACAGTCTGTGTAAATTGTGGAGGGCCTAAGTAGCTAAGGCTAGCCGTAAACCTGCGATCCTCCTGTCTCAGCTTCCCAAAGTACTGAGATTACAAGTGTGCACCACCACACCCAGAATAATGATCTATATCTTAAGACTTCACCTGTCCTGCATACCATTCCCACTTAAACCCACAAACCTGGAAAGGCATATTATTTGTAGAGACAGAACAATTTAAGAGTATGTTTTCAAGCTGGACGTGGTGCACACTTGTAATATCAGCATTTGAGAGGCTGAGACAGGAATATTGCAGTTCGCAGACAGCTTCAGCTACTTAGTGAGGCGCTTTGCAACTCAGTGAGACCCTGTTTCAAAATAAAAAATGGGTTGGGGGTGTATTCCATCCCCAGTACCACAAAAGAAAAAAGAAGAGTATGTTTTTTTGTTGTTTTTGTTTGTTTGTTTTGCAGGTCTGGGGGTGGAACCCAGAGGCATTTAACCTCTGAGCCACAACCCCTGCCCAATTTTTTATTCTTTATTTTGAAACAGGGTCTCACTGAGTTGCAGAGGGCCTCACTAAGTAGCTGAGGCTGTCCGCGAACGCCCCCCAAATGCTGAGATTACAAGCGTGCGCCACCACACCTGGCTTGAAGAGTATGTTTTTAACATCTAGAACTATACCTAACACATAATACTCTAGTGAATCTTAAAATGAACACATCAATTAATCTGTTGTATAATCAAAACATTTTAAAAAAGCCAAGAGGTCTTGAGAAGTTCAGACCAACTCTTGCAAAAACAAAAGGGGTTCTGTAAGTTTACTCAGCTTTTCACTCAGTACCAATATTAAGTTGTGGTTCTGAGAAATCTTTATTTCTGAATTCAAGTAATTTTTTCCTTTCTTCTTAACAGGATCTTTCCAGCTAAAGATGTACCCCTGGAGAATGATGACCTTGCCAATTGGCTCTATCAACGGTTTGTTGAAAAAGAGGACCTCTTAACCCATTTTTATGAAACAGGTACACAGAATCTTCTATTATATACATTTTGAAAGTTACCAGAAATTTCAAATGTATGCTTTAGGGAAGATAACCACCTTTCCAATCTTTAGATGCCCTAAAAAATCAAAGTTATTTCTGTATTTAAGGTATTTCAGCTGAGCGTGGTGGCACACACGATTGGGAGGCGGAGACAGGAGGATCATGCAGATTCGAAGCCAGCCTCGCTGGTTTAAGAGACCCTGTTTCCAAACAAAATATGAAATAGGTCTTGGAGTGTAGCCTGGAAGTAGAAGGGTTCTATCCCCAGTATCACTAAAAAAAAAAAAAAAAGAAAAAGAAAGAAGAAGATATTTTACCTTAGAATTTATAAAACAAATTTATGAAGCCAGGCATAGTGGCAGATTCCTGTAATCCCAGTTTTTGGGGGATTGAGACAGGAGGATTGCAGTTTCTAGGACAGCTTAAGCAATCTAGCAAGATTCTCAGCAACCTAGGGAGACCGGTCTCAAAGTAAAGAATGCCCTTGGCTTCAGTCCCCAGTAATAAACACACACACACACACACACACACACACACACACACACACACACACACACAATCACACATACATTAAAAAAGGTTAATTTGTTTAGGTTCTTCATTAGCCTCTGTTCAAGGACCATATGATGAGGATGATGTCACATAGGAACAGAGTCTGAACCACTGCAGTCATTCATATACGATCATAAGGAGTATTCTGTAATTCTACTGTTTGTGTGGGGAGGGGAGTTGCTGGTTATGGAACCCAGGGCCTTTTGCACATGATAGGCAAGTGCTCTACCACTGAGCTGTATCCCCAGCCCTGTATTGGGTATTTAATGAAATAGCAAATACATTTGTTTGACATTGCACTTGATTGATTAAATAATATATTGTAGCCATTTGAGATCATTTTTAACTGCATTTTTACATGCTTGTTCTTTACAGGAAGAGATAAAATTTACTTTTTAAATTTTCATAGATACAAACTTGGACTTTTCTTCTTGGGTGGGGGGGGTCTATCCTAAGCTCTTTTTCCTTAATATCCTTTACAGTCTATAAAATATTACAGTAAAGTAAGAAAAATGGGAGGGGAAGAAGAAAGTAGTTAGAAAAGAAGGAAATTAACTTTGGTAGAATACCAGGTAGTACCAAATGCTCTCGTGAATTTCTGTGTAATTGGCCGATTTTCTTTTCTTTTTCTTTTTTTTTTTTTTTGGTGGTGGTGGTACTGGGGTTCCCGGAAGCCCTTCTACCTTCGGGCCACACTCCCAGACCTATTTTTACATTTTTTTTTTAATTTGGAAATAGGGTCTCTTAAGCCAGCGCGGCTGGCTTCAAACCTGCGCGATCCTCCTGTCTCTGCCTCCCAAGCGCGGGGATTACAAGCGTGCGCCACCACGCCCAGCTAATTGGCCTATTTTCTAACACCTTAATAGAGGTAAAGGCAAACAGAAGACTGTCCTGGGTCTGAGAGTAGTCATGGTGTTTAGAATATCAGAAGGCTGAAAGGGCATAAGAGGAGATAAGAGGCCAGCAAAGTCTCTCTCCTTTTTCTAACTCAATTTTTTACCTTATGATATTTGGCCTAAATTGTGGCAATAATAATGGAAGCCTCTTTTTAAGAAAGCAGTTTGCATACTAGACCTTGAAACTTCAAAGTGCACTCTGTAAATTGCTTGTGAGCAGCAAATCCCCTCATGAATCAGCTTACCTTAGGGGATTAATCCGCAAGGACAAAGATTGTCTGAATGCTGAGACTGTTAAAGATGACCGTAGGCAATACTGTTCTGAAGCAATGTAGCTTTCCTTTCCAGAAGAGAACTCAAAGGCATCTGTTTACACTGTTTTTTCTTTTTTATTATTGAGAGATATTTTATAAACCATACTGCCTCTTTAAAATGTCAGTGTTATATAACTGCTTTCCACAAACCAAAAAAAGAAATTGTAGAAAAAGAGATTCGCATAAATTATGCTAGCTGGGCATAGTGGGGCACACTTGTAATCCCATCATTTGGGAGGCTGAGACAGGAGGATCACGGTTCATAGACAGCCTCTGCTACTTAGTGAGGCCCTTTGCAACTTGAAGAGACCCTGTTTCAAAATAAAGATTTTTTTTTTTTTTTTTTTTTTTTTTTTTTTTGGTGGTACTGGGGATACAAAGGGGAAGATGCAAGAAGGAAATAAACCTGGAGGAGTACAAGGGCCAAGGGAAAGAAGGGTGGTGGGCATTTTTCTGAGAATGGGAAAGATACCAGTGGATTAGCTATTCACTGAGAAGGTGGGAGAGCATTCCAGCAGGGGCTTTCTCTCTGGGCTATACTCCCAGACCTATTTTCTATTTTATTTGGAAACAGGGTCGTACTAAGTTGCTGAGAGCCTCACTAAGTAGCTGAGGCTGGCTTTGAACCTGTGCGATCCTCCTGTCTCAGCCTCCCAAGTGTGGGGATTACAAGCATGCGCCACCATGCCTGGCTAAGAATAATAATTTAAAAAATAGGGCTGGGGGATGTAGCTCGGATTTAGAATGCCCCTGGGTTCCATGCCCAGTACTGCTAAATAAATAAACAAGTAAATATGGCTGTTTGAAAATTTATTTGATAGCAGTTTCACAGATCCTATATCCTGACCACCAGGGAAATCTCTAGGGATCCAGTGGCAAAGAAGGTGGATAGATTGCTTATGCTTCTGCAGATTTTACTCCAATGGGAAACAGATAACAAGTCTGTTAATAGGAAGGACAGGTGCAGGTTAGGGAAAGTTGCAGGAAGGAAGTAAACCTGGAGGAGTGACAAGGTCCAAGGCAAAGCAGGGTGGTGGGCATTTTTTCTGAGAATGGGGAAGATGCCAGTGGATTAGCTATTCACTGAGAAGGTGGGAGAACATTCCAGCAGAAAGAATAAAGGCAGAGGCTGGAATGCTGGGTAGGGCCAGGCAGCTCAGAAATTGTACTTCACATGAGATCTGTCCTCAGGTACAGTGGAAGGTCACAGAAGAGGCTTTCAAAAAAACCCGCCAGCTCTAGTTAAACTAATATTCATCTTTTATTCCAGGAGACCTGCCATTACAGTAAAACAAAATAATATTTTGTCTTGTCTTTTAGGAGCCTTTCCACCTTCCAAGGGCCAGAAGGAAGCTGTTTCCAGGGAGATGAACCTCAGCAACACGTGGATATTCCTCATACAGGCTTTTGCATTTTTGTCAGCCTATATGTGGTACAGCGTCTTTCAGTATTTTTACCATTGCCTATTTTAGGAATTGACTCAGACTTGTTGAGGTCACCATAGGAGTTCAGACTTCCATGAGTATGCATTATTTTGCATATGCAAATCAATATATAAAAAGCAGTAAAGGAAATTCAGTGGATGGATTAATATTTATCCCCCTTTGGGATATTTTAAAACTATTAAAAGGATCGGTGATATAATGACCTGCTAATATATTTTAAGAACTTTTCATGTTTTAAAGAGATACACTCTACCATATATTTAAGCAAACATCATATTTGGAGAAGAAAAATCATAAAATCATCCTAGAAGACTTTCTGAAAGAAACTCTTATCATCAGATCTACTTGGCCATTAGTTCAAGCTCAGAAGTTGTGTCCATCCCTCCTAGCTAATAGCCTATTATTAGAGCAGTGCTCCACCGCGCCTATACCCCACCCACTTGTGCGGTGTTACTAGTAGCCATGAGGGGAGCTGGTGGGCACTTCCTGAAAAGTGATTTCCCTGTCATTTTTAGTAACAAACTCCAGTCCTCAGCACATGACCGAGGTCCAGTGTTGGTGTTCCCAGTTTGGGAAGAACAGTGTCCACTGAACACCTCCTGGCATAGACTGCATTTTTACAAAGGCTAGCTCAGTCCAGCACCACGTTTACATGCACTAGAGCTTTCTTTTCTACAGGGAGTGGGACGGGAGGATTACCCAATTTCTTTTTTTTTTTCTTTTTCTTTTTTATAGACAGCATATGATAGATTGACAAAATTCACTTCTATTGGATGCTAGTATAGCCAAGGGTAGTGAGTGCGCTCCCAGGAGCTTTCCTGTCTCTGTGAATTTGCCCGCAGACACTCTCGGTACCACCCTGCACTGGGCGCCTCCTGCCCTAATGTCCCTATTTGTAGCTGTAGCCCCCCTCAACATAGTAGCACTAAATGCATTTTGGGGATGGCTGAAACAAATTAATGTAAAACATGTAGATGGCAAGTTTAAGGGAAAAGAAGAGCTAGAGCCAGACATTAGCTAGTAATGGAGGCAAGTTCTCATGCGGCACCCCTGGAACCCGAGCAGGCAGCAGTGTGTTCTGTGACATTAAAGCGCTGCCCCTCAGGCACCGAGAGAGAGGCCTCAGAGGCTTCCCAGTCTCTCAGTTGCTATTGGAGAGGATAAGAGTCAAGTTTCTGTTATTTCTAGAAAATCTTTTTTTTTTTTTTGTCACTATACTCATATACTTACCTCACAGGAGAACCAAATTTCTC
The DNA here is from genome assembly GCF_963383645.1 of Muscardinus avellanarius. NCBI lineage: Eukaryota > Metazoa > Chordata > Mammalia > Rodentia > Gliridae > Muscardinus > Muscardinus avellanarius. The sequence goes on from NC_137793.1 coordinate 78,720,925, forward strand.
AAAAAATGCTGGCACTGCATCAGCATTGAGATAGAGGCTGTTTTGTGGCTTAGGATTGTAAAACTCTGAAGATCCAGTACGTCAGTGGTAGTTTTCTGTGATAGGAGCACTGTAGATTCCCCTGTTGTCACTAATCATACAAATGATGATTCTGAAAAGTAGGCTGCAAAACAAAATTAAAGGCTAACATTTTCTGTTTTCAAACAAACCAAAAAAAAAAAAAGAAAGAAAAGATGTGAATTTTCCCACAGGTATGTGGGAAAGGTAAAGCAACACCAAATAAAAGCCCACAGCAGCTTCACAGTTAGGTCACTCAGCAGAGGAGGAAGAGGACAATGTGTTACCTGAAATACCTCATTGAACATTATACTCCTACAATTAAAATGCAGAGACAGTCTTGATACGTTTGGTTTGGTAACAGTTGTCATCAAATGCAATTTTCTTGAAACCTAAGCATTTTGCTGTGTTCTACAGTGACGGTGAATAATTGAGCCAGTTCCTTGAGAGGTGTCAGTGATGATAGGAAGCCAAAGAGAAGCTCTATGATGCTTCTGTGTGAGGCTCAGCAAACTACTCAATACAAGATGAATGGAACTGTTCATTTGAGACATGTCAGCCCTCTAGGGGAGAAGTTGCTCGCTGTTGAGTATAGTATGCACCATCCTCGCTAATAGACCTTTTTCTTGTTGTGACAATCTACAGGGTAGAGTGGCCAGTTCTCCTGTCCAAAAACTGCATACACAAGTGTGGCCTTAGGGCCACTTTTGCCACTGCTGTGCTCCAAAGGAACATGATACTGCTAAATATACTGTACACGTTTAATTTATCTGTAAGATGCTTTACTTTTCAGTACAGTGTCATTTCCACAGTCACTAGAGTGACAGATACCTATAGATATGAGGTAATTTTTGAAAATAGATCCATGAATTGTAAATAGATGTGTATTTGATCTGCCCTACCCTTCTTTGATTCTCTCTAAATGTTCTCTCTCTTCCGTTTGCAAAACATGTTTGAGAACATTGATAGTACTTGTCAGGAACTGGAGTTCACCTGCTTGCACTAGGAAATGTAAAAAGAGAAACTGTTCTTTTATGGCAATCTGGGGAAGCAACAATATGCCAGGTGAAGAACTGAATAAAAAATAAAAGTCTATCTGTGCTTTCTGTGTAAAGTGAAAGGAGGATGTACATTTTGTCAAGGGGAAAGAAAGTAAAACTACGCCAGTGTTATACCAGTAGCTCAGTAGGATCTCAGCGTTTCTCACTCTTGACTGGACTGCCTGGATTTCCACAGATGACAGCGCTGAGAGCTCACTGCTAGGATCCTGGTACCAGCAGGTAACAGTGATGGAGCATCTGCTCCTCACCAGCAGCTCCAGTATCTACAAAAGGACTGAGCCATTGGGTCACTCTTAGCTTCAAAACAATTACTGGTATTGAAATATATGTGTATGATAGATAAGTTTACAAGTGATGAAAAGATAGGAAAAAAATACAGAGTGGCAAATGGTGGTTGGGGTGGGTAAACAAGTTGGCTGAGAATTTAGATTTTTTAAAGGTAGCTGTGAGTTCAGACCTATCATGTTATTAAATGGTTTTTGATATTACAACCAACCCTTAATTTTCCACAGTAAAAGAATTAGGGATTACTAAATAATTACTGGGTAATTAATCCAGTTATAAATCATAGGGAAGCCAAAAATTATTTCCATGTAGGAGTTTGAATTTTTGCTTTCATCAAATGTTTTTTCTGCCGGGCGTGGTGGTGCACGCTTGTAATCCCAGCATTTGGGAGGCTGAAACAGGAGGATCGCAGTTCACGGCCAGCCTCAGCTTCTCGGCCAGACTCAACTACTTATTGAGGCACTTTACAGCTCAGTGAGACTCTGTTTCAAAAAAAGAATTTAAAAATGGGGCTGGGGGTGTAGCTTGGAGGTCGAATGCCCTGGGTTCCACCCCCGGTACTTCAAAAAAAAAAAAAAAGTTTTTTCCTTCTAGAGATGTTTACTGATTACAAAAATGATTTTAATTACCTATTAACTTCCTTTGCCTATGTATTTGTGACTGTGTTAACCAGTAGTGAAATGACATGAAAAGACAGGTGGCTATCAGGAAGAAAAATACCAAAGCCTGAATAAACCATAGACTGGAAAGGGCATCCCTGAATAATCAGGAATTGGTGGAGCTGAGATGGTTCTCAGCTTCTTATGAAAGTGTAAGCCGCAGAACGTCACTCTGGCTCTGCTGCCGTCTGGGCTGACGTGGAAATGCCGCCTGGGTCTTCGCTCATGTTGCCCACTGTTTGTGGATTTGCTTAGTCATGTTTTTTGACAATCACTTCCCTAAAGACTCTTCTGAACTAATTGGTCTTGGTTGTAATCATAGAATGTAGTCTTTAATCATGGCTAGTCTTCTGTATTCTTTTTGTATTTAAAAAGAAAAAATTTTTATTTGCACTACTGAATAGGAAAAGTTAACTGTTTTCTTTGTTCTTTATTTTGAAGTTACTACACAGGACTTCACTCCAGAGTGTTACCATTATGCATGTGCTCAGCTCCGGTCTATGAAGGGTGGATAAAAATGTGTAATATGCATTAACTCTGCAGTGCTATGACCTTACATCTTTTACCTTTAACATGCAAGGTGAAACCAAAGGAGCACAGGGCAGCAGCTGTACTAGTTTATTTCATGGAGGGTAGAGACTAATATGTTTGGGACCAAAACACCTAAGTTGGAAGTTTCTAGATCACAAAGGGCCGGTGTCCTCTGGAGCAGTCATTGCTTGGTGCTTTCTTGTAATCATTTTGCACCAGTCCCCAACAATCAGGAATTGAGCCCTGGGAATCGCTGAGGGTGCTGAACTGTTGGGGGAGGGTGACTGTAGCCATATGGAAGATAAAACATGGTTTTTCTGCAAAATTTCCATCTGAGGATTTTTACATTAGTATTTTTTAAAAACTCTTTAAAGGACAAAAATTAAGTGTATTCTAGTTGCAAAATATGCACACATTTTGAATGGCTTTATTTTTATTGTGTAAAACTGTTGAACACATGACTGTGATGCACAAATTCTTTACGTGTAAGGAGTCTATGCATTTTACAGCAACTTATATCATGGTTGAGTAATGAGACAGTTATACATGAGGCTTCCATTGTCTTTTTTTCATTGCTTTTATTTTCTTTACAGTTATTACAAAGTTGTATTTATTTATATACATGGATTTTCCTGACGCCGTAACGTTTACTTCAGCTTGTTGATCTTTCTCTGTGTACCTGCATGTTGTAATGTGTGGTAAGGATGAATGTAAAGGCTGCGGCAGCTGTAATTAATTTTGTAAAGGGCTGGTCACACTTGGATCTGGTTAATGAATGCATTTGGGATGATTTTAGTAACCAGGTCACCTTTTTAGACATTTAGATGTGAACACCAAAATAAGCATTTTCTCAGCAAAAATTAATAGCTGGTTCTATTTTTTTTAAGGTAGAGAAAATAAAATTGATTTTTTTCAAGTGCAGTGCTTTTCATTCTTAGTAGTGGGGCTGGGGTGTCTGTTCTTCTGGAGCTATCTGGGCATTAACACTTGCAGGCATGAACTTAGAGCCCACTGTGTAGCAGGATGCAGAGGGCAGGTTGAAATACCAGGGGAGAAAACGATGGGCCTCCTTCACTGGCTTAAAGGATTTGCTCCTCCTCTCTTCCAGTTCTCCCAGTTAAGTGGTATGCTGGTAAAGTGGTCTGCTGTCCTTGAGGGAGAAAAACTGTATGCAAGTGTACATAAATTCGTTATAAATTTTCCTAATAGCAAGGATATATAACACAACATGTAACAAGATATGAGCACTATAAATAACACATAGCCAGTTGATTCTCAGAGGATACTTAATTGCTTTTTGCTGAACCCTTTTAGCAAATCTACATAGGATTGTCTTTCTACCAAGATATAAAGTAAGGCATTAAGTCCTAATTCACTCATCTTCCAATAAATTTAATTTCAATCTAATATGTGATCTACTGTTAAACTCTTTCTTACCCATGTACAAGACCACTTTTTAACTCTAGGGTTAATTGAAAGCTTATCCAGTTTGATTTAACAACTATTTAAACTACTGGCAAAATTGCAAAGTTTAGGAATTGTTCCTTGGGAATCAGTAGGCGCTATCCCCAGCACATCTTGCCCTGTTTTTTTTTTTGTTTGTTTGTTTGTTTTGTTTTAACTGTGTTGAATAAACTTAACATAGTTAATTTGCTCGCTAGTCTGAGAAAATTTCTATTATTGACCCTGGTTGTAACTTTAAGGGCCAGAAAAACACCAAGATCAATCCTACTGAGTGAACTTTTGCTGCTGAAGAATCTGACACAAGTGAACTTCTAAAATACAGAGAAAGCTTACATATTTCTATAGTTTTATGCTTTTGTTTCTCAAAGTTAAGTAAATGCAGAATAGGCATCTTTTGTTTCAAGCATACAAAACATCAATCATTTGGTTACTTGTTTGTAGAATATGTTTGATTTTAATACTTAAAAATTATTAAGATATTTTACAATCTATCAAATAAGTTAAATAGTCACAGTTCAGTCTACCTCTTTTTCCTCTCTGGATTTAGGCTGCCGTTCTGGTGGGGTTCTAATTTTTCTCTTATAAGTACTTTCTGTGGAAGACAAAGAACAAATTGGGAACCAAAGCCTGAGAACAAATTTGGAGCACTCAGATCTACTGCTGACCAGCCCTATTCCTCATAAGTTGGGGGGTAAAAGCCATTGTTTTTAATTCCCACTTCATATGAAAATGTTTGTTTTTTTTTTTTTTTTAATGTTTCTTCCTGCTGGAAAAAAAATGTATTTTTAAAAGGAAAAGCAATCTCCTTTTGGCTCTTAAGAAATCAGCTGTATGAGTAGGCGTGACCATATCATAACATGCTGATATGATAGAAATCAATAAATTTTTACCTCTCAGGAATCGGGTAACCTTATTCTTAACTCTTAGAAGCCTGAGAAACACAATGCCCCTGTTGTTCCTGTCACATGAGAACAGACCTGCAGATGGAACATGGGAGGAGGGTTGGCTGACCGCAGGAAGTGAGAGGGGCTCCTTTCATAGTCAGAAATACTCATTAGGTATGACCAAATCTTCAGTGTGTAGGAAAAAATTGAAATTTTGCTGTTTCAAAGCATAGAGCTCAAAGCCAGGCATGGTGGCGCATGCTTGTAATCCCCGCGCTTGGGAGGCGGAGACAGGAGGATCGCGCAGGTTCGAAGCCAGCCGCACTGGCTTAAGAGACCCTGTTTCAAAAATATAAAATAGGTCTGGGAGTGTAGCCCGGAGGTAGAAGGGCTTCCAGGAACCCAAGTACCAAAAAAAAAAAAAGTTCAAAGCACAGAGCTCAGATTTACCCTCAGAATACTTTTAGGAGTGAGACTCACCTTAGAGCTGGAAATGGTGAGGTTCCCACTTGTTTACTTACCTGAGGCAAGAAACAACTGGGGCCATTCTTGTGAAGTGGCTGCTTAGCAGTGGTGCTAAGAAACGACCCCTAAAATGCCCAGTGTTGCCTCTTTGTCCCTTTGTTTTTGCGCGCTGTGCGCGCATACATGCATGTGCCTGTGAACATGTATGTTAGTTAATGGGGGGATTGAACTCAGGAGCATTCTACCTTCAAACTATATCCCCAGCCCTTTGTTTGTTTGTTTTGAAACAGTCTCACCAGGTCACTGAGAGGAGCTAAATTGCTGAGAGAGTGTGTGTGTGTGTGTGTGTGTTGTACTGGGGATTAACCCAGGGGCATTATCTACAAGCCATATCCCCAGCCCTATTTTATTTATTTTGAAACAAGGACTCACTTAATTCAACAATTATTTAGGCTGGCTGTGAACCTGCGATCCTCCTGCCTCAGCCTCCCAAGTACTGGGATTAGAAGCGTGTACCACCGTGGCTGTCTGAGGCTGATCATAAACCTATGACCCTTCTGTCTCAGCCTCCTCCTCTTCACAATACAGAAACTCCCTGAAGATCCTTACCTGCTGTTTTTTACTGGTTAGCATTATGAAAACCAGCTGTGAGCCTTCTATCGCAGCATCCCAAGTACTGGGATTTCAGGAGTATGCCACCATGCCTGGCAGTTTTTCTAATTTTTATTTTTATTGATGCATTATAATTGAACATAGTCGTGGGATCTATTTCCATGAGATCCCTTTTGCCCCACTTTTTTTTCTCTCTGGATTCCTCAGATGAGAGGGAAGAAATGTGACCCTTGACTTTCTAAGTCTGGCTTATTTCACTTAACAGGATGTTCTCCAGGTCTTTGCTTCTCCTTAATGCTGAAATGCATATTATGTACCAGGCACTTTGCTAAAGACTTAACATCAAAATCAACACGAGTGTGAACTGTGTCCTGAGAGTGCCCTCCCTGAACACTCACCTCTGAGAGCCTCTCCCATTGCAGGTAACTACCCCCTGTGTGGGAGAAAGCCATTAGGAGGAGGCCTCTCTCCAGGAGGCCCAACAAAAGAATTCAAGATACTGATGACACAAATGCTCTTAATCAAGCATCTGTAGCACACAGTAGAGCTTTTTGTCTTTCCCTGATTTATACATGCTCCAGTAAGGACACAGGATGGCATTAGAAATGGGGGCAGTTGGGGCTGTATTGTATGTATTGGATTTTGAAATACAGGGATGGTGAAAGTCTTGACAGCTCAGAGTAGGCCCTCGGCCTGGTGCTGGCATTGTGACACTCCTGAATTCATTTGGCTAAAACAAGTCACAGGGCCTGTCCACACTCAGGGTGGAGGGTGTACAAGTGGGTGTGAGTAGTAAGAGGCACGGTTCATCTGGAGCCATCTTTGAAGATCTGCCTCCAGCCACAGTGAGACACTCCTCAGCTGTCTGGATAAACAACATTAGTTAGGTCTAAAAGAGTTCTCATGATTTGGCAAGTTTGCCTGTGATTTTCATTAATTGAAAATGTTTTGAGTTTCTAGCAGTTTAAGAGGGTTAGATTGTTGGAGCATCACCCATTCATGTAGTCACACTTATGTTTGATTAAATGACGTGATTCAATACGACTAAAAGATTTTCTTTTTCTTTCTTTTTTTTTTTTCCGATACTGGGGATTGAACCCAGAGACATTCTACCTTCTAGCTACATCCCAGCCTGATTTTATTTATTTGAAAACAGGGTCTGATGAACATTTCACTACTTGTTCCCCAACCTGTGATCCTTCTGTCTCAGCCTCCCAAGTACTGAGATTACAGGCATGTACCACCATGCCTGGCCAGATGTTTTGTTTGAGAGTTACCTTTATATTATTTTTGCCACTGATTGATGACATGCTTTGCCCTTGGCATTTTAGAATTAGTATACACTTTATATTTTATTTATTTTTTATTTTATTTTATTTTTGCGGATCTGGGGATGGAACCCAGGGGCATTGAACCTCCGAGCTACACCCTCTGCCCTATTTTTTTATTCTTTATTTTGAAACCGGGTCTCACTGAGTTGCAGAGGGCCACGATCCTTTGGTCTCAGCCTCCCGAATGCTGGGATTACAAGCGTGCACCACCACGCCCGGCTCCCCTGCCCTGTTTTTTATTCTTTATTTTTAAACAGGGTTTCACTAAGTTATGGAGGGCCTCGCTAAGTAGCTGAGGTTGTCCGCGAATCACGATCCTCAGGTCTTAGCCTCCCAAATGCTAGGATTACAAACGTGCGCCACCACGCCAGGCTTAGTAGACACTTTAGAACCCACCTTGTTTGGGGATGGCAGATTTCATTCTGGTGAGATTTTGGTGTATTAGCTGGTGGCTTCAAGTGACTACCTGATAGAATTGTGAAGACTAGACTTCTCTCTTGATTCCCATTCAAATGTTCTACTGAAATTGCCTCTTCGGGTTTCTCTATTAAGTAAATAAGAGTTAAATGTCAAGGATTGCATACATTTGTTAAAGGGGTGATGGATCTAAAAGGTCCTATTGTTTTCTTTTCCTTGACTTTAAAGTAAATAGAATGTCCCCAAACCCTAAAGGGTAATTTATATATAAATGTTCCCCTCACTTGTTGCAGAGATACAATTAACCCCTAAAAATAAAGTGTGAAATTGTGATTTTTGCCTTCTTGGATGTGAATGTGAAATGCATTCTGATTTTGGTTTTGCCATGTGTAGTAGATGATAGAATACGTTCATTTTAGACTAAAGGGAATAGAGATTTTGGTCTCAGCAATTCCTTTTGATTTTCAGTTTTGAACTGGCAGTGGGTGATAAGTTCTAGCCCATGATTGCACGAGTGCTCACGTGACCTCCTGTCATGGTACCATTAGTCTCAAGGTGGTGTCCAGACAGGAGCCCACGAAGAGCAGCAGCATAGGGACTTGACCCAAGTGCATGGACCCCAGTTCTGCCTTTTAGCAAATTTATTATCCTTTCAATCTCATCCTCCCTATGTGTTAAATGGGAAACTTTCAAAGAGTTCTTTTCAGCATTAAATGAGATAATGGGTATGAGACGCAGGACGTTGGCACTGTGCCGAGTGCTCAGTACCAGGCTGTGTTTACCCCACCCCTGTTGAGTTTAACGGGCGATGTATATTACTCCCATGCTTAGCTGTGCCCACACTCCAAATGACCCATTGATGCATCAGAATTGTATCCCGATCACATAAGATATTAATGCCCACCAGCCTACTATCCAGAGCCCTGGGCCCTTTGAGTTTCTAAAGTAGTGTTGCTGTTGTTTGGTTTAAGTACTAGGGATTGAACCTAGTGGTGTTTTATCCCCAGCCATATATATATATATATATATTTTTTTTTTTTTTGAAGCAGGATCTTGCTAAGTTCCTGAGGATCTTGCTAAATTGCTGAGGCTGGCCTTGAACCTGTGATCCTCCTATCTCAGCCTCCCAAGTACTAGAATTACAGGTGTATGCCACTGTACCTGGCTATAGCCAAGTTCCTAACCCCACACACTCAGACTATATCTAATATATTTCAAGACCCTCAGAGAGCACAAGAAAAAGCTTTGAGGTCCAAAAAGCAATTAGGAAGGCGAGAAGACCAAGGCATAAAGAAGAAATAGGATCTGCTAGACAAAATATATTCCATAGTCTTAATAGGGACCTATTTTTGTTTCTGAGACATTATGTCACTTGTGGTGAAGACCTTGAACTAATTATCAAAAAGGAGGGAAATAGAACTTCCAGTATTTGGAAGCTAGCCACCAGCCCAGTGTTCTCTGCATAATTCATATGATCCTAAGTATAAAACTACTTAGAAAGCATCTGAAAGCTTCAGGAAGGTGAAAATACTACTCAACTTTTTCTCCTTTTCCTCCTTTTCCTTTATTATTATTATTCGGGGGGCGGGGGTCTGGGGATGGAACCCAGGGGCATCTGACCTCTGAGCTACATCCCCTGCCCTAATTTTTATTCTTTTTTTATTTTGAAACCGGGTCTCACTGAGTTGCAGAGGGCCTCTTTGAGGTTGTCCGTGAACTGCAATCCTCAGGTCTCACCCTCTCGAATGCTGGGATTACAAGAATGCGCCACCACGCCCGGCTTTATTATTATTTTAAATTGTGTGTGGTACTTGTAAGATTGTAGAAAAATGCGGGGTGCCCCGCTAGCATAGAGACACGCCGAGATCCATAATAAATTACGAGAGGCTTTATTCGTGGGGGGTCAACCCCCAGCCCCCGCGTGGCCGCGGGGGCCGGTGGCCGGCGGGAGAATACCTCCTTCCCTCTCCGAACTCTGCTCTGAACTCCCTCTTCCGGGGCGGGAGGTCCCCGGAATTGCAGGCTCCACCTCCTAGCTCTCGGCCCTGCCCCCACTTTACAGTACTGAGGATTGAATCCAGGGGCATTCTACCTCCAAGCTACAACCCTCAGCATTTCTTATTTTGAAGCAGTTTCTTGCTAAGGTGGTGAGGATCTCTGAAAAATTGCTGAGACTGGCCTGGATCCTGCAATCCTCCTGTCTCAGCCTCCCAGAACATTATTTTTCCTTTCTAGTTGCAGAAGTCTCTGAAGTTTTTATCTTGAGAAGTGACATTTTTATCTCTCAGTATGAAGTGCTGGGTGTTTGGTTCTTAGGAACTGGGGTACCGGCGGAAGTGGGCAGTTCAGAACCAAATATTGCTTATGGTTATGGAGGTGTTGTGGTAGAAAACAGAGGAACTTGTGGTAGGTTGGCAGGTGTGCTGGGCCATGGAACGATGAGGCCATTAGAGCCTCTAAGAGCCTGTGGTTTCGCCAGCCTGATACCTAGCCCACCTTTCACAGAACTTCTGTAGACTAACAACAGAGGGGCTGAGTCCCAGGGAAGAGCAGATGCAGGATGAAGATGAGATTATGTGACAGGTGGCTTAAAGGGAAAACTGGAACTACTCTGGAGCCACCATCCAGTGGGAGCCTGACGTGGACTGCCGTGGACACTGGGTGGCCTGCTGAGGCAGATGACCCTGAGAAGTCCTGGGCTGGCTTACCGAGAAGACAACCTGGCTCTGTCTTCCCAGAGGATAACTAGAAAAGGCAAGAGAATGAGAAAGCTAATGAGCGTGGAAACTAGAAAGCAGAGAAAAGGAGCAGCGACTATTGAGAGCTAGTCTTCAGGGCACTGATGAGACCAGGAGTGGTAGTTGGAACGGTGGGGGCGGGGGGGGGCACTGGCGGGTCACAGGACACTCAGGCTCAGACTCTGGCTTACTCTCAACTGGGCCTTGAGAAAGGAGAGACATTAGAGCCACCTCTCCAGCCCCACCAGGGGCACCTCACACAGGGACAGCCTAACACAAGAGCCTCTCTCTCCTTTGAATTATACTTAGCATTGGGGGAGGAGCGGCAGCCAGCAGTGGCTCAGAAGCATAGACAGGAAGGAAGCGACAGGCCTTGAGCCACCAAGGGTTTGCTCTGGGCTGTGGTGGCCCAAGCAGCAGCGGGGAGAGGGGGAGCTGCCTTGTTCAGGGGCTCCAACCTCAGCTCAGCCACGGGCATCTCAGCCCAGTGGGCCCACGTGAGGCGGCTCCTTCCACCAGGGCTGTCCCTCACACGGGCATGATGGAGCCCCAATCCCACACAGCCAGACCTGAACTAGTACGTCTAAGGCCCCCAGACCACAACAAGAAAACGACTTGAAGTGAGAGAAGCAATGTGCCGTGTCTGAAAGAAAGGCAGCCAAGAACCGTCCTGCCCGCTCAGGTCCTGGGACCCCAAGTCCTAGTTCCTTGCCTTGCCCGGCCCTGCAGGAAGCTGCTCTACCAGTTGGAGGGCATTGGGGATGGGCTCAGGATGCTCTCAGTGGACATATTTTCCCCATAGAACATATTTTGGGGATGGGGTAAAAGCCACATGGTGTTAGAAACCTCAGGTTATTTCCTGACTGGTACTTTTCAAGATGGGCTCTGCCCTCTTTTCTTCTGTGATCCATGTTGATGATTCTGGTTGAAGACCTGTGAACCTCCTGTCTCAGAATACTGGGATTAGAGGCGTAGGTTACCATGCCTATTACCCACGCCTCTTTGGGTAATAGGGAAGAAGAGCCGGCTGTGGAGTGCCACAGCTGTAATCTCAGTACTTGGGAGGCTGAGACAGGAGGATGACTGGGTCAAGCCAGCCTTAGCCACTTAGTGAGGCCCTCTGCAACTCAATGAGACCCTGTTCCAAAATAAGCCGGGCGTGGTGGTGCACACTTGTAATCCCAGAATTTTGGAGGCTGAGACAGGAGGATCGCAGTGCACAGACAGCCTCAGCTACTTAGTGAGGCCCTCTGCAACTCAGTGAGACCCTGTTTCAAAATAAATAATAAAAAAAATAGGACTGGGGGTATAGCTTGAGGGTAGAATGCCTCTGGGTTCCATCCCCAGACCCGAAAAAAAAAAAAAAAAAACAGTATAAAAAGACTACTTTGATTCCTAGCATTTTAGGACTTATTCAAAGTGAAGCTCATCTTAAAAACCAGCACTACATTATTGTCTACAGCCCAAGAGGGAAATAATTTAGTACAGAGAATCAGGAGTCATTTGCCCTCTCAACCCTCCCCTTTATTAGTAACCAGGACACAACTCAGGGCCTCAGGCATGCTAGGTTTATGCTCTCCCACTGAGCTCCATCCCTTGCCCTTTTTATTTTTATATTTATTTATTTATTTATTTTTGCGGGTCTGAGGATGGAACCCAGGGGCATTCTAACTCCAAGCTACACCCCCTGCCCAACTTTTTTTTTTATTCTTTATTTTGATCCTCTGGTCTCAGCCTCCCAAATGCTGGGATTACAAGCGTGCACCACCACGCCTGGCTTCCTATTTTTTACTCTTTATTTTGAAACAGGGTCTCACTGAGTTGTGGAGGGCCTCACTAAATAGCTGAGGCTGTCCGCGAACCGCGATCTTCCAGTCTCAGCGTCCCGAATGCTGGGATTACAAGGGTGTGTCACCACGCCCGGCCTCCCCTGCCCTTTTTATTTTGAGACAGGATCTCACTTGGTTGCTCAGGCTGGCAGTGAACTTGCGATCCTCCTGCCTCAACCTCCCAGGTAGCTGGGATTATAGGCATTCCCCAGCAGGCCCAGCTATTTCTTTTCTTTGGAAAGGCTGAACGATGAGCTGAGATTTCCATCATTGATAGAAGGAATGGGGAGAGTGAGTGAGGAAGAACAAGGCTGCTCACGTGGCAGTTTCAATGCTGTCCTTAATTTCCGCTCCTTAGGAAATGCCTGGGGCACAGAGGAGAGGGCAGTGAGCCTCCGGGGAGGTCACCTCGTGAAAGGATTCAGCCAGAACAAGAGAGGCGTCCACAATGAAACTGGAGTCTCTTGTCGCCAGAAGAATTCACACAGCAGAAGTCACGCAGCGGCTGGGCGGGAGAGACCAGCTCTGGGGCAGGGTGACCAGCTGGCTCCCGAGGCCTGTTGGCTCCTGATTTGCCGTTGCACTTAGAGAACAGTGTGCTCAGCTTGGCCAGACGACAGGGGGGTCACTTTGCTGGTGTCAGGACAGTAGCCTCCCCTGAGCATCAAACCACCAGGCAGGACCAGACACACAGGCGGTCTGACCCAGTGCAAAGTGAATTGTGGATTAAGAACTTCAAGGCAGCAACAGCATTAAAGGAGGGCAGGACCCACGCTCATGCAGTAGCACTGCCATCAGGACCACCAGGAGGAAGTGAGGGCGAGAAGGACCAGGCCCTGGGGCCTCAGTGTCCCCCCTCTGTCCATTCCCCCAAGCCTCTGCACCAGGTGCTCCTAGAGAGCAGAAGATAAGGGGAGAATCACAACTGTTGGGAGCTCAGTTTTGAGGCCTCCCAGACCTGTGTGTGTGAAAAGAGATGGACATTGTCCCCCTGCCTACCGTCCCCATCGGTTAAGGGCTGCCTCCTTGCGGGCTGCCCCCGAAGTAGTAGAAAGGTCTCCCCTCTCACCAGAGAAACCTGAAGACCCAAAGCAGAAAGATTGAGGTGTGTGCTGCAGGTGGGAAGGGGACGGGAGCCATCCATCACCACAGCAGCTAGAAACAGTAATCAAGGGAATATGGCAGACCACACCAAGAGGTCTGCATGAGACCTTTCAGATTTCCCCAGGCACCAGCCTCCCAGCAGAATGTGGGATGTGAGGTCTAAGACAAAATATCACCCGCATTGCTCTGTGCGTCCCTCTCTCTGGCTGCAGTTGTCCCCTGCCCAGCGGCAACATGGAACCAACACCAGAGGCACAGGAAAGTGGGACAGCGCCATGGGCCCTGTCAGCTGTTGCAGGAAAGAGGACTAGGGAGGGGACACACGCTGTGTCGCCATTACAGCGGCATGTTGACAGCACAGATGGCATCAGAGATTAGCCATGCCAGTGTTGACGGACTGGGAGGGCAGGGCGGCTAATCCCTGGATGCTTCCTAGAGAACACAAAGCCTGGGAAGGACCCAGAGTGACCGTCACTGCAGGCGCTGGCAGGGGGACCCTGGCCTCAACTGCTGGTTTCGGCTCCACCCCTGACAGTAGGCCGCCTCGGCTTCCCCAGCTGCCGACCCAAGACGTCCTGGGCTTGGAGCCTCTAGCCAAGTCCTTCCTCCCCTCCTCAAGGCCCTTTTTCTTGCCACATTTTCTGGAAACCACTCCTTGGGCCCAGTCGCCACTCATGCTATTCTGAGAAATCGGCTGATGAGGCGTCTAGTCCAGAACCCCTGAAGCTGCCAGCAGAGAAACGAGTTTATGAATCTCATTAACCTGTGAGGAAGTAGGAGACTTCTAGTCAGATGGTTCGTGTCTCCTTGACTTCCACGTCTCCAACAGTGGCCAGACCTGCCACAAACACCTCAAGGGTGGTTATAGGATCAAGCAAAATGGCGTCTGGGGGCGGAAATTTTACACCAACGGAGTCTTCTGTGACCATGACGTGTGAGACCCCGGCTTTGTTGCCACTGAGCTTGGTTCCTGTGCTCACCTCCTGGCACACAGGTGCAGGGACAGTAGACTGTGCTATTTGGAACTTGTTATCTTGGGAAGTTTCTGTCTGTCTGGATTCTAATCTAAACATTCCAACAGGACAACTGTGAGTCATCTCGGATCGCGGATTGCGGGGGCACTTGATGCGGGGTCAGACCAGAAATTCTCCTTCCAGGTCCAAGTCTTGGGCGCTCTGTGGCCTGGGGCAACTCCTCCATTTTCCAGAGCCCTATGTGACTCATCTGACAAAGGGGGTTATTAGCTGCCCCGTCCTCCCGGGTTCTCAGGACAGCCGTCTGGATGTGAATGGTCTGCCCAAGGATGAGCAGCAGGTCAAGTGCTCTGTAAATGTAGGGTATTATTATTGGGAAAAGAGGTTTCTGACTTGACTCTGCAGTACGCCTCATCCATCAGGCCTAGTGTGGACTTGGAGGCACAGTTAAAATTCTGAAATGCTTTCTGGAACATCCAAGAAAGAGTCGACATATCAAGAGAAAGATTCACCTTTCTAACCAGGTGTTATTGTTTTGAGGTAGGACAGAAGAAAGAAAGATAAGAAGCCGGGCGTGGTGGCGCACGCTTGTCATCCCAGCGCTTGGGAGGCTGAGACAGGAGGATGGCACAGATTTGAAGCCAGCCTCAGCTACTTAGTGAGACCCTGTTTCCAAATAAAGGATAAAATAGGTCTGGGAGTATAGCCCAGAGGTAGAAAGCCTCTGGGTTCCACCCCAGTACCACCAAAAAAATAAAAGAAGAAATAAAGATAAGGAGAAAGGAGACAAGTCAAAGAAAAGAGGGAGAGAGAGATTGCAGTTATAAATCTAAAAGCTCCAGAACAGACTTATTCCACAGATCTGTTTTTTTCTCCAGGCTGGTTACTCCCAAATTTCTGAGAAATCTACAAATCTTAGAGTTGCTGTAAATCCACTCATTATGAAAATTGCCTCATTTTAATTAAAGCTTTCATGCTCTGTTAACCTATAAAATATATTTTCAGATTAGATAAAAACAAAGGAAATATGTTTTAAGAAACCTATAATACAAGCACATTACAAACATTATCTAGATAGAGAAAACCACGTCAACCTGAAGATCCTAGAAAAAGCCAGGCGTGGTGGTGCATGCTTGTAATCCCAGTACTTGGGAGGCTGAGACAGGAGGATCGCACAGGTTCAAAGCCAGCCTCAGCTACTTAGTAAGGGTCTCAGCAACTTAGTGAGACCCTGTTTCCAAATAAAATATAAAATAGGCCTGGGAGTGTAGCCCAGAGGTAGAGAACTCCTGGGTTCCATCCCCGTACCACCAAAAAAAAAAAAAAAAAAAAAAAAAAAAATCCTGGAAAGAACCAGACCGCCATAAACATCCTGTGATCCATGACCAAAGAACTGGGTTCACCAGACTGATAACATTCCCAGATACTTCCCCAAGCCCACCCCTCACAAAATTTCCTATAAAAAGAGCCAAGGCCTGGCTCAGTGGTAGATGCTTACTTAGCATGCAAGATGCCTTGGGTTTAATCCTCAACACCATTAAAAAAAAAAAAAAAAAAAAAGTACTGGGCATGGTGGTGCACACCTATAATCCCAGTACTTGGGAGACTGAGACGGGAGGATCACAGGTTTGAAACCAGCCTCAACAACATAGTGTGACTCTCAGCAACCTAACAAGATCCTATTTGAAAACAAAAGGGGCAGCTGGGCGTGGTGGCGCATGCTTGTAATCCCCGCACTTGGGAGGCAGAGACAGGAGGATCACGCAGGTTCGAAGCCAGCCGCGCGCTGGTTTAGGAGACCCTGTTTCCAAATAAAAATGTAAAAATAGGTCTGGGAATGTAGCCCGGAAGTTAAGGGCTTCCAGAAACCCCAGTACCACAAGAAAAGAAAAAAAAAAAAAAAAAAAAGAAAATAAAAGGGGCATGCACTGAAGGTGTAACTCAAAGGTGGAGTGTCTCAAAACGTAGTGTGGTAGCCTTCTAAATTGTGAGTCAAGTAAATTTCTGTTCTTTAAAAGTTACCCTATTTCAGGTATTCTGTTACAGCTGCATGAAATAGACTAAGACACCAGGGGCAGTGGACTGTTACCTTTGTGGTGGTGGTTTTTGTCCCAGAATGGAAGAAGAGGACAAGAAGTCAAAGAAGAATGGCAGGAATCAAGAGGCAGGGGCAAGGCAGGGCCTAAGTGTGGAGCCTGGGATGAGACAGGGCGAGACAAAGGACTGCCGGGGAGAGGAGATGCTGCAGAGGGTGTACCGGGTGATGCTAGCTTGCTCACGCTCGCTCTCTTTTCTTTGCGGGACTGGAGATGGAACTCAGGGGCATTTGACCTCCGAGCTACAACCTCTGCCCTGTTTTTTATTCTTTGCTTTGTAACAGGGTCTCACTAAGCTGCCAAGGGCCTCACTAAGTAGCTGAGGCTGTCCATGAACTGTGATTCTCCGGTCTCAACCTCCCAAATGCTGGGATTACAAACGTGCGCCACCACGCCCAATTTGCTTGCAGGTCAGAAGAGCCCTCCCCCTGCCCATGAACCCTGATTGGCTCAGATTCCTTTTCTGCCAGTGATTGGCTGAGCAGACAAGCATGGGACCTAGCCAGTGGAATCTGAGGAAGCATCTATTGGAAGCTTCTGGGAAAGATTTGCTTCCTCCTCCCAGTCAGCAGTTCCTTGGTACCTTCTCTCACCTGACATTAATTACCTGGGTAATAGCGGGTCCAAACTGATAACCAGAGACCCGACTGCCCACACCTTCCTGTTTCAGTTGTTGGCATGTGAGGCTGAAGCCTGGAACAGCTAACCCCATCATCTGGTGAGACAAAAACCCAAAGTGAGAGAAAAG
Organism: Muscardinus avellanarius; assembly: GCF_963383645.1. Classification (NCBI taxonomy): domain Eukaryota; kingdom Metazoa; phylum Chordata; class Mammalia; order Rodentia; family Gliridae; genus Muscardinus; species Muscardinus avellanarius. Next base: position 78,738,180 of record NC_137793.1, read on the forward strand.
CTAACCCAGAGCCCAGGCATTGCCAAACTGCAAAATAACCGTGGAATTTACCCCAGTCCTATTGTGAGGATAAGAATGTTCTCGTGTGTGTGTGTGTGTGTGTGTGTGTGTGCGCGCGCGCGCACGCGCGCACACACACACACACACACACAATCACTGTGCTGGAGGTTAACTCCGTGTGCATTCTACCACTGAACTACAACCGACTCCCATTTTATTTTTTATTTTGGTGCAAAGTTTGCTAAATTGCCAAGGTTGGCCTCTAACTTGAGATCGTCCTGTCTCAGCCTTCCCCAAGTACTCGGATCACTGGTGTGCACCACCACTTTCAGTTTATGTAAATCATTTTTTTCTTCTTTCTTTCTTTCTTTTTTTTTTTTTTTTTTTTTTTTGGTGGTATTGGGGTTCCTGGAAACCCTTCTACCTCCAGACCTATTTTATACTTTTTTAATTTTTAGAAACAGGGTCTCAAGCCAGCAAGGCTGGCTTCGAACCTGCGCGATCCTCCTGTCTCTGCCTCCCAAGTGCAGGGATTACAAGCGTGCACCACCACGCCTGGCCTTAGTGTAAACCATTTTAAATCTAATATTATAGTTGGGTATGGTGGCACACACCTGTAATTTCTGGACTTGGAAGGCGGAGACAGGAGAATCACAGGTTCAAAGCCAGTCTCAGCCACTTAAACGAGACTCTCAACAACCTAGCAAGAACTTGTTTCTGAATGAAAACTAAAATAGGGTTCAATCCCGAGCACCATATAGACAAAAGAACCAAGAATAACATAACACTACCAACTGATATAGAAGAGAGCTTTGTGATTTAAAGCCTTTGTAATTTTTTTTTTTTTGTGTGTGTGGTACTAGGAATTGAACCCCAAGGCATTCTACCTCCAAGCTACATCTACAGACTGATTTTATTTTTTATTGGGAAACAGAGTCGCTCTAGATTTCTGAGAGCTTCACTAAATTGCTCCAGTCTCAGTCTCCCAAGTACTAAGATTACAAGTGAGGGGCACCACCACGCCCAGCCTTTTTTTTTTTCTTTTTTTTTTTTTCTGCAGTACTGGGAATTGAACCCAGGGGCGTTCTACCTCCGAGCTATGCCCCCAGACCTATTTTTTATTCTTTATTTTAAAACAGGGTCTCACTAAGTTGCAGAGGGCCTCACAAAGTAGCTGGGGCTGGCCTCAAATCTGCTGTCCTCCTGTCTCATTCTCCCAAATACTGGAATTTCAGGTATGCTCCACCAAACCTGGCCCCCTGCCTGCCTGCCTTTTGTAGTACCGGGGATTGGGCCCAAGGGTCTTCTACTTCTGAGCTATGCTTTCATTCCTTTTCTTTTTCTTTTTCTTTTTTTTTTTTTCGGTAGTGGGGGTGGAACCCAGGGGCATTCTACCTCCAAGCTACACCTCCACCCCTATTTTTTAGTCTTTATTTTGAAACAGGGTCTCACTGAGTTGCAGAGGGCCTCACTAAGTAGCTGAGGCTGGCTGCAAACCCAGATCCTCCTGTCTCAGCCTCCCAAATGCTGAGATTACTAGCGTGCACCACCACATCTGTCTACTCTCAGCCCTTTTAAACTTTTTTTTTTTAAATAGCTCTCACTATGTTCGAGACAGTGTGCCAACTGTGCAATGGCCTTGAACTTGCAGCCTCTTGTTTTGGCTTTCCAAGTACAGCGTCTTTATCAGTTTAAAAAGGAATTGCTGCCAGGTGTGGTGGCACACGCTTGTAATCCCAGTACTTGGGAGGCTGAGACAGGAAGAGCACAGGTTTACAGTCAGCCTCAGCAGCTTAGTGAGGCTCTCAGCAATTTAGTGAGATCCTGTTTCCAAATAAAATAGGTCTGAGGGTATAGCCCAGAAGTAGAAGACCCCTGTTCCATCCTCAGTTCCACACCAAAAGAGAGAGAGAGACAGACAGACAGACAGGAGACAGGAGCTGGGTATGGATGTGCATGCTGTAATCCTGGTACTTGACAGGCTGAGAGGAGGGTTGCAGGTTGGAGGTCACCCTCACTGATTTAACAAGATCCTATTTCAAAATAAAAAAGCAAGGGCTCAAGGTGTGGCTCAGAGGTAGAATCCCCTCAGTTCAGTTCTTAATACCAAAAAAAAAAAAAGGTCTTTATCTTATCTATTTAGACGATCAAGTAAGATCAGTAGATATAAAAGGGCTTTAAAAACCTGCACATTTGTAATCCCAGCATTTGAGAGGCTGAGACCGGGATCACTGTTTGTGGACAGCCTCAGCTACTTAGTGAAGCCCTTTGCAAGTCAGTGAGACCCTGTTTCAAAATAAAGAACAAAAATAGGTTTGGGGGTGTAGCTCGGAGGTAGAATGCCTGGGAGGTTCCATCCCAGTAACACACACACACACACACACACACACACACACACACACACACCCCAAAAACAAAACTCCACGTGGTGAGCCAGGCTGGGGGCACACTCTTGTAATCCAGTACTTGGGCAACTCAGTGAGACCCTGTTTCCAAATAAAGAATAATAAAGGGGGCTGGGAGTATAGCGCTAGCGCAGAAGTAGAAATGCCCCTGGGTTCTTCCATCCTCAGTACCCCCAGTACTTGAGAGGCTGAGACAGGAGACTTACAGGTTCGAGAAGAGCCTCAGCAAGTAGTGAGACTCTTATCAACCTAGGGAGACCTGGTTTCAAAATAAAATAGAACTGGGGGTGTAGCTCAGAAGTAGATGCTCCTGGGTTCACCCCAAGTATCACAATCAATCAGTAGATAAATCAGATGAGAAAATTGAAGGCTGAGAGGATAAATGGCCCCCAAATGGTAGATCTGATGCCATAAGTCAAGGCTTCTGACTCCTGGCCAGTGTACTTCTCCTCTGGAAGAGACTGAAATTTCTGAAGTTAAGTGTAAGAATGTGCAAATACTTCAGGTAGCTAAAATGAAAGGCCAGGCAGCTGTCTACTTTCACTTTCACTTCTCAGAAGTGTCTCAAAAATTCCAAGATGGGCTGGGCATGGTGGTATACGCCTTTAATCCTAGTAGACCAGCTTCAGGAACTTAGCCTCTCTGCAACTTAAGAAGACCCTGTTTCAAAACAACAACAACAAAATTAAATAAATAAAAAGACCTGGGGATGTAGCTTAGAGGTATAATGTCCCTGGATTCAATCCCTAGTTAAAAAGAAAAAAGAAATTTGGGAGGCTAGGATAGGATTACAGGTTTGCAGTCAGCCTCAGCTACTCAGGCCCTCTACAATGTATTGAGACCCCATTTCAAAATAAAGAATAAAAATTAGGGCTAGAGATATAGCTCAGAGGTAGAATGACCCTGGGTCTAATCCCCACTTCTGAGAGAGAGAGAGAGAGAGAGAGAGAGAGAGAGAGAGAAGAAGAAGAAGAAGAAGAAGAAGAAGAAGAAGAAGAAGAAGAAGAAGAAGAAGAAGAAGAAGAAGAAGAAAAGGAGAGGAGAAGAAGAAGGAGGAGGAAGAGGAGAAGGAGGAGGAGGAGAAAGAGGGAGATGGATAAAGAATTATTATCTTTCAACTACTGCTCAGCCATTGAGTTGGAGAACCAGTCCCAGGGCAGAGCTGTGCTCTGGGAACCAGGTAGCACAGGATTGGGAGGGTGGACAGACAACAGAGGTGGCATGCTCCTACACCACCCTAGGAAGTAAAGGTGGCAGTCTCCCCAAAGCAGGGGACCAGCTGACTTCCTGAAGGCACCTGTGGAACTGGGAGGGAAGGGGAGATGGTGTGGGTTGCCAGGAGGAACCAAAGGCCCCATGGGGAGGTGTGAGGGAGGATAATTAAGCTGTGTGAAGGGACAAGGAGATCTGAGGCCCTGTGGTCTCCCTGGGAACCAGAGGGCCCTGACAGGCATCACCAGTGATTGGGAACAGAAGAACCTGGGCTTGATTCTTTCCTTCTCCCTCCCTCCCTCCTTAACCCTACCCCCCTTTGGTCACCACAGAACAAGTGCATACTCTGTGCTGGGCACCAGGCCAAGTGCTGGACACAAGGCAGAGAACAAAGCAGACAATTTCTCCCAGAACAAATATTCTAGTAAAGAGGAACAGGGAGAGGCGCAGGCCTGGCCCTCCTCTGTGAGGGTGTAGTTCCTCTACCCGGCTCTGCCACTAGAATGAGACAGCCCTCGGTCTAACTTGCAGAAGAAGCAGCTCTGTTTTCCCCAGCTGGAATCCCACAGTCTTGTCTGGATTTGTGTAGTCTAGAGTCTCAGGCTCGCCCTGGGCCAGGGAGGGGCAGTCCCAGCCTGGCTGCCTCAGGGAGCACGGCTTGGAAAAGGTCAGAGCCAATTTGCCAAAGGCAAGAGAAGAGGGTTGAACAGAGTCAACCAAAATCTCCCTGCTATCACTGTATGTCTCCCATGAACACACATGTACAGAACTTGGGTGGGAAGAAGGTGCTAGTGAAACAGGGGGTTTCTTCTGAGCCCCCCAAGATGAAACGGGGGGTTTCCTGAGAAGAAACCCGGTGTTTCATCAAAGATGAAACGGAGTTTCTTGAGAAGAAACTCGGTGTTTCCTTACCAGGTTCTTGTCTACGGTGTGCGAAGAATGACACCCACAGAATGCAGGAAGGGGAGTAAATGGTTTATTGGAAGCAGCAGGGAACAAGGAAAGATGGCTGAACACCCCAAAGGGGCTGTCAGAACTCTGGGGTCCAGTAGCTGTCTTCAGGTCACTACCCGAGTGTAGCCTGAGCCAAGTGCCATCAGTTACAAACTACTTTCTCCCAGGGTCCATGCGATCTGCCAGAAAATAGGAGCAGGTCACCCCTAGGGGTCCTGGTCGGCCTTGATGTTCAGCAGAGGCTGTCAGGTCACTACCCGAGAGCGGGCCAAATGCCTTCATTTCACTCCGCCTTCTCTCAAGGCTAACACAACCTGCGAGAGAGAGAGAGAGAGAGAGAGAGAGAGAGAGAGAGAGAGAGAGAGAGAGAAAGAGAAAAAGAGAGAGAGAAGCTCCCCAAAGGGGAGGGAGTCCCCGAGAGGCATTTGGTGGCTGCGCTAGGGGTTTTGCTAGATGTCTGCGTGTCATCTGTTTGGTTGTGGTGAGTTTGGGATCCAGGGGAATTCTGGGAAGCAGCTCTCAGAATTTGCATAGGGTATTTGCAAGACCTTTGAAGAGTCTCCTTTCAGAAGTGTCAGACTTGCTCCAGTGATGGCTCCTGAGTTTGTTGATTAGTAACCAATGGCTTTGTGAAGCTTTGGTCCTTCTTATCTCTGAACCTTGGCCCCTCGGCCCTCAGGAAATTGACTTTTTTCTACCAAGGCCTCTTCCCTATCTGCCTATTTATTTTCTATCTCCTCACTAGAGGAGGATTTAAATCTGGGATCTATTCCCACCAATGGTTACATAGCCATAGGCTGGTTACCATCTCCTTTCTAATATTTGGTTGCCAATTTATGATATGGAATAAGAGTACTTGTCTTTCTTCCTCCAGGGACCCCTGAGAAGATAGGTATAGTGAGTTAAATAGTGTCTCCCTCGCCTTACTCAGAACCTCACAATCTGACCTTCTTGGGTAATAGGGTTTGGGCAGATATAATTAATTAAAGATCTTCAGATGAAATAATTCTGGGTTTAGAATAGGTCCTAAATCCAATGACCAGCATCCTTATAAGAAGAAGAGAGGGCTGGATGCAGTGGCATAGGCCTATGATTTCAGTATTTGGGAAACTGAGGCAGGAGGATCACAGGGCCTCAGCAACATAGCAAGACTCTCAGCAACTAAGAGAGACCCTGTTTAAAAAAGAAAAAAAAGGCTAGAGGTGTAGCTAGTAGGTTCAATCCCTGGTCACAACAACAAATGAGATACATCCTGATGGAGCCTCCAACCACAGTATCCTGCTCCTGGCCCCAGTGATGGGTAGAGGTCCAGGCCTGGTCAATCACAGAATCTCATCCCCTAGCTACAATGATTGGCCCAGGACTGGCACATGACCCAAGCTGGGCCAATCAAGCCCTTCCATGGGATTTTAGATATGGCGTATAGCCAGGCGTGGTGGCACGCGGTTGTAATCCCAGCGCTTGGGAGGCTGAGACAGGAGGATCGCACAGGTTTGAAGCCAGCCTCAGCTACGTAATGAGGCTCTCAGCAACTTAGTGAGATGCTGTTTCCAAATAAAGTATAAAATTGGTCTGGGAGTATTGCCTAGAGGTAGAAAAGGCCCCTGGGTTCCACTCCCAGTACCACACACACACACACACACACACACACACAAATAAATTAAATAAAATAAAAAAATATATATGGCCGGGCGTGGTGGCACACGCTTGTAATCTCCGCACTTGGGAGGCACTTGGGAGGCAGAGACAGGAGGATCACGCAGGTTTGAAGCCTGTTTCCAAATAAAAAATATTTAAAAAAAATAGGTCTGGGAGTATAGCCCAGAGGTAAAAGGGTTTCCAGGAACCCCAGTACCACCAAAAAAAAAAGATATGGAGTATATATGGAATTGCAAGAGAGTTCTCTCTTCTGGGGCCAACAAACCGGTGTGATATAAACTGGAACTGCCTGTGGCTGTACTCATCTCGCCCCTGAAACATGGAGGACACGGACTAGGAAATAGGAAAAGGTGAGTCCAATACAGAGGGAGACAGGGCAGAGACGAGTGGGAGAACACTGAGACAGGGCAGAGGGCCTGGGGACAGGAGGAACTTCAGGCCATTTGCATCACCCCCTGTGCGCTGAGGCGGCCTTTCCAGGTCCCTGGCCTTAGGGGAGGCCCGGCTCACTTGGGCTGCTGGCTAGAGTTCAGAGTAATCCTTGATATTGTTTTCCTTGTTGTTGTTACCTGATACCACAGGATAATGTTCACTGTCTTTGTTTAGATTCACATGATCCGGTAAATGGAGGAGCATGGCATAAATTATTGAGGAAATCTCAGGTTCTCAACAATTCCCCTGCAACTCTGATATGCCAAGAAACCCAAGAGGGCTCAGCCCTTGGGGCGCTGTGGCTGGGGTGGAGCAGGCAATCACTTCTCAGTCTGCGGGCCTTGTGCCTGCCACAGTTGAAACCCAAAATCTAGTGGCTCCCCAGGGCCCCATGTGGAAAGCCAAAGATGTGTAGGGAGGAGAGAACAACCCACTGATAGAAACCCAGCTCAGAAACCACACTCACTCAGGCCAAGGTATATGTGAAGATAAGGAGAAAACAGTGCCTGTTTCCTGCTGGAAGATCCCCAGAGAGGCATTATCTCCTCTGAGTAGATGCTCGGCCTAAACGTGGGAGGAGGCATGATCCCTTGTAGCCGGAGTAATGTACCAGCAAGGTGTACGTGCTGAGCGGGAAGTGAAAGCTAACCAGACACTGTAGGACCATGGCCCATAGGAGAAGATTAGCATGGAAGTCACACATTGTCCTGGGTCCTTCCTGCCATCCAGTGCAGCTGGCTTGAAGCCTGCAGGCATCCTGCCAGGATGCTGCCGTTCCTTATGGGAGGCAAGGGCTGCAGGGGTCTTGCTTACCTATTGCCTTAAGTGCTAGGCTGCTTTCTGGAAAAGAGTAAGTGGAGAGAAAGAGAGGGCCAGTCAATATTCAGCCTCTCCAGCTTTCTTTGACTTTGGTAATCAAGAGAGAGCACAAGTGTTTGCTCAGGGCTCTTTACTACCCGCTATCACACTCAGCTCTAATTCTTGGGTCATAAAGACTGCTGAACACATATCTCTCTCTCTCTCTCTCTCTCTCTCTCTCTCTCTCTCTCTCTCTCTGTTCATATACACATATCTCTACATGAAATTCTGCATGCTCAGTCATCCAAGTACACATTTGTACATCTTCATGTGGCTGTGACCACCTATGATAAGTTCCGAGTGTGTCTGCTCAAGTTGTTCTTGGGCATATGAGTGTGTGTAGCAGTGTATATTCTAGATTCTCTTTATCAAACACACTAATAATTCATCCTCCTAAAAAGGTGTTTGTTTGTTTGTTTGTGGTAATACTGGGGATCGAGCCTAGGACATTCTACCTCTGAGCTACACCCCTAGTCCTTTTTATTTTTTGTTTTGAAACAGGGTCTCACTAAGTTGCTGAAGCTGGCCTCAAACCTACAATCCTCCTCTCTCAGCCTCTTCAGTTCTGGGATTGCACCCCTGTACACGGCCATCAGTTCAGCAGAAGGTGAATCAAGACAGTAGGCTAGACATTGACCTGAGTCTCTCCACTCCCCTGGCTTAACCCAGAGCTGATATGATACATAGACTCTAATATCCAGCCTCCCCTCCTCCTTTGTCAACATACCATGAGTCCCTGAGGAACTTTTGCATGCTGTGCCCAAGACTTTCCCAGCAGGTCTGAGAATACCTGCTCTTTGGGGTTCCCACTGGATCTTAGTTCATGTGTGAATACACTTCTCAAACCATCACTGAGCTTCTGCCAGGCCAGGGCCTATGTTAGGAGCCAGAGATACAAAATGGTAAGACATGGCTCCTGACTTCATAAATGTACATTTGTCAGGGAGAAAGGCCTGCACAGCTGTCATCATGTTCAAAGGCTGGCTCTGATAATCTCTGAGAGGATAGAGAAAGAAGGTAGCAGTGTCCCCTGAGCAACTGAGGAAGGCTTAATCGAGGCTACATTTGGCTAGAATATAGGAGAGAGAGTGGATAATGGCAGAATTAGAGGTAAGATGACAGCGAGGCACCCGCCACGCAAGAAAAGTGATTTTTGGAAGAACATCCCAGAAGAGATTTAGAGAGTAGACTGCTTCAGCAGCGCATGCTCGGGAATTCTTAATTAATTAATTAATTTATTTATTTATTTATTGGTGGTACTGGGGGTGGAACCCAGAGGCTTTCTATCTCCGGGCTATACTCCCAGACCCATTTTTATATTTTGTTTGGAAACAGGGTCTCACTAGGTTGCTGAGAGCCTCACTAAGTAGCTGAGGCTGGCTTCGAACCTGTGTGATACTCCTGTCTCAGCCTCCCAAGCGCGGGGATTACAAGCGTGCGCCACCACACCTGGCTTCGGGAATTCTTAACAACAAACTCTGTAAGAAAAATGTTCTGGGTGTGTTGGAGGGAGCCCAGCAGTGTTGGGCAGGATGCCTAGCCGCGAATCCTGGGGGACTCAGTGCACCTGACCACCGCGATCCTCTATACCACGCTGGAGGCCATAGTACACTTGAACAGCAGATCCTGCTCTCTGCAGTGAGGCTGTGGGCCTCCACTCTTGGAGGGGAGATAAAATCCATTGCTGCTGAGTGCTCGGGCTCACAACCTCTGCAAAAGACATGTACTGTTTTCTTTTCTTTTCTTTTTTTTTTTTTTTGTGGGTCTGGGGATGAAACCCAGGGGCATTCGACATCTGAAATACACCCCCTGCCCTGTTGTTTATTCTTTATTTTGAAACAGGGTCTCACTAAGTTACGGAGTGCCTCATTAAGTAGCTGAGGCTGTCTGCAAACCATGATCCTCCAGTCTCAGCCTTTCAAATGCTGGGCTTACAAGTGTATGCCACCATGCCTGGCTTCTTTTATTAAAAAAATATTGAAGAGGGACCAAGATGGCAGTGGTGGCAGTGGCAGCCAGTATTTGGGAGAGGCAGAGATCCAATCCAATCCACCTTGAACTTTTGAAGAAATCTCCCCAAAGGAGGACTGCTACACTGCACATGCTCAGTAATTCTGGACAACATGCTGTGTGGGAAAGGTGTTTGGGAGAGAACCAAGATGCACGGTGGTGGTGGTGGTGGTGGCAACCAGTGTTTGGAGGGGCAGACAGATCCAATCCAATCCACCTTGAACTTTTAAGGAAATCTCCCCCAAAGTGGTCTGCTCCAGCCCCACATGCTTGGGAATTCTGGACAACATGCTAAGTGGGAAAACTATTTGGGGCATATCAGTGGGAGCCCCGCATAGCCGGGTTGGGCCACCACGCTGTGTGTTCTTGGAGACATCGGCCCTCATGGCCGCCGCGCTCCTTTGTGCAGCGCTGGAGGCTGGGGTGCACTTGGAGCAGCAGAGCCCGCTCTCCATCGTGAGCTGTGGACCTCTGCCTTCAGATGAGAGACAAAATTCATTGCCACTAGGTGTTTGGGCTCCCAGCTTTTGCAAAAGACATGTTCTGTTTTCTCCTACTAAGAAAAAAAAAAAAAAGCCAGGCATGGTGGTGCATGCTTGTAATCCCATCATTCAGGAGATTGAGACTGGAGGATCATGGTTTGTAGACAGCCTCAGCTACTTAGTGAGGCCCTCCGCTACTTAGTGAGACCCTGTCTCACAATAAAAAATAAAAAATAGAGCAGGGGCTATAGCTCGGAGGTAGAATGTCCCTGGGTTCCATTCCCAGACCTGAAAAAAAAAAAAAAAAGAAAGAAAGAAAAAAGGGAACATCTATAGAATACCTGTGCACAGTGACAGAGACTGGAGCCTGCCACACAGCAAGGCCAGTGCTGGGGCCAGTGAGGCTGGGATCAGAGGCTGCCATTCAGTGAGGCCGGTGCTGGGGACTGCGAGGCCGGGATCAGAGCCTGCTGTGAGGGGAGCTGGTGCCTGGGCCTGCTAGGCTGGGATTGGAGCCTGCTAGGTGGCGAGAAGGTGCCAGGGCCAGCGAGGCCGAGATTGGAGCCTGCTGTGTGGCGAGGCTGGTGCTGGGGCCAGTGAAGCTGGGATTGGAGCCTGCCATACAACAAAGCCAATGCCAGGGCCTGCGAGGCTGGGATCGAAGCCTGCCATGAGGCAAGGCTGGTGCTGGGGCCTCTGAGGCTGGGATCAGAACCTGTTGGGTGGCAAGGCCAGTGCTGGGGCCTACGAGGCCAGGATTGGAGCCTGCCATGTGATGAGGCTGGTGGCAGGGCCTTAGAGTCAGGATCAGAGCATGCTGTGCAGCAAGGCCAATGCTGGGGCCTTCGAGGCTGGGACTGCAGCCTGCCAGGCAGCGAGGTCAATACTGGGACATGTGAAGCTGGGATCAGAGCCTGCCATGAAGAGAGGCTGGTGCTGGGGCCTGTGAGGCTGGGATTAGAGCCTGCCAGGTGGCGAGGCAAGTGTCGAGGCCCGTGAGGCCAAGATCGGAGCCTACTGTGTGGCAAGGCCTGTGCTGGGGCCTTAGAGGCTGGGATCGGAGCCTGCCATGTGGCAAGGCCGGTGTCAGACAATGCAAGGCCTGGATCAAAGCCTGCCAGGTGGCAAGGCTGGGATTGGAGCCAGCTTGGAGGAGAGGCAGGCAGGTGCTGGGGCCTCTGAGGCCGGGATCAGAGCCTGCCATGTGGTGAGGCCGGTGCCGAGGCCAGTGAGGGGGCAATGAGGCCAGGATCAGAGCCTGTCACGAGGGGAGGCTGGTGCTGGCGCCTGTGAGGCTGGGATTGGAGCCTGCCAGGCAGCGAGGCTGGTGCTGGGGCCAGTGAGGCCAGGATCTGAGCCTGCCAGGCAGCAAGGCTATTGCTGGAGCCAGTGAGGATGGAAATGGAGCCTGCTGTGTGGCAAGGCTGGTGCTGGACAATCGAAGGCTGGTGCTGGGGCTGTGAGGTTGGGATCAGAGCCTGTTGGGCAGTGAGGCCAGTGCCTGGGCCAATGAGGCTGGGACTGTAGCCTGCAGTGTGGAGAGGCCAGAGCAGGGCCCTGTGAGGCCGGAATCAGAGCCTGTTGGGCAGCAAGGTTGGTGCTGGGGCCTTAGAGGCCAGGATAAGAGCCTGCCAGGTGGCAAAGCTGGTATTGGGGCCAGCAAGGGCGGGATCGGAGCCTGCCGTGCAGTGAGGCCGGTGCCAGGGCCTTAGAGGCTGGGACCAGAGCCTGCCATGTGGCAAAGTTGGTGCCAGGGCCTGCGAGGCCGGGATCAGAGCCTGCTGTGAGGTGAGGCTGGTGCCGGGGTCTCCGAGGCTATGATTGGAGCCTGCTGGGTGGAGGCTGGGATCAGAGCCTGCCAGGCAGCGAGGCCAGTGCTGGGACCTGCGAGGCTGTGATCGGAGCCTGCTGTGTGGCAAGGCCAATGTTGGGGCCAACGAGGCTGGTATCAGAGCCTGTAGTGTGGCATCCACAGGGAAATATCACAAAAAATAAAAAATTAGATGTTTTACCTAATATGCGAAAACTAGGGAGAAATGGGTAATAAGAGGAGCTCTAGTTGAAGAAGGGACCCTATAGAGGAGCAATTAAGGTGACCTATCTGAGGGGATGGGAGGGGGGAAGATGGAAACTCTTTAAAGAACATGATGTACTTAAACAAATATATCAAAGTCAATCATTAAATCAAGCATGGGAACAAGGTAGGGGGAGGGAATGGAATGGGGATCAGATAAAGGCTAATTGGGTGATGTGTGGTTGTATATCCTCACAAGTCTTGTATTCCATTGCGATATTTGACTACACTGCATATATATATATATATATATATATATATATATATATATATATATACACACACACATGTATTTTTTTGTGTGTGTGTGAAGGTCTGGGGATGGAACCCAGGAGCATTCAACCTCCGAGCCATACCCCCTGCCCTTTTTTTTTTTTTCTTTATTTTGAAATCGGGTCTCACTGAGTTGCAGAGGGCCTTACTAAGTAGCTGTGACTGTCTGTGAACCGCAATCCTCCCGTCTTAGCCTCCTGAATGCTGGGATTACAAGCGTGTGCCACCAGGCCCGGCTTCAATAAAAATATATTTAAAAAATAAATATGAGCCAGGCATGGTGTTGCACACTTTTAACAGCAGTACTTGGGAAGTTGAGACAGAAGGATCACACATTCATGGCTAGCCTCAGCAACTTAGTGAGGCTCTCCTTAATTAAATGAGACTCTGTTTCAAAATAAGAAATAGGGCTGAGTGTGTAACTCAGAGGTAGAATGCCCCAGGTTCAATCCCCAATACCACAAGACCAAAAAAAAAAAAAAAAGTTAGCCGTGTATGGTGGCACACGCTTGTAATTCCAGTACTTGAGAGGCTGAGACAGGATGATGGAAGCTTTGCGGCCAGCCTCAGCTACTTAGTAAGGCCCTCTACAACTTAGTGAGATTCCTTCAAAATAAATAAAAAACAAGCCAGGCGTGGTGGTGCATGCTTGTAATCCCAGCACTGGGGAACTTCATTCAGTTGTTGTCCCTCCCCGTCATGAAAGGACTACTAGGAAGAGAAAAGAGTCCAGGCCCCCACCTTTGGCCCAATGATGGTAGGACCCCAATAATTGGGGTCTATACTTCCTAGAATGTTGAGTGTCATTATTTAAAGAATTTTAATTAAATTTTTAATTAGCTAGGCATGGTGGCACTCGCTTGTAATCCCCGCGCTTGGGAGGTGGAGACAGGAGGATTGTGCAGGTTCGGAGCCAGGCTTGCTGGCTTAAGATACCCTGTTTCCAAATAAAATATAAAATAGGTCTGGGAGTGTAGCCCAGAGGCAGAACGGTTCCATCCCCAGTACCAAAAAAAAAAAAAAAAAAAAAATTGGGTGTGAGTGGATCATCTCCTCAAAGTCACTCACCTTCTGGCTGTCATGATTTCAGCAAATGAGAAATAGTGTGAAAAGTAAAATAGGACTTCCAAGGAAGAGATAATCTGTAATTTATCAGGTGTGGAAAAGAAGAAACTCTAATACATTATTGGTGGGATTACAAATTACAAATTAATGCAACCACTATGAAAAACAGCATGGAAGAGTCTCAGAAGAATGAAAATAAACTTACCATATGACACAGCAACACCATCTATGGGTATCTAACCAAAAAAATGAAAACCAAACTACCAAACCAATGCACGAGTATCTATGTTCATAGATACACAACTCGTCATTCCCAGACTATGGAACCAGCCAAGATGTCCATCAACAGATGAGTGGATTGCAAAACTATGGGATATGTACACAATGGAATTTTACCCAGCCATAAAGGAGAACAAAATTATGGCGTCTATAGGGAAATGTCACAAAAAATAAGAAATCAGATGCTTTCCCTAATATGTGAAAACTAGGGGGAAATGGGTAATAGGAGAAATTCTAGTTGAAGAAAGGACGCTATAGAGGAGCAATTAAGGTTGCTCTATCTGAGGGGATGAGAGGGGGAAGATGGAAACTTTTAAAGCACATGATGTACTTAGCCAGGCGTGGTGGCGCAAGCTTATAATTCCCGCGCTTGGGAGGCTGAGACAGGAGGATCCCACAGGTTTGAAGCCAGCCTCACATACTTAATGAGGCTCTCAGCAACTTAGTGAGACCCTGTTTCCAAATAAAGTACAAAATAGGTCTGGGAATATAGCCCAAAGGTAGAAAGCCTCTGGGTTCCATGCCCAGTACCACAAAAATATAAAAATAAACACATGATGTACTTAAACATATCAAAGTCAATTGCTAAATCAAACAAAGTAATGAGGGAGGGGGAGGGAAAGGAATGGGGATTGGATAAGGGCTAATTGGGTGATGTGTGCTTGTATAATGCCACAAGTTTTTTTATTCCATTAAGATGTTTGACTACAATGCACCAATAAAAAATATATTAAAAAGAAAAAAAAGAAAAAACACATATAAACCAGGTGTGGTGGGGGCACAGACTTATAATCCCAGTACTTGGGAGGCTGAGACAGGAAGATTGCGGGTTTGTGGCCAGCCTCACCAATTTGTGAAGCCCTCCAAATTTGGTAAGACGTTGTTTCAAAAATAAAAAATAAGCCCAGTGTGGTGGCGCACGCTTGTGATCCTAGCATTTGGGAGGCTGAGACTAGAGGATTGCAGTTCCCGGACTGCCTCAGCTTCTTAGTGAGGCCCCCCCACAACTTAATGAAACTCTGTTTTAAAATAAAGAATAAAGCCGGGTGTAGTGGTGCACACTTGTAATCCCAGCGCTTGGGAGGCTGAGACAGGAGGATCACACAAGTTCAAAGCCAGTCTCAGCTACTTAGTGAGGCTCTCTGCAACTCAGTAAGACCCGGTTTCAAAATAAAGAATAAAAAATAGGCCAGGGTGTGTAGCTTGGAGGTAGAATGCCCCTGGGTTTCATCCCCAGACCCCCCCCCCACACACACACACCAAAAAAAAAAAGAATAAAGAGCCGGGCATGGTGGCACACACTTGTAATCCCAGCACTTCGGAGGCTGAGACAGGAGGATTACACAGGTTCAAAGCCAGCCTCAGCTACTTAGTGAAGTCTCAGCAACTTAGCGAGACCCTGTTTCCAAATAAAGTATAAAATAGGTCTGGGAATATAGCCAGGAGGTAGAAAGGCCCCTGGGTTCCACCCGCAGTACCACCAAAAAAAATAATAAAAATAAAAAAAAAATAGGGCAAGGGATATAACTCAGAGGTTGAATGTCCCTGGGTTCCATTCTCAGACCTGTAAAAAATAAATTAATTTATTTATTAAATCTTTTAATTAGCCGGGCGTGGTGGCCCACGCTTGTAATCCCCGCGCTTGGGAGGCTAAGACAGGAGGATCGCACAGGTTCGAAGCCAGCCTCAGCTACTCAGTGAGGCTCTCAGCAACCTAGTGAGACCCTGTTTCCAAATAAAATATAAAAAAGGTCTGGGAGTATAGCCTGGAGGTAGAAAGCCTCTGGGTTCCACCCCCAGTACCACCAAAAAAAAAAAAAAAGAATAAAATTAAAATTAAAAAAATATATTTTAATTAAATAAAAAATAGAAGCCGGGCATGGTGGCACACGCTTGTAATTCCAGCATTCTGGAGGCTGAGACGGGAGGATCATGGTTCGCAGACAGTCGCAGTTACGTAGTGAGGCCCTCTGCAACTTAGTGAGACCCTGTTTCAAAATGAAATAATTAATAATAATAATAATAATAATAATAATAATAAAGGGACTGAAGGTGTAGCTTGGAGGTAGGATGCCTCTGCACTCCATCTCCAGTACCACACACACACACACACACACACACACACACACACACACACAAGAATAGGGATGACGGTATAGCTCGGGGTTAGAATGCCCTTGGGTTCAATCCCCAGTACAAGAAAGAAAGAAAGAAAGAAAGAAAGAAAGAAAGAAAGAAAGAAAGGAAGGAAGGAAGGAAGGAAGGAAGGAAGGAAGAAAGAAAGAAAGAAAGAAAGAAAGAAAGAAAGAAAAGAAAACACAATTTATTTATTTTTTTTCCTGTGGGTCTGGAGATGGAACCCAGGGGTGTTCTACCTTTGAGCTACACCCCCTGCCCTAGTTTTTTTATTCTTTATTTTGAAACAGCGTCTCACTGAGTTGCAAAGGGTCTCACTAAGTAGCTGAGGCTGGCTGTGAACCACAATTCTGTGGTTTCAGCCTCCCAAATGCTGGGATTAGAAGTGTGTACCACCACGCCTGGCTCACAATGTATTATCTTAATAGTTTGTGTGTGTGTGGGTACTAGGGATTGAACTCAGGGGCATTCTTACCTCTGAGCTACACCCACAGCATTATATTTTATTATTTTTAATTTTGAAACAGGGTCTCACTAAGTTGCAGAGGACTTCACTAAGTAGCTGAGGCTGAATGCAAATCTGTGATCCTCCTGTCTCAGCCTCCCAAATACTGGGATTATAACCATGTGCCACCACACTCAGCTTATCTTAACAGTTTTTAATTGTGAAGTCCAGTAGTGTTAGGTACATTCACTTGGTTTGTTCAATCTCCCAACTATTTTCATCTTCCCAAATGGAAACTGAACCCATTAAACAGCAACTTTCTTTTCCCTCCTCTGTCCAGCCTGGGAAACTACCAATCTACTACTTTCTTAAGAATTTGATGACTAAGTATCTCCTAGAAGCAGAATCATATAATATGTGTGTGGGCACTGAAGGTCTAGCTGGTGGAGACCTGAGAACAAAGAAACCCAAAGAAAAGACACGAAAGCTGAGGAAACGTCCCTCATCATCCCCCTGCCCCAGCCCATAAATTTACCAACTCTGTCCGAATGTCTAGCCCACCAATCAGGAATATCCAACTGCTTCTGCTCTCTCTCCCTTCCTAACTCTCATAAAAAGCCCCAAGTCTCCAAGGAAGCAAACTTCTGACTCTCCTGAGTTCTTTCCCCAGTCAGTGGCTCCCTCTCAGCTTTTCTCCCTGAATAAAGCTTGTTCCTTGCTGTTGAGTCTTGTCCCTTTTGTCTCTATAATTCTTAACATATGGTGCCAACCCCGGGAGGGAGCAAGCGGCCAAGTCTCTCTTGTGACCTGGGGAGTGACAGGCAGCTGCGTGAACCTGGCATAGACAGTGGCAGCTTGTCCGGGGCTAAACCACAGATCCGGAGAGATTTCTGGCTGGCCACTCTCCAGGGGACTAGCTCCATTTAGTGGCCCCCTCTCCTCCTTTGCAAGGCTCCCATGCTCAAAGGTCCTTGGTTTCTGCCTTCAACACTAATTACTAATTCGGGCCCAGTAAGTCCTGCCTCCATCTGCCTTTCTGCAGTACCCAGAAAGGATGCAAGAAAAAACAAACAAAAAACCTCCCCAACACCTGAGACAGGTGGCTGTACTCACCTCCCCAGAGCAAGCAAGTGGCAGTGCCCTTCCAATAGAGGATTTTCCCTTACTGAGATCGAAATGCAGGCCTTTCTGTTTCTAGCCCCACCACCCGCCAGGAGGAGGATTCCAGACTCACACTACCTTCCCCGACGATGGTGAACGTGTCTCTTTGGCTTCATGTCTTACCCACCCAAGAGTTCCCAAATTTTGAAAATCCCCTAGAGTTCCCTCTGGAGTGTCTTCAACTCATCTTTCTACTTTGAGACTGAAGCAGGAGCTTAAACCAGAACACCAGTGACCTGCCTCAAAATGGCACATCGACCCCCAAATCCTAGTAGTTATCCAAGACTTAGCTAACTACAAGGCCAGTCACAGGAGGCCCTTTATTTTCAAGCTGCTTCTCCTCTCCCCTCTTGTCCCTAGCTTTGTAAAAACTGCTTTCTTTGCCAAGTCCTCCTCCAGGCAACCAGGGAAAAAAAATTCCTCCCTCATTCTTTTGATTCAGCGGCCCAGCCTCCTGCTGCCCCTGCCTTCCTGGGTGGACTGAGGCGGCACAGAGCCTTGGCGGCCAGGTTCTCACTACTCTAGCATCCTTGATAATTTTCCCCTCCCTGCCTGCCAACCAGGCCGTCCAGTCTCCCTCGGCCTCTGGGGCTGCTCCTCCAGGTTCAGCTAGGCCTAGGCGCTGCCCCCAGGAGCTCCTACTACCTGCCCCCCACCCCCGCAACCCTGCACTCACCGTCCTCCCCACCCAACTCCCCCATTCACTGTCCACTGAGCCAGGCTGCTGCCAGCCCTGCTGTCCTGTCTTCTACCCGCCCCCAGGGCTGCATGTGCATTCATATGCCTTTTTCCATGCTCAAATCAATCTGGAAATATGGGACAGCTTTCATTAGCCAGTTTCTGGCTGGCGATGGGGTAGAATTTTAAAACTTCACCCCACATGGTGTATTGGAAAAGAGAACAAAGGTAAGCCCTCCATCACCCTAAATTTAATATGCACGAGAATAGAGGTAACTCTTTTCTTTACTCTCTCTCTCTCTCTTTTTCTTTCTTTCTTTCTTTCTTTCTTTCTTTCTTTCTTTCTTTCTTTCTTTCTTTCTTCTTTCTTTCTTGGTACTGGGGATGGAACTCAGGGGCATTCTACCTCTGACCAACACTGCCAGCCCTATTTTTTATTCTTTATTTTGGAACAGGGTCTCGCTGATTTGCAAAGGGCCTCACTAAGTAGCTGAGGCTGACTTCAAACGTGCACAATCCTTCTGTCTCAGCCTCTTGAATGCTGGAATTACAAGTGTGCGCCACCCCGCCTGGATTTAGAGGTAACTGTTTCAAAGCCATCCCCCTAGGCCCCCCTATATTGACTTTAGGAGGGGTGAACTACCCCCTCCATGATGCAACTGATAACATCTTACACCTAGGTCTCTGCTGCTGCTGGTCAAACTCACAAAAACTTCTGCCCTGGATAGATAATGTTTAAATGTTTCTTGTAAAGGCCTATAACATAGTTCTATTTTTAAATGTTGTTTTATTTCAATCTGACGGCCAATTCTAGGTTTCTAAAGCTCTGTATTCTATCCTCTCTCCACCAAGAAGAAAAAAAAAAAGTAAGAATCTTCTTACACAAGCACCTATATGAATTTACAGCAGAACATAGCTTTTTTATTACAGGAACTATGGCTGGCTTACTTTTTGAGCTTGTGGGGTTTTTAAAAATTCATTTGGGTTTGCATACATATATTTTTTGTTCTCATTTATTTATTTTTCTAACCAGAGGCTTTCTGGGCCCCTATCTTTGTGGGTTCTCCTCTGTATTTATTCAACAGCTATTCAAGGGTTAATTCTTTGTTATCTTAAGAAAGAAGATAAGCAGTTATGGTGATGGGTGTGTTTGCCTGCCGGGAGACTAAGTGGCCACCTGAATCAGTTAGATTCAGAGTCACCCATGACTAGCAGACTGACCATGGCCAACTGAGTAGGTTTTTTCCATGTCTGCATCGTACAGTAAAATATGTAACCAGATATATTTTGGTTTCTGGAAGCTATATATCTGTCTTTGTCCTGGGCAATATATATCTGTAACTCTCTTGTCCCCTAACTATTGATGTTCTTTGTTGTGTTTTGTGTGTAATGTATCTGTATATTGTCTGGAAATCAGAGTTCAGGTCAATACATAACTTTTTCTTTTATCTGAGCACCCAAAAAAATTTTAGAGACAGTGATCAAACTGATAAGCCACTGCTTAACAATCTTTAACTGATAGAGGCATATGCTGGATCTATTTTGCAGGAGAAAAGTAAAAGGTTGAAAGTTTGTATTATGGGGAAATTCAAGCCAGGCATGGTGGCACACACTTGTAATCTCCATACTTGGAAGGCTGAGTCAGGAGGCTTGTGGTTCTTGGACAGTCTCCTCAGCTACTTAGTGAGGCATTCTGCAACTTAGTAAGACATTGGTTCAAAATAAAGAATAAAAAATAGGTATGGGAATGTAGCTTAGATGTAGAATTCCCCTGGGTTCCATCTCCAGTACTGCAAAAAAAGGTGGGGGGGGGGGGGCTCAAAGCTATACCAGCAAAGCATGACCAAAGAAAATCCAACAAATAAAAGCGGGTATTTGTAAGCATGAGGGGATATTATAATTAAATAAAGTTAAAAGAGAGAGAAAGACTTTCAGGTGGAAAAGAGTTTTGTATGGCAAGATTTTTGTTTTAAATAACCAAGTTATCCCACAAGGAAAAAGAAAAATGAGGCTGGGCATGGTAGGGCACACTTGTAATCCCACTATTTGGAAGGATGAGACAGGAGGATCTGGGTTCAGGACAGCCTCAGCTACTAAGTGAGGCCCTTTGCAACACAGTGAGACCTTGTTTCAAAATAAAGAATAAAAAATAGGGCTGGGGTATAGCTCAGAGGTAGAGTGCCCCTAAGTTTCATCCCCAGCACCACAAATAAATAAAGAATAAAAAATAGGTTAGCAAGATCATGACCTGTCCTGGAAGATGACACAAATAGTAGAGGCAAAGCCTCACCAAGTCCCTACGAATAATTCTAAGAAGACTTGACTGAACTTAACAGTAAAAATGTCAGAAAAGCTTATGTTTGCCCAACATAGAGATTCCTGCTTAGTCTTGAACACCCAGAAAAACAGTATACCAAGAGACAAATGTGCTATTTCAGGGATAGCAAACAGGAGCTATACTAAAGCCATTTATATAGTTTGTCTACCTTTAAACTCAAATAATAATAATATATGACACTAATACCCAAAGCCTTCCTCCAGTTAAGTCCTTATACAAATCTGTGAAGTTAAACCTGTCATTCTTGAGGTTTTATAGTTCCAGAACCATCAGACACTACAAAAAGTGGAAATTTTATTCCTGTAAACTCCTGAAGGATCTGAGTCTGGCCCAAAACCCTCACACAAAGAACCTTTTTAAGCTCCGTTAAAAACTACATGCTTGACTTTTTTTTAGGCTTTGCACCACACAGAATTTCACAATGCTATATAGAATGACTCATGGTCTATTGCAAATGGGTTGACTACCTGGCCTCCAATTTAAAAAGCTAAAAAATGGATGACCCAAGGAAAAGGGTTATAAAAAAATTCCCTACTATGACAAGATATCTAGATTTTTGTGTAATTTACTAATATCAGTTTTTTTTTTTTTTTACATAGAAGCTCACTGAACCACCATGAATAACTTTGAGCCAAGATAACCAGACTCCTTCAGCCCTCCAGTTCCAGGTGGTGATGAAAACAAAACCAAAATCAAGAATTCCTTCTTCCATGGTCCTCTAGATCACCTGCCCCTGAGGCCCTAAACTGCAATACTCCAACAGTGCCCCCTGTACCAGCTCAAGACTGTTAGCGTGGTCATATACCCATTTCCCTGACAGCAGTTGGTGTCACTTCATCAGTAGGACAAGAGGACCTCAAAAGAAGAGGAAAAAGGCACCAGCACCAACTTTGTACACCTGTTCCCCTTAACATCCCCACCCCAATTCTCAGCAAGGCAATTTAACTAATTATTCCTAGAACCAAATTTTCTCTGAGTAAGAATCCAAATTTTCTCCCCATGATGAAGAAGCTCTAAGACACCCCCTATTCTGGATTCTTGTCGTCCTCAGTACCCTTCTCATTACATGAGATCAGCTAATACAAAATTGTTTTTGTTGTTTTGTTTTGCGGGGTGTTCCTGGGGATGCAACCAGGGGCATTCTACATCCAAGCTACGCCTCCAGACCTATTTTTTATTCTTTATTTGGAAACATGGTCTCACTGAGTTGCAAAAGGCCTCTCTAAGTAGCTGAGGCCGTCCGCAAACCGCAATCCTCCTGTCTCAGCCTCCCAAATGCTGGAATTACAAGCCTGCACCACCACACCCAGCTCTACTGGATTTTAACGGCTTTACTAATTACATTCATAGTAAGGAACAGATTTCCAGTCTCACTGATTGTTCTGGAAGACTATCTGTGTATAGGACCAGTGTCATGTAACCTTAAATGTGATCACACAGTGCCGGGCGTGGTGTCGCACACTTGTAATCCCCGCGCTTGGGAGGTGGAGACATTAGGATCACGCAGGTTTGAAGCCAGCCATGCTGGTTTAAGAGACCCTGTTTCCAAATAAAAAGTATAAAATAAGTCTGGGAGTGTAGCCCGGAGGTAGAAGGGTTTCCAGGAACACCAGTACCACCACCAAAAAAAAAAAAAAAAAAAAAAAAAAAGAGTGATCACACAGTAAATAGCCCAATCCCAATAGCAGAAATGAGCCTACCCTCAGGTTGATCAGTTGTTTGTTTTAATATCTTACTCCACCGTTCCCAAGGGATTTCAGGATTGCTGTAATGTTGGCAAATTTGAAATGATTTTACTTTCTCCACTGTTATCAACTCATTCACGGATCACACACTCTTACTGCCTTCGTCACACACCTCTCTATTTCCATTCTTGATTGAAATTACATCTCCAGCTCTTGTTGCAGGATTGTCAGCCACTTCACTGGCCATTCCTGGAATAATAGTAGGTGCTTATATTTGAATAAATCAGCTGGCCTGCCTAATCACTCAAACTGTTAACAATACAGCCTTAGCCCTGGCAGCCATCAATGAAGAGCTAGGTGAGGTACGTCAGACAACTCTTGAAAATAGAGTAACAGTTGATTGCCTGCTCTTACTCCATCACTTGGGATGTCAGGAATTTCCTGGAATGTGCTTAATATTGCTGATAATTCAAAAAAGATAACTAGTTTAATATCTGATATGCAAAAACAATGACAAAAGTCACCAGTCAAAAGGAATCTGGATATGCTTCCTCCTGGATAGCATGGCTCCTCCTGGATAGCATGGCTCCTGCCCTTCCTAACTCCTTTCCTCATTCTCCTCATCCTACTCTTTGGGCCATGCATAGCCAACCTGATTATGTTACAAATTCAAAATACCACTAACCGCTCTTTTAACAAGCTTCTTATCTCACAGACCAGAGGCCAATACATCCTACTCCCAAACAGCACCTGCAACACAGCTTCTAACCTTGGATCCACCTTTGTCCCACTGTCAAGCAGAAAGGGGGTCTAATGAAAATGGCACCCTGCTTTCCAATATAAATAGTATAAAGCCTCTGGAATATGGGCACTATGAGGTCTGGCTGGTAGAGACCAAGAATTTAAAAAACAACAACAACAAAGAAAAGGCATAAAAGCAGGGAGAAACGGGCCCTGAACCATCCTCCTGCCCCAGCCCATAAATTTACCAACTCTGACCTGGTGTCAGACCCACCAGTCTGAAGAATATAAACTGCCTCTACTCTCCCTCCATTCCTAACTCCCATAAAAAGCCCCGAGACGGTAAGGAAGCGGGCTTCTGACTCTCATGGGTCCCTTCCCCAGTCAGTGGCTCCCTCCCAGGTTGAATCCTTGAATAAAGTCTGCTCCTTGGTGTTGAGCTGTGCCCCTCTTGTCTCTATAATTCCACACAATGTGTCTTTCTGTGATTGGCTTATTTAAGTGAACACAGTTCCTGGAGAGGTATTCATGTTGTAGCTCTTATCAACATGTCTCAGAGATTCAGTGTTGCAAGATGACAAGAGTCGGCCGGTGATTTGCACAACATCGTGAATATACTTAATACCACTAATAGCTGTGTACTTAAAAATAACTAAATGCCAAGTTTTGTTTTGCATATTTTACCACAATTTTAAAACAACAATAAGCTGGACGTGGTGGCACGTGCTTGTAATCCTAGTATTTAGGAAGGCTGATAAAGAAGGATTGAAGGTTTGCAGCCAGTCTCAGCAACTCGTGATGCCCTCCATAACTTAGTGGGACCCTGTTTCAAAATAAAGAATAAGCCGGGAGTGGTGGTCCACACTTGTAATCCCAGCATTTGGGAGGCTGAGATTGAGGATCCCGGTTTGCAGCCAGCCTCAGCTACTTAGTGAGGCCCTTTGCAACTCAGTTAGATCGGTTTCAAAATAAAGAATAAAGCCGGGCGTGGTGGCGCACGCTTGTAATCCCCGCGCTTGGGAGGCTGAGACAGGAGGATCGCATGGGTTCGAAGCCAGCCTCAGCTACTTAGTGAGGCTCTCAGCAACTTAGTGAGACCCTGTTTCCAAATAAAATATAAAATGGGTCTGGGAGTATAACCCGGAGGTAGAAAGCCTCTGGGTTCCACCCCTAGTATCACCACCAAAATAAATAAATAAATAAATAAAGAGAAAGAAAGAAAGAAAGAATAAAGCCAGGTGTGGTGGCGCACACTTGTAATCCTCGCCCTTGGGAGGCTGAGACAGGAGGATCGCACAGGTTCGAAGGCAGCCTCAGCTACTACTTAGTGAGGCTCTCAGCAACTTAGTGAGACTCTGTTCCCAAATAAAATATAAAATAGGTCTGGGAGTATAGCCTGGAGATAGCCCCTGGGTTCCACCCCCAGTACCACAAAGAAAAAGAAATAAAGAATAAAAAATAGGGCTGAGGGTACAGCTCAGAGGTAGAATGCCTCTGAATTCCATCCCCAGTACTGCAAAAAATAATAAATAAATAAATAAATAAATAAATAAATCAAAATAAAATAAAGAATAAAATGGGTCTTGGGGTATGGCTCAGTGGTAGAATGCCTTCGGGTTCAATCCTCAATACCAAAAATAAAGAAAAAAGGAGTAGTGGCACATGTTTATAATCCCAGCATTTGGGAGGCTGAGACAGAAGGACCATGGTTCAAGGACAGCCTCAGTTACTTAGTGAGGCCCTTTGCAACTCAGTTAGACCCTGTTTCAAAAATAAAAAATAGGTCTAGGGGTGGAGCTCAGAGGTAGAATGCCCCTGGGTTCCATTCCCAGTACCGCAAAAACAAATAACTAAATGAGTAAATGAATAAATAATAACTGGGGGTGGTAGTACACACCTATAATCCCAGAACTTGGGAGGCTGAGACAGGAGGGTCACAGGCTTGAAGCCAGCCTTAGGAACTTAGCAAGGCTCTTAGCCGCTTAGCAGCACCAAACAACAATAACAATAACAACAACAAAAACAAATGAAATTATTTGTCCTAGTGCTTACAAAAAGTGAGTAGCAGATTCACGCCGGAACAGTGGGCTTTTATACCAACTGTCTTTTCTTCCTTTCCTCCTTCCTTCTTTTCTTTCTTTCTTTCTTTCTTTCTTTCTTTCTTTCTTTCCTTTTTTCTCTCTTCTTTTTTCATGGTACTGGAGATTGAACCCAGGGACATTGTACCTCTGAGCCATACCCCCCCCCCAGCCCTATTTTATTTTCCATTTTGTTGAGACTGGCCTCAAACTTTCAATCCTCCTGTTTCAGCTTCCCAAGTACTGGACCACAGCATGTGTCATCAAGCCTGGCTTCTGTGCAGACTGTTTTTAGCACGGGGCTGCATATAGTTGACTTACCATAACCATGGGTTTATGCATCCATGGACTCAACCAATCCTGGATAGAATTATGTTTTTTTTTTTTTAATGTTATATTGTTGCAGATGTGTAGTTTGGCCAA
Source organism: Muscardinus avellanarius (assembly GCF_963383645.1). Taxonomy (NCBI): domain Eukaryota; kingdom Metazoa; phylum Chordata; class Mammalia; order Rodentia; family Gliridae; genus Muscardinus; species Muscardinus avellanarius. The sequence continues at coordinate 78,763,568 of NC_137793.1, forward strand.
GATTGTTAGGTCTCACCTGAACGGGTATAAACATTTTTCTTTTCTTGTCATTATTCCCTAAGTAATACAGTGTAAGTATTAACATAGCATTTATACTGTATTAGGTATTGAGAGTAATCTGGAGACAACTTACCATGTTCAGGAGTTCCAATACTTTGGAAGCTGAGATAGGAAGATCTCAAGTTTGAAATAGCCTCAGCAACTTAACAAGATTCTCAGCAACCTAGAGAGAACTTGTTTCGAATTTTTAAAAATTACAAAAGGGTTGGAAATGTGGCTCAGATATAGAACACCCCTGGTTTCAAGCCCTGATATCATAATGAATGTATATTCAGGAAGTTGTTCAGATGTTTGCATGCTAGTATTATGCCTGTTTATATAAGAGACTTGAACATCCACAGATTTTTGGCATGGTGGGTGAAAGGTTGAACTGGGGGTGTTGGAACTTGGGGAGACTGCGAAGGAGGCAAAGCACCCACCGAGGTAACAAAAATCTGCTTTAATCTGAAAGAACTCGACACCTTCGGGGTTTGGGACAAGGTCAGCGAGTTGGGGAAGGGACCAAAGAGCCATCCGCCTGGAGACTTGTGAGTAGTCTAGATCGGCCTGATGAGCCACCCACGTGGCAGGCTGGAAATGATCTTGCTTTTTAAGCCAGTATATTTGGGGGGTGGGACTAAGCGTGGGAACAACGATTCTCTCACATCTGTAGTCTCGGGATCTCAAGTATGTCTCACGAAGTTTGGAGTCTCAAGGCACCTGGACTCTCGTGATATCTCTGCTTCCAGGATTCCGTCTCCTGTCCCTGCCATGGTCACTTCCAGAAGACCCGACCAATCAGTGGGGACCCTGGAATCAATCCCCTGAAGATAATTGTTGGGAGCCATTGTATGGGTAAGCCTCTGCAATGAAGTCACCATTTCAGACTAGCTTAGCTATGAACCTAGTACATGCTAAATGAAAATTGTCTGCAAGCAAACTTCCTTGGAACTGTTGGGACTGGAAGGTGGACTTTGATGACCTCCTATTGTCCCTGAAACGTTCACCTTGCCCCTTCCTAGACTTGGCTTGTGATTGACACTCCCTAAACCTAAGTTGTAATCTTAACCTTAAGTGCTGACCCCCTTGCCCTTTGCTTTGTTTAAACTCTCAATAAAAGAAAGGCACTGAGCTGGGCATGGTGGTGCGCACTTGTAATCCCAGTACTTGGGAGGCTGAGAGGGGAGGATCACAGTTCACGGCCAGCCTCAGCTACTTAGAAAGGCCCTCCACAACTTAGTGAGACCCTGTTTCAAAATAAAGGATAAAAAAGGGCTGGAATGTAGCTTAGAGGTAGATGCCCCTGAGTTCAATCCCCAGTATCAGAAAAGAAGAAGAAGAAGAAGAAGAAGAAGAAGAAGAAGAAGGAGGAGGAGGAGGAGGAGGAGGAGGAGGAGGAGGAGGAGGAGGAGGAGGAGGAGGGGGGGGAGGGGGAGGGGGAGGGGGGGGGAGGGGGAGGGGGAGGGGAAGGAGGAGAAGGAGAAGGAGAAGGAGAAGGAGAAGGAGAAGGAGAAGGAGAAGGAGAAGAAGAAAAGAAAGACACTGGCTGCAGGAAGACATTGCCTGGCTCCTTCTCAGCCAACCCTATATTAAAAATAATTTTGGGCGCAGAGTCGTTCATGTGAGGGACTCAACAAGCAGCAACCGCGACACTGAGACCATCACAGATAATGAAGGACAACTGCCTCTCTAAGCAGAAGTCACAGGGGTGCGGAGCCTGGAGCCTGGAGCCTGGGTTGGTGCATGATATCTCACGGGTATATACATGGCCATAGATTCAGGATTAAGGGTATACTACAAACAGGACTTGGCAGCCCATGCCAGGCTTTAGGTGGGAGAGAACATCAGATTCAACAGGAAGCTGGGGCTTTGGTGTCAGATGGAAGAGGAAAGACGGGAAGGGAAGCCACAGCGTGTGTGGAGGGTCAGGAACCTGGAGGCCGGAGGTCACAGAAGGGCCTGTGACTGCGCCATACTGGGAAGCAGAGGATGTACCAAGAGCCATGTTTAATGAGGGTCTAGTGGGGCCAGCAGGAGCAGGACACCCACATCCTCCCCCCATGTGGGCTCCCTGAGGAACAGAGAAGCAGAGAGAGAGAGAGAACTGTTCCCACCTGGCATGTGACTCTCTTCTGTGGGCAGGGATAGGGAGCAAGGAGAGGTATTTCTGGAAGCTGAGTGAGCATAAAAGCCAACACACCGCAGCCTCCACCCCACATCTTCTCATGTCTTAAACATGGCTGGGCCCTGACATGGGGGACAGTTTCCTTCCCATAATCATACTTAGCTCCCTTTTTTAAAAGTTTCTATTTTATTTTATTTTATTTTATTTATTTGGTGGTACTGGGGGTGGAACCCAGAGGCCTTCTATCTCCGGGCTATACTCCCAGACCTTTTTTATATTTTATTTGGAAACAGGGTCTCATTAAGTTGCTGAGAGCCTCACTAAGTAGCTGAGGCTGGCTTCGAACCTGTGCCATCCTCCTGTCTCAGCCTCCCAAGCGCTAGGATTACAAGCGTGCGCCACCATACCTGTCCTTATTTTTTTCTAATGGCTGTCTACTCATTGCAAAAGGGAGCTAAGTAGCCGGGCGTGGTGGCACACGCCTGTAATCCCCGCACTTGGGAGGCTGAGACAGGAGGATCGCACGAGTTCGAAGCCAGCCTCAGCTACTTAGTGAGGCTCTCAGCAACTTAGTGAGACCCTGTTTCCAAATAAAATATAAAATAGGTCTGGGAGTATAGCTTGAAGGTAGAAAATCCCCTGGGTTCCACCCCCAGTACCACAAAAATCAATCAATCAATAAAAATAAAAAATAAAAAATAAAAACAATATGCTTTTTCATAAAGGATTTTAGGTAGTTTTCAAGAATCCAGATAATAAAAGAGATATGTTAATAATAAAATAAAAACCAGGATGACTAGAGAGAGTATATATCTGAATGTAAGTTAACAGTAATACAGTACTGGTCTCCCCCTCTTGTTTGACACATCTTTTGCGGGGGTGTTAGCTCTCTTATCCCATTTTGTGAGCTCTAGTAGGGATGCCAGGAGATTCCCACAAAGGAATATCCCAGAACTCTTGCTGGTTATCTGTGGGGTAGAAGGTGGGGTGGCAGAGGGGGTCAAAGCCCATCTCAGAGGGAATCCTAAGTCAAGAGCATATCAGGCAGGTGGTACCCATACACACAGGCCCAGGGCCAGGGCTAGGTGGGCCACTGCATCCCGGCCTGCCCGGAGCCCCATCCCAGCAAGCAGGGATTCCAACCTGGACTGTGTGTCTTCTTCCGGGAAAGGATGAGCCTGAATGATATGTTCACTCAGTGATTCAACCAGCCCTGGGGGCATTACTGGAAGGAGGTGAGGAAACCCGCTTGGGCCTCCTGAAAGACTGTGCTGAGGCTGTGTAGGAGGAGGCAGCTGCGTCTCTGACCAGTTTCCCATGCACTCAGGCCTGGAAGCCCTGAGGAACTGTGAGGCCTCCTCCAGTACCACCCAGCTGGGAGTGGCAGAGGGGCCAGGCAGGATGCACAGGTTCTAGAATGGGCTCAGAGTGTTTGCTCTTCTCATCTCCTGGGGGCAGCTGTCCTAGCAGCAACCAATTTGCAACAACCTCTTATTTGGGTAGACAAAAAGAGGTCCTTAAAAGAATATGCAGAGCTGGGCGTGGTGGGGCACGCTTATCATCTCAGTACTTGGGAGGCTGAGACAGGAGGATCTGGATTCCCGGCCAGCCTCAGCTACTTAGTGAGGCCCTTCACAACTTAGTGAGACCCTGTTTCCAAATAAAGAATAAAAAATCAGGCTGGGGGTGTAGCTTGGAGGTAGAATGTCCTGGGTCCATTCCCCAGCAACACACACACACACACACACACACACACACACACACACACTATGCTAAGAGGCAGCAGCAACACTCAGAGTGAGCTCTGTCTCTCCTGGCAGGAGTCCTCCCTTTCACATGCACCTACTCATCACCTTGCCCTCCCAGGCCCTCTCCCCCACAATGCCAGCACCTTCCTTCCTTGTTTAGATCCGGAGCAAGGCACTGATGTCTCACTGTCTGGTATCATCAGGATGGTTTGCATACGTAACCTGACCTGCAGGCTGCAGTTCCTGGAGCAAGCTGAGGCCCAGATTCCTGACAACCTTTGTCCCACAAGCCCTCAGGTCCAGGAGGCTCTGAGCCAGGCCGTCTCTGGCCTCATCAGTTCTGCTCAGAGAACAGAGCCAAACAGACAGCCTGTCTAAAGAGGGCTCCAGTTACCCTGAGGGTTTTTGATAAACCTCCTACCACTCCAAAACTTTGGGTAGGTAGCACAGAGGAGAATACTCATTGTAGTAAGATAATAACTAGCAAATGTCTATGGCACTTGGACCAGGGCCCAGGCACTTGACAAGTATTACCGAAAGTGACTGTCACACCTTTAGACGTCAGCACCAAAAGTTAGGTGCTATTTTTACCCCCTCTAGGTAAGAGAGCTAAGCCTTGGTAATCCAGGAGGCCAGTTGTCAGACTGGAGGCTGTCCTCCAAGCCATGTCTGCAAGCTTTTCTGTGTTCTCAGCTTCCAGGCGCATCTCATACATGGAAGGTTGAAACTAGAGTGGGGGAGTTTAGGAGGGAGGTAAAAACACCAACTGGGTTATCAGAGACCGCTGCTTTATTCGGACCCGGCCCCTCCGGAGAGTCAACCGGCCGTGGGGGAAGGGACGGAGGGGCCACATGCCTGGAGAGTTGCGCATAGTCCTGATCTCCTGATCAGCCGGCTGAGTCACGTGGTGGATCAGAGACACCGATGTTTTATAGGCATGCCGATTCTCTCATGACATCTGCAGTCTCGAGACCTCTGGAGTCTGTCTTGTGATGTTCGGAGTCTCAAGGCGCTGGGAGTCTCGCGATATCTCCGCTTCTAGCTTCCGGAGTTCTGTTCCGCTGACCTCGCGTGGGGGAGGGACCCAACTTATCAATACTTGAGACCCCCAGGAGCATGTGCTGGCCCTCCCATGAGTTCCTGACTCATAGATGGGGAGCGAGGATGGGGCCTGAGTTGGCATTTCTCAAAAGCTCACTGGAAGGACTGTTGGCTACAGATCGCTCTCTGAACACCCTCTGAACGGCACTGCCCCACACTTTACTCAGTGGCCCTAACCTTCTGCAGAACAGTCTCTCACACCCTGCTGGTGTTGTTGCCTCTTGGTCTCGTGGTGTTTACCCAGGAAATTCAGCCTGTAAGGGCTCACACAACTCTGCCGCCTCAGCCAGAGAGCCCCTTGGTCCCCTGAGGAGGCGGACACTGAAGCCAAGCTGTGCTCAAGATTCATGACTTCCACAAGGGGAAAGCATTTAACAACACCGTGAGAAGGTTCTACATGTGACTTGAGCCATCCGTCCTCCAGGGGAAGCAGAGGTTTCACAGAAAGGCAGTGAACAGGTCAGGGGCAGGGTCAACTGGACATAAGACCCCAGCTCATGGCATGGTTTCTTTCTGGTAGCACAGATCAGCACCATCATACTGACTGGAGAACTGACTATTTAATGACCTCCCCTCCCACTGTGGTGGGCACCTTGAGGACAAGGAGCCTATTCTGTGCCCAGCCCTTAGGACAGCAGCCAGCATGGAAGAGCGGGGCAAGAGGATTGTGTGGGTTGAACAAAAACCCAAGTGGACAGACGGACAAATGGCCAAATAAGAGAACAAAGAGTGCCGAGAGAGCCCTGACGGGCCAAGGAGTAAGGACAGGCCTGATTTGGGAAAAGCTAGAAGAGTGTGCCTGGGCCTCTAGGCCAGGAGAAAGATGGTCTCCAGGAATTCCAGCCTCCCCCTTTCTAAAGGAGGCCACCTCGTCACCAGGGTGAAGGGGCGGCCTTGTATGTCCCTTCCTCACAGGAATCTAGACCAAGGTGTATTCACGGGTTAAGGCTTTAACAAAGTACCACAAACTGAGCCACGTATGTAACAGAATTTCCTGCCTCGTGCCCAGCGTGGTGACCACACCTATCATCCCAGCACTATGGAGCCTGAGTCAGGTCAGAAGCCAGCCTCAGCCATGTAGTGAGGCTCTCAGCAACCTAGTGAGACCCTGTCTCCAAATAATGAAAGAGAAAATAGGGCTGGCTGGGGGTGTCACTTGTAGGTGGAATGCTCCTGTGTTCAATCCCCAGCACCACAAAATAAATAGGAAGGAAGGAATTTGCTGCTCTGCAATTCCAGTTCTAGAGGCCAAAAGTCTGAGCTCAAGAGGTTGCGGGCTTGGTCCCTTCTGAGAGCTGTGGGATGAGTTAGAGGAGGCCGCTCCCCTGGCTCTGTGGCTGGCGGCTGTGGCCTGCCATGGCTTGTAGATGCTCCGCACCTGCCTCCATCGTCACGTGCCCCCCCCCATGTGTGCCGTGTTTCCAAACTGCCCCTCTCGGTAAGGACACCTGTTGGATTTAGACCACCAAATGACCTCTAATTAAAATAAGAAAGATGCGGCGGGTCCCATCGGCGCACAGATATACGCGGGAATCCAGTATAGGTGATATGGACGCCTTTATTCCTACGGAGTCGACCACCCGCCATCGCAGACAGTTCCTTCCCCACCCGCTCCGGTGCCAGCCGGCGGAACGGGCGAGTGAGAGGGCGCGCGCCAGTCCGTCCCTCTGTGTGTCTCTGTGAATCTGTGTGTGAGGTCTCCCCGGCTCCCTTAAATCGAGGGGAGTGGTCTCCTCTGGGAATAACGAGCTCTGCCTCCTAGCTTCCGGCCCCGCCCCCGCCCCCTGTGGGGCAGAGGCTCAAACCTTTCAACCTCATCTTAACTAAATACATCTGCAAGGACCCTATTTCCAAGTCAGGTCTCATTCTGAGATACTGGGGTTAGGACTTTAATATACCCCCTGGGGGGGCAACGAGTCATAACAGGGATGGTTAGCAAACGTGCTTCCTGACGCAATTTGCAAAAGTTGTGCAGGAACACTTTTTTGTGTGTGTGGTACTGGGGTTCCTGGAAGCCCTTCTACCTCCGGGCTACACTCTCAGACCTATTTTTACATTTTTATTTGGAAACAGGTTCTCCTAAGCCAGCGCGCGGCTGGCTTCGAACCTGCGCGATCCTCCTGTCTCCGCCTCCCAAGTGCGGGGATTACAAGCATGCCCCGCCACGCCCGGCAGGAACACTTTTTCATTCTAAAAATGAATGAACTCCTCATTGTGGTCTACAGGTCACCTGTTGACAGGACTTTCAGGTCTACGAGGAAGATACGGCGGGAGCTGTGTGACGGGCAGACGGTGAGAAGCCCCAATGAGAAGGGGGTCCAAGGCGCTCATCTCCTGAGACCAAGTGAGCAAGTGGGCCCACACGCCAGGCGGTGGATGTGCACACACACCCAGGGATTCGTCCCCAGCTGCTCCCTGGGACTGATAGAGGAAGCCAGTGGGCCTGCGGTGCTGCGGTGAAGCCCCACGGGCTGGAGTAGTGAGTTCAGGCGCAACTCTCCTCCCCAGCTGCTTCAGTGTCCCCACCCTCTGCACCTCCCTCTGGCAGGAACTGGCCAGAGGAATGAAATTGGTCAGGCTCAAATTTCAGACTTCCTTTTCTGGAGCTTCCTGTTGTGGGTGCAAATGACAACACCCACTGCTCCATCTCTGCCACTTCCTTCCTGTGGCCCAGGAAGAAAGAAAGGGCATTTCTGGGGTGCGGGCCCACTGGGCCAGGCCGAGCAGCCTCAAGGGGGCTCATTTCAGCCTCCTCCCACACCCCATTCTTCCTCCATCTAGTGTTTATATTGGCATGGAGTGTGGGTGGCTGGGGGTTGGGGGAAGATGGAGACACTTCCAATTTGCATCTCTATTCTTATTTTCTTGTTCAGTCAGGCTCAGAAACCTTGCTTTTTACATTTCTATTTTATTTTATTTTTTGTGGTACTGCAGATATAACCCAGGGGCATCCTACCTCCAAGCTACAACCCAATCCTTATTTTTTATTCTTGTTTGTGTGTGTGTGTGTGGGGGGGTACTGGGGGTGGAACCCAGGGGCTTTCTACTTCCGGGCCATACTCCCAGACCTATTTTATATTTTATTTGGAAACAGAGTCTCACTAAGTTACAGAGGGCCTCACTAAGTAGCTGAGGCTGGTATTAAATTTGCCATCTTCCTGTCTCAGTCTCCCAAGTACTGGGATTACAAGTGTGCAGCCACACCTGGCTCCTTGAAATTTTATTTATTTATTTATTTATTTATTTAATTTTTGTGGTAGTAGAGATTGAGCCTAGGGGCATTCTACCTCCAAGCCACATCCCCAGCCCTTTTAAAAGTTTTTGTTTTACCAGGCGTGGTGGTGCATGCTTCTAATCTCCACGCTTGGGAGGCGGAGACAGGAGGATCACGCTGGTTCAAAGCCAGCCCCACTGGCTAAAGAGACCCTGTTTCCAAAAATAAAAAAAAGTATAAAATAGGTCTGGGAGTGTAGCCCGGAGGTAGAAGGGCTTCCAGGAACCCCATTACCATAAAAAAAAATTTGTTTTGTTTTAAAAACAGGGTCTTACTGGGTTGCTGACAGTATCCTAAGCTGCTGAGGCTGGTTCAAACTTGTGATCTTCCTGTCTCAGCCTCCCAAGTACTGAGATTACAGGTATGCACCATCACACCTGGCTAGAAACCTCACTTTAAAGCTTTTGCCAGGAGCTCCTACTAAAAAGATCAGCCAGTAATCACGCAGATGGCTGGCTGGGTGGCAACTCTATTACAAGGACCATGAGCAGATTTCACTAGATTTAGATTATCAGAATAGGAGCTCAGCAAGTCAAAAAGACAGAGATTCCTCTCCCATACACCCTGCATGGCTGGTCCCACTGCCCATGACCCTCTGCTCTGCCCCACCCACTCCCTCCACCCACCCCTCTGGCCACCTCATCCACACCCACCTCTGTGGATCCACTATCAGTCACCTGCGAGTGACACAGGCGTCCGCATCTCTCCTTCCCAGATCATCTCTCCACTGCCTCCAGGATTCTCTGATGGAGGGTTGCATTCCTAACCCTCCTCCTCTGCCTCCTCTCCTTTCTTTCTGTATCAGGTGCCAGCATTCCGTAAACCCAGGCACCAAGCACCATACCTCCTTCCCGTTTGTTTATTGCCCATGTTCAGGTCACCATGGCCGATTGTTCTACCTTCTAACTCTGCCTTGATGGCAGCCTCATGCCTCTACGCCCACCTCCGCTATCTTAATGGTTTAGGGACCTCCCTATGCCTTGCATCCCGTAGTAACCTTTTATCTGGATGCCGTGTCTCCAGCCATAAAATCTCTTTTCCTTCTGGACACGGATGAAATCTTCGCATACTGTGTATCTGACTGTGCCCACACACCCATGCTGAGGAACCTCTGGTTCCCGTCACCCCGGGATGAAGCGCACCTCCTCAGCCCAGGTTCAAGAGCCGAGAGGCAAGGCTCTTGCTCCAGCAGCTTCTTTCCACACTCCCATGGCTTCCTCAGGTCCCTCTACTGTCTATGAGATAGAAATTTAAGTTATACAAGGAGAACACTGACTCTCAAAGAGAAACACTACCCATTAACCATCGGAATGCAGAACAAACAACTCCTGCTAGCGAGCCTGTGTTCTTGCACGGCGTCCGTGCACCCCTGTCCTGGTGCCCACGGCTTAGCCCACGGCTTGGCTTCTGATTGGCCAATGAGGAAGCACTGAAACCGCAAGATAACCAGAGGTCATCTGGAAGAACCACTCCTTTAGGGAGCCTGTACTACAGAGACTCTGATGACTGATGACCCTCTTCCTTTTATAATAGTAAGATGCACAGCCCTGGGTGGGGATTTAAAATGCTAATGAGATAATGCAGTCAATGATTAGAACATGTGAGGGCCATGGGGAGTTAGCTAGGAAAACTGGGGAAAACTAGGAAAACCATGTACATGGTGGTACATCCCTGTAATCCCAGAACTTGGGAAGGGGAGACAGGAGGACTGTGGGGCCAGCCTCAGCAATTTAGGAAGATCCTCAGCAACTAGGGAGACTTTGTTTCAAAATTAAAATAATATCCAGGTGTAGTGGGGCATGCTTGTAATCCCAGTACTTGGGAGACTGAGACAGGAGGATCTCAGATTTGAGGCTAGCCTCGGCAACCTCGCAGCTTAGTGAGACCCTGTTTCAAAAACGTAAAAACCAGGAGTGGTGGCACACAATTGTAATCCCAGTACTCAGGAGGCTGAGACAGGAGGATAGCAGGTCCAAGGCCAGCTTCAGCTACTTAGTGAGGCCCTCTGCAACTTAAGGAGACCCTGTTTCAAAATAAAAAATAAAGCCAGGCATGGTGGCACGCTGGTCTGTAATCCCAGTACTTGAGAAGCTGAGACAGGAGAATCACAGGTTCAAAGGAAGCCCTCTGCAATTTAGTGAAACCCTGTTTCAAAATAAATAATAAAAATAGAGCTGGGAGTTGGATGTGGTGGCACAGGTTTGTAATACCAGTACTTGGGAGGCTGAGACAGGAGGATTGAAGGTTCACTGCCAGCCTCAGGTACTTAGTGAGGTCCTCTGTAACTTAGTGAGACCCTGTTTCCAAATAAAGAATAAAGAGCCGGGTGTGGTGGCGCACACTTGTAATCCCAACATTTGGGAGGCTGAGACAGGAGGATCGCAGTTCGTGGACAGCCTCAGCTACTTAGTGAGTCCCTTTGCACTGGGTGAGACCCTGTTTCAAAGTAAAGAATAAAAAATAGGACTAGGAGTGTAGCCTGGAGGGAGAATGCCACTGGGTTTCATCCCCAGTACTCCCCAGTACTGAAAAAAAAGAAGAAAAGAAAAGAAATAATAGGGCTGGGGGTATAGCTGGGAGGTAGAATGTCCCTGGGTTCCATTCCCAGTACCACATACACAAAAAAGGAATAAAAAATAGGGCTGGGAATCTGAGCATGGTGGCGCACACTTTTAATTCCAGAATTTGGGAGGCTGAGACAGGAGGATCACGGTTCAAAGACAGCTTCATCTACTTAATGAGGCCCTTTGCAACTCAGTGAGACCCTATTTCAAAATAAGAATAATAAAAAGAATAGGGCTGGGGGTGTAGCTCAGAGGTAGAATGGTCCTGGATTCCATCCCCAGTACTAAAAAAAAAAAAAAAAAATAGGGCTGGGGTTTATGGGGGTGTAGCTCAGAGGTGGAATGCCCCTGGGTTCAATCCACAGTACTCAAAAAAAAAAAAAAAAACCCATAAAACTAGTGCTGGGGGCATAGTTCAGATCCTCAGTATCACAAAAAATTAAAATACTACTACTACTACTACTACTACTACTAATAATAATAATAATAATAATAAATAAAGTTCTGGTGTAACAGAGATAGACTGCATCGTGGTTTAATCCCTCCCATGCAAAAAAAAAAAAAAAAAGTCCAAAAAAACTGGTGTGAAATTGCCTGCCCTCGCCTCTTACTCCATTTCCCTTAGCTACTCTTCCTCTGTGAATTGTTAAACCCCAGACCAAAATGGGACAACTCACCCTCTGAGGTCTCCCACGCTCCCATTCTTGAGTGTGTGCTCTCCCTTTATACTAATCTCTTGTCCTGTTACCCAGTACTTGAGGTGTGTAAATCAGACTGGATCATGCAGAACCAGCGTTTGGGCCAAAGTGAGGCACAGGTAGAAGTTCGTTGCTCACCTCGACGTCAGTCTGGCACGGTGGGCTGGTACTGGCATGGTCTCTGAGAGCAGCCACACTCGGGCCCATATTTCACAACTCACTATCTGTGTGACTCCAGGCAAGTGTCATAACCATTCTGAGCTTCAGCCACCTAATGTATAAAATGAAAAAAAAAAAAAAAAACTAGAATGGTAGGGTGTGTGAGAGGCAGGGCTTAGAACATATATATGTTGATGATGCTCCATTATGCTCCAGAATATTGGAGGGGGGAGGAGAAATCACACACACACCTCTCTTTCTCTCTCCTCCTCCTCCTCTGTCGTCTTCTTCTTCTTCTTCTTCTTCTTCTTCTTCTTCTTCTTCTTCTTCTTCTTCTTCTTCTTCTTCTTCTTCTTCTCTCTCTCTCTCTTGCAGTGAATTATACTGAATCATGCTTGTGCTTAGTATTCTAGAAGAGGTCAACTCACTCTCAAGGTAATCTATTACGTGACAAAGAGGTGCCAATTATTTTGTGATAATTTAAAAGCCCAACCAAATCTTGCCCCATGTTGACATCTGTTAATTCTCAGTGGAAAGGTATTTGGTGCTTTGTGAACCAAATGGTGATGCAATTGGTTCAATGTTTCAACGTCTTCTCCCAAACTCCAGTGGACATTTCATTGCCACCGATGGAAGTAAGAGGCAGGACCTGCGGGGCGTGGTGGCGCAGGCTTGTAATCCCAGCATGTGGGAGGCTGAGATGGGAGGATCATGGTTCGAGGCCAGCCTCAGCTACTTAGTGAGGCCCTTAGCAATTCAGTGAGACCCTGTTTCAAAATAAAGAATAATAATAAAAAAAATAGAGCTGGAATGAATGTAGCTCAGAGGTAGAATGCCCCTGGGTTCCATCCCCAGTACCGCAAAAAAAAAAAGAAAGAAAGAAAAGAAAAGAAAAGGAAGGAAGGAAGCAGGACCTTTAAAAGTTGATTAATACCATTTTCTTGAGAAGACTCCTGAGAAGAAGGTGAGTTGGGCCCCAGCCTCCCTCTTTCTCCCCGGCCTGCTCTTTTGCCTTCTGCCATGAGATGACATGCCATGAAGGCCCCAATCAGATGTGGCCCCTTAATCTTGGACTCCCCAGCTTCCAGAGCCATGGCCCAAATAACTTCAGTTGTTTACAGTTTACAGAGTTACAGCAGAAAATGGACTAAGGGCGGCCCATTTGTAGTTCAACAGGAAAAAATCCCCCAAAGTATACATTTCAGCAAACCTGGTACATTTGATAGGTTAAGCTGGCATTACAATTTCTCCTAAAACTGAGACAAAGCCAAGTGGGATAAATGCTACGTCCTCATAGGTCTGTGGAAGGATAAAATGAGATAAATGTGCCGAAGTTCGCACACTGGGAGGCTCTTTTCAAAATCAGCAAAGCAAGTGGGTGGAAAATTGGGTTGGGGAGAGAGAAGGGCTCAGAACAAACCACTCCTAGGTTGGCAAAGAGGTCCCGGGGCCTCTTCAGGAACATCTTTGTCCATGAAAAGCAGCGATTAGCTGTGACTGTTTCAGGAATGGAGTCATTCCCCCCTTGAGGACTTTGCTGGTGCAGGCGGTGGCCAGCTACGGCGGCGCGTGCTTGTCATCCCAGTGCTTGGGAGGCTGAGAAAGGAGGATCACAGGTTTGTGGCCAGGCTCGGCAACTTAGTGAGGACCTCTTCAACTTAGAAACTGTTTCAACGCCAGCTGTGGTGGCGCACGCTTGTAATCCCCAAGTTTGGGAGGCGGATACAGGAGGATCGCACAGGTTAGAAGCTCGCCTTGCTGGTTTAAGACACCCTGTTTTCAAATAGAAAGTATAAAATAGGTCTGGGAGTGTTGCCCGGAAGTGGAAGGGTTTCCAGGAACCCCAGTACCACCACCAAAAAAAAAAAAAAAAAAACAAAGAAAGAAAGAAATGGTTTCAAAATAAACTAATATAATAATAATAATAATAATAATAATAATAATAATAATAATGCAGGGTATATAGTTCAGAGGAGCCTCTGTATTCAATTCCCAGCAACACACACACACACACACACACACACACACACACACACACACACACACACGGGAAGAAGAAACAATGAACATTTCCTCTGAATTCCACATAACTCCTGCTGCATGTGTACGCTCACACAGTAGGGCTGGAGGGTGTAGCTCAGCGTAGGATACCTCTGAGTTCAATCCCCAGTACCACAAAAATAAAATAAAACAAAACAACAAAGAAAATCTCCTGTCAAAGGAATATGTTTGCATGACCGTGACCTGTGCGTGTTCTCTGCTGGTGCGTTTGATGGGTGAGGACCCTTGTCCATATACATGGCTCTGTGGTCTGGGAATATCTCAGAGACTGACTCACATCTCCTGGAAAGGAGAATGAAAGCCCAGGGAGGGGAAGGGATGGCCCACCGCCATCTAGCATACAACCTTCTTCTTCTTCTTCTTCTTCTTCTTCTTCTTCTTCTTCTTCTTCTTCTTCTTCTTCTTCTTCTTCTTCTTCTTCTTCTTCTTCTTCTCCTTCTTCTCCTTCTTCTTCTCCTTCTTCTTCTTCCTCTTCTTTTTCTTTTTTTTTTTTTTTTTTTTTTTTTTTGGTGGTACTGGGCATGGAACCCAGAGGCTTTCCTACCTCCAGGCTATACTCCCAGACCTATTTTATACTTTATTTAGAAACAGGGTCTCACTAAGTTGCTGAGAGCCTCACTAAGTAGCTGAGGCTGGCTTCGAACCTGTGCAATCCTCTTGTCTCAGCCTCCCAAGCACTGGGATTGCAAGTGTGTGCCACCACGCCCGGCTTAGCACACAACCTTGTGGGCAAATCTGGCCCAGCAGGCAGCCTCCTGATTTCTTACCAATGGAGTCCCTGGTCTCATTTTTCTCCCTCCCTGTGCTGCCATGGCAGCTCTATGGGTACAGCAACTTCACCCTGAAGCCAGCCTAAAGGGAAATGGTGTGCGGGGTCACTGCAAGCCCTGGCGACTCTCTTGAAGCCCCTGAGGGCGCAGTGAGGGAGGCTCTGTCCGCAAAGCCTTCTGGGAGGACCTTTGTGGCATCTCAAGACATAGCCCCACAGCTTGCTCTTCTTCCTCCTCCTCCTTCTTCTTTCCTTCCTTCCTTCCTTCCTTCCTTTCTCTCTCTCTTTTCTTTCTTTCTTTCTTTCTTTCTTTCTTTCTTTCTTCTTTCTTCTTTCTTTCCTCGGTACTGGGGATGGAACCCAGAGGCATTGTACCTCCAAGCTACACCCCCAGCCCTATTTTTCAGTCTTTTTATTTTTATTTATTTTTTATTTATTTAAATTTTTTTGCGGGTCTGGGGATGGAACCCAGGGGCATTCGACCTGAGAGCTACACCCCCTGCCCTATTTTTAGTTATTTATTTTGAAACAGGGTCACACTGAGTTGCAGAGGGCCTCACTAAGTAGCTGAGGCTGTCCGCGAACCGCGATCCTCCAGTCTCAGCCTCCCGAATGCTGGGATTACAAGCGTGCGCCACCACGCCCGGCTCAGTCTTTTTATTTTTGCAACAGGGTCTCGCTGAGTCGCAAAGGGCCTCGCTAAGTAGCTGAGGCTGTCCAGGAACCGCGATCCTCTCAAATGCTGGGATTACAAGCGTGCGCCACCACGCCCAGCTATCTGGGCTCTTAAAGCCAAGTCGGAGCAGGTGGGAGGAAAACTGGATGAGAGAGAGAAAGGCTCTGAACAAATGACCTTCAGGTTGGTGAACAGGTCCCGGACCCCTTGAGGAACATTGCTGGCTATGAACAGCAGCTATTTGCGGTTCCTGTTTCAGTAATGGGGTCAGCATTTCTATATTCAGACCCTGTGCAGTCTTGAAGCCTCCCAAGGGCTGAGTTCTCTGGAGTCCAATCTCCCCTAATCCACACCTCCCCCACCGCCCACTCACAGAGTGTGCCAGCGCAGGGGCCGGGGGCGGCCCTGTTCTCCTGCAGTGCCAGGAGGACAAGGGCGCCCCCCTCTGGCGATAGGCAGGATATCAGAAAGCAGGGCTGAAGGGGCACAGGATCCTCTACTTAGGGTCTTGACCCTGGATACCCCTTGGCACCACCCACAGGGCTTCTCCAAATTACAGAAGCCCAGACCCTTGCCAGAGACCCCGAAAGAGAAGATTCCATATGGAGTCCCCGCATTAAAAAAAAAAAAAAACAAGCTCTACAGGGCTTCTGCTCAACACCCAAGTTGAGACCTGCTGGACATCATTCAGATCAGCAGTGAGGTATCACAAACAACTTCTGCCTAATAATAGTCAATGTGCCAAGATTTGCGGGTCATTCTTTTTTTTATGTATAAGTGAGAGTAGATAGCTGGGCGTGGTGGCACACGCTTGTAATCCCAGCGCTTGGGAGGCTGAGACAGGAGGATCGCACTGGTTCGAAGCCAGCCTCAGCTACTTAGTGAGGCTCTCAGCAACTTAGTGAGACCCTGTTTCCAAATAAAATATAAAATAGGCCTGGGAGTATAGCCCGGAGGTAGAAAAGCCCCTGGGTTCCACCCTCAGTACCACAAAATAAATAAATAAATAAAAATGAGAGCATATTTGAGGCGGTTCCTTTCATTTTCCCTCTCCTTAGTGTTCTCAGAAAGAAAAGGCTGGCGTGGTGACTGCCAGAGACCTGCGCACCTGCAGCCTCAGAGTCTTCCCCGAGACCAAGGCTGACATCTGCTCTCCGCTAGGATGGTTTCAGATTACTCTAGTGCCTTATTGGTCTCCCCAAAGCTTCAGCCAGGCGGAAATGTGGCATTCCCTTGCAAATATGTCCTGAAAACAGATGGCATCCATGCAGTGTTTCTCCGCAGGAAGGCACCCCTCTGGAGCAGCTGACACAAAATCTCATGGGAAGTGTGCTAATGAGAAGATTCTGACTTAGGAGGGGCCCGAGACTGCATTTGTGACAAGCACCTAGGATGCGGTACTGCTGAAGGAGGGAAGGGAGATCCACTCCAAAACATGAGGAATTGGAGTACTGACTGTTTCAAGCAGAAAGGCCCGCATGACCTGTCCTTTCCTACAAGACACAAAAGTTCCTGGGCCCCCCATGTACCAACACAGGGAGATAACCCATGTTACCAGGCACCAGGAGCCGATGCCACAATAAATCTGCATGTATATACTTACTAAAACAACCCTTATCGTCCACCAGCTTTGTCCCTTCATGAACCTCCTGGCAACTCTCCTAGAACTTACTGTTCCTAGCCCAGGTGCTTCTGCCCTGCCACTTCATCACCAAATTTGCCTTCTCTGTCTAAAAACTACAAACATTTTCTGCTTTGGCCATTTCTCTGCATCCCAGTTCTCGTGTGAGAATCCCCATGTACATGTGTCAGTTTGGTGCCCAGACCCAGAGGAAGTTCTTACTTAAAAACTTGTGGGCTGGGTATGGTGGTGCATACATGTAATCCCAGCACTTGGGAGGCTGAGATAAGAGGATCACACAGGTTCGAAGCCTCAGCTACTTCATGAGGCTCTCAGCAACTTAGTGAGACCCATTTTCCAAATAAAGTATAAAATAGGTCTGGGAGTATAGCCCAGAGGTAGAAAAGCCCTTGGGTTCTATCCCCAGTATTACATACACACACACACACACACACACACACACACACACACACACACACACACAATAAAACTAAAAAATAGGGCTGGGGTTGTAGCTCAGAGGTGCAATGCCCTTGGGTTCCATCCCCAGTACCACACACAAAAAAATGTATATGGGCTGGGCATGGTGGTGTATGCTTGTAATCCCAGTACTTAGGAGGCTGAGACAGAAGGATCACAGATTCTTGGCCAGCCTCAGCTACCTAGTGAGGCCCTCTGCAACTTAGAAAGACCCTGTTTCAAAATAAAAAATAAAATCAGGCTGGGAATATAATGTAGCTTGGAGGTGGAATGCCCCTGGGTTCAATCCCCAGATACACACACAAGCACACACACACACACACACAGAGCAGGGAATACCCCTGAGTTCAATCCCATATACATGAACACACACACACATATAAAATAATGGCATGTGATTTGTTGCTCATATCATAAAACCACAGGAATGGGTAAATTTTAAAGAAAAGAGATATATTTGATGGTTCTGGTCAAAAGATGAGAAACCAAGCCGGGCGTGGTGGCGCACGCTTATAATCCCCGCACTTGGGAGGCTGAGACAGGAGGACTGCACGGGTTCGAAGCCAGCCTCAGCTACTTAGTGAGGCTCTCAGCAACCTAGTGAGACCCTGTTTCCAAACAAATAAAATATAAAAAAGGTCTGGGAGTATACCCCGGAGGTAGAAAGCCTCTGGGTTCCACCCCCAGTACCACCAAAAAAAAAAAAAGAATGAGAAACCACATTGGTACAAGAGATAGGGAATGGGAATGTATTGTTACGTGTGTGTGTGTGTGTGTGTGTGTGTGTGTGTGTGTGGTGTGTTCTGGTCTCTCTCCCTCTCCTTATAAATCCTCTGACTGAATAGTGGAAGCTTCACCCTACTGACTTCATCAAATCCTAATCACCTCCCAGAGACCCCACCTCTAAACACCATAATTGTTTCTGCTCTCTGAAGACCTCATAATGGGGATTTGAATTCAACACGAGTTTTCCGGGGCTGGGGGGAATCATACTCAAACCTTATCGGGCATAGAGACAGGCAGAGGTGATCACCAGCCTTCCCCACCCTGCTCAAGGCCCACACAAGAAGCCCCCATACTACTCACTACCAGCACTGCTGTGGCTACTTCTGGGTTGGGTGCTTCCAGAGAAGGGCTCTCTAGCCAAGATGATCAGCTGTCCTTGTTCACCTGGAGCCCACAGGTTTGCTGGAATGCAAACCCTCAGGGTAGTAATGTGAGACAGGTGTTCCCAGGCAGCCCACGATGCTTGGTCACCCTGTGCACAGTCATATCCCAGTACCATTGTCTATTGAAGGTCCTGAAACAGACGTCTGGGGGAGCCTGAAGAAGGCTCCCGAGAGGACAACTGGTCCATTGTAAGCTTTCCTAGTGAAGGAAAAGTACCTTAAAGCACTGAGGGAAAGTAGATTAAGCTCACAGACATCATGACGCGAGCTTTTGATTGCTCTGAGCCGGATGGGGAGGAAAACGGATCAGAGAAAGATCTGAGGCTGCGATTCGGGGAAGGGCTCTCATTCCTACAGGCCAGCTTGGTTAGGGTTGATGTCATGGAATACCACTCATTCCAGCTAACCGTCAGAACCCACAGACCATTAAAATCATACCCAACTGTGCACTGGTATATTTATATTAAATATTTATATCTTTATTTCAGGTTTTTTCCCCTTTTTTGCAGTCTTCAGGGTCTAACTCTGGGCTTTGCCCAAGTTAGACAAGCACTCTACCACTGGGCCCCATCCCTAGCCTACTTATTTATTATAGTACTGGGGATTGAACCCAGGGGTGTTCTATCTCTGAACTATGCCACCAGCCCTTTATTTAAAAAAATTTATTTTTAAACAGGGCCTTGCTAAGTTGCTGAGACCGGCCTTGAATCTGCGATCCTCCTGTCTCTGCCTCCCAAGTACTAAGATTACAGGTGTGCTCTGCCATGCCCAGCTCCCAGTCCTTCCAGGTCACTTTCTTTACATTTATTTCCATGTAATTTGACCTGGGTCTGCACATAGCTTGCCCTGGCTTCCCTGCCCTGATGGAGTCTAGAGAATATCACACAGTTCAGCAGTCCAAGGGACTTACCCAGTGCTCACAGTCCCAATCTGGATTTGGTCCTGTCTCCATCCTGCCATGTGCTGAGTAGGAAGGGAGTGGGTGTCTATCTGTCCACATTTGTCCTTTTTCCCTTACAGGATAATTGAAGCTCAAGGCATTTTTTTTTTTTTTTTTTTTTTTTTTGGAGAGGGGGAGCAGTGCTGGGGATTGCCTCCATGGCCCTGCACGTGCTCGGC
This sequence comes from Muscardinus avellanarius, assembly GCF_963383645.1. NCBI lineage: Eukaryota > Metazoa > Chordata > Mammalia > Rodentia > Gliridae > Muscardinus > Muscardinus avellanarius. Next base: position 78,783,171 of record NC_137793.1, read on the forward strand.
AAACACTCTACTACTGAGCCACACAACCACCCCAGCAGGAGGGCTTTGACAGCCCTGGAAGAGACACACAGGACCTTGCCAACGTTTGACAGCGTCTGGGAAAGCGCCCAGCTGCTCCGCGAAGGCGCTTCACAATGAAGACGGCACACAGTACTTTCTGGAGCGCAGCCATACTCTGGTCAACTCTGGTTTGATTCCTAGAAAATCAGAGTATGTAGTTGTCCTGAGTGTATAGACCCTGAGACGTAGTGATAAACTGTGCCCTCCGGTACAACATACAGGGAGACTTCTTGATTATAAAATATATCAAAAGCAGTACAGTTTTATATTCTTAGTGGTGGTACGCCGTGAGTCTCAGAGTGAGGGAGAACTGAGTCAAGCCCAGCTCTGGCATCTCCCCGTGATCTGATCTTTGCGAATGACCCTCTAGAGTCTTGGCTTTCTCGTCTGTGAAACAGAGGTAGGAAGGGCTCTTCCCGGGCAGGGAGTGTGCCTTTGTGGGCACACAGTTAAGGGCCCAGTTAAGGGCCCAGTTGTCGTGAGCACATAGCTAGTAATTTTAAGTTTCACAATGATGCCAAATGGCTACTAGAGAAAATGTCAGATACCCACATGGGGTTGAGAAAAAAACCCAGTTCAGAGTCTATTGATCAGTCAATTCCTCCTTCTCTTCCCCTCTTCTTATTTATTTGTGTGTGTGTTTGTGTGTGTGTATGTGAGAGAGAGAGAGATGGAACCCAAGGGGCATTCTTCCTCTGGGCTACACTCCCAGCCCTATTTTATTTTTTATTTGGAAACACGATTTGGCTAAATTGCTGAGGCCGACTTTGATCCTGTGATTTTTCTGTCTCAGCCTTCCAAGTACTGGGATTACAGGCATGCACCACCAAACACAGGTAATAAATTATTTATTTACCTGTTTATTTCTTTTCATTGTTGGGAATTGAATCAGCACCTCATGCATCTTAAGCATATTCCAATACTGAGCTATAACCTTAGTCCCAAGTGTTTTTCTTTTTCTTTTTTCCTTCCTTCCTTCCTTCCTTCCTTCCTTCCTTCCTTTTTTTTTTTTTTTTTTTTTGTGGTACTGGTGAATGAACCCACGGGTATTCTACCTTTGAGCTACACCTTTTTATTTTTTGTTTTAAAACAGGATCTCACTAGGTTGCTAAGAGTCTCACTAAGTTCCTGAGGCTGGCTTTAAACCTAAGGTCCTCCTGTTTCAGATTCCCAATAGTGGGATTACCGGTGTGCGCCACCGCGCCTGTAATGTTTTCTCTTTGAAGATTTGTATATTTGCAGAAAAGATGTGAGGAGAATTCGGGAGCATGTGCATCTCTTGCTGGGCCTGCCCCAGCTGGCGTTCTGCTGGGCAGGCTTGCCTCCCTTCACTTGTTTAGCTTTTGTTCAGTTTCCCCTTTTTTGTGGTAGCAGCCCACCTGTGCAGCGTGCTATGGGACAGCTGACACTTTTCTGTTTTTCACAATGACCCTTGTCCCCACCTGCACCCCACACAGCCCACCTACGGTGTGAGGAGCGCATCCACCAAGCCAGGCTCCGGACTGCCCCCTGCAGCAACTCGGGGGGTGGGGGCTAGATATGGGGGTGGGCAAGGGGGCTCTCAAGGGTTTATTGAGCCAGCCCTCCAGGAATCTATAGTGTGGGTAGGCACATTTGCACCTTCTCTGTTGGATGAGAAGCAGCAATGGTGGCCTGAGGCTTAACCACCGTGAGCCTTGATTTTCTTTCCTGGAAAATGAGAATTAAACTAAGGCTCTGGTCATGGGGTGTGGTGAAGAGGGAAGAAGAGCAAGTAGTGCAGGGCTTGGCGTGGACGGGCTGAGCCTGTCTCACCTCGGCTTTGTCTCACCTGCTCCAGCCAGGCCAGGTGCCCTGTGGCTTCAGCTCACTGGATTCTGCCCAGGGGAGTGTGGGGGAGGTGACCATCCAGCACCAGCCATGTATGTCCAAGAGCCACCAGGAGCTCTCAAATCATGGCTCCTCTGTATAACAGAAATTCTTCCATAGAAACAAAAGCACAAAGGATATCTTTTTTTTTTTTGGTACTGAGATTTGAACCCAGGGGCATTCTACCTCTGAGTTACATCCCCAGCATTTATTATTATTATTATTATTATTATTATTATTATTATTATTATTGTTTTTGCAGTACTGGGGTTGGAACCCAGGGGCATTCTATCTCCAAGCTACCCCAGGCCTATTTTTTTATTCTTTACTATTATTTGATACAAGGTCTCACTAAGTTGCCAAAGTTGGCCGCAAACCTGCAATTCTCCCATCTCAGCCTTCCAAGTACTGGGATTATAAGCATGCACCACCATGCCAGGTTTAAGAATATCTTGTTGCCAGGCGTGGTGGCGCGCTTGTAATCCCAGAATTTGGGAGGCTGAGACAGGAGGATCACGGTTTGCAGACAGCCTCAGCTACTTAGTGAGGCCCTTTTAACTTAGTGAGACCCTGTTTCAAAATAAAGAATAAAAAATAGGGCTAGGAGTGTAGCTCGGAAGTAGAATGCTCCTGGGTTCCATCCTCAATATGGCAAAAGAAAGAAAAAGTGGGGGGAGGGAGGAAGGGAGGGAGGGAAGGAAGAAAGGAAGGAAGGAAGGAAGGAAGGAAGGAAGGAAGGAAGGAAGGAAGGAAGGAAATCTTGTTGTTGTGTTGGGGTTGAAAGCAGAGGCATTCTACCTCTGAGCTATATCCCCAGCTCTTTTTTATTTTTTGTTTTGAAATAGGATCTTGCTAGGTTGCTGAGTCTTGCTAAGTTGCTGAGACTGATCACAAATCTGTGATTCTCCTGTCTCTACCTCCTAAATACTAGAACAATAGGTCTGTGCCACCCTGCCCAGCTCAAAAATATCTTAAAAAATTTTTAAAATATGTTTATATTACGATTATATGTAATAGTGGGATTCATTACTGCATATTTATACATGTACACAACATAATTTGGTCAATTCATTCCCCAGTATCCCCCTTTCCTTCCTCTTCCCTTCCCCCTGGTTCCCTTCCTCTACTCACTGGTTTCCTTTCCATTCCCATGAGATTCCCACACCTCTTACTCATTTAAAATATAGGAGAAAACATGACCTTTGACTTACTGAGTCTGGCTTATTTCACTTTGCAGAATGCTCTTCAGTTCATCCATTTCCCTGCAAATGACATAGTTTTGTTCTTCTTTTTGGCTGTGTAAAACTCTGTTGTGTATATATATATTCCATTTTATTTTGTCCATTCGTCTGTTGACAGATACCTCTGCTGGTTCCATAGCGTGGCTATTGTGGATTGTGCTGCTATAAACATGGATAAGTATGCATTGCTATAGTGTGCTGACTTTAATTCTTTGGGATAAATACCTAGTAGTGGTACAGCTGGGTCTTAGAGTGTCTCCATTCCTAGTTGGAAATAACATCTCTTAATTTAAAGCACGTTTTAATAGCCCTTTGGAGAACTGGTATTTAAAGCAATCAATAGCAAATACTTTGGCAAAATAAGGAGTAGTTTGTGTCACAAATGGCCCTCTTCCCCAAATTACTCTGTGTGGCCAATTCTGATTTCACTGTGTTTTGGGTTCAAGCTATAAATTTGGGAAAAAAACATATGTGTCCTTTCTTATAATATCCAACACAAGAAGAAGTATAGAGTAGTCAAGAGGCTAAAGTACACTGGGGGTCTTGTGGTGGATCTCCCCCAAGGAGTTTCCAGATATTTCCAGATGTTTCCCAAAAAGAAGAGAGGAAGAGAGAGCTTTCATCTTGGTGCCTCAAACCTTCTGAAGCCAGTTCTGAAACCCGAGGACTGTGAGGGAAGGAATTAGGTCCAGAGGGCCACAGAGCAGGGCCTCCCTTATCCCTAGCTCCTCCTCAGCTTCCTCTCTGTCCCAGAGTAGCTGGGACATGAAGAAAAAGGAGAGGAAGAGGGGGAGAGAGAGAGCACATGCTCTGGAAATGGTGGTGTGTATTTGGGAGACTGAGACCCAGAGGATCACAGGTTTAAGGCCAGCCTCAACAACTTAGCAAGATTCTGTTTCAAAATAAAAAATAAAGTAGGGTTGGGGGTCTAACTCAGAGGTAGAATGTCCCTGGGTTCAATCCACAGTACAGAAGAAGGAAAAAAAGGAGAAGGAGAAAGAGGTGGAAAAGGAGGAGGAGGAAGAAGAGGAGGAGGAGAGGAAGGAAGGAAGGAAGGAAGGAAAGAAGGAAGGGAGGGATCAGGCAGGGCAGCAGAGGAGGGTGGCAGGTCCTTGGGAGCAGTTTGTACCTGCTCCTCAGTGGGAAAATAGCTTTTTTTTTTTTTTTCGGTATTGGGGATGGAATTCAGGGGCTTTCTACCTCCAAGCTACAGCCCCAGCCCTAATTTTTATTCTTTATTTTCAAACAGGGTCTTACTGAGTCGCAAAGGGCCTCACTAAGTAGTAGCTGAAGCGGTCCTCAAACCGTGATCCTCCTGTCTCAGCCTCCTGAATGCTGAGATTACAAGCGTGCGCCACTATGCCCGGCTGGGGAAGTAGCTTTAACACCATCCGAGGACACCTTGCTCCCCATCTTATTGAACCCAGGAAAGAATTCTGTACTTGGGCACCCCTGAATACAGATTGAAGAGCCCTTTAGGGACAGGATGTGCCACGTGGGGAAGCCAACCAGGCCACCTGAGGAAGGGTTTGCCCTGAGAAGTCCTGGCCAGGCCACTGCCCTGGAGATTATATAAAACGCCCCCTGCGGAGCCTCACAGGCCATGGAAAATTGGAGCACTGTGTTTTCCTCCATGATTCCACCAGGTGTCAGGATTATTCTAAAAACCCTAATATCTGTTGTGTCTGGGCATTAAGCAGATCAGATGCTGTATATAGTATTTCATTTGACTCTCCACAAAAGCCTGTAAGGTGAGAGTTATTTCCCCTGTTACACAGGCACAGGATCCGGGCCTCAGGGAAACGGATCCAGGTCGCCCCCACAGCACGTGTGAGTGTCAGTCTCAGTTGGCGTGAGCCAGGAGCAGGGGCTCAGAACCCTGCGCCCCCACAGCTCTCACTGCCCACACCTCTGCAGGAGCCCAGCTCCCTGCCCAGCAAGGGTGGCCACACCTGGTTAAAGGACACTGCCAGGGCTCAGAGTGCAGCTGCTAAAACAAATCTTAAACTGGAAACGGAGTCGATGTTGTTTTGTTATGTTATTGTTGTCTTTTAAATCCCCTCCATCCGAAACTAAAGCAAGGCATGGAAACCAGCTTTCAAGATCTTGGATCTCAGCTGGCTTTCAATTTGTGTTTGTTTGTTTGTTTGTTTGTTTGTTTGTTTGTTGGTACTGGGGTTCCTGGAAGCCCTTCTACCTCCGGGCTACACTCCCAGACCTATTTTTACATTTTTATTTGGAAACAGGGTCTCCTAAGCCAGCGCGTGCGTCTGGCTTCAAACCTGCGCGGTCCTCCTGTCTCTGCCTCCCAAGCGCAGGGATTACAAGCGTGTGCCACCACGCCCGGCTTCGATTTGTATCTACCATTTAACACCCTGTGTCCGTTATTTAATGTCTTTTGTGCCTGAAGTTCCTCGATGGTCCACGTCCCTGTGCATGGAAAGCATTGATCTTAACCGGGGCCTGGCTTCAGAGTTCAGGAAGGAGCATTCTGAGAACGGAGGGAACAGGCCGTAGCTTCAGGCCTTCCTCTCGGCCTCGGCCCAGGGATGTCCTTCCTGGCCAAAGGCAGCAGCAGGAAGTTGCTCTCCTGCCAGGCTGTATCAAAGGATCATCACGGAGCCATGGCAAAAAAAGGTGGAGCTTTCTTTCTGGACCGAGTCCATGCTGTCTTTTCTGGACTGCTGTCTTTTCTGGACGACATTCCAACTGTTGTTGATGGAGACAGCGGGGGGAAGGGGCTCATCACGTGGGCGGACTGTGGACTAGGCCCCTGCGGGTTCTGGAAACTTTCAGTTCTGTCCCTCTTAATCAAAGCAAAAGTTCCTGCTCCAACTGCCTTCTGAACCCTCCTCACACTAAGCAAATGTGCACCACCCTTCTCAGGCCACCCACGTGCCCACCCCTACCCCCACCTTGGCCTCATCAGCTCTTCCCAAGGTCTGGGCTGGACTGCTTTCAGATCAGCGGTAGCCATTGGCCTTCACTGTGTCGCAGCCCCCTGAGACCTCCCCGACAACTGATCGAGGGGCGGTGTATTCAGTCCCACGGGGTTGACACACTGTGGATGTGTGACAGGGACTCAGCTGCAGGCTGATGTCACAGGAGCGGTACCAAGGAAGGCAGGAGGCCTCTGGGGCAGGATGCTCATTCTCCTGGAGTACAGTAACATGCTGCAAACAAGCAGAAAGGCAGCACTGGGGCTGTCCTGGAAGGCTGCCCGGGGCTGTCCACACACACACTCCATCAACCCTCCCTCACCATCTGGTCCCTGTGGGCTGGCTTCAGCCCCGCTCAACTTGACAGTGCTCTCAGGGAGGCCACTCTCCACTCCAAATGACAAGTGCCGCGTCCCCTCACCTGCGCTCACCGCACCATCTGGCACTACGGGCCACTCCAGGTAGCCAGGTCCTCTGTTGGAACCTGGGATAGGAAACATCTCCATGTTCTCTCCTGCCCTTTTGGTCACTTTTTTTTGCTGGCTTTCCCTCCTCCCCTCATAAGGAATAACCTCCAGGCTCCCTTCCCATCTTACCACTCACTCTGCCCCTTGTGGGACAGGTCCATCCCCACACCGCCCTTCTAACCTCCCATGCCCAGCTCTCTGACGCCAGAGACGCTTGGGCTCAACCTGAGCTCAGCACCACTCACCAACCCCTGCCCTCCTCCCACATTCCCTCAGTCACTGAAAGACACCATCATCCAACTGGCCACTTAAGTAGGACATGTCCTCCCTATTTGCCATATGCACAGGTGATCGCCATGTGTCACTTAACCTACCTCCCAAACATCTCTGGACGTCTCCCTCTCCATTCCCCAGCCATGACCTGTATTTAATAGGTATCATTTGCCCCTGGGGAGCTGCCTTGGCCTCCCACATGGCACTCTTCTATCCCACACACATCCTATACCAGCGTGATCTTCCTAGAACACACACTGGCGATGGTCACCTGATCAAAGCTTTCCCAGGCACGCCCTTGCGGTGAGAGGACTGCCTCGGGTCTGGGTCTTCCTGCTCACCTGTCTCTCAGGGTAACACAGCCCATGTGCCCTTCGTCCTTTGGTCAACTCACCCCATTTGCAGATCCCCGAGGCCGCCATACTTTCCCATGGCTCCCCCTTTTCTAATTTTAGTTCCGTCTTGGAGTGCCATTCAAGCGTCACCCCATTGGGAACATTTTTCCTGACCTGCGCATCCCGCCCTCCTCATCAGAGTCTGTTCCTCTCCTCTGAGGGAATGTTATGTGGAGAGAGCTGACTTACACCTGTCTGACCTTCCCAGTGGAGGCCTTTGAGGCCAAGGGCTCTCTAGCATCTGACACTGCACTTGTCTCTCAATAGATGTTGCTGGTAACAGTAAAGAATGAAGAAAACAAACGTGGGCAGGGCTAATGCAGGCATAAGAACTTACAGACCCAGGTCTGAACATTCCAGCATTCCAGTGTTCTCTGATGATGCTTCCGGTGAATTGTTAGTAAGAGGGCATAGAATCATAACATTTAATGCTGAAAAGGTTGTTTAAGATAATCTCTTAATGCCTTTATTTTATTAATTAATTTATTTTTTGCGAGTCTGGGGATGAAACCCAGGGGCATTTGACCTCCAAGCTACACCCCCTGCTCAATTTTTTTTTATTCTTTATTTTGAAACAGGGTCTCACTGAGTTGCGGAGGGCCTCATTAAGTAGCTGAGGCTGTCCACGAACCGTGATCCTCAGGTCTCAGCCTCGCGAATGCTGGGATTACAAGCGTGCGCCACCACGCCCGGCTTAATGCCTTTATTTCATAAGGCCCAAAGAGCTAGAACCATTTCCCAAGGCCACACAGTTCTCCCCCCCCCCCTCTCTCTTTTAGTACTGGGGATGTTACCCAGGGGCATTTTACCTCCGAGCTACACCCCCAGCCCTATTTTTTATTCTTTTATTTTGAAACAGGGTCTCACCGAGTTACAAAAGGCCTCACTAAGTAGATGAGGCTGTCCTTGAACCGCGGTGAGGGAAAATGAGAGGTATTCTCTAGAGGCTCCCAATTCCTTACAAACATGTTAAGGCTGTTGTCTGAGGTTGTTCAGGCTGCTACAACAAAATACCTTAGACTCAATTTATAAATAACAGAAACTTATTGCTCATGGTTATGAAGGCTGAGAAGTTCAGGCTGAAGTTACCAGCAGATTTGGTGTCTGAAAGTGCATCTCATAGTTTTTTTTTTTTTGTTGTTGTTGTTGTTGTTGTTTGGGTTTTTTTTTTTTTTTTTTTTTTTTTGGTGGTACTAGGGTTCCTGGAAACCCTTCTCCCTCCGGGCTACACTCCCAGACCTATTTTCTATTTTCTATTTTTATTTAGAAACAGGGTCTCAAGCCAGTGAGGCTGGCTTCGAATCTGCACGACCCTCTTGTCTCCACCTCCCAAGCACGGGGATTACAAGCGTGCGCCACCACGCCCAGCTCATAGCTGGTTTTTGATGTGTCCTCACATGGTGGAAGAGGTGAACAGGCCTCTTCTATAGGAACACTAATCCCATCCCAAATCACCTTCCAAAGGCCACTAGGCCTTGGAGGTTGGGTTTCAACATGAATTTGAAAGCGCAAACATTCAGACCATACCAGGTCTAATTATCTGTGATTTATTTTGACATTCTTATCCAATTGATATGACTAACATTATTAGTGTTATATATTCTGAATTTACAAATGTAAAAACGTGTGTACAACTTGTGAATGACTCTTTTTGTCTAAAAGTGTATTATACACCGGGCATGGTGGCGCAGGCTTGTAATCCCAGCATTCAGGAGGCTGAGACTGGAGGATCGAGGTTTGTGGACAGCCTCAGCTACTTAGCGAGGCCCTTTGCAACTCAGTGAGATCCTGTTTCAAAAATAAAAAGACTAAAAAATAGGGTTGGGGGTGTAGCTTGGAGGTACAATGCCCCGTGTTCTATCCCCAGTACCACAAAACAACAACAGCAAAAGTGTATTATGGTGCTGGTTTTTGAGTCCAGGGGCATTCTACCTCTGAGCTATACTCCAGACCTATTTTTCATTTGGAAACAAGGTCATGCTAAGTAGCTGGGAGCCTCGCTAAGTTGCTGAGACTAGCTTCAAACCTGCAATTCTCCTGTCTTAGCCTCCCAAGTACTGGGATTACAAGCACACATCACCACTCCCAGCTCAAAACTACCCCTCTTTAAAATGTGGTGGAGCCGGGCATGGTGGCGCAAGCTTGTAATCCTAGCACTTGGGGAGGCTGAGACAGGAGGATCTCACAGGTTCGAAGCCAGCCTCAGCTACTTAGTGAGGCTCTCAGCAACTTAATAAGACCCCGTTTCCAAATAAAGTATAAAATAGGTCTGGGAGTATAGACCAGAGGTAAAAGGCCCCGGGTTCCATTCCCAGCAACACACACACACACACACACACACACACACACACACACACACACACACAGTGTGGTGGAACTCTAAACTAAACACTATTTGGCTTCAAATATAAAGTTCTTCTTATCCTATTCTTCCATCAGCTCCCTGTCATCAAGTCCAAAGCTGTCTCTTCGTCTTCATCTTGTCCTTCTGCTATATCAAGTGGTACATTCCTATTAGGGGTCTGTTTCCTTATTCTTTCTTCATGAACATGTTTATTGAACATATACTATGTTATGCACCTTTAAAAAACAATTTAACTTATGATTGTTACTAACAGAGACTCACTTGTTTCTTTTTAGAAATCCTTACTTTAGAATTTTTACTTTAAGCTGGGCGTGGTGGTGGCCCATGCTTGTAATCCTAGCATTTGGGAGGCTAAGACTGGAGGATCGCAGTTCGGGGCCAGCCTCAGATACTACTTAGTGAGGCCCTCTGTAACTTAGTGAGATCTTGTTTCAAAATAAAGAATAAAAAACAGGGCAGGTGGTGTAGCTCGGAGGTCAAATGCCCCTGGGTTTTATCCCCAGACCCACAAAAAAATAAATAAATAAATAAATTTTACTTTAAAGTAAAGAATCCTTACTTTAAGAAATTTCTACAATCCTTGCCTTCAAATTGCTCTAAGTAGCCAGGTTTGGTGGAGCATGCCTGTAATCCCAGTACATGAGAGGCCAAGACAGAAAGATCACAGGTCCAAACTCAGCCTCCGGAATTTAGCAAGATTCTCAGCAATTTAGTGAGATCTGTTTCAAAATAAAAAATAAAATAAAATAAATAAACACTAAAAAGTGCTAGAGGTAGAGCTCGAAGGTAGAATGCTCCTAGGTTCAATCCCCAATGCCTCCCAAAATTGCTCCAAGTAATTGTAGAGATGAGGCTTATACACAAAATGTCTAATTTTAAATTTTGAATACCTAAATCTTGAGGTTTCCTGTAAGGACAGGCCTCTACAGGTGGCCCTGCGCTACTACTGCTTTTTACGCAGTGCTGTGCCGCCCTCTAGTGGACCTTTAACAGAACATAAAGAGGCAGCTGAGAGCAATGATTTAGATACTGAGGACACCGCAGTGAACAAAGCCCAATAAAATCACAAACCTTAGCCGAGCGTGGTGGCGCACGCTCGTAATCCCAGCATTTGGGAGGCAGAGACTGGAGGATCGTAGTTTGTGGACAGCCTCAGCTACTTAGCGAGGCCCTTTGCAACTCAGTGAGACCCTGTTTCAAAAAACTAAGAAGACTAAAAAACAGGGCAGGGGGTGTAGCTCGGAAGTACAATGCCCCTGGGTTCCATCCCCAGTACCACAAAATAAATAAATGAATAAATAGATTAAAAAATAGGGCTAGGGTGTAGCTCGGAGGTACAATGCCCCTGGGTTCCCCAGTACCACAAAAATAAATAAATAAATAACCTTAGTTAAGACAAAAGACATAAGATTGTGGAATAAATCTGGCGCAACATTCAGAAGTTTGATTTGGGGCCTGTTAGGTTTGAGATGCCCATTAATGGCTTTCTAAGCAGAGTTTTTGTGAGTATAAAATACCAAATGCGAATAGCCTTTTATTTGCGATTTCACCAAACTTAAATGAAAACTGACAATACAACTGGGCATGGTGGTGCAGCTTGTAATCCCCCTGCTTGGGAGGCCGAGACAGGAGGATCGCACAGATTCAAAGACAGCCTCAGCTATGTATGAGGCTCTCAGTAACTTAGTGAGACCCTGTTTCCAAATAAAATATAAAATAGGTCTGGGAGTATAGCCTGGAGGTAGAAAAGCCCTTGGGTTCCACCGCCAGTGCCACAAAAAAAAAAAAAAAAAAAAAAAAAGAAAAGAAAGAAAAGAAAAGAAAAGAAAAGAAAAAAAAAAGAAAACCGACAATAGCAGCACATTTGGCCAAAAAAAGAGAAAGTGTGAAGACAGTGAATTCAGTTCAGCTGTGCGGGCAGGGTGCTGTGGAAGAGGTCTAGCCCACCCTCCACCCTCCCTCCACCCTCCACCCCCCTCGGAGCTGCTCATTCCTTAGCTCTCTGTTGAAATGTCAGTGTCTCAGCTCTTTGCTTTCTTCTTAATCCACCCCACAATTCATAATGGTTGCATTTCTCTGGATACTTATGTTGCCTCCTCTCCCCCGCCTTTAGGACTACATGTCTGTCCTTCCCACCCACTGCAGTGGCCTCAGCACCTGACACCTGGCAGGGCCTCCATTTATATTTGTTGAAAGAGGAGTTTTTTACTTGATAGCGTAGACAGGATCGATATACGCAAGAGGCTAATAATGTAACTCAGTCTGTGGCAAATTCTACTTTGGGGATTAATTAGGACACCGTGGCGGGTTGGAGTCCCCCAGGTATACTTTCAGGGAAGACACTGGGCATGAGCTGAGTCCTAAAGACTAGATAGATAGGAAGGAAGGCAAGGGTGTGATTGGACAAGGACAGTTCTTGTAAAACATCCCTCATTGACTCCCACATCCTCCTCAGCCACCTCTATCTACCCTGGTGTCTAGTGGTCTCTGCTGGGCTGCCTGGCCTCTCTCGCACCAGTGATGTGGGTTAACTCTGGCCAGTAATTAGGGTTGATGTGTCAGGACTACACCACTTTTTTTTTTTTTTAAGGATACTGGGGAGGAACCCAGGGGCATTCTACTTCCAAGCTATACCCCCAGCCCTGTTTTTCATTCTTTATTTTGAAACATGGTCTCACTGAGTTGCAAAGGGCCTCACTAAGTAGCTGAGGCTGTCCTCAAACCGCGATCCTCCAAACTCAGCCTCCTGAATGCTGGGATTACAAGCATGCGCCACCACGCCCTGCTACATCATCTTTTTATTGTGGCTCCACTGTCTGTCTGTCTGTCTGTCTGTCTCTCTTTCTTTTCTTTTCTCTTTTCTCCTTCTCCTTCCCCTTCCCCTTCCTCTTCTCCTCCTCCTCCTCCTCCTCCTCCTCCTCCTCCTCCTCCTCCTCCTCCTCCTCCTCCTTCTTCTTCTTCTTCTTCTTCTTCTTCTTCTTCTTCTTCTTCTTCTTCTTCTTCTTCTGTATGATACTGGCAGTATATCTCAGTGGCATTCTACCTCCAAGATACATCCCAGCCCTATTTTATTTTTTATTTTTAAACAAGATTTCGCTAAGCTGTGGGGGGCCTTGCTAAGTTGCCGAGCCTGGCCAAAAACCTGTGATCCTCCTGTCTCAGCCTCCTAAGTATTGGGATTATAAGTATGGGCCAGCATGCTTGGCCACTTAAGGGACACCCAGCATACCAATGCCTATTATTAGACCCAGATCCTAGTGAGTGCTCAGTCAATGCTTGTTAAATAAACACATACACCTAGGAGCCTCTCTAACATGGCATGGCTTCTTCTCAGATATTTAGTGGAGGCCACAGAGATGTTGCCATTTGAAAACTAAATAGCTGAGAACTCAGTTTGAATCCTTGCATACTTATTGAAGTGTAGCTTTCTCAGATTTTTCATTTAACAAAGCTTTACTGCATGCCTCCTCTATTCCTAGACTTAAACTGAATACATGAAGGTTGGGGTTTCACCACTATGAAACAGATAAGGATAAAGAACAAGTTAGAGTGCTGGTTTATGGAGTCCCCCCCCCATGGGGTTGGAGAATTTCAGAAGCGCTTCCACCACTGCGCTGTACGGCTCCCGGACACCCGAGCCACCATGATAAGTGCCAGCCAAGCCACAGCTGCCGCCTCACAGGTGCTGCAGCTTTCCGGGGCCCCACGGCCGCCTGCCACCAGGATTTCTGGACTGACCTTAGCCATGAGGCTTTTAGGTTTGTTTCAAGGAAAGACTATGTATCAGAAGCAATCAAGGATGCAGTTGTTGGTATTGATTTGAGTACTACAAACTTCCTGTGGCAGTGATGGAGGGTAAACAAGCAAAGGTGCTGGAGAATGCTTACGGTACCGGAATAACCCTCTCTGTTGTGACCTTTACAGCAGATGGTGAGCGACTTGTTGGCATTCCAGCAAGGCGACAGGCTGTCACTAACCCAAACAATACATTCTATGCCACCAAGCATCTCATTGCCAACACTATAAAAAGAAATCAAAGAAGACCTGAGAAGATAAAAAGATCTTCCATGTTCATGGATAGGCAGAATAAATATCATAAAAATGGCCATGCTTCCAAAAGTGATCTACAGACACTTTTGTGCAATACCCATTAAATTACCAAGGCTTCCTTACAGACATAGAAAAATCAGTCCTTAAACTCATTTGGAACAACAAAAAACCCAGAATAGCCAAAGTAGTTCTCAGCAATAAGAACCATACAGGAGGAATCACAATACCTGACTTTAAACTATACTACAAAGACATAGTAATAAAAACAGCATGGTACTAGCACAAAAACAGATACATAGACCAATGGAACGGAACAGAAGACTTAGAAACAAATCCGCACACTTACAGCTAATTGATTTTTGACAAAGGGGCCAAAAACATCCACTGGGAAAAAGACAGCCTCCTCAATAAATGGTATTGGTAAAACGGCTTAACCACATGCAGAAAAATGGAAATAAACCCCACTTTCTTACCCTGCACAAGAGTCAATTCAAGATGAATCAAAGACTTGGAAATTAGACCAGAGACCTTGAGGCTCCTTGAAGAGAGCATAGGTCCAACACTGCTACACATAGGCACAGGTAAAAACATTCTCAACAAGACTCCAAGGGCACAACAAACTAAAAGGTGGATCAATATGTGGGATTGCATGAAACTGAAGAGCTTCTGTACAGCAAAGGAAACTATCAAGAACCTCATCCGAGAGCCAAAAGAATGGGAGATTTTTGCCATCTATTCCTTTGATAAAGGACTAATATTTAGACTATACAGAAAACTCAAGAAACTCAGTACTAAGAAAACAAATAGCCCAATAAAAAATGGTCAAGAGAACTAAATAGACACTTCACAAAAGAAGTAATTCAAATGGCCAATAAATGTATGAAAAAATGCTCAACATCCCCAGTCACTGAGCCGCCGCCGAGGACTCAGCAGCCTCCCCTTGGAGCCCCCACGCTTCCTGACGCTTCGTCCCCCACCCCACCCCCACCCCCGCCCGCCTTCTCCCGCCAGCCTTCTCCTGTCCGCTATCCAGAACCTCCACTCTTTCGACCCCTTTGCTGATGCAAGTAAGGGTGATGACCTGCTTCCTGCTGGGACTGAGGATTATATCCATATAAGAATTCAACAGAGAAACGGCAGGAAGACTCTTACTACTGTCCAAGGGACCGCTGATGATTACAATAAAAAGAAACTAGTGAAGGCGTTTAAGAAGAAATTTGCCTACAATGGTACTGTACTTGAGCATCCAGAATATGGAGAAGTAATTCAGCTACAGGGCGACCAGCGCAAGAACACATGCCAGTTCCTGGTAGAGACTGGACTGCCTAAGGACGATCAGCTGAAGGTTCGTGGGTTTTAAGTGCTTGTGGCTCACTGAAACTTAAGTGAGGATTTCCTTGCAATGAATACAATTTCCCTTCTGTCCCTTGTCACAAGTTTAAAAACCTCACAGCTTGTATAATGTAACCATTTGGGGTTTGCTTTTAACTTGGACTAGTGTAACTCCTCCATGCAATAAACTGAAAAGAGCCAAAAAAAGAAAAAAGAAAAAATGCTCAACATCATTAGCAACCAGAGAGATGCAAATCAAAACTATCCTGAGATTTACCTAACTTCAACTAGAATGGCAATCATTCAAAACAGAAACAACGAGCCGGGCCTGGTGGTGCACGCTTGTAATCCTAACATTCGGAGGCTGAGACTGGAGGATCATGGTTCACAGATAGCCTCAGCTACTTAGTGAGGCCCTCTTCAACTTAGTAAGAACCTGTTTCAAAATAAAGAATAAAAAATAGGGCAGTGGGTGTAGCAAAGAGGTAGAATGCCCCTGGGTTCTATCCCAAGACCTGCCAAAAAACAAAAAACAAAAAAACAAAACAACAACAACAAAAAAAAAAAACCCACCACAACAAATGCTGGTGTGGATGTGGAGAAGTGGGAACTCTACTACATTGTTGGTGGGATTGCAAATTAGTGCAACCACTTTGGAAAACTGTATGAAGGATCCTCAGAAGAATGGGAATGAACTTACCATATGATCTAGCAATAGCACTTCTGGGTATCTACCCAAAAGAGTATAAACCAAACTACTAAACTAATGCATGTGTATCTATGTCCATAGCTGCACAATTCACCATTGCCAGACTATGGAACCAGCCAAGATGTCCATCAACAGATAAATGGATTACACAACTATGGGATATGTACACAATTGAATTTTACTCAGCCATAAAGAAAAACACAATTACGTCACTTATAGGGAAAGGGATTGAACTGGAGAACATTATGCTAAAATGAGATTAGTCAGTCACAAAAAATAAGAAATCAGATACTTTCCCTAATATGTGGAAGCTAGGGAGAAAATGGGTCATAGGAGGAACTCTAGATGAAGAAGGAGATTCTACAGATGAGCAAATAAAGTGACCTAACTGAGGGGATGGGAGGGGGAAGAGGGAAATTCCCTAATGTACATGATGTACATTAACAAACATTTCAAAGTCAATCATTAAGCCGAACATGAGAAGAAGGGAGGCAGGAGGAAACGACGGGAATTGGGTAAGGACTAATTGGGTGATGTGTGCATGTATGCCTCTACCATCTTGTACTCCACTAAGATGTACTCCACAGTGCACCAAAAAAAATTAAAAATAAATAAATTTATCATGAAAAACAAAAAATAAAATGTTGGTTTATGTAAAAAGTGGTCTGTGAACACTGTAGGTAGAGGAATTGACAGTTCACATACACTACAAAGGCTTCTCTGAGTACAAGTAACAAAGTTGGAATTGAATCTTGACATGGCTTCTGGGCAGATATGATTGGGGTGGGGAGTGGATAGGAAGGAAGTGGGGACAAATAAACTCTATGCAAATGAAATAACAGATGCAGAGGTGGTGATGTGGTGGTGGTGAGGAGCTGAGAGGGCATGCTGGGTTTGGGGTAAAGAGTAAGAGCAGAAGAGTGGCCAGAGAGAAGGTGTAAGACTGGGTTTGGGACAGGCTAGCCAAAGAGCTCCATGAATAAAATCTGTCAAAAGCACTAAAATTATATATTATGGGGCTCAGACACTTGTAACTCCTAACATCACTTTTGACATCTAAATTGAGCCCAGTGTGGTGACACATGATTGTAATTCCAGTACAAAAGACAGGAGGATCATGGGTTCAAGATCAGTAAGTAGTGAGACTCTCATCAAACTAACAAGACCCTGTTTCAAAACAAAAATAAAGTAGGGCTGGGGGTATAGCTCAGAGGTAGAATGTCCCTAAGCTCAATCCCCAGTACCCCCCTACACACAAAAGAAATGTAAGTTGGTCCTTTTCCTTTGAGGTAAGACAGTGCTCCTGAAAGTTAATTTAAGAGCTCTGTTGTCTGGTATTCCCAATTATGTTAAGTGCATGTAGTAAATTCTTTTTTTTTTTTAACATAAAGTGATTTATAATTTTCATTAATAGAACATCAGGTTTATTTCAATCCCATGTTGAACAGACATTTAAGAAAAATTGACCTATTTAGGCATTACCAAGTTATTAGCTTCTTAGTTATGCACAGATTCCTCCAACAAGCCCTGGATATAATTTTCTAGGTCTTCTCTTCCAGATAAAAATGGCCCCAAAGAGGCTGTGTTTAATGAATTGTCAATTAATTACATGCTGGGTACTCCAGATTAATTTTTTTTTTCAGGTACTGAGGATGGAACCTAGGGGCATCCTACCTCTGAGCAACACCCTTTTTTTTTTGAAACAGTGTCTCACTGAGTTGCAAAGGGCCTTGCTAAGTAACTGAGGCTGTCAGGAAAGCACGATCCTCCTCCGGTATCTGCCTCCCGAATGCTGGGATTACAAGGGTGAGCCACCACACCCGGCTTTCCAGATCAATTATTTGGTAGCCTTTTCTAATAAATTTTTTTTTGGTAGAAGTGTGTGTGTGTGTGTGTGTGTGTGTGTGTGTGTGTGTGTGTATTACTGGGGATTGAACCCAGTGGCATTCTACCTCTGATCTACACCACCAGCCCCATTTTATTTTATTTTATTTTATTTTATTTTATTTTTTACTTTGAAAAAGGGTCTAAATTGCCTAGGCTGGCTTCCAACCTGTTATTCTGTCCCAGCTAACCAAATACTGGGGTTACAGGCATACACCATGGCAACCGGCTTGTGTAGAAGTCTTAAAGGTAAAATTTAGCTGGGCATGCTGGCACACGCTTGAAATCCCTGTACTTGGGCGGCTGAGACTGGAGATTTCTTTCAAGAAACTGGTGTGTGTGTGTGTGTGTGTGTGTGTGTGTGTGTGTGTGTGTGTGTACTGGGGATGGAACCCGGGGCATTCTACCTCCAAGGATCAGAGGTTCATGGACAGTCTCAGCAAGACGTGAGACTCGCATCAACCTGGGGAGACCCTGTTTCCAAATAAAAAATAAAATAGGAATGGTGCGGGGGCGGGGGAGGAGAGCTTGGAGATAGAATACCTCTGGGTTCAATCCCCAGACCCCCCCCCCAAAAAAAAAAGTAAAAATGGATACAATTTGACTTTTTCTGCCTTAAATCCATCTTATCCTCCTGGATATTCTAAAACATCAGGGACTTCTACATTTTACCATAAGGTTTTTTTGTACATCTCCTTTGTAGGTCAAACCAGCCTCTCAATTTAATGTTCAGATATAGTCTATGATGATTGTACCCTATAGGTATGTGGAATCTTTAAATCATTATTATGAATATCCACTATTTTTTGCACCAATTCTGTTCTTGGTTGTTGGACCTAAAGCAAATGATTTAATCTTTCTGTGTTTCCATTTCCTCATGGGAAATAATAATAACACGAATTCCTTTTTTACAGGTTTGTGTTGACGAATAGACAGTACGTGCAAAGTGCTTAGTGCAGTCCGGATAGCATAGAAAGCACATCGGCGCATGCTCTGGAGAGGGACTGTGGTTTTCACTAGTACTCAGCGTGGTTCCGCATATGTTCCGGGTTCCGGAACCAGATAGATGAAGGTGTTGTGCAGATGAGAGTAGGTAGTGTAAGGCGTCAGAAGGCGGTGTGCAAAGGAATCTGAGGAGAGGTCCCTGGACCCTAGCTACCTAGGATACAGCTGCCTGAAACAGAACCTTCCAGACCAGCACGCAGTCGCCTCCTTTCCCCCGCCCACCCTTATGCTTAGCTCCGCCCTCTTCTCCTAGAGGCTGAAGGCAGAGCTCACACTGACGCCGACGCGGTCGCCTAGCGACACACTTTTCCCAGGATGCCTAGGGTGTTGTGATGCTCTCAGCCAATCAGAGCGGCGAAGTGGCCGCGGCGTCTGCCAATAGCTCGCGAGGCCGGGGCGTGCGACGGTTAAACACAGCGGCGGCGGCGGCGGCGGGTCGGTGCCGTGTCGGGCTCCGCGGGGGCCGAGGCTACAGCTCTGCGGCTGCGGCGTGAAGTGCGGGGGGCAGCGCGGATCCGGAGGCGCCCGGCCATGCCGTCCCGGGTGGAGGACTACGAGGTGCTGTACACCATCGGCGCCGGCTCCTATGGCCGCTGCCAGAAGATCCGCAGGAAGAGCGACGGCAAGGTGGGCGCGGGGCCCCAGCCCCGAGCGGGCCACGCAGCCCGAGGGGACCCGGCCGGGCTGAGGGTGCGGGTGCCGGACGACTCGGAGGAGACCCTGGATCGCTCAAGAGATGGGAGACTATGATTTTTCTTTGACATAGTCATCTTCATTTCCGATTTCCTCCCTCCCTTCCGCGTTCACTCCAGTTCACTCCTGAGTTCTTTAGATAAGAATAGCCCTTTCAGACTCCAGAAGAGGGCCGGACCACCAGACTCTGAGCTTTCTATCTGCAGTCAGAACTCACTTAAAATACTGATTTTGGGGATGATGGGACTCCTCTCTCCCAGTGTGGTGTACGTAATAGAGCCGGTACAGAAGTACTGGAGAGGAAGCTGCCTGGCCGCCGCTGGAGGTATCTTCAGCCTCTCATCCTGGGCAAACACAACCGGTTGTAATAGGGACTTTGACCACCTCTTCCTTGGCTTTGACCAAACTACCCTTTGTACCAATTTCCTATTAAGCAATTGAGAGAGGAGATTGGGAATTCCTAAAGTGTTATCATCTTCCTCGACCCCTGCCCCCGTAGTATTGTTTACTGCTTAAGAGCTGGGCATGGTGGCACACGCTTATAATCTCAGCATTTGGGAGGCTGAGACAGGAGGATTGCAGTTCACATAGGCCCTTTGCAACTCAATGAGACTCTGTTTCAAAATAAAGAATAAAAAAGGGCTGGAGGTGTAGCTCGGAGGTCGATTGCCTCTGGGTTCCATCCCCCGTACTGCAAAAATAGAAAGAAAAAAAAATTAGAGGGAGAATATGGCAATTAACTCAGGACTCCATAAGCTTATTTAACTAACTTACATGATCATGGCCTTGTATTGTAGGATATATTGTAAAAGGTAAATTTTTAAATTTTCATTCTTTATTTTTGAAAGTAAGTTCAACCTTGGAAATTTTATTTCAGATATTAGTATGGAAAGAACTTGACTATGGCTCTATGACAGAAACGGAGAAACAGATGCTCGTTTCTGAAGTGAATTTGCTTCGTGAACTGAAACATCCAAACATCGTCCGATATTACGATCGAATTATTGACCGAACCAACACCACCCTGTATATTGTAATGGAATATTGCGAAGGAGGGGACCTGGCTAGTGTAATTACAAAAGGAACCAAGGAAAGGTAAATGTAAGCTGAAAAGGGGTCTGTTGTTCTTAAGCATCTTGTGTTAGGATCAGGGACAAAATACTTAGTAACGTGGAAGAGTGTTCTTGTATTTGATGGGCCCACAACACAAGGTTGCCAGCCAATCAACACCCATATGTCATATTAGTAACTTATTTTCCTGCTTATTCACTTTAAAAACCAGATAATTCACTTTATTCCATATTTGTCATGCTCTTACTCTGAAGTTATATGCTGTACAACTGCTTTGGTTTTAGGCAATACTTAGATGAAGAGTTTGTTCTTCGAGTGATGACTCAGTTGACTCTGGCCCTGAAGGAATGTCACAGGCGAAGTGATGGCGGTCTGACGGTGCTGCATCGGGATCTGAAACCAGCCAATGTTTTTCTGGATGGCAAACAAAATGTCAAACTTGGAGACTTTGGGCTAGCCAGAATATTAAACCATGATACAAGTTTTGCAAAAACATTTGTTGGCACACCTTATTATATGTCTCCTGTAAGTATTTTAGAATTATTTGTGTGTGTGTATGTGGAGAGTACTGGGGATTGAACCTGGGGGCATTTTACCTCTGATCTACACCCCCAGTTCTATTTTATTTTTATTTATTTACTTTTTTTTTTTTTTTTTTTCAGTACTGGGGATGGAACCCAGGGGCATTCTGCCTCCAAGCTATACCCCCAGCCTAATTTTTTATTCTTTATTTTAAAACAGGGTCTCACTGAGTTGCAAAGGACCTCACTAAATAGTAGCTCAGGCTGTCCACGAACCTTGATCCTCCTGTCTCAGTCTCCTAAATGTTGGAATTACAAGCATGCGCCACTACACCTGGCTTTATTTTTATTTTGAAACAAGGTCTCGCTAAGTTGATGAGAATCTTAGTATTTGCTGAGGTTGTCCTCAAATCTGCAGTCCTCCTATCTCAGCCTCTCAAGTACTAGAATTAAAGGTGCCAGGCAGTATTTCAGAATTTAAATTCTTTTTAGCCAGGCGTGGTGGCTCTGCCTATAAGCCCAGTGTTTGGGAGGCTGAGACAGGAGGATCACAGGTTCAAGGACAGACTCAGCAGTGTAGCGAAGACCCTCAGCAACCTAGAGAGACCTTGTTTCAAAAATAAAAGGGTTGGGGGTATAGTTCAGAGGTAGAATGCCTCTGGTTCAATCTCCAGTACCAAAATAAATAAATCAACAAACAAATAAATGCTTCTTAACATCTTTTTGTTAAGCATTCAAATACAAGGTAATTTAGGGTTTTTTTTGTTGGTTTGTTTATAGTAAATCTGATCAACAAGAGTTAATAATAGGGCCGGGCATGGTGGCGCACGCTTGTAAATCCCAGCATTCGGGAGGTTGAAACTGGAGAATCATGGTTTGCGGACAGCCTCAGTTACTTAGGCCCTCTGTAACTTAGTGAGACCCTGTTTCAAAATAAAGAATAAAAAAATAGGGCAGGGGTGTAGCTTGAAGGTCAAATACCCCTGGGTTCCATCCCCAGACCTGCAAAAAAAAAGAGTCAATAATACTGTTTCATATTTCAAGTTTATATTTTTCCATATATACCCTTAACCCTTAAATTATTAAATTCACCTAACTTAAATTCTGTATCAGCAGTACAGCTTAAGCTTTTATTAAATAACAACCATGTGTTAAATTCTGGAATTATAAAGAGGAAATGGGTTTTCTCTCTGCCCTCAAGAGCAGCAATGTTTCCCAAAGTGTAGGTCCTGGGCACAGCAACCTCAGACTCACTTGGAATGTTAAAAAAGCATAGTCCTGGGTCCCAAGTTCAAACCCAGTGAATTTGAATCTCTGGGAAGGTCCTTGGACATGGATTTCTTTCTTTTTTTCTTTTTCTTTTTTTTTTTTTTTTTGTGGTACTGGGGGTGGAACCCAGAGGCTTTCTACCTCTGGGCTATACTCCCAGACCTATTTTATATTTTATTTGGAAACGGTCTCACTAAGTTGTTGAGAGCCTAAGTAGCTGAGGTTGGCTTTGAACCTGTGCAGTTCTCCTGTCTCACCCTCCCAAGCATGGGGATTACAATTGTGCACCACCACACCCAGCTCATGCATTTCTTATTTATTTTGTGGTCTGGGGATAGAACCCAGGGGCATTCTGCCTCTGAGCTACACCCTCAGCCCTACCTATTTTATTTTTTTATTTTGAAATAGAGTCTCACTAAGTTGTAGGGGGTCTCAGTTGGCTGAGGCTGGCCTCAAACTATGATCCTTTTGTCTCGGCCTCCCAAGTATTGGGATTACAAGGACACACCACCATGCCCTGCTGGGCACTGCATTTTAATTGACTATTTTTAGATGGATTCTTGTGCTTGGAGATATAGGCTAAGGAAGCTCTCTCCCTTCAGATAACATGTTTTTACATGTTAACACTTTGAGTATGTTCCTTTTTTGTTGCCATTTCTTAAAATGCACTAAAGAGAGTCTGCCCCCTTATTCATGCCTCTACTGCTCTTGCTGGATGTTTTGTTTCCATCTCCCAAGCCAGCGCGGCTGGCTTCGAACCTGCGCAATCCTCCTTGTCTCTGCCTCCCTAGCGCGGGGATTACAAGCGTGCGCCACCATGCCTGGCTTATTTTTCATATTGAAGCAGGGTTTCGCTAGATTGCTGAGAGTCTAAGGTTCTGAGGCTGGCTTTGAACTTGCCATCCTCCTAAGTACTAGGATTACAGGCATGTACCACTGTACCTGGCACTCTTTCTTCCTTTTTGAATATTTCCTTGTAAAAGTGTAGATCATAAAATGAAATGCTGGAACAAAGTGTATGACAGTTTGTGGCTGCCTTTAGATGTTGTCTGTTGGCTTTGAAAAAGCTTGAGGCAATAAGGACTGTATTAATATATGAAATAAGAGACGATAGGGATGAAAAAATATTTCTTTAGTAGTTTACAAATATTTCTGGGATTTTCTAAATCTTTTCAAATCATGCTAACAGATCTGATTGTAGTATAAAACTGCAAATTTAGCCAGGTGTGATGGCGCACACTTGTAGTTCCAGTAGTTGGGAGGCTGAGGCAGGAGGATCACAGGTTCTCAGCCAGCCTCAGTTACTTAGTGAGGCACCCTGCAACTTACTGAGACCCTTTTTTCAAAATAAAGAATGAAAATAGGACTAGGGGTGTAGCTCAGTGGTAGAATGCCTCTGGACTCAACCTCTGGTACTGCCAAGAAAAAAAGAGCCTACAAATTTATGATTTTGTTTTTGACTAAGATTAGACACCACCAGAATGGTGAGGTTTTATCACTGTATCAAATTCCAAACAGAAAGTCTTTACATAAAGGAGAATTACCCAGAAGTGGTTCTTGGAAAATCTAAAGCCTGTGCAACTCTTTTGTTCCTTTTCCCTCCTGCTCTTGTAATTAGATCAGTTGAGCTCCCTAAGCGTTGATTGTTAGGGAGAGGTGTCAGGTACGCCTGCTGCCATCCTTTTGGAGATTTTGGTACTTGCCTCTGGTTCCTCTGTTGAGAGTCAGCGCTGTGGTAGACTTGTTAATGTAGGTGTGGAAGAATGGCAGAGCAGGTAATAAGAATACCAGTTACTGCTGTGGATTATACAGTGGACTAAGAAAAAAACAAATGAATAATTCAGTTAGCTATTTATGTCTGTATCCACTTAAATGTGGGCTCGATAATATATTTTGATTATTCTGAAATTTTCTCTAGTTCTTTTAAAATGGAATTTCTACTCAGGCTTGGTGTTACTTGCCTGTAGTTGCAGCTACTTGAAAGGGTGAGGCATGGCGTAGTTTGAGACCATTTTGAGTAATATAGCAAAACCTTGTCTCTAAATAACCAGCTGGGCATGGTGGTGCATGTTTGTAATGTTACTACTTGGGAGGCTGAGACAGGAGGATCACAAGTTCACGGCCAACCTCAGCAACTTAGGCCTCCACAACGTAGTAAGGCCTTGCTTCCAAATAAAAGATAAGGCTGGGGTGTAGTTCAGAGGTGGAATGCCCTTGAGTTTAATCCCCAGTACTAAAAAATGAAGAAAGGGCCAGGCAAGTGGCTGGTAGGGTAGAAAGTCCCTAGTACCACAAAAACAAAACAAAACAAAATTTAAAAAAGGACCAAAAAATGAAGGAGGGAAGCCAGTCAGCCAGGCAAGTGGGTGTGATAGTACACATCCCTAGTTCCACACTAAATAAATAAATGAAATAAAATGATTTCTAGATTATGAATGCCTTAAGGATAGAACTCTCAAATTTACCTTTGAATTGTCAATGTGTGTCCTACAGAAAGCATTTTCACTTGTGAATGGAAAGCAAGGGAATTAATTATATGTGACAAAGTATCCTGGGATAAGATCATTGCCTGTTTTGCATTAAAAAAAAAATTTCTGTGGTATTAGAGATTGAACCATGGGGCATTCTATCTCTGAGCTACACCCTCAGTCCTACTTTATTCTTTTGTGTGTGTGTGTTTGTGTGTGTGTGTGTGTGTGTGTGTGTGGTACTGGGGGTGGAACCCAGGGGCTTTTCTACCTCCAGGCTCTACTCCCAGACCTATTTTATACTTTATTTGGAAACAGGGTCTCACTAAGTTGCTGAGAGCCTCACTAAGTAGCTGAGGCTGGCTTCGAACCTGTGCAATCCTCCTGTCTCAGCCTCCCAAGCGCTGGGATTACAAGTGTGTGCCACCATGCCAGCTTTTATTCTTATTTAAAACAGAGTCTCATTAAGTTGTGGAGGACCTCATTTAAATTGCTGAGGCTGGCTGTGAACCTGCAATCCTCTTTTCTCAGCCTCCCAAGTGCTGTGATTATAGGCCTGTGCCACCGCACCCAGCTGCCCTTTTTCCATTATAATTTTTTTTTTTCAGTGCTAGAGCTCAAACCTGGGGTCTCATTCATGCTAGGCAAGTGCTCTACACTGAGCCACATCCCTATTTCTTTCATTATAAATTGAGGATAAAGTATAAGCTATCTTTTTTTTTTTTTTTTTCAGTACTAGGGATTGAACCCAGGGGCTTTCTACCCAGTCTATCCCCCAGCCTTATTATTTTTGTTTTTCTTTATTTTGAAGCAGGGTCTCACTAAGTTGTGGATGGCGTCACTAAGTAGCTGAGGCTGGTTGCAAATCTGTGATCTTCTGTCTCAGCTTCCCAAGTACTGGGATTCCTAGCATGTGCCACCATATCCAGCTCTCATCTTTTGTTAATGTCTTATAAATTAATCTTTACCAAACTTGGAGTTTCCATTTTTCTCTCAGGTATAATTTTTCTAAGTTTTCTAAGTTATCAACTCAACTCCTTCTTGTTTACTGTGTTTCCCCTTCTAGGAACAAATGAATCGAATGTCCTACAATGAGAAATCAGATATATGGTCCCTGGGCTGTTTGTTGTATGAATTGTGTGCATTAATGTGAGTATGATAAAGTCAGATTCCTAGTTTAAGGGTTATGCTGTTTTCACTTTTCACGGGTTCTGTTTTTTGAGCATCTATGCTAATGAAAGCATAGTCCAAAAGAATTATAAAATTTTAAAAATTACATAAGTGGACAGATTACAAAAAAAATTACAAATTAAGAATGTTACCTATGAGCTCGGCATGGTGGCGCACGCTTGTAATCCCAGCATTTGGGAGGCTGAGACAGGAGGATCATGGTTCACAGCCAGCCTCAGCTACTTAGTGAGGCTCTTTGCAATTCAGTGAGACCCTGTTTCAAAATAAAGAATAAAAAAATAGCCGGGCGTGGTGGTGCACACTTGTAATCCCCGTGCTTGGGAGGCGGAGACAGGAGGATTGCGCTGGTTCAATGCCAGCCTCACTGGCTTAAGAGACGCTGTTTCCAAATAAAAATATAAAATAGGTCTGGGAGTGTAGCCTGGAGAAGGGTTTCCAGGAATCCCAGTACCACCAAAAAAAAAAAAGTGCTGGGTTATAGCTTGGGTAGAATGTCCCTGGGTTCAAACCCCAGTATTGCAAAAAAAAAAAAAAAAAAAAAAAAAATGTTATCTATGAGGCTGGGTGCTGACTTGTTGAAGGGTGTGACTGGTTAAGATGCTTCCCTGTTAGACCGATACTTATCTTACTGGAGAACAGGAAAGTTCCAACCCTGCCACCATTTTTTCCCTCCCTTCTAAGTTATTCTGGCCAATAGTAGTTCTAGACCCTCTGGGATTTGCAGTTTTGCTCTCCATGGGATATTTGCCTCTCTAGAGATATTTTTGGTTGTTACAAGAAGAGAGTGCTACTTGCATCTAGTGGGTGGAGGTCAGGGGTGCTGCCAAATATCCTGCAAAGCATAGGGCAGCCCCCACTGCAAGACTCAGTCTACTTTAAATGTCAGTCTTGCCAAGACACTATTAAACTTAGCATAGGGGAAAAAATCCTCAGAGTGAAAATATAAATACAAATTGGATCTGGGCATGTGGCACACACCTATAATCCCAGTACTTGGGAGGCTGAGACAGGAGGATCACAGGTTATTGGAGGATGGCCTCAACAAGTAGTGAGACTCTCATCAACCTAGGGAGACCCTGTTTGAAAATAAAAATGAAATAGGAGTGGGGGTGTAGCTGAGAGAATGCTCCTGGGCACCGTTCCCATCACCACAATAAATAAATAAATACAAATTGATATTTCATTTGTGCTTTTGAGGATTTTGAGTTTTTTTCATTTTGTTTTGGCATTAGGAATTAAACCCAGGGGCATTTTGCCACCAAGCTATATCCCTGGCCCTTTTATTTTTATTTTGAGATGGGGTCTCACTAAGTTGTCTAGGCTAGCCTTAAACTTGGGATCCTCCTGCCTCAGTCTCCTGAGTAGCTGGAATTGCAGGCATTTGGCTCTTAAGTAGTGCTTTTGATTCAGTTCCTGTTATATATTTTTATTAAAATTTTTTTCTTTTTATTATTCTAGGCCTCCATTTACTGCTTTCAGCCAAAAAGAACTAGCTGGAAAGATCAGAGAAGGCAAATTCAGGCGAATTCCATACCGTTACTCTGATGAATTAAATGACATTATTACAAGGATGTTAAATTTAAAGGTAAAGACATTAAGATTTTATATGGTCTGTTTCTATTTCTCAGTTAAATTTCTGGAGTATTTAGCCTCTCTCATACAGCAATGGAAACTAAAGAAACATTCAGTATATTTCCTTAGCTAATTATACTTTGTTAACACAAGTGAAAACATGTAAATCTGGCAAATTGCACATCCTTGCGACCTACCTTCTGTGCTTTCTTTCCCTCCCACTCACTGGCATGCTAACAGATGGTGGGTAGCAAGGAAAGATTGCAGATGGGATCCAGATCCTCAGTTCCCAGTGCCCCTGCCTACCTCAGAGCGGCAGGTGGTCAGGGGAGGGCCAGAAATAAGCCTTCATTACCTGGCCTCTAGCTCTGACAGAGAGGTGGGGGGCAGGGGGAGTCAACAAGTAGAGGGGGAAATCCCTTGAAGAGGTCATAGAAGCATGGCAGACTGCTGGCTTTGGGATGGGGAAGGAGATGTTCTGGGATTAGGCTGAGGCAGGAGTGGAAGGAAATGTTGCAGAATTGTAAAGAAGGCACTGGGGAGGTGGCAGGGTGGAATGTTAGTGAGAGGGAGGCTGCCAAGCGTGGGTTAGAGAGAGATGCAAGGACATACTTGGCCTACAGCAGCCCCCACGGCAGGAGTGCCAGGGGACTTTAGGGACTGAGCCTTGGAAAGGTGCGATAAAAAGCTGGGTGTTGCCGGGCATGGGGGTGCATGCTTGTAATCCCAGCATTCTGGAGGCTGAGATGTGGTTCGCGGACAGCCTCAGCTACTACTTAGTGAGGCCCTCTGCAACTTAGTGAGATCCAGTTTCAAAATAAAAAATAGGGCAGGGGGTGTAGCTTGGAGGTTGAATACCCCTGAGTTCCATCTCCAAACCTGCAAAAAAAAAAAAAAAAAAAAAGGGTGGGTGTTGTGGTGCAAGTTCAATGCCAGCCTTAGCTACTTAGTGAGGCCCTCTGTAACTTAGTGAGACCCTATTTCAAATAAGGAGTAAAAAATAGGGCTGGGGTATAACTCAAGTAGAATGCCCCTGGGTTAAATCCCCAGTACCACAAAAAAGAGAAAGGAGAGAGTGAAAGAGAGAGAAGAGAGAAGAGAGGGGGAGGGAGGAAGGAAGGAATGTAGGTAGGAAGGTGAGTGGGTGGGTGGGTGGAATAAAGATAAGTTAAAATTTGTCCTTTCAGGGACCCAGAACCTCATGATTAGTGAACTTATTTTCCACATATTTAGGACCTACCCTTAAAGGAGTCCTTTTCTTTACCTTGGTAATTATTTTATTTATTTATTTTGGTGCTGGGGATTGAACCCAGAATTCTGCTTTTAAGCTATATTCTCAACCCTTTTGTTATTTTGAAGGAGTTTCACTAAGTTGCGAGGCTGGCCTTGAACCTACAGTCCTGTTTCTGCCTCCCAAGTACTGGCTAACATTCTCTTTTAATTTAACTGCTTTTGTAAGATGAATATTTTGCTATGCAATCTGACTGTGACACTGAGTGTTTTTCCCCAGGATTACCATCGACCTTCTGTTGAAGAAATTCTTGAGAACCCTTTGATAGCAGACTTGGTTGCAGAAGAACAAAAGAGAAATCTCGAGAGGAGAGGCCGACGATTAGAGCCGGAGAAGTTGCAGGAGTCTACTACTCCTGTATTGAGTGAGCTGAAACTAAAGGAAATACAGTTGCAGGAGCGAGAGCGAGCCCTCAAAGCCAGAGAAGAAAGACTGGAGCGTAAGTCTGTGCGGGGTGGGCAGGACTCCAGTAGCACCGTGGGTGGGTCATTCTGATGTGTATACATATTTGTTTGAACAGCATAGTTTATATGTGTAGGTCCTACAGAAGAAGGTCTTACCTTCTTTTAAACACTTGAGAAACCAAAACAAGTTTTGTAGACTAAATAATCAAGCTTGCTGGCACCTTCACGTTGCACTGACTTCTTTCTTTGCAGTTAGTTGCCAGTCTAGGTATTTCAGAGCATTTACTGTGTCGGCCCTAACACAATAGCCATTATGCTTTATTATATTGTTACTTGTTTTTCTCCCATCTTTAATATAAACATCCTCAAGTTTTTCCCATTATAAAGGAAATTCTTAGAATGGATCGCCTTCTAACATAAAAACCTTCTGGAAGCCAGGCGTGGTGGCGCACGCTTGTAATCCCAGCATTCGGGAGGCTGAGACCGGAGGATCGCGGTTCACGGACAGCCTCAGCTACTTAGTGAGGCACTCCGTAACTTAGTGAGACCGTTTCAAAATAAAGAATAAAAAACAGGGCAGGGGGTGTAGCTCAGAGGTCAAATGCCTCTGGGTTTCATCCCAAGACCCACACCCACACACACACACACAAAACACCTTCTGAAAAAGGCTCCAGCCCACTTTCAGCTCTAAAGTGCAGCCGTACGTAGGACCAACCGAATATGTTTAGGCAATTCATGCAGAATAATACTCTGATTATTTTTCCCATCTTTTTTTATTTTTTTGGTGGTACTGGGGGTGGAACCCAGAGGCTTTCTACTTCTGGGCTATACTCCCAGACCCATTTTATATTTTATTTGGAAACAGGGTCTCACTAAGTTGCTGAGAGCCTCACTAAGTAGCTGAGGCTGGCTTCGAACCTATACGATCCTCCTGTCTCGGTCTCCCAAGCGCGGGGATTACAAGCGTGCGCCACCACACCTGGCTACTCTGATGATTTTTAGCATTGACTTGATGAGCATTAATGGATTTAATGGAATTGTGTTTTGATGTTAAGTCTGTCTACTCCACTAAGATGAGAGTTGTGTCAAGGTTTTTGGATTACACAAGGTAGCAACAGCAGTAAGGCTTTTTGTTTTAACATTCAGAGGCAGAGATGGAGCCATATGTGTCTCCTACCACCTGTGACACCCCTGATGTGCTTCTGTGGCCTTAATGCCCAATGCAGACTTTAAATGTTTTTCTCTTCAAATGTGCTTATAAAGCATTCATTCATTAATGTTTTACTTCATAATAATAAAGAATGTTGTATAATGCTGTGAGATATGCTTATTGTATGTTTCCAGATATGCTTACCTGGAAACCTTCTCTTGACTTTCCCGTCTAAAAAAAAATCTAGACAGGCATGGTGGCACACACCTTAATCCCAGTATTTGGGAAACTAAGACAGGAGGATCGCAGATTTGAGGACAGCCTCAGCAACAAAGTGACACCTTGTTTTTAAACAAATTTTAAAAAGGCTGGGAGTATAGCACAGAGGTAGAATGGGCTTAATTCCCAGTACTGAAATAGGATCACTGTTAATTTGGGGCCACTAATAAATTGTGGCCTCTGTTACAATCCAAAGAACTGAGTCTTGTGGAGCGTTTCTCCTTCCATTTCAGTGCCACCATTGAACCAGAAGGAGATGTTGTGCTCTGAGTTCAGTGATGCCCTAAAACTTGGCGGTTTCCTGTTTCTCATGGAGAGCAGAGGTGGCTTTTGTTTTTGTGTTCCCAAAGGAGTTACTCCCACATAATGTGACCAAGTGAAAGTTAACTTTGTATTCGTACTTCAGATCCTTGTAAGAAAACATAAGATACCGTACAACGTACAAAGACATTACAATCTAGCGCAATCCAGTTTACCAGGATATAAGAAACTTTTTTTTTTTTTTTTTGGTGGTACTGAAGCCTTTCTACCTCTGGGCTACACTCCCAGACCTATCTTTACATTTTTATTTGGAAACAGGGTCTCCTAAGCCAGCGCGCGCGGCTGGCTTCGAACCTGCGCGATCCTCCTGTCTCTGCCTCCCAAGCGCGGGGATTACAAGCGTGCGCCACCACACCCGGCTATAAGAAACTTTTCACAAAACATTACTCATCTGTGGTCAGGCATCCAGTTTGAGGGATAAGAAAAAGTGATAAGATTACTAAATGTAAATTGTTTTCTAGCCAAAATGCCTCATTTTTATTTTCTTTTTCCATTCTCATTTTAAAGAAAAGGAACGTGAACTTTGTGTTCGAGAGAGACTAGCAGAGGACAAACTGGCTAGAGCAGAAAGTCTGCTGAAGAATTATACCTTGCTAAAGGAACAGAAGTTCCTGTCTCTGGCAAGTAACCCAGGTATGAGAATCTACTCGGTGCACAGAGGTTAGTGCTGCAAATGAAGAACTGCACATCAGTGTTGCCCTCAGAGCAGCTTTGGTAACTCTTCTACAAAGTCTTAGAATTTAAGATAAATTTAAATCTTCCACTATATGACCTTCAATGGAAATAAAATTCTATCATAGCAATAATTTATTTTTTGGGTTCATAAACCTGAGGCAATGAGTCATGACTGCATCTTCAATTTTATTTTATCTTATCAAATTACATGTTTAGTATTTGTTTGTTTGTTTGCTTGTTTTGCAGTACTGGGACCCCCAGCCCTATTTTTTATTTTGAAACAGGGTCTCACTAAGTTGCGGAGGGCCTCACTGAGGCTGTTGGTGAACCTGCAATCCTCCTGTCTCAGCCTACCAAGTACTGGGATTACAAGCATGCACCATTACTCCCAGCTGTATTTAATTTTTTTTAAATGAGGGCATTTTCAAAACCACTGTACATTTCAAATTTTTTCTTTTGGTGTGTTAAAACTATATTTTCAAGCAAAAATCCTAACACTTTTAATACTGTCATACTTCATCCTTCATAAAAGATGTGATAATGCTGGGTATGGTGGTGCAGGCTTGTATTCCCAGTACTTGGGAGGCTGAGACAGAAGGGTCACAGGTTCGAGGGCAGCCTTAACAAGTAGTTGATTTCAAACATTTTTTCTCATCAATCTAGTGAGACCCTGTTTCAAAATAAAAATAAAAAATAGGGCTGGGAGTGTAGCTCACAGATAGAATGCTCATGGGTTCGATCCCTAGTAATGCCCACACGTGCGCGCGCGTGCACGCGCGCGCGCACACACACACACACACACACACACACACACACACACACACACACACACGTGATAAGCCAGGTGCTATAGCATATACCTGTAATCCCGGCTACTTGGGAGGCTGAAGCAGGAGGGGATTGCAGGTTGAAGGCCAGTAGCCTGGACAATTTGGCAAGACCCTATCTCAAAAAATTAAAAAGGGCTGGGGATGTAGCTCAATAATAGAGCACTCCTGGGTTCAACCCTATCACATCTTCCCCCACACACAGGATGTGCTAAACCAACTGCAGAATAGGATATCACCTTCCATCTTCCCCAAGACCTTGTCAAGTTGACACGTGCATTTGATGGAACGTGAGTGGCACCTGCACATGCTGTGTGTGTCTTTTGCTCAGTCTGGAGTAAAGGCAGTCAGCTTGCTAACAGCGCTGCTGTTGCGGGTATCGACCCTCCACTGTGCCCTGTGATGATTGATTGCCTATACCAATGGCTGCTCTGACTTGCTTTCTTCATTTCATAGAATCCAAAATTAATTTTACCTACCCCTTAATTTGGGCAATTGCAAAATGTTGTCTTTTCTCATGATTTCTTTATGACATAAATTCAGAGTTTTTTGTTGGTTTTAAAAATTGAGCATTTGATTTTTTTTTTTTTTTTTTTTTTTTTTTTTTTTTTTTTTGCAGTACTGGGATGGAACCCAGGGGCATTCTACCTCTGAGCTACATCCCCAGCCCTGTTTTTTATTCTTTATTTTGAAACAGGGTCTCACTGAGTTGCGAAGGGCCTCACTAGGTGGCCGAGGCTGGCCACAAACTGCAATCCTCCGGTCTCAGCCTCCCGAATGCTGGGATTACAAGCGTGCGCCACCACACCTGGCTAGCATCTGAATTTTTGATCAAGGTTTATGAGTTCTTACTCCATGTAGAATTGCATATGTGAAGGCTGCTGTTTCCATCTGATAAATTTGAGAGTGTATATGATCAGTTCAGTGAATGGGACAGCATTCTGTAGATGGACAAACAAAAAACTTCCCCGAGCTAGTTTGATGAGTACGGTAACTTCACAGGGAGTAAGTGATGGAAGTAAACAAAACTCTAGTGATGGACCTAAATGAAACAAGGATTCTATGGAGTAGAATCTCCTAAGTATCACTGTCATTTCAGTATTTTTATAGTATAAATTTTGGCATATTTGATTCCACATGACCATCCATAAAAACAAAATAGGCTTAAATCATGATTAAGCTGATGAAGTAAAGAGCAAATTGTATCTGTAAATTTCATGCATCCAACTCCAGGGAATTATTGAGGACCCTTTTGGGTTGATCAAATTAGAGTTAATTAATTAATTAAGAGCTACAGATTGAACTCAGGGACATTCTTCCTCCAAGCTATACTCCCAGCTCTATTGTTTAATTAATTAATTAATTTATTTATTTAGAGATACTGGAGATGGAACCCAGAGGCATTCTACTTCTTGAGTTATACCCTCTGTCCTTTTTTTTTTTTTTTGAGACGGGGTCTCACTGAGTTGCAAAGGACCTCATTAAGGTCCTGAGGCTGTCCATGAACCATGATCCTCCTGTCTCAACCTCTCAAATGCTAGGATTAGAAGCATGCGCCACTATCCTGGCAATTTTTTTGGTGTGTGTGTGGTACTGGGGATTGAACCTCCAAACCACACCCACAACCCCCGTTTTTCTTCTTTATTTTGAAAATAAACAGGGTTTCATGAAGTATCTGAGGCTAGCTGCAAACCTGCAATCTTCCTGTCTCCGCTTCCCAAATACTGGGATTACAAGAATGCACTACCATGCCCCTTAGTAGTTTTTTATTTTGGTGTTACTGGTGGTACTGGGGTTCCTGGAAGCCCTTCTACCTCCGGGCTACACTCCCAGACCTAAATTTTTACTTTTTTTTTAAATTTGGAAACAGGGTCTCCTAAGCCAGCGCGCGCGGCTGGCTTCAAACCTGCGCGATCCTCCTGTCTCTGCCTCCCAAGCGCGGGGATTACAAGTGTGAGCCACCACGCCCGGCAGTAGTTTTTATTTTGAAACATGATCTTACTAAGTTGCAGAGGGCCTCACTAAGTTGATGAGGCTGGTGGTGAACCTTGCCATCCTTCTGTTTCAACCTCCCAAGTATTGAGATTACAAGCCTGTACCACCACACACAGCTAAAGTGTTTTGTGTTTTGTCTTCTATATATAGATATAGATATAGATATACTAGTATATCTATATATACTAGGAGTTGAACCCAGAGGCATTCTCCTTCCAAGGTAGCCCTCCAGGCCTTTTTATTTTTTTGACTTGCTAAATTGTTGAAGGTCTCACTAAATTGCTGAGGCTGGCTTCAAACATGTGATCCTCCTCTCTCTGCCTCTAAAGTACTGGGATTACACACATGTGCCACTGTGCCCAGCTTAAAGTGGTCATTTTCCTGTTTAATGAATCCTCCATTCTTTTTTTTCTATTGAATGAAATGTTAATCTTTTTCTAAACATTTTAATTTCTTATAAAACCTATGCCGAGCTGGGCGTGGTGGCACATGCTTATTATCCCAGTGGTTGGAAGGCTGAGACAGGAGGATCGCACAGGTTCAAAGCCAGCCTCTGCTACTTAATGAGGCTCTCAGCAACTTAGTGTAAAGACCCTGTTTCCAAATAAAATATAAAACAGGTCTGGGAGTATAGCCCTGAGGTAGAAAAGCTCCCGGGTCCTACCCCCAGTACCACTAAAATAAAACCAATGCCATTGGTAAGATAATGTTGGTTTGTACATGTGTAGGTATTTGTGGTGATGAAAGGTAATCCCAGCTACTCAGGAGCTGAGGATTGCAATTCCAGGTGAGTCTGGGCAACTTAGTGAGATCCCATGTCAAAATACAATTTCAAAAAGGCTGGAGATGGAGCTCAGTGGTACAGTGCCTGTCTAGCATGCAGGAGGCTTTGGGTTTAATGCTCAGCACTGCTCCTTCCACACACACAAAAGTTCACTTGCTTGATTTTATTTTTTTTCGTGGGTGGTACTGAGGTTCCTGGAAGCCTTTCTACCTCTGGGCTATACTCCCAGACCTATTTTTTTATATTTTTATTTGGAAACAGGGTCTCTTAAGCCAGCACGCCTGGCTTCGAACCTGCGCGATCCTGCTGTCTCTGCCTCCCAAGCGCGGGGATTACAAGCGTGCGCCACCACGCCTAGCGTTCGCTTGCTTTAAATAAACCTACAAGGAGCCGGGCGTGGTGGCGCACGCCAGTAATCCCAGTACTTTGGGAGGCTGAGACAGGAGGATCGCAGTTTGCAGACACCCTCAGCTACTTAGTGAGGCCCTTTGCAACTCAGTGAGACCCTGTTTCAAAATAAAGGATTAAAAAAAGGGCTGGGGGTGTAGCTCAGAGGTAAAATGCCCCTGGGTTCCATACCCAGTACTGCAAAAAAAAAAAAAAAAGGGTAAATAATGTGCATCTAGTGTTCATTTTCCCCAGTGCATTTAGCCCTAAAAGAACGTGATTGATACGAGAATGGACTGTTGGTTTAGCTCAGAGGCAGCACACCTGCCTGGCACATAGTAGCCCTGGCTTTACGCCAACACTGCAAAATTAATAAACAGGTAAATAAGTAAAACGTATTCCTTGATGCTTGGCATATATTCCAGGATTATTTTTTTCCGTGGATTAGAAGGCAGATTGGTTTCTGCCAGCTCCACACCTCTAACCTCCTTTCCCAGAGGAAATCAGAAAGGTATCTAGATTTCAAATGTGAACCGAAAGAGTAAATTGTTTTTGATAAGTATGATATATATGTAGGAGTTGAACTCCCATGCAAATAACTCAAAACCCTTTTTCTTTTTCTTTCTAAAGAACTTCTTGATTTTCAATCCTCAGTAATTAAGAAGAAAGTTCATTTCAGTGGGGAAAGTAAAGAGAACGTCATGAGAAGTGAGAATTCGGAGAGTCATCTCACCTCCAAGTCCAAGTGCAAGGATCTGAAGAAGAGGCTTCATGATGCCCAGCTGCGGGCGCAAGCTCTGTCAGATATAGAAAAAAATTACCAGCTGAAAAGCAGACAGATCCTGGGCATGCGCTAGCTTAGCAGAGGGAGACAGAGCTGTGTGCAGTATTCAGTAGTGCCACCCTTTAAAGATTGATATTCAACTGGTGTAGCTTAATATACTTGGTTCCATGAGCCATGCCTTTGTACAGTAAGCATGATATTTTGGAATTACTTTTGCTGTTATTTAGCAACAATTATACAAGATGCCCACATCTTTCATCTTTTTTAAGAACGCTTCGTAGAAAGCATGATAACTTTCTTGGTTGGTTGGGCTTTTAATCCTGTGTGTGATTACTCCTAAGAATATGAAATGTGATGTTGAGGATCCTAGAAGAAAAAATAATGTTAGGAAAAAAAATCTTTACTCAGGAATAGAACTTACTGAGACATTTTAAGTGACTGAGCGGGGTGCTTGCAAATGTCATGTCTAGTTTTAAATTTCAAGTCTGTGGTTTTAAATGTTCGTAAACTTAGCCAGATTGTATATAAATTGTTACTAATATCAAAACATCTTGTTTATAAATATTCCATCATAGTAAGAATATATTACCTTTGGGAGTTCATCACTGTGTCTATATTCTTTTATTTCTATTTTGTTTAATAGTATGAGCTGGCTGTCATTTTCCCACTAAATAAAATAATTCTTTAGTTTTCCTATATTTATGTCTCTTGCATTTGTTAATCTCTTAGTTGGAGGGATATGGACTTAGGACTCTAGATTTGTAGGGTAAGGAAGAGCGTTGATGCTCAGGAGAACTATGTTCTGCCCATACATTGTAGTGCCGTCTTGCAACCTGTCTCATTAATTCCTGGGACCTGGTGGTCCTGATTTGGATTCTGCTCTCCAGGGGACATTGGGCAGTGCCTGGAGATGGTCTCCATGGTCATGACTGGGGAAGGTGCTTCTGATGTCCAGTAGGTGGAGTCCAGTGATGCTGTTAGACATTCTACAATGCACAGAACAACTGACAAAGTGTCCGCAGTGCCACCTGTGAGAAGCCTGGCCTGTGTACAAGTGTGTGCGTGCACACACATACACGTACATATAAAACTTTTTCCTTTCCTCTAAGGTCTCATTCCTTAATGTGATGTTTATTCGAAGTAAAGAAAAATTTTAAGAATATTAGTAGAAATTTTACTATTCATCTTTATTTTGTGCAATGCCAGGATTAAGTGTAGATGCCAGAGTGTTCATGGGTAGATTCCCTGCAATTACACAATTCACATTTTGTGGCTTGACCTTGGAGGGTGCCCCAAGCCTGTCAAAAGAGACAAGCCACCCAACCCTCCCAGGTACGTGGGGACCTGTGACTCCTGCTCGATTCCCTCAGTTCTCTCTTGCTCTCTCTCCCTTACCATCTCTACTGAGGCCAGATCTGGAGAAGTCTAACCAGGCATCTTCCCTCAACCCCCTGCCCCAACCCATGACAGATGGGCCACCTCCAATGATCTCTCAACCTCCAAGCAGGGACTTTCTTTGTGCCTGGGTCAGGGTACCTGGAGAACCTTTGTCACAACGTAGACTCTGGCTGTCTGCTCATCAGACATGCCATCCGGTTGCCAGCCAGGACATGGGAAATGGATGGGACAGCTGCTGCCATACCTTGTCCCAGGATGCTGTCCCGGATACCCAGCCCTGACCCTCCCCTTGCCTGTGCCTGGTGCCTACTGAGGGGAAGTGGCCATGGGGTATGGGTAGAAAGGGGAGGCTGGAAGGAACCTGAGCACCATCCTGAGAAGTCTAGGGATGTGGGAAAGTGGGACCATGAGTGAGCTGGGGCTCTAAGTCCCCACCCATGCTCCACAAATCCAAAGATAAAGTGATCGAAGACTTCAAGATGCAACCACAGACATTCTGCCGCAGGAGAAGAACTCTTCTGAACGACAGGTCCTCCCATGTGTGTAGCTGTGTGGCTGCACTGATCACTGCTCATAAAACCAGTCCTTTAGGAATTAGGAACGCCTTTCCTACCTTAAAAAAACAAGTTCTAATTTTAATATTTATTTGTGTTTTTTTTTTAAAACAGGGTTTCACTAAGTTAGTGAGGGCCTCACTAATTTGCTGAGGCTGGTCTTGAACCTGCTATCCTCTTGTCTTAGCTTCCCAAGTATTGGGATTACGGGCGTGTACCACCATGCCCAGCTTTAGTTTCACTTTAAAACTTGTGACATGCTGGATTGCCTTTAGTCTTCTCCATTTTAGACTCCACCTACATTTCATTTATTCATTCAATGAACAAAATATTAAGCACCTATTAAGAGCCAGCACTGGGAATTTTTGTTGTTGTTTGTTTTTGTGGTACTTGAGATTGAACCCAGGGGTATTCTACCTCTGAGCCACACCCCCAGCTGTATCTCTTTCTTTCTTTCTTTCTTTCTTTCTTTCTTTCTTTCTTTCTTTCTTTCTTTCTTTTTGCGGTACTGGGGATGGAACCTAGGGACATCCTACCTCTGAGCCACACCCCCATCCCTATTTTTTTATTATTTATTTGGAAACAGGGTCTCACTGAGTTGCAAAGGGCCTCAGTAAGTAGCTGAGGCTGGTCGTGAACCATCCTCCTGTCTCAGCCTCCCAAATGCTGGGATTACAAACCTGCGCCACCACACTCTGCTCCCAGCTGTATTTTTGTTTCTTCTTTCCTCCTCCTCCTCCTCCTCCTCCTCCTCCTCCTCCTCCTCCTCCTCCTCCTCCTCCTCCTTTTTATTGGGTGGGAGACTGGGGATGGAACCCAGGGACATTCTACCTCTGAGCTACACTCTCAGCCCTATTTTTTATTCTTCATTTTGAAACAGAGTTTCACTGAGTTGCAAAGGACCTCACTAAGTAGCTGAGGCTGCGTGAGAATCCGGATTCTCCTATCTCAGCCTACCGAATGCTGGGATTACAAGTGCATGCCACCACGCCCAGCTTATTTCTTCTTCTTTTTATTATTACTATTATTTTTGTGTGTGTGTGGTGCTGGGGATTGAACCTAGAGCATTCCACCTCCAAGCCACACTCCCAGCCTGATTTTTTATTCCTTATTTTATTTTATTTTTTTTTTAATTATTATTTGGTGGTACTGGGGTTCCTGGAAGCCCTTCTACCTCCGGCCTACACTCCCAGACCTATTTTATACTTTTTTATATTTGAAAACAGGGTCTCTTAAGCCAGTGCAGCTGGCTTCGAACCTGTGTGATCCTCCTGTCTCCGCCTCCCAAGCGCGGGGATTACAAGCATGTGCCACAATTCCTGGCTTATTCTTTATTTTGAAACAGTGCCTCACTAAGTTGCTAAGGACCTAAGTGGCCGAGGCTGGCTGTGAACCTGGATCCTCCTGCCTCAGTCTCCCAAGTACTGGGATTACAAGCATGTGCCACCATGCTTAGCTTTTATTCCTTATATTGAAACAGGGTCTCACTAAGTTGTGAAAGGCTTAAATAGCTGAGGCTGGCCGCAAACCCCTGATCCTCTTGTCTCAGCCTCTCAAGTACTGGGATTATAAGCATGGGACACCACGTCTAGCTGAGTCAGCACTGTTTAGGGTGCTGAGGATACAGAGGTAAAAGAACACTTAAGTCCTTGCCCTTATTCTTTCCCATTGAAACATGGCAAAATTAAACCAGCAACAAATTGGGCATGTTAGCAATAAGTGCTATGGAGCAGAATAAAGAGGGAAAGGGGAGTGGGAGA
This sequence comes from Muscardinus avellanarius, assembly GCF_963383645.1. NCBI lineage: Eukaryota > Metazoa > Chordata > Mammalia > Rodentia > Gliridae > Muscardinus > Muscardinus avellanarius. The sequence goes on from NC_137793.1 coordinate 78,823,133, forward strand.
GGTGGCCTGTGATGTCAGAAGAGGCGGTGATTAGGGTTGCAGCAGGAGGTTAGCGTAGAGGAAACCCACAAAAGGGGTTTGAAGAGGGTGGGAGTGCTGGGGCAGGAGGAGAGGAGGGAGGACGGCCAGGGCGATGGGGAGGGAAACAGAAGCAACAGGGCCTGTCCTGAGAGTAGGTGGAGGCTTGGGAACGCAGATGTTTTTAATCATTTTGGTCCTCTTTGCCCACTCTAAAGCCCACCAAACCTGTTTCCTGGGCCTGGGATATAGGATGTGGCTCAATGTAAAACGCTCACCTTAGCATCTGTAAGACTCTGGGTTTGATTCCCAGAAACACAAAACACAAAAATGAACCCGGTTCCTGTTCATGCTAAAGCTAGGAAGGTGTAGGGTAATGATGGTGGGTTAGGAGGGGGTTTCCTTAGAGCACGTGGCCCAATCCTAGTACTTGGGAGGCTGAGACAGAAGGAAAGGTTCCAGGTCAGCCTCAGCAACTTAGCAAGATGCTCAAGCAAATTAATGAAACACTGTTTCAAAACTATATATATTTCTTCTTCTCCTCCTCCTCCCTCTTTCTCCTTCTCCTCCCCTTCCTCTTCCTCCTCCTCCTCCTTCCATATTTATGTATGGCTATAACTCAGTGGTAGAATGCCCCTAGATTGAACTAGGGTTCAGTCCCTAGTACCCCCCAAAATGTGTGTGTGTGTGTGTGTGTGTGTGTGTGTGTTGGGGGTTATTTCATGGGGTAAAGGACGCTCCAGCATCTCTTCCATAGATCTAAGATGCTCTGCTAGACAGCAACACTTACCATTACAGAGCTTACATATTTAAACAATAATGAGTTTAACCAAGCATAATCTGTGAAAGAAAGTCACTGAACTTGAAGATTAATGATCTGTTCTGGCAGACAAAGGCCGCTAGGCGGTGCTATGGCTCTTGGAGACCAGACTCCCACCGCATTCCATGCTGTAGCCCAAACAACTGGTAGTTGGGAAGGGATTGCAAATCAGGCATTGGTTTGATGCCTCCTACTCCTTGTTCCATTTGGAACCATAACACTCTTGTGAAGCAGGTATCCTTAGTTTCCACATTTTATACAGAGAAACTGAGGCTCAGAGATCACAGGTGAAAAAGGCATAGCTGAACTCTAAAAGACTACAAAGTCATGCTCTTTGGTTTTCGTTGTTTCATTTTTGGTGTTCCAGGGCTTGAACTCAAGATGTTTTGCATGCTAGGCAAGTACCCTGCCACTGAGCTATATCCCAGCCCAAGGCCATGCTGCTGAATAGCCATCCACCGCCTGGGTCCACACGATGGCCTAAGGTCAGCTTCACCCTCAAGCCATCTAGTTTCCCATAAGGATGGCTTGTGGATAATAGCTCCTGGCTTCACTCAAAACATTCCAGAGGCTAAAGGCAAGTAGATGCAGATCCAGCGTGGTGAGGGCCCAGCAGCCTCACAGGATAAAGTTCCTCACAGGCTGTGCTCAATTTGGGATAAATGCAAGGGGATACATAGCAGCTACTTCAAAAAGAATGAAGAGGCCGGGCGTGGTGCTGCAGGCTTGGAATCCCCGTGCTTATGAGGCTGAGACAGGAGGGTGGCACAGGTTCAAAGCCAGCCTCAGCTGACTTAAGAGACCCTGTTTCCAAATTTAAAAAATATATATATAAAATAGGTCTGGGAGTGTAGCCCGGAGGTAGAAGGCCCCAGGGTTTCATTTCCCAAAAAAAAAAAAAAAAAAAAAAGAATGAAAAGAACTTAAATGTACCAGCAAGAGATGATCCTTGTTAACTGTGACTTGTGAGTGGGGAAATGGGGATCTGTATTGGATGGATAGATTTCTTTGCAAAGAGGTCTCATGGCCCTCTGTGCTGATGGCTAGTGGATGGGATGTGTGGCTTGTTTTACCCCTCCCTCACCCAACCCATCTCCCTTCCCTCCCCTGGGAGAACAGAGGTCAGCTTTCCAGGAGCCTCCCGCACTACAAAGGTTGAATTCAATGTTATATTCAGAGGGGCCAACAGCGGTACCCTTGGTAGAATCCTTGCCTGGACTTCCGTCTCATGCTGGGAGTGTACACACACACACACACACACACACACACACACACACACACATACACACACCCGCCACACATGCTGGGCTACCATTGAGCCATACACGCAGCCCCCCACCCCCTTGCCTGCATTTCTAACACACAGCCACAGCCTTGCCCGAGCTGCTCAAATCCCAGACCACCAAGGCTGAACCCAGCTTGATTCCCAGTGTGACTAACCAGCCAGGAGACAAATCTGCCCTCCTCAAAGACAAGCACACAGGCCAACAGTGCAACTTGGTGTTCTGGAATCTTAATCACACAGTCATGGGAAATGTTCATGGTAGCTGACTTGATTCATTACAATTTAAAAAAAATCAATCTTTCTTTAAATTATGCAGTGATAACATCAATGACAAAAAAAACCAATCTAATAACAACGAATGAATGTCGTCTCACTCATAATCCTACTTTTTACCTGTCTTTCTAGAAAGAGCTGTTAACAATTTGGTGTTTGATGTTTTTTCCACACTTCATGCTTGTGTGTGCATGCATGCAGGCATGTGTACACGGGGGCGGGGATCTTTGCACATATGAGAGCCTATGTGTATGTCTATATATGTTTCTGAATATGTATATTTATTGTTTTATTTTTTTATTTTTTGGTGGTACTGGGGATGGGACCCAAGGGCTTTTCTACCTCCGGGCTATACTCCCAGACCTATTTTATACTTTATTTGGAAACAAGGTCTCACTAAGTTGCTGAGAGCCTCACTAAGTAACTGAGGTTAGCTTCGAACCTGTGTGATCTTCCTGTCTCAGCCTCCCAAGCGCTGGGATTACAAGTGTGCGCCACCACGCCTGGCTGAGTATGTATATCTAAAACACATTTAGAAGCCAAGTGAAGTGGTGCATGCCTATAGTTCTAGTACTTATGAGGCTGACAGTTCAAGGACAGTTTCAGAAAGTAGTGAATAAAGCTTGAACTTATCTGTAAAATTTAAAAAATTTTAAAAAGAAAGTAGTAAGACTCTTACTAATGTAGTGAGACCCAGTTTCAAAATAAAATTAAAAAAAATAGGGTAAGGGGTGTATCTCAGAGGTAGAATGCTCTTGGGTTCAATCCGCAGTATAAAGAAAGAGAGAAAGAAAGAAAGAAGGAAGGAAAGAAAGAAAGAAAGAAGAGAAAGAGAGAGAAAGGAAGAAATGAAGAAATCTTAATGTATATGCTGCTTTTTATTTTTATTTTATTTATTTATTTATTTATTTATTTATTTATTTTGGTGGTACTGGGGTTCCTGGAAGCCCTTCCACCTCGGGGCTACACTCCCAGGCCTATTTTATACTTTTTTTTTTTTTTTTTTTAAAAAACAGGGTCTCTTAAGCCAGCGTAGCTGGCTTCTAACCTGCGTGATCCTCCTGTCTCCGCCTCCCAAGCACGGGGATTACAAGCGTACGCCACCATGCCTGGTTTATATGCTGCTTTTTAACTTGCTTTTTACAATGAAAAATAATCCTTCCTTATCGGTACATATAAATTCTCTTCACTCTTGTTTTTTGGATTTTGTTTGTTTTAGTATTGGGGATTGAATCCAAGGATGGTCTACCTCTGAGATATACCCTCGACCCTGTTTTATTTTTTATTTTGAAACAGGTCTCACTAACTTGCTTAGGGCCTCATTATGTTGCTGAGGCTGGCCTCAGCCTGGCAATCCTACTGTCTCAGCCTTCATTCTTGTTTTTGACCACTGCCTTGTGTCATCCTTTACATTCATCCTGAGGTTGGTCCCATGATGCAGTCTCCCAGGGAAATGGCTTGAATAGAGGAGCCGGCGAGGTGGGGAATACAGCCCTGCCTCAGGTCCTTGTGCGCACAGCGAGCAGAACAGGTGTCCAGTGTCGGGTTGGCTGGCCCCAGTTCCTCCCTTACCAACCTTGCAGCCAATTAATGGAGGAAGTAGGGGTAACATCAAGGTTCCCAGCAGGGTGTGGTGGTGCACTCTTATAATCCCAGCTACTGGAGAGACTGAAACAGGAGGATTGCAGGTTCTCGGCCAGCCTCATCAATTTAGTGAGGCCTTCTGCAACTTAGGGAGACCCTGTTTCAAAATAAAAATAATAAATAAATAAATAAGAAAAGGCTGGGGGCTGTAACAACTCAAGGGTAGAATGCCCCTGGGTTCAATCCCCAGCAAAACACAGAGAGAGAGAGAGAGAGAGAGAGAGAGGGGGGGGGGGAGAGAGAGAGAGAGAGAGAGAGAGAGAGAGAGAGAGAGAGAGAGAGAGAGAGAGAGAGATTCCCAGCTAGCCAGGGTTTGGCTTCTCTGCTGTTCCTCACAACATTCCAGCTGAATCCCCACAGTGTCCAGCAGAGTCTTGGCTTGCTACAGATCCAGATCTCCCCTGAGCAAGGTGTTCCTGCCTCCCACGGGGCAGAGTGCTGAGATCCCTGCCTTAGGTCCCATCTGCGGCTCTGTATTGGGTTGGTTGGTTAGACCCTTTGACTTCAACAAAGGCAGGACTACTGGAACAGACTAAATGGGATAAAGTACATTCAAAGACCTAGAATATTATCTGCCCATAAAATTATTTTGCCTGGCTTTAGGAAGATTTTTAAATGGCTTATAAAAACACATGTTTTTGTTTTTGTTGTTGTTTTGGTTTTTTTGTGTAGTACCAGGGACGGAACCCAGGGGCATTCTACCTCCGAACTATACCCCCTGCCCTAATTTTTTATTCTTTATTTTGAAACAGGGTCTCATTGAGTGCGAAGGGCCTCACTAAGTAGCTGAGGCTATCTGTGAACCACGATCCTCCTGTCTCAGCCTTCCAGATTACAAGCATGCACACTATGCTGGCTTATACTTGGGTTTTAATAAAATGTGCACGTGAGTCGGGTGTGGTGGTGCACGCTTGTAATCCCAGCACTTGGGAGGCTGAGACAGGAGGATCACACAGGTTCAAAGCCAGCCTCAGCTACCTAAAGAGGCTATCAGTAACTTAGACTCTGTTTCCAAATAAAGTATAAAGTAGGTCTGGGAATATAGCCCGGAAGTAGAAAAGCTCCTGGGTTCCACCCTCAGTACCACAAAAATAAAATGTGTATGTGAAAATTAAGGTGGAGAGCTAGATATGGTGGCACATGCCTGTAACCTCAGTACTTGAGAGGCTGAGACAGGTGAATCGCAGGTTCAAGACCAGCCTCAGCGACTTAGCAAGACTCTTGGCAACCTAGTGAGACTCTGTTTCTGAACTAAAAATAAAAAGGGCTGGGGGAGTAGCTCAGAGGTAGCAGGCTCCTGGGTTCAATCCCCACACAAAAGAAAAAAGAAAAGAGTAAGGTGGAGGAAGACGGCCTCAGGTGGAAGCTGGACTCGGCCAACAGGAAGATGGTGCATAATCACACCAAGAAGCAAGCCTTGGGAAAGCCACATCACTGGCTGCTTCTCCGACCTTCAGGTGCACAGGAGTCACCTGGGCATCTAGTTAAGATGCAGATTCGATTCAGCAGGTCTAGGTGGGGCCTGGGAGCCGGCATTTCCAGCAAGCTCCCAGATGGTGGTGGTTCTGCTGCTGCTGCTGGAAGGCGGGCCACTTTCTGGAGGAAGATGGAGGCTGGGAAGGAAAGGCCCTCTGGCCCAAGGAATTGTGGGAAGAAGATGGGGGAGGTTGGGGACAGGGTGGTCAAGCTCCTGCATGCTGTCTGTCCTGCTTCAGTCTTAAGTCCCAGAGCTGGGGAGTCAGGAGGATCTAAGTCCAGTAGATTGAGGAGAAAGGCAAAAGCAGGTTTTTTTTGTTTTTTTTTTTGAGTCCTGACCCCACTGAGAACTCTAGTATATGGGAGGGGTGTGGGCAGGGGAGGGCGCCCCACTGGGAACAGAGGAGAGTTCCCAGCTTGACATTGCCAAAGCCCTTGGTGCCGTGGGGCTGGAAGAAACTGGAAGAGACCCAGCTTCCTGCCTGTCCCAAGAGGGTCTCTGATGTGAAGCTGGCTGACAGTGTAAGGCTGCACATGAGTTCTGGCCTGAATGAGGGTCATGAGCAAGTTTCAGGGCTTGGCAGAGTTTTCTGAAACATAGGAAGTGGCCATTCAGTTGTTGGTACAGCAGCTATGGTCCCCAAGAAGGCCAGGGACAGACAGGGCCAGCGCAGCCTGTGGATCAGGCTATCGCCGGAGCAGAGCTGTGTGAGTGCCATCTGTGGGCACGCCCCTCAGTGCCCAAGCAATGACATGAGGACACCTCGCTTTCCTAAGGCCACATCACCAAGAGGCCCGGGAGAGGTGGAACAACTCATTAGACCTGAACTTTGGATTAGCTGAACATTTACCCCCAAACCAGTCAATTAATTAGCCAATTAAATGCTTTGGTCAAGGACCAGGTTGCGATTGTGACAATATGAGATTTGTTACTACATATAGAAGTCACATCTTGGCTCATTTGGGCAGCGTGTACATTTATATTTTTTAAAGCAGGTATAGCAAAGCTACTCTGTAATGCTGCTCAATAAATAGTCTTCACTGCCATCGAACAGAGCTTTTACTCAGCTGCCTGTTGGTGGGACCGAAAACAGGGCTGGGGCCACCCATCTGGGCATGGCTGGGGAGTCAGCTGGAGGCATCCCAGGCAGGCAGGTACAATTGGAGGAGTGGCCAGAAGGAAAGAAGATGCTCAAATTGGAGAGAGAGGAGAGGGAGGGAGGGAGGGAGGGAGAGAGAGAGAGAGAGAGAGAGAGAGAGAGAGAGAATGAAATGGTTTAAGTAGGGCTGGAGGTGTGGCTCAGAGGCCTGCCTAACATGTGTGAGGCCCTAGGTTCCATCCCTAGCTCTGCAAATCATGGGAGTTCTCACTTATTTGTCCAAGAGTCTTTTATTAAGCTCCTACTGCATGCTCGCCACTAAGCTAGGAACTGGGAAGTCAGAAAGGCCTTTCTCACCTCATAGGGTTCCCTGCAAGTAGAGGTTGGAAGAGGATAGCAGAGCTTTCCTGCCCAGCAAATGGGAGGGTTCTTGTGAGAAGGTGGTTGGGTTAGTCAGCTTTCTGTTGCTCTAACGATCACCATGCCTGTGGTAGTGCAGTACATCACGGTGGGAGCCGTGGGAGAGTTCACCTTGTTGTGGCTGGGAAGTGAAAGAGAGACAGGGAGAGACTGGGGTCCCAATATACCTGCAACCTCAGTATTTGGGAGGCTGAAACAGGAGGATCACAGGTTGGAGACCAGCCTCAGCAATGTAGTGAACTAGATTCACAGCAACTTAGCAAGACCCTGTTTCAAAATAAACAATGAAAAGGGCTGGAGGTGTAGCTTGAAGGTAAAATGCCCCTGGGTTCAAGCTCCAGTACCAACCAACCAACCAACCAACAAATACCCCTCTCCCCAAAAAAACAACAGAAGACACACCCTCATTAACTTAATCTCTCCCTAATAGGACCCACCTCTTCAAGGTTCCACCACCTCCCAGTAATGCCACAGGCTGAGGAGCAAGCGTTTAACTGGGGGTCTTTGGGGAACGTTTCAGATCCAAACTCTAACAGTGGTTCTGAGAGCCCGTTGGTCCAAATCCTCCTGCAAATCCCCTGCAACCCCGCCCTGTCCCCCACCCTGGAGTCTGAGAGGGAGGATGTGTGTGGATGGAAGACCAAAGCCGCAGTGTACCCGCAGTGTACCCGCAGTGTACCCGCAGTGTACCCGCAGTGTACCCCGACCCCTCAGATACATCCTGGGGGAGGGAGCGGCTGCTGTATTTGGAAGGAAGTTCCCAGTGATGTGCTCTTTTGTCCTCTTTCTTTAGCACACATGCATGTGACCACACACGTATGCACACACATATGCACACACATGTGTTCGTACGTGCATGTGCACACACAGGCAGGTACATCTAGAACCCTCTAGTCCTGCTGGGGTCCGAGGACAGGTGGCATTAGATGCTGGGAGCGAGATGACAACCTGAAAGGCCTTTGAAATCTCTTGCACAGGATCTGGCTTAATCATTACAATATGCAGCATTTCTCAGTTGCAAATTCACTTTCATCGAATCCAGCCCCTCATTTACAGTGGGGGCCATGGGGCAGAGAGGAGGGTGGCGGCACCTGACAGCCAATTTCTGCTCCCGGTCACACTGACGTTCCTGGCTCTCCTCCTCCTACAAGCAGGCAAGGATTAATTATTAATTTTCATAGCACCCCAGAGCCTGGTATCCGTGAACCACAAGCCCCCACCCTTCTTCCCAGCATTTGGCCACTTAATCACGGTTTCAGCTGGGTCAGCACAACCCGCCCAGAGTCTCAGAAGTGGAGCAAAGGAGGCCGCAGCAGCCATTCCCCGGGGCAAAGGGCAAGTTCACCAGGTGCAGCTGGGGACAGCAGTACTGATAATGCTCTCTAAGAAACCCAGATGTCTCCACCGCATATCAGAGCTGGGGCTCGTTAGGGCCACTTTCCTGGCGTGAGTCGCCTCTGATCTTCTGTTACTTAGCTGCAGTTTTCAAAGCACTTTCACGAACATGATCTCTGTCAACCCCCAAACAACGCTATAACTGGCCAAGGCGAATATTGTTGCCGTGAACAAAGTAAAAGATTCAAAGAGAGAATTGACTCCCCGAGGTCCACAGAGCCTTGAATTCTGTCCTCTGCACCTGCCCCTATGCCTTGGCACCTGTAAAATTCCTAGCTGGACTGCCATTTTGACACAGAGAGGTTAATTTACAGGCGTTGCGGCTGTCTGTGACTCCTCTGGAAGTATCGGCAGACATTGCCCAAATGTCTACATTATTATGTGATTCTAATACAAACGTGAGGCTTGCTCTTTCTCGGCGCTGCCTACGGAGGTGGCCGCCATCTCCCACTCGGCACAATGGCCGCCCTCAGACCTCTCGTGAAGCCTAAGATTGTGAAAAAGAGGACCAAGAAGTTCACCCGGCACCAGTCTGACCGATATGTCAAAATTAAGCGGAACTGGCGGAAACCCAGAGGTATTGACAACTGGGTACGGAGACGATTCAAGGGCCAGATCTTGATGCCCAACATCGGGAACGGGAGCAACAAGAAACCAAGCACATGCTGCCCAGGGGCTCCGGAAGTCCCTGGCCCACAGCGTCCAGGAGCTGCAAGTGGTCCTGCTGTGCAACAAATCTTACTGTGCCAGGATTGCCCACAACGTCTCCTCCAAGAACCACAAAGCCATCGTGGAAAGAGCAGCCCAGCTGGCCATCAGAGTCACCAAGCCCAACGCCAGGCTGCGCAGCGAGGAAAACGAGTAGACGCCGCAAGCGTGCTTTCGCACGTGTGCTTAAATAAAGCTACAAAAACTTAAAAAAAAATGTGAGGCTTACTAATTATTATTATTGTGCATGGGACTAGGGATCACGGCCAGGGGAGCTCTACCACTGAGCTATATACCACCAGCCCTTTTTATTTTTTTGAGACAGCTGGCTTTGAACCTGAGACCCTGCTGTCTGCGTCTCCCAAGTACTGGGATTACAGGTGTGTGCCGCCTCACCCAGCTGAAGCTTAGTTTTAATTGGACAAAAATGGATTCACCTGAAATAATACACCTGGAAAAAATAAAAGTATAAAAAGAATCATAAAATTTCTGGGAAGAAAAGAACAGGGCGACTGACTTCACACTGATATATAAAGGCATCTTAGCTGAGCATGGAGATGCACACCTGTAATCCCAATACTTGAGAAGCTGAAACAGGAGGATCACAGGTTCGAGGCCAGCCTCAGCAATTTAGCAAGGCTGTTTCAGCAATTTAGATATGTTTCAAAATAAAAAATAAAATAGGACTGGGAGTGTAGCTCTGAGGTAGAATGGTAGAATGTCCTTGGGTTCAATGGTTCAATTCTCTCGGTCTCCTCTCTCTCTCTCTCTCTCTCTCTCTCTCTCTCTCTCTCACACACACACACACACACACACACACACACACACACACAACATTCTAAAGTCTCAATGACAAAAACAATATGGAATGGAAAAAAGACAGGCAGCTATGGAAAAGAAGAGGAGGCTCAGGAACAGGTCCTGTGTGGAAAACTGAACTGGTTATTTTATGATGAACGTGGTGAGTCAGTAGGGGAATATTTAGCTGTTTAAATGGTGTGGGAATAATATGGGAAAATGAAGTTAGATGCCTATCTTGTCCCATGTACCAAGCTCAATTAAAACTCTTAGTTTCTTCATATGGAAGATGGGTATGAAGATATTTCCTCGCATAATTGTGGGGTGAGGTGAGATAGCACCTATAAAGTTCTTAGCTGTGTCCAGTTCACAGTACCCACCCAAAAGATTATCCAAGTTTATTATTAATCTTATAATTAGTCCAGATGGATTATAATCTAAACATATATAATGAAAAACTGTTACCGAAAATTTAAGCAAATACTTCTTTGATCCCAAAGTGGGAATGGTTTTTGAAGAACCAAAGGAAGAAACTAGCTGAAGTTTGGCATGCTGACAGCTCTAAAATGTTCACATCCTCTGACCCGGAGAGCCCGCTTTTAGGAAATGTATCCTAAGTAGGTTCTGAAGTAATGTGCAGAGATGGTTATTAAACATTTTTATAAGAACAGAAGTGGGAACAACTTAAATTTCAAAATGGGAATTGTTATGATGAAACCTCTGTTTGATCATAGAATGGACTTATGTAGAAGTTAAATGTTAAAGATCGCTGGGCGTGGTGGCGCAGTTTGTAATCCCTGCGCTTGGGAGGCTGAGACAGGAGGATTGCACAGGTTCGAGGCCAGCCTCAACTACTTAGTGAGACTCTCAGCAACTTAGTGAGACCCTGTTTCCAAATAAAATATAATATAGGTCTGGGAGTATAACCCAGAGGTAGAAGGACTCTGGGTTCCACCCCCAGTACCACAAAAAAAAAAAAAAAAAAAAGTTAAAGATCATCTCCTTGCAGATTGGGGAAATGCCTGCGTGAGAATGTAACTATGATAGACACCAGTAGATACAGTGTATCACAACACACCCACACACACCTTCAAATGTTATCTCCGTGTCCTCGGAATAACTTGAGGGTTTACCCCCTAGTCTCTTCAAATTTACTAAATAATCTTGTTTATTTTACATTCATTAGATTTAATAAGGGCTTTTAAAGTCTCTCTTATAATTTCAAATAACTAGTGCCTTGCCAGATAATATGGGATTTGAAAAGATATTCAAGCCGGGCGTGGTGGTGCACGCTTGTAATCCCAGCATTTGGGAGGCTGAGACAGGAGGATCGTGGTTTGTGGCCAGCCTCAGCTATTTAGTGAGGCCCTCCGCAACTTAGTGAGACCCTGTTTCAAAATAAATAAAAAATAGGGCTGGGGGTGTAGCTCGGAGGTAGAATGCTCCTGGGTTACATCCCCAGTACCACACATACACACAAAACGATATTCACTGAGCAGAGATTTTATTTTATTTTATTCAAGTACTGAGGTTTGAACCTAGGGGCATCCTCTATCACTGAATTATACCCCCCCTCCAGCCCTTTTCATTTTTTATTTTGAAACAATTTCACTAAGTTACGGTGTGCTACTTTGAACCTGTGATCCTCCTGTCCTGGCCTCTGGAGTACTGGGATTATAGGCCTGTGCCATCTCACCAGGTGGAGAAGAGGTTTGTAGCAAAGATGCCTCTCCATCTTTGCTTTCCAAACGGCAATAAATTTGGGATTTCTGCTGATAGGTGATTACAAGAACACATCCACAACTCATTTAAATAACCTTCTCCCATACGTTAATTTTATATTAAAGCAAATTCAAACAATCACAGGGGAGGGAGGATGCAAAGATGCTTATAATTTATTTTTTGAGGTGCAGAATTAGAGACCTGTACAAACATCCATTCCTAGAGAGTGACCGGCTCAGGCAGGTCCAGTTGCAAACTCTGCCTTGGGTTTTGGATAGAGTCCTGCTGCAAGCCAGGGTTCTAAAGTGACATTTGTCCCTATAACAGGGCCTGAGGGCAGTTAACTGTGTCTTGGGCTTTCTCGAGAGTTCAAAGTTTCAGGTGTCACAAATTCCCAGAGCCAAAGATTCCCTCAGATGGAATCTCGCTTCCCGAAAGCTTCCAAAATAAATGGTGATAAGCAAAGAAGATGCTAGAAGCTGGCGTGTGAGGCCAGTGTACACGGCTTGGGTCTGAGTGCTGGGCTTAGGAGCCCGGCAGAGTGTGAGGGCCCACACCACAAGCCCTCTTGGGGCAGTGAAGTCCCAAGGCGCAGCCCTGTGCTGCTGTGGGCTGCAGCCTCCGTCTTGGCTTGGTTTACGGGGACGATGGTGAGGAAGCCTCCCAGCAGGGGAAGGTAGCCAAGGCCGCAGGACAGAGCATGCCTTGAGCCTACAGAGTTGGATAGTGGTAGACCTCTATCTGCTTGCATTTCTTATGACTGGCCAGATTTGTTCCACTTCATAGGGGAAACTGAGGCCCAAAGGTGACCAGTGGAGAGAGGGGAGGTCTCATGGCTAGTGAATCGTTAGCTGAAGGTAGAGAGATTCACATGCATATTTATGAGACTCCGGAGCAGGGCTCTTTTTTACTGTTCCAGTAAAACAGTCCTGGGAACCCACCCCTTCAGCCCCAGCCATGGCCACGGGCCTGCCATCGCCGACCCAGTTATCTTGCCAGGCCCAGCAGCTCTGGTGGTCCCCTGCTTTTCTTCCTTCCTGAGGCATCCAGAGACTCTGTTCAGTTTCCTCCCAGGAAAGCTGCCACCGCTGTCTTTACCTGGGGACATGGCCAAGTGAGGCATACTCGCTTCCCCTCTTTCAGTCTCCAGCCCAGCCTCAGGGACCTTCCTGCCTCCTGCCCTTCCTGGGCTGGTTTTCCTTTGGTGCAAGCAGACACCAAAATAGCAAGTCCAAAGCCAGGTATGGTGGCACATGCTTGAAATCCCAGCATTTGAGAGGCTGAGACAAGAGTACTATGGTTCGTGGACAGCCTCAGCTACTTAGTGAGGTCCTTTGCAATTCAGTGAGACCCTGTTTCAAAATAAAGAATAAAAAATAGGGCTGGGGGTGTCATTCAGAGGTAGAATGCTCCTGGGTTCCATCCCCAGTACCACAGAAAGAAAGAAAAAGAACGAAAGAACGAAAGAAAGAAAGAGAAAAGAAAAGAAAAATAGCAAGCATGAGGCTATGGAATGTCTAGAACCAACCTGAGCTCTCCTGCCCCTTCCTGGTCAGTAATCCCTGACTCCTTCTAAGAAGGTAACTAGACACTCAGGTGGATTCTGAGCTCTGTTTTTATGTTTAAAGAATTGAATTTATTAGGACATCCCAAGCCCATTCTGTCCTCTCCCCCAGGTCTCTGGTCTCTTCTAGTGGCCTGGGTGGTGAAGGGAGGGGGCTGTTTGCCTCTGTGACTGCCCAAGCCATCCCATCGCAGCCACCCACACCAAGGAGGCCAGTGCGGGGACATTTTCTTTCTGGGATCATTTTGACTTGCAAAAATGGAAATCAATGTTTATGCTTTCAGCATCTCTTTCCCCAGGATTGTCACAGCAAAATATCTTGACAGGGACTTGGTTAAGGGCTCTGGGTTTCCAGGAGGGGCTTTGGCCTGACTGTAAAACCTACATGGGAGCCGGGCGTGGTGGTACATGCTTGCAATCCCAGCATTTGGGAGACTGAGACAGGAGGATTGTGGTTCGCAGCCAGCCTCAGCTACTACTTAGTGAGGCCCTTTGCAACTCAGCGAGAGACCCTGTTTCCAAATAAAGAATAAAAAATAGGGCTGGAGGTATAGCTTGGAGGTAGAATGCCCCTGGGTTCCACCCCCAGTACAAAAAAAAAAGAAAGTAAATAAATAAAAATAAAATAGGACTGGGGGTGTAGATCAGAGGTAAAAAAACAAAACAAAACAAAACTACATGGGCTATGCAAACACTGCAACTGTTTGCAGACTTAAGCTTACCTCTGCTTTATCCGGCAACAGCCAGTGAAGCCCCAACTTGTAGCACCTTAAAGCAGGGCAGCAGGGTATGTGTGTGTGTGTGTGTGTGTGTGTGTGTGTGTGTGTGTCTGAAGGAGATGTCCGAGGGTCACATGGGCCTCCCCAAGGCTAAAGGCATATATCAGCTCTAAGGAAGGAGATTCACCCTCGATTCACTCCGTTTCACACTCTCTTATCTTAGCGTGAGCAATGCTTTGTCCCTACCTGACCCTGGAGATGGAAGCAGGCCCAGGATCTACCTGCGCAACTAGAGCCTGGGAACCCAGGAGACTGGGGTCTATCGTATTTGCTTTCTAAGCTCAATCAGAGATTCAAAACAATATCTCTTTCTCTACCTGGCCAGGTTAACCCCAGATGCTGTGTGTGTGGTTAACCCCAGATGCTGCGCTGCACGGATTCACTTGCCCACAGCTGTGTGAGGTCCTCCGAGGTTGCAGCTCAGGGCTGTGAAGGAGGGATGGGATCTCTGTTTCATGGAGCTGTTGAGTGAGGTAAACAGGTAACACCGTTCCTGGAACATAGAAAGCACTGAGCAAATGTTGGCTGTGATTGAACTTTGGGGACAGAATCATTCAGTGAACAATAAAACAATATTTCCTGGGTGGAGAAGCTCCTGGAGCAGGACACCAGGGTGTCAGGGGTGGCAAGCTTCGCCCTGACCTAGAGAGCTCAGTGGGAAGACAGATAATAAACAGGGAACTGCACGTGGCCATGGGCAATACACTTTTATTGAATTACAAAAATAGATGTGATGAGTTTATGATGGGAATGTGTGGGGTGTCCTGGGAGTAGGCTCCAGGTCTAATCCAGCCTAGGGCCTAGGGCTCCCTGGGCAGGTGAAGCTAAAGCCGAGTCTCAGGGGAAAGGGATTTAGCTGGGTCCTTCTCAGCAACTTTGAACGGGCATTTTTCCAAGAGCTTAGCCAGGTTAGAGTGTTACTCTTGGTTAGAAAGTTAAACTATTCAAATGTCTGTGACTCAGTAAATGGACTTTAAAAAAAAAATTATATATATGACTTACACACACACACACACACACACACACACACACACACACACGATTATTATTTGGCCTTGAAAAAGAAGAAAATCCTGCTATCTGTGACAACATTGAAGGACCTGGAAGACTTATGTTGAGTGAAATAAGCTGGGCACAGAAAGATAAAGTATGATCATGATCTCTCTCTCTCTCTCTCTCTCTCTCTCTCTCTCTCTCTCTCTCTCTCACTGGCAATTGAACCCAGGGGCATCATTCTGTCTCCGAGCTATATCCCCAGCCCTATTTTTTTTAAAACAGGGTCTCACTAAGTTGTGGAGGGGCTTGCTAAATCGCTGAGGATGTCTCAGCCTACAGGCCTGTACCACCACACCCAGATTTTGTATGATCTCTCTTTCTTACATGTGGATTTTTTTTTTTTTGTATGTGTGTGGTACTGGGATGGAACCCAGGGGCATTTTACCTCTGAGTTACAACCCCAGCCGTATTTTTTATTCTTTATTTTGAAACAGGGTCTCACTGAGTTGCAAAGGACCTCACTAAGTAGCTGAGGCTGGCTGCGAACCACAATCCTTCTGTCTCAGCCTCCCAAGTACTGGGATTACAAGCCTGACTTACATGTGGAATTTTAAAAAGCCAAGATCATAGTAGAGATTGGAATAGTGGTGACCAGGGGCTGGAGAAGGGGCAGGGAAAGAGAAACGGGAAATGCTGGTCCAAGAATACAAAGTTTCAAGATGAGTAAGTTCTGGATATCTTGGATATCTTACAAATATAATATAGTACCTAAGCTAACAACACTGTATGATGTACTTGAAATTTACTCAGAAAGTACATCTTGATTGTTCTCAACACACACACACACAGAGAGAGAGAGAGAGAGAGAGAGAGAGAGAGAGAGAGAGAGAGAGAGAGAGAGAGAGAGAGAGAGAGAGAGAGAGAGAGAGAGAGAGAAGAAAATAGAAACCAGGTGAAATGAGAAATATGTTAATTCACTTCATTGTAATAGTTATTTCACAATGAATATAGGTATCAGTACATGTTATATACCTTCAATATATATTCTATTTTTATTTGCCCATCATACTTCAATAAACTTTTTTTTAAGTTCAAGGTTCAAATATAGATGAGGCCCAGAAATTACTTTCCCAGAACTGGTTAACTCCCATTCTATTGCCAGTTTCTTAGAAGGAGGCCATAGGCTAGTTCTCCCTCCCCTCCCTGCCTCTACCATCCCCACCCCTTCTTCATTATAGCACTTTTAGGTTCTACTCTTGATTGAACACCAAGAATCCTGATAGAGCCAGGCTTATGTCCTGGCAGCTCGCTCTTCTCAAAGTCCTCTTGGCACTCACACATTCAAGTTAATCTGTCTGGCCTTCAAAGCTTATCATGGTCAGAGGTTTAGAACTCTAGTGTGTAAGGCTGGGCATGGCGGCGCATGCTTGTAATCCCAGTACTTGGGGGCTGAGACAGGAGGATTGCAGATTGCAGATTCGCGGCCAGCTCAGCTACTTAGTGAGGCCCTCTGTGACTTAGTGAGACCTTGTTTCCAAATAAAGAATAAAAAATAGGGCTGGGGGTACAGCAGCCCCTGGGTTCAATCCCCAGTACTGCAAAAACAAAAACAAAAACTCTACTGCACCTCTGAATGTATTCCTATGAATCTCACAATCATGGACTATTAAAATACACCAATAAAAATACATATATATTACATACACATATATACACACACATACATGCACACACCTCTCTAGCATGTGTTGAGCATGATCTCATGTAATGTCCATGAAAACCTTATGAGAGTGGTCCTACCCTATTGAATTTTTTTTGAAGATTTAAAGAAGTGTATTAGAAAGATAGAAATACAGAAAATAGAAAGAAATACAGCCCCATACCAGACTGGCATGGAGGGGTGACTCGAAATGAATACACCCATACCCTATTGAATTTGAAGCAGAGAAGTTATGTGAATTTCCCAAGATGCCAGAGCTAGCAGGCAGTAAGATCAAAATTCATATCCATACTCCTGACTCCTAAGTGCTTGGGTTTAACCCCTGAGCTGTCTATCTCTCAGCAGACCTGGTAGACCAGTCTGCTGAAGTTGGCCTGAGGAAATTTCCCTCTTTCACCTCCAAGCTTCCATCCAACCTGACCCGTCATGTCTTGTCATGTCTTCCAGAGACTCACAGGCCATGGACTCAAAAGTTCACACCTGACTGACAGATCAGAATTGACCCCAAAAGAAAACGTCCTGTCTTCTAAGAAAACCCAAGGACCAGCAGTTCCCTTCTATGGAGCCCCTTGTCAGTCACAGAAGTGCTGGGACAGGCAGAAGTCAGCCCGAGGGAAGAATCAACGTGAAGTCCGGGGCTGCCCTCATTTGTAGGGAAGCTACCTAGTGTGTCCAAGGCCCTGGATTCAACCCCTAGCACTGTAAAAACAGCAGCAGCAGCAACAACAAAACATACTCAGACCCATGTTACGGGCTGGGCCAGAGGTCTTATCTAGAAGGGGCTCAAAACATGAGTTACTTAAGCAAGAGGCCAGTCAGCTTAGTTTTTCCATCTCTTCTTATAACTGTGATGTGGAAGTTTATCCTGCTTCTGTCAAAGAAAACAAAACCATGGAGGAGGGTTAAAGCATGTATATTCATCTCTGAATTTCCCTAAAAATCTTCTACTGTAAAGTTTCTCATGGGTGCAAGTCTGCCTAGAGGCTGATAGTCACCTGAAGTGGACCGTATGGCTATTTCCTAGGAATAAGTGGCTTATCATCTGAATTTACAACACTTTAATGTGACACGGGTGGTCTGCAGTGTTGATTTGTACAGTGTTAGCTAAGGGAAGGCCAGGGTGCTGTAACAAAGAGGTCCAATAGTGATGTATGCCAAGGAATGGCAAACTTTTTCTGCAAAGGGCCATAGAATAATTAGTGTAGGTTGTATCGGTTCTACAGTTTCTGTTGCAACTGCTCAGCTCAGTCCTTGTACAGAGAAAGCAGTTGCATTAGTCAGCTGTCCATTGCTGTAACAAATATTTGAGAAAAATCAACTTAAAAAGAAGAAAATTGGGGTTCATGGTTTCAGGGTTTTCAGGCATGGCCACTGGGCCTGATTGCTTTGGGCCAAGGTACAGTACGTCATGATAGGAGCCCCTGGTAGGCACTGTTCATGTCATGATAGCCGGGAAGCAAGGGGAGAGACAGGAAGGGACTAAGGTCCTGTTATGTCTTATAGGGCACACCTCTAGTGACCTCACTTTCGTCCGCTAGGCCTCACTTCCTAAAAGTTCTCTCACCTCCCCGTAGGGCCATGGCTGGGGGCCAAACCTTCGACACACGGGCTTTGGGGGAAACTCGAGATCAGAACTTTTGCGGTGGCCTTAGAAATGAATGAGTGACCCGAATGTGTTCCAGTAACACCTTATTTATAGAACTAAGCAGTGGATCATGTCTGCCCAGCTAGCTGCAGCTGAAACATGAAGTTTATTTCTCATATGTGCAGCAGTGGTAAGGTGAGTGGTTTTAGTCTGGGGAGCAGTGTTTCAGAGACCCAAGTTCCCTCCATAGAGTCACTCTGGCATCCCCCTAACGGCCACATGGTCCTCTACATGGTACATGCTGTGGGATGGGAAAAAGTAAAAAGAACGAGGAGGCAGCCCACTCACTGGAGGCCCAAGCCTGGAGGCCATCTGTAAGGAGACTGGGACTTTTGGTCTGCTTGTGTGTCCAGGACGAGGGGGGAATAATGCTGGAAGATGGTCAGCATCTCTGCTGTATCCCCTCTCCCCGTTGCTCCTCCTTCTTCTCACTACCTGCATTTTTAATTTTAATTTTTTTTTGTCCTGGGGATTAAACCCAAGGGCATTCTACCTCTGAGCTATACCTCTAACCACACCCCCCCGTTAAAATATTTATTATGTATGTATGTATGTATGTATGTATGTATGTATTTTGTGGTGCTGGGGACTGAACCCAGGGGCACTCTACTTTTGAGCTATACTCCCAGCCCAATTTTTTATTCTTTATTTGGAAACAGGGTCTCACTAAATTGCAGAGGGCCTCACTAAGTAGCTGGGACTGGCCATCCTCCTGTTTCCTGTCTAAGCCTTCCAAGTACTGGGGTTACAAGTGTACACCACCACACCTGGCTTATTTTTTATTTTGAAACATGGTCTTACTAAATTGATGAAGGCCTTGCTAAATTCCAGAGGCTAGCCTCCAACCCACGACCCTCCTGTCTCAGCTCCCAAGTACTGGCATTGCAGGTTTGTGCCATCACACCCAGCTCACGAACCTGCATTTTGTTTTAAATTCGTGTGTCTACCTCGTGTCCCCCTCCCTACTCCAGTCTGCTTTTCCCTTTGCCCCAGCCCCTCCCCTGTATACTAAAGGGAAGTGGAGTCCACCCCTACCTGGAGCCCTCATCTGTCTAAGGGTAATCCCAAGCCTTTTGTCATGGTGACTGAGTCAGCAGCCCAGGCCCAACATAAATCAGCCAGAACCATTTTCCTGGCCACAAGGATGATTCAGGAATTAGAGAATGTGGCCCTAATGACAGGGTTGATTTGTTACAATGCATCTGGCAAATAATCATTGTTTCCCTTAAAGAAGAGTCCTTCCCTTCAGAGGGGTATAAGTGGAAAGCCTGGGGGCACTGGAGCCATTTTTTTTTTTTGAAGTTGGTAAGGTATATATAACATAAAATTTGCCATCCTCGCAATTTATTTTATTTATTTATTTATTTATTTATTTATTTATTTATTTATTTTTTGGTGGTACTGGGATTCCTGGAAACCCTTCTCCTGGCTACAGTTCCAGACCTATTTTAAAAAATATTTTTATTTGCCGGGCGTGGTGGCGCACGCTTGTAATCCCCGCGCTTGGGAGGCAGAGACAGGAGGATCGCGCAGGTTCGAAGCCAGCCGCGCGCGCTGGCTTAGGAGACCCTGTTTCCAAAAATGAAAATGTAAAAATAGGTCTGGGAGTGTAGCCCGGAGGTAGAAGGGCTTCCAGGAACCCCAGTACCACCAAAAAAAAAAAAAAAAAAAAAATTTTATTTGGAAACAGGGTCTCTTAAGCCAGCACGTCTGGCTTCGAACTGGCGTGATCCTCCTGTCTCCACCTCCCAAGCGGGGGGGATTACAACCGTGCGCCACCATGCCCGGCCATCCTCGCAATTTTTAAGTGTACAGTTAAGTACATTAACATTGTTGTGAGACCACCACCACCATCCATTACTAGAACGTTTTTTAAGCTGAAACTACTCATGACTAACCCTTCATCTTCCCCTCTCCCCAGCTCCTGACTACACTCTATTTTCTGCCTCGCTGATTTTGTGTGTGTGTGTGTGTGTGTGTGTGTGTGTGTGTGTGTGGTACCAGGAATTGGATCCAGATGCATTATACCTCTGAGCCACACACCCAGCCCTATTTTATTTTTTTATTTTGAAACAGGTTCTCACTATGTTGCAAATGGCCTAAGTTGCTGAAACTGGCCTCATACCTGTGATTCTCTCGTCTCAGCCTCCCAAGTACTGGGATCACAAGTGTGTGCCACCACGCCTGGCTTGCCTCACTGAATTTAATGGTAAGGTAGGGACAAGACAGGTGCCAGCTGTGTGAGTCTAAGTGTGTACACTCCCTGAGCCTTGGTTACTTCTTGCTTAGGTGGGGATAGTATCTCCCACGGTACAGCTGTCCCCTGGATACACTGGGAACTGGTTCCAAGATGGCCCTGCAGATCCTCAAATCCACAGAGGCTCAAGACCCTTATATGACACGGCAAAGCCTCTTGTGGTTTAAGTCATCTCTAGATTACAGTACCCAATACAGTGTGAATGTTATGTGAGCATAGGTGGTATTATCATTATTATTATTTTTCAATATTGGGGATGGAATCCAGGGGCTTTCTACCTCCGAGCTATACCCCAGTCCTATTTTTTATTCTTTATTTTGAAACAGGGTCTCATTGAGTTGCAAAGGGCCTCACTAAGTAGCTGAGGCTGGTCGTAAACCACGATCCTCCTGTCTCAGCCTCCCAAATGCTGGTATTACAAGAGTGCTCCACCATGCCCGGCTGGAAGCAGTTTTATGCTCGTATTGGTTAGGGAGTGACGACGAGAGTGACTTTGTGCATGTCAGTGCAGGCACAGTTATTTTCAGATTCTATCCAGATTTTCACGGAGCCCCTACCCTGTGATGTCACCAGGTTGATCGATTCAACTCTTCCTTTGTCCCTCTTGCAAAAAAAGTCAGACCCTTTTGAATTCAAGTCTTTCACTGAAGGCAGCTCCTGGAAAGAGCCTTTGGTGGCAAGGTGTCCAGAGGGGACAGGAGTGCATGGCACCGGTGGAGGTGGCTGCCCGGAGTCCCACCCAGGCCAGGAGACATTGTGCTGCCCCTGCCACCCTGCCCACAGGAGGCACCCTGTGCAGTGCTCTGTTCCCCTGGATGGGGAATCTGGATGAATCCCATGCTAGAGCCTCATGGGCTGTGGAGAGCTGCACTGTGACTGTCCCTGTCACCCCAGCTTCTGCCCTCCCACCTGGCTAGACACCTACGTGGCTCTCTGTAGAGCTCCTGGAAGTCCCAGGTGTATCCCATAAGTGTCCCACACTACTCCCCACCCGCTCTCCCATCTGCCCTTCCAGGGCCCCCGATGGGCAGCTCCTGTCACCTCCGGATGCGCCCACCACCTCCTGCATCCAATTTTGTTGGGGTTGACACTGCTGGAGGCTGTGTGGGCTCCCCAGGAATGGATCCAGCTTGAACAGAGCCTGAACTCAACCTGGGTCTCCCTCTTAACTTCATCTATGGAAAAAAATATACAGGGGATTTAGATTTAGCCATATTTGCCAAGTTCCTACTCCATATTCATCATTTCCATATAAGTCCTCATCGAGCCTTGAAGAAATCCTCAGATCTGTCTTGCGAGGTACATATTACTAGTACCTTAAGTGAGGAGCAGGGACCCGTTCAAACCAGAAGGAGAGGTTTATAATTCAAAGGATTATAAGAAAGGATTCATTGCAGATACTTTAAGGGGAAAAGGATGTAGCCACTTGACAGCTCTTAACCATTGCGGGGGGAGGGAGGTGTGCGCAGGGTTGCGATGGCTGACTTGTTGTAGGTGTCACTAGCACTGTCCCATCTCATCCGCTCTGTATGCCTATGAATTTGCCTTTTCGTGCTGCAGTGGCTGCACGCCTAACTCAAGTGAATGAATTTGTTAGCAGATTCTTTCAAGAGTTTGAAGTAAGACATAATAATCCTCCACCAAATATGTCTGTCCACATCCTACCTGGCCATTCCACTCTCAGGTATATATCTAACAGAAATGGAAATAGATGTTTATACAAAAACTTGGACACACATTTGCATCCGGCATCACTCATACTCACCAAAATGTGGTAACAGCTCACATGCCCATCAACAGATGAATGGACACACAATGTGGTATATCCATACGATGGAAAATTGTTTGGCAGCACAGAGAAGTGAACTATTGACACATGCTACACCATAGGGAAAGCATTAAAACACGCTAAGTGGAAGTCAGATGCAAAACACTACACATTGCATGATTCCATTGCCATGAAATTACAAAACTGAGAAATCTGTATAGAGTGAAAATGGCTTAACGGTTGCTAAGACAGGGGATAAAAATGGCCGGGCGTGGTGGTGCACACTTGTAATCCCAGAGTTCAGGAGGCTGAGACAGGGGGATTCCTGTTCGTGGCCAGCCTCAGCTACTTAGTGAGGCCCTCTGCAACTCAGTGAGACCCTATTTCAAAATAAAGAATAGAAAATAGGGCTGGGGTGTAGCTCGGAGGTAGAATGCCCCTGGGTTCCATCTGCAGTACCACAAAATTAAAAAAAAAAAATAATGAGAGGCAAAGTATACAAGTTTCCTCCTCCTCCTCCTCCTCCTCCTGCTCCTCCTCCTCCTTCTGCTCCTCCTCCTCCTTCTGCTCCTCTTCCTCCTCCTCCTCCTGCTCCTCCTCCTCCTCTTGCTCCTCCTCCTCCTCCTGCTCCTCCTCCTCCTTCTGCTCCTCCTCCTCCTCCTGCTCCTCCTCCTCCTCCTCCTCCTGCTCCTCCTCCTCCTTCTCCTCCTCCTCCTTCTTTTTCTCCTTTTTCTTTTTTTGTAGTGCTGATGATTAAGCTCAGGGAATTATAACCTTTGAGCCACACACCCTAGGCCCTATTTTTTTTTTTTTTTTTTTTTTTTTTTTTTTTGTGGTACTGAGGTTGAGCCAGGAGCATTCTACTTCTGAGCTACACCTCCAGCCCTATTTTTTTTTTTTAAACAGGGCTTCACTAGGTTGCTGAGGGCTTTTCTGAGGCCATCTTCAAACCTGTGATCCTCCTGTCTCAGCCTTCCAAGTACTGGGATTATGAGAGTGCACCACCACACCTGTCTTATATTTTATTTTTTAAATTTTGAAATAGGTTCTCACTAAGTTACTGTGAATCTCACTATGTTGTTGAGACTGGCCTCAAACCTGCCATCCTCCTGTGTCAGCCTCTCAAGTCCTAGTATTAGATGTGTACACCATCATGCCTGGCTGTTTCTCTTCCTCCTCCTCCTCCCGGATCTGGAGATGGAGCCCAGGGACATTCGACCTCTGAGCTACACCCCCTGCCCTATTTTTTATTCTTTATTTGAAACAGGGTCTCACTAAGTTGCGGAGGGCCTCACTAAGTAGCTGAAGCTGTCCGAGAACCACGATCCTCCAGCCTCAGCCTCCCGAATGCTAGGATTACGAGCGTGAGCCACCACACCCGGCTCTATGTTTCTTCTTAAGGTAATGAAAATGTTCTAAAATTAACTGGTGATGGTTAATTTGTAAAATTAAATGGTGATGGTTAACTGTGAATACACTAAAAACCATTGAATTGTGTTTTTAAAATAGGTGACATCTTTTATGATGTGAATTACATCTCAATAAAGCCACTAAAAACAAACAGAAAGATATTCATGTCCTAATCTGCAGAATCTGTAAAAATGTCCCTTAAAAGGGGTAAATGGTGCTGGGCGTGGTGGCGCGCGCTTGTAATCCCCGCACTTGGGAGGCGGAGACAGGAGGATCGCGCAGGTTTGAAGCCAGCCACGCTGACTTTAAGAGACCCTGTTTCCAAATAAAAAGCATAAAATAGGTCTGGGAGTGTAGCCCGGCGGTAGAAGGGCTTCCAGCAACCCCAGTACCACAAAAAGGGGGGGGGGGTAAATGGTAATGCTGGGCATGGTGGCGCATGCTTGTAATCCCCGCACTTGGGAGGTGGAGACAGGAGGATTCTGCAGGTTCAAAGCCAGCAGCGCTGACTTATGAGACTCTGTTTCCAAATAAAAATATAAAAATAGGTCTGGGAGTGTAGCCCGGAGGTAGAAGGGCTTTCAGGAACCCCAGTACCACCAAAAAAAAGGGGGGTGATAAATGGTAAAAGGGGCTTTGCAGGTGTGGCTAAATTAGGGGTGTAGCTTAGAGCTAGAATGTCCCTGGACTCAATTCTTAGTGCCAAAATAAAAAATAAAGTAAGGATTTTGAGATGGGAAGACAACCTGGATGGTTCCCTGTAGTTACCAGGGTTTTGAAATAGGAAGGCAGGAGGCTCAGAGACAGAGATGTAAAGGTGAAAACAAAAAGAAGTTAGGGAGAGAGATTTCAAGGTGCTCCTCAGCCCTGAAGATGCAGAAGGAAGGGGCCGTGAGCTGAGCGATGCAGGCAGCCTGGAAGCTAGAAGAGAAACATATTCTTCCCTACTGACTCCAGAAGGAACCAAGCACTGTTGACACCTTGCGTTTAGCCCAGTGAAGGCTGTTTTAGACATCTGCTTCCCAGAGCTATATCATAATGAACAAGTTTTTAAGGCCCTAAGTTTGTGGCCGTTTTCTACAGCAGCAAAGGAAGCTACTAAATGTTTCAGAGGCAAGAGCAAGCGGTGGTGGGTTTGGGGGCTATGAAAGTACTTGAACAGGGAAATGTAACATTGTTTTCTTTAAGAGTCCTTCTTGAACTCACCTGTGATTCTACAACAGAGCTTGACTACCTGCTAGTTTCCCTCATTTAGGCAGAGATCCCTAGAAAATATTCTTTCAAAACTTTGAATTAAGGCAGAATAACCAGCCCCAAAGATGTCCACATCCTACTTAACGAATCCACTCCTAGCATAAATGAGAACAGACTGTTATGGGTTGAATTTATGTTTCCCAAAGCCAAATGTGGTAGCATATACCTGTAATCCCAGCATTTTGGAGGCTGAATCCCAGGTCTGAGGCCAACCTCAGCAATTTAGTGAGACCTTGTTTCAAAATAACAAATAGAATAACCCCGGGGGTGTAGTTTAGTTCAGAGGTAGAACACCCCTGGGTTTAATCCCGAGTACCATAGAAATTAAATATCTCCTAAAATTCATGTGTCAAGCTATGCAGCATGTTCAAAAATGGCACGTGGCTGGGGTGGGTCCCTGGGGATGTAGCTCTTTTCTGCTGCCTCTCTGAGCTGTCAATGAGCTCTCACTCTCTGCTCTCTCCCACAATGCTGTGAGGACTTGCAGCCACAGCTCCTGCTTGGAAGCTGGCTGAACATGAACTAAAATCCCCACAACTGTACCCCCCTGCCCCATAAAATCCTCTTTCTTCTAGGTTTTTAGTGTCAGATGTTTGGGACACAGCAGAGAGAATGCTGCACTAAAACACAGCTGTTTGCACACAAAACTTGTACACAGACTGGCATTTGCAGCACCGTTCATACTAACCAAAACATGGAAACAAGTTCCATGTTCACCTACAGATGGGTGGATAAATAAAAGGTAGTGTATCTATATAACGGAAAATCATGAAAGACTCATTTTTATATCCTTGGCATCTGAAAGGATTGTCAGAAGGATTGTCATGTCAGATATTTGGTGCCTAAATCAGCAAGACCCTGAAACTTAGAGATTGTAAAGATCAACAATAATAGCTGGTCATTACTGAGTTTTTACTGGGCTAGTGCCTACATTTCTTTACTTATTTAATCCTCAAGTCGGTTCTATGAGACAGGCATCATTATGATCTCCATTACACAGATGAGAAGAGAAAAGCCCTAGAACGGTCAATATCACACCCAGCCAAAGGGTGACCCAGAGCCAATGCGCAGAATATGACTGCTCAGTACCACAGCCCCTGACTACACGAGGCTGTTTAAAGTTAAAATACAGTTCCCTGAAGCCTGGCATGGCGGCCCACGCTTGTAATCCCAGCATTTGGGAGACTGAAACAGGAGGATCGTGTTTGGAAGCCAGCCTCAGCTACTTAGTGAGGCCCTTTGCAACTCAGTGAGACTCTGTTTCCAAATAAAGAAAAAAAAAAATTAGGGCTCAGGGTGTAACTCAGAGGTAGAGTGCCCCTAGGTTCTTTCCCCAATACCACACACACACAAAAAAAATATTCAGTTCTTTGGCCACACTGGCCACACCTCAAGTGCCGGTGACTGGATATGGCTTGTGGTCACTGTGCTGGGCTGGGCATGCACAGGACATTTCCATCCTCTCAGCACTTTCCACCGCACAGTGTCATCTCCAAACCACTAAGCTATAGACTGTTGCTGGTTCAAATAAAGCATGTGCCTTTGAACCCTTGATTGTCTTGAAATAAGCAGACGCAGCTCTTTGTCTTTCGGAAGCAGGAGTGCGGGTGCAGGACAGCTGTGTCTCCCAGATGGCAGGAGAGATGGAGAGTTTGCATTGGAAGAGGCAGGGTAGTGCGGGCCAGTGTCCTTGTTGGCCTGAATAGGTCTGGACAACTTGCAACTCCCATGGGGCAGGGTTACGAGGCCTCTTGCAGGGGACAAGGCTCTCCCTCAGAGGCCCCAAGAGGGGCTCCTGGGGCCTCACTCCAGGCTGATAAAGCAAGTCTTAAACATATCCTGTGTTTGCAGAGGTCTGTATGCTGTGTTGTAATCAGCCTGCCAGAAACTTCCTGAAGCCCAGGGGGAAGGGATAGGAATAACAATACAGCAACATTGTATTGACGGTCTCCTGTAGGTGAGGCCCTCAGAGCTGCTTAATAGACATTGTCTTAGCCAGTCCTTGCAAGTCAATACTGCTATCCCCGGTTCTCAGATGACAAGGCTGAGACCTAGCCAGGCCAGGTGGCTTGCCCGATGTCATGCAGAGGAAGTGGCTGAGCTGAGATGCGGGCTATAGCTAGCTGAGCTCTACCTCCTAAACCCAGCTACATGGTCTGGGAGCCTTTCCCCCAGCCAGGTCCTCATGGAGGTAAGGGAGAGCCTTTGCTTAGCCAGGGTCCTCCCGCAGGCAGGTGCAGGCCTGGCCTTGGCTGCTTTCCCAATGTGGGAAGAGATGAGCTGCTGGGGCAGAGGGAGCCACAGCCGAAATCTCCCTACTTGGCCCAGCTGCAGAGATGGGCCTGCTCCTTGGAGCACAGCCCCAAGAGCTGCACCCCGCGATTACTTTCTCAGGGACCAGGGCACATGGTCCCCATGTCAGGGGACTTCTCTGACCCAAGACTATACAGTAGTTTGGGAAAATCCCAGGCCAGTTACATAGGCTGTGGTTTCTTAGGGAAAACCACACAAAACTCACAACTTGAGATGGCAAAATCCACAACACGCTGGGTGTGGCCCAGGGCCACCTCAGCTGCCAAAACCTATCTTGGCAAAGACGCCACTGGCAGCATCTTCTGCTTGGAGCCATTAACTCTTTTGTCTATCTGTCACCTTGAGTGGGGGAGCCCTGTAAGAAAGGGCTGCTGAGGGAGAGGCTACCAGCTCTGTCTTCAGCAAGCTCCCAGCCTCACTCCACAGAGATGTGCCCTGGTGCCAGTCTGCAGAGGCCAGCCCAGCCCTGTCCATCCCCTACCTGGGCTCCTGGGCCTTCCCGTTGGCCGGCTGCCTCCCACACAGAGGCCTGGAGAGGAAAGGAGGCTGGGGAGATGCCAGGGGGCTTCTTGCCCAGGGGAGCAACAAGGGAGGAAGAACAGAAAGGCGCTGTCAGAAGTCTACTCCGCCAAGCTGGGGATGGGAGGCTCCAGCCTAGAGCAGCTCCTCCGACCTCAGCTCCCAACTTACCGCCTGGCAGTCTTCCCACCTCAACATGGTAGGCCTGCCCTTTCCAGGCCTCGAAGCCCCAGGGCTGGCTGGGGGCGTGGAGCTGCCACCAGGATTCCCAAGCTGCAGAGGTACCTGGGACTCAGATACATTGCTTGGCCAGCAGCCCTCCCAAATAAGGCCTGGGGGACCCCGTGGAGCGTGAGGGTCTATAAATCTGGGTACCACCACTTGTCTCTTCAGGAGAGCCACACAAAAACCTCCACAATGCTTTCCCCCTGAAGTTAAAATTGTTCCTGGGGTCATTCCTCAGCTATTAGGTCACTGGCTGTCTCCAGGGACTGGGCCCAGCACTGCTTCCTCCCATAAAACAAAGCTCCAAACCCTTACTCCTGCCCTCCTCTGGCTGCAGGCCCACGCACCCGCGGGCTCGCTTCCCAAGGCCAGTGGCTCAGCAGAGGAGTTCAGCTCCTGCACTGTCTGCAGCCTGGAGAAAGGATGGGGTTAGGGCAAAGCCAGGAAGGACACTGGAAATCATTCTAGTTTTTGAGCGGGGAAACTGCAGCTAGGCGGTAAAGTGACTTCCTAAAGCCTGCACTATACTTGCTCCACACGTACATACACCAGCACTTGGGTTCTTACCCACATTGTGTGTGTGTGTGTGTGTGTGTGTGTGTGTGTGTGTGTGTGTGTGGTACTGGGGCTGGAACCCAGGGGCATTCTACCTCTAAGCTACACCTCCAGTCCTATTTTTTAGTCTTTATATTTTTTTGAAACAGGATCTCACTGAGTTGTGAGGGGGCCTCACTAAGTAGCTGAGGCTGTCTGCGAACCATGGTCCTCTGGTCTCCACCCCTCGAATGCTGGGATTACAAGCGTGCGTCACCATGCCTGATTCTTTTTTTTTTTTAATTTTATTTTTATTTTTTTAAATTAATTAATTTATTTATTTATTTTATTGGTGCACTGTATTCATACATCATAGTGGGATACATACTTTTGTAGACATACATGCACACATTGCCCAGTCAGCCCCCACCCGATCCCCACCCCATTCTCTCCCTATCCCTCCCTCCCATGCTTGGCTTAGTGGTTGACATCTAGTATTATAGCAATTTATCCAAAATTAAAAATGATAATCTCACATAACAGTTTCAGTTGTCTGATACCAAGCTTTTGATGACTTAAAGATAACTTTTCAATATTTCTTTTTGCTTTCTTTCTTATCAGAGAATTTTTTTTCTATTTTTTTAGGTGAAACTATCATATATTTATATATTTATTTTTCAGAAAAAAAATCTATCCTAATATGGAATATGGACTCTAGGTACCCAAAACGATCTTGAAAAAGAACAAAGCTAGAAGATATATATTTTCTGATTTCAAACCATATAAAGCTACAATAATTGAAACAGTGTAGTACTATTCTAAAGGCAGATATATAAACCATTGGAGTTAAATAAAAGCCTAGAGCTAAATTCTTCCCTATATTGTCAAGTTATTTTTGAAAAGGTTTCCATGAACATTTGGTGGTGGAAATAATAATCTTTTAACTAAATATTGTTGAAAAATAATAATTACATGGAAAAGAATAAAATTGGACCCTTACCTAATCCCATATACAAATATTAACTCAAAATAGATAAAAGACCTAAATATAAATCTTAAGACTATAAACTTTTAGGAGAAAATCTGGGTCATAAAACCTCACAACATTGAAATTGGCAGTGATTTCTTGGTTATGATTTCAATGGCACAGGCAACAGAAGAGTATACAAACTCCCTAAAAAAAAAAGTATTGTATATCCAAAGACAATGTAAACAGAGTTAACAGTTGCTGATAGAATGGGATAAAATATTTCCAAATGCTATATCTGAAGGTATATTAATATTCCAACTAGAAATCCTAAAAATTAACAACAATAAAGGCAAACAATACCCTTTAGAGATAGGTAACAGACTAACATAAATAATGAATCTCCACAGATAACCAATCTTAGTTGTCTGTTGGATGGAAAATCTTGTTTCTCTAGTTCTGGTGTGTGTTACCTATTTCTTCTTTGTAGTTAATCTCTTTGAGTATTTTCTTTAGTGCTGGTTTTGAAGACATAAATTCCTTCAGTTTCTGTTTGTCATGGAAGCTTCTTATTTCTCCATCTAATTTGATAGAAAGTTTTGCTGGGTAGGAAATTTTTGGCTGGAAGTTGTTTTCTTTCAGAATTGGGAATATGTTACTCCAAGCCCTTCTGGCTCTCATGACTTGGTTTGGGAAGTCTGGAGTGATTCTAATTGGTTTGCCTCTGAATGTCACTTGGCCCTTTGCTTTTGTTGCCTTTAAGATTCTCTGCTTGGCTTCCACATTGGTCATTTTGACAATTATGTGGCGTGGGGATCCTCTTCTCCGATCCTGTCTAAAGGGAGTTCTTTAAGTTTCCTGGACCTGTGTATCAACCTCTTGCTCTATGTCTGGAAAATTTTCTGATATTACTTCCTTGAAGAGATTGTTGATCCCTTTGGTTTCATTTTCTTTTCCCTTATCTATTCCAATTATTCTTAGGTTAGCTCTCTTAAAATGGGCCCATATTTCTTCAATATCAGATTCCTGCTGTCGGATATTTTTTTCTAGATTAGAAACTATGCGTTCATTTTTAGAATGATCATCTTCTAAGAGCGAGATTCTGTTCTCCATGTGTTCTAATCGGTTGTTTGTGCTTTGAATTGAGGCCTTTACTTCATTAATTGCATCCTTTATCTCTTTTTGGCTCTCTCTGAGTTCTTTTCGAAGCACCTCTATTATTTCTACAGTTATTTTCCTGATTTGATCTTCTAGAAATCTTTGATTTTCTGTTTTATCGGGTTCTGATGTTGTGGGGTTGTGTGCATTCATTGCTCCAGTATTATTCCTCTTTCCCATGATTTTGGATGTTTGTGCCTTCTCTGGGTTCTTCCCTTGGGTCACTATGACTTCACTTAAGGTGTTCTGGATCTCGAGTCAGTAGTATCTCAGACCCCACTACTCCTTTACTGGGTTGTATCACAGAGTCTCCGACCCAGAGAGTCGATAGAGGCTGCTTTAGACTGTGGGGGGTGCCAGGTTGCACGTTCTCCTATGGTGTGATATCTCTGCCACTGCCTCTCTCCCACTGGGTCAAGTCCCAGGGAGTACAGTACTGGGATTTCTCCTCTGTGGCCCGCAATTTGACTCACTGTTCTTGAGTACGCAGATGTAGCTGTACTGAATTCGATGAATTCGCTGCTGCTGCCGCCGGTGGCAATATGGCGCCACTCGCTGCTACGCCCTCAGCTGTGGGGCTGTAGTTTTTCTTCTTGGTTTTGATTTCCACTCTGAATCCCTGCAGTGTGTGCTGAGCTCGGCCACTGGGAGCTTTAGGTGATCTCTGCGCAGAGAAATCCCGCCTGGCTGTTCCGCAGTGGCTCACCTCGGCTTGCTGTAGCCGTCCCGTGAATTTGCCGGTGCCGCCGGCAGTATGGCGCTGCTGCCGCGTCCTCGGGCTTGAGGATCTCCTTGTGGCTCTGTTCTCAGTCCGCTTTCCTTCTGGAGCCTGGTGATTTTTTCCCCCCCTCTGGTGATGGTGATTTCTGGCTATGAAAGGAGCTGATTTTGTGGTAATGGAGATTTGTTGTTAGCGGGGCTCTTAAGCCCCGCTTTTCTCGGTCGCCATCTTCCCGGAAGTGTCTTCACCATGCCTGATTCTTATCCACGTCTTGGAGGAACCTTATATAATTACATTAGTTTTTTTTTTTAATTTCCTATTGCTATTTATTTATTTATTTATTTTGGAGTATTGGAGAGGGAACCCAGGGGCATTGTACCTCTGAGCTACAACCCAGCCCTATTTTTTATTTTTTAGTCCTTTTATTTTTTGAAACAGGGTCTCACTGAGTTGCGAAGGACCTCACTAAGTAGCTGAGGCTGTCCGTGAACCTCGATCCTCTGGTCTCTGCCTCCCGAATGCTGAGATTACAAACGTGTGCCACCACGCCCAGTATATATATATACATATATATATATATACATATATATATGTATATATATATATATGTATATATATATGTATATATATATATACACACATACATATACACACACATATATATTTAATATATGTAATATATAAATATACATATTTATATTTATTATTTTTGCAGCACTAGGGGTGGAACCCAGGGGCATTCTACCTCTGAGCTACACCCCCAGCCTTATTTTTTATTCTTTTTTTTTTTTAAACAGGGTCTCACTGAGTTGCGAGGGGCCTCGCTAAGTAGCTGAGCCTGTCCATGAACCTGCAATCCTCCTGTCTTAGCCTCCCAAGTACTGGCATTACAAGCGTGTACCACCACGCCCGGCTATTTTATAATAAACTTTTATCGGTGCACTGTAGTCTCACATCATAAGGTAGTTCACAGTGTTCACAGTGCTAGGGACGTCCGTACACAGCACGTGTGAGCGTCCCCTGACTCCCTCCCATTCCCTCCCCGCCTCACACCTGATGCTGAGGTTGGCATTGGCATTTCCATATATGTACATAACATCCATGGAAGGGCTTCCTTCATGAATTCTCCTGCCCCCACCGACTCTGCTGGGGTTTCCCCTCCATTATCTAAATCTCTCTGGTCTCTGGATTACTCCCTAGCTTCCACAATGAGAGGAAACAGGACCCTTCGGTTTCTATGACACCAATCTCACTAAACAATGTTCTCCAGGTTCATCCATTCTTCTGCAAATGATATAATTTTGTTCTTCTTTATTGCCAAGTAGAAATCCTTTGCATGTATATCTCATAATATTGTAATCCATCTGTCGATGGACATCTGGGTTGGTTCCATAATTTGGCTATTATGAATTGTGCTGCTGTAAACATGGATATCCACACATCATTATAATATTCTGATTTCAGTCCCTTTGAAAAGATACCCAGGAGTGGTTTCGCTGGATATGGTAGATCCATTCCCAGTTTTCTGAGGACTCTCCACACTGATCTCCCTAGATTTTATCAGAGAGCTAGGCAATTTCCTAGAGTCACTCTGCCAAAACAGAAACACAATTCCACCTTGGACCAGTGGCACCTTTCCCCTCCTTCCTGTCCTCTTCCCCTGGGTCCAGCATCCAAGTGCTTTGAGAATGAACTTGACCCCTGACCACAGAGACCTACAACTGAAGACCATGATCCCCAGAGAGGGTGCCCTCAGAGCCAGTCAGCTCTAGGTTTATGCCAGGATGTGGAACCAGGCATGAGTCAATTACTTCCCTAAGCCTTGATCTCCTCATCATTGAAGTGGGTCTAATAATAGCTCTTACATTACAGGGTTACTGTAAAGACTGGTGGATGGTGGAGGAAAGGCTCCGTCTTGGTGTAGGTTTCATGCTGTCCTGTATAGGATATTAATACGAGCATTATTATCCTGAGACCTGAGGCTTGAGCATCTCCTGCGCCCCATGGTAACATTGCAGTTACCTTAACCAAATAGCAAGGGGTTTGGTGCGAACTCCATTTTACGAGTATGTGTCTCTTGTCTCATGAGTGGTACAAAGGACAAGCTCCCTGCCCTTTCCAGGGTTTTGTGGCCAAGCATTCCTCAACCTCTGCCTCCTGCCTAGGAAGAGGGATGGCGATCAACATGTCCGCACAGGGTCTGACTGCCTTTGCCTCTCTGTCCCTTGCTCCTCAGCCTCCTTTGCTTCTCTGCTCAGCATCTTCTCTCTTCCATGGGTCCTCTGGGGCACGAGGCTGTGGAGAGCGAGCCCGGGGGTCCAGGCTCACGGGTGAGAGGTCCCCATCCTCAGATTTGGAGCAATAGATGGTAGCTATGAGTGCGGCCCACCCTGCATCCTAAGGAAGACCAGGAAAGAACACTGAGGGCTCCGGCAAATCTTCCCTTTCCTAATGGGACCAGAAAACTACTTTCCCACCTTGGATTTGATAGTGAGTGCTTAGGCCCCAGTGTAGACTGGTCCACTTTGAACGGTGTCATCCCTTGCTGTACTCTCTACACTCAGGGTCTCCTGGGTTGGGGCAAGGGAGACAGTATGGAAGAATTTGGGATTCAGTAGGCCCTGGAATGACCATTTGGGAGTGTTGATAGGCTGATCCAGAAGAAAGGCTACTTCATTCTCTCTTTTGACCCTTTCAGCAACTCTGCACTAGTGGCAACATGTATCAAGGAATTATTATTATTATTATTTCTATTTGGGATATAATTATAGCAGCTCCAAAAGCTAAGCCTCACACCCTTGGCACTGCCAGGGAAATTAAGCATATAATTACACCATGGCGTCATCCCATCCCACCTTCCTCCATTCTCTCTTCTCCCTCCCCCTCCAGCCAGCCACCCCAGCCACACTCCACCCCCACAGACATTTATGAGAATTCTCTGGCTGTGGGCCAGCAGGATCGTTTTGACTGTCTCCCCCTTCCCGCTGTCTCTGGAAGGCTGTCTCTTGGCTGGATCTTTCACTGGACTACACACCCATCAATGGCGGTGGATGGAGCTCCCAGAGCTGAGATCTCTGTGCCAGAGTCTTGTTTTGGATTCTCAGCCCAGGAACCCAGAGTCCATGGCTATCTAGGGACCTGGGTGCACAGGGGCTTTTCGACCAGTTCACTGATTGAGCCCTGCTTCTAGAGATTTTCTCCAGCTCTGGGATCTTCTGGAAGCTGAGAAGGTGTAGCCTCAGTGGTGTAGCCCAGGCATTGAGAGATGGGGCCCTGGACCTGCCTCTGTCTGGCTGGGAAGTCACTCTGCACCGGTTGCCCAGTAGTGAAGGAAGGCATGTTGGTTACAAATTAGCTTCTTAACCATCTGTTGTGCAACAGGGCTGTAGAGATAAGGTGACCACCTCCCCAACCAGTGGCCCCACAGAAGAGATATGGGTAGCCTTGTTCTCCTTCCAGAGGTGGTGACTCATGAGCAAGGTGGTGTGGGGAGGGCGCAGCAGCTCTGTCTCGCTGTAGAAACACACCCAAGGAATGCTCCCGGCTGTGAGATGGACAGCCACCAGAAGCCACTTGCCTCCCCCAAGACTGTGAAAATGTTGGGGTGTGGACAGCCTGTTGCCCCGGCTTTCACTGCCCCACTATTTGCCTAAGTGCTTTCACCACTGAGCGTGCTTCTATTATTCCTATGATTATTATTTATTATTCCATCCTAGAGATTGAAGCTAAGGCCATTTTACCTCTTAGCTAGCCCCCAGCCCTGTTTTATTTTTTCCTTTTGAAATAAAGTCTCACTAAGTTGCTGAGCCTGGCCTTGAACCTGCGATCATCCTGTCTCAGCCTCCCAAGTACTGGGATTACAGATGTGCACCACCATGCCTGGCTAGTGTGCTTCTGTTTAATCAAATCACCCATGAGCTTCAGATGATCTGTCAGGGTAGAGAATGCTCACAGGCTCTGAGATGATACAACCTTGAGCAATGGCCTGAGTTGCTCGGGAAGAAAGCTGCTGCTGGGGTTTAGTAAATCATCTCTTTTTCACCATCGAGAGAAACTACAAAGAACCAGGCAAGGAAAGAGTTCCAATGTGGGAGCCAGTCAGACGCACGGTGCACTTACAAAGGCAAAGACTTGTTTTCTTTTCTTGATCCTCTACCTTTCTGACTTTTTTCTCATCCCTCTCTCCAACTCTCTTCCTTCCATGTTCTTGGCACCTGAAGGTTCCCCAGGAGACACTTTCAGACTGGCAGTGACCTTTGGACTGGGTCTTTAAGGACAGGAAATTCCTCCAGTGGATGAGCCCAGGTAGAAAAGCAAAACAAAACAAACAAAAAATAGAACACACTGTTACATTTAAACTTCAAGGGAACAATAAAAACATTTCAGTGCATACTCTCCAGACTGCAGGAAGATCTGTTTATCCTAAAAAGTGTTCATTATCTGAAATGTATTTATTTATTTTATTTTTTATGGTTCTGGGAATTGAACCCAGGCATCCTACCTCCAAGCTACATCCCCAGCCCTATTTTTATTTTATTCTTTATTTTGAAACAGGGTCTCACTAAGTTGCAGAAGGCCTCACTAAGTATCTGAGGCTGTCTGTGAACCATGATCTTTCTGTCTTAGCCTCCCACATGCTGGGATTATAAGCATGTGCCACCATGCCCGGCTATTTATTTATTTATTTATTTATTTACTTATGGTACTGTGGATTGAACCCAGGGGCATTCTATCTCCGAGCTATCCCCTCAGCCCTATTTTTTATTCTTTATTTTGAAAACAGGGTCTCATTAAGTTGCAGAGGGCCTCCCCCACTAAGTAGTTGAGGCTGGCCATGAACCTGCAATCCTCCTGTCTCAGCCTCCCAAGTATTGGGATTACAAGATGCAACACCATACCTGATTTTGAAATTTAAATTTAGCTGAACATCCAGTAGTTTGATTTGCTAAATCTGGCACTTGTAGGAAACAGCAGAAGCAAAGACACAAAGGAGTCAACTGTGGAAAGAGAAGGGACCAGGCTGGTGACGGGCCGCAGGCCCTGGGCCATTGGCAGCCATGCCAGCTTTCATTGGTCGGTCCTGCCTTGGCTCAGCTACATGCTCTACCTGCCAGCACATGCCAACACGCAGGCCGTTGCTCTTAGCAACAGCGCTACCTTTCTTCCAAGACCACTTCATCATCAGCTAGAGAAATCCAGTTTCAAGCATTCACAGTTTCTTCTTTTCTTTCCCAAGTTTCTGCATCCAGCCCCTTCTCTTAGGCCAGTCTTCCTGCAAGCCATCCAGCATACATTTACTAAGTGCCAGTCATGTGCCAGGGACTGTGCTTGGCAAGTGGATACAGTGATATATGGAATAGACACTCCCTTTGACCACATGGCACTTACAACATATACCGTGTGTGTGTGTGTGTGTGTGTGTGTGTGTGTGTGTGTTACTTGGGATTGAACAAAGGAGCATTCTACATCTGAGCTATACCCCAGCCCTATTTTTATTTTTTTGCGGGTCTGGGGATGGAACCCAGGGGCATTCACCATCTGAGCTATACCCTCTGCCCTTTTTTTTATTATTTATTTTGAAAAAGGGTCTCACTGAGTTGCGGAGGGCCTCACCAAGTAGCTGAGGCTAGCCACGAACCTGCAATCTTCCTGTCTCAGCCTCCCAAGTACTGGGATTACAAGCATGTGCCACCACACCCGGCCAACAAATACCTTTTGAAACCTCCTTTGACAGAATGTGTGGTGGGTGGGACAGGTAATAAAAAATGCACATACAAACACATGTATAACCTAAAATTCTTCTATCTCCTCTCTTTTTTTTTTTTTTTTTTTTTTTTTTTGGTGGTGGCACTGGGGTTCCTGGAAGCCCTTCTACCTCCGGGCTACACTCCCAGACCTATTTTTACATTTTTATTTGGAAACAGGGTCTCCTAAGCCAGCGTGTGCGGCTGGCTTCGAACCTGCGCGATCCTCCTGTCTCTGCCTCCCAAGTGCGGGGATTACAAGCGGGCACCACCACGCCTGGCTCCTCTCTTTTGTTTTAAAAACTATTTCAGAGAAAGAAAATTTCTGAGCTGGGTCCTCCTCTGGAATTCCTAACTGCTTTTGCATTTCCAACATGGAACTAAGACAATCGACTTCTCAAAGTTCTTTCTCATCCTCTCTTGTGCGCTGGATGACCAAGTTGCTGGGCACAGAGCGCTCTTGGGGGATATAGAGGAGGAGGAAGGAGGAGGGTGACTGCCCCAGGCCAATCTGCTGAGGCACATAGAGGATGTGCTAAAAACAACACCACTCCCACAACACAAAGCCACCTCTAGTACAAATATTTTGTTAGAAACACATTGGTAGCAGTGGTACTGTTACTTCTGCCCAGGATAATGATTCCCAAAGTACATGTTGGGCATGTACTTTGTACCAAATACTTTACATGCATCCTCCCATTTAGGATGTGCCCCAGAACAATCCTCTGAGGTCAATACATCATCAGCTCCACCTGACAGTTGAAGAATGACAGGTCACCGCGTGTGGGTCATTTGCCCAGTCTGACAGCTGACCAGGACCAGGACTGACAGACGGTGAGACTGTCACACACCCGTGACGCTGGACACCTGGAGAAATTGTCTGTGCCACCATAGTCTGTGATTGCCAGTGAGTAAATGCGTGTGTGTGTGTGTGTGTGTGTGTGTGTGTGTGTGTGTGTGTGTTTAACAAGTGTTTGTGTCCATGCCAGGGAACTGGTCCCAGCAACCCTTAGAGAGACCAAAGGCAGCCACTCAGCCAGCACACTTTAAGTAGGCAAATTTAGCTCAAGGGTGAGAAAATGTAATCTCTCCTTATTCTTTTTACCTGGTTTGGAATCTTTTTTTTTTTTTTTTTTTTTGGTGGTACTGGGGTTCCTGGAAACCTGTCTACCTCTGGGCTACACTCCCAGAACTATTTTTATATATTTTTATTTGGAAACAGGGTCTCCTAAGCCAGCAAGACTGGCTTCGAATCTGCGCAATCCTCCTGTCTCTGCCTCCCAAGCGTGGGGATTACAAGCGTGCGCCACCACACCCGGCCTGGTTTGGAATCTTTAGAGCAGTAATTCTTAAAGTGTGTTCCCCTGACCAGGAGCATCAGCCTCACCTGAGAACTTGTTAAAAATACATATTTTTTAGCCAGGCCTGGTGGCGCACGCTTGTAATCCCAGCATTGGGGAGGCTGAGACAGGGGGATCTCGGTTCGCGGACAGCCTCATCTACTTAGTGAGGCCCTTTGCACTTCAGTGAGACCCGGTTCAAAATAAAGATTTAAAAAAATAGGTCTGGGGGTGTATCTTGGAGGTAGAATGCCCCTGGGTTCCATCCCATGACACACACACACACACACACACACACACACACACACCCCTTCTGATTCCATCTGCACATTCTACTGAATCAGAAACTCTTGCTGGGCCTGGTGGGACACACTTGTAACCCCAGCATCTGGGAGGCTGAGACAGAAGGATCCAGGTTTGCAGACAGCCTCAGCTACTTAGTGAGGCCCCTTGCAACTCAGTGAGACCCAGTTTCGAAAGAAAGAATAAAAAACAGGGCTGAGGGTGTAGCTCAAAGGTAGAATGCCTCTAGGTTCCATCTCCAGCAATGCAAAAAAAAAAAAAAAAAAAAAAAAAAAAAAAAAAAGGCTCACTCAGTCTAGTCTCTGGCACATGACAGACCTTCCCAAGTTTTGATTACTGTGTCAGGAGGAGAACGTCACTAGGATAACACCTTGGCTCAGCTGTAATGGGAGAATCCTCGGGCTCAGGCAGATCAGAAGCATCCTGAAGAACAGAGGGTGAAATTTTATTTCTGCTGAAGTCTCAGGTCTCACCATCCTCCTTTGGCAGGGGGTGTCAAAGGGATAACTGGCTTATCTTGTGGTGTGCTGACAAATCAACCTCTGGATTGAAAGCCCTGACTCATACCATTTACTGATTTTTGTGGTGTAAATGTTCCCAGGATGGCCCATAGGTATATACAATTTGTTCCCATGGTCCTGCTCCAGCACACCATTGGCATTCAACCTTAGCTAGCAACTTATTTAAAGTATACTTAAATAAGTATATAATGCTTTAAATAAGTATACTTTATTGCATATTTGTATACTTGGTTAAGGTATATAATATATAAGATAAACATATACTTGTATAAGTATATATGCATATATATGTATACTTGGGGAGAGAGAGAGAGAGGGAGAGAGAGAGAGAGAGAGAGGGATATGACCAAAATACCTGACAATAACAACTTAGAGAATGAGTGATTGAGTTTGGCCAGGCGTGGTGGCACATGCTTGTAATCCTAGTACTTGGGAGGCTGAGACAGGAGGATCACAGGTACGTGACCAACCTTAGCAACTTAGTGATGCCCTCTGCCACTTAGTGAGACCCTGTTCCAATATAAAACATAGAATAGGACTTGGGGTATAGCTCGAAGGTAGAATGTCCCTGAGTCCAAGCCTCAGTTCCACACACAAAGATTGATTTGTCTCAGTCTGTGGCTGGCTGGCTGTACTGCACTGGGTCTGGGGTGAGGTCAAATGCTTTGATGGAAGGGTGCGGCTGAGGAGAACTTCCAGCTCATGGCAGCCAGGAGAAGGGGCCATGAACTCCTTCATTGCAGGGCTCGGCGACATACTTCCTCCAACTCTGTCCCACTTCCCAGTAGTCCTTTTAACTATCAGTGGATTCACTAATCAATGGATGGATCCACTGATGAGATCAGACCCTCACGATCCAATGATTGTCTAAAAGCCTCACCTCTGAACCTTGTTATCCTGGGGACCTTCAAAGCATGAGCTTTGGGGTAAAAATCCATAACAAGCACCCTTGGACCCATTCCCAGGGGGAAAGGTTTCCAGTGGATTCTGGTTTTAATTTCACTTATGGCTCCTTCAATAAATCGAAACTGAGATTAAAGTGGTGTGTATTGGTCTGTCATCCTCGGCTTCCACCAACACCTTGGCTTGGAATCCTAAAGACCTAGCTCATCCCAGCTCTTACACCCTAGGAAGTAATGTCCGCTTCCTGCCACATTACCCTACCGACGCAGGTGTTTTGAAAATATGTCATGATTCTTCAAATATTGCCTTTATGCCTTTAAATACGAATAGCAAGTAAGCCGGATGTGGTGGCACAAGCTTGTAATCCCAGCATTCGGGAGGCTGAGACAGGAGGATCGCGGTTCACGGTCAGCCTCAGCTACTTAGTGAGGCCCTCTGCAACTCAGTGAGACCCGGTTTCAAAATAAAGAATTAAAAAAATAGGGCAGGGGGTGTGGCTCGGAGGTCGAATGCCCCTGGGTTCCATCCCCAGACCCACTAAATAAATAAATAAATAAATAAATAAATAATAGCAAGTAATAGCAGCAATTCATCTAATGTTTATTCTTACAACAGGTGCTGCACTAAGTACTTAAGACATTTTTAAAGATTGAGTCCTCACAATGGCCCTTTGAGGTAGGCACT
Source organism: Muscardinus avellanarius (assembly GCF_963383645.1). Lineage (NCBI taxonomy): Eukaryota > Metazoa > Chordata > Mammalia > Rodentia > Gliridae > Muscardinus > Muscardinus avellanarius. Next base: position 78,864,117 of record NC_137793.1, read on the forward strand.
ATTTACATTCCCATTTTATAGATGAGAAAACAGAGGCATGGAGAGGTTAAGTAACTTGGCCAAGCTAGTAAAAGGCAGAGACAGGATTCAAACGCAGACAGCATGGCTCCAGAATCTGTTTCTCTCTTCTCAGAGAAGGGTAATGTAAAGTGACCTACTCAATGTGTGTGTGTGTGGGGGGGGGGGTGGCAGAGGCAGGGGGGATGACAGTTGCAATAAAAATAGTTCAGCAAACTGCAGCCTCTGTGCTTTTATTACCATTAAAAGAACCAAGTCAGGGGAAGGATAATGTCTACACAAGCCTGCCCTACCAGGTAGGCAGATGCCCACATGGGGCTTGTGCACCAGTAGAAATGGAGCAGGTGGGAGTTGCTAACAGTCTGTGTTCAAAATATCATTAGTATTTGCACATGAAGGCAATTTATTTATTTCGGTTTTGGGGCTGGAATGAACCCAGGGGCATTCTACTTCTGAGCTATACCCTCAGCTCTTTATTATTATTATTATTATTTAAATTTTTTTTGCAGAAGTGGGGGTTGAACTCAGAGGTATTCTACCTCCACTCTACATCCCCAACCCTATTTTTTACATTCTTAATTTTAAAATAAAGCCTCACTAAGTTGCAGAGGGCCTCACTAAGTAGCTGAGGCTGGCAGTGAACCTGAAATCCTCCTATTTCAGACTCCCATGTACTGGGATTACAAGCATGTGCCACCAGGCCTGGCTTATTTAAAATTCTGAAGCAGAGTCTCATTAACTTTCTGAGTCTTGCCTCAAAACATGTGACCCTCCTGTCTCAGCCTCCACATACTAGGGTTACAGCTGTGCGCCACCACACCTGGCTGCATATGAAGGCATTTAATGACGATGTGCCGACAATGTGGGGTTTTGCTCTTCTTCATCCTGTTCTCATTTATTTACCCTGCATGATATGTAATAGGCGTTTATTTTTATTTATTTTTTTGGTACTAAGGGGAACCTAGTGGCATTCTATCTGAGCTACATCTCCAGCACTATTTTTTTTTTTTTTTTTTGGTACTGGGGATGGAACCCCAGGAGCATTCTACCTTCGAGCTATACTCCCAGCCCTATATTTTATTCTTTATTTTGAAACAGGGTCTCACTGAGTTGCAAAGGGCCTCACTAAGTAGCTGAGGCTGTCCGCGAACCCCGATCCTCTGGTCTCAGCTTCCCGAATGCTGGGATTACAAGCGTGCGCCACCCATGCGGGGCTCCAGCACTATATTTTAAATTTTGAAACAGAGCCTTGCTAAGTTGCTAAGGCTGGCCTCAAACCTGTTATCCTCCTGTCTCAGCCTCCCAAGTATTATGATTGCGGATATATACCACCATGTCCAGCATGGTAGGGGTGTGTGTGTGTGTGTGTGTGTGTGTGTGTGTTACTACAGATTGAACCCAGGGGCATTCTCTGAGCTACACCCCTAGCCCTTTTTATTTTTTATTTTATTTATTTAGTTTTGGTGTACTGGGGGTGGAACCCAGAAGCTTTCTACCTCCGGGCTATACTCCCAGACCTATTTTTTATATTTGATTTGGAAACAGTGTCTCACTAAGTTGTTGAAAGCCTCACTAAATAGCTGAGGCTGGCTTCGAACCTGTGCAATCCTCCTGTCTCAGCCTCCCAAGTACTGGGATTACAAGCATGCGCCACCACGCCTGGCTATTTTATTTATTTATTTATTTATTTATTTATTTATTTATTTATTTATTTGTGGTACTGGGGTTCCTGGAGACCCTTCCACCTCCGAACTACACTCCCAGACCTATTTTTTATACTCGAAGGTATTCGAACCTGTGCAATCCTCCTGTCTCAGCCTCCCAAGTACTGGGATTACAAGCATGCGCCACCACGCCTGGCTATTTTATTTATTTATTTATTTATTTATTTATTTATTTATTTATTTATTTATTTGTGGTACTGGGGTTCCTGGAGACCCTTCCACCTCCGAACTACACTCCCAGACCTATTTTTTATACTTTTTTAAAATTTGGAAACAGGGTCTCTTAAGCCAGCGTGCGAGCGGCTGGCTTCGAACCTGTGTGATCCTCCTGTCTCTGCCTCACAAGCACTGGGATTACAAGGGTGCGCCACCACGCTTGGCTTTATTTTTTTTTTAATTTTTAAGCAGGGTCCCACTAAGTTGCTGAGGGCCTCACTAAATTGCTGAGACTGGCCTTAAACCTGTGATCCACTTGTCTCAGTCTCCCAAGAATTGGGATTACAGGCATGTACAACAATGCCTGGCTAGAGTTGGTAGCCTCTCTCTCTCTCTCTCTCTCTCTCTCTCTCTCTCTCTCTCTCTCTCTCTCTCTCTCTCTCTCTCTCCTCTTTCTCTCTTCTCTCTTCTCTCTTCTCTCTTCTCTCTCTCTCTCCCTCTCTCTCTCTCTCTTTTGCGGTTTTGCGGTACTGGGGATGGAACCCAGGGGCATTCTACTTCCAAGCTAACCTTCCAGCCCTATTTTTTATTCTATATTTTGAAAGAGGTCTCACTAAGTTGCAGAAGGCCTCATTAAGTAGCTGAGGCTGTCCACACACTATGATCCTCCTGTCTCAGCCTCCCAAGTACTAGGATTACAAGTGTGCACCACCAAACCCAGCTGGTAGGCTCTTTTAAATTGGAAGTTTTGATTCTTTTTTTTTTTTTTTTTGGTGGCACTGGGGTTCCTGGAAGCCCTTCTACCTCCGGGCTACACTCCCAGACCTATTTTTTATTTTTGGAAACAGGGTCTCTTAAGCCAGTGCGGCTGGCTTCGAACCTGCGCGATCCTCCTGTCACCACCTCCCAAGCGCGGGGATTAAAAGCGTGCGCCACCACGCCTGGCCAAAGTTTTGACTCTTTCTTCAGATTTTAGAAACTTTCATTTTTTTTTGGAATAACTTCCTCCCCTTCCTTTTCCCTGTTGGATGTTGGGCTTCTTGGATTGAACCTCTGTCTGCATTTCTGAAATTTTGGCTTATAGTCTGGGAGAGCAACACATCTTTTTCTTCTAGTCCTTTTATTAAATAATCTAGTTCTTTTATTAAATATTTTAACCATGGTAGTTTTAATCTCTTTTTGTTTTTCTTCATCTTTAATTTTTCCTTATGCATAGCTACCTGGTTTTGACTATTAGATATAATCCTTATTTTCTTGAATTTTCCTAAAGTCACAACTTAAACTTACCTGACGTTTCCTTAAATTAGCCCCACTTCCTTGGGGCCACTTTTCTGTTTTCTTATCTTGATTTGTCTATTCCCTGGGTTTTGGGCTCTTTAAAGTCTTTTCACAGTCGCTCTGTTTGTTCAAGTTACTTTCCTGAGCCTCCGCTGCGGGTGGGGGCTGGAGAGATGATGATTAAGAGCCTCTGTCCTTACCGACGGATCTCTCTGTGACCCACAGTCTCTCTCATAAGAGATCAGACTTGCTAAGCACGGACCACGCTGGGATCTTGTCTGCCAGTTCTACTAGACTGGGAGCAGAGGCTTGAGGATAATGGTATGTCTTAATAATACATCCATTCTCAAAGGGTACTAAAGTAGCTGGGCATGGTGGTGCATGCCTGTAATCCCAGTACTTGGGAGGCTGAGACAGGAGGATCACAGGTTCGAAGCTGGCCTCTGCAACTTAGTGAGCCTTTCATCAATCTAGCAAGAAATTGTTTCAAAGTAAAACAACAACAACAACAACAACAACAACAACACACACACACAAAAATAGAGCTAGACATGGTGGTGCACACTTGTAATCCCAATACCTGGGAGGTTGAGACAGGAGGATTGCATGTTTGTGGCCAGCTTCAGCAATTTAGTGAGGCCTTAAGCAACTTAGTGAGATACTTTTTTTTTTTTGCGGGTCTGGAGATGGAATCCAGGGGCATTCGACCTCCAAGCTACACCCCCTGCCCTGTTTTTTATTCTTTATTTTGAAACAGGGTTTCACTAAGTTGCAGAGGGCCTCACTAAGTAGCTGAGGCTGTCCATGAACTACGATCCTCCTGTCTCAGCCTCCCAAATGCTGGGATTACAAGCGTGCGCCACCACGCCTGGCTAGTGACACACTATTTTAAAAATAAAAAATAAGCCAGCGTGGTGGCGCATGCTTGTAATCCCCACACTTGGGAGGCTGAGACAGGAGGATTGTGCAAGTTTGAAGCCAGCCTCAGCTACTTAGAGAGGTTCTCAGCAATTTAGTGAGACCTGTTTCCAAATAAAATATAAAAATAGGTCTCAGAGTAGAGTCTGGAGGTAGAAAGCCTCTGGGTTCCACCAAAAAAAAAAAGAAAGAAAAAAAAAAAAAGAAACCCAAAAATTCAGGTGTAGTGGTGCACAATTGCGCACTTGTAATCCCAGAATTTGGGAGGCAGGAGGATCCGAGTTTAAGGACAACCTCAGTTACTACTTCGTGAAGCCCTTTGCAACTCAGTGAGACCCTGTTTCAAAATAAAGAATAAAAAAAAAAAATAGGGCTGAAGGTGTAGCTCAGAGGAAGAATGCCCCTGGGTTCCATCCCCAGTACCACAAAAATAAAATAGGGCTGGGAGTGTAGTCCAGAGGTAGAATGCCACACACGTGTGCGCGCATGCATTCTCACACACACACACACACACACACACACACACACACACACACACTCTACAGAGGTATATCAGGGTCTGTGGAAGACTGAGAGAGACCAGAACCAAATGCCATTTTTTTGGAGGTTTGCAGAGAGTAAGAATTAGAGTAACCTCAAGCCCACTGCTATCCCACTCACCCATCCACTCACTCTCTAAATAAACACTCAGACCATGTTGCCTTTTCTCTCTCCAACACCTATAAATGGTTACTTTTTCCTGTAGTTTCTGGGCATCCAACTTGCCTCCTATAGCCTAGAAACCCATGATTCCATAATCATAACTGTGTGTGTGTGTGTGTGTGTGTGTGTGTGTGTGTGTGTGTGGTGCTGGGGATGGAATCCAGAGGCTTTCTACCTTTGGGCTACACTCTAAGACCTATTTTTCTATTTTTTTTGAAACAGGGCCTCACTAAGTTGCTGAGAGCCTCACTAAGTAGCTGAGGCTGGCTTCAAACCTATGCAATCCTCTTGTCTCAGCCTTCCAAGTATTGGAATTACAAGTATTACCACCACGCCCGGCATAACAATTCTTTTTAATGGAGGAGTAAGAATGCACTTTTGAGGCAGCCTCTACTGCCTCCTTCCCTCCTGCTCTCCCAGGTTGGAGCCTCCTTCCAGAGAGCAAGGGCCATGGATCCAGAACACCCACCCATTCTTTTGTTCACATAATTTGTTCAGTCACCAAGGCTTTAGCATGGAAACCTTATTTCTTAGACTTGGCTGGACTTGGAGACATAAGTAAACAAAATAGCTAGCTAGCTAGACAGGGGTCTGGCCTTGGTGGCATATACCTATAATTCGAGTATTTGAGACAGGAGGATCACTGGTTCAAAGCCAGCCCTGGAAATTTAGTGAGGCTCTTAGTAACCTAGTGAAAACCTGTTTTCAAATAAGATATAAAACCAGGCTAAGGGTGTAGCTTGGAGGTAGAATGCCTCTGGGTTTAATCTCCAGTACTAAAAAATAAAAAAGAAAAAAAAAAGAAAATAAAAAATAAAAAATAAAAAAAGGCTGGATATAGCTCAGAGGTAGAATGCCCCTAGGTTCAATCCCCAGTACCGAAGACATAAAAATAAGTAAATAATAAATTAATAGATTTGACATTTTTCCAGGAGTGAGCTGCACCCCCACGTCCCTTGTTGCCCAACCCTGAGCTTCTACTGAATTTAATCTATCTGTGGGCCTGCCTCTGCACTAGACCACTGTCTCCTTTAGGAGGGACTTGCAGACGTGTCTTCCTTGGATGAGTGAACGAGCAGCACTGCCTAGCTCCTGTATCCAGGGGACCCATTGCCATCTCCCATTGATTTTCTCTGTTCTGTTATCCGCTGTCAACAGTGATTAAAAAATATTACATAGAAATTTCTAGAAATAAACAGCTTGTAAGTTTTGAATAACTTTCATTACATGTAATAATTGTTCTATTTTATTGTGCAATATTATTGTTACTGTCTTACGGAGTCTAATTTATCAATTAAAAACTTTATCATAGGTATATATGTGCAGGAAACCCCATCTATACAGGGTTTGGTACTAGCCATGGTTTCTGGCATCTGCTTAGAACATAATCCCCTGCAGATAAGAGGAAATTCCAATGAGAGTTTGAGACTTCTGACCAACATGGAGAGACCACAATTCTCTGCAGCCTTCCTCCTTCCTGAGCACCACCCACCCTGGGGAAGGAGCTGACTCTGGGCCCCAGCACCCTACTGGAGAGGGCTGGGCTCATTAAATCTGGATCAAAGAGACTGATAAATGCAGAGTCAAGTCATCAAAGGGCGCAGGCAGGGGCCAGGGGTGAGGGCTGTAGAGAGCAAGGAGTTAAGGAAAGGAAACTGCACGTTAAGATCAGGGGCAAGGCTGGGCTCTGAAGCAGGGCTGTGCTCAGCACAGAGAAGGCTGGGCTTCCTCGGTGCCCTCTATCCAGTGCGTCTCAGGACCAAAATGAACTGTGAAGCCACGGCCACTGCCTTTGGAATGCACCCCCATTTTTAGCTTCCCTGTCAGAAGCAACTGCCTTCCCTTCCCTGTCAGGGTCTGGGTCCCTCCTGTGCTCCCCAGGGCAGTGGAGAGGAGCTCTCTCCCTTGCTCCTGTGCTGTAGGCTTGGGCTGGAGGTGTACTCTCCGAGCTCTGTGAAGTGCATGAGGCCAGAGTGGGCCTTCTTCATGCAGGGTTTGTGAAAAGGCCTCACAAATTCCAGGGGCCTCTGGGAGTGGAGGCAGAACCTGAGGGCCCTAAGTCTGCCGATCCTGCATGGCAGGAGCTTCTCCTCAGCTCTGCTGAGGCCCTTGGCAATAACACAGTCAGACAGGAACAGCAGGAGAATGGGGCATTGTCAGGGCCAGGTGAGGGCTGGGGTCCAAGGCTGGGACTTGGGCCCAGCAGGCATCCGGGAACTGCTCAAGATACGGTGTCCCTACTAGCCAGGCGTGGTGGTGCATGCCTGTAAGCCCAGTACCTGGGAGGCTAAGACACAAGGATCTCAAGTTTGAGACCAACCTCAGCAACTTCGTAAGACCCAGCAATCTAAGGAGACCTTGTTTCAAAACAAAAAATAAGGGATGGGGTATAACTCAGAGGTAGAAAGCCGACCACACACATACACAAAATACTGTCGAGGAAGAACAGAAGACCTGGGAATAGAAGGGGTTAAAAAGGCCATCTGCTGCCTTCTGTAAGGTGGGGGAGGTGAGAGACCTGTGGGCACCAGGAGATTAGGGCCCACCAGCCCACAAGATAACAATTCAAATTAAGGTTTTGAAATTGGTCAAAAGACATTGGTTCCCCAAACCCAATTCTGACCAATCATAAAAGAACAGATGGGGAACCACAGTAAGGTTTAAAAGCCCACCTCCCAACAGCTTTAGTGGTTACTCTCAGGCCCCCCACACTGGGGGTGCTGGTTTTGTCTTCTTTCTCTGACTTAAAATAAGCTTTTGTCTTTTTCTTTTTTTTTTTTTTTTTTTTTTGCAGGTCTGGGGATGGAAGAACCAGAGGCATTCGACCTCCAAGCTATACTTCCTGCCCTTTTTTAAAAAAATTATTCTTTATTTTGATACTGGGCATCACTGAGTTGTAGAGGGCCTCACTAAGTAGCTGAGGCTGTCTGCAAACCATGATCCTCCTGTCTCAGCCTCCCGAATGCTGGGATTACAAGCATGCCCCACCACGCCCGGCTAAACTTTTGTATTTCTATGCCCTTCGTTACTCCTTGGCTTTTGTTCATTGACATCCACTGGATAAGAGCCTTGTGAGAGAAGAGGCCCCTGTTTCACTGTGTCCCATTTGTAGGGCTATGGCTGCTTGGCCTGAGCGCACACACCGTGGCCTGTGACACAGGCCATGTCAGGAAGAAGGCCCAGTCGTGCATGGAGAGTCCCAGGGAAGGGTTTGGGGAAAGGGTTCTGGAGGTAGAAGCCAGGGCCCAGCTGACTCACTGATGCTGACAAAGCTCTGTGTATGGGAGGCTACAGGAGAGTGAGTGGATGGGTGTCCTGAGGCTGGTTGAAAGGTCAGTTTGGAAGACCCTTGGGGGCCGGGGTATTTGGCTGATCGGGCTGGGAAACCTCCAGCTCTTGTTTGGGGCTATAGCAGCAGTGACCATGCTGGCATGCAGGATATTCCTCCCAGAGACCTTGTCAAAAGAGACTTGTCTTCCAGAAAAGGGTTTCACACATGCGCATTTGACATCTCTCCTCTAGCCTGGGGCCATGCCATGCCCACTAGCTCCAAAAAGCAGTGTTCTTCATTCTGGTACTGTCTTCCCGTACCTGCCAGGAATGGCTGGAGGCAGCCATAGGGACCTGGGCATACTAGGGTGTCCTCTATTTCCTTTTGTACATTTTTTCATAATCCCCTGAAACATTGGTGAAAAAAAAAAAATCCTTCCTAGTTCTTCCTCTCCCTCCCCAGCAATTCCACATAGCTCCACCAGCCCGGGGATTGTGGGGATGCCACAGTCAGGTTGCTTCAAAGGGGAAGAAAGGGCAGCTCCTAGCTAGTCATGGTGGTGCATGCTTGTAATCCCAGTACTTGGGAGGCTGAGACAGAAGGATGGCAGAATTGAGTCCAGCCACAGTAATTTAACGAGGCCTTAGGCAAACTTAAAATGAGGCTTTGTTTAAAAAAATAATAAGGGCTGGGGTTGTAGCTCAGAGGTCCAATCCTCAGTACCACACATACAAAGGGAAGGGGGGCAGCGCTTGAGAACATTCTGGGCATGGCCCAGGCCACAGGCTAAGGCCAGCCACCTCCTTGCCAGATGTGGGGAAGTCTCCTGGACATGACTCCACCTCCCTTTCCCCCTCCTGTCTCCAAGGAGAGAGGAGTCAGAGCTCGACTTCACCCAATCTTGGAAACAAGGTCTTGCCTTGGCTGGACCGACGGGCTTAGAACATGTTGGGTCTGTGTATATTTGTGTGTGTATGAATGTACGTATGCGTTTGCATGTGTGTGGGGGTGTGAATGTACAAGTGTGTGGCGTGAATGTGTGTGGACGTGCTGAACATGCATGAGCATGGTGTGTGTGAGAACAAGTGTGTAGGGTGAGGGTGGGTGGGCGTTCAAGGGTGTGTACAGGGTGAGTGTAAGTGTGCAATGAGGCTTCCAGGCCTGCTGAGCCCTAAGTTTCCCACCAGAGACCCTTGGGGTTGGTCCTGATGTTCCCCAGGAGACCAAGTTGGTGGGAGATAGAGACTGTGTTTCTAAAAGGTCCAGCACTGGGCTTCTGGAGCTCTTTCCTTCCAAGTCCGTAAAGAAGGAATTCTTTCTAGTTAAAGGACAGACTGCGTCCAGTCTGTCTTCCACCTCTGACTACATCCCAGGAGTGTGCATAACCACACAGAAACACCCAGTATGACCACACACAGGGCCACAGCCTGTGAGGCTCTGTGGGCCTCCTGAGCTGACCCAGACCCAGGGCCAGACTGGTGCCCCCCCACACTGTGGAGGCTGTCCGCCTCTGTGAATGGTGACATTCCCATCCAGCGGAGGGAGGGTGCTAGACGCAGGGACACTGGCCTGTGGGCAGGTGCTTGCCTTGCAGAGGGACCTTCCGTGTGGCTACCTGGGAATCAGTCAGTATTGCTGCCTCAGGGCCTGAGGCCTCTGCTGCTCTCAGCCCCTTGTGGGGCATGTTTAGGCTCAGGGGTGAGGAGGCTGGCTGACAGGGCCCGGCCAGATGCCTTCCTTCCTCTGCTCTAATTTTCTAGCCAGGGGCTCCTGCTCACCGCATTCTTTTTCTTTTTTGTCTTTCCTATACTGGGCATTGAACCCAGGGATGCCAGCCCTTTACATTTTTTTGTGTTTGTTTGTTTATTTATTTATTTATTGTACTTGGAATGGAATTCAGGGGCATTCTACCTCTCCGAGCTACATTCCCAGCCGATTTCTTATTCCTTATTTTGAAACAGGGTCTCACTGAGTTGTAAAGTGCCTCACTATGTAGCTGAGGCTGGCCGTGAACCCAGATCTTCCTGTTTCAGCTTCCCAAATGCTGGGATTACATGCGTGCACCACCATGCCTTGTTGGTTGGCTTGTTTTTAGACAGGGTCTCACTAAGTTGCCGAGGCAGGTCCCAAACTTGTGATCTTCCTAGTGTGTGCCACTGCAGAGCAGATTTGTAAGGGGCCTAGATGGGCCCTGCTGCTGGACCTTGGGCAGGAAAGCACCCTGTGGTGTCCAGGCAGGTTGGAAGGATCCTGCTGGGGATTCCTGTGCCTTGATACCAAAACAGACATTCAGCCAAATGGGCTGCCTTAGCTCAAACCCGCAGACCTCCTGCGGCAGAGGAGGGCTCAGCCCCTGGAGACACACAGATCTGAGTTTGACTCCTGCCTCCACTGCTCACTATGTGGGGGGTGTTAGGTTTAAGTCCCCACGGGTGCAGGAGCAGGGGGGCCTTCAACAAGTTACCACATCACTGCGAACCTTCATTTCTTCACCAGTAGGATGGTGTCCTACCACTTCCATCACAGAAAATCTGAGAGGAGTACAGGAGTACTCCCCTCACTTTTTTTTTTTTTTTTTTGTGGGACTGGGATGGAACCCAGAAGCATTCGACCTCTGAGCTACACCCCCTGTCCTATTTTTTCTTCTTTATTTTGAAACAGGTTCTCACTAAGTTGTGGAGGACCTAAGTAGCTGAGGCTGTCAGCGAACCACAATCCTCTGGTCTCAGCCTCCCAAATGCTGGGGTAATCCCTCTTGATGAGACTCTTATCAGGTGGGGCTTGCACAAGACCAGGGACTTGTGAGAATGGCAGCAGGCGGTGCCTGGGTGGGTGACATTGGGGTCTTCGTCCCTGGGAGTGCAGCTTCAGTCCCTCATGGTACCCTGTCCTGCCCTAAACGTGAGGCCTGGAGCATCAGAGCCACCCGCTCCTGTGAGAGAAGTCAGCTGCTTCTCAGAGGCGGGGCTGGTCGGCCTCCTGCCCCCCTGACCTGTGAGACTCTGGCAAATACTCCAGGGATTAAGAGCAGTCTTGGAGTTTCACAAATCCAGATTCAAATCCCAGCTCTGCATCAGTCATGGCGCCTTCCTAATCCCTCGCGCTCATCCCTAAAATAAGAGTAATACTAGGCTACATCTGGGAAGTCATGTTAGTCGATCTGGTAGCCATTGGCCATGTGTGGCTATTTAAGTCTAGTTAGAATTACATTACACATTCATCTTTTCTGTTGCACCAGCCACATTTCGATGCTCTGTAGCTACATGTGGCTACTGGCCACTGTATTGGACGAGGCAGACAGAATCTTTCCATCCTTCCAGAAAGTTCTGTGGGTGATGGTGGCCTCAGGGGGTTGCTGTGAAGATGAAAGGGAACAGTGCAGATCAAGTGCTTAGCTCAGCCTGGTTCTGTTATCAGAGCCTCCCGGGGCGGCTTCCTTCTAGCAGAGGCTGGCCCAGGGGCCAGGGCATTCCTGAGAATCATGGCTATCGCTGTGGACTGAAAGCACACAGTGACAGGGACAAATGGTTCCAGCTCCCTCTGAACTTTACCAATGAAGGAACAGGCCCAGAGAGGCGAAATGGCTGAGCCAAAGTCATCTGACAGAACCGAGGCCAGAATCGTGTTTTCCGACTCGTCCCTCAGCGCTCTGTCCCACCTCCCCAGTCGCGGGCACTGAGAAAGCAACGTCAGGGTTGCCTTTTAGAAACCCAGATGTCGCCGGGCGTGGTGGCGCACGCTTGTAATCCCCGCGCTTGGGAGGCGGAGACAGGAGGATCGCGCTGGTTCGGAGCCAGCCACGCTGGCTTAAGAGACCCTGTTTCCAAATAAAAATATAAAAATAGGTCTGGGAGTATAGCCCGGACATAGAAGGGCTTCCAGGAACCCCAGTACCACCCCAAAAAACCCCAAAAAACAAAAAAACTCAGATGTCTAGGACCCACCTCAGGGGCTACTGAGCCAGAACTCCCAGGGTGGGTGAGCTCCAGGAGCTCCTGATCTCTAGCCAGGATGAGGTCAGCAGGCCAGGAACCCAGCGTCTGACTAGCATAGGCCTCTGGTGGCACAAACATGGCCAACTTGGGGAAGTGGCCTCCCCACCCTGCAGGCCCCCCTGAGCCAGTCTTTGCAGCGTGCCCTTCTTCCGCCTTGCTGACAGACATCGGAAATTCTCAGGGCGCCTTGGGAAAAGCAAACAGGCAAGGACCTTTCGTCTGTTTCTGTTGGCACTAAGGTGGGCCTGGCGGGGCCGAGGAGGCCGAGAAAACGCTCAGGCTGCAGAACCGTGCAACCCGGGGAACTGCTTTTGGCCTGGACACCTTGACTTTGCCTCAAGTAGGTTAGCAGAGGAAGGAGCCAGCCCGGGCTGCCAAGAGCGGCCCTGACAAGATGGCTGCCAGCCAGCCTTCAGAGCTGCTTGGCCCAGGAGGGCTGCTCTCTCCGACAGGAAGTCTTTAATCTCCACCACAGTGGTGATCCCAGGGTCAGAGAGTCCAGCTCCCAGTTCCAGGGAGCACAGTGGGATTGGCAGTCCGGCCTTCTCAAGGAGAGTCCCTTTCATCTGAGCATGCCGAGTGTCTCGTTATCCATGGGGCTGGGAACTGAACCATTGGCATCTACCCCCTGTGCACAGTTTAGCTGTTACTGTGGGAATGATGAGCTGAACAGGCTGGGGGTTGGGTTGGGGTGGGCAGCTGGACGGCTCTTGACACTGGGGGTGGCTCTGTCCAGGAAGTTTCTCTGCCCTCCACAACTGGCCGCAGACCTGCCCCATTCCTGTCAGGAAACTCTCAAGAATGGAGATCCCTGGGGACGGGGTGGGAACTGCCTCTCCATCCTCTGCCCAGGGCTTAGTAGGCCTCAACAGGGGCTCCTCAGCACCAGCCCCCTCCCCTGACCCAGAGAGCAGGACTCAGAAACTCTCCATCTGGTCAATGCTCAGAGAGCATGCAGGTTCAGAGGACCAGGGATTCTGACACCCCCTCCCTGGGGAGGCTGCTGCAGAGGAATCCAGCTGTGGCTAAATGACCTCTCGGGCTCATTCAGGCCTTCGTTCACGGGGCCTCTACAAGGGCTTCCTCTGTGTTTCAGCCCCAGGGAACAGGGTTGAGCAAAAGACAGAACCCTTGTCCTCGTAGTTTACATCCTTGCAGAAGGGAGACAGAAAAGAGTCAGGTTAGTATATATACTTTAATGTGTATTAGAGAAAAGGGCTTTTAAATTTTTAAAACAAAAAGCCGGGTGTGGTAGCATATGCTCATAATCCCAGTACTTAGGAGGCTGAGATAGGAGGATCGCAGGTTCTCTACCAGCCTCAGCAGTCTCAGTGAGGCCTTCTGAAACTTAGTGAGACCCTGTTTCAAAGTAAAAAAATAAAATATGCCTTGGAGTGTGGCTCAGAGGTGGAATTCCCCTGGTACCCACAGTCCCCAGTACCACAAAAAGGACAACAAGGAAGGGCCATGTCTAATAGGATGGTTAGAGAATCAGGCTCAAGAAGACTTATCACACCTTTCCCCACAATGAAAACATAGTGGACTCTCTCATCGTCCCTGACACCTGCAGTGCCTTAAAATTAGAGGTTGAAATGCCCTGTGGAGACTTCATGTGTCTCCACAAACCCCCTCTGTAATACTCTCCTGGGAGTTGAATATTCTCACTTACCAGCCACAAACCACAGAACATGTGTGGTGTGATTAAAAACAAGCAGGAGACTGGGCATGGTGGCCACACCTGCAATCACAGTACTTGGGAGGCTGAGACAAAAGAAACATAGGTTTGAGACCAGCCTCAGAAATTTAGTGAGGCCCTTAGCAACTTATTGAGATTAAAAAAAAAAAAAAAAAAAAAAAGAGCCGGGGCATGGTGGCGCACACTTGTAATCCCCCGCTTGGGAGGCGGAGACAGGAGGTTCGCTCAGGTTTGAAGCCATTCTCAGCTGGCTTAAGAGACCCTGTTTCCAAATAAAATATAAAATAGGTCTGGGAGTATAGCCTGGAGGTAGAAGGCCCCTGGGTTCCACCCCCAGTACCACCAAAAGCAATAATAATAATAAGAGAAAATGGCTGGGGATGTAGAATGGCCCTGAGTTCAATCCCCAACAGCAGAAAGAAAGAAAGAAAGAAAGAAAGAGGAAGGAAGGAAGAAAGAAAAAGAAAAGAGCATGCAGAGAGGTTATATCTGTCACCTTTATGGCCACTTTAGTCAAACCAGGGACTTAGGTAAACTGCTCACTGCCATGGGCTTGGTCACAGGAAAGTGTTATCTTCAGAAAACTCGTTTAACTCTCTCTTTTCCAACCTTGGAATTGTTGGCCCTACCTGGTCCCTTTCTTTTAGATCATAAAAGTTCAAAGAGTTGTGTGTGTGTGTGTGTGTGTGTGTGTGTGTGTGTGTGTGTACTGGGGATGAAACCCAGGGGCCTTCTACTCTGGGCTACACTCCCAGACCTAATTTATACTTTATTTGGAAACAGAGTCTCACTAAGTTGCTGAGACCTTCCCTAAGTAGCTGAGGCTGGCTTTGAACTTGTGTGATCCTCCTGTCTCAGCCTCCCAAGCGTCGGGATTACAAGTGTGCGCCACCACACCTGGCCCAAAGCTGTCTTTTTTGACAAGGGAAGGTCTGAGGGCCATCTGATGGAACTGACACCGGGCCCCCGACCCCGGAGATTGGCAGGTTTGCGATCAGGGCACACAGGGCATGCCCTTCCTGGGGAGGCTGCTGGTGTGGCCGACTGGGAAGCACAGATGTGGTTGAGGTCCCGCTGCCCTGTGGCCTGGAGGGAGCACCGGCTAGGAGTCTGGAGACCCAGAATCGAGTCGCAGGGCTGCCACTTTCCAGCAGCTTCCATCCCTCTGAGCCTCAGTTTCCTGGTCTGTAAAAGGGGAGAAGAAACTTTAGCTATACTAAAGAAACTGTGCACACGTCCCTGGCAGAGTTAGACACTTGATAAATGACAAATAGCTTAATCTCTCTCCGCTTCAATTCTTCATCTGTGGAAGAGAGTGATCAGTGTATTGGCCTCACGGGGTCACTGAAGGATGAGGAAATGCGGGACCTGGGGTTTGAGTGACGTGTGGGAGCTCACCCCGGAGTGAGTTGGTGGGGGGGGTCGAGGCATGAAGGAGTACACTCAGTGCTGGCCAAGCAGTCCTCCGCATCAGGAATGGGGTCTCTTCTCTGGTGATCGACTTAGTGAAGAGAAAGCAGGAGCCGGGCGTGGTGGAGCACAGAATCCCAGCATTTGGGAGGCGGAGACCTGAGGATCGGTTCCAGACAGCCTCAGTGGCTTAGCGAGGCCCTTTGCAACTCAGTGAGACTCTATTTCAAAAATAAAAAGACTAAAAAATAGGGCTGGGGGTGTAGCTCGGAGGAGGTACAATGCCCCTGGGTTCCATCCCCAGTACCACAAAAAAAAAAAAAAAAAAGACAGAGAGAGGAGAGAGAGAGAGAGAGAGAGAGAGAGAGAGAGAGAGAGATGGAGGGAAGGAGGGAGGAAGGGAAAGCAGGAGAAGAGACCTGGGAGGGACTGCTTTCTGGATGTTTCTGCAGCTTTAAATCCTGGTTTCAGAGTTGGAACTTACCGCATGGGTCATGCATCAGCTGAACAGCCCTCATACTCAAGGAAGGCAGGGCGGTGCCGGACCAGAGGTTGCTCAGAAGTGCAGCCTCATGGCCTCTACTTCCCCTTTGGGAGGCCACTCTGCTCACCACTCACCACTGGCTTTTGCATCTGCTGACTCACACTCAGGCTGCTCGGCCCGGTGCTGCGAGCATGCAGGGGGCCAAGCGACAGCCTTTTCCTGGGTCACTCCGCCTGGCTTCTCAGGCAGTGTGCATGCAAGCCTGAGGCTGTACTCTTCACTGTCACCCTGCCCCACCAGCCCTCTCCTCATAGAGACTGAGAAGTGGCGCTTCGGGACTTTGACTAGTGCCCGGAAGTGCTGGGCCTTCCATCCTTCATGCCTAGATTTGTAAGGATTTCAAAATGGCGGCCCAAACATCTTGGTCAGAAGGCCAGGCAGAGGCAGAGGTCTTTCTGTGGTTTTCTTTGAAGGGTCCAACAGGATCTCCTCTCACTGATTAGTGCTGAGGAGGAGGAAGATGCAGAAAGAAACCCTGGAAAATGTGCGAGTGCCCAGAGGGAACAAGGGTGCCCAGGCCAGGGGGCAGAAAGCACCGGCCAGTGTGGCTGGATTTGTGCTGGGCGAGGTCCTGCAAGCCCTGGGCTTCTGCCCATGACAGGCCCAAGTGTGGCTTGTGTGGCAAATGGGCTGCAGAGAAAGCCCCGGTGCTGTGTGTGAGGGGAGGCTGTGACTGCCTCCCTGACCACAGCACCTTACAGAACCACCTGCCTTGGGAGCATCAGCCGCTCTGAGGAAGGATGGGATAAGAGGGGCAAAGAGAGAAAGAGTTGAGGGCTTCTCCCTGGCTTATGTTAGAAAGCTTTTGCCCCACCTTGCTGTAGGACTACCGCCACACAGGAAGGCAGTCCATGGCGGGCTTTTCTGGCCTGGGGCACACCTTCTGCCATTAGGCACAGACAACTGAGTCTCTGCTTCCTCCCTCCACCATGGCTCTTCCTTTGTCCTAATTCCTCTCTGCTCAAGGAGATTTGAGAAGGAGGGAGAGTGGGTGCAGGGGCTTGGCGGGTGGGGAGAAGCCAGAGCTGACGGGGAGAGATGGTGGCACCTCAGGGCTGGAAGACCTTGGGGGAGGAGGTCACCTGGATGCTCCCCAGAAAACATCCAGAACCCTGTGGCCCTGCATCTGGCCCCAGCCCTCATTGCTCTGTCTTTAAAGTGCACTCTCTGCCTTGGGGGGGTTTGACTGGAGCACCCACAGCCCCTAAGCAGCCTGGTGGGGAGCTGCAGGGCAGGGCAAGCACAGCTGTCTCTGACTGGGATGTTACTAGTGATCTGGGAAGCCAGGAGTTAATGGCTTAACTGCTGGGATGGGAATAGCTGATGCTCAGATGCAGGATGCCTGACACCATCACCGGGACCCCTCCCCTCAGAGGCCCCTGCCTCCCCAGGCATGTAGGGAGGACGGAAGCAGCTGGAGTGATTTGTGGGCTGGCGAGGCAGCCTGCACTCTGTCTAGCAATTGCTGGTGCCTGCAGAAGCCACCTTGCATGTGGCTACTGGATGGGGTTTGCTGCAAAGCCACACCAGGAACTCATGGGAGGGAAGCGGGGCACCTGGCCAACCAGCTAGCTTCTAGCCACGAGGGAGTACTGGGCTTGGAAGTGGACCGTCTCCTGCACTGTTGCTATTTCCCTGGCTTTTGGTTTGCTGACTGTGAGAGGAAGGCTTTCAGCCAAAAAGTTAAGTATTCATAGAGCAAATCGGCCAGTGAGAATTAACCCGACGTATAGCGAAAGCACAGTTTTCCTTTTCAGCCAGAGTCCACACCAACTGAGAAGGAGCAACGTGCTAAGAGCCACAGGCTCTGGGTCTAATCCCTGCCCCTGGTTGCGTGATGTGGCCTCAACTTCCCCGTCTATAAAGTGCATGCTATGGGTGAGGCTGTGCTGCAGGGCTCGGGGAAAGCAGGTAGAACTCTACGTGTCACATAGTAAGCTCTCAGTAACTCACTTACTGTTGTATCATAGACATTTAGGGTCATTGTCTCTACTGCTAAGGGAATTTATAATCTATTTGAGCGATAAGAAACAGGTTCATTTAGATAAGAACAGTGTGTGTGTGTGTGTGTGTGTGTGTGTGTGTGTGTGTGTGTGTGCCTGTGTGTGTGTGTGTGTGTTAGGACTGAACTCAGGGATATTTGACATCTGAACTATACCCCCAGCTCTATTTTTTTTTTTTTTTTTTTTTTTTGTGGTATTGGGGATGGAACCCAGGGGCATTCTACCTGAGTTACACTCTGGCCCTATTTTTTATTCTTTTATTTTGAGCAGGGTCTCACTGAGTTGCAGAAAGCCTCACTAAGTAGTAGCTAAGTCTATCCCCAAACCGTGATCCTCCTGTCTCAGTCTCCCAAATGCTGGGATTACAAGCGTGTACCACCATGCCCGGCTTTTATTTTTTTATTTAGAAACAGGGTCTAAGTTCTTGACAGCCTCACTAAGTTGCTGAGGCTGGCTTCGAATCTGCAGTGAAAGACATCCCAACAGAGAAGTGAGGCTCTGAGGACCTCTGGGAAACGACAGCATGAGGGAATGACAACTCTGACCAAGTGTCTGCCTGTCTGCAGAGATGGAACCTAAGCCGAAACAGGGAAAGCAGAAAATGGCATGGGAGGGTGCCCAGGAAGTTTGTGATGAGAGCCAGGAAGAGCCTTGGGGTGCTGCCTGCCTTCCTCGTGGCTTCCTCCCAGAGGAATTTACTGAGTCTCAATCCTGGTGGCCAAAGAAGCTGGGCTGTAGTGCAGTGAAGGACAGGACCTGGGGGCGGAAGGGGGTAGCTGCAGCCTGAGAAGGCTCCACCAGGAGAGGGAGAGCTCCTACCTGGAAGACTTGGAGTCCCGGGCCTGGGGAGAGGCTGGAAGGAAGGGAAGAGAGCGTGTGTACCAATGCAAAGCCAGGCAAGGATTTGGGGGACACCACAGGTACACAGGTTTGATGGGAGCCAGGGACTAGGAGATGGAAATGTGGAAATATTCAGAAAACCACACATTTGTATGAGTTAGGGTGCTTTCAGTCGCAGGTGACAAAAACCCCCACCCAACCCAGGTCACACTAACAGGAACGGACTGACTCACATGTCTGGAAATGTCAGGAGGCGGGGCAGGTTTCGGTCAAGGCCAATCCTGAGTTCAAAGCCACACCAGGGGCCCAGATCGTGTCTTTCCACACCTTTTCTGAAGGAGGCTTTGTCCTGACACTGCCTCCTTGGCTATAAGCCAATCTGCCAGATGACTGGGTTGCCAAAAACATAATTTAAGCAATAATCTTTTCTAAGACATTAGATGAACGTGCTTATATTTTAAATTTAAAGATCAGCTTTTAGCTAATTGGCTTTCAAAAAGTTGTTTTTAGGCAAACTGTCCTGCTTCTAGCAATTCTTGAGAAGCAATGATTGGCAGCAATGCCTTGGACTCAACTCATGACCAGGAGGAGGATGGCCCGGAGCCCAAGCCTTCCCAGCAAACGTCCCGAGATGCTCTCTGGTGATCTGCTGGGCTCCCATGCCATCCCCTGTGCCTGTGACTCCGCCTGGAGAGTGTGAAGGCTGGCTTAGGCTCCTGAGGCAGGGGAATGGGGGAAATCACACCCAGGGCACACGGCAGAGGAACTAACTCCTGGTAGGTTAGGCCACAGATAGGGAGCACGTAATTAGCAGTGTTAATTATAGCTGGGGACAGTCTCAAACAGCAAATTAAAGGGTTTGGACTTTATTCTATGGGCAGCCAGGTAACGCTGGAGCTTTATAGCTCTGGGAAGGAAGCTTTTCTAGGTGGTGTTTTAGAAGAATCAGGCTGACCACAGAGTGGGTGAAAATAAAGAAAAGACATGCAAATCCCTGGGATATCCCGGGGAATCCAGGAGAGAGGCAGTGAGGACTGAAACTAGATCAAGAGAGAAAAGAAAGGGATGACCACCAAGTATCCTGAAAGAAGAAGTTGTGTCTCTTTGACATTAGAGAAGGGGCAGCTGGTAACAGGAGTCGAAAATAATCCCAGGTCTCGGACCTGCGTGAAAGTTTGGAGCCTCTGCCTGGAGCCTAAGCTCCTTTCTCTGAGCATTGGCCTCTCACTCACTGAGGGTCTGCACCCTGTTTTTACTGGGTCCCCATCATTTTGCCAGCTTAACGCTTTTCTCATTTATGGCGATGAACCCTTCTTGCTTTCAGGGAAATGCCCGGCTCCTCCTCAGCCCTCGTGGTGATGTGGAAACCACTGTCCAGGGTCACCTAACCCAAGAAGGATCAAGGGAGCTCTTCCTCAACTTGGAACCAACAATGAGACAGTGATGTTTGTCCCTCTGTGGGAGGCTGAAGATGCGGTTGGCACACTGGGGGGCCTGCCTCAGATCTCCTTTAACAGGGATGTGGAGAAGGCAGGAGGACATGCAAATGTGGGGAGGGAGAGAGAGAGAGAGGGAGAGGGAGAGGGAGAGGAAGAGAGAGAGAGCCAGAGAGTGCCAGAGAGAGCCAGAGAGAGAGCCAGCTAGCACAAGCGTTAGTGCGCACCTGGGAGTGGCCCCTGGGTGCCTTCACTGTCAGATTTCTATATATACTTCCTGCCCTCTGGCTTTTTGTATATACTCTAAGCAATGATTAATCAAGCTGAGAGATCAGGATCGCTGCTGATTCTAAAGTAAGCTTGCCTGGATGTGCACCTGGTCTGCACTGTGGGGAGCTTGCAGGAGGTGCTGCAGGAGAGGCAAACACTCCTTAAGCAAGACAGGACCACTCACCACTTGCTTAATGTGTGATGTCACTCGGGAGAAGAAAGAAGGCGTCGGAGCCGTATCCCCACAGGGTACGGCCTCCCTAGCTCGTGTCCCTAGTGAAACCTCATCCCAGGTTGTGATTACGTCTTGATTATATCCATTTGTAACTGTGGGCCAGCTGCAGTGTTTGCTCTGCCCACCAATGAACCCTTGGAATTTGGCAGGATTAGGGATGTAGCTCAGTGGAAGAGCCCTAGCCTAGCACGCATGAGATCCTGGCTCAACCCCCATCAGTGCAAGATAAAAACAAGAGAGAGGAAAGAAAAAATATTTGATGAGTGAATTAGATACTTTACTTCTCTCTCTCTCTCTCTCTCTCTCTCTCTCTCTCTCTCTCTCTGGTACTGGGGATTGAACCCAGGGACATCCTACCCCTGAGCTATACCCTTAGCTCTATTTTATTTTTATTTTCATTTTGCAGTACTGGGGATGGAACCCAGGGACATTGTTATTCTACCTCTGAGCAACACCCCCAGCCCTATATTTTATTCGTGTGTGTGTGTGTGTGTGGTACTGGGGATGGAACACAGGGGCTTTCTACCTCTCACTAAGTTGCTGAGAGCCTCACTTAAGTAGCTGAGGCTGGCTTTGAACTTGCGCGATCCTCCTGTCTCAGTCTCCCAAGTACTGGGATTACAAGCATGCGCCACCATGCCCGGCTTATTCTTTATTTTGAAACAGGGTCTCACTGAGTTGCAAAGGGCCTCATAAGTAGTAGGTGAGGCTGTCTGCGAACTCAGATCCTCCTGTCTCAGCCTTCCAAATGCTGGGATTACAAACAAGCATACGCCAACATGCCCGGCTTTATTTTTATTTTGAAATAAAGTCTTTCTAGGTTGATAAAAGTCTCACTACTTGCTGAGGCTATCCTCAAACTCGCAATCCTCCTGTCTCAGCCTCCCAAATACTGGGATTACAGGCATGTGCCACAATACCCCAGCTTCACTCCTCTCTCTTTCTTTCTTTCTTTCTTTCCTTCTTTCTTTCTTTCTTTCTTTCTTTCTTTCTTTCTTTCTTTCTTTCTTTCTTTCTTTCTTTCTTTCTTTCTTTCTTTCTTTCTTTCTTTCTTTCTTTCTTTCTTTCTTTCTTTTTCCCCCCAGGTCTGGGGATGGAACCCAGAGACATTTGACCTCTGAGCCCTGCCCTTTTTTTTATTCTTTATTTTGAAACAGGGTCACACCAAGTTGCAGAGAGCCTCACTAAGTAGCCAAGGCTGTCTGGGAACCTCCCGAATGCTGGGATTACAAGGGTGCACCACCGCGCCTAGCTTCACTCCTTTTACTAAATGATACATATTATCTTTTTTTTTTTTCTCTCTTTTTTTTAATTAATTTATTTTTTAAATTGGTGCATTGTAGTCATATATCAATCACATTGGAGTACAAGACTTGAGAGGATATACAAGCACACATCATCCAATTAGCCCTCCTCCAGCCCCCGTCCCATTCCCTCCCCCTCCCTCCATCCCACACTTCTTTGGTGATTTACTTTGATACATTTGTTTATGTACCTCCTGCATTTTAAAGAGGCTCCGTCCTCCAGTATTACATACCCTCTGATTGATCACATTAGTTGCTTCACTATAGGGCCCTTTCTATAGCTCAACCTCTTCCTGTTGCCCTTTTCCTCCTAGTTATTGCTGATTAAGAGAAGCGTCTGATTTATATTTTCTGCGATATTTCTCTGTGCATGCTGCGTTGCAAGTACCAATCCCACTCTTGATGGTCCCAGTAGTGGCCTGGCTACTCAGTGGACTGATCCAGACCTCGCTGGCTCACGCAGCGGCCTTGCCTCATGGGAGGACCCAGTTCTGGTCTCGCTGGCCCCTGAACCGGTCAAACCCCTAAGCTGGCTTTGGTCCCGACCTTGGAGGCCGCAGGAGTGAACTTGCCTCACGCCAGGCTCCGATGCTGGCCATTGGCCCCTGCACCGGTCTAACCCCTTGGCAGGATTCCAATCCCGGCCTCGGAGGCCCCAACACTGGTAATGCCTCACGGCAGGCTCCGATGCCGGCCTCACTGGCCCCAGCACCGGCCTAACCCCTTGACAGGCTCTTATCCTGGCCTCAGAGGCCCCAGTACCGGCCTTGCCTCACGGCAGGCTCCGATGCCGGCCTCGCTGGCCCCAGCACCGGCCTAACCCCTCAGCAGGCTCTTATCCTGGCCTCGGAGGCCCCAGTACCGGCCTTGCCTCACGGCAGGCTCCGATGCCGGCCTCGCTGGCCCCAGCAGCGGCCTAACCCCTCGGCAGGCTCCGATCCCGGCCTCGGAGGCCCCAGCACTGGTCATGCCTCAAGGCAGGCTCCGATGCCGGCCTCGCTGGCCCCAGCACCGGCCTAGCCCCTTGGCAGGCTCTTATCCTGGCCTCGGAGGCCCCAGTACCGGCCTTGCCTCACGGCAGGCTCCGATGCCGGCCTCGCTGGCCCCAGCACCGGCCTAACCCCTCGGCATGCTCCGATCCCGGCCTCGGAGGCCCCAGGACTGGTCATGCCTCACGGCAGGCTCCGCTGCCGGCCTCGTTGGCCCCAGCACCGGCCTAACCTCTCGGCAAGCTCTTATCCTGGCCTCGGAGGCCCCAGTACCGGCCTTGCCTCACGGCAGGCTCCGATGCCGGCCTCGCTGGCCCCAGCACCGGCCTAACCCCTCGGCAGGCTCTTATCCTGGCCTCGAGGCCCCAGTACAGGCCTTGCCTCAAGGCAGGCTCCGATGCCGGCCTCGCTGGCCCCAGCACCGGCCTAACCCCTCAGCAGGCTCTTATCCTGGCCTCGGAGGCCCCAGGACCGGCCTTGCCTCACGGCAGGCTCCGATGCCGGCCTCACTGGCCCCAGCAGCGGCCTAACCCCTCGGCAGGCTCCGATCCCGGCCTCAGAGGCCCCAGTACCGGCCTTGCCTCAAGGCAGGCTCCGATGCCGGCCTCGCTGGCCCCAGCACCGGCCTAACCCCTCGGCAGGCTCTTGTCCTGGCCTCGGAGGCCCCAGTACCGGCCTTGCCTCACGGCAGGCTCCGATGCCGGCCTCGCTGGCCCCAGCAGCGGCCTAACCCCTCGGCAGGCTCCGATCCCGGCCTCGGAGGCCCCAGCACTGGTCATGCCTCAAGGCAGGCTCCGATGCCGGCCTCGCTGGCCCCAGCACCGGCCTAACCCCTCGGCATGCTCCGATCCCGGCCTCGGAGGCCCCAGCACTGGTCATGCCTCACGGCAGGCTCCGCTGCCGGCCTCGTTGGCCCCAGCACCGGCCTAACCCCTCGGCAGGCTCTTGTCCTGGCTTCGGAGGCCCCAGTACCGGCCTTGCCTCAAGGCAGGCTCCGATGCCGGCCTCGCTGGCCCCAGCACCGGTCTAACCCCTCAGCAGGCTCTTATCCTGGCCTCGGAGGCCCCAGCACCGGCCTAACCCCTCGGCAGGCTCTTATCCTGGCCTCGGAGGCCCAAGTACCGGCCTTGCCTCATGGCAGGCTCTGATGCCAGCCTCACTGGCCCCAGCACCGGCCTAACCCCTCAGCAGGCTCCGGTCCCGTCCTCGGGGGCCCCAACACTGGCCTTGCCTCACGGCAGGCTCCGATGCCGGCCTTGCTGACCCCAGCACCGGCCTAACCCCTCAGCAAGTTCCGGACCCGACCTCGGAGGCCCTAGCACAGGCCTTGCATCATGGCAGGCTCCAATGCCGGCCTCGCTGTCCCCAGCATCGGTCTAACCCCTCTGCAGGTTCCAATCCCGGCCACGGAGGCCTCAGTAGTGGCCCTGCCTCACAGCAAGCTCCGATGTCGGCCACTGGCCCCGGCGCCTGCCTAACCCCTCAGCAGGTTCCGATCACTGTCTCTGTGGTTAGTATTTCAAAGGTTCCAGTTGTAATGTATCAGATCTCTGCCTCCCCCGAATATTGGCCACTGGCATTGCCACTGCCTCCACCGTTTCAAATCCTTCCCAGGCTCTTTTTCCACTCTGAATGTTGTCCAGTGTTCCTAAGCATGCGTGATGGTAGCATTCGACATTTGGTGTAATTTCTCCAAAAAAATAAAGTTGGTAAGATCCGGTTTCTGCTTCTCCTGAATACAAGTCTCTACCACCATCGCGAAGAACTCTTTCAACACCGCATTTCTCCTTGGTCTCCGCTAAACTCTCTCCTTATATGTGATGTCTGAGATTCTTAACAATATAGAGAAATAGCAGTCCTCTTTCACGGCGAATTTTTCCATAAGTTCCAGTGCATTTAGATAAGTTTTGTCTGCATCTCCAGTGTCCTGGCATCCATAACGGCTTTCTTACCACCTCTCCGATATTTTTCTTTATCTTTTTCTGTTCTGGGCCCGGTTTCTCCAGGGATCTGGCGTGCTACGCGCAGTTCTGCCTGGGGCCCAGAGTCCCGCGGCCCGGGCCCCATCTGGCGTGCCCAGCCCGCGACCCCAGCCCAGAACCCAGCGTCTTACTTGGCCTGGTTTCTCCAGGGGTCTGGCGTGCTACTCGCAGTTCAGCCTGGGGCCCAGAGTCCCGCGACCCGGGCCCCATCTGGCGTGCCCAGCCCGCGACCCCTGCCCAGAATCCAGCGTCTTACTGGGTCTGGTTTCTCCAGGGGTCTGGCGTGCTACGCGCAGTTCGGCCGGGGCCCAGAGTCCCGCGACCCGGGCCCCATTAGGCGTGCCCCGCCCGCGACCCCCGCCCAGAACTCAGCGTCTTACTGGGCCTGGTTTCTCCAGGGGTCTGGCGTGCTACTCGCAGTTCGGCCTGGGGCCCAGAGTCCCGCGACCCGGGCCCCATCTGGCGTGCCCAGCCCGCGACCCCTGCCCAGAATCCAGCGTCTTACTGGGTCTGGTTTCTCCAGGGGTCTGGCGTGCTACGCGCAGTTCGGCCGGGGCCCAGAGTCCCGCGACCCGGGCCCCATTAGGCGTGCCCCGCCCGCGACCCCCGCCCAGAACTCAGCGTCTTACTGGGCCTGGTTTCTCCAGGGGTCTGGCGTGCTACTCGCAGTTCGGCCTGGGGCCCAGAGTCCCGCGACCCGGGCCCCATCTGGCGTGCCCAGCCCGCGACCCCTGCCCAGAACCCAGCGTCTTACTGGGTCTGGTTTCTCCAGGGGTCTGGCGTGCTACGCGCAGTTCGGCAGGGGCCCAGAGTCTCGCGACCCGGGCCCCATCTGGCGTGCCCAGCCCGCGACCCCCGCCCAGAACCCAGCGTCTTACTGGGCCTGGTTTCTCCAGGGGTCTGGCGTGCTACGCGCAGTTCGGCCCGGGGCCCCGGAAACAGGCTCTCTTAAGTCAGCGCGCTGGCTCCAAACCTCATATTATCTTTTTTTAAGTACACTAAGACATCTTTGAAGTTTACTTGAATGTAAAGATTTCTAAAAGAGTAATGAATGATGACTTTAAATGCATCTCAATAATAAAATATGCTGCAGGGTGTGGTGGCACACACCTGTAATCCCAGTACTTGGAAAGATAAGACAGGAGGATAGTAGGTTTGAGGCCAGACTCAGCAATTAGCAAGACCAGTTTAAAAAAAAAAATGGCCGGGCGTGGTGGCGCACGCTTGTAATCCCAGCGCTTGGGAGGCAGAGACAGGAGGATCGCGCAGGTTGGAAGCCAGCCACGCGCGCTGGCTTAGGAGACCCTGTTTCCAAATAAAAATGTAAAGATAGGTCTGGGAGTGTAGCCCGGAGGTAGAAGGGCTTCCAGGAACCCCAGTACCACACACAAAAAATAAAATAAAATAAATAAATAAAAATTAATAAAAAAAAAAAAAGGCTGAGCGTGTAGCTCTGAGGTAGCATGACCCTGGGTTCAATTCCCAGTACAAAAAAGAAAAAAGAAAAAAGAAAATCTTGGAAAGCTGGGGGAAGGGCCGTTAAGCAATGGGTCAGGGAGTTTTTTAAAAAATATTTTTAATTATGTCCAGGTAACTTATACTTCCTATCAATAATCCTTACACAGTTACGTTAGCACACTGATTGAATGCCTCCTTCATGCCAGCCATTGTGCGTGGCGGTCCTTCCTATTCTACTAGGGCTGCCAGGACCTCTTTCTGCCTTCGTGGCTTTCCTCAGTTCTATTCAACAAACATTTACTGAACTCACGGTAGGGTGGGAGAAAGGGCGAGTGGCGAATCCACCGTACTACTTCAGCTAAGAGTCACAGTATGGCTAGGAGATGCCAGAGGATTCTGAGTCATGGAAGTTTACATTAGGGCCGTCCAATCCACCAAGGCAAGAACTGAACTAAAACATCTCTGAGGTTGGATTTCCACTGCAAAGACAGAAGCAAATAAGTTTTTCTGATTAACCCTCCAAGAATTCAATTTACTTCTATTACCAGAATTCCAGGCTGCTTTGTCATTTTCTACACAGGAGGGGTTTAAGGCTGGCAATGTTAGGAAAGGAGGCTGGAGTTTTGAAGTCCTGCTGACACAGCAGGCGAGCTGCTTCTGCCTGGGTTGTGTGGCTCTTTGGGATAGCTAGAGGTGGCTGTTAAGTTGGGTCCTGCACTCATGTGACTTTGTGTCACATGACCTCTGCAGGGCAAGGGAAGGGCTGAAACCCCCGCGAGAATTGGGCATTCCCGCGAGTAAACCTCCATCTCGCGAGATGCATGCCTTTAAAAGGAGAGCCCGCGTCCTCTAGCTTTGGACAGGCGCGCGGGCCCCACGGTGCCTCGCCCTGATCCCCGGGAGAGCCGTGCCATTAAAACTTTACATGCCACGTGTACCGGACCTCTCTCGTGTTTTTCACACTCCGCCGTATGCACATTATTTTTATTTTACTCGCATTTAATTTTTTATTTTACTTATCATTTGGTGCCGAACCGGGAGAACTCTTGGGTCCCTCCCCATTTTTTTCCTTTTTTTTTTTTTTTTTTTTTTTTCTGTTTTCTCTTTTTATTTTTACTCTCTTTTTGAGCCCCGGACTCTCCGACCCGCCAGCAGCTGACTGTGAGGTCCCACACCAGCGCTCCGCTTGCAGGCGTTGCTCCCACCACTGCCGCTGCTGCTGCCCCGTGCCTGCCCGGACCGTAAGCCATCTTTCCAGCCCCGAGCTCTGCTGAGAGCTCACGGCCATCTTTTCAGCCCCGCGCTCTGCTGAGAGCTCAAGGCCGTCTTTCTGGCCCCGCGCTCTCCGGGAGAGCTGGCGGCCTTCTTCCCGCCCCGGGCTCTGCTGAGAGCTCGCGGCCATCTTTCCAGCCACGAGCTCTGCTGAGAGCTCACGGCCATCTTTTCGGCCCCAAGCTCTGCTGAGAGCCGGTGGCCATCTTTTCCCGCCCATGTGCTCTCTTCCGGAGCGCCGGCGGCCATCTTCCGCGGCCACCACCGCCGGGGCGTGCAGGCTCCACCGGCCGCCAGGCTGCTAGTTCCACCCGCCCGGAGCCAGGCTCCTTGGGTGATGCTGGCACCTGTTCTACTTGCTGACCTCCTGCACGGGCCAGGACCTCTGCCTGCTGCTTGGACCTCCTAAAACCACCGTTCCCGCCTGCCCACGCCGCCCGCCGCTGGAATGGGACCGCGCCGCCTGCAGACTGCGCCACGCCGTGTACCTATGTTTTCTCCGCGCCTGACATTGCTTAGACCCGCCTGCCGGGGCCGCCTGCCTCCTCCATCTAGGCGGCCGCCACTCTGCTAAACAGCCCCCAGCCCGCGCTCCAGCTGGTTCCTCCACTCGGACTCGCGCCCTGGCGCCCTTCACCCTGTGCCCGCCCACCCCCGCTGCCTGGGCCTGGCCATTCCGGTAAGCAGCCACATGGAATTACTGGGGGATGGGGTCGCCAGCTTTGGCCCGCCATCTTGGACACGTGGAATCACTGGGGGGCCGCCATCTTGGCCCCACCATCTTTAACCCCTCCCACCTCATGGCCTCACTGGAGGCCTCGCCATCCTTAACCCCTCCCATCTCATGGCCTCACTGGAGGCCTCGCCATCTTTAACCCCTCCCACCTCATGGCCTCACTGGAGGCCTCGCCATCTTTAACCCCTCCCACCTCATGGCCTCACTGGAGGCCTCGCCATCCTTAACCCCTCCCACCTCATGGCCTCACTGGAGGCCTCGCCATCTTTAACCCCTCCCACCTCATGGCCTCACTGGAGGCCTTGCCATCCTTAACCCCTCCCACCTCATGGCCTCACTGGAGGCCTCACCATCTTTAACCCCTCCCACCTCATGGCCTCACTGGAGGCCTCGCCATCCTTAACCCCTCCCACCTCATGGCCTCACTGGAGGCCTCTCCATCCTTAACCCCTCCCACCTCATGGCCTCACTGGAGGCCTCGCCATCTTTAACCCCTCCCACCTCATGGCCTCACTGGAGGCCTCACAATCTTTAATCCCTCCCACTTTCCACTCCTAACCAATCCTAGGAGTCAGCGGCCATCTTTCTGGCCCGAGCCAGGCAGCTTGGCACTTGCTCTGCCTGCCAACTGCCTGCGCGGGCCAGGACCTCTGCCTGCTGCTTGTACCTCCTAAAGCACCATTCCAGCTTGGTTCTCCGGTCACCGCCGGGACCTCTGGCCGGTTTGCCCCACCCGCCCCGAGCCAGGCTCACTGGCGGTGCTCCTCGGGGCCCAGCCTCAACGTCTGGCGCGTGCCTGGAAGCCATTTTGTCTCCACGCCGCGGGCCCGGCAAGCCACGCCGCCTGCGCGCCCCCACTGATCCCGCCAGCCACCAGTGCCGTCCACACCAGCCACCGGCATCCGCGCGCCCTGGCTCCACCACGCCCCCAGCAGCTTCTCAGCGCTTCTGTCGCAGCCAGCGCTGGCTGGCAACACTTCACTCCGGTAAACTGCCTCCTTCCCTTGGTTAGCGGGTTCTGGACTTGGGTCTTCCGGTCCACTGGGACCTTAAAATCCAAGCGCTTGGTGACCCATTGTCCCATGGTCCACTGGGACCACGCTGCGGATGACCAGGTCATCCTCCGGTTTTGAGAAGGAATGAAGACGTTCTTCCCTATCTCTTAACCTCTGTTTCCGAACGATTGAGCAGGGAAATCGGGGACGCCCATTTCCTGTTCTTCGTTTCCACCCGCGAACCAATTATGGGGAGTCGAACCTTTATACTAGCAGATGCCCTGAGAGCCTGTCTGCCTTGATACGAGTTGGGAAATAGGTTGCGGTGGCCCAGGAATAGTTAGGAACTTTTATAAGCGGTCTGGTATCCTTCCAAATGCTCTCCCCCATCAGCTTCCATTTATTTTCCCGCCAGCTGCCATTTTGTGATGGCGCGTAGTCACTGCCTGGTGATGTCACAGTCGCCATCTTGGCCCGCGCCAGACTGCAATTTTGCTGGGCGGCCCGCGTGGGCGCGCCCTAGGTGCTGTGGGAAACGCCGGGGCTGGGGCGACACCCTCTGCCCGTGGGGAGTCTGCGTTGCCATTCTTGCCGGACACCAGCCCCGGGACGCGCTCTTTGTGAGTATAGGTCCGTCACAGCTGACAGAACCTTAACATAGCATCTAAGTTTTAATTCCAGAGAGAAACAGGCGGAAATGGAGCATACACTCCGACTTTGCCAAAAAGCAGATCCCTGGTAGCTGCCCTTTGGCTGGTGGTGGCGGCTCAGCCCCCTGGAGCGCCACCTAGGTGTGGAGGACTGCAACAACAACTACCTCCAGGAGCCTGCCTGAAGTGGGGCGAAGCCACGCCTACCAATCAGACTGCTCGGCGTGTGGCCAGGAGGGCCACTGGAACAGTGCCCTTGGAAAAGGGTGAGCCCCAGGTGCCTCAACACAGGGGGAGCACCTTTCCAGACCAGGCCCCGCCGCTGGCCCTACTCAGCCTGGCTGAAGACTGATGGCTCCTGGATCCCTCAACCTCCATCCTCTTTGCCAGCTCAGGGTAGCTCTCCAGGTACTGAGTAAGCCAGTCTCCTTTTTGGTCGCCTGCTCAATCTCATGATTTGTTTTTTTCTTTAATAGCCCTTGCCTGTTCAAGCCTCCTCAAGCGCACATCACTAAGCTGTCCAGGGTAACCTCCAATTCGCACTGCAGCTATGCACCCACCTGCACCCCCTTCTGGGGGACTGAACTCCCGACTCCTCCCGGCCTGGGGCCCCTGACGACGCCCCTTGACAGCAGGAAGAAGCTAGAGGGTCCAATCGGCATCCATTATCCCTACCATCAAAAGGCCGGAATGTTAAGTTGGGTCCTGCACTCATGTGACTTTGTGTCACATGACCTCTGCAGGGCAAGGGAAGGGCTGAAACCCCCGCGAGAATTGGGCATTCCCGCGAGTAAACCTCCATCTCGCGAGATGCATGCCTTTAAAAGGAGAGCCCGCGTCCTCTAGCTTTGGACAGGCGCGCGGGCCCCACGGTGCCTCGCCCTGATCCCCGGGAGAGCCGTGCCATTAAAACTTTACATGCCACGTGTACCGGACCTCTCTCGTGTTTTTCACACTCCGCCGTATGCACATTATTTTTATTTTACTCGCATTTAATTTTTTATTTTACTTATCAGTGGCTACTAGAAATTAGGGGAAAATTAAATCTTTGTTCTCCACCTCTTGGAGCTAACCACTGGTTTGGTTTACTGAAGTATAATTACATTCTGTTTATCAGACTTTCAGATAGCTTGGGCTTCAAAATCCACTAAGATTTCAAAAAGAAAAACTTCAAAAGAAGGAAGCAGCCGCAGTGATCTCTCTCTCTCTCTCTCTCTCTCTCTCTCTCTCTCTCTCTCTCTCTGTTACTGAGGATGGAACCCCAGGGGCATTGTACCTTCGAGCTACAACTCCAGCCCTACTTTTTTTTTTTTTTAGTCTTTTTAATTTTTGAAACAGGGTCTCACTGAGTTATGAAGGGCCTTGCTAAGTAGCTGAGCCTGTCCGCAAATGGCGATCCTCCTCCTTAGCCTCCAGAATGCTGGCATTACGAGCCTCTGCCACCACGCCCGGCTAGCTGTGGTCTCCTCTGGTAACGTGTTTATCAATTCATTCCCCAGCTTCTCCATATCCTCTTTTCTCAGAGGCAGACAAGGGAGAGAACCTTCCAGGGCAGATATCCTGACCAGGCTATAAAATACAGGAAAGTTAAGTATTTTTTTCTTTTCTTTTAAAAATCATTTCTTTTTCTTTTTGGTTGGCTTTTAGCTTCAAAAAGAAAGAAAAGAGAAAGACCAGAAAAACATCGTTAGAATGCCAAGTTAAGCTGGACATGGTGGTGGCACATGCTTATAATCCCAGCATTTGGGAGGCTGAGACAGGAGGATCTGGGTTCGAGGACAGCCTCAGCCACTTAGGCCTTTTGCCACTCAGTGAGACCCTGTTTCAAAATAAAGAATAAAAATAGGGCTGGGGATGTAGCTCAGAGTTAGAATGCCCCTGGGTTTAATCTTCACTACCGCAAAAAAAAAAAAAAAAAAAAAAAAGCCAAATTAAAATCTGTAAATTGAGCCATATGTAGTGGTATACGCCTGTAACCTCAGGTTTTAGGAGGATGAAACAGGAGAATTGCAGGTTTGAGGCCAGCTTAGCAAGACAGCAACTTAGTGAGACCCTGTTTCAAAATAAAAATTAAAAGGGACTGGGGGTATGGCTTGGAGGTAGAATGTCTCTGGGTTCAATCTCCAGTATATAAAAAAACCCAAACCCCCACAAAACTCATAACCTTAAACTGGCAATATGGAAGCATATATTTACCTACTTTACAGGAACATTGCCACATCAAAACCAGAGGAATGTGCTGTGCAAACACAAAGATGTAGTTTAATAGTTTCCAAATGGCCTTTCTTGTTTTATTATCACGAATCCACTCCTTGCACATTTATATTTTAAAAAAATGACTAGTTTGTATTTACCCTTCTCGCTAATGCTGAGTAAACACCTTTTACTCAAGGAAGACAGAACTGGACAGGTCGGTCCTTACTGCGCAATCGGATATTAACAGTGTTTTGAAGATAGATGCTTTATGACCTCAGAGTGAATCAGCTCCCTGGCTGTGGGGACACTGGCTGCAGCCGGCAGGTGCTTGCGTCCCTTGCAAGTAGCATGAGTGTCCGGAAGCAGGGCTAGGCTTCGCAGTCATGCCACACGTGTTCCCTAGATGCGAGCTGGACTAGCAGGAAACGTGAACTTGCACTTCATTCTTTTTCTTTCTTAAACTCTGCTTAGGAGACTAGGTCCTGCGCTTAGGCAAGTTTACTGGGCGAAGGCTTGAAACAGTAATGACACTCCTAGTAACAGGTGACATTTCTTGCGTACCTTTCGAGGGCAGGCACGGGCTAAGTGGTTTCCAGCTTCATCTGTGGCGTCCATCAGGATGAAGAACGTCAGTGTACTCTATCATCGCATTTTTCTCATCTGTAGATGTGGACACAGAGCCCATAGCAGCTGGGCCATTAGCCCAGGATCACACAGCTGGGATTTAAACCTTGGTTTACCTGGGGCAGAAGGGAATTTTCTAAGATGTGAATGAGCTGAGGCTTCAGGATCCTTCACTGCTAAGAACCGCTGCGACTAATATTGTGTTCAGAACATTTTATTCTTTTTTTTTTTTTTAAGAAGTTCCCTAAACTGTGTGAGGTAAAGTCCCTACAAAACCCAGATACACCACTAGCTTGACTTCAGAGCCCTCCTTCTTAATCTCTAGCTGATTAATAATGTAAAGGGCTGACTTATTTACCATCACATCCTACCTGTAGTAGGCTTGCACGTAGCGGTACTCAATAAAGGGGGAATGGAAGCACATAGGATCGAATAAACGTCCTATTTGAAAACTAGGCTGTGGGTTGATTCCCAGTGTAGGCTCAAAACCATGGACTGCATCACAAGCTGGGAAGGCAGGAGGCCTTGTGAGCCTTCAAAAGAAGCTGGTCCTTTCCTGACAGGAGGCTTGGGACAGCTGGCTTTTCATCACCAAAACAGAGCAAACAGGCAGCGCGAACCATTCCCATGTCCTTCTACCACCTGGAAACACGCTGGAGAATGCCACGCGGATGAATTCGCAGTGACTTTTTTTGCAGGCACTTCCACAAGAAACACTTCATTTCACTTAGCTTATCCAATTAACAAAAGAAGACAAACAAATTAAGGGAAGTCCCTGGGGTGGCTGAGACTCCCTGTACCTAAGCAGATAAACAACATAATTGGAATCGCCTACCCTGATGAAAGTATCATATTCAGGGCAGGCTTGGAACAAGTAGCTCTTCTAGTTTTGCAAGAGTTTGCCAGGCCCAGGTGTGGTGGTGCACGCTTGGCTACTAGCAAAGGAGAGTCACAGGTTCAAGGACAACCACCGTAACTTAGCAAGACCCTGTTTCAAAATAAAAATAAAAAGGGCTGAGGGTGTAACTCAGAGGTAGAATTCCCCTAGGTTTAATCCTGGGTACCAAAACACAAAACAACAAACAAAAGTTTGCTAATGCCATTTCAGAGGAAGGGCTAGGAGGAAATGTCTTTAAAGTGCAACCAGAAAGGTTTTGGTTCTGCACACAGAAGGTGAGAATCGATACATAGTAGAAGCAGCTGCTGAAGGAAGTTGGCCTGTGGATGTTACTCACCTGATCTCCAGATAAGGACCCTGGGAGTTCTCCAGGACTCTTCCTCCAGCCTGGAAATTCCAGCATCAGCCTTGGATGTATCGTTCCCCATGATTTACACTGAACTATGCCTCAGAGGCTAGCTACCCTTTAGAAGAATTACTGGTGCCAGGTGCCTAAGATACTTGTGCTTTTTTTGTGTGTGTGTAGTGCTGGGGATGAAATCCAGGGGCCTTCTACCTCTGAGCTACACTCCCAGACCTATTTTGTATTTTATTTGGAAATAGGGTCTCACTAAGTAGCTGAGGCTGGTATTGAACCTGCGCGATCCTCCTGTCTCAGCCTCCCAAGTACTATACTTGTGCTTTTCTGACAACCTGATTCCAGCACCCGCTGCCCACTGGTTTCATGATGATATCTTTATCTGATGAAGAGGAACTTGGACCACCTGGCTCATGTGTGTGTGTGTGTGTGTGTGTGTGCGCGCACTGGGAACTGAACCCAGGGGCATTCTACCTTCAAGCTACACTTCCAGCCCTTTAAAAAAAATTGTTGTTTTTGTTGTTTGTTTTGAAAGAGGTTGCTCCACAGTTTGCTGAAAGTCTTGCTACATCGCTGAGGCTGTCCTTGACCCTGTGATTCTCTCAGCCTCCAAAATACTGAGATTACACGTGTGTACCACCTGCTAGCAATAGTTTTTTTTTTAAACTGGGGACTGAACCCCGGAGTGTTCTACCTCTGAGCTATACCCCCCTTTAAAATTTTTCTTTTGAAATAAGGTCTAGTTAAGTTGCTGAGGTTTTCTTTGAAACTGTGATCCTACTATCTCAGCCCCCCAAAGTACTAGATTACAGGTATATAGCACCACACCTGGCCCACCTGCCTCTTGATGCCTTAAGTACAAAAGAAATGACTTGGTATTACATAAATTAAAGCTACAGATACCAATCTGTAACCGTGGGACAAGGAGAAAAACCCCAAGTGGTCTATTTATCATTGGGGCTACTTGTTTAGTTTTAGGAGGTATAGTCTTGGTGAATGATGCATGACTAAAAAGGGGTGGTTCTCCACAACTGATCAAGGCACAAATTTAATGCAACTCTAGTTAATGTCATAATGTGATCAAAAGAAAAGGAGAAAATGGAGAAGAGGAAGAACACGAAGAGTAATAAGGTCATGAGGCAGTCACTTTCTTTTCTATATATTAATATACATTTTATCTGGGCATGGTGGCAGCGCACACCTGTAATCCCAGTACTTGGGAGGCTGACACAGGAGGACTGAAGGTTTGAAGTCAGCCTCAGCAACTTAATGAGACTCTCAAAAACTTAGCAAGACACTATTTCTAAATAAAAAAAATAAAATAGGGCTGGTGATGTAGCTCGGAGGTAGCATGCCTCTGGGCTTAATACCCAGCACCACACAAAACACAAAATTAAACGCACTAATTAAAAGCATGATCTGGCTGTCATGGTGGCATTTGCCTGTAATCCCAGTACTTGAGAGGCTGAGACAAGAGGATCGCAGGTTGAAAACCAGCCTCAGCAACTTAGCAATGCCCTTAACAACTCAGTGAGATCCTATTTCCAAATAAAAAACAAAATAGGACTGGGAGTATAGCTCAGAGGTAGAATGCTTCTGGATTCAATCCCCAGCAACACACACACACACACACACACACACACACACACACACACACGTGCATGTGCATGACCCCATAATCCTGTTCCTAGGTATTTATCCAAGGAAAATGACTGTGTTCACACAAAAACCAAGGTTTATAGCAGTTTTTCCCATAATAACCCAAAGCTGGAAACAACTGGAATACCCTTTGTAACGCAGAAATTCAGTTAGAGGTTTGCAAAGGAGGTAAACACCAGCCAAGTTATTAAAGGACTCTTTAATCAACTGGTACCTTTGGGCGAGGTCTGCCAACCATGGGGGAAGGCACCGACGACGGAGCAGCAGAACCGTGAGGTCAGTAGAGTCATGGTCGGTCTGCAGAGTCACGTGGTCAGAGAGGAAGTCTGAATATTTATAGCGGGGGGTCTTGGGGTGGAGCTATCAGCATGGGAATGCTGAGTCTCCCGGCACCTAGAGTCTGTCTCGTGATGTCTGGAGTCTTGTGACATCTCCGCTCTGTCTTCCGGGGTTCTGCCTCCTGTCCCCGTTACGGGCTCCCGTGGGGGAAGGAAGGGACCCGATCTATCACTCCTCAGTTGGGGAATTAATAAACTATGGTACATCCTTACTATGGAATACTACTCAGCAATAAAAAAGGAACTACTAGTACATGCAAAGGCTTAGCATGATCTTGAGGGTTATTGTGCTGAGAGAAAGAAGTCAGACTCACAAGGCTACATATATATTGTCTCGTTTGCATAACATTCTGGAAAAAACAAGACAATAGAATGGACAGAAGCAGTTGCCAGGGGTTAAAGGAGAGGAGCAGGTTTGACTGCAGGAGGGAATTTGGGGTAAGGGTGACAACTGTTCTCTGGACTGTAGTGGTTACAGAACTCTATGCATTTTGCAAAACTCAGAACTATGCCCTCCAAAGACTGGATTTCTCTGTGTGTAAACAAAAAACAGAATAAGCCTATATTATATTAGTGCAGGTATAAACAGATCAGTGGAACACCACTGAGTTAGAAATGGAATCAAATATAGCCAGGCGTGGTGGCGCATGCTTGTAATCCCCGCGCTTTGGGAGGCAGAGACAGGAGGATCGCGCAGGTTTGAAGCCAGCTGTGCTGGCTTAAAAGACCCTGTTTCCAAATAAAAATATAAAAAATAGGTGTCTGGGAGTGTAGCCCGGAGGTAGAAGGGAACCCCAGTACCACAGAAAAAAAAAAAAAAAGAAAGAAAAAGAAAAAGAAATGGAATCAATACAAATAGTTCATTTACTTTGCTAAAGATGATATTTTAAATCCATGGGAAGTGATACAAACAGCGCTTATAAATATGGTTCTCATCATTAAACAAAAAAAAACCTACCTCAAAGTAAATTCCAGAAAAATTAATCAAAGATTTAAATGGGGACAAAAATGAGAATACTAGAAGAAAGTACAGATTATACACAAACTTGGGGATGTATTTTTCAAAGGAAAAATACTGTGTGCGTGTGGGGCCAGGGTGCTGGGGCATTCTACCCCCAGCACACACCCAGCCCTTTTCTTTTTGTGTTTTGCAGCAGGGTCTTGCTAGGCTGTTCAGAGTCTTCCTAAGTTGCTAAAGCTGTCCTCAAACTCGTGATCCTTCTGTCTCAGCCTCCCAAGTAATGGAATTACAGATGTGTGCCAAAAAGTCAGAAAGCATAAAGAAAGAGTGTCTCCGCCTCCCAAGCGTGGGGATTACAAACGTGCACCATCACGCCCGGCTAAAAGCCAATTTTTATATGTACCATAATTAAATTTACTTGTTCATTTGTTGTTGTTGTTGTTGTTGTTGTTGTTTTTGGTGGTACTGGGGTTCCTGGAAGCCCTTCTCTGGGCTACACTCCCAGACCTATTTTCTTTTTATTTTTGGAAACAGGGTCTCTTAAGCCAGCAAGATCCTCCAGTCTCCGCCTCCCAAGCACGGGGATTATAAGCGTGTGCCACCATGCCCAGCTACTTGTTCGTGTTTTGGCAGGTTAATTTCTAGAATTTATCATAGGTAAATAATTTCATGGGCATATAAAAATATATGTTCAAGACTGTCCACTGAAACATTGTTTTTAAGAAAAAAAATTAGAAATAATCTTTTTTTTTTTTTGCAGTACTGGGGGTTGAACCCAGGTGCATTCTACCTCCCAGCTACACCCCCAGCCCTATTTTTTTTTCTTTTATTTCGAAACAAGGTCTCACTGAGTTGCAAAAGGCCTCACTAAGTAGCTGAGTCTGTCCGCAAACAGCAATCCTCCTATCTCAGCCTCCCAAATGCTGGGATTACAAGAGTGTGCCACCACACCCAGCTTGGAAATGATCTTAATGTCCATCAGTTTGCCAAATAATTACAATACTATGCAGTTACTAAATCATGATTTAGATATAAGTGTAAAATAATATTCAACATTCACATAAAGTCTTTAAAACAGGTCTCACAAAGTAAGTCACATAATACATAACACATGTATAAAATAGAAAAATAGTTTGGGAAGTTACAGAAAATATTTTACTAGTTAATTTTGGGGGGACTAAGAGGACTAGCTATTTTCTTCTTCATACTTTGTTTTATTTTCTCAAAAATTTAAAAAGTTCACGGCCAGCCTCAGCTACTTAGTGAGGCCCTTTGCAACTCAGTGAGACCCTGTTTCAAAATAAAGAATAAAAAATAGGTCTGGGGGTGTAGCTTAGAGGTACAATGCCCCTGGGTTCCATTCCTAGTACTGAAAAAAAAAATTAAAAAGCATTACTTAAAGAGCCAGAGGAAAAATGACAGTTACTTTTAACAGCATGTTTTTGGGTAGCCTTTAGTGTAAACTGAACCTACTGATTGAAATTGAAGCACTTCACTTTCAGTTTTCTTTTCTCTTTTTTTTTTTTTTTTTTTTTTTTGCGGGTCTGGGGATGGAACCCAGGGGCATTCTACCTGTGAGCTACACTCCCAGCTCTATTTTTTATTCTTTATTTTGTTTGTTTGTTTGTTTTTTGGTGGTACTGGGGTTCCTGGAAACCCTTCTACCTCCCAGACCCATTTCTATACTTTTTTATTTGGAAACAGGGTCTCTTAAGCCAGCGCACAGGGCTGACTTCGAGCCTGCGAGATCCTCCTGTCTCCACCTCCCAAGCGCGGGGATTACAAGCGTGCGCCACCACGCCCGGCTTTATTCTTTATTTTGAAACAGGGTCTCACTGAGTTGTGAAGGGCCTCACTAAGTAGCTGAGGCTGTCTGCAAACTGCAATCCTCCTGTCTCAGCCTCCGGAACCCTGGGATTACAAGCATGCATCACCACACCCAACTTCAGTTCTCAATTAGAGTAAATTTATTACCTTCAAAATTAATCTTTACAGGAATATCTAAATGACATCTTAATTTATGGCTTTCTTATATTAATCCATGGAAGTCACATACCGCCTGTACTGGACACCTGCTGTTTCTGTATTTGTTTCACTTGAGCTGTGTCTAGTTTCCTTTTTCAGGTAAGGGTCCCCGTCTCCACAGAGGCCATGGGATTTCTGCTGGCTGGGCCCCACATACCCTGCAGGGGAGCACAATACCCATCCACAGCACCATGAGAGCAGGAGGTGTACATTTTCCAGGATGTTCCACTGAGAGTTGACCTCGGGACTTTGGCAGTGATTGCTGGGGAAGCAATGCTCCTTCTCAACTGCAGTTGCTAAGCTGCTGGAAGATGAGTTGGGGAAGTGCTGCTGAGGATGGAGTCAATGCAGAGCCCAGCAATAAGAGGGAGAGGGAGGGAGGGAGGGAGGGAGGGAGAGAGAGAGAGAGAGAGAAAGATTCCTGAAGAGTCTAGTGTCTTGAGCCAGCTATGCCTGAAGCCAGAAGAATTCCTGAACTTTTCGATTATACTATACAGGTCGACAATTCTTTGTTTCTGTGTAAGCCTGTTTGAATGGGGGCATTCTTTGCATCCCAGAGTGTGGTATCATACACACTCTCATACAGCTCCATGAAGAGCAAAATCCTATTTCCTATGTGCCATCTTTTGTTCATTCATTCAGTTAAAACCTATCGAGCACCTGGGACCTACTTCTCCCAGCAACTATGCAAAGTGCTAGGAATATACGGAAGAAGACATACTCTTTGCCCACAGCAGGAGGGGACGCTTGGTGAGGACTGTCCCAGCATGCAGCCCCCTGGGGGCGGAGCCTTGTCCCAGGTGCAGGCAGAGCTGCTATTTGGGAGAAGGTAGGCCATCACTTTCTCTCTCCTTGGGTCCCCTCTCCTGCAGGGTTTTTTTTTCCTTTGGTGTTCTTTCTTTGGACTCTTCCTTTGTCTGGCAGGGCAAAAAGACAGCAGCCTCTTGGGAGGCCCAGAGCAGTCTGGACCAGCACCCAGAGGCAACACAGATGCCCTGTTCCCTGATTCTTGTGCCCTCTTCTTATTGCTTAAGTGAGACAGTGAGATCCAGAACGTGGGGGTGGATTTATAGACACGAGTAAAGAAAGCCGCCATATGCCACAGTCTAAGGTGTTCTGCCTGAGCTCGAGCCTGGGACGCCAGGTTCTGCGTGGTAGGTAGGAGCCGTGTTTCAAGCCTTTGAAGCCTACCACTGTTCCTTGAACATGGTTCTCCCTCAAGGACCTCAGGGAAATGCTGGCTAGCAGACAGCGTCTGGCCTTCCTGGGCTGCCTAGCCACAGACCACCTTAATTTCACAGCCACTGTCAACTCACAGATGTGGGGGGGGACCTTCTAGAGAAAGAGCAGAATGAGAAGAGTTGTGGGCGTAACCCTCCTTAAAACGTCTAGCGCAGGCAGATGGCTCTCTCAGAAGCTCCTCCTGGAGAATTCTGGAGGCTGTAGATCATATCGCCAGAAAGGGAAAGAAAGATAAGCATCTTCAGCAGATTCCATTAGAATAAGGGTAACTCATGAGGTCATGCCTGGTGATTATAGAATTATCTTAATTATTTATTAATGCAGTCAAGGCTTGAGAACACTGGCGTTAGCATTTGACAGTATAAACTTTCAAAACCAAGTCCAAACACTACCTGGCAAAACCACTCAGATGAGCAATGAGCCCCAGACCACACTTGAGCAGGAGCTGGGCCAGTGATGAACTTTACTAAGTGGCCCACTAGAGGATCCAGAGTGAACAGAGACTGGAATTCAGCAACTTCTTACTCCATCGCTTCTACTTCAGACGTCCACAGCAGAATGTCTTGGGGAGCTTTTGCAAAATCTGTGCACTTTGCAAAATCCTTGCCCCTGAAGACCAATTCAGTGGGTCTTGGATGGGTCTCTAGCATCCAGATGACTGTTGGTTAGGCGAATCCCTGATTAGCAAATGGGAAACTGAGACCTAGACAGAGAAAGCAGTTTCTCTGAGGTAACAATAAGCATTTGTCAAAAAACTAGGACTAAGCCTGGTGTGGTGTCCCACAACTATGATCTTAGTATTTGAGAGGCTGAGACAGGAGGATCACAGGTTCAAAACCAGCCTCAGCAACTTAGCAGATTCTCAGCAACCCATCAAGACCCTGTTTCAAAACAAAAATTAATAAAAGGATGGGGATGTAGCTCAGAAGAATGTCTCTGGGTTCAATCCCTAGTATCACACACAAAAACAAACAGAAAACAAGCCAGGGTAATGGCATATGCCTATAATCCAGTATTTGGGAGGCTGATACTAGAGGATTGCAGGTCCAAATGCAGTCTCAGTAACTCAGTGACACTTGCATCAACTTAGTGTGACCTTGTTTCCAAACAAAACATATTTTAAAATCAGGCTAGGGGTGTAGCTTGGAGGTAGAATGCTCCTGGGTTCAATCCCCAGCACCACAAACAAACAATAACCAACCAGAACCAAGACTAGGGCCTAGGTCTCCAGACTCAAAGTCAATGCTCGTTTTACTATCCAAACAGAAGTGCAAAGAAATGGCCATTACCCGACTGCCTTGTTATCCTCAGTGACTCAGGTGCTCCTACTGAGGAGTGGAGGGCGGCTGCCAGCTGTGCTCAGGAACCCTGCACAGAGATTTCTACACCCGCCAAGAAAGCCTGCCGCTGAGCTACAGCTGCTGACTTATCTGTCCTTCACTTTTCAAGACAATGACACTAACCCTGGGTATTCCACACAACAGGCAAGATCCAGCAATGTGTGGCACGTGTCTCCCCATTTCCTGTGTGCGCACTCCGAATGCCCTGCGGTTTGTGGTTGTGGTTGCCTGCTTACAAAACTGGACTCCCGGCATCACTTTCAGCCCAAGGAATGTGTTGTAAAAGAACTCACCATCTCTGCTGAAGCTCCCCATCGGGCCTCTCTGCTGCTGTGCTTTTCTGAGCAGTTTCTCCTTAAGCCATTAAAAGTTTGTCACTTTCATTGAATGCAGGAGACACATCTCGTAACAGTAGTCAAAATATCAGCATCTGTTGAGAGAGAGTTCCCACCCAATATTGGGCTCAGATTTATTTATTTCTTATTTATTTTTTTGCCGGACTGAGGATTGAACCCAGGGGTATTCTACCTCCAAGTTAACCCCCAGCCCTATTTTTTATTCTTTATTGAAACAGGGTCTCAATAAATTGCAGAGGGCCTCACTAAGTAGCTGAGGCTAGCTGCAAACCTGAGATCCCCCTGCGTCAGCATTCCAAGTACTGGGATTACAAGTGTGCACCACCATGCCCGGTTTTTGCTTAGATTTAATCAACCTGTGGTTTAGAAGGCATTTCAGGGTGTTGGGGAGGAAATGTAAGCTGCCTCAGAACTCCCATTTTGGGAAAAGTAGCCTCCCCTATTCAAGGGACATGCCAAATATACTAAGATCCTGGGGAAAAAGCATCCTTTGGGTACTATGGGAAAATCATCTTCTACTCTTCTTTTCTTTCTTTCTTTTCTTTCTTTCTTTCTTTCTTTTTTTTTTTTTTTTTGCACTACTGGGGATGGAACCCATTGTACCTCTGAGCTACACCCCCAGCCCTATTTTTTAGTCTTTTTAAAATTTTTGAAGTAGGGTCTCACTGAGTTGCGAAATGCCTTGCTAAGTAGCTAAGGCTGTCCGGGAACTGTAATCCTCCTATCTCTGACTCCTGAATGCTGGGATTACAAGCCATCTACTCTTTCTATGTCAGGTTATCTTCATTAACTCAGCCACATTCCACTATCAGCCATCTCAGAAGCATCATCTTAAGCAGAGATCTGACTACTTCAAGTCTAATAGCTTCCTGGACCCTTGGACTTGTCGCCACTACAGCCACCTGTGTTTTACAGTTGAGGAAATCTATGGACTGAGTGATTAAAGCTTGGCTGAGGTCAAGAGTACAGCCAGAGCAGAAGGGAAACTTGCTGGGCTTCTGGATTCAAAGGACATTGTAGAAGAGATTTCAAGAGCTCATTTGGTTTGCTTGTTTCCCTGCAGGTCAACAATAAAACCATCCCAGACTAATGATTATCTGGGGGCAAAGGCCTCATCTTGCCCCAACCTCTGGTTGCATGTTCCCACTTTGCCAACTTCTTCCTTAAGTCTAGCCAAACTATCTCTTGCTGGGTTCTTCTA
Source organism: Muscardinus avellanarius (assembly GCF_963383645.1). Taxonomy (NCBI): domain Eukaryota; kingdom Metazoa; phylum Chordata; class Mammalia; order Rodentia; family Gliridae; genus Muscardinus; species Muscardinus avellanarius. Next base: position 78,907,197 of record NC_137793.1, read on the forward strand.
CCCTCCCAACCAGGGTTTGACAAGAGAGACTGTTTCTCACGTGCTCTATGTAGAAAGTCTGGGGCTATCCACTTAGAGAGGCTCTCAGGGGCCGGCAGGAGCAAAGCAGGCTCCTCTGTATTTTTGGCTCTATTTTTCCCTGCCTGAATGCCAGACAGTTGCATTTCTTCTGATCCACCTTTTCCAGGGATTATTTCCTCTGGAGAAGGGAAGGCTGAGAGACAGGTCAAGGGAATGCAATTAAGAAGATAATGAGGAACAATGTCTGCCGGCCACTGCCAGCTGCAGTGTGAAGGGCTTTGGGTGGGCTGATGGAAGGGACTCTGATTTGGATGGTTAATATTTAAATGGGCTCAGAGGGAGTCTGCTTTGTATCCTCCATGGGAGGACTTACAGAGGGGAGAAGGAAGGTCTCACCATAGGGAGATTTCATATGTTCCATGAAGAAATGAGAAAACTTGACTTGATCTCCTTCCCACTTTACAGTGGCTCTTCCTCTGGTCCGAAAAGGCACCCGATCTAGGCATTTTGAAAGATCGGTGTGTATGAAGAAAACTAATAAGTGAGCTCCAGCTAAATGAGATCCCTTTGAATTGGGTTCTCACTCACCCAGCATTAAACCAGCATGGACAAGCCTAAAATTAGATGGTTCTTACCCGGGTCCCCAGGCAAAATGTTTGAAACCTAACAACTGACATTTTCTTCTTGATACTCTCCCACTCTACCGCCTCCTTCAATTAGACTTGCAGTGGGAAGAGTTACAGAGTTCTGGGATGATTCTCAAGCACAGGGTTTTGTTTTGTTAAGTCTCCTTTGAGGGTAAACTATCTCATAACATTTGTGTTGATTGCTCTTGAAGGGCTGCCTCATATGAAATGCTTCAGTTGGGAGAATTGAAGCATTCTCTGAAGCCAGTTCTCTCTAAAGGTAAAACAAGATATTTCCCCATAAAGGTAAAAGGAGATATGCAGAAGAGCTCTAGAGAGAAAAAAAAGAGTCTGACAAATCTATTGCCATTCCTTTGCTCAACATTTTCCAGGGCACTTTCCACCAATCTCTTCCAACCCACCAAGGTTGTCTGCCAGTAGGAAACATTTGCTGAGTACAACTTTACACCAGAAGAGTGGGGTTTACCCTGAAGTACAGATTTAATCTCTGCCCTCAAGTGCCAAGGCTACTAAGGATATGAGAATACCTCACAAGAAACAATCAGGGGCTTATGCAAGGAATTAGGTAGAATACAACAGTCCCTAAATATAATGGAATTTTGCAATAATGGACTAAAGTAGTAATCCAGCGGCTTTTAATAGAGGGTACGTAGCCTGAACTGGCTTCCAAGAAAGGAAAAATTTCTTGCGGAGAGGCAGAGGAAAAAGCAGACAAAAACAAACAAACAAACAAACAAAATGAGAATTATGAAAATTAGAATTTAAAACCTTTTACTATAAATCATTTGAATCACATAAAAGGACACAGAAGCCCCGTGTACTCAGCTTCATCCTTTATCATCTCAGCCTAGTCCAGCTCCATTTATATTTCTACTCTCACCTCCTTTCCCCACCTCCTGGATTATATTGAAGCAAATCCCAGACATCATATCATTCTGTCTGTGAATATTTCAGTATTTTACTACCGTTTTGATGTAAGCAGGATCAAATTATACAGGTCAGAGCATGTTTCAAAAAATAGCACAAAACCAAAAATCTTGGCACAATAAAATATCCCCTAAGCCTCAGCCAATGGCTCATTTACTGCCATTCTCTTTTATTCAACGTCATCCCAGTAGATCAGAAGAATCCCTAATGTGTTTTTGGAGGGGGGTGTGAAATGAAATGTGTATGTCCAGAAATACATGCTTTCTGCTATACTGCCTGGACCTTAGTGGAATGTTGGGAGCATATGGGCAAACACTTGTCCATGGGCATCTGCTGGAACTTAACTAGATTTCTGCATGCTATTTTCAACAGAGACCAGAGTGGTATTTCAGGAACACATGCCTTCCTTAAACCAGAGTCCACCCAAAGTGGAATCTGAGGATGGCCAGGCAGGCTGGGGCAAGGAGGTAAGAGAGGGCGCGGGTGAGTGTGGGAGGCACAGAGGGCACAAGAGGCTCCGGTGGGATGTGAAACTGAGTGGGAGGCAAAGAATGAAAGTGGAGCATGTTAATCTTGGAAGGAGGATGAGTCATGCAGAATAAGAGACACTTTCCCACTGATGCTCTGAATAATACCCCTTGACTAGGAAGAGAAACCAAATGAACATTGCCTTTGATCACAACTGAGGGAAGATATGGCACATGCAGTGTGTAGTGGAAGTCTGGGTGCCCCTCCTGGTTCTTCTTCTTTTCCTGGGTGACCTGGAGCAATGACTTCTTGGGATTTCACACTCCTGGTTCTCAACAAAAGAGGAGTCGGGCTATGTTATCTCTGAGTCCCTCAGAAGTACAGCCCATAGTTGGCCCACTCCAAGGCAGACGTGGTTGTCTTGGCATGGCAGAGGAAAGCTGGCCTCAGTGCAATGGTGGCCAGGAGCAGAGAGACAGGAGGTGACCAGGGGTAGATATAGTCCCCAAGGCCACACACCTAGTGACCTACTTCCTCTAGCCACACCCCACCTGCCTAAATTACCACCCTTTAAACCCATTCAGATTATTATTCAATGGAATTACCCACTGATGGTATTAGAGCCCTGATTCAATTACTTCACCTCTAAAAGTTTTTGCATTGCCAATACACTAGCTTTTCCAGGGGACATTCTATATTCAAACCAGAATAGATACAATGTTGATTTTGCAGTATTTTAGCCGAGAGTGCATATTCAAACATCAGATAAATGCAAGATAGGAATGTTCTGTTTTTTAAAAAGTGAGGGGATCTGTATTCTCAAAAAATGTCAATATCATAAAACACAAAGAAAGACTGGTAATGCTCCAGACTAAAGGAGGTAATTGAACAAGATAGCTATATGTAATCCTGACCCTAGACTTGGTGCTGCACAGGAGGAGGGGAAGACACTGTTAGACTAACTGGCAATACTGAAATAGGGGCAGTGCCAACATAGTTTTATAAAGTCCATAATACACGGTTTTGAAGGAGAACAATCTCTATTTTTATGAAATGCACACTAAGGGTTTTAGAGATATAGGATCATGATATGTAACTTGCCCTCAAATGGTTCAAAAGAAAAAGAGTGCAAAATCTAAACCGGGTAAAATCTAGCAATAGGTAAATCTAGGTAAAAGGTGCATGGGTATTCCTTGCAACTTATTTGTAAGTTTGAGAAAAGAGATGTTCTTTGACTTAAGATGGGGTTATCCCCAAAAGCTAGCCATAAGCTTAATATTGTAAATGCAATTAACACATCTAACCTGGCAACATCATAGTTTAGGCATACCAGTGTACTGGTTCTGACCTCATGACTGCGCGGCTGGCAGCTGCCAGAGAGTATGATCCTCTATACTGCTTATCTGGGGAAATACCAAAATTGAAATTGAAAGTACAGTGCATATAGCTTTTGTGTCATCATAAAGTAAAAAAAAAAAAATCAGCCAGGTGTGGTGGCACATGCCTGTAATTCCAGCACTTGGGAGGCTAAGACAAGAGGACTATAGGCTCAAGAACAGCCTCAGCAATCTAGTGATAATGCTGTTTCAAAACAAAAACATAAAAAGGGAAGGGCTGTGGGGTTTCTCAGAGGTAGAATGCCTCTGGCTTCACTCCAAGAATGAATGAATGAATAAAAATAAATAAAAATATCATTCAGTTGACTACCAGTGTGGTGGCTCATGCTTGTAATCCCAGTACTTGGAAGGCTGAGACCCGAGGCTCACAAGTTTGCAACCAGCCTCAGAAACTTAGTGAGGCCCTCTGCAACTTAGTGAAACCCTGTTTCAAAATAAAGGAATAAAATAAGGCTGGGGTGTAGGTTGGAGGTAGAATGTCCCTGGGTTCCATTCCCAGTACCATACAACAAAAACAGTAACAATAACAAAAATCATTCAGTTGAACCATCATTAAGTTAGAGTCCATCTATCTGTCTAAATAAGATGTTTTGTCTTTAAGTCATTCTAATACCGCATCAGCACATGGTGGTCACATGCTGAGTTCTTAAACTAGGGATGGGTTGGGGAGAATGACTGGCATTGCACCATGAGAATAACTGCCACCAACAGCAGAAGCTTAGGTTACACCAGCTTCCTGAAGCTTACCATTTTACCAACCAAGTGAACAAATACCAGAGCAACCCCACCATAAGAAACACTGGGAGGGCCAACATCCCTGTATGGGTAAGAAGATTTCCAGGTAAGGCCATGTTGTCCACTTAGTTCACAGAAGGCTACTCAACAGAAAGGTCCACCTGTTCAACTCGCCTTCCATTTGGGACATATAGTTGAAACATAGCGGGACTGGCAGGATGATTAGCAGCCAGGAAGGGCAGTTGATACAAGAAGCAAACTGCTACCTCTGGTAAGGACACAATGCAAGCTAAGGCCTGGAGGAACTGTGGGATGGGTAACAAATTAGCAGACAATGCGACAACAGGATTATTATTGTTGTAGCAGACTTGAGTCACTACTGTGTGGTAGGCCCTGGGGAGACAGAAAGATAAAATAGATAGCCCCTGTCCTCAACAAGCTTTGGGGAAGGAAAGAGAAACACACTAAAGGAATGCGCTGTAGGGCAGCCAGTTAAAGTGCCAATTGTAGTTGGGTGTGGTGGCACAGGCCTCTAAGGGTCTTGCTAGCAAGACCCTTAGCAACTGCTAAAGACCCTATTTCAAAATAAAAAATATGCCAGGTGTGGTGGCGCATGCTTGTAATCCTCACGCTTGGGAAGTGGAGACAGGAGGATCACGCAGGTTTGAAGCCAGGCTCGCTGGCTCAAGAGACCCTGTTTCCAAATAAAATATAAAATAGGTCTGAGAATGTAGCCCGGAGGTAGAAGGGTTCCATCCACAGGACCATCAAATAAATAAATACATACATACATACATACATACACTAACTAACTAACTAACTAACTAACTAAAAAAGGGCTGGGAGTATATAGCTCAGAGGTAGAATGCCCCTGGGTTAAATCCCCAGTACTACTACTACTACTACTAATGTCAATTGTGAGTATTCTTGTCAAAGTATGCTAGAATTTATGGAATAGTACAGTCAGTCAGAAAAAGCTATTGTGGAGATGTGGCACCAAGACAGGCAGGAAATGTAGGCTTTTCATTCATTCAATCATTAGCTTTACTTTCAAGGTACTGTGCTAGACACTTAAAGAGAACAATGAGATGAAAGTGCTAGGAAAATCCAGGTACAGTGGCACAGGTCTGGAATCCCAGAGACTCGGGTGCTGAGGCAGAAGGACTGCAATTCAAGGACTGCCTGGCAATTTATCAAGACCCCCATCTCAGCCAGGTGTGGTGGCGCACGCTTGTAATCCCAGCATTTGGAGGCTGAGACAGGAGGATCGCAGTTTACAGACAGCCTTGGCTACTTAGTGAGGCCCTTTGCAACTCAGTGAGGCCTTGTTTCAAAATAAAGAATAAAAAAATAGGGCTGGGAGTGTAGCTCAGAGGTAGAATGCCTCTGGGTTCCATCTCCAGTACTGAAAAAAAAGATGGTACACACCTGTAATCCCAGTATTTAGGAGGCTGAGGCAGAAGGATCACAGCCTCAGTAATTTAGAGAAACCCTGTTTCTTTTCTTTTTTTTTTTTTGGTGGTATTGGGGTTCCTGGAAGCCCTTCTACCTCCGGGCTACACTCCCACGGGCTACACTCCCAGACCTATTTTTTAACTTTATGTGGAAACAGGGTCTCTTAAGCCAGTGAGGCTGGCTCCGAACCAGCGAGATCCTCCTGACTCTGCCTCCCAAGCGCAGGGATTACAAGCGTGCGCCACCACGCCCAGCGAGAAACCCTGTTTCTAAATAAAGAATAAAATAGGGCTGAGGGATATAACTTAGAGGTAGAACACCCCTGGGCTTAATCCCTAGTAACACACACACACACACACACACACACACACACACACACACACACAGAATAAAAAGAATAAGAAGGATTGAGATACAGCTCAGCGGTAGGGCACTCCTGGGATTGATCTCTAGTACTGTGTGTGCGTGCATACACACACACACACACACACACACACACACACACACACACACACACGATGCTGAGAGGAAAAAGGAAAATATAGATTTGGGACTTGCTAGTAATAGCTAAAACCTAATGGGCCCTGTATTAGATTCTTGTGATTACTATATCAAACTATCACAAACTTGATGGCTTATAAACAGAAATTTCTTGTCTCACATTTCAAAAGGCCAGAAGTCTCGCACTGTTGGCAGGGTCATGCTCCCTCCAGAGGCCTGGGGGACACTCCTTTCCTTGCCTCTTCTGACCTGTGATGGCCATCGGTACTCCTTGGCTGGTAGCTGTTACCACTCTCATCTCTGCCTCCACCTTCGCATGGCTGTCTCTTCTGTCAGCTAATCCCCTATTTGTCTAAGGACGCCTGTCACGGTATTCAGAGCCCACCTAGATACTCCAGGATGATCTCTTTATCTCAAAATCCTTAATTATATCTGCAAAGGACCCTTTTTCCAAATAGGGTAGCATTCACAGTTTCCAGGAGTTAAGACATGGAAGCTTCTTTTTTTTTTTTTTTTTTTCTTAGTACTGGGGATGGAACCCAGGGGCATTCTACCTCTGGGCTACACCACCAGCCCTGTTTTTTATTCTTTATTTTGAAACAGGGTTTCACTGAGTTACAGAGGGCCTCACTAAGTAGCTAAGGCTGTCTGTGGACCGTGATCCTCCTGTCTCAGCCTCCTGAATGCTGGGATTACAAGTGTGCACCACCATGCCTGACAGAGATTTGATTTGATTTAAAATTGTAATATAGTTGTAATATCTAAATTCAAACAAAATGAATGAATATAAAGTAAAAAGTAAAAGTAATGAAACTTTAAATCCCATCATGGGGATATCTTAACTTCTATGTAATATCCTCCTTCTAGGGTTAAAAAGCATATGCTTATGAACGGGGTCCAGTGGGGTGCATCTGTAGACCCAGCTGCTGTGGAGGCTGAGGAGGCAGGAGGATCGCTTGAGCCCAGGAGTTGGAGGTCAGTTTCAGTAAAACAGCAAGATCTGTCTGTCAAAAATAATGTGTAGGTTTATACTATCTAAGCCTTAAAAATGTGGCCTGGGGACCATTCACAGTAGCTCTGGGACTTGTTGAAAATGCAGAATGGCACGTCTGGCTACTCCAGACCGACTGACTTACAATCTGCATTTTAACAAGTTCCCCAGGTGATCTGGGTGCACATTACAGAATGAGAAGCACTGGACTAACACACTGAGAAGACAGTATTTTACTAAGCCCTTTGGAAGATGTGCCTGTTGTTAAAGAAATGCAGAGTGAGAAATGGACAAAAGTAGTAGGCAGAACAATTAACCAATTCACCCTATAGAATTGCGTGCGAATAGGATCCAATTTTGGAACACTCACCAGAGAATCAGATGTTGGAGTGACCTGTTAAGGAGGTGTCACTCACAAGTAGGCCACCTCCCCTTAGTCCCTATAGTAATTACAAATTAATAAAAGAATCGTGAAACCAGCAACTTTTAGAACTGAGATGAGTTATAGAATTTCTAGTGATCGGTGTGGCTGAGGTCTTGAACCTCGGAGAGGGTTTGTTCCCCACCCCCCAAATTCAGCTCTGCAGTTAAAAATAAGCATGCTCTGGTGTAGTTAGGGCTTTGTGCTCATAGCTATGGGGTCTCAGACCAAATTTTTTAACTTCATGGGGTTTCAATCCACAATTGGCAGAATGTGCCTTGCAAACTTCATTGAGTCATTGGGAAACTCAAAAGAGAACTACTCTGAAAACTATGATAACTGAGAAAGCAATCAGGGCAGATTCTAAGGGTGAGTCCCAGCGTTATCCAATTAATTGCAACTTGTGTGAGATAGTATCACAACAGAAGGGTGGCATCCTGCTTGAAGAAAAGGGTGAGCTAACTAATGAGAATGTGTCAGGGCGTTTTCTACATATTCCAGAGGAAATGTGCCTCTGATCCCCTGTCCTTGTGTGGATTAGGAGACCAAGAGTGTTTGTGTAATAAGGATCTGCAGGATAAATGCATGAATTACTAAACTGAGAAAGGCAAGTTGTCAACATTCATTCACTCATCAATTATCTACTGGGTACCCCCCCACCCCATCTGCTAGGCTGGCCAGAGACACAATGGTGAGCAAAAGCACACACTGTCCTTCCTCTCATACAGCTTACAGTCTAATAAATACTTAGTTAAATGCAAAATTGCATCTTTGCTAAGTGCCACAGAAGAGCCAGGCAATGAGCCAAGAGAACTTGTACTACAGTGGCTTGACCTGGCCAGAGTGGCTTCCTGAAGAAGTGACCCTTCAGCCAAGAGTTGAAGAAACGAGCAGGAATTCATGTGGGGAACGGGGGCAGGAAGAACGTCCCGAGAGAGGAAACAGTGTGTGTACAGACAGGGTTCATGGTGAACACAAAGACTAGTCCTGTTAGGTGGAATGATATCCTGAGGCTGGGAGAACAGCCTGGATCCGACCATACCCACCCCAAATTTGCTTCTCCTCTGAGCACTGTGAGGCCACCCAAGGGTCTCTGCTGTCATGGTGGTGGCAGAGCATGTTTATTTTGCAATGACCAGATTTGGGTTTTGAAAGGTCACTCTGTCAGTTAACCAGAGCATGAGGGCCCATGGATGTACAGACACAGACAGGATATGTTTACTTAGAAGGGTAATTTAACTTAGAAGAGAGACTGGAAATGCTCCCCTCTACAGTAGGTCCAGCTCCTGTGGTCTGGTTCTATCCTCCCATGCAGACTTTCTTCCAAGGCCAGCAGGAACCAGGAAGGGGGAAAGGAAGGCTCTGTGCAATGAACTCACCCCTCCAGCCAGACTGTGAGCATACTGGGTAGGAGTTGGCTGGCAGACACCATGAACCAACTGGGAGGCTGGCTGGCAAATTAGTCATTTCTGAGTCCATGAGAATGAGTTTCCCAAAGGAGCAAAGGTAAATATGTAGTTTCTGAATTTGTCAGCTGAGAACTCAGTGCAGGATTCAGAAACCTTAAGTACAGGTGGCTTCAAAGGCTCCACTTGAGAGTATCAGTGGGGCAGCCCCACCTCCCTCCCTCACCTCTTAACTCCAAGTAGGAAGCCATCTCCTATAACCCCTCGCTGAAGAGATGTGGGAACTGAGGCCTGGAAGAGGTCTGATAACTTGTCCAAAGACATGCAGTAACTTTTAATGGCTGGTTCCTTGAACTTTCTATCATTCTAAAACTCACTAGGTGTGTGATCTTTCAAAATACTTTCCTGAAACCCGGTGTGGTGGCACACGCTTGTAATCCCAGCATTCGGGAGGCTGAGACTGGAGGATCATGGTTCGCGGACAGCCTCAGCTTAGTGAGGACCTCTGCAACTTAGTGAGATCCTGCTTCAAAAATAAAGAATAAAAAATAGGGCAGGGGTTGTAGCTTGGAGGTTGTAGGTGTCTGTGCCTTTGTTTCTAGATGTAATTGCTAGGCATGACTGGAAAAGTTAGATCCAATTTTTAGGCTCCAAGAAAAATGAGTTTCCCTTTGCTGCTGGACCTTGCTTACCATTCTTAACCAACAAATACAAAAAGCTCAGTGACTATCCTGGGCCTGACACTGAACAATTCTATTCTGATGCTATTCTGATGCTGTTCCTCCTTTGCCTCTACATGGGTTTCCTGCCCTGAGAGTTTCTTTCATTTGGTTTCCCTTATATCTCTGAGACCTTTTGTGCTGTTTCTAGGTTTTATTACTGCATTGTTAACTTGTTTATTCTTTGTTCTACTGCTTGTTCCTTTGGGAGCAGCCAAAAAAAAAAAAAAAAAAAAAGACAAACTTTGACCCTCATGTTGTTACTAAATACTTTAGTCCATATTTATAATAATTATTCAAGTAAATTCTGAGAGACAAAAAAATTAAAAACCTGATTTTTCCTATGAGTTTTGCTTTCAGATTGAACATGAGAAGTAATAAAAAGTCAAATGCAATCTGATATTCAATTTTTTTTTGTTCTTTCGTCTTTCCAAGCAAGGTACAACCTTATACATTCATGTTTTTTTTTTTTTTTTTTTTTGGTGGTACTAGAATAAAACCCAGGGGCATTCATCTCAGCCCTTTTTATTCTTTATTTTGAAACAGGATCTCACTGAGTTGCTAACGGCCTAAGTAGCTGAGGCTGGCCGCGAACCACCATCCTCCTGTCTCAGCCTCCCAAACGCTGGGATTACAAGTGTGTGCCACCACACCTGGTTTGCATTCATGATTTTTAATAATCAAAATTCAAAGGTGTGGCCGGGCGTGGTGGCACACGCTTGTAATCCCCGTGCTTGGGAGGCGGATATATTCAAAGGTGTGTTTGTATTTGGCAGTTTTTTTTTTTTTTTTTGGTGGTTCTGGGGTTCCTGGAAGCCCTTCTATCTCTGGGCTACACTCCCAGACCTATTTTATATTTTTGAGACAGGGTCTCTTACGCCAGCGCGGCTGGCTTCGAACCTGCGCGATCCTCCTGTCTCTGCCTCCCAAGCGCGGGGATTACAAGCGTGCGCCACCACGCCCGGCTTTGTATTTGGCAGTTTTTACACATACCTTACAAGATTTTTTCGAACTCATGAGAAGGAGAGGAGGTTCAGAGGGTGTGTGTTAAGCACTTGACTTACATTCAAGTTGGCAGTCTGTTTCCAAAGGAGCATTATTCTCTCATCTTTCAAGTATGTTGTGTTTAGTCAGTTCAGATACTAAGCAAGTTATCAAGAGACTTCTCAAAAATTAGGAAGAAAGAGCCATCTTACACAACCTGGGGCCACAGCCTCCAGAGGTGTCAGTGAATCATGGTCCCTTCATTTTAATCCACTCCTGATGGTGCTAAATCTGCTACAACAATCACCTGAAAAGGGAAAAACTTGAGTCAAGTCACCAAAATGTTTTTCCTACACAATGCTAGGGGAAGGAAAGTTTGTTTGACTGAAATGTTTTGCTGCTCTATAAATATTACTGTCTCTGAAGCACATGATTATGACTTCTCTGACAGCTGGGAAAATGCAATGCCCCCTACCCCCACCAGGTTATGAGGAAATAAAGCTCATTGTCTGGGAGATGGCTTAAAGGTACAAAGTAGCTCCTCATAAGTGGCTGCTGAGTTGAACCTAGGAACTTATTTTTATATGGATCCGAACACCTCCCAATTTAGTCTATTAACTGAAGGATTGCTACCATGCTTGTGGGGCATGCCTGCCCTTTGCATCTCCTTATTGGTTCTTCTTTGGGTATCAAGTTCTTATATTTGGAGAAATACTTTCTAAATGAAGGGACACAAATGCCTCTAGTAGGAGGCAAAATGGTCCCCCACCTACTTCCTGTTCATCATTCCCATATTGATATATATTTATTAGGTACTGGGGATTGAACTCAGGGTGCATTCTACCTCTGAGCTACACCCAAGCCCTATTTTATTCTTTTTTTTTTTTTTTTGAAACAGAGTCTCACTAAGTTGCTGAGGTTAGCTTTGAACCTTTGGTCCTCCAGTCTCAGCCTCCCAAGTACTGGGATTATAGGCATGCATCACCATGACTGGCCCCATGATATCCTGTCCCATAAGTGGCTCCCCAGCTTCTATACAGAGGGGCTAGTTGAAAGGAGGTGTGGAACTATGCTTACACATGATGGAGGAGGGGGCTATCACCTCGTAGGCATCGATGGAAGGAAAATATGGAAGTCCCAAAGCCCGCAAAGCCAATCCTTAGCACCACCACCAGACTTCACTTCAAATCCAACAGTTTAAAAATGGAGCACAGTATTTCCTCCTTACAGCTCCTGGGCTCCTTCCTAACTTCCTTACCTGGGTTGGACAGTACTTTTCCTTGGCAGATTAGAAACACTGTCTTTGTTGAATTCTCTTACCCAGCTTTTTCTCCCCAATACCCAATTAATCATCAGATTCTATTAATTCTTCCTTTATAATGTCTTGGAAATGTTCCTCCATTCTTTTGTATTCCAAAAGAACAAGAACTGAAATGAGGATTTGGCTCTCCAGTCTGGATGGGGAGATATGAAATATATGCCATACAGTAGTGAAAAAAGTATAGGAACATTACAAAAATAAGGAAAACAACACAGCTCCAAACAAGCCTTACCTTAAGGCAAAGGCTGGCACTGCATGTGACGCAGCCAAGAGAGGTGGGTGTCCTTTCTCAAGTTCACGGGCTGTGGTGGACCTTTGTCCTCCAGCTCAGGCCACTGTGATGATTCCAGACTCTCTCTTTCTTTCTTTCTTTCTTTCTTTTCTTCCTCTCTCTTTTTTCTTTTGTTCTCTCGTTCTCTCTTTCTTTTTCAATACTGGGGATCGAACCCAGGGACATTCTACCTCTGAGCTACACCCTATCCCTATTTTTTATTCTTTATTTTGAAATAGGGTCTAAGTTGCGAAGGGCCTGAGCAGCTGAAGCCAGCCTAGGAACCTGTGATCCTCCCGTCTCTGCCTCCCAAATACTGGGATTATATACCTACGCCACCATGCCCACTTAGATCCTTCCTTCCTTCCTTCCTTCTTTTTTGTTCTCTCTCTCTCTCTCTATATATATATATACATATATACATACACACATATATGTATATATACACACATACACACATATATCTACTGTATGTGTACATCAGTCTAAACTAGAATTAGTACAATTTATTAAGAGTAGTTTCATAATTTGAAATTTGTACATTCTACTTCCACCTGGGCAACTATTTCTTTTATATTCTTTTTGCCCCTTCCCCTCCTAGCGGCCAACACAGGTTCCGCTGTTTGTAGTCTATAAATAAAGTGTGAAATCATAGAGCTTTAGAATTTTAGAGTTATAAGGAATCTTAAAGAGTTCCATTCGTCCAACTCTTTACAGATGAGGAAACAGGTGTAGAGAGATCAGGCGGCGTGCCCAAAGTCTCGCAGCTAGCTAGCGACCAGCCAAGGATCAAAGAATCCAGGTTCCTCCTTCTTGAAGTCTGTACCCGAAACTGCCCTTGGATAATCAGTGACAAATACCTGACTTTATACGCGGTCTCCCGGGAGGTGGGGGTAGGGGTAATCTGCTTTACTGAAATCTTTGCAAAGATTCGGTTCAGGTCCTCGCAACTGTCCGGAGGACTAACTCCTCAGCTCAGGGTTGAGCCCAGAGTCCCAAGTTACATGCAGCACTTGTTTATGAGCCTGTCGGCCTAATCTCAGGCTGCTCTGACAGGAGGGCGTACCCGAGGGCCCCGCAGGCCGGGCCTCTCCCCGCGCCTCTCCCAGGTGGCCGGTCTGTCACCGCCGCCGGGCGGCCGGCCCCCACGTGGGCTCGGCTCTGAGGATCAAAGTCTGTCTGCGGCCCGGGCCCGCAGGTGCGCTGCGGGATGTGAGAACCCGCAGCGCCCGGAGCCGACTCGGCCACGCCCGGGGGGAGGGGGCCTGGCCCGCCCCTCCCCCTCCGCTGCACGCGGCCCGCGCCCCCAGCCCTCCCCCAGGACGCCCGCCGCTGCACCCGGCCGCTGCCCCCGGCCCACGCCCGGCTCCAGGAGGGGAAGGCCCCGCCCCCATCGGTTGGCGCCGAGACCCCGCCCCCGGCCGCCCCTCCGAGCCTCTATCCAATAGAGAGCGCAGGTGGGCGGGACGCGACGGCTGTCGTGAGGATTTCTGACCAATGGGAAAGCGTACCGGGTCTGGGGGGCGGGGCACCGGGGCCTTGTCACGCTCAGGTCCGTGTGAAAACGGGGGTTCCGAGTGCAAAGCAAAGTTTTTTTGTAAACCGTCTGCAAAGGCGGGGGGGCGAAGAAGGCGCCCGAGACCGGGCCGAGCGCAGCTGCCGTGGCCGCCGCCTCTATAACGCCTCCGCGGTGGGCTCCTCAGTCCGGCCTCGGCGGAGCAGAGCGGCCGGGAGCGCCCTCAGATGCTCCGAGCCTCCGCGGCGCGAAGCTGCCCGCCGCCCGCGCCCGCCGCCCGCCCGCTCGGGCTCCCGTTCCTGCTGCCGGCGCCCCGGCTCCGGGCGCCCCAGCCCCCCGCCGCCGCCGCCCCGCTGTGGGTGTGGGGGCTGCCGGGGCCGCGCCGGGCCTCGCCGGCTGCGCGGACCGGCGCCTGAGCCGCAGCGCCCCCCGGCCGGCCGAGGACGCCCGCAGGCGCGGGGCGCGGCGCCCTGACCCCCGGCCCGCCCCGAGCGGCCGCGGGGGCCCCCAGCGGTTTCCCGAGCCGCCCGCCGCGGGCCCCGCGCCCCCCTCGGCCGCCGGCTCGCCGGCCCCCCGCGCCTCGCCCGGCCGCCCCCGGCGGGCCCCCGAGCCGCAGCCATGGGGTGCTGGAGTCGGAACCGGGGCCGGCTGCTGTGCATGCTGATGCTGACCTTCATGTTCATGGTGCTGGAGGTGGTGGTGAGCCGGGTGACCTCGTCGCTGGCGATGCTCTCCGACTCCTTCCACATGCTGTCGGACGTGCTGGCGCTCGTGGTGGCGCTGGTGGCCGAGCGCTTCGCCCGGCGGACCCACGCCACTCAGAAGAACACGTTCGGCTGGATCCGGGCCGAGGTGATGGGGGCCCTGGTGAACGCCATCTTCCTGACCGGCCTCTGCTTCGCCATCCTGCTGGAGGCTATCGAGCGCTTCATCGAGCCGCACGAGATGCAGAAGCCGCTGGTGGTCCTCGGGGTCGGCTTGGCAGGGCTGCTGGTCAACGTGCTGGGGCTCTGTCTCTTCCACCATCACAGCGGCTTCGGCCAGGACTCCGGCCACGGCCACTCGCACGGGGGGCACGGCCACAGCCACGGCCTCCCCAAAGCGGCCCGCGTCAAGAGCAACCGCACCGGGGGCAGCGATGTCAACGTGGCCCCCGGCGAGCCCGGGCCTGACCAGGAGGAGACCAACACCCTGGTGGCCAATAGCAGCAACTCCAACGGGCTGAAACTGGACCCGGCAGGTGAGCAGGGAGTCGCCGCCGCAGGTGACTGGGGCTAGGGAGCCTGGCCCCGCGCCGGGCCCTCGGCGGGATGGCCCGCACGCCCCCTGGCGCCCGCGCGCCCCGGCCCGCACCCTCCAGTCCCGCGCACGCCCCGCAACGCGTGCAAGTCGGGCCCCTTTCCGCCCGAGGAAGGAGCCTGGGGGCGCGGTCTGGAATACCAGTAGGTCTGACGTAGAAGAGGGTCAGAAGGTGACTGTCATCCCACTTCAGTCTGCACCTGCGCCAAGCTGTCTTTATGGTCTTTTCTAGAGACTTGTCTGCTTAAGGTTAGAACAGGGTCACGAATGCTGTCTAATTCAGTTCCTCGCCCCCCTTGGGAAACGGAGAAAACTCCCAATTCCTCCTCTGTTGTTGGGTGTTGGGAACCTTGCTCTGCCAGAGCAGTTCTTATGCCATCATTGAACAAGTTTCATAATGATGGATTCAGAACATATAAACCCTGGTTAAAGGTTTCTTTTGTGAACAGCGGTGTGTATTTCAGGTAATTGGCCCCTAATCCTGAAAATCATAGGCTTAGGGACTTGTTGGGGCATGTTTTAACATTTACTTCACTTAGGACTTTTCATAATGGTACTAAAAGTGGTGGAAATGTATTCATTTTATATTTTTAGTGAAGGCTTTTCATTGTAAACAAGTGCTCTTTAAGGAAATCTAGAAAATAAATATTAAAAAGAAATGAAAAAAAAAATCAACCAAAATACTACCCAGCTTGAAAGATGTTAACAATTTGGTGTATTGCCTTCCATTTTCTTTTTTTTTTTCCCCTTCTTATGTTTAGTTACCTCGTTGTCTTATACTGCAGCCAATTTTCCCTTTTTTCTTCTTTTGGGTACTGGGGATTGAATAAGGGGATTTTTTTTTTTTAACCTCTGAGCTACACCCCCAACCCTTTTTATTTTAAAACAGGGTCTTACTAAGTTGCTGAATGTCACCAATAAGTTGCTGGGGCTTTCCTGAAACATGTTAAGCTTCCCAAATACTGGTATTACAAGTGTGTGCCACTGTGTCTGTACAGTTTTCCTTTTTCAACTGCAAGGATTCATGTTAGTATAGTTCAAGTTATGCACTGAAAAAAATTCATTAATAGATTTTCTCTAATTCCACCTGGCAGGTGTTATTCTAAAGAAAATTAAGCTACTCTGGTGTGTAATCAATATTTTGAACTTAAACGGTTTTAGAGGCGGTAGTGATCAATTAGTTTCAGCTTTACTAATAGTCTGTGATTGTTGATATGTTGGCTTTAAAAACTTTTTTTTTACCAAGATATTCATAAGTGTTTAGAAGTTAAAACTGGTTTTATTTTCAAGCAGTCAACTTCAGCAATAGAGTGACTAGAGAGCCCAGTGTCAAATGAGACATTTTATGTTTTCTTTGTATATGCCAAAAAATACAGGAGAGTATTTAGAGGACCCTGCCTCTTTAGAAAAGATACATGGGGTGGGGGTGAGTAGAGTGGAGAAACAATGATCATAATGACTTAATTTAGCCCCTGGCCATTGTATCCTGGCTTGTTCTCAGGATGTCAGTTTCTATTAAATTGTTCTGAGCACAGGTTTGTGCTTTAAGCAGAATTCTCACCTTTAACCACTTGAAAGGAATTATGCCTATATAAACCCTTCCAATGTATTTGATAAATTTGTTTCTTTGCAGATCCAGAAAAATCCAGAAGTGATGATGCAATGGAAGTACAAGTGAATGGAAATCTTATCAGAGAATCTGACCATGTGGAATTGGAAGAAGACAGGGCTGGACAGCTTAACATGCGAGGAGTTTTTCTGCATGTCCTTGGAGATGCCTTGGGTTCAGTGATTGTAGTAGTAAATGCCTTGGTCTTTTACTTTTCTTGGAAAGGTTGTGCAGAAGGGGAATTTTGTGTGAACACATGTTTCCCTGATCCCTGCAAAGCATTTGTAGAAATAATTAATAGCACTCATGCATCATCAGTTCATGAGGCAGGTCCTTGCTGGGTGCTATATTTAGATCCAACTCTTTGTATTGCAATGGTTTGTATACTTCTTTACACAACTTATCCATTACTTAAGGAATCTGCTCTTATTCTTCTACAAACTGTTCCTAAACAAATCGATATCAGAAATTTGATAAAAGAACTTCGAGAAGTTAAAGGAGTTGAGGAAGTTCACGAATTACATGTTTGGCAACTTGCTGGAAGCAGAATCATTGCCACTGCTCACATAAAATGTGAAGATCCAACATCATACATGCAGGTGGCTAAGACCATTAAAGACGTTTTTCATAATCACGGAATTCATGCTACTACCATTCAGCCTGAATTTGCTAGTGTAGGCTCTAAAGCAAGTGTAGTCCCGTGTGAACTTGCCTGCAGAACTCAGTGTGCTTTGAAGCAGTGTTGTGGGACGCGGCCACAAGCCCATTCTGGAAAGGATGCAGAAAAGGGCCCAGCAGTTAGCATTTCTTGTTTAGAACTTAGTGACAATCTAGAGAAGAAGCCCAGGAGGACTAAAGTTGAAAACATCCCTGCTGTTGTGATAGAGATTAAAAAAGTGCCAAACAACCAACCAGAATCAACTTTGTGAGTCTTGAAAAAGATGTGATACTTGACTTTTGCTTTAAACTGCAAGAGGAAAAAGACTCCATTGAAATCTAAGTTTGCCAAGTAGTGTAATTGAAGTCCTTGTCTGGTCACACATTTTAATTCTATTTTTGTAAGAACATGATGGAACTGCATAACAGAGTTCTATATTACAACTTTGTGATTATTAATGCAGAGTACAGCTATGCTGTAACAATTTTTGAAAGCCAGTTTTAACACTATGTTACATTTTGTTTAAAGTAAGTATAAACCTTATATAACATAATGACATTTGATTTTCCAGTTTTCCCATGATAAAAATTAGGGGGATAAATAAATTTAAATTGTTACTGGAATTTCTCTGCTTTTCTCCCCTTTCCCATTTGTTATATTTTGTTTATTAGCATTATAATTGCTTGGACCTTTAAAATTATCAACAAGTTTGTTTGACTATTCAGGTAATGTTTACTTGCCCTTTGAAATCATTACATAGCATAATGACAGCATATTTTAAGAGTGACTCATGGCCGTTAGCAGGAAGTAAGATCAGTTACTATTCTATATTCTATATTGTTGAGTATTAATCTAATAAATAAACAGTTATAGTTTACACATAGTAGAGCATATAGGGAGTAAGCGCAGGGAAGAAAGTTTACCAAACTAAACAGATTATTGTATGTTAATACTTTAGATTACATCTCTAAATTATTTTGAGAAATTCAATTCATTTTATTCTACCAAAGTTAGTCTTAAACCATGAACATGTTCACCAGCATTACTTTCTTTGAAAGACTGGTATTAGAAACACTGAGCTGAAAGTTTGCTCACAAAATACCTAAGTATTTTTAAGGATCTTTAAACTTTGTCTTTTCATGATGACCAATCATGAATGGTTTTAAACAGAGCTTTTTGAACACACCCAGCAATGCTTGTGCTTTGCCAAGAACCACTCACTTGAGGGGGGAAAAAAAATCAGATTGCTAATGCAATCTGGATATTGAATTCTTAGAAAGCAAAAATAATAATGAAGGAAAAATTAAAATATTCTGTAAGTCATCATGTCATGACATTGCTTAGTTCTTACACCAGTGGCTTATTTTGCAACATGTGTCCATATCTACCTAAGAAATTGTTCTTGGCTATTGCATTATTGCTATAAATTTCAAGTCCAACACAGATATTTAAGGTTATTTAAGTTATATTTTTCTGGATAGAAGAGTGGTTCTGCTATGTGAAGAAAATGAAAATTTTTGTCCTCAAAAGAATGAATATTAATATCAGTTATTCATGTATAGCTCTATTTTTCTAGAAACAAGGTTTTCTGACTACTTCAGTAACTTTTATAGCTGACTACTTTTGGGATGGCTACCTTTTGGGGCTTGAAATAATTCATTGCTTAATAGGTCTCAAGATGAAGGTGTTGGAAGATGGCCGTTACTTTTTAAAAGGGATGATCTTTTAGGATAGATGAGGTGTTTTTTCCCTAGTTATGTGCCTGTTGCTGGCAATGGGCCTATTTAAGAACAGCCAGTTTTTCCAATGAAAATGAGGTAATTTTAGGAACATAGTTTGTAAGTTCACATTTACTATAGTGGGCCAAAACCATAACCTGCCAATTTGCAATACATCTTGATCTTTTAATACTCCTACCTGATATTGTGTAATTTAGTTCTTTAACTGGTAGTTACTTTACATTTTGCAGAAAGGCTTGGGTTTGTTTTTTTTAAACATGAAGTTGAGCAATCTGGGTGAAACAAGAGAAAGCTGCATGTTGTACTGTATCATGTACATTCCTGATTTAATACTTTGCAGAAGATCTTAAGATTTCAAAACAATTTGTTATATGAACATTTTGGCAATGATACAAAAGAATAACTGGTCAAATATATAACATTCACTGGGGTTTTCTTTACAAATTCTCTATTTGGTGCCTGTATCTTATAAGTGGTATAATACCTAAATGTAAGACATTACCCAAGTGAGAATTTTAAGAAATGGTATATAAGCATGGGACAAGGACTATGTTGTTTTACTTTTCAAAAATGCTTAAGATAACAGCCTTTAGGTTTAGTTATTTCTCTTTTCATAATTTTTAAGTAGCTTATGTATAAGAAAGTGGTACCACATGATTTTTCCTTTTTTCAAAAGGACTTGGTCATAGCAAAATCAGTGGGCCCTTACTCGTCTTTTGAGTTTTAGCAGTTATTTATTTCTTTACAATGCACTTTCTAACCTTTTTTTTTTTTTAGCTATATTAGCATTACCTTTAAGGGAAAAAAAAGACATGCTTTTTATATTTTAAATATTGTGGAATTTAAGTGTCTTCCAAAATAGCTTATTCCTTCCTGAAAGAAAATGAGAGAAATACCCTGAATTATTAGGAGACTTATACCATTATTTAAATATGCTGTGTTGTCTTTTTTAACACTGCATCAGTTTTAGGAGTTGCATCTCTCCTACTGGCTCTTTTACATTTGAGCAAGATCAGTGTAGAATGTTGATCCTTGTTTGTCTTCTCAAAATTTTAGTGAAAAAGAGGTGCTGCATGTGCCTGAATTGAAACCAACCAGAAATTTTTCCAAGCCAAATGCAGCCTCAGGTGTTGAGAGATTTAATTCTCTCTTGTCAACTTTTTGCATATTTGATGGTTTGTTTTTTTCTTGGAAGGTATTTACATTAGAGAACTATCAACCTGAGAGACAATTTTGATGTATATATTAACATTTTAGAAACAAAATGCTGAATAACTTTATTGTAAGGTGTGTAATTTGGATAGGAAAAATTTCCATCAAATGCACCCTGGAAAATCACAGTAGGTAGAAGGCTATGTTAACATGTTTGTGTTTTGTTAATATTCAGTTAATTTTGAATTTTTGAGAGTTTTGAGGGAAAAGACTCATGGAACCTAATGTGAAATACTTAGTAGGTTAACTGGTATTGAGTTGAAGATTTTTACTGTTGATAAGCAGATATCATTTGAATGATCACTTGTCATTAACCTGCTGTCTTAAAATGTTCACACACACACAGATAGGGAGAGTAATTCTACAATATAAAGATATTTATTTTAATATTGAGTTTCAGTTAAGTGATGAAACAGTGTTAAAACTTGGGAAGGTAGAGGGTATTTTTGTTTGTTGTTTTTTAAATGGAAGCTGTCATACAGTGTTTCTCTGTCTCTGGAGTAGGAGTTGTAATAGCACTGTTTGGTGTAGCTCCAGGATGCCTGGCGATGCTATTTTGTTTCGCTGACCAGTCTGGAATACTTAGCAGTCATCTTCACTGGCACAAGATCCTTGTGTATGTTGTTGAAACTTTCAAACCAAAAATCTTAGGGTTCAGTGTCTTTGGAAGAAGATGCTGAAGGGAATGTAACATACAACTAATATGTGGTTATATATAAAAAGACACCAATCGCCATGCTATGGTTCTGCCTTGAAACAGCACAATGAAGTGTATCAGTGTATTCTGTGATTCCTAAGAAACTTCTATATTGTGTTGTGTTTGTGTCTGCTGTTGCCTGTCTTTGGGCCAGATACGGCGCAGTTAAATGCAGTTATCATCTCATTAAATGCAGATAAACTGTCTTAGTGCTGCAGCGTTTTACCTAACTTCTAACTTTTTGTATGTTTTATGACTGTGTGTTATTTTCCAAAGCTGTTCCTACCTCACCATGAGGCTTTATGGATTGTTATGTATTATAAATGTTCTATATGAGACAGACTACTGTGTTTCTTCTCATTTATTGAAAGTTAAGTAGAAAATAAACTAATTTTAATATCTGTTTTGTGCATATGGCCTCCCCTCTTATACTAGGGTGGTTACACAAAGAGAAATGGATTTCAGGTATTGAAAGGAAAACTGAGTGTAACACAATGTGACCAGTGGCACAGAAGAGAACAAATGTGGGCAGAAGCAGTAAAAATAGGCTAACTCACCGCAGAGGCCCAGTAGTGGAGCATGCTTAGTGATTGTATGTTGGTTTTCTATCATAAGCATTAAACACACAGATGTTAGAGTTTAAGCTGCTGCTTTTGGTATTTCCTGTGTTTTACTTATAAGTGTAGCTTCTAATGAAATTATTTTGTACTTATATGATCATCTGAGCAATTCAGTACATTAGTGTGGTTAATTGAACCTCAACTTCCACAAATAAGTCTCACATACGTTTCTTGAAAGAACTTGATCTTTTGGTTGGAAGATAATAGTTGAAGAAAAATCAATTGGCAATAAATGGCAGTAGACAAATAATCAAGGAATTTGATAGAGTAGTTTTCTAAAGAAAGGCAAGTATCTTTAGAAAAGAGTGAGTAGGCTGGGTGAGGTGGCACAGTAATCCCAGTACTTGGGATGCTGAGACAGGAGGATCACAGGTTTACAGCCAGCCTCAGCAACTTAGGCCCTCTGCAACTTAGTGAGACCCTGTTTCAAAATAAAGAATAAAAGATAGGGCTGGGGGTATAGCTCGGAGGTAGAATGCCCCTGGGTTCAATCCACAGTACCATAAGTAAGTAAGTAAATAAATAAATAAATAAATGGCCTACCTAAGCTGAGGCTGTCTGCGACTCACAATCCTGTCTCGGCTTCCCAAATGCTGGGAATACAAGCGTGTGCCACTGCCTGGCTGAAACTGATATTTATTTTCTTAAAAATGTCATCAGATGAAAGAATTTTCTTAGACTTTGTTACCAATTGGTATCATTTTTGCCTTGAATTATACAAGAGAGAATTTTTAACAGGATTAGGTCCTCCCTTGATTTTAATCCACATGATGGACAAGTGCCAATGTTTACAAACTAGTATCCTCTCTTTTTAATGGCAAAAAAGGCCAAGGACAATACCAGGTAAAGTTTATCAGAATTTTTACCCTGAAATGACACCTGCCCCAGAGCTTTAGGTTGCTCTGAAAGTGATGTTGATGAGGCAGTATTTATTGTAAATCAATTGGAACTCGTGTTTCTAGACATTATTAATAGTTAATGAGCTAGGAAAATTAGGTAGCATATGGTGATAGAAGAATGCCAAAGATGGCCACGTCTTCATCTCCAGAGCCTGCAAATATCTTTTATGGCAAGGGACTTTGCAAATGTCATTAAGGATCTTGAGGTGGTGAGATTATCTTGAATAATGCAGGTGGCCCTGGTGTAACATAAGGGCTCTTAGAAGAGGAGGCAAGAGAGTTGAAGTCAGAAGACACCATGACTGAAATGATAGGACAGGAGCAGGGGCCATGCTTAGAGAGGGACGTGAAGATGCCCCACTGCTAACTTTAAAGACGGAGGAAGGGGCCAGGAGGCAAGCAACGCAGGCAACATGAAGTGAATGGAAAAGGGACTTTAATCAGTCAACGCAGCAGGCTCTTCTTTGTCCTTATATTTCTTTTTTCTTCCCCCTTGGGGCGTTCAGGAGAAAGGCTATCCAACCATTTGCAGCTCCACTGAAACCCATTTCAAACTAACAACCTCTAGAATGGTAAGGCAATAAGCTTGTCCTGTTTCAAGCCACTAAAGTTGTACTTTGTTGTAGCAGCAATAAAAAACTAATATACATAGATGAGTGCATAAATATAATTTATACACTCAAATTTCCCACTATTATAAAGACAGTTTTCATTGGAGTAAAACTGCAACTAGTAAAGAAAAATTCATCAGAAAAGGGCTGGACACAAAGCCAGGCGTGGTGGCGCACTGCTTGTAATCCCCGTGCTTGGGAGGCTGAGACAGGAGGATCGCGCAGGTTCGAAGCCAGCCTCAGCTACTTAGTGAGACCCTGTTTCCAAATAAAATGTAAAAATAGGGCTGAGAGTAGAGCCGGAGGTAGAAAGCCTCTGGGTTTCACCCCCAGTACCACAAAAAAGAAAAGAAAAGGGCTGGACAAAATAGGCAGCAGTATAACTTTTCATCGAATACATAAGTAATTGACACTGGCTAAGTAAGTTCATGAAACATTGATCTGTGGCTCTAAGGTAGGAAGGAAAGGCTAACGGAGAATGTGAACTGTGACGAGCAGTTTTCTTTAACTATGCTTGTGGTTTGCGTGTTCAGAGATCAAGCTTAAGGGATAAATAGTTCCTGAAGGGATTTGGTGGGAGTCCAAACCTTCTCAAGTGTTAGAATGGGAACCAGTCTGAGCCTAAGGGGAGCTCACAGCGCAACGATGCCACCTGGTATGACTAGAGACGGGCATCTCACAGGCTCCCAGGATGCCGCCTCCTCACTCTTCTTACCCACTTAGAGCACACACCTCTCTCCCCTCTCCCCCTCCCCTCCCCTCTCTCCCCTCCCCTCCCCTCCCCTCCTCTTCTCTCTCTTTCTCTCTCTCCCTTTCTCTCTCTCTCTCTCTCTCTCTCTCTCTCTCTCTCTCTCTCTCTCTCTCTCTCCCTCTCCCTCTCCCTCTCCCTCTCCCTCTCCCTCTCCCTCTCTTTTCTTTGCAGGTCTGGGGATTCAACCCAGAGGCATTTGACCTCTGAGCTACACCCCCAGCCATATTTTTTTTATCCTTTATTTTTGAAACAGGGTCTCCCTGAGTTGCAGAGGGCCTCACTAAGTAGCTGAGGCTGTCTGCAAACCGTGATCCTCCAGTCTCAGCCTCCTGAATGCTGGGATTACAAGCCACCACGCCCGGTCACACCTCTCCTTTATTTTCACCCTTTCTCGTGTCTATCTCGCTCTCCCAACACTCAGCAGACCTGGGCAGGTTAGAGTATCAGTTTTGAGATCTGTAAAATGGAAACAATGCATCCCTTATCAGGTCCAAGAATTACATGAGACAAACGAAAAAATTCCTATTCTATGTCCTGGCACTATGCTAAAAGTTTTAGCTCAAGTATTCCTTGCCATTATTCTGTGAACTTAAATGCTCCGATTTCAAGATAAGGAAACTGAGGGTAAGAAATTTGAGGAACTACCAGACAGCTAGTAAGTGGAGAAGCCAGCAGTGAACCTGGTTCTGCTTTAGTGGCTCTGTGCTCTCAACTATGACATTAACCCTGCAGTATTCCTGGCCCAAGCACTGAGCCCTGGAGGTTCTGCACATTGCACCACACAGCAGAGTGGTTAGCCCTGAGCCAGACAGTCTGTGTTCAAATCCCACACATACTGACTTGGTTTCATCACCTGAAAAAATGGCAGAAAATACTAGTATTTCTCTTAGAAGATTGTCCTAATGAGTAAATAAATAAGTCAATACAAGTAAAGCATTCTGATGAGTGCCCACTGCCTAAGTACTTAATAAATATTGGCCTCATTTATTCCTTTCCTATTCCTTACTTTCCCATCTCCCAGCACTTTTTTCCCTTGCATTTGATGGTACTGGGGATTTAACCCAGGGGCATTCTATCTCTGATGCTATACCCCCAGCCCATTTATTATTATTATTTATTTTGAAATTGAAACAGAGTCTCACTGAGTTGCAGAGGGCCTCACTAAGTAGCTGAGGCTGTCTGCGATCTGCGATCCTCCTGTCTCAGCCTCCCAAACGCTGGGATTACAAGCGTGTGCCACCACACCTGGCTTCCCCCACACTTTTTTTAAGGGCACCCTTAATGTGTGTATGTGTGTGTGTGTGCACATGCGTATGTTACTGAGAATTGAACCCAGGAGCCTTCTACCTCTGTTCTACACCCCAAACTTATTTTGTTTGTTTGTTTTTGAAACAGGGGTCTTGCAAAGTTGCCGAGGGCCTTGCCAAGTTGTCAAGGCTGGCCATGAACCTGTGTCTCAGTTTCTCAAGTACTGGAATTAAAGCATGCTTCTGTCTCAGCCTCCTAAGTACTGAGATGACAAGCATGCATCACCAGGCCTGGTTAAAGCTTTAGTTTGCTTATTCATTTCTGCAGTGCTGGGAACTGAACCCAGGGCCCCATGCATGCTAGGCAAGTGCTCTACCACTAAGCCACATCCTCACCCCAATCCTTAATATCTTGATGAATCCACTCATCCCCCTTGGGCCCGTCCTTTTCTCACGAATGGTACCATACTACTTTCTCCTTTTCAAAATATTGGGTCCCTCTCCCTCACTCCTGTGACTTTGGTAACACATACTACCTGCAGGAGAAAAGGGCATCTTCAGGTCAAGCAGAAGTTTTCCTGGTGATCTGTGAGATCACCTTTGCTTCAGTGGGGAAAGGGCTTGAGGGAGGAGAAGTAGTAGATTGATTCTGGAGAAATGCTGAGGCTCAAAACAGGAGCAACAATTCCAACAATTCATGTAGGCTGTGGAAGGAATGGGTGGTGAGGTGTTGAGGTCACCGATAGGTAGCCTCTAGGTGTGTACTCTTGTTGCCGGGGGCTCTGATGATGACTTCTGCTAAGGGCAGAGCTTGGCATGATAACAGCTTGAGATATTTCCAGCTGAGACACAGTTGTTTTTTTTTTTTTAAGAAGTTACTCTAAGGTTCCTAAGTAATTTTACCTATAGGAAATTTGGTCCTCTTCATTGGGCCATTTTGCCCATGTGTCCAGGATGAGTTAGATTTCTAGTTCTGTGCCTCTCTTAGCAAAAAACCAGGATAATTTGATCATCTGTAGTAAGACACTGTCACTCCTTAGTAAAATGTGGCCTTAGAATTAATGCTTCCTGTGCATGGAATAAGGAAGCAAACTGCTGGTTTGGGTACTAAAGAAAGCTGTGTGTGTGTGTGTGTGTGTGTGTGTGTGTGTGTGTGTGTGTGTGTTTGATGCTGGGGATTGAACCCAGGGGCATTCTACCTCTGAGCTACAACCCCAGCCTGGTTTTTTTATTCTCTATTCTGAAACAGGGTCTCACTAAGTTGCAGAGGGCCTCACTAAGTAGCTGAGGCTGGCTGCAATCCCAGATCTTCCTGTCTCTGCCTCCCAAGTACTGGGATTACAAGCGTGCGCCACCACGCCTGGCTCCTAAAGAAATTTAAATGATTGGACATGGGCATTGAGGACTCACATCCTTTGCTGTTCAACATCCATAGTTGAGCCTAATTCCATTCTTTTTGGGGGATTAGAAACTCGCTCGATCCTAGCAGAGTAGGAATGGTGTAACTATTATGTACCTGTTATCTCAATTAATTTTGCTCAGAAGTTTTGACCTAGACTATGATCCCTATTTTTGCTCAGAATGTATCCCAATCTGCCTTTCAGATAACTCTTACAGCCTATCCCACCCAGCCAGGATCTACCTTCTAAAATGGATTGCTAGTCACTCAGCTGATCTCACGACCTTCTGTAAGCCATCCTTTAAACGCTTGCTAGGTAATCTTCTAAAACACCAACTTGATTCACTCTTCAAAAAATATTTCTTGATCAGCTACTTCGTTTCAGGGACTGATCTAGGCGCCGTGTTATAATTGCGTGCTTCTGCATAAAATGCTTTGGTGATTGGCTATTGCACAGCACCAAGTCCAAGCGCTTGGACTGGCGTGTAAGACCCTGCAGACCACTCCGTGATTACCACCTCCTTCCTTCTTTCTTCAGTCACCTTTGCCACCTCTTGAACCTCTGCTCCTGCCAGGCAGAACTAGGTGCTGAAGAGATGCTAGCCCCAAGGGCTGTGCTGTGTGTCACAGCTCCGTCTATTGGTTCTTCTATGTGGACTGCTTCCGGTCTCTATGCCGCCAACACAGCCAAATCTCTACTCATCCTTCAAGAACCAGTTTAATGATCTTTATGAAGCCTCATGAACTCCATCTCCTCCAAACAAAATGACCTACAGGTGGATTTGAGTGGACAGAGCCCAATGGAAAAGTAACCTATTCAGTGCTTAGCACAATGCCTGGTTTGTTGTGAGTATGTCACTCATCTTATGTTGTTATTGTTGTTTGGGTAACAGGAATGAACCTCCACGCTATACCTCCAGCCCATTATATATTATATTATATTATATTATATTATATTATATTATATTATATTATTATGTGGGGTACTGGTGATTGAACCCAGGAGTGTTCTACCTTTGAGCCACACCCTCAGTCCTATTTTATTTTTTTTATTTTGAAATAGGGTCTTGCTAAGTTGCTGAGGGCCTGGCTAAGTTGCTGAGGCTGGCCTCAAACCTGAAATCCTCCTATCTCATCCTCCCAAGTACTGGGATTGCAGCCATGTGCCACTATGCCTGGCTTACTCTTACCTTTTTATAGAACCTCAATCACATGTCATTTTCCTCCCTCTCCCCCTTCCTCTGTTAGTCAGCTTTCTGTTACTGTAACAAGTACTTGAAATGGTCAGTTTATAAAGAGAAAAGGTTTACTTTAGCCAATGGTTTTGGAGGTTCCAGTTGCCCCTTGCTTTGGGACCTGCAGTAAGGTGGAAGCAGGGAGAGAGCGTGTGGTGGAAAAAAAAAACTCTGATTTCACAGACAGGAAAAAAAAAAAAAAAGAGGATGGGCTACACTATCTTCCTTTCTGGGAACACTTCCAAGGACCAGAAGACCTAAAAGCCTTGCCTCTTAAAGGTTTGTTCATCTCCTGATAGCTCCAGAGGCTGGGACCAAGCCTTCAATATGTGGGGGACACTGGAAATCCAATTCTAGCTGGGCATGGAGGCCATTACATGCCTGTAATTCCAGTAGTTGGGAGGCTGAGACAGAGGATCATATGTTCAAAGTCAGCCTCAGCAACTTAATGAGACTCTTTTTCCAAATAAAATTAAATAGGGGTGGGAATGTAGCCTAGAGGCAGAAGGCCCCTGGGTTCTGCCCTCAGATCCACAAATAAAATAAAATAAAATAAAATAAAACAAAAATAAAATAGAAAACCCAATTATAGCACTACTGTCCCTTCTTTTCCACCTTGGTACCTTCTTCTAACTACCTGCCCAATGCCTTTCCCTCTGCTTCAGGGTTCTCCTGTTTCCCTCCCCGGCAGACTCTCCCCTTCACTCATCACTAACAGGCACATACCACGAAGGTGTCAAGCAAATGGATGAAATTGGGCAAGACCAAGATGGCAGCTCCCAGGAAACACAGACAAGGCCGGCGGGCTCTGCAGCACAGGTCCATGCACACCTCGTGTCCAGAGGCAACAGCAGAAGGTGGAAGGCAGGGCCTTCTTCCAATCATAGGTGCACCTATTCTGACATTTTTTTTCTTCTTTCTTTCTCTCTTTCTTCCTTCTTTTATTTTTGGGAGAGGATGCTATTCCCCCCCCCCCCCCCCCGGGTGTAGGGATGGAACCCAGGGGCATTCTACCTCTGAGATATACTATTTTTTATCCTTTATTTTGAAACAGGGTCTCACTGAGTTGTGGAGAGCCTCACTAAGTAGCTGAGGCTGTCTGCAAACCGTGATCCTCTGGTCTCAGCCTCCTGAATGCTGGGATTACAAGTGTGCACCGCCATGCCTGGCTCTATTCTGATATTTTCTATAGCAGGCCTTGATGTGATAAACAAGATTCTCTAAAGGCTTTTTTTTTTTTTTTTTTTTTTGGTGGTACTGGGGTTCCTGGAAACCCTTTTACCGCTGGGCTACACTCCCAGACCTATTATTTATTTATTTATTTATTTGGAAACAGGGTCTCTTAAGCCAGCGAGGCTGGCTCCGAACCACCGCGATCCTCCTGTCTCTGCCTCCCAAGTGCGGGGATTACAAGCGTGTGCCACCACGCCCGGCTCTCTAAAGGCTTTAATGAAAGAGAAACTCCAGTACCACACACATACAAAAGAGAGAGAGAGAGAGAGAGAGAGAGAGAGAGAGAGAGAGAGAGAGAGAGAGAGAGAGAGAGAAGCGGGGGAGAAAGAGAGAGATTTGATCAACAGCTAAAGGAGTTAGGGAATCAAGCCCCTTTTATTTCTGAGAAAAGAGCCTCCTGGCCAAGGGAGAAAAATGGCCAAGTACCCTGGGATGGGAGCCAGCCAGCTCCTGGAGAACAAGACGTAGATGTCCTTGGGGAAAAGGTCCAAGTTCCTGGAAACAAGTTCTTTGATTTGACTGCGACACAGTTTTTATCCCCACAGCAGATCTCTCTACCCTTTGGACTCCCAGCTTAAGAAGTCACTAGTCTTTGCTGGGTCATTAATGCTGGGGTTGAGGCAACCGGGAGGAGCTGGGCTGGCTTTGTGGCTTTCTGATGTTGTGCAATGGGAGTGACCGCCCTCATAGCTCAGCACATTTCAGCATAGGAGCGTCAACCCAATGTATGACAAGTTCCAGTCCCAAGGCCTCCCAGAGTGAAGGGATGCTCTGCAGAGTTGAAGAAAGGCAATATCTTGCTGCCTGGACTCTTAGAGCTTTGTGCAAATATTTGATTCCCAGTTAGGTGGCTTTTAGCTTGGTTTTGCCTCCCAATACATGGAGTGAGATTGGGGACTTTGGAACCAGAGAATTGGCATTTATGAGTTATGTAACCTTGAGCCAAGTTATTGGCCTGTAAAGTGAGGACATTAGCATTTATATCTTAGGAAACTGAGTTCCAGTGTGGTGATGTTCCCAGCACTGCTGGCACCTAGGAGAAGCTCAGCAAAGGATCACCATGATCTTAAGACATCTCATGCTAGTGGGACAGCCACCCACTATGCTGTCCATTTCCTAATCTTCCACCAAATCTTTTTTTTTTTTTTTTTTTTGCAGCACTGGGGATGGATTCCAGGGACATTCTACCTCTGATCTATACCTCCAGCCCAATTTTTAATCCTTTATTTTGAAACAGGGTCTCACTGAGTCTCAAAGGGCCTCACTAAGTAGGTGAGGCTGTCTGCGAACCCAGCTCCTCCTGCTCAGCCCCCTCAAATACTGGAATTACAAGTGTGCGCCACCACAACCGGCTTCCAACAAGTCTTGATGAAACTGTGGTGCCTTGAGGGAATCACAATTGAAATGAAGGTGGATCCTTCTGATTATCTTCCCTGATAGGAAGGGTCTGAGCCTCCCTTTGATCTCGGGATGTGCTTATTTTTCCCGGTCATTCCTTTAGACACACAATTTGCAGATGAATTTGGGTGAAAGGAAACCTGTTTGAAATGTGGCAAGAAAATCACTATTTCAAAAAACAAACTACATTGTGAGATTTCAGAATGCAGATGCACTATCTCCCAATGGTTTGAAGATACTGATGGAGATTTTTAGAGTTTGATGTGTATTTTGCTGTTTGTAAAATCATTTATGCAATGCATCTGTGGAAGCTGGGTGTGGTGGCACATGCTTGTAATGTCAGTATTTGAGAGGCTGAGACAGGAGGATCACACAGGTTCCAAGCCAGCCTCAGCTACTTAGTGAGGCTCTCAGCAACTTAGTGAGACCCTCTTTCCAAATAAAAAAATATAAAATAGGTCTGGGAGTGTAGCCCAGAGGTAGAAAAAAAAAAAGTATCTATGAAAATCCATGGAGTTAGAGAGCTAACTGATTCTTTTGCCCTCCCCAGAAGATGTGGTACTTTTGGAGGCTGGAGGGACAGTCATTGTCCTGGGTGTAAACTTTTGCTGGGGAAAACACACTCAGGGCTATGGAGGTCATGAGGTCAGTGTCTGTCACAGCAATTTAAAGCCTGCAGACACTAAAACCTGCATTCTGGCAGCCTTCCCACTGGCCAGCGTGGCCAAAGCGATCTTCTCAACTCTGGGATTTTAAGAATAATTTTGTGGGTTTTTTTTTTCCTCATTTGGGTGGGGAGGAGGTCGGGGGGATACTGGGGATTGAATCCAGGGACATTCTACCTCTGAGCTACACCTCAGGCCTTTTTTTAAATTTTCTGCTTTGAAACAAGGCCTCACTCTGTTGCTAGGGCTAGCCTCAAACCTGTTATCCTCCTGTTCCAGCTTCCCCAAGTATGGGGATGACAGGCATGCGCCACCACGCCTGACTTTAGGAAATAAAGCAATTTTTAATTATAAGGTTATACTCAGATGCATCCATCTAGTCAACAAGCACTTCTGACAAGGCTTAAGGAAGTGTTCCCTATTTTGTTCGTAGAGCTCTTTTCCCTGTTGATGTGCTCATATGGTTTTCTTTCTTAACCACCATTCCTAGTGTCATACATCCCAGGTGTATCATTCAAGATCTTTCCATGTGTGCACACGCACACATGCATACCATGAATATATATATATATTTTTTTTTTTGTTATGAGGACTATTTTCTCTAGATGCTGTTTCAAACAGAATCATTTTGCAACCTGCTATTTCATTCAACAATACGTAGTTCACAGAGATGGGCCTTTTAATTTGAAACTGCTGCAGTGTTCCCTAGGGAGACATCCTTTGTCAGGTTCCTACTGTTGGATATTTAGGGTGGTCCTGTTTTTCATTCCTAGAGACAGCGCCACAATGAACAACTCCAGCTATGTTTGCTTAGGCACAGGAAGCTCTTTTAGGAGGCTGATTTTCCTGTGTGTGTGTGTGTGTGTGTGTGTGTGTGTGTGCGCGCGTGCGCGGCACTGAGGACTGAACACAGAGGCATTCTGCTTCTGAATTACACCCCCAGCGCTATTTTATTATTTTATTTAGAAACAGAGTCTCACTAGATTGAGGAGGGCCTAAATTGCTGAGGCTGGCTGTGAACCTGCAATGCTCCTGTCTCAGCCTCCCAAGTACTGGGATTACAAGTGTGTGCCACCACACCCAGCTAGGAGGCTGATTTTGTTATGAGGTATAGAGAATATAAACTTAATAGATACTGTGCTGAAAATTGCTCTTCAAAGTGCCAATTTAAATTCCCATCAACAGCGATGAGAGCTTTTAAAAAATTTTCAGTGTTAAACTAGATTTTTGTCAAAAGTCAGTGGCACTTTGGTTTTGTTTTAATTTGCATGTATCTGAATACCAATAGAGTGGAATATCTTCTCCTGTGTTTATTGACCACTGAT
Organism: Muscardinus avellanarius; assembly: GCF_963383645.1. NCBI lineage: Eukaryota > Metazoa > Chordata > Mammalia > Rodentia > Gliridae > Muscardinus > Muscardinus avellanarius. The sequence goes on from NC_137793.1 coordinate 78,939,574, forward strand.
GGCTTCTTTTCAATTAATTTCTTTCTTTCCTTCCTTCCATCCTTCCATCTTTCCTTCTGTTTAGTGGTTCTGGGAATCAAACCAAAGCATTTCTTCAGCTAGGCAAGCATTCTAAGCATTCTACCACTGAGCTACACCCATCCCTTCAGTCACTTTCTTATTCAAATTCTCTGTATAGCTTTGTCACATGGAGCTTTATTCTTTTCTTTCTTTACCTCTTTCTTTCTTTCTTTCTTTCTTTCTTTCTTTCTTTCTTTCTTTCTTTCTTTCTTTCTTTCTTGCGGTACTGGGGATAGAATACAATGGCATTCTACTTCCTAACTACACCCCCTGCCCTATTTTTTATTCTTTATTTTGAAACAGGGTCTCACTGAGTTGCAAAGGGCCTCACTAAGTAGCGAGGCTGTCTGTGAACCTGGGTCCTCCTGTCTCAGCCTCTTTAGTGGAAGATTGTACAAGTGTGGTGCATGCTTGTAAACCCAGTACTTGGGAGGCTGAGACAGAAGGATCTGAGTTCGCAGACAGCCTCAGCTACTTAGTGAAGCCCTCCACAACTTAAAAAGAAAGAAAGAAAAAACTGCTTTCTTACTAATTTGTAACAGTTTTTAGAATATTTTCTGGAGATGATGTGTTTCCCCTAGGCTGTTGCCTGTCTTTTAACTTTGTTGTCTTGTTTTCTTTTCTTTTTTTGTGGTATTGAACTCAGGGGTATTCTACCTCCAAACTATATCCCCAGCCCTGTTTTATTTCATTCATTCATTCATTCATTCATTCATTCATTCATTTTGTTGGTACTGGGGTTCCTGGAAACCATTCTACCTCTGGGCCATACTCCCAGACCTATTTTATATTTTTATTTGGAAACAGGATCTCTTAAACCAGTGAGGCTGGCTTTGAACCTCTGTGATCCTCCTGTCTCTGCCTCCCAAGTTTAGGGAATACAAGCATGCACTACCGTGCCCGGCGCAGACCTGTTTTCTTTTAAAACAGAGTCTTGTTTTTGTATTTGACATCTTGCTAAGGTACCCCTGCTAAGTTGCTGAGGCTGGCCTTGAACCCTCGATCTTCCTGTTTCAGTCTCCCAAGTACTGGGATTATAGATGTGTGCCTCTATACCCAGTTTATGGTATCTTTTTACATAATTTTATTTTTCATGGCGAGATTAATTAATTGCTTTTATAATGTTTGCTTTTTAATGCATCAAGCTTAAGAAGATGTTCCAGATATCCTGGTAATAAGTATTTCTGATAATCTATACTCACACCTACAAATATGTAATTCATATAGCATTTATTTCAGGGCATCATATTTATTTTGTTTTAAAGGAAGTCAGAGATTTCATACCATTTCATTTACCCATGAATACTTCTCTATATTTCCAACTGATAAAACTCTTTAAAAACATAACAATGTATAATTATTATTCCTGACAAGACCAAGAAAATATTCTCAATATTGCCTAATATCCAGTCCAGTTCAGGTTAAATTTTCTTTGATTGTTTAAAAAAATATATATATATAAAATGTTTGTTTTAATTGGGATCTAAACAAGTTGGTAGGTGTGTTTTTTTGTTCTGATCTATAGCATTTCTCTCTTCCACTTTTTCATGACTTCTTTTTTTAAATTTTTTTTTAAATTAGCACATTGTATTTTTTCATGACTTCTGTTTGGTTAAAAAAAAGTCACTTGTCCTATAGACTTTCTACCATTCAAAATGTGTCTCCTCAGCCAGCTGTGGTGGCACACATCTGTCATTCCAATACTTGGGAGACTGAGACAGGAGGATTGCAGGTTTGGGGACAGCCTCAGCAACACTGTGAAATCTCATTAATGTATCAAGATCCTGTTTCAAAATTTAAAACAAACAAAAAATAGTGCTGGGGGTGTAGTTCAGCGATAGAACCCCTCTAGGTTTAATCCCTAGTACCAAAAAGAACGTGTCTGCTCCTCAAGATGTTATTTGACAGCCTCAGTATTTCCTGAAGTAGCTCTGCAGGCTTCATGTTTTCGCAAGGGTATCTATGGCATTTTAAAATGGGTTCACTGAGCCGGGCGTGGTGGCGCACGCTTGTAATCCCCGCACTTGGGAGGCAGAGACAGGAGGATCGCGCAGGTTCGAAGTCAGCCGCGCGAGCTGGTTTAGGAGACCCTGTTTCCAAATAAAAATGTAAAAATAGGTCTGGGAGTGTAGCCTGGAGGTAGAAGGGCTTCCAGGAACCCCAGTACCACCACCAAAAAAATAAAATAAAATAAAATAAAATAAAATAAAATGGGTTCACTGATGTGTATGCAAACTATCCTTTTTTGTTCTAGTTTTGTCTGTGTCTTGATTTTGGTTTTGGCCATCTTGCTAAATTCCTTGATCAGTTACACTAGTCTTCCAATAGACTTTGTATTTTCTAGACAAATGATTCTACCATCTGTCAATGATGGGATCTTTTTTTCTTTCTTTCCCAGAGTTTATGCATTATATATTTATTGCATTGGCCAGGGCCTCTTACAATATGTTGAAAAGTAGAAGTGATGCCAAGTTTTTACTGATGCTAATGGAAATGCTTTAGGGCTTTACAAAGGTATACCATGTTTACTATATGTTTTAGGTGAATGCCCTTTATCAAGTTTGAAAAGTTGGCCTCTGAGTTCTCTAGGAGTTTATTTCAAAACTCTGAATGAATTTTGAATTTATCAAAAGCTGCTTTTTATGTACACAGGTGATTTTCCCCTTTAATTTCATTAACATAGTAAATTATACTAATAGGTTACTGATTATTGAATTTTTTTTTTTTTTTTTTTTTTTGCGGCACCGGGGTGGAACCCAGGGGCATTGTATCTCTGAGCTACACCCCAAGCTCTATTTTTTAGTCTTTTTATTTTTGAAACAGGGTCTCACTGAGTTATGAAGGGCCTTGCTAAGCAGCTGAGGCTGTCAGTGAACCGCCATCCTCTGGTTTCCACCACCCGAATGCTGGGATTACAAGCGTGCACCACCATGCCCTGCTGTCGAATTATTTTTAAAAAATTCTTGGTTCAAGCCAGGCGTGGTGGTGCATACTTGTAATCCCCGCGCTTGGGAGGCTGAGACAGGAGGATCACGCAGGTTCGAAGCCAGCCTCAGCTCCTTAATGAGGCTCTCAGCAACTTAGTGAGACCTTGTTTTCAAATAAAATATAAAATGAGTCTGGGAGTATAGCCCGGAGGTAGAAAGCCTCTGGGTTCCACCCCCAGTACCACCAAAAAAAAAAAAAAAAAAAAAAAAAATCTTAGTTCAATCTTTACTGAGCTTTTTAGTATAATTCTAGGTTTGATTTTCAAACATGTTCTGTAAGATTTTTTTTTTTTTTTTTTTTTTTGGTACTAGGGATTGAACCCAGGGAAGTTAAGCTTCTGAGCTAAATTTCCAGCCTTTTTATTTTTTATTTTGAAACAGGACCTCATTAAGTTCCCTGGGCTGATCTCAAACTTGTGATCCTCCTGCCTCAGCTTCCCAAGAACTTGTATTATAGGCCTGTGCCACTGTATCTAGTTCTGTATGATTTTTGCTCATTAATAGAGTTTCTTTTCTTGTGATGTCCTTATTTAGTATAAGAATCAATGTGATACCAGACTCTTAAAATGAGTTTGGCAGGTTTCCACCACTTTTTCAAGCTCCATATAGAGAATTTTTATAAACTAGAAGTTCTTTGTTCCTTGACAGTCTGGTAGAACTTGCCTTAGAATTATTAAAATCCCATTTGTAGTCATATGCTTTTATTTTTCTTGATTGTTTTTACTTTTTCTTCCTTTCTCTCATTATATTTGTCAAAGTGTAACCCAGTCCATCCGACTTTTCAAAGAACCATCTTTTAATTTTAGAGACAAATGCAAATTTTTAATCTCATAATTTAGGTTTTTAACTGTATGGATTTTTTGTTGTTGTTGTTATATGTCCATTGGGTTTACTTTGTTTCTCTTTTACTATCTTCTCTTGTTAAAAATTGATCTCATTTCTTTTGGGGTTTTCTGACTATTTGGTGTGTGTTTAAGATTGCAGATGTCAGCTGGGCGTGGTGGTACATGCTTTTAATCCAGTACTTGGGAGGTTGAGATAGGAGGCTCATAGGTTTAAGACCAGCCTCAGCAACAAAGGGAGACTCTGAACAACCTTATGAGACCCTATTTCAAAACAAAAAATAATTTTAAAGAAAGGGCTGGGGATGTAGCTCAGTGGTGGAATGCCTCTGGGTTAAATCCCAGTAAAACACACACACACGCACGCACGCACGCACACACACACGCACACACGCACACACACATGCACACACACACACACACACACACACACACACACACTTAACTAATTAATTAATTTAAAAATTTTAAGCCAGGCGTGGTGGCGCACGCTTGTAATCCCAGCATTCGGGAGGCTGAGACCTGAGGATCGCAGTTGGTGGACAGCCTCAGCTACTTAGTGAGGCCCTCTGCAACTCAGTGAGACCCAGTTTCAAAATAAAGAATAAAAAAATAGGACAGGGGGTGTGGCTCAGAGGTAGAATGTCCCTGGGTTCCATCCCCAGACCCACAAATAAATAAATAAATAAATAAAAATTTAAAAAAGATGCAGACATTCTTCTGACTGCTGATTTAGTTAAATTCCTGCTGGTTTTGGTGTGCACAATTCTTATTCTGAACCCTTTCTGAATCCTTTGTGTGTCATTACCATTTTGACTTCCTACTTTATCCACAGGTAGGTATCATTTGGGAGAGTTATTATTTATTTCATCATTTCTAATTTTGTCGTATTATGGTTTATGAATGGGGCTATGTGAAGTCAGCTGTTTGGAAGTTGCCAAAATACCATTTCTGGTCAATTCTGTTCAAATTCCATGCACATTCTATTTGTTGAAAGCAGTTTGCTAATTTGTATTATTAAATCCTCCATGTCTATATTATTGTTATTTTTTTGTGTGTGTGGTACTGAGGATGAAACCCAGGGGCATTCTTCCACTGAGCTACACCCTCAGCCCTAGTTTTTATTCTTTATTTTGAAACAGGGCCTCACTGAGTTGCCGAGGGCCTCACTAAGTAGCCAAGGCTGTCTGCAAACCACGATCCTCCTGTCTCATCCTTCCGAATACTGGGATTGCAAGCGTCCGCCACCACGCCCAGCTTTATTTTCATCTTCTTGATTAGTCATTTTCTGAGAGATATGTGAAAAATCCTTTCATTTTTACTGTATATTTTGTCAATTTTTACTTTCAAGTCTATCAGGTTTTGTTTATTTCAAAGTTGTGTTATATCCATATTCATATCCATATCAATATTCATGACCATTATATCTTTTTGAGAGACTGCGGTTTTTTTTTTGTTTTTTTTTTTTTTTTTTTTTGGTGGTACTGGGGTTCCTGGAAGCCCTTCTACCTCCGGGCTACACTCCCAGACCTATTTTTACATTTTCATTTTTGGAAACAGGGTCTCCTAAGCCAGCGTGCGCGGCTGGCTTCGAACCTGCACAATCCTCCTGTCTCTGCCTCCCAAGCGCGGGGATTACAAGCGTGCGCCACCACGCCCGGCAGAGAGACTGCGGTTTTTACTAACATAAATATTTCAAGCCAGGGTGGGCATAGTGGCGCACGCTTGTAATCTCAGCATTGGGAGGCTGAGACGGGAGGATTGTGGTTCGCAGATAGCCTCGGCTATTTAATGAGGCCCTTTTCAATTCAGTGAGACCTTGCCTCAAAATAAAGAATAAAAAATAGGGCTGAGGGTGTAGCTTGGAGGTAGAATACCCCTGAGTTCCATCTCCAGTACTGCAAAAATAAATAAATAAAATGAAATAAATAAATATTTCAAATTGGGCACACTTGTGCCCACTTGTAATCCCAACATTTGGGAGGCTGAGACAGAAGGATTGCAGTTCTCAGACATTCTCAGTTACATAGTGAAACCCTTTGCAACTCAGTGAGACCCTGTTTCAAAATAAAAAATGAAAAATAGAACTGGGGATGTAGCTCAGAGGTAGAATGCCTCTGATTTCCATCTCCAGTACTGAAAAAAAAAAAAAAAATCACATTAGCTTTTTGTTGTTGTTTTTGGTACTGAGGATAGAACCCAGGGCCATTCTACCTTCGAGCTAACATTTATAGTTAAATTTTCATTTTTTTAAATGTTTGCGTGGTATATCTATACTTCTAGTTGGACATGATGGTGCGTGTTTGTAATCCCAGCATTCAGGAGGCTGAGACAGGTGGATTGCGGTTTGTGGCCAGCCTCAGCTACTTAGTGAGGCCCTGTTTCAAAATAAATAATAAAAAATAGGGCAGAGGGTGTAGTTCAGAGGTCGAATGTCCGTGGGTTCCATCCCCAGACCCACAAAATAATTAATAATAATAATAATAATAATAATAATAATGTATACTTTTTGTTCAAAGCTGATAGCTGGATATTTTAAAAATCCAATCCTTCATTTTGTCTATTTTGGTGTGTGTGGTACTGAAGGTTGAACCCAGAGGCATTCTACCTCTGAGCTATAACCCCAGCCATATTTTATTATATATATATATATATATATATATATATATATATATAGAGAGAGAGAGAGAGAGAGAGAGAGAGAGAGAGAGAGAGAGAGAGTGTGTATGTGTGTGGTACTGGGGTTACTGGAAGCCCTTCTACCTCCGGGCTACCCTCCCAGACCTATTTTTATATTTTTATTTGGAAACAGGGTCTCCTAAGCCAGCGCATGCGGCTAGCTTCAAACCTGCGTGATCCTCCTGTCTCCGCCTCCCAAGTGCGGGGATTACAAGTGTGCGCCACCATGTCCGGCTTAATACATATTTTTGACATGCTTTTTTTTCTGACAGTAGTATCTGGATAATCTCCCTAAATAAGATAAATTTCACATCTTTATTTTTCTTTTCTCTTACTCACTGTACCCCTATCCATGCTAATATTTTTCTTAAAGTTGATTTTTTTTTATTGTGGCAAAATATACATAATAGAAATTTACCACTTTAACCTTTGAGGGGGGTACTGGGGATTGAAACCAGTGGTGCTCTACTACTGAGCTACAACCCCAATCCCTTTCTTATTTTGAGACAGAGTCTTGCTAAATCACCCAGGCTGGGCTTGATCTTACAATTATCCTGCCTCAGCCTCCCAAATAGGTGGGATTACAGGCATGCACCACCATGCCCAGCCCAAGTTTACCACTGTGCAATTCAGTGGTGTTAAATGTATTTACATTGTTGATCAACCATCACCACTATCCATTTCCACAACTTTTTAATTATTCCAAACCCAAACTTTACCTATTAAACAAAAACTCCTCATTATACTCTCTCATTGTCCCTAGTAATCACGATTAAACTTTTTGTCTCTGTGTGTTTGCCTATTCTGGATACCTTAAACGAGTAGAATCATATGATGTTTGTCCTTTGGTGACTGGCTTATTCCACTTAGCATGTTTTCAGTGTTCTTCCGCATTGCAGCATGTGTCCGAATTTCATTTCTCTTTAAGGCTAAATGATATTTTTGTTGTAGGTGTGTACTACATTTGTTTACCTGTCCATCTTTAATAGAGATTGCTCGTATTGACATCAATGTGCCTGTGTCTGTTTGAGTCTCTGTCATCAATCTTTCGGGTATCCTACTAGAAATGGAATTGCTGGATTGTATGGTAATTCTATGCCCAACGTTTTGAGGAACCATCATTACTGTTTTCCTCAGTGGCTACAGGATTTACATTCCCATCAGCAAGATACCAGGGTTCCAATTTCTCCACATCTTTGCCAACACTTGTTATTTCCCATTGTTTTAACAACAGCCGCCCTATTAGGTGTGTATCACGTTGTGGTATCACGTTGCGATTTTATCTACATCTCCCTAGTGACTGGTGATGTTGAGCATCTTTTTATGTACTCATTGGCCATTTGAGTATCTTTGAGAAATGTCAACTCAAATGTTTTCCATTATTTTGCTATCGTTGTTGAGTTTTAGAACATTTTCTACATTATAAATATTAATCCTGTATCAGATACATGATATGCAAATACTTCTCCCATTCAGTGTCTAGCCTTTTCATTCTAATGACATTGTTGTTGTGGTCCATTTGTACTGCTATAACAGAACACTTGAGATGAGGTATTTTATAAAAACGGAAAATTAGTTTTTCACAAACCTAGAAGACACACACACACATACACGCACACACTTTACCTCACTTCTCATGAAATAAAACTCATTTATTCCTTATGGATTTCATTTTTCTTCTTATTGTAACATATCTTTATAGCAGAAAGTGTCTAGTTTAGCTGTACACATTCTAGGTTCTGTCATCTCTTAACATTTAGAGAGGTACTGTTTTACATCCAGTTGTAGGTGATGAGGACTCATCTCAGTCTGGGTTTCTTCCCTTTGCAGGTAATCTGTTTTTTCCTCCCGGAAGGCTTTAGGATCTGCTTCTTGGTGTTCTGGACTTTTGCCACTGTATGTACAGAGCTGGGTTGAGTAAGTAAGGGGAACAGAGAGGATGTGTTCAAGCCCTGAACTGTTCTCGCCACCCATTTTCTGAGGGTGGAGCCCTCCTGTGTCACCTTTTCTTTGAGAATAGTGATTCTTATAATCCTGTATATTTCTGCCTTTCAGGAACTCATTTATCATCTGACACAGTAGGGGTCCTCTGTGTTTTTGAGCTTGAATGGGTCTTTATTTGAAAATTGTATTTTTCAATTGTAAGGGCTAAAACCATAAAATTTTACAAAACAACACAGTATCTTGATTATCTTAGGTTAAGCAAAGATTTCTTAAGCTATAAAAAGCATGAGCCATAAAAGGAAAAAATTACCTTCATTAAAATGCAAATCTTCTGTACTTCAGAAGATACTTTCAAGAAAATGAAAAGGTAATCTATAGACTGGGAGGAGATGCAGTCGTCCTGTGGTATTCATGTGAGATCAAATGCAGGATCCCCTGCAAGTCTCGAAATGTCCATGGATGCTCAAGTCCCTTATATAGAGTGGCATAGTATTTACATAAAATCTGCATACATTCTTTTGTATGCAGTAGATTACTTGTAATACCCAGTACAATGTAAATCCTACGTTGGTAGTTCTTATACTGTATTGTTCAGGGAATAATGACAAGAAAAAAAGTCTGTGCGTGTTCAGTAGAGACACACATTTTTTCTGAATAATTTCGATCCACATTTATTGATTTATGGGTGTGGACCCCATGGATATGGAGGAGTGACTGTATTTGTTTTTTTTGTTTTGTTTTGGTTTTTTTTTTTTTTTTTTGGTGGTACTGGGGTTCCTGGAAGCCCTTCTACCTCTGGGCTACACTCCCAGACCTATTTTTACATGTTTCTATTTGGAAATAGGGTCTCCTAAGCCAGCGCATGCGCCTGGCTTCGAACCTGCACAATCCTCCTGTCTCTGCCTCCCAAGCGCGGGGATTACAAGCGTGCGCCACCACGCCCGGCCAAGAGTGACTGTATTTGCAAAACACATATCTGATAAGGGACCTGGAATAAGAATATGTAAAGAATTCTTGAAATGCAATAATTAGAATAAAAATCTATTTTTTATGTAGAAAAGATGTAAACAGATCATTCATGAAAGAAAGTGTGTACTTGGCAAATAAGCACATGACAAGATGCTCAACATCATTAGTCACTGGGGAGATACAAAGTGAATCTACAATAAGATTCTACTACACATACCCTAGAAGTTAAAAAGTGCTGGTACTCCAGACCCCTGGAGAAACCGGGGCCTGGTCACAAGGCCCTGGGCCCCAGGCGGGGGTCAGGCGGGTCATGCTGGACCCCCTGAGAAACCAGGGCTGGGTCACAGGACCCTGGGCCCCAGGCGGAATCACACGGAGCATGCCAGACCCCTGGAGAAATCGGAGCCCGGTTGCAAGGCCCTGGGCCCCGGGCAGGGGTCAGGTGGGGCATGCTGGACCCCTGGAAGAACCGCGGCCCAGGTCGCAGGACTCAGCCCCAGGTGGAGTCGTGTGGAGCACGCTGGACCCCTGGGGAAACCAGGCCCGGGTCACAGTGCTACTGAGTGCCTGATCCCACAACCTCCTCAAACCACACATACTGTCTTCTCTTATTAAAAAAAAAAAAAAAAAAAAAAAAGGAAAAGAAAAAGAAAAAGAAAAAAGAAAAATATCAGAGAGGGGTCAAGAAGGCCGTGGCAGATGCCAGGATACTGGAGATGCAGACAAAACTTATTCAAATGAACTGGAACTTTTGGAAAAATTCCCCGCGAAGGAGGACTGCTTCTTCTCTACATTCTTAAGAATCTTGGACATCACCTGTAAGGAGAGAGTTTAGTGGAGACCTAGGAGAAAGGCGGTGTTAGAAGCGGTCTCTACGATGGCGGTGGAGACTTGTATTCAGCGTGGTAAAAGAGCTTGGGAAAGATTTGAAATGGTAGAGGCAGTGGCAATGGCAATGGGCAGTACTCAGGGGAGGCAGAGATCTGATGCATTACACCTGGAACCTTTGAAGTAATGACCCCAGAGGCAGAATGCTACCACCACACACCCTCGAGAACATGAGACAAATGGTTGGGCAAAGAGGGTGCTCGGATTAGAGCCTGCCAAGGGGTGAGGCCGGAAACAGACACAGCAAAGCTGGGATTGGAGCCTTCCATGAGGCAAGGTTGGTGCTGGGGCCTCCGAGGCCGGGATTGGAGCTTGCTGAGGGGTTAGGCCAGTGCTGGGGCCAGTGAGGCCAGGTCAGAGCCTGCTGAAGGGTTAGGACGGTGCCAGGGCCATCGAGGCCAGGATTGGAGCCTGATGTGAGGCAAGGCCGGTGCTGGGGCCTCTGAGGCCGGGATTGGAGCATGCCGAGGGGTTAGGCCGGTGCCGGGGCCAGCGAGGCCGGGATCAGAGCCTGACGTGAGGCAAGGCCAGTGCTGGGGCCTCCGAGGCTGGGATCGGAGCCTGCTGAGGGGTTAGGCCGGTGCCGGGGCCAGTGGCCAGCATCGGAGTCTTCCGTGAGGCAAGGCCGGTGCTGGGGCCTCTGAGGCCAGGATCGGAGCCTGCTGAGGGGTTAGGCCGGTGTGGGGGCCAGCGAGGCCAGAATTGGGGCCTCCCATGAGGCAAGGCCACTGCTTGAGCCAGCAAGGTCTGGATCAGTCCACCGGGTAGCCAGGCCACTACTGGGGCCGTCAAGAGTGGGATCGGTACTTGCAACGCGGCATGCACAGAGAAACATCGCAGAAAATTAAAACCAGATGCTTCCCCTAATCAGCAATAACTAGGAGGAAAGGAGCAACAGGAAGAGGTCAAGTTATAGAAAGGGCCCTATAGTGAAACAATTAAGGTGACCAATCAGAGGGTATGGAATAGGGGAGGATGGAGCCTCTTTAAAATGCGGGAGGTACATAAACAAATGTATCAAAGTTAATCACCAAACAAGCATGGGATGAGGGAGGGGGAGGGAATGGGATGGGGACTGGATGAGGGCTAATTGGATGAAGTGTGCTTGTATATCCTATCAAGTCTTGTACTCCAATGTGATGTATGATTACAATGCACCAATAAAAATAAATTAAAAAAATAAAATATAAAAAGTGCTGGTAACGAACGAGGGCAACCAGAACTCTCCCACCAAGCTAACAAGAATGCAAAATCGTATGGCCATTTGAAAACGGTTTGGTAATTTTTTTAAAAAGTAAAACATACACTTACTATAGAACCCAGCAATCCTGTTCTCAGGCTTCCCCTCCACCCCGGAACTAGAGATTGAACTCAGGGACATTCTACCTCTAAGTTACACCCACAACCTATTTTTATTATTTATTTTGAGACAGTGTCTCCTCCCCTGCCCCTCAAGTTGCAGAAGGCCTTGCTAAGTTGCTGAGGCTGGCCCTGAACCTGCGACCCTCTATCAGCCTCTCGAGTCCTGGGATTATAGGTGTGCGCCACTACCGTACTTGCATACTCCCAGGCACTTTCCAGGAGAAATTAAGACATGTCTGCACACTTGCCAGGCGTGGTGGCGCACACTTGTAATCCCCGCACTTGGGAGGCGGTGACAGGAGGATCGCGCAGGTTCGAAGCCAGCAGTGCTGGCTTAAGAGACCCTGTTTCCACATAAAAATATAAAAAATAGGTCTGGGAGTGTAGCCCGGAGGTAGAAGGGCTTCCAGGCACCCCAGTACCACCAAAAATAAATAAATAAATAAAAAACATGTCTGCACAAAGATCTGTTTCTGAATGTGTGTAACTATTTTATTTATAAACACTAAAACCCAGAAACGACACTCATGCCCATCAATTGGGATGAACAAATCACAGCACTTCCATTCAGTAGAATAATACTTAGGGGAAAAAAAAGGTGCTTCTGATACACACAACAGAGATGAGTCATCAAAAGCACCGACACTCGCAGCCCTATTTTAGTTTTTATTTTGAAACAGGGTCTCACTAAGTTGCAGAGAGTCTTGCTATGTTGCTGAGAAGGGCAGCAGAACTGGTATAGTGTTTACATAAAATCTGCGTCTCAAGGACTAGGATTATAGGTGTGTGCCACCATGCCCAGCCACATTATATAATTGTATAATTCTTGGCAAATGACTCTTTGGAAAAGACAAAACAGCCAGGACCGAAGTCAGAGCTGTGTTTTCCAGCAGCTGAGAATTGCGGGGAAGGAATCAACTGCATAGGAGCACAAGAGAACTTTGGGAGATGATGAAAATGTTGTATGTCATGGGGACTATGTGATTATATATGCTTGTCAAAAGCCACAGCTCTACACTGAAAAAAGAGGGATGAAATTATATGTCTCATAAATAAATTCTGAAATTTATTTTTAAAAAAATAATAATTATTATTATTATTATTATTATTATTATTATTATTATTATTATTATTATTATTGGTGGTGCTGGGGTTCCTGGAAGCCCTTCTACCTCCGGGCTACACTCCCAGACCTATTTATTATATTTTTATTTGGAAACAGGGTCTCTTAAGCCAGTGCGGCTGGCTTTGAACCTGCACTATCCTCCTGTCTCTGCCTCCCAAGCGCGGGGATTACAAGCGTGCGCCACCACGCCCAGCTAAATTCTGAAATTTTAAAACTGTGTTTTTTGCCGGGTGTGGTGGCACATACTTGGGAGGCTAAAACAGGAGGAACGAAGGTTCGAGGCCAGCCCCAGAAACTTACCAAGGCCCTCAGCAACATAGAAAGACTCTGTTTCAAAATAAAAATTAAAAAGGACTGTAGTGTGACTCAGAGGTAGAATGCCACTGGGTTGCTGGGCGTGGTGGCGCATGGTTGTAGTCCCCGCGCTTGGGAGGCTGAGACAGGAGGATCACACAGTTTCAAAGCCAGCCTCAGCTATTTAGTGAGGCTCTCAGCAACTTAGTGAGATCCGTTTCCAAATTTAAAAAAATATATAAAAAGATAGGTTTGGACGCTGGGTGTGGTGGTGCATGCTTGTAATCCCCACGCTTGGGAGGTGGAGACAGGAGGATCACGCAGGTTTGAAGCCAGCTGCATTGGCTTAAGAGACCCTGTTTCCAAATAAAAATATAAAATAGGTCTGGGAGTGTAGCCCGGAGGTAGAAGGGCTGCCAGGAACCCCAGTACCGCAAAAAAAAAAAAAAAAAAGAAAAGAAAAAAAAAAGAAAAGAAAAAAAATAGGTTTGGGAGTATATCTCAGAGGTAGAAAGCCTCTGGGTTCCACCCCCAGTACCACGAAGAAGAAGAAGAAGAAGAAGAACAAGAAGGAGAAGGAGAAGGAGAAGGAGAAGGAGAAGGAGAAGGAGAAGGAGAAGGAGGAGGAGAAGAAGAAGAAGAAGAAGAAGAAGAAGAAGAAGAAGAAGAAGAAGAAGAAGAAGAAGAAGAAGAAGAAGAAGAAGAAGAAGAAGAAGAAGAAGAAGAAGAAGACGACGGCCACTGGGTTCAATCCCCAGTACCAAAAATAGATGATGATGATGATAGATAGATAGATAGATAGATAGATAGATAGATAGATAGATAGACAGAGGATATGTGTTTTATCCCCACTGATTTATAGAACCTGAGACAAACAAGAGAGCTGTAGCTTGTGCCCCATTGGTCACTTTGGCAAGAGCACTCAGCCCAAGGTCTTTAGATAGCACAAGAGGCTTAAGTACTGGTTTTATTTTCAGAAGTACCATTCAGTGTTCCTCTCAGAGCAACTCATATCAGTCTTGCTTTGCTAGTAAGATTGTAAACTCTGACTGCAAGGACGAAGGTCACTGCCCTAGTTTGCCCAGGCCTAAAGGAAGTGAAACTTTCGGTACTAAAACTGAGGAAATCCTGTGCAAACTAGGATGAGTTGGTCAAGGAAGCTGTGGGAAGCGTGTAGAGCCAGCTTAAGAATGGCCTTGTGGCGCCGGGCATGGTGACGCACGCTTGTAATCTAAGTACTTGGGAGGCAGAGACCGGAGGATCGCAGGTTCAAAGGCAGGCTTAGCTGCTTAGTGAGGCTCTCAGCAGCTTAGTGAGACCCTGTTTCCAAGTCAAATGTAAAATAGGCCTGGGAATGTAGTCCAACGGTAGAAAGCCCCCAGTAGCCCCCCCCCCAAAAAAAGTGGCTATGTGACTACAACCAGCAAAGGTTTTGGGGAAAGGCTGCCTGAGCAGTTAGGAACCCATATCATGTCATGCTGAGCATACATAAACATTTTATGTTTGTCATGCTGAGCTCTGGTCTTGATTTGGTTCAATCTCTTCTTTCTATTCCCCTATTCCTCCCTTAAGGTTTATCCTGTGCATTGTAAATTGGAAGAACATAATTTATTTTTTTTATTGTTATGGGGGCTCACATCTGAGTTTATCTTGAGACTCTGGGGAGACTTTGGACTTAAACTTTCTACCAAAGCTGGAATAGTTAAGACTTTGGGAACACTTGGTGATGGACTTAGGAGGGCTGGGAGTGAAATTCTATAGTTTAGTTTTTTTTGGGGTGGGGGTACTGGGGATGGAACCCAGGGCCATTGTACTTTTGAACTACATTCCCAGCCCTATTTTTTTATTCTTTTTTTTGAAACAGGTTCTCACTAAGTTTCAGAGTGCCTCACTAAGTAGCTGAGGTTATCCGCGAACCCGGATCCTCCTATCTCAGCCTCCCAAGTACTGGGCTTACAAGTGTGCGCCACCATGCCCGACTTATAGTTTAGATTTTAAATGTTCCCACAGGTCATGTGTTAAAAGACTTAACTGCTAGATTGGCACAACTGGGAAATGGTAGAATCTTTAAATTATGGTACTGAAACCGGGCACCATGGTGTGTGCTCGTAATCCCAATACTTGGGAAGCTGAGACAAGAGAATCAGCCTCAGCAACTTTGCAAGACCCTATTTCAAAAGGGCTGAGGGTGTATTTCAGTAGAATACCACTGGACTTAATCCCCAGTACCAAAAAAAATTTTTTTTTAAAGTAGGCCCAGGCTGGGCGTGGTGGCACATGCTTATAATCTGTGCTTGGGAGGCTGAGACAGGAGGATCGCACAGGTTCAAAGCCAGCCTCAGCTACTTAGTGAGGCTCTCAGCAACTTAGTGAGACCCTGTTTCCAAATAAAGTATAAAATAGGTCTGGGAGTATAGCCTGGGGGTAGAATGCCCCTGGGTTCCACACCCAGTACCACAGATACACACACACACACACACACACACACACACACACACACACAATGTAGGCCCAGCGGAAGGCCTTAGGTCATTGGGGTATGCCCTTGAAGGAGATTGTGGGATCCTGGTCTCTTCCTCCTCCTCTTTCTTTGCTCTGCCTTGCGTGCACCATCATGATGCCCTGCCTCACCACAGGTCCAAAAGCAATGGAGCCACTTGCACAGGAGCTAAAACCTCCAAATACCGTTTTCCCTTGTGAATTTATTACTTCAGGCATTTGTTATAGCATCAGAAAGCTGACTAATACTTAGTCACCCTTGGATTGTTTTGGACTCCCTTCTAAGTTTTTCTACAGTTAGTAGCAGAGGGATGGGCACAAACTTGTTCACCAAGAGGTTGTTAAAGAGAGAAATCAGGGTTCTGGTGCCAGACAAGCTTTGAATGTAGTCTGACTGTCACCTGAAGTAGCCTGAAGAGTCAGGATCAGCCTCGGCAAACCCTCAAATCCTGCAGAATTCACCCAGGCAGAGCTCATCTCTGAGGCATGCAAAATCCCTTAGGCATTAGAGATTTCTTCTGCTGGTGGATACACTGACATCTTTAAGGCTCTGTTTCTTCACCTGTTAAAATGGAGATCACAGTATCAACCTTTTGGATGAAGGGGACAGAAATGAATTTGTTTAGTGTTAAATCTGCTTGCATCTGATTTTAGTCCTCATGAAAACCTGAAAGGAAGACACTGTTAACCCTGTGGTTAACTGATAGTGACAGAGGCTTGGGGAAGCTAAGGTAGCTTGTCAAAAGCGTTAAAGTCAATATGGGTCCAGTTGGGCTTCAAACCCAAGTCCTTCTCATTCCACACTCAGAAGCTGAGGCACTTACCAAAACACTGGGCTAGAAAAACACTGGGTAGAAAAACTCAGCCATTCGTTTATTTTTATTCTGTTTTCCTCTTCCTCCTTTCCCCACAATGGACAGAAAAATTTCTCCCTACTGGTGAACCTACTGGCCAATGAATCTAGTTCATTGTATTTAGGTTTTCATGAGTAGGAACTTGGAAAAGAGAAACTTGCCTGCATCAGGAGAGGGAGTGAACACTGCACAGAAATGACTACTGGGCTGGGAGTGGACATGGAGGCAAGAGAGGGGCTGCTTTCTGTCTGAATGGCCGATTCTCCTGTTTGGACCATGACCTTCCGAGGCATTCCCTCATATCTGGTCTCCTCTGTCATCAGTAGCTCTGCACTTATAGGATGTCTGCCTGGGATTGCTCGGTGCCTGTGGCAGGTGACAGAGTAGACCCAGAATCCCCTGGCCAGGCGGGCCCCCGCCCCCACAAAATGCCTGGCAAGGCCACCAGTGCAGGTCCCTGGAGGCCAGCTGCTGGCAGGGATCCTGTAAGCCAGCATGTGAGGAGGTAGGAAAGAATTCTAAATGCCTGAGTGCCTAGTGTTGGAACATTCTTCCTTGCTACTGTGATTTCCCTCCCCCCACTGCCTTAGCAAAGCTAAATAATTAGGTGAATCTCGGCAGCAAAGTTGAAATTAACTCCGTTTCCCTCTGCAATGAAAGTCCAGCTGAGTTGGGAAGGGAGGGGCCCTGGAAAGGCATTTCCACCTTGGCTTGATTCATTAGGTTAATGGAAATGGACTTGTTATTCTTACTGGTAGGTTATTAAAACCCTCAAGGAATGTGCAGAAGTCAAATTTAGTTTGAGGAGCCCATTAGGCCAAGGGCACTCTGAATAATAGTGCAGTTGTTTGAATGGCTGCAGTGCTGGTGAGAGGGAGCTTTGATTGAACACTGCACAGGCTGCTCCTTGCCGCTTCTGAAGACTCCATCCAAAGATGGTCTGCAGGCATCCTCTGCTCAGCCTATCCAACTTGCCTCCCTTACTGCCTGGAGGCTGAGTAGCTCAGCTGGCCTCTTGTCCCTGGGACTTGATCTCCACTGAAATCTCCTGGGGAGAGGAGAGCAGAGAGAAGGGAGTGTTGAGTCTGCGGTGTAGAAGTGGGAGAGTGCACAGTGGCTGCTCCTAGGCTCCCCCCCCCCCAGTACTGGGGATGGAATCCAGGGCATTCTACCTCTGAGCTATGCCCCCAGCCCTATTTTTTATTCTTTCTTTCTTTCTTTCTTTCTTTCTTTCTTTCTTTCTTTCTTTCTTTCTTTCTTTCTCTTTTTTTGTGGATCTGGGATGGAACCCAGGAACATTTGACCTCCAAGCTACACCCCCTGCCCTGTTTTTTAATCTTTATTTTGAAACAGGGTCTCACTAAGTTGTGGAGAATCTCACTAAGTAGCTGAGGCTGTCCGTGAACCACGATCCTCCAGTTTCAGCCTCCCAAATGCTGGGATTACAAGCGTGCGCCACCACACCGGTTCTTTCTTTTTTTGTGGTGCTGGGGATGGAACCCAGGGGCATTCTACCTTTGAGCTACAATCCCAGCCCTATTTTTTATTCTTTAATTGAAACAAGGTCTTGGTGAGTTGAGGAGGGCCTCACTAAGTAGCTGAGGCTGTCTGTGAACCACAATCCTCCTGTCTCAGCCTCCCAAATGCTGGGATTCCAAACGTGTGCCACCATACCAGGATCCCTTTTGAGCAGCGAGGCCTTAGCAGAGAGGAGCAGGCTCCTGCGGGAAAGGTTGGGAAAGCAGAGGGGGTGCTGCAACCTGTCACCACGAGGACTTGATTGAACAGCTGACTCAGAAGCACAGAGCTGATTACCCATAATTATAGCCCATGTGGTACTTAGTCTTGTCAAAAAGGCAGAGACCTCCTTGATCCACGAGCCCCGTCTAAGTGGGAACAGCCTGCCCCGAAAACAAATCCTCAGACCTTCCCACAGTTAACCCCACAAAGGTAAGAATTGCCTTTCTAGAAGGGACCTCGCCCTGCTCCTGTCCCCTGGAGCCCAGGGGAACTTTTCCAAACAACTGCCAGCACGTCAGCCCTCCCCCAGGTCTTTAGCAAGACCCACAGGGCCTGTTGGTCTGGCTCCTGCCACCTCTCAACCCATCTCAGTCTGTGACCTCCACGCCTAGTCGCTGAGTGAGTGCATCAGACAACAGATGGTCCTGGATGTCTGCCATGTGCTGGGCACCGCTCTGAACACTGAGGGTACAGTGTGGGCCAAATGCAATCTCTGCCCTCAGGGTGCTTGCATTCTACTAGGGAGATGGGCAAAATTCATACTAGGTCAAATGGCAATAAGTGCTAAGGAGAAAAATAAAATAGGGCAGAGGGAGGTTGGCCAGGCGTGGTGGTGCATGCTTGTAATCCCAGCATTTGGGAGGCTGAGACCAGAGGATCACAGTTTGCAGACAGCCTCAGCTACTTATTGAGGCCCTTTGCAACTCAGTGAGACCCTGTTTCAAAAATAAAAAGACAGCCGGGTGTGGTAGTACACACTTATAATCCCTGTGCTTGGGAGGCTGAGACAGGAGGATTGCACAGGTTCGAAGCCAGTCTCAACTACTGAGTGAGGCTCTCAGCAACTTACTGAGACCCTGTTTCCAATTAAGTAAAAATTAGGTCTGGGAGTATAGCCCGGAGGTAGAATGCCCCTGGGTTCTACCCCCAGTACCACACATAAATAAATAAATAAATAAATAAATAAACAAACAAAAATAAATAAATAGGGCTAGGGGTATAGCTTAGAGGTAGAAAGTCCCTGGGTTCCATCCCCGATACTGCAAAAAAAAAAAAAGGGGGGGGGTGGTTGAGTGGGTTCTTATTTTATAAGGGTGAATAAGAAAGTCTTGCTGACAAGGAGCCATTTAAGCAAAAACTGGGAAGAAAAGAAAAGGCAGCCGGACATCTGTAGGCAAAGCATGAGGTGGAGAGAGAGGGCTGCGCAGCTCCCTGCCATCCATGACCAGGAATAACACAGAGGCCAACATGGCCAAAAGAGTGGAGATGGAGAGGGGGGAATGCCACGCCATTCAACTTTAACTTTCAATCCAAGTGAGATGGGAGGTCTTGAGCTGAGTAGTGACGTAATCCGACAAGGTTTAAAAACATCCTCCCACCAGCTTGCTGACCGCAGAGAGCAGGTGGGCAAGGGCAGGATCAGGAGAGCGGCAGCCACTCTGAGCCACGAGGGCTGGGAGGGCTCAGAGCAGTCCCAGGCGCCAGATCTGCAGAGCCACCTGGTAGATCTGGGTTTCCTGACAGACGTGGGTACGAGAGAAACTGTGGCCTCTGAGATGACTCCACACTTTTTGGGCCACACAACTGGAAGGAATAATGTGCTACTTAATTGACCATGAATTTAAAGTAAGGCCAGTTAGCATGGTTGGTACTCTCCGGGCACACTGAGCTATTGTGGTGCAGCTAGAGAGCTATATTCAACCAAAGTTCACCCGAGACTGGGTTGTTAAGAGTGGATGAAATGATGAGATAGTGGCGAGGGAATCTAAATTGGGTGAGAAGGGAACCAGGGAGGTGGAGGGAAAGTGAAGGTGTGTAAGTCTTGAGACTAAAGGATTATTGCTGTTGTGGTCCCAGAGGAAGTGAACGGGGAAGGCGGGGCATAATTAATGGCCAGAGTGGGAGATGGGAAATTGAGATTGTGGAGGTACTGGTAATAACATGCCCAGGGTATGACCATGGGAGTGAGTAGCGGAGGTGAGGCGGGGGACAAGTCTGCTGAAAGCAAGGTGGCCAAGGAATGGGGAGGCCAGGGCTGCTGTGTGCTGGACTGCTTACTGACACCAGTCCTCTTTCCCTCTGTGTTCTCTCTCCCCCATAGTGTGAGGGTTAGAAGCCAGGTAACTATATTTCCAAGAATCCCTTGCCAGAAAGTTCTCATTATTAAAAGATACTCCTGAGACATTTGGAAGTAGAAGGGAAGCAGAAATGATATTATGGTTTCTTTGGTGGGACAGTGTAGAAACATACGAGCTTTGGCTTCCCAGATAGGAGAACTACAGATATGCATATCACCTGTTTTTACAGCATAGTCTGAGAAGTTTCTTTGGCTTCTTGCAATGTTCCAACTCTCTGAAAGGCAGTGGCAAATTTAAAATCTAGTAGTGGCTTTGCTAACTTTTACTCTTTCAATTAAAAAAAATTAAGTTTCTGTATTGAATGCCTTTGTGCCTGAAATACCTAAAGGACCTTCCTTCTTTCTTTGATTTTGTTGTTGGTTTGTTTGTTTTTGCTGTGCTAGGGATCAAACTTAGGACCTTGCACATGCTAGGCAAACACTCTACCACTGAGTCTTATACTCCAACTTCTTTGATGTTTTCAATATGCCAGCTTTCTCCTACTAGAGGGCTTTTGTATTTGTGGTGCCCTTCCCCTTTATTTTTGCGAGTCTGTGGATGGAACCCAGGGGCATTCGACCTCTGAACTACACCCCCTGTCCTATTTTTTTATTCTTTATTTTGAAACAGGGTCTCACTAAGTTGCAGAGGGCCTCGCTAAGTAGCTGAGACTGTCCGCAAACCACAATCCTCCGGTCTCAGCCTCCCGAATTCTGGATTACTAGCGTGTGCCACCATGCCCGGTGTATGGTGCCCCCGTTTGAAATACTTTGCCCCAATGCCTGGCTTACCTAACTGTCCAGTTCTGAGCTCATTCGATCCTTCCTAAGGGATATTATTCCAAGTCCCTGTTGCTGTAGAGCCAACTACCTCAAAATGTGATACAACCATTTTGTTATGGTCGGGAGTTTGGAGATAGGACAGTGGGGATGGCTAGTCTTTGGTCCACAGAGTCTGTGAAGATGAACAGCTGGGGATGTCAGCCTGGAGGTGAATAGCTGGGGATGACTTGGGTGGCTGAAGAATCGTCTGGAGACATGTTAACTCTTGTGTCTGGTGCTTGCACTGAGATAGCCAAAGCTGGGCTTGGCTGCAGCTATTGGCTGGTGAGCAGGCGCACAGTCCCTGAAATGGCCTGGGCTTCCTTGGGCATGGCAGTCCCAGAGCAAGTGGACTTCTTCCATAGTTGCTGGGGCTCCAGAAGTGTGTGTTCCAGAAGCAGGTGACCTTTTCTAACCTCACCTTTAAAGTCACAGATTGATTCTTCTAGTGGACTCTGTTGGCTGAAGTAGTCACAAGCCTACCCAGATTCAAGGGGGAAGGACAGACTTGACTTCTTAATGTGAGAAAGGTGAAAAACTTGGCTCCACCCTCTATGCCAGGCTCCTTCATTATATATTTTCATTTATTTCAGTTTTTTTTGGTGGTACTGGGGATAGAACCCAGGGCCATTCTACCTTCGAGCGACACCCTAGCCCTATTTTTTATTCTTTACTTTGAAACAGGGTCTCACTGAGTTGTAAAGGACCTCACTGAGTCTCACTGAGTCTCACTGAGACCTCACAGGTCTCACTGAGTTGTAAAGTAGCTGAGGCTGGCATCGAACCTACGCAATCCTACTGTCTCAGCCTCCCAAATGCTGGGATTATAAGCATGTGCCACCGCACCCAGCTATTTCAGTATTATTTTTATTATTTATTTATCTGTAGAATAAACAGGAGGCTATAGAATAAATGTATAAATAAATGGAGGCTGAATGCAGAAGCATTCTACTGCTGAGATATACCCCCAGATCTATTTTATTTTTTATTTTGCAACAGGGTCTCACTAAGTTGCCAAGGTTGGGCTTGAACCTGCAATTCTCTGTCTCACAGCCTCCCAAGTACTGGGATTATAGGCATGTGTCTCCACGCCCAGCTTATTTCAATATTTTTATGGTGTATATGCCACTAGGGTGGAAGCCAGAGTCAGGGCTTGCAAACTCAAATATATGGCTTCTACACCCAGGCAGGGGAATGAGGCTGGCCAGAGGGTAGAGGCAATAAGGAATCATGAACCTCTGATTCCTCTCTGAAGCAAGCAGCCACCTTTTGGCACAGGCTAATTGTTGTCTCAAGGGAAGGAAGGCCCAATATTGCCAGAACTTTAATTTTTCAAGGGCCGGAACTCAGGGTGTTTATGTAAAACTTTCCAATTTTAAAAAGGATATACAGAGCCAGGCGTGGTGGCATACGCTTGCAATCCCAGCATTTGGGAGGCTGAGATGGGAAGATTGTGGTCTGCGGACAGCCTCAGCTACTTACTAAGGCCCTTTGCAACTCAGTGAGACCCTGTTTCAAAAAAATAAAGAATAAAAAATAGGGCTGGGGGTATAGCTCGGAGGTAGACTGCCCCTGGGTTCCATCTCTGGTACCTCAAAAAATAAAATAAAATAAAAAGGATATACAACTATTGCGTCTTCAGTGCCTGGCACATAGGAGGCTAAATGAATAATTTTGGAAAAAATTGAAAAATATCCCTGAGGTCTTTTCCTAGTCCTACCTCCCACACCCCCATTCTTGGTTTCTATTGACAGAAAAAAACAAAAAGCTACATCAGACTATGGGCATGGGTGTGGGGCATCCCACCTCATGGTCAGGGGGCCACAGGAGATGATGGATGAGGCAAAGAAATCAGACTTCTTCACGGGGAGGCCCTGCGTTTAACATGAGCTGCCCAGCAGCTCAGAGGGCAGGTCACCCTGTCCCTTCTCAGCTTCATTGCTCTTCTGTTTAAAATGATCTGAAATATATAATTTACCGTCTGGCCTTCCCACACACCAGGTTAATTCTCATATTGTTCCATGAATCCAGGGTCTAGGAAAGTCCCTGATACAGAAGATGCCTCGCGGTGCTGGGTTTCAAGTATGTGAGGAAGCTGGGAACACACACACATGCACACACACAAACACACAAACACATAGACACATAGACACACACAGTGCAAAAACAAGACTACAGTTGTTGTGATCTAGAAGACACGGCTTGATGCAGTCTAGGCCTACGTTTTTAAAAATGCTGTGTTTAAAAATGCATTTGTTGGTCGAGCGTGGTGGCACACGCTTGTAATCCCAGCATTTGGGAGGCTGAGACCAGAAGATCTCGGCTTGCGGACAGCCTCAGCTACTTAGTGAGGCCCTCTACATCTCAGTGAGGTCTGGTTTCAAAATCAAGAATAAAAATTGGGCAGGGGGTGTAGCTTGGAGGTCTAATGCCCCTGGGTTCCATCCCCAGACCCGCAAAAATAAAAAAATAAAAATAAATAAATTAAAATGCATTTGTCAAAATCAATTTCCCTAAAAATATTATAGGAAAGAAGGAGATTAAAGGATTTGGATAATCCTCAGGAGCCATAACAAACTTCAGGATTCTAGTCGATTTCATGCAAAATTGTGCATACTTAAACATCGGCTTTAAATGTGGGTCTGGGGCCTGGAGAGAGGCAGAAGCAGAGTTGTGGAAGTCAGGCTTGCAGGAGGAAAGGGAGCTGAGCCTTCCTGACTCTCTCTACCTGGAGGTACACAGGCAGGAGAAAACTCTTCTATGTTCATTTTTGCTTGTTTGTTTTAAAGACATTTGCGAGCTGGGTGTGGTGGCGCACACCTGTAATCTCAGTACTTGGAAGGCTGAGACACGAGCACCGTCGTCTCCAGTGTCAACCTCCTCAGGGTGGAGCTCACTTAGCTCAGCCAGCTGCAAGTCACGAGTTTTATTACTTATAGGGTATCAATAGTACGTGATGGAGTGCCAGGCAGAACCTCAGCCCCTGTGGAGACCTTACTGTGAAGCCACTCACAGGAGACCAGTCATCATTCTTCTCTCCATACACTAGTTCTGGAGATGCTGGGGGCCCAGAGGCAGCAGCCTATCATGATACCCACTGCCAGCAGTGTACTGATGAATGGTCTCCAGGGATAAGCTAAGCCCTCACCCCCTGAAAGAATAAAAAACACAAGATTTTTCCTATGGATCTGGAACACTCAGTTGTCTGACTCTCAAACCCTCCTGCTCTCCAGGGATTTTGTGGATGAACCTCAAGTCTTTTTAAAACACCAGTTGATAGTTCTCCCTAATTAATGTCACTCATTTCTCAGCAGGAAGCTAGGGTAGTTTCTGGGGTTCCTTCCCAAATCACACCCTCATCTATCTACTTGCCATTCAGAGGCAGAAGTTCAGCATCGGTTTGGGCTGCAGCTCTTGGCCTTGAAGCTAGCTGTCCCTTCTGAGGGCTGCCCTCACCTCCCCACCACCTCGGGTGGTACATGTGGCTGCCTGGCTCATGGTGGACACTCGTGAGCTCCAGAGTGCTGGGCACAGTGCTGGGTTCTCTCTGCAAACAGTCTCTAAGCTCACAATAACCTAAAGGCAGCGGCATTTCCTGCCTTGCAGAAGAGGAAATGAAACTCTGGGAGCTTAAAAGATTCTTCACTCACAAAGCTGGCTAGTAAGAGCTAGGATTGGAGGACTCCATCTGCCCCTACAGCAGTTCTCTGGGTGTGAAACACTGGCGGGGTGAGTATGTAGGGCAGGGGGTATCTAAGTCGCCTGCATCCTGGGGCTGAGGGCAGTCAGATCAAAGCAGGCATCCTTTGATCTGTGTTGATCTGTGTGTGTGTGGAGCACGCCAGGCAGCTTCCCTGCAGGGAGGTATTTGGAGAAGCCTGGGGAGGAATGAATGGGAGGAAACAGGTCCAGGCAGTGGTGGGTGGTGGGGCCATGCTGCGGGCTCCCTGACATGGACAGGTTGGGTGACAAGCTCAGCTGGGCCCCACAGGTTTGGTGACAAGTGGGTGATAAGGTAGGAGTCACTGTACGAAGTCACCTCTGGGCCTGTCAGAGCTCAGCCAGACTTAAGCCATGCTGGGGTGTATGTGTGAGTGAGTGTGTGTGTGTGTGTGTGTGTGTGTGTGTGTGTGTTTCTGGGGATCAAAACCAACATTCTACCTCTGAGTTGTACCCCTGGACCTTTTTTTTTTTTTTTTTTTTTTAAAGGATCTCACTATGTTCCTGGTAGCCTTGCTAAATTGCTGAGGCTGGCTTTGAATCTGTAAGCCTCTTGTCTCAGCCTCCCTAGTCCTGGGATTACAGGCGAATACTTGCACACCTGATTTTTTTTTTTTTTTTTTTAAACTGGACCAGTCAAACCTGCCCCAGCAACTTCCTGACTTTCTAAGGCCTTCTAGCCTGGCTCTCAGGTCATGGACTCAGAAAACACAGCATGTTCAACTGGCCATTCTCCAGGCAGAGCCTCATGAGACTCCAGAACAGGCAAAAGTGAAGGAGGGGAGGAATCATAGGTTCTTGCACTTAGTCAGTATTTCCTGAGTACCTACTATGTGCTAAGTATAATTTTAGGTACTTGGGGCCAAAAGGACAAAGATCCCTGAGTTTGGGTTGTTTCTAGTGGGGGTGAGGGAGACAATGAAAGCTACACATAGGAAATGACTAAGGTAGACCACAGAGGCTGTAGGAGAAGGACATGAAAGGCCAGAGAAGGGGGAGCAGGAGCTCATGTGCGGCTGCAGTGAGGTTGGCTCTGGATGCAGTTTTGACGGGGCAGACAGGGTAGTGAAAACCTTACTTACCTTGTGGGGATCCAGGAGAGCTGTCCAGGCAGGGGAATGGCCAAGTCAAAGGTGCAGAGGCGGGAGAGTTGGGCCTGCTCATTTGAGTGGCCCTGGAGCCAGGAAGCTGGAGTGGAGGCAGCAATGCGGAGGGGGCGGGATAGGAGGAGAGGAGACATCCAGGGACAGGGGCTGCGGCTCACGTGCTCACATCATCATAAGGACTTCTGCAGCTGGGCATGGTGGTGTACACCTATCATCCCAGTACTTGGGAGGCTGAGACAGAAGGATCACAGATTCAAGGACAACCTCAGCAAGTAGTGAGACTCAGCAACCTAGCAAGACCCTATTTTTTTTTTTTTTTTTTAGTACTGGGGTTCCTGGAAGCCCTTCTACCTCTGAGCTACAATTCCAGACCTATTTTATACTTTTTATTTGGAAACAGGGCCTCTTAAGCCAGCGTGGCTGGCTTCGAACCTGTGCGATCCTCCTGTCTCCGCCTCCCAAGCATGCAAAACCCTATTTTGAAAAAACAAAATAGGGCTGAGGGTATAGCTCAGAGGCAGAATGAATGTATGAGTGATAGTGGGCGGGCTTTTCTCTGTAGAGGAGCCTCCGGGGGCTGATGGGGAAGGAGGTACTGGGAGGGCAGCTAGGTGCCTGAGGTGGTCCCCAGGAGCAGGGTGGACTCTGGGTACAGTTGTGGGAGGAGCCAACAGGATCCCCCAGTGAACTGGACTTCGTGAAAACAAGAAGGTGAAGAAGACCCCAGGGTCCTGCCTTCTACCTAGTCCAGTTGCTGTGTTTGTCAGCTCCAGGTGTGTGAGTTAATTAGGAGTAAGGTGCACTGATCTGCAAGAGAAAGGTGTGGGCTCCAAGTGTGTGAGGAGCTGACCTGTATAGGACTCCTGTGTCACTGAGTGTGAATGGCGCCAAGGCTGAGTACACTCTGGTAGGAGGCCCAGGAGAAGAGTGGGAGACGCCAGGGAGGGAATCGGGTGGCCAGGGAGGCTGGGGTCCTGGAAGTCTTCCCAAGAGAGCTCTGAGGAGGAGCAGTGCTGACCGTGGCCGCTGGGTCTGAATCTGCTCTTGCGTTTTCTCTGTGCCCTGAGCTGCCAACCCCTCCACTTAGAAATAGGAGATACAACTGGACATGGTGGCGCACGCTTGTAATCCCCGAGCTTGGGAGGCAGAGACAGGAGGATTGCTCAGGTTCGAAGCCAGCCACGCGCGCTGGCTTAGGAGACCCTGTTTCCAAATAAAAATGTAAAAATAGGTCTAGGAGTGTAGCCCGGAAAAAAAAAAAAAAAGAAGAAGAAGAAGAAGAAGAAAAGAAAAAAAAAGAAAAAAAAAAGAAAAAAGAAATAGGAGATATAGCCAGGTGTGTTGGCTCCTATAATCACAGTACTTAGGCCAAGGCAGGAAAATGGCAGGTGCGAGGCCAGCCTCAACAACTTAGCAAGGCCCTCCACCACTTAGTGAGACAGTTTCAAAATAAAAAGAGCTGTGGGTATAGTGTGGAGGTAAAAACACCCCTGGGTTCAATCCTGAACACACACACACACACACACACACACACAAACACACACACACACAGAGAGAGAGAGAGAGAGAGAGAGAGAGAGAGAGAGAGAGAGAGTCTAACTCCAGTAGTGAGATGAAGTACAAATGAAATAGTGTGCCAGAATCATGGGGCATATTGAAGCTCAGCACTCCATGTGACTTTCTGTGGGAGAATTCATACGAATAACAATGATGGTAGACATAAAAATAATAATAGCGAGGATGATGATGCTTGTTTATATCCCAGGGAAAAAATATAGAAGACATGCTCTTGTTCTTGGGCAGTGTAGCAGTGGTCGGGGAAGACCCACGTGGAGCACAGGCTAAACTCAGGGGAGCCCGGTGTGGGCAAGGCCTCCCAGGGCCCCGGGGACTGCAGAGTGGCCAGCTGGGTGGCTCTAAGAGGTGGGGAGATTTGGGACAAACATCAGGCAAGGAGGAGGGTGCTGCAGGACCCAGAGGTGAGGGTGGACTTCCTTGAGGGTGGAATGGGAGCCTTTTTGAAGGCAGTAGCATGTATTGGGGTGTGTGTTGGGGAGGGTTAGCAGGAAAGAGGTCATCTGGATCTTATAACACGGTGACCAGATTTCTAAACTAACAACAAGGGCATCAGAGTCTGCCTTGGGCCCCGCACTCCCATGCCTTCCCCATCGTGGCTTCTGTTGTCCCGGGCCATCACCCCGAATCTCGTGGCCCAGGAGGGAGGCAGGGATGAGACCTTGCTTACTGTTAGACCCCAGGTCAGTGCTAAGTTTGAGGGAGGGACCCTGGTACACATGGAGGGTCGCCCAAGGGTAGCCATCCAGAGAACCCCAGGGACAGGCACTGGATGAACAGAATGGAATGAACACTGGAGCCAGGGGTGGGGGGTTGCAGGGCCTCTTCCTGTGTCTTTGTGGCACAGCCTCAATCTTGTGAAGGCCCAGATGGGGAGTCTTGTGTCCAGGTGGCTGAGAGGCCCCACTGCCTGTCACTGCTCCGAAGATACAACCAAGACACCGGAGGGCCAGGACGCCTTGCAGAGATCCGAAGGCGCCCACTCTCCTGCCACGCTGCGGCCAGACGGGCCACCCTCGGGTGGCAGTTTCTACATTGCTTCTGATGGCCTTGGGACCAGACCTGCTCCTGCCCTCCGCCCCTCCCTCTGCTGACATTCCTGTGCAGAGCCTGGCTACCTGGCTCAGATAAGGAGTTATTTTTGCCCTCCACTCCCCCACCCCCTTGGTGTCCCTCAGACCGACCAGGGCTTCTTCTCAGAAGGGATGCCTGGAAGCCCTGTCCTCCTCCAGGGGATGAGGATGGGGCCACCCACCACCAGGCAAGGTGAGAACAGCAGGGAGGCCAGTGACAGAGCCAGCGAGACAGACAAAACAGATGATAGACAGGCAGACAGAGGACAGGAAGGCGCAGGGGTAGAAGGAAGTCTCTGAGGAGGGAGATGAGGATGAGGGCTGAGAAAGAGACAAGAAAGCAGAAACACTGGCAGGGCACCACGCTGGGCCTGGGCCTGAGAGGCCGCTGGGAAGTCCTGGCAGGCTGGAGGTGGACAGCAGAGGCCTGGGCCCCACAGATGTGCCCAATGCCTGGAGCCAAGGGACCCCTGCCCCCTGGCTCCAAGCACCTGTCCCATGTGTGTGTGTTGCTGGGATTAAACCCAGGGGCATTTTAGCTCAGAGCTATACCCCCAGCCCTATTTTATTTTTTATTTTGAAACAGGGTCTCGCTGAGTTGCTGAGAGCCTTGCTAAATCGCTGC
This sequence comes from Muscardinus avellanarius, assembly GCF_963383645.1. Taxonomy (NCBI): domain Eukaryota; kingdom Metazoa; phylum Chordata; class Mammalia; order Rodentia; family Gliridae; genus Muscardinus; species Muscardinus avellanarius. The sequence continues at coordinate 78,968,855 of NC_137793.1, forward strand.
GGCTGGTCTCTAACCTGCCATCCTCCTGTCTCAGCCTCCCAAGTACTGGGATTCCAGGCCATCCTCCTGTCGTTGAGCCACCCACATGGCTCTCAAAGTGCACAGGCACAGCAAAGAAGCAACCAGAGGTGGGGATGCGGGGCCCTTTGGTCTTCCCGGCCTGCCTGAGTTGGATGCTTGGCCCTCCCTAGCTCAGGGTCTTTGGGGGACTTAGGGGACATAGGGGGACTATACCTGAACAAGAAGATTTAGAGGAATGATTAAGGCGTACACGTGTTTAGAAGAAGGGTGACAGTAGTAACTTTTTTTTGGTACTGTGGATTGAACCCAGGGGTGCTTTATCTCTCTATCTCCCTTTCTCTCTCTCTCTCATCCATCTATCTATCTATCTATCTATCTATCTATCTTTCTATTTATCGTGGTTTTGGGGATTGAAACTAAGCATTCTTTACCTCTGAGCTACACCCTCAATCCTATTTTATATTTTATTTTGAAACAGAGTCTTGCTAAATTGCTAAAGGCCTCTCTAAGTTTCTGAGGCTGGCTTGAGACCTTCGATCCTCCTGTTTCAACCTCCCAAGTACTGGGATTACAGGTGTGTACCACCACGCCCTGCTGACAGTAACTGATTTTTAAAAAGAGAGAGCCAGGCATGGTGGTGCACACCTGCAATCCCAGTACTTGGAAGGCTGAGACAGGAGGATTGCAGGTTCATGGTCAGCCTCAGAAACTTAGTGAGGCCCTCTGCGACTTAGTGAGACCCTTTTTCTTTCTTTTTTTTTTTTCCTTTTTTTTTTTTTGTGGGTCTGGGGATGGAACCCAGGGTCATTTAACCTCCGAATTACACCCCCTGCCCTATTTTTTATTCTTTATTTTGAAACCGGGTCTCACTGAGTTGCAGAGGGCCTCACTAAGTAGCTGAGGCTGTCCGCGAACCATGATCCTCCGGTCTCAGCCTCCCATGATCCTCCGGTCTCAGCCTCCCACATGCTGGGATTACAAGCATGTGACACCACGCCCAGCTAACCCTTTTTCAAAAAAAAAAAAAATAGGGCTGGGGTGTAGCTCAGAGGTAGAATGCTCCTTGATTCAACCCCCAGTCCCACATTACAGAGATAAATAAAGTAAAAGGAGTGAGAATTAAACAGACTCCTTCTGAAATTAAGGACAACTTTTTGAGAATTAACACCCCAGTGGGGTGTGTGTGTGTGTGTGTGTGTGTGTGTGTGTGTGTGTCTGTGTCTGTGTTACTGTGTTATTTGTAGTACTGGGGATTGAACCCAAGGACATTTTACCTCTGAGCTACACTTCAGCCCTATTTTATTTTATTTTATTTATTAGTGGTACTAGGGGTGGAACCCAGAGGCTTTCTACCTCCGGGCTATACTCCCAGACCTTTTTTATATTTTATTTGGAAACAGGGTCTCACTAAGTTGCTAAGAGCCTCACTCAGTAGCTGAGGCTGGCTTCGAACCCGTGTGATCCTCCTGTCTCAGCCTCCCAAGCGCAGGGATTACAAGTGTGCGCCACCACGCCTGGCATGCCCTATTTTATTTTGAAACAGGGCCTCCCTGAGTTGCTGAGGGTCTTGCTAAATTGCCAAGGCTGGTAGCAAACCCGAGATCCTCCAGTCTCAGCCTCCGGAGTCCTGGGGTCACAAGCCAGAGCCAGGACAACAGGCTGAAAGCTCCATTGTTTTCACTTCTGAACTTTCTCTGCATTTCCTCAGGCTGAGAGCAGAGGTGAAGGGCTACCCCTTTGCCTGACACCAGGTGGCTGAGGCGTTCTCTGGCTAAATCTGTATGTGTTTACCTCCTGCCTCTTGTCCTCTTTGCTCTTCTCTGATAAACACTGTCCTGAGTCTCCATGGATGGTGAATCCAAACAAAAAAGTTTTCTCTATCTTCCTTCAAAGCTGGCTCTGAATGAAACCTATTTTCCTGCCGATTTGACTCCAGTATTTGTGGGGCACAGTGAGCAGCAGATCCTAGTCTCTTGCTCCTGCGCAGAAACAAGAAGAATTTTTTGGGGGGAGGGCACTGGGGATGGAACCCAGGGGCATCTACCTCCAAGCTACACCCCCAACCCTATTTTTTATTTTGAAACAAGGTCTCTCTAGGTTGATGAGAGTCTCACTACTTGCTGAACCTGTGATCTTCCTGTCTCAACCTCCTAAATACTAGGATTAAATGTGTGCACCACCATGCCCGGCAAGAAGAGATGTGTGTGTGTGTGGGGGGGGGGGGTACCAGCGATTGAACCCAGGGAACTTCTACCTCTGATCCACATCCCCAGCCCCATTTTACTTTTTAGTTTGAAACAGGGTCTCAGGGTCTTAGTAGGTTGCCGAGAGTCTTGCTGTGTTGTTGCAGCTGTCCTTGAACATGAGATCCTCCTGTCTCAGCCTCCCAAGTACTGAGATTACAAGCGTGTGCCACCATGCCTGGCTTAGAAAAGCTTTTTTTTTTTTTTTTTTTGGTGGTTACTGGGGTTCCTGGAAACCCTTCTACCTCCGGGCTACACTCCCAGACCTAATTTTTATACTTTTTTTTTTTTAAATCTTTGGAAACAGGGTCTCTTAAGCCGGCAAGGCTGGCTTCGAACCTGTGCGATCCTCCTGTCTCCGCCTCCCAAGCACAGGGATTACAAGTGTGCGCCACCAAGCCCGGCTTAGAAAAGCTTTTAAAATCAGCAATGTTCCCAGCACAGGTCTCCTAGGAAGGAAACAACTTCTTGCAGCGTGAGCTTTGCCGGTTGGTCACGCTGGGGCTTATCTGTGAGCTGCTGACAGTAGAGAGAATGAGGGTGAGGGTGTGAGTGGGTGTGATTATGCCTGTGGAGGTGTGTGCGCGTGTGGTTCGTGATTTCTCAAACAAACCACACAAGGATGGGGATACAAGATTTGGATGTGCCTGGCTGGTGGGGCTGTCTACACAAGTTTTGCACCAAGTTCTGCAGCTGCTAGGCAGAGGGCTCACCCTAGGTAAGAGGAGGTAACCGAGTCTGATGGCCGTGGAATAAAGTGACCCATCACAGCCCGGCAGAGGAGGGGACATTCCAGCTGAAGGCTGGTCTGAGCCCTAGGTTGAGGAACCAGAACAACATTGGAAGCCCAGTCTCATGATGTCTCTGGCCCCTCCAACTGAGCATAACCCGAAGAGAGGAGAAACTTGTTCACCCTCAGTCCAGAGCCCCTGAGACTCAAGTTCCAAGAAATCTGAGGCAGTGGCTGCCGACGCACTGTGGGGATACTGGGCGGACAGAGACCCAGGTGGAGGAATCCAGAGCAAGGGGTGGGGTGCAGGGTGCATGACTAGACTAGTCAAGGTCTGAGGTGAAAGGGGCACAAGGTCAGTGTCGTTCTGTTGTGATGCCACCTGCAGCCAGAGCATGGAGAGGAATTCAGGTGCATACAGTAGGGATAATCAAGGACTTATCCTTAGACTAACAGCTAATGAGCACAGATTTGTCCCTACCAGAGCACAGATTTGTCCCTACCAGACAATGAACAAACAGCGCCATGCCCTAAGGACCTCACTGCACACTGGGTAAGAGGAATACAGAAATGGCACCGCGCGGCCTTTGTAAGCATGACAACGATGGCAGCGGCTAACACCTCCAGTGTCAGGGGTGCTGCGATGTTCTAGGCACTTCCCATAGGGTGAGGCGGGACAAGAGTCTCTGACAGCCCCATCCACACCTCACTCTGGGAGCAGCTCCTCCAGAGAGAGCAGTGTTTTCTTTTCTTTTCTTTTTTTGGTGGTACTGGGGTTCCTGGAAGCCCTTCTACCTCTGGGCTACGCTCCCAGACCTATTTTTACATTTTTATTTGGAAACAGGGTCTCCTAAGCCAGCGCGCACGGCTGGCTTCGAACCTGCGCGATCCTCCTGTCTCTGCCTCCCAAGCGCGGGGATTACAAGCGTGCGCCACCACGCCCGGCCTGAGAGAGCAGTGTTTTCCATGGGGTTCTGGACTGGGTCAACAAGGGCTCCAGAACGCCCAATGGTCCTGGCTCCCACACCTCTCCAGCTGCTTCCCAGTTGCCCAGCCAGTCCCACGTCATCCCAGCTTGGAGCAGGCTGGCCAGGCTTGTCTATCCCAGAGTAACCTTTATGCCATCTCTGCTGCCCATCTCTGGTCCTCAAAGCAAGTGCTGGGGGAAGGCGGGCAAGTCATAAGGCTGGAAGAGGAACAGCGTGCTGGAGGAGGTGTTGAGAGAGAGAGAGTGGGGGCTGTGTGTGTGGTTGGGAGGAGGAACAGTCAGCCTCATCCTCCTGCCCAGTGCAGGGCAGCCTCCTGGGGAATGTGGGCTGGTAACCCAGAGATGGTTGGGAAGGGTAGGGAGACTGGAGTAAGCTGCTGCTCTGCTCTTGTGGGCACAATGCAAGAGAACAGGCGCTACTCCCAGACCACAGCCCTCACCCCTCTCCCCTACCCCCGGCTCTGCCTTGTATCTGACAGGTCAGCAGTGCTGCCGGTGTCTGTGTGGATACCCAGCCCACAGGTCCCCACACCTCCAAACAGCAGCCTTGGTCACTCCTGGGCCTAGGCAAGGATTGCAATATTTGGGACATACTTATACTAAAAAATTATTCCTTATGTATCTGAAATTCAAGTGTAACTTGGAGTCCTCTGTTTTAGGGGCCCAAGCCACGGGTCAGCCTTGGTAGATCCACCTGGAACCATGCACATGGGCTCAGGGCCTGTTGGGTAAGACTTCAAGGCTCCAGGACTAGAGTGCAGGAGAGGGGCGGCAGGCTCTGGGCAGTCACATCTTACCCTTAAGGACTCCCGTCCCTGTGGGCAGGGCTTTGGCCAAAGGAGGGTCAGATCTGGGTCTTTGAAAGCTGAGGACCTAGAGCAGGGACCCTATGCCTGCTGACTAGATGCCCCCCAGCCCACCTCCAGTGACAGCTCCCCTAAGCCAGACGGTGGTGGACACATCTGCTGACCTTCTGAGTGCCGCCCCTAATGTCTCCACACCTATGAGGCAGCGGCCTCCAGTTCAGGAGATACACTGGTTCCAGCCTCAGCTTTTCTGCCCACTTGCTGTAAGAATCTCCCCAGCTCCTTTCATCGTCTGCCTCCCAGGGCTGCTGGAGGGAATCAAGAATCAAGCACCTGGAGTAAGTGACGGCTATTGACATATCCCAAGTGACGGCTATTGACATGTCCCTAGCCAAAGACACGCAGCCAAAGACACGCAGCTGATGTTACCCCTCCACGCACTAGTTAGAGATCCCTAGCTGATCCCAAGGAAGTAGGGGCCTGCCGCATCCCCCGGCCCACCCCCAGAGCCCAGCCAGTCCCACAACCCCCCAGGGGCCAGCGCAGGCGAGAGGAAGGGCCCTGCGCCAGAGGAGGAAGTGCACGCAGTCCTGAACTTCTCCTCCCAGCAGCGCAGAGCAGCCCTGTGGGATAAAGGGCGGCTGGCGTTTCTTGTGTGCATAGTGTGTACTGGACACTGTTGTCTGATTTCATCCCTGGAACCTTTCGGTTTCCATGTCACAGCGGAGGATGTACTGCCCGATGGTCACGTAGGACGAGCCTCTGCCGTCCTCTGCTGGGACTCTGTCCTCCGGCTGCTGACCTCAGGCCTCTCTGCTCCTTCAGGCTTCGCCCTGGAGCGACTCAGCCCTGCTCTGCGTCCTTGTGGACAAGCACCCCTCCTCCTCGCCAAATATATGAACTGCTGTGCTTGGTTGCTTTGTTCTGTCTCCTAGAATGTAAGTGCCACAAGGGCAGGATTTTAGTTCTTTGCCTAACAGCTTTGTACATTTGTGTTAGATAGGTTAAAGATAAAAGGCAATAATGATAGCAGCTGATGCTTATTTAGCACCGACTTTGCCCTAGAATTCTTCTAAGCACTTTCTATTATCTATCTATCATTTATTTATTTATTTATTTATTTATTTTTGCGGGTCTGGGGGTGGAACCCAGGGGCTACACCCCCTGCCCTATTTTTCATTCTTTTTATTTTGAAACCGGGTCTCACTGAGTTGCAGAGGGCTTCATTAGGTAGCTGAGGCTGTCCGCAAACCGCGATCCTCGGTCTCAGCCACCCGGATGCTGGGATTACAAGCATGCGCCACCACGCCCGACTATTGTTTGTTTGTTTACTTTGCAGTACTGGGACTTGAACCCAGGGGCATTTTACCTCTGAGCTACATCCCCACTCCTATTGTTTATTCTTTATTTTGAAGCAGGGCCTAAGTTGCAGAGGGCCTCATTAAGTAACTGAGGCTGGCTGTGATCCTCCTGTCTCAGCCTCCTAAGTATTGAGATTAAAAGCGTGCAGCACCATACCCAGCTTTTAAATTTATTTTTTAATTTGTTGGGGGTGGGTACGGGGGATTGAGGTCAGGGGTATTCTACCTTCAAGCTACACTTTTTTTTTTTTTTAAATAGGGTCTCACTAAGTTACTGAGGATCTTGGTAAGTGTGAGGCAGGTCTGGAACCTTCAGTACTCCTGTCTTGGTCTCAGTACTGGGATCACAGGCACGTGCCACCCTGCTGGGCTCTTCTAAGCACTTTACATGTAATCACTCACGAATTCCTCACAACTCCCCTGTGAGGTGTGAAGGAGGCAGAGTGTGGATAAGAAACTTGCAAAACAATAAAAATAAAAAAATCACACAGCTCTTGGGAAAGAATTGCTGAGCTTAGTGGCGCACGCTTGCAAATCCCAGCATTTGGGAGGCAGAGACAGTAGGATCACAGTCCAAAGACAGCCTCAGGTACTTAGTGAGGCCCTCTACAACTCAGTGAGACCCTGTTTCAAAATAAAAAATAGGGGGGTGTATTTTTTATTCTTTATTTTGGGTTGGGGGTGTAGCTCGGAGGTAGAGCGCCCCTGGGTTCCATCCCCAGGACCACAAAAAAAAAAAAAAAAAAAAAAAAAAGAGTTGCAGTCTGTTTGGCTTGAGAGTTCCCAGTCATCATTTTCTTTTTTTTTTTTTGGATGGTACTGGGGTTCCTGGAAACCCTTCTACCTTCAGGCTACACTCCCAGACCCATTATATATATATATATATATATATATATATATATATATATATATACACACACACACACACACACACACACACACACACACACATATATATGTGTGTGTGGTACTGGGGGTGGAACCCAGAGGCTTTCTACCTCCGGGCTATACTCTCAGACCTATTTTCTATTTTATTTGGAAACAGGGTCTCACTAAGTTGCCAAGAGCCTCACTAAGTAGCTGAGGCTGGCTTCGAACCTGTGTGATCCTCCTGTCTCAGCCTCCCAAGCACAGGGATTACAAGCGTGCGCCACCACGCACCACGCCCGGCCCCATTTTATATTTTTATTTGGAAACAGGGTCTCTTAAGCCAGCAAGGCTGGCTTCAAACCTGTGCCATCCTCCTGTCTCCACCTCCCAAGTGTCACAAATGTGCACCACCAAGCCCGGCGTCATTCATCTTTTACACACTGCACAGTGCCCTGAGCCTGGCCTCTGCTCCTGTCCTGGGTGTCAAGGCCTGCTGGTGGTACCCTTCCCCCCCTTGCTCTTTCATTACAAACCTGTGCCATCCTCCTGTCTCCACCTCCCAAGTGTCACAAACGTGCACCACCAAGCCCGGCATCATTCATCTTTTACACACTGCACAGTGCCCTGAGCCTGGCCTCTGCTCCTGTCCTGGGTGTCAAGGCCTGCTGGTGGTACCCTTCCCCCCTTGCTCTTTCATTACTGGATAATCATTGATTTAATCCCCATGAGGACCGGGCTGGTCTCTGTCACCTGTTTCCACTTGCTGTGTCTGTCTGTGTCCAGCCTATTGTAAGGCTTCCCCACTTTTCTAGTTGCCTCTATTCCCCCCCCCCCCCAGTGCTGGGGATTGAACCCAGGACTTTGTACATACTAAGCAAGCTCTGTACCATGAAGCTATACCCCTAGTCCCCTACCTGACTCTTACAACCCATTAGGTAAGAAGTACAGATACGATCTCTCTATTGCTCCCATTTCACCATGAGGAAGAGGAGAAATGATGTAATTTGTTACTAAAGACAGTAACCAGACCCCAGGCTTTGGACTCAGTGCTTGCCTGGCCATAGTCCTCTGGGTCTTGGCTGCTGCCCAAGGCTTTGGTGGGGACCATCACCCATTAGAATTAGGAAAAGATGAGCCAGGCGTGGTGGCGCACACTTGTAATCCCAGCATTGGGGAGGCTGAGACAGGAGGATCGAGGTTCACAGACAGCCTCAGCTACTTAGTGAGGCCCTTTGCAACTCAGTGAGACTCTGTTTCAAGATAAAGAATAAAAAAATAGGGCTGGGGGTGTAGCTCGGAGGCAGAATGCCCCTGGGTTCCATCCCCAGTACTGGAAAAAAAAAAAAAAGTACTGGGAAAAGGCAAAATACAGCCATCAGAGGGTACATGTAGCCTGCGGGACAGAGGATGCAGGCAGGGTCAGCAAAGGCTCATGGGGGGGCTGTCCTTGGAGCTGAGCGATAGAGTCCAGTGAGAGGGCAGTTCCCAGCCTGTGATGCACATCAGCCAGGTGTCCTTTAGAGCAAACAGGATGCAAAGCAGGGTATATTTAGCCTGTGGTTGCTGCTGGGCCAGTTCCACACCCAGCCTTTCCCAGTGGGGGACCCCTGGACGGAGTTTTCCTCTCCCTGGGCAATGTTACTTGGGGAAGGGTTGGTGGAGATTTGCAATGTACAGAAAACCTAGAGACTCATGGCTCAACCATACCCAGAAAGAAATACATCACAACGAATCACATAAATTTTAAAAAAGAAGAAATAAATTACAGGTAAGATTTAAAAAAAGTCTTTAAGGTATGTTTGTTTGCTTCCGTGCTGGGAACCAAACCCAGGACCTTGCTCATTACAGGCAAGTGCTCTGCCACTGAACTACACCCCCACCCAGGAACTCTTTATGTCCGTCCTTCCTGTTGACCTCTGAGGGTGTTCTGTGGGTAGTTTTATGCTGGAAGCTGAGTGTGGTGGGGAGAAGTTGCACTCATTTGTTCATTCATTTATTCATCCATTCATTCACTCAAGTGTTTATAGCACAACTATGCACCAGGCATTGGGCTTAAGTACTGAGAATATACCAGAGAAAACCACGTGTCTGTCTGGCTCTGTCCTCATTGAACTCTCAGTTTGCTGGGAGACCCGCAGCAGAGGGTTTTGCTGTTCCTTAATTACTGAGAAGGTAAAATAAGGCAGCTGCTCCAGTTTGGGAGTCGAGGGAGACTTTGTGGAGGATATGACCTTCAGACTGAGTCCTGGAGGGCATCTGAGAGCTCCTTTGGCTGGTTGCCCGGCAGAGGGGCCAAGAGCAGCTGAGTAGCAAGCATGGCGGGTGAGTGCAAGGAGGGCCTTTGGTTAGAAAGGAGTGGCTTCTATAGGTCTCTATCTTAAAAAAAATTTTTTTTAATTGGTGCATTGTAGTTGTACATCTTAATGGAGTACAAGATGGTGGAGTCAATACATGCACATATCACCCAATTAGCCCTTACCCGATTCCCACCCCATTCCCTCTCCCTCCCTTCTTCTCATGTTTGGCTTAGTGGCTAACTTTAGTGTGTTTGTTAATGTACATCATGTACATTAGGGAATTTCCCTCTCTCTTGGAGGGCTTCACATGGCTGGTGTCTGGATCCTAAGCTGGCAGGGAGACGGTCCCTGCTGGCTCTGGAGAAGCCATGGAGTCAGTGATAGGAGGAGCATTCCGTGAGGAACAGGGCGTTGAGATCCAAAGTGGGGAATTTGCCAAGAGTTGGGCTCCTCCTGGAAGGCTTGCTGAAATGGGCACATCCCAGGTTTGGAAGGTGGGCAGTGTCCTGATTTGGCAGAGGGCGGAGGTGTTTAGGAGCTCTGCGCGTGCGAGGCTGAGGAAGTGGAGGCGAGCCTGTCTTAGGCTGGAGCAGTAGGTGGGCGAGTGACTCAGTTTGGATGCATACGTTCTGTTCTCTCTCTCCAATTAATCCTAATGGCGCCTCCTCATTTCACAACCACTGAGTGCCCAGCAAACATGATCTACTTCACCCCATCCATCAGGGGCTGGGGAAGATAGATAGGACCATCTCATTTCACAGATGAGAAAAAAACGAAGCTCAAAAGATGAAGTGACCTTCCTGCAGCATCAGGGAGGAGACATGTGATAGGACTAGGGACCAAGATCTGTAGTTCATCGGCCTTCTATCACACTCGCTTTCCAGGTATCCTGACGTTTTGGGGATTTTCCCTGCCTGCTGTGGGGACGCGGGGTTTATAACCAAGCAATTTGCAAGCATTATCAGAAACAGAGAGGCCTGTGCATGTCCCGCCCTTAGTCCCAGCCCCCAACCCTGCCCAGAGGAGCAGCTCAGGCGCCATCAACCTCCCGGCAAGTCAGAAAGTCTTCCCACCAGCCAAGCTTTGCTTGATACCCCCAGAGTAGCATGAGAACAGACATTTTGTATTTTATTGCGTGACCCCAGCCCTCATAACAATCTCTGGCATGCAGTAGTCACACAATAAACTTTGTTGAAATAAACTCCCTGCAGGAAGTGCAGTGTGGAAGGGGAATTTCACATGTACAACCCTGCCCTCTGGCAGGTCATCCATTGATTGAGCATATACAACACATGAGGGTGTACAAACACACCCACGTGGGCAGGAGGTCAGCCTTTGAGTCAGTCAAGACATTGAGGAATAGTCATTCTCCACCTGGACCATAGTATAAGGAGACAATGCATCTACGAGACAGTCGTGCCCTAGACTTGACTTGGCCAGCTCCTTTTCCCCAGCAATGAAATGGTAAGAGACAAACAAACAAACAAAAACTAAACAAAACCACCTGATTTTTTTTTTTTTGCCTTCTTTTTTAAGGGTGGGTGGATCTAATAAAGTTTACATTTCTGGCACCTCACGGGTTTTCTCAAGTATTCCCAGAAAATGTTCCTCCTCTGGGAGGGCTAGCTGCCGCGCTTCAGGCTGCCCATTCTTGGCCTCACAGAAATAAGATCCTGTGGTCGTACGCTTCTTGGGTCTGGCTTCTTTTGAGCCACAGTATGTCTGTGAGGTTCCTATAGCGGGCTCTTCTTTTTCATTGCTAAAGAACACATAGATCATCAGTTTATTTGTCCATTCTCCTAATGATGGGCATTTGGGTTGCTTTCAGCTTCATGTTGGAGCTATTATAAATAAAACTGCTATGAACTCCTGTACTCAGCTTTTGGTGAGCAAAAGCACTAATTTCTGTTGATGACAGCTGAAGTGGTCTTGCTGGATACGCTTAGCCTCAGTAGATAACCAGAAAGTGGTACCAATTTATTCTTCTACTGGCAATGGATGAATGTTTGGACAATTTTAAAGGTCAGTAATAGGATGCCTTTTTTTCTCCAACCTTTCTGGCCATTACGACAAGACTGGACTGAAATATTGGGTACCTGAGCCAGACTCTTTATGCTCTGGTGAAACTCGCACCAAACCTCAGGTATCAGTGCTTCTTTGTGGAGCTGGGAGGCTGACCAGGGGCTGCGCTTCTCCAAGGCTGCCCATGAGACAGTCCAGGCGCTCAGAGAACTGATCTGTGATGTCCCAGTGGGCCACACTAGTGTCATAGTGACGTCTTCAGTCTGCCCACAAATAAAAGGTGGGCATTGCTACTTATTTTGTAATAAATTTATGGCTGGAAATTTACCACCCACAGAAGAATCTAGTCTTGTTCCCCCTTCCCCAGGTCTCCATTTCTCGTGTCTATGAGAATTCATAGTTGATTTGAGAGTCAAACACTCTGTTCCCAGATAGGGGGGCAGGTAGGAGAAAGAGTTCATGACGTCTCTTGCCTGACTAAGGAGGCTGAAGGATTCTACTTTTCTTCTTCCTTTCCTTCCTCTCTCTCTCACTCTCTCTCTTTTGTTTGTTTTTTGGTGGTACTGGGGTTCCTGGAAGCCCTTCTACCTCCGGGCTACACTCCCAGACCTAATATATATATATATATATATATATATATATATATATATACATACATACATATATATAGGCTAATATATAATAGATAATATATACTCATTTATTATATATTATATAATATGTTATATAATATATTATAATATAATATATTATATTGCATATATTATATATTTACAATATATAAGATTTATATTTATAATATAACAATATATATTTTTTGTGGGTCTGGAAATGTAACCCAGGGGCATTCAACCTCCAAGCTACACCTCCTGCTCTATTTTTTATTCTTTATTTTGAAACAGGGTCTCACTGAGTTGCAGAGAGTCTCACTAAGTAGCTCAGACTGTGCGAACTGCGATCCTCCTGTCTCAGCCTCCCAAATGCTGGGATTACAAGTGTGTGCCACCACACCCGACTCCTATTTTATATTTTATTTGGAAACAGGGTCTTACTAAATTCCTGAGAACCTCACTAAGTAGCAGAGGCTGGCTTCGAACCTGCGCAATCCTCCTGTCTCAGCCTCCCAAGTACTGGGATTACAAGCATATTCCACCACACCCAGTCTTTTTTTCTTTCTAGAACCTAGGGCTATTCTACCTCTGAGCTACATTCCTAGCCCTTTTTGTTTTGCCTTTAAACAGGATCTCACTAAGAACCTGAGGCTGTTGGAGAACCTGAGATTCTCCTGTCTCAGCCTCCCAAGTACTGAGATTACAGGCATGTGCCTGGCAACTCAAACTCTTTAAGGACTTCTGGGAAGGGAGACAGTAACCAGACACGAAGGATTATGGAGGGTGAATGGGCAGGTGTGGGGGTTGCCTCAAATAACTCCAGGAGGTTTCTTCCAGGGACACTTGTCCTATTGTTGCTGCTGCTGAATATTCTGATCATAGTAGGAAAAAAAAAAAAAAAAAACAACAGGCAATGTGGCCCTTACTCTATGGGTTTCCCTGGTCCCCACACTTGGAGCGCTGGGGTAGAGGAAGAAATAGGCACAGAGCAGTCTCCGAGGGCCGCAGCTTTGGAGTCTGTCCATCCTGGATTCCTAGAACAAGCCACAGAGCTCTCTGAGCCCTGGTTTCCCTGTCAGGTGTGGGTAGTCATAGGGATGCTGCTCCAGGTGGACAGGTCATGTTACAGGGGCGAGGTCGCCATCATCCTCATTCTCTGGGAGGGGGGAGGGAGTCAGGGGTGGGAGGAGACTAGATTGCCCTGGACCCCCTGCCTGTGTCCGCGCGGGAGGCCGCCAGCATGTGTCTGACTTATCACAATCACGAGCAGAGTCGAGATTCTCTTTACTGAGACAAGTAGAAGACATCAACTTAGATGGCAGCCAGGGGACAGCAGGTGGACCTCAGTAGATGGCGGGCACCTCGGTGAGCTGGAATCACTTGTCTCTGAACAAAAGAGAGAATGTCAGCCTTGGGGGCCAGGAACAGAGTCCTGCTGGATGTCGGGAGAGTGACATTCTGGGTAGTGGTCCCCGGAACCGCTGGCCTCCCACCCTGGAGGCGGGGCCATGAAGGAGGCGTGGCTAGTGCGGAAGCCCTGGCTGCTCAGGCTCCCTGTGGACTCCACTTCCAGGCCAGCGTGCGGGGCAGGCCTTCTCGCCCTCTGGAAGGCCTTGGCAGGCTCTGGGGACCTGCCCCACGTGGCTTCCTTCCCCTGGCGACTGTGCCTTTGATAGTGGCTGAAGCATTTCCTGTCCCACGCGGGGCCCGCCTGGGCTTCCTCTCTACCCCGTTTGATTCCAGGCCAAGCCTGGGAAGGCGGTGGGTGTGGGGGCCTTCCTTCCATTTCAGGGAAGAGGCTGGGAAGGAGGCAGGGCCAAGCTGAGCTTACGCTGTTGAGCTCAGGCCTAGACCACGCAGGGGCAGGTGCGCCGCCTGGCACTCTGAGGACAAGAACACAGAGCTTCGTTTCTATCTCTCTGGGGGACCTTGAGATACAGCCAGGAGCAGGGGCCTAAGGCGGTTCAAGAAAGAACCAGTGTTAGTGACACTATTCTAGGTAGCTTCAGGCAATTGCTTTACACTCAACTCTTCTAAATGCCAGAGTTCCAAACGTGGCTGCTTATCCCAGTGTAGGGCTGAGGTGTACTCAGTGTCTTTATCTTGAATCGCGGCCTCTGGGCTCCGGGTGCTTTTTCCCTCATAGCAAAAATAGTAAAGGTAGGAACAATCATCAGAGGGGTCCGGCAAGGTCTCTTCCTGGAGTCTTTGGACTTTCTGTCAAGGTGCCAAAGGATCAAGGAAGGGAATGGATTTTACCCCCCTTCTCCAGGCCTCACCTAGCTGTTTTAAGGTCTGAACAGGAGAAAAGGGTCCTGGGGGAGCTGCTGCTGCTGAGATGGCAACCCAGCGCTGTTTGGTGCAGAGTATGAGAAGCCTCCCTTTCCTGTCTGGGGGTGGGGAGAATGGGACTAAAGGATGCTCAGGTGGAAGATGTGCTGATTTGCATATGTGTGTGTGTGTGTGTGTGTGTGTGTGTGTGTGTGTGTGTGTGTAGGGGGGGTACCCAGGAACATTCTAACTCTGAGCTACACCGCCAGCCCTTTGCAATTTTTTATTTTGAAACAATCTCGCTGAGTTCGTTGTAACCTATTCAGGAGAGAATAACTGTCCACAACCAATTATTAGTCCATCAAGCCACACTTTATTACAGGTTTGAACCTGGACCGAAGCGCATGTGTCTCCACATAAGCGGCAAGGTCCAGGATCGCCCTTTGGGGAGAATTTTTATACAGTTGTACAACATTTTGCAAGTCATTCTGTTACATCATTGATGATGGTTTTTGAATTTACAGCTTCCATCCAATAAGGTAACTTGTACAGCCGGTTTTTAAGATAACAGGGCCACAAGAGAGAAGGTCACTTGAGAGAGGGTCTCTTATCTAAGGTATGCGACCTTGGGTCGGGCAGATGCTCTCAGGTAGGGCAGATGCCCGTAGCTTTTCCAGGAATTCTCCTGTAAGCCTTTTCCCGCTTAGATGCCTGCCTGCGACTTATAATTATTACACACAATATTATTGATCAACATTATTAGTTTAAGCAATTTCTTAGCAACTGTACCGCACTGCACTCTCATAGCACTTTGTTATAAAACTTTAACTTAAAATTTTAAACACAACAAGTTGTGGAGGGCCTCACTAAGTAGCTGAGACTGGCCTCGAACCTGCGATCCCCCTGTCTCAGCCTCCCAAGCATGCACAGGCGAGCATGAGCACCGCCATCCCCGGTGGGCACGCTGGTTTTGCACGTCCTTTGCATGCTCCTTGTGTCCTGTCTACAGGGGAGTCTTCAGGCCTTGCTTTCCCCACAGCCCTCCAGCTCTGGGTGGGAAGCCCACGTGTGGAGCTGTGGCCTGGGCACCCCCTCTGCCCCAGCTCCCTCTGGGTGAGGGCTGCACAGGTGGGCATCGTGTCCCCGAGCCTGAGCAGGGAAGGAGTCCCCTTGCTGGGAGAGTGTGTGGGGGGAGGATGGGGTGGAGGCTGCTGGTACCCGAGGAAGAAGTGCTTTCTGGCTCCAGGCTTTTCTCTAGACCAGGGCCTGGAAGGAGGAAGCAGATGAGGTGCCTCCTCTTAGATTCCATAAAGCTTTGCTTCCTGTTACACAGCCACAGCGGGTGGGTGTGGGGTTGACATCAAACACCTTTCTTTTCCAATGGCCCTGGACCCCACCCCAGGCCGCCCTTTCTCAGCCCTAGTTCCAGCCTCTCTCTCTGCATTCCTTGGGTGGGGGCATCTAGGGCCCTGTGTCCCTCCATCTTATATTCACAGTGGTGACTGGGGGTCCCAGGACCCCTTTGCCTCAAGACCTTGGATGGCTCTTGTGTGGGCCTGTCTGGGGTGCCTGAATTCCAGCTGGCTTCTGATGATCCAGAGTGCCCTGGGTATTGTGGCCCAGGTCACTTGGGGAAAACTCACTCCTCTTCTTGGAGGTCTGACCTCTTCTGTGGAGGCACCTTTTCTTTCTGATTTGGGTTTCAGTGCTCTTTTTGCCATCTGTGTACTTGACGATGATGATGAGGGACATATAATTATGACCCCAGGATCCTGTTAACCGTGCCTGCGTGCTTCCTCATTAAGGTCTAACCTCCCCTATGGCTGATACTACCAGGCTCATTCTGTAGTGGGTGCTGAGCGGGACTCCTCCCTTATCCTCCTGGAGGCTAGGCTTCTCCACCCACAGAGCAGTCAGGGCCTGAGAGGCAGGAGGAGACCAGCAAGGAGGCAGTGAGCTGGAGCTCAGGCCCTGCTGAGAGCAGAGAGCTTCCCTCTTCTAGGAGCCAGAGTGTGGAGGGTGGGGAAGGCTCGGCACCTTAGGAAGGCCTCCCCAGGCCCCAGAAGGTGGACTGGAAGCAGCCCCACAGCAATCTGGTAGGAAGTGGGGGTGGGGGGGTGCTGAGCCTGAGCTCAATCATTCCCAGAGCTAGCAAACAAACAACCAGTGGCCTGGAACACCGGCAGCTCTCTGCACATGCACGGGCTGGGGCATCCACAAACCCGGTGATATCCATCACTTCTGTACACACTCGGGCCCCTGCTCCATGAGCCTCCACAGAGTAGGAAACGCCAACAGAAGCTCCTTGACTTCTGGTGGGCCTCTGAGCTGACAATACTGTAAGTAAAAAATGCATTAATATGCCTGGCCACTGAACCTCAGAGCGACACGGTGCACGGTGCAGCTCCGACTGCTCGCCCTCGAGATCACAGGGCTGACTGGGATCTGCCATTCCCTGCCCGCCCAGCGTCACTAGAGAGTCTCATGCTGCTTACTGCCCAGGAGAAGAGCAATGTTCTTTTTTTTTTTTTTTTTTTTTTTTGGCAGTATTGGGGATGGAACTCAGCAGCATTCTATCTTTGAGCTATACCCCCAGCCCTATTTTTTATTCTTTATTTTGAAACAGGGTCCCACTGAGTTGCAAAGGGCCTCACTAAGTATCTGAGGCTGGCTGTGAACCGCGATTCTCCTGTCTCATCCTCCCAAGTGCTGGGATTACAAGTGTGCTTGTAATCTGGCTAACAATGTTCAAATTTTGAAATGCTGTTTCTATTCTATGGAAGGCATATTGCTTTTGTACCATATAAAGTTAAACACACACACACACTCCAACCATTATTAGTTGAGACCTTCAGTAGTAGATTCATTCTCCAGTGGTGTTTTTCTTTAGGTGAAGTTCTATCTTGTCCTAATTTGCAAAATTGCTCGACTGTGGAGTTCAGAGGCCCTGAAGCTGATGCGGCCCACTTCTTCTGCCCCCATTTTACATTTGACAAAACCGAGAGCAAGTAGGGCCAGGTGACTTATTTAAGGGCAAACATTTAATAAGCAAATTTTCTTTTGAGTTCTAGAGTTTGGAAATGACAGAGATTTGGGTGACTCAAAGCCCTGAGCTGGAGGGAAACAGAGACAGGGCGTGGAGGTTTAAAGGCCCGAGCTTACACCCAGATTCGGCCTCTTTCTTCATGTGTGTCCTTCAACAAGTTACAAACCTCTCTGAGCTCCAGCGCCCTTATCTTTAAAGTAGATGTGATCAGACCTGCTCTGGAAGGTTGTCCTATGGCTTAGTGATGATCTACATTAGAAGCCTGGCACATAGTAGACACTCCATGAATGCCTCTCCAGTGATCTGACAAGGTGGGAAAGCCATCAGCCACAATGCTACTCAGTGATGCCTTTCGTGGACAAGGTTTCCTCTTGGATCCGGGGAGATTAAGACGAATGCGGGACATTCTGCCCACCCAAGACCAGAAAATACTGCTGTGTTGTTGCTGATGCCACGGAAGAAGAGAGAAGAGAGTCGCTGCCTCCAGCACACATAGAGTGTGTGGGGAGTCGTCTCAGGAGGCAGGACAGGCACTCAGGGAGACTTCCTAGAATCTGGAGAATGAATAAAATGTACTGAGGCAAAAAGGAAGGGAAAGGCAACTCAAGCTGAGAGATCTGTGAGGACATAGACCCAGGAGTTAGAGAGAGTCCATCCAGTAGACGTGGCAAAGGGGACTGGAGGGGAGAGGGACTGGGATTCTTAGGCATGGTGAAGAGTGGTGTTTGATCTGAAGAGTTGGATGCCTTTATTTTTTATTTTTGTTGGTTGCTGTTTTTGGTACTGGGGATTGGACCCATGGGCATTTTATCTTTGAGATACACCCCCCAGTCCTTTTTATTTTAAAACAGGGTCTTGCTAAGTTGCCAAGGTTGGCCTCGAACCTGCCATTCTCCTGTCCCGGCCTCCCAAGCACTAGGATTATAGGTATGTGCCACTGTGCCCGCTGGTTAGGAGCCTTTGAATACCTCGTGCCAATACCCAAATTCTTGAGGGAAGCAAACTTAGAAAATAATGAACTTTGCTTCAATTTGCTCTTCTCTTCTCCAAAGAAATTGCCTCATTGTTTACTTAAAAACCTTTGCCTATATTTCAGGTCATTGGCAAATAAAAGTGGTGGCATTGAACTAGCCTGCCTGATATGAAAAGAAGATATCCATTTACTAATGGCTTAACAAATGACTGCTTTGGGCCCAAACCAGAAGGGCATTTCAAGCACTCCAACTAGATTCACCCTCATTATTATCTGTGCGTATGTGCATATGCTCTGGGGGTTGAATCCAGGGGCATTCTATCTCTGACCTACACCCCCAGCCCTATTTTAGTTTTTATTTGGAAGTAAGGTCATCTTAAGTTGCTGAGAGCCTCGCTAAATGATTGAGGCTGGTCTCAAACCCACAATCCTCCTATCTCAGCTACCCAAGTACTAGATTACAGGCGTGTACCACCAAGCCCAGCTCATTATATTATTAATGTAGTTAACAGAGTGCATTTGATAGTTCTCAAAGTTGTGACTGATGAGGGTGGGTGGGGAGGAGAGTTTCCAAAGTGTTTCATTCATGCGAATCGATTTGACAAATATTTGCTGGAACCCTTCTAGGTGTTTGGGGATAAGGGCTACCAGGTTCCTGTGTTCCTGGGGTCTAACGAATCAGGCATTTTGTGGCTGTAGACAGTTTCTCAGGACAGGTTCAGTTGTCCCGGCAGAGGTGGCAATAGCCAAGCGGTTCAAAGTCTGGCATTTCGGAACTAGGCAAAGCTTGGGTTTAAATCCCAGCTGTTTGAACTTGGGCAAGTAACTGAATCTCTTTCAGGCTCTCAAAAGTGAAGCAGGAGAAATAGAGCGTACTTCACAGGCTGTTCTAAAGATTAAATGAAATGAAGGGTGGAGGTTACACTGACAGCCCTCTGTAGACAGGAACCACTACTAGCGTTAACAATCTTTGGAACAACTAAAAGAACAGAGTGAGCGAACAGGAAAGAGTTCTGCATACAGTAAGGAGGCTGGCCTTCCCCAAAGTCCAAGTCCTGACCACATTTTGCAACCATGGTGGGAAGGCTTCTCAAATGCTGGGCCTGGATTTTTGTCAGGTTATATCTCCAATGTATAGCACATAATAGGTCATCATTAATAATGACCCCTGACTAAATACTTCTCTGAGCTCTTGATAAGAGCCATGAAAGGGGCCGGGTGTCAGTCAAAACTTCCCAGGAAGACACTCTTCCACCAGCTCCTCTGGCCAAGAAAGGTCAGTGGAACCTTGGACACCATCAGGAACCAGGTCATTTGTGAAATAAGCAAATACCACACAGACACCTGGCAGCGCATTTTTGGAAAGAGTGCAGAGGACAGTTCAGGAGAGAGCGGAATAGGGCCAGGAAAGGAACAGAGTCATTCTGTGAATGGAAGGCTTTGGGGAAGGTGCCCTGGGAAGTCAGTGGTGAGAAACAGCCTTGTTCCACGGTCCACTCTGCTGACCCTCGACCGTCCTCCGCCGCAGCAGCGTAGGCAGCTCTCTCTTCTTCCGTTCAAACCGGGAGCTGGGGGCTGGGATCGCCACCCAAGAAGACGACTCTGGGAGGCTGGATGCTCTGTGTTCTGACAGGAGAAGGGACAAGAACAAGAACATCCCAAGGGCCACCATAACAGAGGAGCACTCCGCAAACTCGAGAGCTCTTCTTCCTCGTTTTGGGGGCGATTCAGGGATGCTTGGGTGATACCTCAACCTTCTGTGCTTATAGACTGAGAAAACACTGGGGCTAGACAGAGCTTTGGCCCAGTCCCCTTCCCCAAGGGACCCTGAGGACGATGAATTCCAGTACAAGGCAGTGATCTGACCACTGAGGCACGGGGAGCTGGGCTCAGAACCCACATCAGACGGGCGCTTCACCGGTCAGTACACACAATTTGCAAACAACACACAAATTATCTCTGAGCCTCTCACCAAGACATCCATCCGCCCGCCTAACATCTCTTTTGGGGATGTCTCAAAGATGCCTCCGACTCAATATGCCTAAGACAGAACACTTGAACTTCTCCTTAGCCTGGTCTGTTTTCTTTACCGGGTTTCCTGGTTCCATGACTATTGCACCATCCAGTTGAGTAAGCCAGGAAGAAAGGCAGTCTCACCTCCCTCCACATCTAGCTTCCAAACTCTGCTGATTTGATCTCCTGCATACATCTCCAGTCCCTCCTCTTTTTTTTTTTAATCCAGGATTGAACTCAGAGGCATTCTACCTCCAAGCCATAACTCAGCCCTATTTTATTTATTTTATTATTATTATTATTGTGTGTGTGTGTGTGTGTGTGTGTGTGTGTGTGTGGTACTGGGGTTCCTGGAAGCCCTTCTACCTCCGGGCTATACTCCCAGACCTATTTTTACATTTTTATTTGGAAACAAGGTCTCTTAAGCCAGCGTGTCTGGCTTCAAACCTGCGTGATCCTCCTATCTCCGCCTCCCAAGTGCGGGGATTACAAGCGTGCACCACCACGCCCAGCTTATTCATTTTATTTTAAAATAGGGTCTTGCTAAGTTGTGGAGTGTCTGGCTAAGTTGCTGAGGTTGGTCTCAAACCTGTGATCCTCCTGTCTCAGCCTCCCAAGTACTGGAATTACAAGTTTGCCCCACCACTCCCTGCAATCCCTCCACTTTTGCATCATTACCCGTGGTCCAACCACCCTGACCTTTCTCAGCTTGACCACTGACAGAGCCATCACCTATACCTTGAGTCTATCTCGGCCCTATCCAATCCATGCCTTTTGTTACAGGACACAAATCCAGGTTCACCATATGCATACCTGCTTGGGGAAGCTTCAGTGCTTCCTTTTATTCTTCGGATGTGACTGCCCAGGGGCTGAGGCATCTGGCTCCATCCCCTCTCGGCTCCCGGTCACACGGCACACACACTCCTCTTCTGTACTCCAGCCTGCGCTGGCCTTCCCTTTGTGCCTAGCTGTACTCTCTCTTCACCATGGTGCCTTGTTGCTGCCTTGTCCCCCGCCTGACATGCTCACCTCCTCTCTTGGCCTGGGTACCGCCCTTTGTCCTTTAAAGCATGGAGCCAGGTATCAGCTGCAGAGCCGTACCTACTCCAGCTATGTCAGCGGCCGTCTGTGCATCCAGAGGGATTCTGATCCAGGCATGTCCCAGAAAGTGATGAGGAGGGAGCCAGTGATGCTTCTTTGACTACATGGAAAGAAAACTGAGCTCAAACTTCCACAAACATGGTATGCCCAGGAGGCAAAGCCGGATAACCGGTAGAACTACGGCTCAGACTGGCTCAGCCAGCCACCTTGGACGCACCTGGGGCACCCTGCACCCCACGGCAGGTGCTCAGAGTGCTGATGGGGCTCTACGGGGCGGAGCCTCTTACAGGAAGTATAAGATGAAGAGGACACATGGCCATGTCTTGGGGAAGTCCCCAGCCTTGGGGAAGCACTGTGATGTGACAAGACTGAGTCTGATTTGGGGCCATCAGACTGACGTGTCAGCCTCTGTCTGAGGGAGGGCCTGGTAAGCAGCTCTGCACCAGAATTTAGGCTTGCCCCCAACTGCCCTGCTCCCCTGAACCACCCTTCGCAGTGGCTTCCGGGGTCCTCACTCGTGTTGCTCACCTAGCCTGCTCGATGGCCGTGGCGCCCAGGAGTGAGGGGCCACCCCTTACTTGATCAGCCCTGCATCTGCCTGGAGGCTACACCAGGCTAAGATGGTGCTGGCTTTTTTGGTTGCCTGTCAGAAGGAAAGGCTCCAGGAAGCTGGGGCCTGGCATCAGTGTGGCTGGTTCTATCTAAGCCTCACAGGCAATTTCCCCCGATTTCCCTACCCTTACCTCTATGGCTGGAAGAAGGAAGGTAAGGGAGAAAGTGAAATGGAAGCAAAACCCAAGAAGATAGCGCTGGGGGCCCAGAGCCGGTTAGGAAGATGCCAGGCAGGATATGCAGCTAGTGAATCATGCCCAGCTCCACAATTCCCTAGGGGCTTGTGGAAGGAAGCCGCTGGCCTGAGAACCCAGGGCCTGGAGAGCCCTATGGGCAAACCAGTCACTGTCCCCTTCTTGCATTACCACCCTCTCCCCCAGCTTGCTGACTCCTCCTCTCCCTCCTCCCCTGCTCCTCAGTTTGCCTTCCTCCTCCTCCTCCTCCTCCCCTCCCTGCAGGCCTCAGGCTCTAAGGTGCACAGGTGGTGCCATGGATCAGAACTCCCATGGAATCTTTCTGCTGTCACTGAGAAGATGGATTGTCATGTTCCAGGCAAGTTTTTCACACACACACACACACACACACACACACACACACACACACACAGTGAGTGAATGGAGTAATAAATGAATATGTATTTCCTGATCAGAACACCCACTATATACCAACCCTTTGAGGTGGCCCAGATCCTTAGGGAAAATGAAATAGAGAGAGATGTGCCTTCACATAGGTATCCAGTGACAGATCCCTGTTCATCCCATACCCAGGACCCAGCTCCTGCACGAATGTCCACTGACTGTCTGGGTCTTGTTCTGCAGGGTTTGGAAGGGTCACAGCAAGAACTCAGGGACCAAGCCAGGTGTAGTGGCGCACGCTTGCAATCCCAGCATTCAGGAGGTTGAGACCGGCGGTTCACGGATAGCCTCAGCTGCTTAGTGAGGCCCTTTGCAACTCAGTGAGACCCTGTTTCAAAAATTTTGTTTTACATGGTTTGTTTGCAATGTTTTACATAGTTTTGTTTCATGCTTCTTATTGTCAATTAATTTATCCGACCGTTTCCAGTCTGGGCTGAGCCGGAGGCTGACCTGCCTGGCCTCCTGACCTTGGCTTCCGGATAACCTCACAGGGCCTGTGGGGTGCGGACCAGGGTGGCTAAGCCCGCCAAGGCACCTCAGCAGGAAGGGCGGGTTTATGACTTTGGGGAGGAACCAATTTGCCACTCCAAACCTGGTGCTCAGCGGGCGCCCCCTTCTGCCTAGAAGCCGCAGTGCACCGAGGACCGGCCCCGGGAGAGCAGAGCACTCCAGGTGTGAACTTCGAACACCGCGGCGGCGTGGGAGTCTCTGCCCCCCAAACTGGCTACACCGCCATGACTCAGCAAATGGGAGGGCTGGGGCGGGCCGCCCCCCCCCCCCCCCCGTCTCTCTCTCCCGGGTACTCCTCTGCAGCCCAGTACCTGGAGGTTACTGATTAACATCTCCTCCCAGCCCGAGGTGTCCGAGGTGTCCGTGGGTGCAGCAGCTTGGGGGTGGGGGTGGGGCGAGGACATTGGGCCTTGGTTTGAATTCCTGTGGGAGACAGGCCCGGCAGAGGCGAGATTCAGTCCAGGTCACGAGGTGGCACCTGGTCTGGGACATCTGGTGGCTGGGAAGGGCTTGAGCAGTGAACTTTCCTCTCCTTGGCGCCCTCCTCCCTGCCCGGGCTCCCTTGGCGCATGGTGCACGCCCCTCCTCCTCTTACACAATGCCAGGCACCGCCAGGCGCGTTCACATAAATCACTGCAGTCCTCTTGCCCATTTTACAGATGGCTAGTTCAGACAGCTCACGGGAGGCATCCTTCCCAGCTCAGGCTGAGCAGGGACTCAAACCTAGGCCCTCCAGCCTCCCATTCGAGCCGCTTTCACCCCATCTGCAGATTTAACACCTGCTTGAGTAGAAGAAATGAGAGGTGCATTGCTGTGGTCTCCTGCACCCTCCTTCACGCTCACAAATCATTACCCCAACCATAATCAGCCAGAAAATCCCCCTAAGAACCCACCTCAAGTTATCAGGGATAATAGTCCAAGCGGTGAGGTGCTTATATGGGCTGAAAGCAATCGTTAAAAGGCCCGTTCAGAGTCAGCCTCCTCATGCCTTATCCCCTGTGGCTTGGGGGTAGGAGGGTGATTCATTTTTGAGGAGGATTCCTTCACTACGAAGGAAAAAGAATAAAAGTATTCTGAATCTAGCTGGCTGTGGTGGCACACAACCTGTAGTCCCAGTACGGAGGGATTAGTGAGGCCCTCTACAGCTTAGTGAGACCCTGTTTCAAAATAAAAAATAAAAAATAGGGCTGGGGGTGTAGCTCCAAGGTAGAATGCCTCTGGGTTTAATCCCCAGTACTGCAAAAACAAAAAACAAACAAAAAACATCCGGAGTGAAGCTAGAAGTTGTGCCGCAGGAGATTGTCTCTGGGGTAGAGGAGGCAGGCCCAGGCCCAGAGCCTCTCAGTCTGCACTCAGGACTGAGGCAGCCCTGGCCAGGGCTGTTTGGTCCAGGATCATCACTGGTTGGTGATAGAGGTTGGCAGGAAATCCAAGCCTCCTTCCATTCCTCACCACAAGATGTCACTGCTGCTCACAATTAGAGGACAAGGAGGAAGACCACCTCCCAACCCCAGGTTTACTGAATCAGAAACTCTAAAAGTGCGGCTCTGTGATTTCCACAGGCTGTCCAGGGCATCCCGAAGCATGCTCAAATTTGAGCACCACTGGTATAAGTCATTCTCAAGTCCTGCTGCCCTGAGGTCTTCCGCCTCTGCAGGGGGCCAAGCAACCCAGTCTGTCTCTAATACCCCCTTGACGCTTCACTTGGGCTGGACCTACGATCTCAGAGGTTCTGCTTCCTCCATTGCAAAATAGGAGTATAGCACCTTGACTGGGGTGTAGTGGAGCTTAACTGAGACACTGTTTGAAAATGTGTTTCCAAAAGATAAATTTGTTACAAGGGGGAGCTGTAGCTGTCATTGATATTATTTGGCGTGACATATTCTAAAGAGAGTTGGAGGGGCTGCTTCTCAGGGGTCTGTCCTCAGCCTTCCCTTTCCTCCAGTGTGCCTGTTTCTCTCTCCACCTGGAATCATCTTTCAGCCCCTGGGGAGAGCCAGGTTCAGGGTAGCAGCTTACGGCACGGGAATAGCTTTCCTGAGATGAGTGCTTTACACGTACAATTTTACTTAAATCTCACACAGTCCTATGAGGTAGGTGCTACAAAGGATACTGATGAAGCCTGACAAGTCCCAAGAGATTCAGTAGTTTGCCTAAAATCATGGAGCTATCAAGAAGCAAGACTAGGTGTGGACCTAGGCAGCCCAGTATGCCCTCGGGTCCTCAACAGCTCCGCAGTGCTGCAGCCCCTACAGCGTGTTCGTGTCTCTGCTGGGGAGGGGCAGCCTGGAGCAGTGGGAAGATGCTGGCTAGAGAATCAGAGTCCTGGCTCTGTCGCTCCCTAGCTCTGGGATCACAGGAGAATTACTTCACGCCTCTGAAAGTCAAGTCATAGGAAGGTTAACAAACACAGTGGAGTATCTGGTCTGTCATTCACGCTAACATATTTAGCGTGTTCAACGGTCTCTTCTCTCCCCATTGTCTCCTCCCCAGATCAGGCAAAGATGGTCACAGGGTCCACAGGGACAGGGGATCGTCTGGTCCTTGTTTACTGTGGTCTCCCCAGGGGCACTCTGCCTGCCAGCAAGGGGTGGCTGGTTTTGGCTGCTCACCTGCTTCCCCCGAGGAGGCCCTGACTCTCCCGGGACTGTACAGGGAGGCTGGTGTGGGTTAGGGAGGCTCTGCCATGCCAGTAGAAGGCTTCGCTTCCCCAGCGCCCCTTTTGAAGCTGGGCTGCCCTCATCCCTCGCCCAGCCCCTTGACCCTCGGCCTGAATGGGGTGGCTGGGCATTGGCAGGGCGCTCACTGGCATGGGGTGGGACAGGTAGGGTACAATGAGGAAGCCTTGCAGATGGAGCTTGAGCCCTAGTTCTGTTTCTCACTGAATATTTAACTTGAGTAAGTTCCATTGATACACCTCAGTTTTATCATCTATTCCTTGGGAAAAAAAATTTTTTTTCGATACTGGGGATAGAACCCAGGGGCATTCTACCTCCGAGCTACACCCCCAGCCATGTTTTTGTTTTTTAAATCCTTTATTTTTGAAACAGGGTCTCACTGAGTTGTGGAAGACCTCACTAAGTAGCTGAGGCTCTCTGCAAACCGTAATCCTCCTGTCTCAGTCTCTCAAGTGCTGGGATTACAAGTGTGCACCACCACACTTGGCAGGGAAACTTAAAAAAAAATTCTTTTTAATTCTTTTCCATCCCCTTAAAATGATCCAGAAAAATAATTTGGATTCTTGTCTCTTCTCCCCACATCTGGGCTCTTTTTTTTTTTTTTTTTTGTGGTACTGGGGTTGGAACCCAGGGACATTGTACCTCTGAGCTACACCCCTAGCCCTATTTTTTTTAGTGTTCTTTATTTTTAAAACAGGGTCTCACTGAGTTGCAAAGGGCCTCGCCAAGTAGCTGAGGCTGTCCACAAACCACGATCCTCCAGTCTCCACCCCACGAATGCTGGGATTACAAGCATGTGCCACCACACCCAACAGCAATGTGGGTTCTTTTGCATCACTTTGTCCAAAAATGGGGAGAGTGTGTTCCATGGCTCAGCCTTAGCTAGTGAGGAGAGGAGGAGGACCCTTCTCCCCATTCTCCCTGGATGAAGGAGGCTCAGGGAATGCCAAGCGGTGTGGATAAACAAATAAATAATCGAATGTGGTCTGCAGGCAGCTGAAAAACTAAAGACAATGGAGGACATCTTGAAAATAACCAGAGAAAGAAGTCAGGGGACGGTCGAATGGGGAGAAGCTCTGGCTTTGGGTCCCAGCTGGGAGAGCAGGCTGTTCTACATCTCCGCAGCAGCCCTTCTCCCCCGGGTAGAGGAAGCTCAAGCAACACAAAGCAAGACCAGAAAGTGGAATAGCTCCTTCGGGCCACTCAAAAACGAAAGGCAAGCTGGGCGTGGTGGTGCACGCTTGTAATCCCAGCATTCGGGAGGCTGAGACTGGAGGATCACAGGTTCATGGTCATCCTCAGCTACTTAGTGAGGCCCTCCGCAACTTAGTGAGACCCTGTTTCAAAATAAAGAATAAAAGTAGGGCAGGGGATGTGGCTCGGAGGTCAAATGCCCCTGGGTTCCATCCCCAGGCCCTCCCCACCCCCCAAAAAAGCAATGGAGAAAACCTTGCGAGTAATCAGAGGGAGAAAAAAATACCTTCAGTTTGAGAAGCCATGCTAAGAATTACAGTGAATATCTGGTCAGAAAACATGTTCATAAGAGGAAATGGAGAAGCCGGGTGTGGTGGCACACGCTTGTAATCCTGGTACTTGAGAGGCTGAGACAGGAGGATCGCAGGTTCAAAGACAGCCTCAGCTACTTAGTGAAGCTCTCATCAACTTATCTCATCAACTTAGTGAGAACTTGTTTCAAAATTAAGAATAAAAAGTAGGGATATTAGGGCTGGGAGTGTAGCTCGGAGGTAGAATGCCCCTGGGTTCAATCCCCAGTACCAAAAAAAAAAAAAAAAAAAAAAAAAAAAAAGGAAACGGAGAGGGAAATGGTTGAAATGATATGCACAGCACAGGTAACAGGCATATACACACAAGATGCTAATTGTGACAAAATATCATACATGTGAAAAATGTTACAAATAACCTACTTATGCTACATTTCCAGATAAACCCAGGGAGACAGGTAATGGCACTCTAAAAGTGGTCATTTTGTCAGAGCTTTGATATCTATCACTAATTGCACGTAAGAAACAGTGGCATCCAAAACCCAGTGACGATACAAACCACACCTGTCCAGGACCTGTGCTTGAACATGGACATTCAGTGCAGACACTTTGACTCATTTGATTAAAACTCGAGGTGTTGGCCAAGCAGGAAGAATTAGATCTAGTGTGTTTCCAATTCACTATCTGCAGATCCATCCCCACAAGTTGCCATAAGGGATGAAGGAACAATTAAAATCCACAAGAGGTTTTATACTTTGGCAGATAAAGAGTGTTCACCTGCGGGTCGGAGCCCAGCTAATAACCATAGCTAGCCCGGGACTGCGCCTACTGCTCCGTGCATGTTAATCTACTTCATTCTTCCATCCACCCTGTGACATGGGTGCTGTGGTCATCCCAGCCCACGGATGGGCCGAGAGAGACCTGAGGCTTTGGGTCTCAAGCTGGGCAGGTGGCGATGCACTTCCCTATGATGTCAGCATCAAAGTGTGCTGAAAGCTGGGCGTGGTGGTGCACGCTTGTGATCCTAGCATTTGGGAGGCTGAGACTGGAGGATCCCGGTTCACAGACAGCTTCAGCTACTTAGTGAGGCCCTCTGCAACTTAGTGAGACCCTGTTTCAAAATAAAGAATAAAAAATAGGGCAGGGAGTGTAGCTCGGAAGTAGAATGCCTCTGGGTTTCATCTCCAGTACCGCCAAAAAAAAAAAGTGTGTTGGACCTGAGTCCCCATAGTTTGTTTGTTTGTTTGTTTCAAGTACTGAGGATGGATGGAACCCAGGGGCATTCTACCTCCTAGCCACATCCCTAGCCCTATTTTTTATTCTTTATTTTGAAACAGGGTCTCACTGAGTGGCAAAGGGCCTCACTAAGTTGTTGGCTGGGTGTTTGCTATATGCCAAGCATCTTGTTTAATTCTCAGTAGTATTGAGATTTCATCAAGAAAATAGGAAATACCCAAACTCAGAATAAATCGAGAGGCTTAAGAAGTTTGGTAGTTATCTTGATTACCAAGTCCACAGGCTTCAATTCAGGCACACGGGCCAATTACACAGTTAAGGAACTTCTCCCAGGGATTTGAGTCCCAAGAAGATTTTTTTCCCCTCAAAATTCTGTGACAAGTTTTTGATTAAGTTATTTCCATTAAAAAGTATTGATTTTAAGACTGGACGTGGTGGCACATGCTTGTAATACCAGTACTTAGGAGGCTGAGACAGGAGGATAGCAGGTTCGTGGACAGCCTTAGCTACTTAGCGAGGCCCTCTGCAACTTAGTGAGATCCTGTTTCAAAACAAAGAATAAAATAGGGCTGGGGGTGTAGCTTGGAGGTAGAATGCCCCCAGGTTCAATCCCCAATACTGTAAAAAAAAGTGTTGATTTTAAAAACTAAACACACACACACACACACACACACACACACACACACATGCAAGGTTCACAAGACATTTTTCTTTCCTTCTGAAAGTTTTGAGATACATTGTTATCATTGACAATGATATTCCTCCTAATGGAAAATAGTAAGATTGGGGTGGCCTATAGTGATTAATTAGAACACAAATAACTTCAGCTCCAACTGTACCCTTGTTCTTCCCTGGCGAAGTTGAATGAACCTCCTGCTGGACACCCTACATCAAAAGCTGGCCATTCTACCTCACAGAGAATCTGAAGCTTATTGGAACTTAATTTTTCTCTGTAGTCCCCAGGATAGCCTTTCTTGAAGTTTTTAATCACTGCTTCTAGAAGAGTCTGCTTTCCTTGCATCCCTCCCACTTCTCTGTAACACGGGTAACAGACAAACACTTGCTGCGTCCATCTCTGGCAAGTCCCCTCAACAGGAGTAGTTCAGGCCCCTCTTGGCTTTGGCAGGCCAGTGATCCTGCCTGCCCTGAGCTGTGTGAGGTTGTCCTGAAACCTCGGATCGAACTCCACACTTGCTTTGGCCCTATAGACTGGGATTGAAATCCACATTCCTTGTCCATCTCAGACACATACCACATACGCTCCATACCCTTCCTTTTCTCCTGGGTCCTGGTTTCCCAATAGTCACCTGTGTCAGTACTAGGTTTATCAAACCCCCCCCCCCATTTCTGTCCAGCAGTACAGGTTCCTAGACACCCCAGAGCTTTCCTACTGTGATTCAGATATCTGCCAATGTCCCTCGTTCTGTTCCCAGTGTACACTTCTGCTCAGGTGACCACACAGGATGCCGGCCTCCCTGTTGAGGCCTCACACACATGGAGAAAGGAGCTCCTAACATGCTCAGTGGACCAGTGTCACCGGGGAATCTGGGCCTCCATGTTCAGTCTAAAAAGAGGAAAACTGTCTCAGGCCAGGATCTCCCAGGCCTTGTATCCCACGTTAGGCACCAAAATGTTGCAGGAGGCCAGGCGGGGAGATATGAGGACACTGGAGACCAGGTTGGGAAGAATTTCTTTATTTCTGTTGGTGGGGCCCAGAGGACTAAAGTCCTAAATCTGTGCCCTGAATGGCATTCACATACAGATGCTACACCGTTAGGTGATCTTGATTGGCTCGACTGGTGTGGAAGCTTGGGCTGGGTTTCAGTTTTTCTTTCTGAGCCTTATTTTCTCTAACTGCTCCCACTTGGAATTTGGAGGCGGGGGGGGAGCCTGGTTAAAACACATGGAGTTCTAGATGGAGAAAGTTTTGGCGCCATCTTTTTTTTTTTTTTTTTTTTTGTGGTACTGGGGTTCCTGGAAGCCCTTCTATCTCCGGACTACACTCCCAGACCTATTTTTACATTTTTATTTGGAAACAGGGTCTCCTAAGCCAGCGCGCGCGGCTGGCTTCGAACCTGCGCGATCCTCCTGTCTCTGCCTCCCAAGCGCGGGGATTACAAGCGTGCACCACCACGCCCGGCTTGGCGCCATCTTTGACTCCTGTCTCAGCTAGGTTGTTGAGAGTCTCACTGTGCTGCTGAGACTATTCTTGAATCTGTGATCCTCCCATCTCAGCCTTATAAGTACTGGAATGACAAGTATGAGCCACCATGCCTGACTGGGAAACTTTAGAAACAAAACAAAACAAAATACTTTCTATGTCCCCCAGCCCCAGATTGTCTGTTCGAGGTTCATGAGATGAAGGCAGAGCCTAAACTCCTGGCTGGCTCACCAAATTTGTTATCCAGCACAGGCTGTCTGCCCCACCCGTAATGGAAGCCAATCAGCCAGAAGCAAAGCAGTAGTACAGGAGGAACTTTACTAGGATGGGAAGCCTAACAGGCCATCTTCCCAGAAGGCTGGTTCAGGGACAGTTTATATAGGAGACTGGTGATCACCGTAATGGGGAGGGGTGAACCTTCTCACAGGTGGAAGTGTGTGGCCAAGTCATGAATATCTCATCCTGTACAAGACGCTTTTCAGTTCTGCAAATCTCAATCATTGTTTCCTTAGGCTGTTCTTGTCACTGATTACTGAGCCCTTGTGCAGTTCCTGAAATACTACGCAGTAGATGGGCTAGAGTGGGTAGCTTCCCCACAGCTCTATTGCTGAACACCAAACTCACAGAAATGAAAGAAAATAGACTTCACTTGATAATAATTTTGGGAGACAAGGGTTAGGTGACATTCAATAGGAAATCAGGCTTAAGACCTGGTCTCAATGCTCAGTTTCACAACCATTTTGGAAAACATTTTTTGCAGTTTATTAAAAAGTTAAATACAGCCAAGCGTGGTGGTGCACTCTTGCAATCCCCGCGCTTGGGAGGCAGAGACAGGAGGATCGCGCAGGTTCGAAGCCAGCCTTGCTGGCTTAAGAGACCCTGTTTCCAAATAAAAAAGTATAAAAACAGATCTGGGAATGTATCCTGGAAGTAGAAGGGTTTCCAGGAACCCCAGTACCACAAAAAAAAAAAAAAAGAATAAAAAACAGGGCAGGGGGTATAGCACGGAGGTCGAATACCATTGGGTTCCATCCCCAGACCCCCCCCCCTCACACACACGCAAAAAAAGAACAACAGATAATTGTGTCAGGGATTGGTGGGGTTTGGGACAGTAAGGGGATTGCTAATTGTAATTTATTCATCTGTGCTTTACTGCATTTGTTTCAAAGTCATGGGTCAATTTTATAACATTTGTGGACTGTGATCAGTCACAAGAGGACCACTATGGAACGAGGCTGCCTTGCTTTGAATCCCATCCCAGACTCTGCCACTCACTATATTCCAGCCCTTGAAACCAGTTGTTTAACTCCTCAGTACCAAAGTTTTCCCATGTATAAAATGGAGATTGTAATAACATGGGTGGTCACTGGCTTACACGGTTCAAGCGTCATTTCCCTACCATTCTAAGTACGTATGTGTGTGAGAGAGTGTATTTGATACATACATCAAATATAAATTAAACGCATGCATGGCAGTCTTTTCAGAAGTTCGCAGAGCATAGGAAAAAAACGAGGATTCAAACTTGGTGCGGGGATTAGTCTCTCTCTGGCCACCCAGCCTACGCACAGCAAAGAAGCATGATCCTGCGATCAACATTATTAGAGGCCCAGTGAAAGGTTAGAGGTGCCTCTGGTTTCAAAGCACAAAGGATTCAATTAGTTTTCCAGAAGTGAATCCAAATGATCACCAGTCATGTGGTGATTCACCAGGAGGGAGAAAGGTGGAGAGGAGGGAGGGGAGGGATGGTGATATCCTCACTGTGGAGGAAACTAGAGGAAGCGGACCAAGGTGTGTGGAAGAAACTTAAATACTAGAGTCATGCTAGAGACTAAAACTCAGGGGGAGAAACGTGTGTGTGAAGCATAAGGCGGGGTAATGAGCACAGGCGCCCCATTGCCATCCTTCCCAGGTCAGGTGGCCCAGGGGCGGAGGGCGGGCAGTAGGAGCACAGGGGAGTTTTCTGAGCTGCCTCTCTGGGCCCTCAGCTGTGCCTGACTGCATAAACAGGTTAAAAAAAAAAGTCTTAGGGATCAGCAGGGAATTCTGAGCCCTGCAAGTGTCCCTGCCCTGTGCAAGGAGTCCCCAGCCGCTTGCACGAGAGAACCAAGGACACTTGGGTTTGTCCCAGTGTACATGGATTGAGGAAGAACTACAGAGGCAGGAGGCGCTGCCCATCAGAGTCAGTTCCCAATTGCCCATGGCAGCCCGCTGGAAAGTTCTGTGTGCATCAGGCTTGGGCAGGGCGGATCAGCTCAGGGGGTTGTTACTGACTAATGAAGTGTGTCATCAAGGTTATTGCTGAGGGCAACACAGCAACAGGGTTCAATTCCATGAGGACTTCCGGAGGATCGTAACAGCAGGCCGTCTACAATCGCTCATTTGATGGACAGGAACATGGCTCATTATCTTCTGGCTTCTGTTTCCCAGGTGAAGACCTTCCAGTGAAATGAGCTTCCCCTCACTTCAGCATCACATTTGCACACAGGCTTCCTTGGGCTCCAAGGGTGGAAAGCGGGAAGGTGGCTGTGAACTTGAGCTGGGATGTTATAAATCAAAGGAACCTCTGTGTTCAAACAGAACTGCCCACTAGAGATGCCCCGAAAACAAAGGAGGGCTAAAGGAATATGATAGTGTCGCTGCTGTCCCCAGCTATCCTCCATCACTTGTGGCAGTAGGTAGCTACTGTCAATAAATACCCGTCAATGCCACATGATCTTTGTGTCCTTGCCTTTCTTTCTTTCTTTCTTTCTTTCTTTCTTTCTTTCTTTCTTTCTTTCTTTCTTTCTTTCTTTTTTGCAATACTGAGGATGGAACCCAGGGGCACTGTACTTCCAAGCTATACCCCTAGCCCTTTTATTTATTTTTTTTGTAGTAATGGGGGTAGAACCCAGGGCCTTTCTACCTTCAGGCTATACTCCCAGACCTATTTTTATACTTTATTTGGAAACAGGGTCTCACTAAGTTGTTGAGAGCCTCACTAAGTAGCGGAGGCTGGCTTTGAACCTATGCGATCCTTCTGTCTCAGCCTCCCAAGTGCTGGGATTACTAGCGTGCACCACCACACCCAGCTAGCCCTATTTTTTAATCTTTTTGTTTTTGAAACAGGGTCTCACTGAGTAGCGAAGGGCCTTGCTAAGTAGCTGAAGCTGTTCACGAACCATGATCCTCTGGTCTCGGCTTCCCGAATGCTGGGCTGCTGTCACTGCTGCAGGCTCCCTGACGTGCTTCGGGGACTGATCTCAGAATTCACCAAGAGCCACACCTGTCACTAGGGTCTGCCTGTGACAGTTTGTTTGGCCTCACGTGGTCACACCTTCTACCACATCTTCTATGAACACTTTGTCTTTTCTTCCCTGACCCCAGGGCACCCCCACCATGACCTTGCATCAGCGCCTTTCCCTCATCTTTCCCCCGTCATCAGTGGGTGCCACTCCAGCCTTTCTTCTGTCTAACTCAGTATCAAATACCTGGCTCCCTCTCCCCCTTTTCATTATTCCGCCTCCTCCCAGAGCATTGCAAGGCTTGTTCTCGGGCCTACATTGCCTGGACCTGGATGTGGAATGCCCAGGCTCCTCCACCATCCTCCATTGCCCCATACCTTCCCCACCTCCCTGACCCATAAGTGACCTCAGCTCCACCTGGTCTACTCTTGCCCGGCTCATCTGTTATCATCAGGTCCTTGAACCTATGACGATTTGGTTCATCTCTTAGAACCCTTTCGGGGAGGGGCCAGCCACCTCCTTTTCTAAATCACAGACACATTTGGCTTCCACTATGTGGAAGGCTTGCAGGAGAGCTCAGCTCTGCTGGGCAGCTGGCAGCGTTTGTGCAGGCCTTCAGATTAGAGTCTCAAAGCTCAGCACAAACCTGAAGAAAACCATGGTGTGAATTCATGGGCCACCAAGGTGCTGTCCAGAACAGAGGAAACCGTCAATGCGCTCGGTGGATGAATGGATGCGAAATGCATTGTGTCTCTCTCTTTAGTTCCATTAGCTGTGTGCGTGCACACACACACACACACACACACACACACACACACACACACACCAGGGCTGTTCTTCTCTAATCTCTCTGTAACCAATGGCTTCATAATTTTACATCTCCAATTTATTCATCAAATTCTACCTATGGGGAAATGTGGGCCCCCTAGTATTTCTCCATTTGAATAGTTGCCGAATATCTAGCCATACTTTGGCAGCTTCTAGTGATGCCAATTGCAAGGAAGAAAAAACAGCCACCTCCTCTTCTCCCCAGGATAGAATTCATACTCAGCAAGAATAATCCCCAAGCTTCCATTTGCTAATGAATCAAAATAATTAGCAGTCAGCGCACACCAAGTCTCCTTGGAGTTATGAGGTGGAGGCAGCAGCCCACTGGGGCAGGGGAGGCCCTGCTTCCGGTCACAGGCATTATGTGGAGCGTGGGAAGGGTCTGGCTGTGCCTGGAGGGGAGGCTGCTGGAATCTTGCCTGTGTGCACCTGTTCCCCAGAGCAGAGTGCTGAAGCTCCATCTTGCCCTGGCACAGTGCGCCTCAGAGCGCCAGCCTGTATGGTCTTGCTACGTTAGAGGGGTGTGTGTGTGTGTGTGTGTGTGTGTGTGTGTGTGTGTGATTAAGACAAAAGCCTGGCTGTAGAAAAGGGCTGACTTTTTTTTTTTTTTGGTGGTACTGGGGTTCTTGGAAGCCCTTCTATCTCCGGGCTACACTCCCAGACCTATTTTTACATTTTTATTTGGAAACAGGGTCTCCTAAGCCAGCGCGCGCGGCTGGCTTCGAACCTGCGTGATCCTCCTGTCTCTGCCTCGCAAGCGCGGGGATTACAAGCGTGCGCCACCACGCCCGGCTGAAAGGGCTGACTTTTTAAAACTCAGACTCAGTATAGTCAGTATTAGACCCTAAGGTGTATAGCGGGGAGATAAAAGTCCTTAATTCTCGAGGCCTAGCACTGTCTCGGCTCCCACCCACCTGCCAGCTGGCCGTCTTGAACTCAAGCTCCTTGGGCCCAGCGCACAGGTAGGCTCCGCTGGAATGGCAGGGAGGGAGGGACACGGGCTCGCCCAGCCTCAGGCAGCTCCTGGCATCCCGTGGCATAGAACAGGGCTCGAGGAACACGCATTGCATGAGTGAGCGTGTGTGGGAACTGGCCACTGGCCCTTCTCCTAGATGTTTCTGGCAACATTCCCAGAGAGAAGCCAGGGCCCTCTCACGCCTCTGCTGTCCCCCTCCCAGGGTGGACAAGCCTTGGATCTCTGAGCCAGGCCACTTGAGCACGGGCCAGGACAGTGGTGGGGCGCTCAGAGGTGGGGAGACCTGGTTACCTTATTTAGGCTTCTCTGGCCTTTGCTGGCCCTGGAGCAGAGGCCCTGCGGTCCAGAAGACTGTGGTCCAGAGGAGGTCAGCTTTAGCTCCCACATACTGGGGTCTCCCCTCCCTAAGTGGTCTTCTCAGTTTTGAGGACTGTCATGTGGTCAAGAGAAGTGTGTGATGCAGCCCCAGACTCAGGCCTCTTCTGTGTGATGCAGGGGGAGGGAAGAGGGAAGGCAGATGGGAACAGCCCCAGGGCAGAGCAGGCACAGGTGGCCTCTTCCCTCGGGAGATAATCTCAATGTGCTGGCAGGTGGCACTCTGATCAGTGCCCTCAGCCATAGTTTAATTGCTTCTGGGCTGTGATTTCTGGTTCATTTTCAGGGCAACCCAAACTAGATGTACCCAAAGTCACCCTATCATGTGACACAGCTTCACCCAAGGCCTATTATAATGCAGCCCAGTGCCCATGACGGAAGCCCGAAGGCCCTCACAGGCCAGCATGCCTCCATCTCAGTGCCTCCTCATGTCTGTTAAGCACAAGCTGGCCCACTTGTGGCCTGAAGCTGAACTACTCCACAAGTGGCCCAGTGTTCAGACAGCAGAGAGGGGGGCGCGGTTGTGAGTGGGATGCTGGTAGACGGCAAAGGGATGCGTCTGTCAGCAGAGACTACTGCCTCGAATGCTGCAGAATCTGCCCTGTGTGTCCCATCTTCTCTTCTTCCTGGATGAATTCGGAAACCTAGCCCTTCCCCCAGAAAGCCAGAACTTTCTGCAGTTGAGCCTGCTTGGAGGGATGGAAAGAATTTAGATCCACACTTGGGAGGATGAGACAGGAGGATCACACAGGTTTAAAGCCAGCCTTGGTTACTGAGTGAGGCTCTCAGCAACTTAATGAGACCCTGTTTCCAAATAAAATATAAAATAGGGCTGGGAGAATATCCTGGAGGTAGAAAGCCTCTGGGTTCCACCCCCAGTACCACAAAAAAAAAAAAAAAAAATGTAGATAAGCAGAGAGGGGGAAGAGTGAGGCTTGTGGC
The DNA here is from genome assembly GCF_963383645.1 of Muscardinus avellanarius. Taxonomy (NCBI): domain Eukaryota; kingdom Metazoa; phylum Chordata; class Mammalia; order Rodentia; family Gliridae; genus Muscardinus; species Muscardinus avellanarius. Next base: position 79,005,884 of record NC_137793.1, read on the forward strand.
AGGGGAAAGGTGGACACACCTTCATAGCCTCCACCTCTGCTCCAAACCCAGAATATTTCCTCCTGTGGGAGGGTGTAAGGCTGGAAAGACCTGCAGTGTGGGGGGCTCCGCAGAAGGCTCCGAGGGGTTGGACTTGCAGCGCTCTGGCTGGAGGAGGAAGGGGCTTATAGTGCCATCTGGACACAACACAGGTGCCCTCTCGCTGTAGGGTCTTCTCAGGCCTCTATACCGGGCCAGGCGCGCCCAAGTCAGATAATGCTGTTGCCAGCAAAGAGGCTTAGGCAGGTCTCCTGGCAACCGCAGCTCAGCCAGGCCGCCTCCCAGTTCAGTTCAGCAGGAGCAGTGGCTCCTGCCTCCCGGGACACTCACACTTCACAAACAGCAGCGCAGCTGCGTCCGTCCACCGGTCAGTGCTGTTTCCTCTGACAAAACTTCTCAGAGACAAAAAGAACAAAAAGCATAGGAGGCCGGCAGCAGAAGAGGAAAGGAGGAAGGATGGAGTCCCTGCCTGCAGCCCTGGTCTGACCAACTTTCTGCTTTATCCTGAAAAGATCTAGACTCTCTTCTCCCAGACTGAGAAGTAGAAAGGTGGATCCCTGCTGTGCCCCTGTACTCTGCAAAGGCTGACCTCAGAAAGCAAGGTAAGAGGGAGTCTCCCCAGCAGGCAATGGCTTTCCTACCAGCTCTGCAGAGCAGCCGTACCTCTAGAAGGGAGAGCCGGGGCCGGGCTGGCCAGTCTGGTGCGGGTGGAAGGAGTCAAAGAGCTGGCTGGCTCCAGGGCCTAGGTGGCCACAGGTAGACAGACCCCTTCAGTTCCCACGGGTTCCGGGAGATGAGTGGACTGGTGCAGTACCCTTGGGGCCCGGCCTGGTCCTTGCTTTATAAGCCACAGGAAGTCATAGCGTTCATCTGTTCTAGGATCAGCAAGCCTCTCAAGAAGAACCCAGCCCTAGCGTTCTCTCTTCTGTTTTTATGGAGAGGACGTGGGCAGGGGAGGAAAGACAACACCCAAAGAGAGATTCTCTCATTGGTTGGGGAACCGCAACAGTAGCACCTCTAGCCCAAGGCACACTCAGGTCAAAGGATCCAGCGATGGCCAAGTCGTGTGGGTGATGTGTGGCCTGGGCCTCTTTGACCTTGGAGCAGGCTGTGGGACCTGATAAGATGCCTAGGAGTGCAGGCCAGCTCAGGCTGGTGCGGGGTGGGGCTCCTGGGAGACCACTGGGCTTGGAAGGAAAGTCTGGATGCAATTCTGGGATTACAATAGTTTCTTGGGGGGTCACCTCCCTACCCAGCGGCAGTCAGTCGGACCTGAACACTTGTCCCTACCATACTGCACCCCTGTCTCAGTATGTGGCCTGACTGCCACTTCATTCATTCATTCATTCATGAACCACTACGGAGCCTACTCTGTGCCTTCACATCCACACAGCTCTTGCCCATTCAGGGGCCACAGCTTGGTGAGGGAAAAAGAACTCCAGCCTAGAAAGAGAGCCATCTCGGTTACAGGTGCGGTGCTGATGGGCCCTGGGCCAGCTCCAGTGGCTCTGAGATCGGTGCTCCCTCAGAGGCCAGTCTGCAGGGAGGAGTTGACCCTTGAGTCAGTCTTTAGAGATGAGCAGATCTTTGTCAGGTGGGCAGGGGACCCACAGGTGAGGCCCCGTTGTGCCTGGCTTGGTGGATTGCAGATTATTTTTCTATGATGCCAAAGAAAAATAAGATCAGTTTGCCATCTGTGAGTTGGCCTTGGAATAAACAAAGCTGGAGAGAATTCATCAGAGAGGGAAGCACCTGCTCTCTGTACCTATGCAAGGTCTCTGCCAGGGTCCCAGGGTCCCCGGGTCCAGTTTCAGCACAGCCGGCCTGCCCGCCCTGTGGGGCGTCCAGGGTTCTAGGATAACCCAGTGCGAGGGTCCAGTGCTGTCCTCAGGACCTGTGAGTCGCCCGGGGCAGTCCCATACCCAGTCCTGCAAATTTGCTCAGTTCAGAAATAGAGGGCTCTGGGTGTGATGGCGCAGTCTTGTAATCCCAGTACTTGGAAGGCCGAGAAAGGCGGATCACAGGTTTGCAGCCAGCCTCAGCAACTTAATGAGTCTCTGTTTCAAATCAAAATAAAAAATAAAAGGCTGGTGTGTAGTTCAGAGGCAGAATGCCTGGTTTCAGTCCCCAGTGCCACACACAGAAGTGGAGGGGCCAGAACGGCCCTGGGCGTGGATCCCTCAGGCTGAAACACCAGCAAGGACTGCGCCTCCTTTGCTGGTGGCTGGGGGCTGCCACACGGGGCCTTGGAGCTCCCTGAAGGTTGGTGATGCTCTCCCTGCTCCTGCAGGGGTCAGAGCCTTCTGCTACATTGTTCTGGCCATTGTCACTCCTCCTCCAACCACTAACCGCCTGGAACCAGAGATGCCTCTTGCCCTCAAGGCCAGGAGGGTGTTTTTCTAGCCTCTAACAAGAGAGCTGCAGCTGGTAGCCCTGTCTCCCTGGGAACAATAGACAATTCATCATCCTCAGGGATATTAAAAATAGGCTGAAGGGAAAGCTCAGAGAGAGTGCAGGAGGTGGAAGGTGTCTTGAAGGAGAACGTCCTGGGGGGACGTTCAGAGCCTGGGCTCCGGGATTAGAGAGCGACACCCAGCGACAGAAATGGAACACGCAAGGCTTTTTCTGCTCTTCGTCAACCACCATCTGAGCTTTCTCTGGGCTCACAAAGCAGTTTTTAAAAACACTACGTGACAAGTTGGGCCTGCCATCCCAGTACTTGGGAGGCTGAGACAGGAAGATTGCAGGTTTGAGGCTAGCATTCGCAATTTAGTGAGACCCTCAGCAACGCAGTGGGACCTTGTTGAGGTCTCCTCAGAGGGAGAACACCTCTGGATTCAATCCCTAGTACCACACACACAAAAACTGTGACAAAGTGATATATGTGCCTCTCTATCAACAAGTAAAATAATAAAATCTGGTGTCAGGCCTGATAAATACCATGACTGCAGCTAGTGACAAGCACACTTAAAATTTCACTAATAACACCATTACAGAGCTAGAAATACAGCTGTGAGCTTGGCTGGAGATAAAGCCACAGATGCCTCTGGCATTACTGTGGTCTCTGGTCTATTTATAACTGAAGGAAATGTTACAATTGGTATTTAGTACTTAGTACTAAATTTAGTACTTAGTACTAAATTTTTTTTATTTAGTACTTAGTACATTTTATTTGTTTGTTTATTTATTTATTTATTTGTTTATTTATTTATTTATTTATTTATTGGTGGTACTGGGTTCCTGGAAGCCCCTTTACCTTCGGGCTACACTCCCAGACCTATTTTATATTTTTTAAATTTGGAAACAGGGTCTCTTAAGCCAGCGAGGCTGGCTCCAAACCAAGGCGATCCTCCTGTCTCCGCCTCCCAAGCACGGGGATTACAAGCGTGCGCCACCACGCCCAGCTACTTAGTACATTTTAGCCAAAGGTTTAGGCACAGATTCCCAGTCAGTGATACCGCTCACTGTAGGGGGAGCAATGCTGGGCTCTGAAAGAGGTAGTAGCCTCAGGTGCGACTAAGGGGCATTAAATAAAAATAAGGGGGCAGTGTTTGTGTCCCTGGGGGGGTGCTGAGCATTCTTTTTTTTTTTTTCTTTCTGAAAAGGGGGTGGTAAGCCAGTAAGTTTGGAAATCTATTTCCCCCATCCAAGTTTACGCTGTTTGAACTCTCCCAGGACCCCAGGGCAAAATTCCCTCCAGCACAGGAAAACGGCGGCCACAGCTCGAGGTGGACTAGTTTCTTGCTAGTGTACAAAGCACTTATATAGATACTGCCTGATGTGATTTCACAGTGACTTGAAGTAAGTACCCTTATTTCCTCCTCTTGCAGATGGGGAAACTGAGGCTCTGCACCACGAAGGTGACCCAGACATAGGCAGGATGTGGCAGGGAGGGGAAAGGACATAGGAACCAAATTCAGGTTATTTTTTTCTACGGAAGCCTGCGTTCTCTCCCCACCACCAGCCACTTCACCTGAGCTAGTGATGGACCAAAAGTAAGGCGGGGCCAGCCAGACGCCAGGCAAGGGTCTGCCGTAGGAGGGAAGGAGTGGGGAGCAGTTTGGCTGGGTAAGGGGACCACCTAGACAGAGCAGACACGGCAGAGGGAGCAGAAGGCAGCCATCAGTGGGTGGCAGCAATCCCGTCCCCAGCCTGGCACACAGAGCCAGAATCCCCAGGGTTCTCACAGAGGACCACAAGGTGTGGAGCCACCTTCACAATCAGAGGACCACAGGTCATTGTCCTAGATGCCTCTGTGTGTGTGTGTGTGTGTGTGTGTGTGTGTGTGTGTGTGTGTGTTTGTTACTGGGAATTGAACCCAGGAGCATTCTAACTCCAAGCTACATTCTCAGCCCTATTTTTTATTCTTTACTTTGAAACAGGGTCTCACTAGGCAGCTGAGGCTGGCCGCGAACCTGAGATCCTCCTGTCTCAGCCTCCCAAGTATTGGGATTACAAGTGTGCACTGCCATGCCCATCTTCTTTCTTTTCCTTCCTTCGTTCCTCTCTTCCTTCCTTCCTTCCTTTCTTCTTTCTTCCTTCCTTCCTTTCTTTCTTCTTTCCTTCTTCTTTCTTTTTCTACTAGGGACTGAACCCAGGGACATTCTACCCCTAAGCTATATCCCCAGAACAATTTTATTTATTTTGAAAAAGAGTCTCACTAAGTTGCTAAGGGCTGTCCTTGAACCTGCAATCCTCCCCTCTCGTCCTCCCAAGTACTAGGACTGCCAGTGCATTCCATAGTGCCACCCGCCACACCAGCCTACTCCTTTCCTTTCTTCTCCCTTTGTCTTCTTTGGACTGGGTGCGCTGTTCTCTCATTGGGCAGGGACAGAAGCAACATGGCCTTCCGGGCCTCTCCCAGACTCTCTGGACTCTTCAGCCACGCACACACCTGGCTGTCATGGGTGATGGCTTCCTCGAGTCTCACAGGAACTCTGGGCTGCCTACGTGCACTGACTCCATTTTATAAATGAGGGCACCCAGGCCTATGGGGTTAATGAGCTTGAACAAAGTCCCACAACTGGTACTGGCCAGAAGCTTCAGGCATAACCTGATGATACACTGCTGAGGCCCAGGAGCACCCACCGTGCAGGGCTGTCATGCATGCACATGCACTCTCTCCTCCTCCTCCTCCTCCTCCTCCTCCTCCTCCTCCTCCTTCCTCCCTCCCTCCCTCCCTCCTCTCTCTCTCTCTCTCTCTCTCTCTCTCTCTCTCTCTCAGGGCCCTTGCTCTTATATGGACAGCTGTGGTAGGGTAGTGAACAGAACGATGAGGGCAGTGATGACCAAGAGGAGGCTGAAAACCAGGACCAGGATGTTCAGGAACTGGGCAGTGGAGGCATAGGCCCGGGCCCCAGTCACGTCGCCCACCATCTTCTGGTCCCTAGACTTCACAGAGCAGGAGTACGCCATGAAGGCCAGGCAGCAGAAGTTCATGAAGAGCGTGTTGAACAGAGACCAGACCACGTGGTCGGGCACGGGGTCTCCCTGGGGATGTTGATCACAGTGGTTGTCTCGGGAGCCGAGCCTTGGCCCCCCCCCCAGCATGGCCACCTCGTGCTCCTCCTTGAGCCTCTCGTAGCTTGGGGACAGGCTGGCATTGGGGTGGGACAGGAACGTGTGAGAAGAGTTCATGGTGGCCACAGGTGAGCAGCTGTGGGCTGGGGTGGTGGGCTCCTGCCTGTGGGCTCCTTCTCTCTGGTCACCTCAGGAATATTCTACCTCCAAAACTCTCTGCATGATTCTCCTGTCTCCGCCTCCCAAGTGCGGGATTATAAGCGTGCGCCACCACACCCTGCAGCCTTTATTTTTTGAGACAGGGTCTTGCTCAGTTGTTGAGGGTCTCTTCCTCCATCGTTGACTGTGCATGCCCTGCAGGAGAGCTATGGTGCAGGCCCTGGCCCTTAGTTTGCTGGATCCCGAGGGACTAGAACTCAGGCCTGGGCTTCAGTCTTCGGACCCCAGGCCCATTCAGCAGCTCACAGCCCATGGCTTCGGCACTCAGGCCTGTTGGTGGAGCAGTGCCCAGCACCATAAATGAGTGGAGACTGAGGGAAGGGCCAAAAAGCAAGACTGTCCCCCAGGTAGGAGGGAGCAGGGGAAGCTGCCTATGGAAAGGGAATGCTGAGCCAGGTAGTTTTCCAACTTTAAAATTTCGAATGTATGCAAGCATGCAGGGAGATTAGGGGGCAAAGCACAATAAGCACCTTTAAATCCTGCTAGACAATTCCTGTATTTTGCCATATTTGCCTTCTTTCTATATTTGTGCGTGGGCACACATATGAAGCCTTTTCTTTTCCTTCTTTTTTTTTTTTTGTGGTACCAGGGATGGAATCCAGGGGCACTGTACCTCCAAGCTACACCCCCAGTCCTATTTTTTAGTATTTTTATTTTTTGAAACAGGGTCTCACTGAGTTTTGAAGGTCCTCGTTAAGTAGCTGAGGCTGTCCACAAATCATGATCCTTCAGTCTCTGCTTCCTAAATGCTGGGATTACAAACGTGCACCATCACACCCAGCCTTTTTTTAATTAAAAAAGTTATTTTTTTATTATTGGTGCATTGTAGTCATACATCTCTTTGTTTGTATATGCGGTACTGGGGATGCAACCCAAGGGCTTTCTACCTCTGAGTTACACCCCGAGCCCTAATTTTTATTTCTTATTTTTGAAACAGGGTCTCACTAAATTGCAACGGGCCTCACTAAGTAGCTGAGGCTGTCCAAGAACCATGATCCTCAAGTCTCCACCTCCAGAATGCTGGGATAACGCCTGGCCTTTTTGTGTGTGTGTGTGGGGGGAAGCCTGGGAATGGAACCCAGGGACATTTGACTTCCAAGCTACACCCCCTACCCTATTTTTTATTCTTTATTTTGAAACAGGGTCTCACTAAGTTGCGGAGGGCTTCACTAAGTAGCTGAGGCTGTCCGTGAACCACAATCCTCCGGTCTCAGCCTCTGGAATGCTGGGATTACAAGCGTGCGCCACCATGCCCAGCTTTCCTGGCATATTTTTAATTAAAAAAATTTTAATTGGTGCATTGTAGTCATACATCTCTTTTTTTGTTGAATGTGTGGTACTGGGGATGGAACCCAAGGGCTTTCTACCTCTGAGCTACACCCCCGACCTATTTTATATTTTACTTGGAAACAGGGTCTCACTAAGTTGCTGAGGCTGGCTTCAAACCTGTGCCATCCTCCTGTTTCAGCCTCCCAAGTGCTGGGATTACAAGTGTGAGCCACCACACTCAGCTCAGCAGCTTTTTCTGAATGTTTTGAGTGTAAGTCACTGCAGACATTCACAAACACTTAGGTATCACCTCCTTCCCAATGTTCCTCTAACCTTAATACCACTTAAAAATTTTTTTATTGATGCATTGTATCATACATCTTAATGGAGTACAAGATGGTAAAGTCATACATGCACACATCATTCATTTAGCCCTTCCCCAATTTCCTCCCTCTCACATTTGGCTTAGCAATTGACTTTGATATGCTTGTGAATGTACATCATGTATATTAGAGAATTTCCCTCTCCACCCTCCCCTCCCCCTCAGTTAGGTCGCCTTAAGAAAATTACCAAGCCTTCTCTAGCATCCAATTCATATTCAAATTTCTCCAATGGTCCTAATCATTTTAAAGGAGTCAATCCAGGTCCAGGCACCTGAGGCCGACTGTAAGTGCCACTGGCTGAGGGGGCAGCAGCATCCCTCCTAGGATGGCTGTGAGGTCACCACGGCCACCCAGCGGTGGCAGGTGGGGATCCTGAGCCTGAGGCAGCCTTGAAGCTCACACCGCAGTGGGCTCAGCCATGACCATTCATCCAGAGCAAGAGAGGGGCAGAACCCAAACTGTGCAAAGCCCAGCAGCCCTACGGTTCACAGGCTACACACAGCCTGGCGTCAGTCCCCCGGGCATGGGCCAGATCCTGAGGTACCTGGAATAAGGCAGCCACCTCTCTGGAATCTGACTAGCCAGCCTGCCTGCCTCTCCATGCCCGCTCTCCCTGTGCCCTCCCTCCCTCCATCTCTCCCCCCTTCTTTGCCCTTAAGAACTTAATCAGACTTGCAGGAAGAGCCTCCTGGGGACAGCTGGCAGCAGAGACAGAAATAGCCCTAGCAGGAACCTGTCTCTGTCAAAGTCTGGGCCCTGGCCAGAGTTGGGGCATATGGGGGTGGGGAGGGGACAGTTTAGAACATCCTCCTCCCCTCCCTGTGAGCCCCCACTGCTGTGCCCCACAGTACTCAGAGCCCAGAGAACTTGGGACGAAGGCAGGTCCAGCCTACCGGCCCTGCCTTCATCAAAACACTGTCCTCTAAGGCCAACTCAGGTCCCCAGGGAAGAGGGCGCAGGAGCCAGTGCTTCAGCTCTGCCCTGGCCAGGGTCCTGGGTGTTAAGAGACGTAGCCATCCGGGGGTCACTTCCCCTCCAGATCAGAAAGGAGGGACTGAGATCTGGAGTTCCCTGCCAGGAAGCCCCTTCCCCCTGCACACACGCTTCCCCAGAGAAGAGGCCACACGCAGGCACCTTCTACTGGCCCGGTTTCCCAAAGGTGATGGCCCAGCCTCATAGAGAAGCCTAGGTCCACCTGGCAGGGTACCACTCACCTATATCCAGTGCTTGGGAGGCTGGGATAGAAGGATTGCAGGTTGGAGGTCAGCTTCAGCAACTTAGTGAGACCCTCAGGAACTTAGCAAGACCCTGTTTCAAAACAAAAACTAAAATAGTCCCGGGGTGTAGCGTGGAGGTAGAATGCCCCTCGGCTCCATCCTCAGGAGGTTGTTCATGGGGATGTGGCTGGGCCTTGGTGCAGAGGCTGGGGTGCATGTTTGCAAGGTCCCTTAACAGTGCAGGTGGATCTGGGAGGGCAGGCTGCAGCCAGGTGCAGAGGGCCAGGGATTCTCATATGAGCCTAAGTTGTTACGAAGATATATTTGACCAAGAAGAAAGTAAAGCATATTTTATTTAACACTTTGTTTCATATGCAATTTATAAATCTAGACTATTTCCCAAAGTCTCACATGTTCAAGGTTTGATCCCCAGACGGTGGTGCTACTGGGAGGTGGTAGAAACTTTAGGGATTAGGGGCTAGTCGGAGGATGTAAACCACTGGGAGTGTGCCTTTGAGTGTACAAGTGTACAAGGGTACATCTTGTCCCTGGGCCCTTCCTCTGGCCCTCTTGGCTTCCCTGTGGCCTCCTGAGAGGTGAAAAGCTTTGTTCTACCACTCCCTCCCTGTTGTGATGCTCTGGCCCAGAAACAATGCAACCAGCCAACCACAGACTGAAACTGTGAGACAAAACAAACTTTTTCTCTGTTAGATTGTTTTTCTCAGGTACTTTGTCATAGCCTCAGAAAGCGCAATCTCTCTCTCTCTCTCTCTCTCTCTCTCTCTCTCTCTCTCTCTCTCTCACTCACACACACACACACACACACACACACACACACACACACACACCTATGACTAATGCATCACATGGCAATCCTATTTTGTCTTTTACTCCAGGATTAATCCACATCAGTCAGAAAATAAGGACTGATTCATGTGTTTATAGATGCTCATTGATTGGTGATTAACTTTGATACATTTGTTTATGTACATCATGAGTTTTAAAGAGATTCCATCCTCCCCCTCCCATCCCCTCTGATTGGTAACCTTAATTGCTCCTCTATAGGGCCCTTTCTTCAACTAGATCTCCTCCTATTACCTATTTCTTCTTAGCTTTTGCATATTAGAGAAAGTATCTGTTTTTTTATTTTCTGTGATATTTCTCTGTATATGCCGCATTGCAAGTTCTGATCCCACTCTTGAAGGCCCCAGCACTGGCCTGGACACCTGGCAGACTCTGATCCTGGCCTCGCTGGCTCCAACACTGGCCTTGCCTCATGGCAGGCCCTGATCCCGGCCTCGCTGTCCCTGGCACCAGCCTCATGCCTCGGCAGGCTCCAATCCCAGCCTCAGAGGCCCCAGCACCATCCTTGCCTCATGGCAGGCTCCAATCCTGACCTCAGAGGCCCCAGCACTGGCCTTGCCTTATGGGGGGCCCCAATCCCAGCCAGGCTGGCCCTGGCACCAGCCTCACCCCTTGGCAGGCTCTGATCCCGGCCTTGGAGGCCCCTGCACCGGCCTTGCCTCATAGCAGGCTCTGATCCTGGCTTTGGTGGCCCCGGCACTGACCTAAGCCCTCGGCAGGCTCTGATCCTGGCCTCAGTGGCCCAAGCACTGGCCTTGCCTCATGGTAGGCTCCGATCCCGGCCTCACTGGCCTTAGCATCAGCCTCACCCCTCAGCGGGCTCCAATTCCAGTCTCGGACAAGGCCTCAGCACTGGCCTTGCTTCATGGAAAGCTCCAATCCCAACCTCCCTGGCCCTGGTACTGGCCTAGCTGCCCAGCAGGTTCCTATCCTGGCCTCAGAGTCCCCAGCACCAGTCTTGCTTTGCATTGGGGTCTTGTCTCTGTCACTATGAGCAGGTCGTCTACAGATGTTCCCCCTGTTTTTGGTGGTTCTGGGGTTCCTGGAAACCCCTCTACCTCCAGCCTACACTCTCAGAGACCTGACTCTTTTTTTTTTTTAATATCTATTTTTATTTGGAAACAGGGTCTCTTAAGCCAGCGAGTCTGGCCTTGAACCAGCAAGATCCTCCTGTCTCTGCCTCCCAAGTGCTGGGATTACAAGCGTGCGCCACCACGCCTAGTGTACTTACATTTTTTTTTTTATATGAGAAAGCAGAGTATGTCTTTTGCAAAAGCTGGGATCCCAAAGACCTAGTGGCAATAAATTTTGTCTTCCCTCCAAAGGCAGAGGTCCACAGATTCACTTTGGAAAGCAGGCTCTGCTGTTCCACATGCACTCTGGCCTCTCACTCTGCGCTGAAGAGCGTGGTGGCCATGAGGGCTGATGGCTTCCAGAACACGCAGCATGTAGGCCCATCCTGGCTATGCAGGTATCCCTCTGATATCTCCGAAACCCTTTTGCCATTTAGCATGTTGTCCAGTCTTCTCGAGCATGTGTTCCAGAAGCAGCTGGTCTACTTTTGGGGAGAGTTCCTTGAAAGCTCAAGGTGGACTGGGCTGGATCTGTCTGCCCCTCCAAATTCTACCTTTGGGGCAATTTCTTCAGGAGATCAAGTTGGGTTGAATCAAATGTCTGCGTCTCCAAAATTATAGCCTCCACCTCTGCCACCAGCACCAGCGCTAGGGCCGCTGTGCTGCTGTGCCACTGCTCTGCCAGCCCCAACGCTACCACCATGCTGCCACTGCTGCCACCACCACCACACTGCTGCAGCTGCCACTGCCACCGCCACCACACTGCTGGTGCCACTGTGCCACTGCTCTGCCACTCCACCATGCCGGCAGTGCCACCATGCCGCCACTCCGCCATTCTGCAGGCACTGCAGCTCCACTGGCGCCGCCGTGCGGCCGCCTTCCACCTGGTTCTCTGCTGAGCTCCTTCCTTGCATGATATGATGTCCAGAATTCTTAAGCCTGTGCGGCAGGGGCAGTCCCCCTTCCCAGGGATTTTTCCCCCCAAAAAGTTCCAGGTGAATTGGATAGAGTTTGTCTGCATCTCCTGAGACCTGGCTGCTGCCACCGCCATCTTGGCCCCTCTCCAATATTTTATTTATTTATTTATTTATTTATTTATTTATTTATTTATTGAAGGGGTTGTGAGATCGAGCACTCAGCAGCAATGAATTTTATCTCCCTTCCAACAATGGAGGCCCACAGCCTCACCGCGAAGAGCATGATCTGCTATTCCGAGCGCACTGTGGCCCCCAGCGCAGCATAGGAGCATGGCGGCTGGCACGCTGAGTTCCTGGGATGTGCGACTGGACTCCCCACCAGGCACTGCTAGGCTCCCTCCACCATGCCCGAGGTCATTTTTCTTACAAGATATGACATTAAGAGTCCCCAGCATGCGCGGCTGAAGTGGTCTTTTCTCCAGTCCCCTCTGGGATGATCCTCCAAAACATTGCTTTTCTTGCGTGGCTGGAACCTCCTTGTCATCTTGCTTCTAATTCCGCCGTTATCCATTCTCTCCTGTGTTTTGGATAGGAAGTCACAGCTGGAAGTGTATCCTTAAGTTGTCCCAATCCGATATTAATCCAAAAATCTGGTGTCCAGGGTTTCCCTGAGGAAATGTTATCCTTATCAGCGGCCGCCATCTTAACCCTCCTTCCAGACCCACTTCTGACAGGCCAAGGGCCATGCTAGAGATGGCAGCTCATCCATCCATCCATCCGTTCATCCATCCAGTCATTCATTCTCCAAACCTGCATTGAGCAGGACCTTGAGGGAGTATGATGAGAACTTAGGTTCCCTGCTCAATCCTGATGCCCCACTTGGTGGCCCCTTGTACCCATCTCACCTGTAGCATGGCTGGGTCCTCCACCTGGGGACCTGCTCAGCCCATGTATCTGAAGCCTGCACCTGTCCCTCAGCCTGCTCTGGGGACAAGACCTGCTCTGATCATTTCCTTTGCCTAGAGCCTCCCTCCTGGTTCAGGACTGGCCATGCTTCACCATCGCGGGCGCCTCGCTGCGCTGATGTTATGGTTTTACTCATCAGATCTTGTATCCCCTGGAGAGCAGAGACCCAAATGATGAATACTGAATGAGTCAACAGTGATGGGTAAGTTAGGTTTTATCAGAATAATGCCAACCCCATACAGTTGTAACTGTTCCAGCAAAAGGCTAGAGGCATTTGGAAACCGTGTTTTCCTATTAGTCCATAAGCATTTGATCTAAACATGTGTAAGTGTGTGTGTGCGTGTATATGTGTGTTTATATACTTTTTCATCTTAAATCATAGGGACAAAATTGTGTGCGGCCATGCATAGTATGCTTCCTGCTTTGTTCAGAGTTGGTAGGGATTCAGGAAGCATTTGGGGGGGGGGGGTTAAATGCCAGATATTTTAAGGATCATTAGAACCATGAATGCATATCTTATTTCTACATAGTGCTTACAGTGTGCCAAGTCTATTCTCCACTGCTTCTCCCAGTAGTCCTATTTTGTCTTACAGAAGTAGAAATGAATGCTCACAGAGGTTAAGCACCCTACCCAATGCTGTCCAGCTGCGAGGGCAGAGCAGGTGTTTCACGGGGGTCCAGCTCTCTTCTTCCTCCTTGGTCTCCTGGGTCCTCTCCCTAAAGGACACAGGGGCCGAGGGAAGATGCACTCCTGTTCTGTCTCGGCAGGGTCTGGGGGCCATGTCCCTCCTCCCCTGGCTCAGGTGGAACGAGGCCCCACCCCGCCTGTCGTCCCGGAGCCCAGCTGACATGGTGCTGGAGACGCTCATGATGGAGCTGGTGGGGCAGATGCGAGAGGCTGAGAGGCAGCAGCGGGAGCGCAGCCACACCGTCAGGAAGATCTGCACCGCCGTGGACTACAGCTGGTTGGCCAGCACGCCCCGGCCCGCCTACGACCTCAGCCCCGGTGAGCGGCTGCAGCTGGAGGACGTCTGTGCCAAGATCCACCCATCCTACTGTGGACCTGCCATCCTCAGGTAACCTGCGGCACCAAAGGGGACCAGCTGTTAGGCTGCAGTTCCAGAGAGGGTGCTATGGTGTCAGGGCCTGAAGCCATCTGTTCCTGAGTTGGGGCCCCAGGTGTTATTTGTTAGAAGGAGCAAGGCAAGAGGAGAAGCCTCAGAGACAGTTTGGGAACCCAGGCCAGGGAGAGGCCAACAGGAAACGGGAAGCAGCTTCTGGGGCAGGCGGGTTTTGATGGGAGGTTCAAGGCTTCCAAGCTTCCTGTTCTTCTTGCCGAGATTGTTGGCATCCTCGATCTCAAGGCAGACTCCTTCTCCTTTATCAAATTATCTCCAGTATCCCTGCTTAGAGAACGTTTACCAATCTCTCCAAAATTGGTGGCTTAGTTAACTTATTTCATATCAGCTTTCCACCAGTCTGCTTAAAGGACCAGAGAGTGTGCGTGCGCATGTGTGTATGAAGGGTTAAGAGCCCTGGGACACTCAACATTTAGAGCTTGGGGACAAGCATGTTCCCGAATGTCAGTGTAACCTCACTCAAGCTGCGGCCCACGGGATCCTGTCTCCGCTGACTGGGGAATCCCAAGAAGCATGTAGTCAGTCCAACAACCAAGAATAATTTCAAAATAGTTCAAGTTCTTTTTCTGCATTTGTCTTTGTAAAGGAACATAAGTCAACAATAAACTATTTAAAAATTCCCCTTAGACTGCCCAAATCATCCCTCACCCTCTCCTTTAACTAACATATGCATCTATCATGTACCTTCTTCTTTGAAATTCCTCTTCAAAACTCCTTCTCCAGCCCATCCATGCTCCTTTGCTTTTTGTTGGCTTTGTAACCTTCCCCCTTTTTCCCAGGCTGAGAATCTTAGGCTCCTCCATTTTTCTGTTTCTGTATCATGGAAGCACCCTATATATATATATATATATATATATATATATATATATATGTATGTATGTATGTATATACCTACTCCAGAAGCACCTGGGGACAGGGATGGATGGATTCTTCAGTGGTAGTGCTGATGAGCAAATCTGAGCTGGTTGACCAAACCTAAGTGGGGAGGGCTGGGGACACTTACTTGGTAATGACTATCCTGCCACATTTCCCATTGCATGTCAAGAAGTTTGCCAAGTCCAAGTATGGTAGAGGAAACAGGTATAAATAAACTTGCTAGCACTGATTATTGAGCTCTAAGCAAAGACCTTCTAGACAGATAAAAGAGCTCAGGGACACACAGGGCCCCAGAGCACCCAGATCATGAAGGGCCCACACATGATCCTTCCCGGATGGCATGCAGGGTCTTCTGAGGAAGTAACAGGAGCCCTGCATTTGTCAGCTTTTCGTTGCTGTGACCAAAATACCTGACAAGAACAACCTAGAGGAGGAAAGGTTTATTTGGCTCATGATTTCAGAGGTTCAGCTCGTGGTCAGCAGAATCCAAAGCAGAAATACGGCAGCAGGGCAGCAGGGCATGGTGGAGAAAAGCTAGGAGGAGAGTGAGGGAGGGAGAGAGAGATACAGGAGAGAGAGGAGAGAGAGAGAGAGAGAGAGAGAGAGAGAGAGAGAGAGAGAGAGAGAGAGAGAGAGGAATGAGGAGGAGGATGACGACAACGACGACAACTGGAGACAGATACAGTTCCCAAGGCCATGACCTCCTTCAGCCCTACCCCATCTTCTTAGTTATCATCCAGTAAATGTATTCAAATCAGTAATTCATCAACAGATTTACCACTTGATGAAGTTAATCCCTAATTCAGTTATTTCACCTCTGAACACTTCTGCAGCTACAGCACTTAAGCTTTTCTGGGGGACATTCCATACATAGCCCCCCTCACCCAGACAGGCACTTCAGAGAATCACACAGGCAGTGGGTGGGGTTGGCGGGGAGAGGGTTCCTGGAAACCTTTACACAGTAAGGCTACCCTAGCACCTTATTTAACTCACCTGAATACTCTGGCATGGACAACGTTAGGTTAGTATCAGGATTTTTACATATGTGGACGCCTTAAACCTCTCAGGTAGGTATAATAGCCCCAGTTTAGAGATGAGGAGGTTAAGGTTCACTGGAGGCCCAAAATGGCAGAGCTGGGATTTGAACCCAGGATGTTCTGGGGAAGTAGCAAAGTATGGTGTTTGCTGATTGACTGCAGGAGCAGGTGGAGGTGGGGTACAGGGGTATTGGCCGAGTCAGGGCGGCTTCTCACCTGAGGTTAGAGGTCCTCCACGCCGCAGGCCCGCAGTGGCTCCAAGGCTCCCTCCTCTCTGCCCAGGTTCCGGCAGCTGCTGGCCGAGCAGGAGCCGGAGGTGCAGGAGGTGTCCGGGCTCTTCCGCTCGGTGCTGCAGGAGGTCCTGGAGAGGATGAAGCAGGAGGAGGAGGCCCACAAGCTGACGCGCCAGTGGAGCCTGCGGCCCCGCGGCAGCCTGGCCACCTTCAAGACCCGCGCGCGCATCTCGCCCTTCGCCAGCGACATCCCGACCATCTCCGAGGACGTGGAGCGCGACGCACCGCCGCCTCCGCGCACCTGGAGCCTGCCCGAGTTCCGCGCGCCCAAGGCCGACTGACCCGAGGGCTTGAAGGGCCGGCGACCCGGGCATGGGTCCTCCCTGCCCACTCCTGCCAAGGACCCCAAAGAGGCGGCCCCGCCCCAAGTCACTGGTGTAGCATGGAGTGACCTGTCCCCATCCCACCCGCGTCGGGACGGGAGGAGTCCGCTGAAGCAGCCCCTTCCAGCCTTCAGAGGCCGGGCCCCATCTTCCCCTCTGTCTGGAAGGAGGAGAGTTGCCCGCCTTTTTGGCAAGACTTGGGTTCTCACCCCAGCTTGGGGGATGTCCTTTCTGCCCCTCCCTAGGTATTGATAAGGGACTTATTGGATGGTGTAGTTCTCCGCTGGCGGCTGGCTGATCTCACACAGGGTGGGGTCACAGCCTCTGACGCAGAGCTGGGGGTGCGCAGAGACCTTGGCACCCACTGCTGTCTGCTAATGAGTGAGGAAGCCACGCCTCAGACAGGGACCAGCTTCTTCTGCCTTAAACTGCAGTCCGTCCTCACAGGCAATAGGAATAGTCTCTGTCCCTGAGTCCTTGAATCCCGGGCTGTGATGGGCCAGGTGGGTCTAAGGGCCAAATCTCCAGCCTGTAGTCTTATGCCTGTAGAACACTGTCAACACGGGGATAAACCCATATATTACTTGACCAAGCTTAGTGGAAACATTCATTCATTCTCATTATTTCTTTCTCTTTCCTTTCTTGAGGTTTCACTGTGTTGCCCAAGCTGTTCTCAAGCTTCTGGGCTCCTGCCTCAGCCTTCTGAGTAGCTGAGACTAGAAACAAAAAAGAGAAAAAAAAAAGCAATCTTAATTATCTGTTTTGGGATTATTTTCACTCAAACGTGGACAGAGAATCATAAGATGGTGGAAACCTCTCATTCAATGCTTTCAAGATGAAAGAGTCGATTAGCTTATTTAAAAAGTTGGGGGAAGTTGAGAATTGCTTAAGTAAAAAGATACACCTTAAACATTTACATATTTTACTGGAAGACATTAAAAAGTTCATTCAATTGCCAAACTTTGGGTGTAGAGCCAAACCACGTTGAGTTCTCTGTGACAGGTGTGGGTGTGTGACTTCAATGCTTCAGTTTATTGGTTTGTGTGTACTCTAAGTATAACAACAAGAACAAAAATAAACAAGTTTTGGAACAAAGAGAAGTAACCCTTGGTAAGCAGACAACCCAGCTGGAAGGAGTGAAAGGGTCCTGGGAGAACAAGAAGAAAAAAACCTATGAGCTGCAAGCTTTCTGGGCACCATGGCTGAGGGCTGGCACGTGGTTTAGAATGGTTTGGACCTCCTGGAGGGAGGCTCAGGCTCAGGAGGCTGGTTCAGATAACACCCATTTTCTTCCTTCCCCACCACCTTACATATACCTGTTCTCCCCAAAGAAAAGGAAGCCCTCAGGCTCTCGTGTTCTTTTAAAGTTCAAGTGACTGGCTGCCAGTGAAAATCCTCCCTGCCAACCTCCCTCATGACCCTGGAGCCACCGGCCCCCTCACACGGGGGCTGCCTGCTGCTGTGATCCCAGCCAGGATACTCAGACTCACCGGCTCTTCAAAGGTCCTCTGCATTCAGGTTGTCAAAAGCACTGCTTCCATTTCTACTTTTTATACTTAGAAACAGCAAATAGAAGGAAAATACAGTATGGGAGCCTTCTTTTGGGAGGGTGGATCATGCTCAGGACTCAGCTGGGTGGACTCTGCACTGGGCGCAACGCTGACAGTCTTAGAGGGAGGGTGGCGGTCAAGCCACCTCTTCAGTTTTACTTTGTGGTGGTTCTGACTTGTTACAGAAATTTCCAAACTAACGAAGAAGCAGAGGGGAACGTTTAAGGAGCCCATACGCACCTATCACCAAGGTTTAGTAGTTATTCATATCCCATCATATTTTAGCTTATGAATTATTAACTTTTTGTGAAGTGTTTTAATATTAATCCCAGATATAGTGACACTTCACCCTGGAATACTTCAGTATGTACTCCAAAGGAGTAAGAACTTTTTCCTCTATAATTATAAAACCACTAGGTGCTGTTGCTGGTGCTGGTGCTGCGGGTGTTCCTCCTCCTCCTCCTCTCCCTCCTCCTCTCCTCCTCCTCCTCCTCCTCCTCCTTTCCCTCCTCCTCCTCTCCCTCCTCCTCCTCTCCCTCCTCTCCCTCCTCCTCCTCTCCCTCCTCCTCCTCTCCCTCCTCCTCTTCTCCTTCCTCCTCCTCTCACTCCTCCTCCTCCTCTCCCTCCTCCTCCTCTCCCTCCTCCTCTTCTCCTTCCTCCTCCTCTCCCTCCTCCTCCTCCTCTCCCTCCTCCTCCTCTCCCTCCTCTCCCTCCTCCTCCTCTTCCTCCTCTACCTCCTCCTCCTCTCCCTCCTCCTCCTTCTCCTCCTCCTCCATACTGCCTCCCAAATGCTGGGATTACAAGCAGGTGCCACCACACCCGACTTAATTTTTTAATTTTGAAACAGGGTCTCATTAGGTCGCAGAGGGCCTCATTGTATTACTGAGACTGTCCTTGAACCTGTGAACCTGTGGTCCTCCTGTCTCAGCCTCCCAAGTGCTGGGATTGTGCCACTGTGCCCAGCCCACTAGCACTTCTAACAAAATTAATTGTAATTCTTTAACCTTATCTAATACCCAGTCCATATTCAAAATTCCCCTAACTATTCCCAACAAATGATTCTTGCAGTTTGTTTTTGAATGAGGATCTAATCAAGTCCCCACAAGAAAGTTTCGATTTGCTATTATACTTGTTCATATAGTGTTATTTAGTTCCAGTCTAAAGACAGAGTGCTTGTGGAACATTCATGTTGGTGTACAATAAGTTGGTGACTGCTCAGTAATTATAATAATTCTTCAAATTACCCTAAAGATGCTCTTTATGTATGCATATGTTACCGCAGTTCTCTGATTTCAACCCCTTTGGAAAGATACTCAGGAGTGGTATAGCTGGATCATATGGTGGATCTATTCCCAGTTTTCTAAGGAATCTCCACACTGATCTCCATAGTGGCTAAACTAGTTTGCACCCCCACCAACAGGGTAAAAGAATTTCTCTTTCCCCACATCCTCACCAGCATTTGTTCTTATTTGATTTCTTTATGCTTGCCACTCTAATTGGGGGTAGATGAAATCTCAGTGTAGTATTTATTTATTTATTTATTTATTTGGTGATACTGAGGTTTCTGGAAGCCCTTCTACCTCTGGACTACACTCCCAGACCTATTTTTTATATTTTTATTTGGAAACAGGATCTCTTAAATCAGCATGGCTGGCTTCGAACCTGCATGATCCTCCTGTCTCCGCCTCCCAAGCGCGGGGATTACAAGCGTGCGCCACCACGCCCGGCTCTCAGTGTAATTTTGATTTGCATCTCCCTGATGGCTAATGATGTTGAACATCTTTTCATGTATCTATTGGCCATTTGTATCTTTTCTTTTGTGATGTCTCTATTCAGTTCACTTGCCCATTTCTTGATTGGGTTGTTTTGAGTCTTTTGAGCTCTTTGTATATTCTGGATATTAGCCCTCTATCAGAGTGGTGGCTGGTAAAGATCTTCTCCCATTCTGTAGGCTTTCTCTTTAGATTCTTGATGGTTTCCTTTAATGAGCATAAACTTTTTAGTTTGATGTCATTCACTTAATTCTTGCTTTAATTTCTTGCACTTTGGAGTGTTGAGTCTATGCCCTTTAATAACCTCACAGTCTCTGGTCTAATTTTTATATGGAGAAAGAAAAGATTCAGAAGAGTCAAAGCAATTCTCAGCAATAAGAACCAGGCAGGAAGCATCACAATCTCTGACTTCAAATTATACTACAGAGCAATAGTAGTAAAATCAGCATGGTATTGGCACAACAACAAGCATACAGACCAGTGGAACAGAATAGAAGATACAGAAACAAACCCACACACTTATAGTCAACTGATATTTGACAAAGGGGCCAAACTCATATGCTGGAGAAAAGATAGCCTTTTCAACAAATGGTGCTGGGAGAACTGGCTATCCATTTGTATAAAGATGGAACTAAATCCTTACCTCTCACCGGGCACAGGACTCAACTCAAGATGGATCAAAGACTTGGACATTAGACCAGAGTCTTTTTTGGGGGGAAGGCGCCTGGGGATGGAACCCAGGGGCATTCAACCTCCAAGCTACACCCCCTGCCCTATTTTTTATTCTTTATTTTGAAACAGGGCCTCACTAAGTTGCAGAGGACCTCACTAAGTAGCTGAGGCTGTTCTTGAACTGCAATCCTCCAGTCTCTGCCTCCCGAATGCTGGGATTACAAGCGTGAGCCACCACTCCCTGCCCAATCAAGACTATCTTATGCTTTGAAAAGTAATGTTAATAAGTGACAGTGATGGTATATCAAATTTGACTTTTCATTTGATGAAAACACCTGCCACATCCAAGTGCTTTATCTTCTGAGACATGCTTGCAGTAGCACCATAAAACCTTTCCCCTTTTTCTTGCCATTTAGAATCATAACACAAAAATCTATCAAAATGATTCAGGGGAAATATTGAGAATTACAAAGGCAGGTAATGAAAAAGATTTATGTCCATTTTTTAATGTATCATTCACCAGATAGTTAAATTCAGTCCATGTCCTAATAAACTAATTTGACAACAGCTTAACACATTTGTTAAGAGAGGAAGTTAACATGCTTATTTTTAAAAGTATTGCATATTGTATTAAATTTGCAGTATAATATTTAACAAGGAACTAATCTAAAAATAAAAAACACTGAAATACTTATTATATTCAAGGTGAAATTAACAATGATTGTTTAAAGTCTCTAAAGATGCTCAAGAACTTTTATGTTGCTGAGAAAGGTGTCCAAAACCCAACAGAGACTGCAAAATTTTCTAGCATATTTTATTGTACTGAATTGCATTCTAGCTCAGGATTCCCTTGCTGGAACAAAGGCAACGTTCCCAAAGCCGGTCTCCTATCCAAGTGGAATTACATTCCAGCTGTTCTCCTTGTGAGCACATTGTTGGGCTATCCTCTTAGAAGCCACTTCTGGCCCGGGCTCTGCTAGCCTCTCACTAAGTGTCCAGGGCAAAATCACATATGGTTGTAGCTGGGCGTGGTGGCGCACGCTTGTAATCCCAGCATTCGGGAGGCTGAGACCGGAGGATTGCAGTTCACGGACAGCCTCAGCTACTTAGTGAGGCCCTCTGCAACTCAGTGAGACCTGGTTTCAAAATAAAAAGAATAAAAAATGGGGCAGGGGGTGTAGCTCGGAGGTCAAATGTCTCTGGGTTCCATCCCCATACCCAGAAAAAAAAAAAATCACATAGAGTTGAGATTAGTTAGCCTCTCCTTATGAGAAAGAAAGTGGTTCAAAATGCAAAACAGAATTGGAGAAATACATTTTTTTTTTTTTTGCGGGTCTGGGGATGAAACCCAGGGGCATTCTATCTCTGAGCTACACCCCCAGCCCTATTTTTTATTCTTTATTTTGAAACAGAGTCTCAGTGAGTTGCAAGGGACTCACTAAGTAGCTAAGGCTGTTCATGAACCATGATCCTCCTGTCTCAGCCTCCCAAATGCTGGGATTGCAAGTGTATGCTACCACACCTGGCTAAAATACACCTTCTATTCAAATTAATCAGCTCTATAATATTGCTATGGACAGAAATAGGTCATCAAGAAATTCCTTGGTTATCATATGATGATCCTTCACAGGTTGTTTTTATTTTTTTATTTTTTTATTGAGCCAGGCGTCGTGGTGCACACTTGTAATCCCGTGCTTGGGAGGCGGAGACAGGAGGATCATGGAGGTTCAAAGCCAGCCTCACTGGCTTTAAGAGACCCTGTTTCCAAATGAAAAAAATATATATAAAATAGGTCTGGGAGTGTAGCCTGGAGGGAGAAGGGTTTCCAGGAACCCCAGTACCACCAAAAACAATTTATTGGTGCATTGTAGTCATACATCTTAATGGAGTACAAGATGGTAGAGGAATGCATGCACACATCACTCTTTTAGTCCTTAAGAACTTTGGGGCACATTTTCTCATTTGATCTTGACCAGAATGTAAAACGCATTATGTTTAGACTCAGGTTGCAGCTTGCCTAGAATTGAGAGCCAGGGTTCCTTCCCTAGCCCGCACTGCCTTTCAGCCTTATACATCCTCTGGTGCTCCCAGAACAGTCTTCCAAATCCTCCACCACTGCACTGACCACACAGATGTAAATATATATGGCTTGCTCTCACTCCTTCACCACATTTCTGCCTCCAGTGGTTAGTGAAATGTGGAAGTACAGGAACCAGGTCTTTTGTGCCTGTGTCCCTACTTTCTGGGCACACAGTAGGCACTTTACAAATGCACTTAATGAATGGGTGCATATGGGCACCAACACAGAATTTACCTGTGGGTAAATTTACCTGTTGTGCAGCCACACAGGATTCATGCTTGGTTTAAGGGTTTGCTGTTACTGCCTTGAAATTCTTCACAGTTTTTCAGCAAGGAGCTTCAAATTTCATTTTGCATTTATATAGCTGCACATTTTGTAGCTCTTCCTTATAGCAACCATAATTGGGAAGACCAGGGTTGTCACTGACCAGAGGAGTTCATTTAGTGGAATATGCTCCCTTCTCCCTCTTTTCTTCCTCTTCCGCTTCTTCCTGTAGTTTCTCTCTCTCTCTCTCTCTCTCTCTCTCTCTCTCTCTCTCTCTCTCTCTCTCTCTCTCTCTCTCTCCTTCTTTCTCTCTCCCTCTCTCTCCCTCCCTTCCTCCCTCCCTCTCCCCATCACTCGGTCTCTCTGGGTGGTGGATGACTATTCTTTCAATCTACCCACATCATTTTCTACAGATAGGAAAGATGGCTGCTGGCGTCCAGGCTGACAAGACCACACTTTAACACTCCCAACACCCAAATACTAATCCCAAAGACAGACCAGGCAGGTCCTGGCCAGTTGTTTACCCAACCTGCTTCTTCCCTCTCCCAGACCCACAACTGGATGGCCCTCGGGGCCTCCCTTACCTGGGCAGGTGCCATGTGATAGAGTTTGGCTGATGGGATGTGAACAGATGTGAAAGGCTCCATGTTTGATGTTGCCCAAAATATCTCCTTAAAGTGATTATCTTCCTTTCCCATTTGTTGACTGAATGGAGAAGACTCTGAGGCCCTAGAAGAGTGGGCAGCCACAGATGAAAGGAGCCTGAGCCCTGGAATGACCACTGGGAATTAAAGCAGAATTACAAGTACACTTCTACTTATTAAGTCACTGAGATTTGGGGGTTTACCTTTGCTGATGTTGGGGTTACCCATCTGTAACCAACACACAGGCTGATCACTCCAGCTTGGGATGTCTGCAACCACTAGACAAGTACCACTGCTGGGGATGAGGTATTACAACCCAGCTGGATCATATGTCTACCTGGGACCCTGAGGCACCAGATCACAGCCCCATAGGAGCCATGTGAAGTGAAAGAGGGTGCTATTGCTACAAGAAAGTAGATGCTGCTGGGCGTGGTGGCACACACTTGTAATCCCAGTACTTGGGAGGCTGAGACATGAGGATGGCAGATTTGCAGCCAGCCTCAACAACTGAGTGAGGTTGTGTTTCAAAATAAAAGAATAAAAGCTGGGGGGTGGGGGTGGCGCACGCTTGTAATACCAAGATTTGGGAAGCTGAGACAGGAGGATCGCGGTTCAAGGACAGCCTCAGCTACTTAGTGAGGCCCTTTGCAACTTTAGCGAGACCCCGTTTCAAGATAAAGAATAAAAAATAGTGCTGGGATGTAGCTCAGAGGTAGAATACCCCTGGGTTCCATCCCCAGTACCACAAAAAATAAAAGAAAATAATACAATAAAATAAAATAATATTAATAATACTAATAAAATAAAACAATACTACAGTTGTGGTATAGCTCGAAGGTAAAATGCCCCTGGGTTCTATCCCTAGCACCACACACACACACACACACACACACAAAAAAAAAAAAAAAATCAGAAAAGAAAAAAAGTAGATGGAAAACTATATTAGACCACCCCCTCAAAACCAGTTTCTGAACCTTTGAATGAGAAAGCAATCTAAAATCTCAAAGATTTGAAAGTTACTCTTTGAAAATAAGAATAGATTAATATTAAGTGTCTTCCCTTGTTACTATTGTAAATCATCTTAGTTCTTTCAAATAACTTAATATCCCCTTTCATTCCAGAAGCTTCTCCCCTGCCTTTACTTTTACTTCAAGGGCCACATAAAAGGCTCCAGCTGAAGGTCTCCTGGATGAGCAAACTGGGAGTCCCCCTCCTGCTGCCCGCTCGCTCTGGGGGCCCAGGTGCAGGTCTCTCTGGGTGGTGGACGACACCACAGCTGCTCACTGCCCTCTGCTTTCTGAGGGGCGCTTCATTTAGTTGCGCGCTGTCTCACCGTCTTCTCTTAAAAAGCGTCCTCTCCTTTACCCATCAGCATTATTTGCCTTTCCTGGGGGGCGGGGAGGAACTTCAGAGCACATATAAAATTTTTAAAATTTGGTGGCCGCTGAACATTCTGGACTAGGTTCTCACACAGAGGCTCCCTCTTACATCTCTGCAAATTACTCAGCTCTTTGAGGCTACTGTTCATCTGTGCAATAAGCACAGCTACTCTGTTTCCTCCCAGGCTTGCGGTGAGGTTAAAATAAGATCAAATGCTTTGCAAAGCATAAAGGAACTTTCAAATCTAAGATCTTCCATCGTCTGTGACAGCCCTCCCTTCAATTAGAATGGAGAACAGCAAGTCGATTTGACCTTCCTTCCTCTGGAGTATCCTGGCTTGGCTCCTTAACCATCGTCCTGTGCCCAGTTTCCCTGGCCTTTCAAATCTGTAGTCCGCATGCTTGGTTGTACATAGATCACCTGGGAGCTTTTTGATATTCCAGCACCTGGGCCACACTCCAGAGTACCAAAGTAATTAAATCAGAAACTCAGGATGGGACCAAAGTATCAATTTTTTAAATCTTTCTTGTTGATTCCACTGTGCAGCCAAGGATGAAAATAATGGTGTGTGTGTGTGTGTGTGTGTGTGTGTGTGTGTGTGTGTGTGTGTGTTTTACTGGGGATTACACCAAGGGGCATTCTACCCCTGAACTATACCCCAAACCTCTTTTTATTTATTTTTGATTCTGAGAATCAAACCCAGGGTATTGTGCGTGCGAGGCAAGTGCTTTGTCACTGAACTACATTCCAGCCCCTTCTTTTTTGTATTTTTAAAACAAGATCTTGTCTTCACTAGACGACGAGTCTTGATAAGTTCCTAAGGCCATCTTTAAATCTATAATCTTCCTGTCTCAGCCTCCCAAGTACTGGGATTACAGGTGTGAGTCGCCACGCCCAGCTGAAAACCATTTAGATTCCTCTTTCTGGAAGACTCATAATTATTGGCTCATCTGAATCTATGTTGGTCTAACGCACGCAGCCTGAATGATTTCATTTTAAT
Source organism: Muscardinus avellanarius (assembly GCF_963383645.1). Classification (NCBI taxonomy): domain Eukaryota; kingdom Metazoa; phylum Chordata; class Mammalia; order Rodentia; family Gliridae; genus Muscardinus; species Muscardinus avellanarius. The sequence goes on from NC_137793.1 coordinate 79,031,381, forward strand.
AAGAGATCTATGCACTCTTGAACTACTATGGTGGCCTCATGTCAGAGGAAGATGGCCACAAGGTTGTTTGTCACATTCATCATCTGTGATGGATGTTTATCCTCGACAGGACTGAGGAGCTGTTTGGAGGTGAGATAAAGTATGCAAATACAAATTTTGTGTGTGCGGAAGGAGAGATTGAACCCAGGGGTATTCTACCTCTGACCTATATTCGAGCTATTTTTTATTTTTAATTTTGAAACAATGTCTCGTTAAGTTGCAGAGGGCTTCACTAAGTAGCTGAGGCTGTCCACAAATCTGTGATTCTCCTGTCTCAGCCTCCCAAGTGCTGGGATTACAAGTGTGCACCACCACATCCAGCTACAAATTCCATTTTATAGCAACTTCAAAGACAGGGAGGTTAATGGGAGCTAAGCTGCTTCTTATAAACTCACAAGAACATGATTGTACAGGATGACAGTTATCTGATGTCTCTTGTATTACAGACCCTACTCATAAGGCAGGAGAAAGAGAGGACATTGAAATTATGGACATTCTTCATAATGCAATCTGAGAAAAAGAGAGAGAGGTGGAAATGCATCTGGTAGAAGCACCTGGCTGGTGGGTTGTACAGGACCCTCTTCCCTTCTTGTTGTGCCAAGCGGCAGGCTGTGAGGCAGATAATAGATGAAGGGAAGGAGAGGGCACCCTGTCCTTAGGACAGTGGTGATAAGCTCTGCCTGATCTGCTGGACTTAGAAGCGGTCTTCTGACAAACCAATCCTGAGAACCAAGTTTGTTATCTGCAGAGACCCGTGATTGCCCCCTGGTGGTCATGGTTGGCCCAGCTGGGCCCAGCCAACCCAGTCAGTGGGTCCTGCTGGCTGTGAGGTCCGCGGGGATAAGGGCCTGTACCAGAACATAATGGGCCCCGGGTGTACTGTCCCTCCCCGGCCGGGGACAGCTCCCTCTGCAGGCTTGCCCAGGATGGCTCTTGGTAGGATGAAAGTCCCGGGGGCTCTGCTGTCTCATGTCCTCTCCCCACTGCAGAAGTGAGGCCGCTGCTTTATCTAGTTAACTGAGGTCATGACACATACAGCTTCTGGAGCCAGAGCTCGTCTACAAGCCCTTGGCACATGCTCACAGGCTCCTTGCTGTAGCACGTGTGTACTGCTTTCCACGGTGGGGCCAGGGTGCAGGCTGTTTCCCAGGCGCTGGGGACCTTCCATCTAGCACCATGTCACACTGCTTTCTTTCAATCCATTTCATTTGGCCTCCACACTGACCTGGGGACATGGATGAGGCTGCAGCAGCAGTGTTTCTAGTAGCCAAGAACTAAAAAATTTGTCCAGCATGAAACAGCTTATTACTAGTGATGACAGTAAGAAAATGACCTGCCATTTTGGGACACTCACTGTGTGCCAGGCACGTGCTGACCCTGGTGCATGCTTAACCTCATTGTAACTTCATAAGCAACATGGTGTGACAGGCATTTTTATCCTCGTTTTACTGTCAAGAGAGGTGTAGATGGTTTGTGACTCTGTGAGGTTGTAAAGAGAGTAACTGGTAGAACCAGACCCTGAACCTGTTTCTCATCAGCTGCAGGGACCTATCTGTCATCCCCAGCAGTCACTTGACCCTAGTTCTTCCTGCAAAACTGCTTCACAACATGACACTGGGAACAGATTAACAATTCACGGCTAGCAAAAGCACAGTGCCTGCTGTTTAAATGACGCCTCTCTCTGCTTAGACACATTTCTGCTTAGAATAACTTGTCTAAAGCCAAACAGCCCAAAGTGTGAACTTCCCATTACTTAGTCCTTCAATAAACACCCAAAATAATATTATACTTTTATTAACTGCTTGACACATCTACATATTACCTTTTTTCTACTTTTTTTTTTTTTTTTTTTTTTTTTGCGGGACTGGAGATGGAACCCAGGGGCATTCTACCACCGAGCTACACCCCCTCTGCCCTATTTTTTATTCTTTATTTTGAAACAGAGTCTCACTAAGTTACGGAAGGCCTAAGTAGCTGAGGCTGTCCAAGAACCGCCATTCTCCGGTTTCAGCCTCCCGAATGCTGGGATTACAAGCATGCACCATCACGCCTGGCACTTTTTCTCTACTTGTATTGGCTGCATATTTTTTGATTGCCACTTCATAATGAGTGTTTTATAGTATCTTTTTTTGTATATAAGGGATAATTCAGTCCTTCCTATAGGGTAGTTGATCAAATTTTTTTTGATCACTAAAAACCACTAAATTTTTTTTTAGTGATAAATGAAAATAAAAAAATGTATCTTCACACACAGGTCCACTAGCTGTTTCTAGTACTGTTTCAGGTTTGAGCTAGGTGTTGATAAGATCAGAGCCCTCTGCTAACAATTATCCTGATCTGATTATATGACATCTTCCACAAACTAATTTCTGGCATCATATATTTCAAAACTTGTTTCTCCACTAATACACACTTAACTCCCAGCACCCGGTACCCTAGGATACATGTGTACTAGCCAAAGATCTTGGGTCCTGTAACACATGTTTTGGTGTTACAAGAGAAAATGTCTGTGTAAGCAGTGCTAGAAACCCTCCCCAGCCCTGGCAGAGGCCCTGCTGCTTTACCACCAAGCCCGGCTGGTAAACATATTTTCTATGTAATTATTAGGATAATATCAGGAGAGCAGACTCATTTTCCTCCTTCCTTAAAAACATCTAACTATGGAATAAGCTCCTTACAATCAACACAGCCAGCTTGGATTTCAGGTTCCCAAGTGTTGGATATGGATCTTTAAAAACAAAGTATGATTTCCAAACTCTTTATTGTGTGATGATAGTGGATGCAGATTGGTTCGTGAGTCTTGCGTGGTATGAGAGTCCATTCCCTGAGATCTTCGGTGTTTCTGATGGTTTCACAGCACTGGACTCTGCACCCTTGTGTGACCATCTCACACCAAAAGGCTGTTTTGGAAATCAAAAATTTCAGCCTGGTTTCAGCCCCTCTGCAGACAAAAAGTAGATTTGATTAGAATAGATTTGCTACTTGCTATGTTATATATATTTTTTCTTCCTTTTTATGAGGGGGGATTGTACACAAGGGCATTCTACCTTTAACCTACACCCCAGACCTTTTATTTTATTTTATTTTTATTTGGAAACAGGGTCTTGCTAAGTTGTTTAAGGTCTTGCTAAGTTGCTGAGGCTGGCCTTGAAACCATGATCCCCCTGTCTAAGTCTCCAAAGTACTGGGATTACCGGCAGGCGTGCACCACTATGCTCAGCTTGTACATATACTTTTCTTGATACTTACAGTAGAAAACAAACATTGGACATCACTGTGTTTGGATGAGAGCATTATAAGCCTTGAAAAGTAATTTAAAAGCCACACGTGGTGGTGCACACTTGTAACACCACACTGAGGAGATTGAGACAGAAGGATCATGGTTCATGGCCAGCCTCGGCAATTTAGTGAGACTATTTCAAAACAAAAGAATAAAATAGGGCTGGGGGTGTAGTTCAGAGGTAGAATGCCCCTGGTACCACACACACACATAAAGTTAAATTAACACTAGGAATTTACTGCAAATCCCTTATATAGTCATTAAAATGTTATTAATAAACCGGGCGTGGTGGCTCACACTTGTAATCCTGGCATTTTGGAGGCTGAGACAGGACGATCACAGGTTCGTGGCCAGCCTCAGCTATTAAGTGAGGCCCTTTGCAACTCATAAAGAACCTGTTTCAAAATAAAGAATAAAAAAATTGGGCTGGTGGAGTAGCTTGGAGGTAGAATGCCCCTAGGTTCCATCCCAAGTGCCGCAAAAAAAAAAAAAAAGTTATTAATATCCACACACTAAGGCTGGGAAGGGAAGAACTTTTAACTCCAAGTAAAGTTACAGTGCTCATTAATTATAAAATTGTAATCCATAATTATAAAATTATGAAGGAGAATATTCAAACTTGGAAATAAGGTTAAAATAACTTTTTTATTTTTTAGTATTGGGGATGAATCTATGGGTGTTCTACCTTTGCTATACCCACAGCCTCATTTTTCATTTTGAAACAGATTTCGCTAAGTTGCTGAGGGGCTCACTGTGTTGCTGGGGCTGGCCTCAAACCTGCGATCTTCCTGTCTCAGCTTCCCAAGTACCAGGATTACAGGCATGTACCACCACACCTGGCTAAATGACAATCCTTCAGTGTCACATGAGAGCACCATTTAAGAAGACTGCATGGCAGTCATATAATTCTCCAGGGAGAGCAATTTTGTTTAACAAACAGTATTTTCTAGAATTAGAGTTCACATTTAACAACTCCATAGAGGCTAAAATAAGTGAAATGGATGGAATGCAATTTTTTTTAAGTTCTGGGGGTTGAACCCAAGGCACCTCTGATCTATACCCCCGGCTCAATTTAATTTTTTTTTTTTTTTTTTTTTTTTTTGCGGGTTTGGGGATGGAACCCAGGGGACATGTGACCTCCAAGCTACACCCCCTGTCCTACTTTTTATTCTTTATTTTGAAACCAGGTCTCACTGAGTTGCAGAGGGCCTCACTAAGTAGCTGAGGCTGTCTGCGAACCGCGATCCTCCAGGTCTCAGCCTCCCGAATACTGGGATTACAAGTGTGCGCCACCACGCCCGGCTTCAGTTTAATTTTTATTTTGAAATAGGGTCTCACTAAATTGCTGAGCACTTCGCCAAGTTGCTGAGGTTGGACTTGAACCTGCGATTCTCCCATCTCAGCCTCCCAAGTACTGGGATTACAGGTGTGTGCCACCACACCTGGTTTTGTTTTTTGTTGTTGTTTTGTTTTTCCCTGTTCAATAGAAAAGACAGCCTTTCACAGAAACAGAAAAAAAAAAAAAAATCAGTCCTAAAACTCATATGGAAAAACAAAAGATCCAGAATAGCCAAAAGCGTTCTCAGTGATAAGAACCATTCAGGAGGCATGATACCTGACTTCAAACTATACTAGAGAGCCATTGCAATAAAAAAAAAAAAAACAAACAAAGCATGATACTGGCACAGAAGCACATAGAACCACACACTTAGAACCAATTGATTTAAAATTTGAGCTGGGTATGATAGCACACACCTGTAATACCAGTACGTGGGAGGCTGGGATAGAAGGATTGCAGGTTCATGGCCAGGCTTAGCAACTTAGCAAGGTCCTCTGTAACTTACTGAGAGAGACTCTGTTTCAAGTAAAAGAATAAAACAGGGCTGAAGATGTAGCTTGGAAATAGAATGGCCTTGGGTTCCATCCCCTTACCACATAAATAAATAAATAAATAAATAAATAAATAAACAAACAAACAAATAAGAAAGGTAACTATTCACAGATCCCGTTTTCAGAGTACACAGATAAAAATAATTCAATATGGTGTTTTGAAGTACATGGGTCTGCTTTACTGATCTTGATGTAGATATTTAAGAGATGACAATAGAAATCTAAATTTTAAAGTACTCATATATACTCATTGTATATAACCAATAAGGGAAAATATACACATAATATTCTCCTTAACATGTTGGACACTATGATTGATTTTGACAAACCAATGAAAATACAAATCAGTGATCAAAAGTACAACAATAAGCTGGGCTTGCTGGCATATACCTAAATCCCAATACTTTGGAGGCTGAGATAGGAGAATCAAGGTTTCAAGGCCAGCCTCAGCAACTTAGGCCCTCACTCAGCAATTTAGCAAGACCATGTTTCCAAATAATAAAAAAAATAAAATAGGCTGGGGGTGTAGCTCATTAGTAGAATGCCTCTGGACTCAATCCCCAGTACCATACACACAAAAAAGGTACAACAACATAGACTTTTAAAACATAAAATACATGATACCTTAAAAGATGACATGTGTAATTGTTTCCTCCTCTTTTTATTCTTTTTGTCTTTCTTGATGTTTCAACTTTTGTCCTACAAAAAGTATATTGATAAATGAGTAAATAAAGTAAAGATAAATAGACCTTATTTATTTTTGAGCAGTGACTATATTCACATGGCTTAAAATTTAAAAGAAAAATGTCTCTTTTCTACCTGTTACACAGCCATCAATTTTCCCCTGTATTAATTACTAAGGACTGCTATCACAAAAAAACACAGCTGAGTGGTTTAAACAACAATACTTATTTTTAACAATACTAGAAGCTAGGAGCCAGGCATGTGGTGCATACCTGTAATCCCAGTACTTGGGAGACTGAGAAAGGAGGATCACATGTTTGAGACCAGCCTCAGCAACTCAGCAAGGCCCTTTGAAACTTAGGCCCTGTTTCAAAACAAAAAATTAAATAGGGCTAGGGTGTAGCTAAGAGGTAGAATGCTCCTGAGTTTAATCCCCAGTACCAAAAAAGAAAAGAAGAGAAAAGGAAATGAAAAGGAAAAGAAAAGAGAAAAGAAAATTAGAGGATAGGAAAGCCACAATTAATGTGTTAGTATATCCCATGTCTGATGAACACCCTCTTTCTGGTCTGCAGACTACCTCTTCTCCTGGTATCCTCAGAGAGTAGAGAGAGAAATCTCGGGTATATTTTCCTTTTTTTGTAAGGGCACTAATCCCACCATAGGGGCTTTACCCTCCTAATCTTATCTAGACCTAAGTGCCTCCCTAAGTCCCCATCTTTTAATACCATCACATAGGGTGTTAAGGGTTTCAACATATGAATTTTGGGGGGATACAGTCCTTAAAATTTCCCAAAGACAGTAGCAAATCTTACAAATTTTGTACATGTCTTTCTAAAGATACTTGTACTTAAGGGCTAACAGGAGTGTGTATATTCTCCATCCGCACTATTTCCATAAGTGGAATTTATACACCATTCTATGTAGACATAACTTGAAGGCCATTTATAATCAGTAAGCAAAGGATTCCTTAATATTTTTATGATTACAATATATTAAATTGATTTAATCAGTCTACTATAAATGGAGATATATGTTGTTTCAAATCTCTTATTATAAACTGAATAACCTGTAAACATGTCATTTCCCAAGTGTGTGAAAATATCTGCAGAGTAATGACTAGATGTGAAACAGGGGAATACAGAGTATATATTCTTCTACTTTTTAACACATATTGTCAAATTGCCTTCTACTGAAGCTATATCGATTTTCTGTCACTAGCAGAGAGAGTACTTACCTTCCCAAATCTTTACCTATATGATGTCTCCCCAATTAATTTAAATTTACACTTCTCTTATTTTGAGTAAGCTTAAGATTTTTTTTTTTTTTTTTGGGTGGTGGTGGTACTGGGGATTGAACCCAGGGGTGTTCTACCTCTGAGCTACAACTCTAGCTTTTTTTAGTTTTTGTTTTTTGAAACAGGATCATGCTAGGTTGTTGAGAGTTTTGCTAAATTGCTAGGTCTTGGCTTAGAACCTGAAATCCTCCTGTCTCAGCCTTCTAAATACTAGGATTATAGGCATGTACTATTACAACTGGCTTAAGAATCTTTTTATAAAGTAAAAAGCAATTTGTATTTCCATTTTTGTGAGTTGTGTGATATTATCTGCACATTTGTCTATTAGTAGGGCTTTTTCTCATGGATCAGTCAATGTGTTAAATCAGTGTTAAACTGTTCAGTGTGATCAGCCCCACTCTAAGTCACATGGCCCAATGCCCCTAGCAAACTGGGCATAACATTTCAAGGGTTCAGAAATGAACTCCTAAGGGTCAGACTGCTGTTCAGCAAGGATATTTCTTTACTACATACCTATATTTTTATTTATTTATCTATTCTATTGTTGATATTTATGTTCCTTTTACTTTTTTTTTTAAGATATAAAAACCATTGAAGGCTGGGCGTGGTGGCTCACACTTGTAATCCCAATGCTTAAGAGGCTGAGACAGAAGGACTGCAGGGTTTGAAGCCAGCCTCAGCTACTTGGTGAGGCTCTTAGCAACTTAGTGAGACCCTGTTTCCAAAAGTATAAAATAAGTCTGGGAGTATAGCCCGGAGGTAGAAAAGCCCCTGGGTTCCACCCCCAGTACAATATCTACAAGAAAGAAAAGAAAAGAAAGGAAGAAAGAAAGAAAGAAAGAGAGAAAGAAGGAAGACCATTACAATGAATAATCTTTTACATTGGTTTAGAAGTGCATGAGTTTTTTATTTTATAATATATGTAGAAAGTCTTTTCCCTTCATCTATGATTAAGACCCCCCCACACTCCTGTAGTACTTAGGATGAACCCATAGGTGTTCTACCTCTGAGCTACCCCAACCCCAGCCATTATTTTTTATTTTGAAACAAGATCTTACCGAGTTACCATGCACTGGCCTTGACATTGCAATCCTCCTGTCTCAGCCTCCCTAATACTAGGGTGACAGTCAAATCCACTGAGCCCAACAGTGATTAAGATTTTAAAACGTTACAATATTTTTTGCAATTCCTTTGTAATTCTTTATATGCAAATTGTGTGTGTGTAAGTCTGTGTGTGCATGTGCACGTATGTTTATGCATTTGTGTGTTATTGGGGATTGAACCCAGGGGCATTTGACCTGTGAGCTCTGTTTTATTTTTTATTTTGAAACAGGTTCTCACTAAGTTGCTGGGCCTGACCTTGAATATGTGATCTTCATGTTCAGCCTGTTTCAGTCTCCCAAGTACTGGGATTGCAGCTCTGTACTGTCATGCCCAGTTACATATAAACTTTGATCCATCTGGAGTCTATCCTAACAAATAGATGAGGTATGGATCTAGCTTTACATTTTCTCCAGATAGCTAGTAGCCACAATACTATTCTTAAATAAGCCATCTGAGGTGACTTGAGCTAACTCCTTTATCAAGGCTGTATGTGCTGTGTTGCTGTTGTTTCTCTAAGATGTTCATTTAACCTAGTATCAATATCTCAGTCTTTTAGTTTTATATTTTCAGTATCTGATTATGGTCAGCTTCCCCCTAATTATTATTATTGACTTATTTTGCTATACTGGGGATTGAACTCAGGGGCATCCTATCTCTGAGCCACCCCAGCCCTATTTTTTATTCTTTATTTTGGAACACTAAATTGCAGAGGGCTTCACTAAGTTTCTGAGGCTAACTGAAAACCTGAGATTCTCCTGTCTCAGCCTCCCAAGTACTGGGATTACAAGCATGCTCCTAGTCGTACTTTATTTTTGAAATAATGTCTGCATTGCTGAGGGGTCCTGCTAAATTGCAGAGGCTGGCCATGACCTGCAATCCTCCTGTCTGAGTCGTCCAAGTACTAAGATTTATAGGCGTACACCACCACAACCAACTCTCCCCGTTATATCTTAAAAATAAATCTTAAAATATATCTTAAAAATAAAATTTTAATTTAAAATATATTTTAAAAATAAAATTTTAATAAAATTTCTAGGTGTAAGAATGTATATCCTGATAATTATAATTTTATTTTTCCTTTCTAATTTATATTCCAATTTTGTTTCGTTTGCTGCTATCTCTAAAATAAGAGATAATACTTTTTATAGTTTTTGACTGTAATAGTAATGCTTTTAGTATTTTTCTAAATTTAAAAATTATAGAAAAGTTGCAAATACAGTATAGTTGACCTTCCCTATCCAAGGGTTCCATATCCGTGGATTCAACCAGCTGAAGACTGAAGATGTAGTTAGGGTTACAATGGTCATATCTGTACTGAAAAAGACTTTTTTCTTGTCACTATTCCCTATCAATACAGTGGAACAACTGCTTACATAGCATTCACATTGTGTTATACGTAATCTAGAAATGACGTAAAGTACGTGAGAAGATGTATGTAGGTTAGATGCAAATACCATTCCATTCCATTCCATATGAGGGGCCTGAGCATCTGCAGAGTTGCATCTATGGAATGGGGAATCCTGGAACCAGTCCTCCATAAACACTGAGGGATAACTATATTATGAACATTTTTTGCCCGAACCATATGAGAGGAAGTTGCTACCTAACAAACAAAAATAGTCTCTGATGTAGCCACAATTTTATATCAAAATTAAAAAACAAACACCAATACATCACTATCATCTAGTGTCTGGACCTCATACATGTTTTTCCAACTCTTCCATGAACGTTCTTTATTAAGGTCAGAAGGCATTGCACTGCATTTCGATGGCATATCTCTTTAGTTTTCTTCAATGAAGAATAGTTCTTTAGTCTTATCTTGACTTTTATAATGATAGATTTTTTAGATTATAAAATATCTCTCAATTTGTATGATTTCTCACTATGCAACTTAGGTTATTTATCTGCAATGCACTGAATGTTTGCATCCACCCAAAATGCATATGTTGAAACTCTAATCCCAATATGACAGAGGGTTCTGAGGAGGGGTCCCTTATGAATGGTATTAGTTCCATTATAAGAACAGGCCAGGGAGCTAGCTAGCCCTCCTTCTGTCATGTGAGGAGACAGAAAGAAGACTGCTCCTATAAACAAGGAAGCGAACATTTACCAAGAACCCAACCACACCCTCATCTCACACTTTCAGCTTCCAAAACTGTGAGAAATGTGTTGTTTAAGCCACAAACCTATGATAGCTTGTTATAGCAGCCTAAAATAAGATAGCACTACTGTAAGGAATATCACAGAAGTTATTCTGTGTTTGTCTCAAAGCATCCCATCAAGTGAGACGTGATTTATTTATTTATTAACAGTACTGAGGATTGAGCTCAGGGGCATTCTAACTTCAAGATACACCCCCAGCTGTTTTTTATTTTTGAAACAGGTCTCACTAAGTTGCAGAGGGCCTCACTAAGTAGCTGAGGATGGTCAAGAACCTGCGATCCTCCTGTCTCAGCCTCCCAAGTACTGGGATTACAAGTATATGCCACTATACCCAGCTTAATTTATTTTTTTAAATATGTCTTGTGGTACTGGGGATTGTTTTTTATTTTTTATTTTTTTATTTTTTAAATTAAATTTTTATTTTTATAAGTGGAACATATTGAGAGTGGTGTACATTTACATTGTGCTTCATGCCCTTCCCCTTCCCTTTCCCTCCCCCAATAGAGAGTGTCCAGGTTAATCATGTTGTATTTATGCTATTACACATATTCGTATGTAGCTCCTCCATTGAACAACCTCAGCTTTCTTCCTCTCCTATCCTTCCGTTCAAGCTTTGCTGAGATTTCCCTCCATCATCTGGAATCCCTCTGGTATTACCACTACTCCCTAGCTTGGACATATTAGAGAAAATATATGTCCCTTCTCTTTCTGTGCTTGACTAATCTCACTTAACATAATGTTCTCTATAACCTTCCATCTTCTTGCAAATGGTATTATTTTATTTTTCTTTATAGCTGAATAGAATTCCATTGTGTGTATTTCCCATAATTTTGCAATCCATTCATCTGTTGATGGAGATCTAGGTTGGTTCCATATTTTAGCTATTACAAACTGTGCTGCTATAAACATGTGTATGCATATGTTAACGTAGTTCTCTGATTTCAACTCCTTTGGAAAGATACCAAGGAGTGGTATAGCCGAATCAAATGGTGGATCTATTCCCAGTTTTCTAAGGAATCTCCACACTGATCTCCATAGTGGCTGAACTACTTTGCACTCCCACCAACAGTGTAAAAGAGTTCCTCTTTCCCCACATCCTCGCCAGCAATTGTTGTTGTTTGATTTCTTTATGCTTGCCATTCTGATTGGGGTTAGATGGAATCTCAGCGTCATTTTGATTTGCATCTCCCTGATGGCTAGTGATGTTGAACATCTTTTCGTGTATCTATTGGCCCTTTGTATCTCTTCTTTTGTGAAATGTCTATTCGTTTCAGTTGCCATTTCTTGATTGGTTGTTTGTTTTGCTAGTGTAGAGTCTTTTGAGCTTTTTGTATATTCTGGATATTAGCCCCCTATCAGAGTGGTGGCTGGTAAAGATCTTCTATTCTGTAGGCTTCTTCTTTAGGTTCTTGACACTCCCAATAGTGCCACTAACTGGGAACCAAGCTTCAACAAGTGAGCCTTTGGGGACTTCCCAGATCCAAACTATAACATATGGTATGCAGAAAGGCAAAGAAAACTCTGAAATTTTATTGGAATAGAAATTGTATTGGAATAGAAGTTATCAATATTAACTTTGCTTTATTAATTTTGGTTAATATCAAAGGCTCACTTGTTGAAAGCTTAGTTCTCAGTTAGTGGCACTATTGGGAGGTGGTGGAAACTATAGAGGGTGTGGCCTAGTTGGAAACTACAGGTCAGTGAGGGGTGACTTTCAAGGGTCCTTGGCACTGGTGCATGTTCTCTCTCTCCATTTCTTGACCACGATGAGGTGAACAGTTTTTCCGCACCACACTGCCATGGTATTTTTTTAATGGGTGCATTATAATCATATATAACAGTGAGACCCATGGTGATACATTCATATACACACCTAACATTATTTTGTCTGTTTTCTTCTCTGTACCTTCCTACCTCTCCTCTGATTCCCCTCCCCTTCTCTACTTGTCTCTTTATTTTATGAGGGCCTTTTTCTTTCTAGCTTCCACATATGAGAGAAAACATGCAACTCTTGATTTTCTCAATGACTTGTCTCTCTCAGCATGATCTTCTCCAGTTCCATCCATTTTCCTGCAAATAACATAATTTTATTCTTCTGACATGATATTCTGCCATACTACAGGCCCAGAAACAATGGAGCCAAGTGACCATAAGCTGAAGCCTCTGAAACTGTATGCCAAAGTCTTTCCTCTTTTTTTTTTTGGTAGTACTAGGGATGGAACCCAGGACAGTCTATCTCTGAGCTACACCCTCAGCCCTATTTTATTTTTTATTTTGAAACAGCTCCTCACAAAGTTGCTGAGGCTGGTCTTAAACCTATGATCCTTCTGTCTCAGTCTTCTAAGTACTGGGATTATAGGCACTTGTTGCCATGCTTAGCTAACTCACAATATTTGTATCTTCTCTCTACCAAATGAAAATCTGGTTATCACCACTATGTAAACGTATTTATTCATTTGCTCAAACTTGAAATAATTTCAGAGTTACTATATCCTACTGCAAAGAAAAATTCTATATTATTTTATATGTTTTAAATTTTATATTCTGTCATATTTGATGTTATTCTATTAATATTTGGTTTGTCTTCTTTTTTATTTTATCTTGAAGGCATTTTTTTTCTTTGTGGTACTGGGGATAGAACCAAGGCCAATCTACCTCTGAGCTACACCCCCTGCCCTATTTTTTATTCTATTTATTTACTTATTTATTTATTTATTTGGTGGTACTGGGGTTCCTAGAAACCCTTCTACCTCCGGGCTACACTCCCAGACCCATTTTTAAAATATTTTTAATTGGAAGCAGGGTCTCTTAAGCCAGCAAGGCTAGCTTCGAACCAGCGCGATCCTCCTGTCTCCGCCTCTCAAGCGCGGGGATTACAAACCACGCCTGGCTTATTCTTTATTTTGAAACAGGGTCTCACTGGGCTGCAAAGGGCCTCACTAAGTAGCTGAGGCTGGTGGAGAACTGTGATCCTCCTGTCTCAGCCTCCCAAATGCTGGGATTACAAGCATATACCACCATGCCCGGCTGAGTGCAGCATATTTTGACTACAAAGATGAGTCAGACTTTCCAAAGCCCCCATCTTACAATGTGCTACAACAGCACTCAGGTACAGAGAAGCAGAGAGAACCAAGGCTCAAGCCACCATTCCTTTGGTTCCTGAAAGAGATGAGGATTTTGTGGGGTGGGATGATTTTGATGATGCTGACCAGCAAAGGAGAGGAAATGATGGGATTTTCATGTTAACTTTGTTCATGGTGTTCCTCTTCAACTGGACTGGGTTTTTCCTGTCTTTTTTGCCTGACCACCTCAGCTTCAGGAAGACATGGGGCCATCTCAGGGTTTTGTCTGTAAGTAGATCCTAATAGGTTTTTCCGCCTATTTCCCTGGTTGCTGTGTGTGTGTGTGTGTGTGTGTGTGTGTGTGTGTGTGTGTGTGTGTGTGTGGTATTGGGGATAGAACTCAGGGGAATTCTACCTCCGAGGTACACCCCCCAGCCCTATTTTTTCTTTATCTTGAAACAGGTTCTCACTAAGTTGTGGAGGGCCTCACTAAATAGTTGAGGCTGGCCACAAACCTGCGATTCTCCTGTCTCAACCTCCCAAGTACTGGGATTACAAGCATGCGACACCATGCCCGGCTTCCCTGGATACTTTGATGGTCAGTACTGGCTCTGGTGGGTGTTCCTGATTTTAGGCTTTCTCCTGTCTGTCAGAGAGTTTATCAATTATACAAGAATTCTGTAGATGCTGGAAACTTTATGAAATCTTCCCAGGACCAGAGTTCTCTTTATTTATTAAAGATGTTTTCTGGAAAAGGCCTTCCTGTGTTTATGAATTCTCTTGCAAGAAGCAAGAGCACATCTGCAGGAAGTAAATCAAGATGTGGAAAACAGTGGAATAATTGCCTGCTTCAAAAATAAAGTACTGTTGAAGCCAGGGATAGTGGTGCACGCTTGTAATCCCAGTATTTGGGAGGCCGAGAAAGGAGGATCGCAGGTTCCAGGACAGCCTCAGCTACTTAGTGAAGCCCTTTGCAACTCAATGAGACCCTGTTTCAATATAAAGAATAAAAAATAGGGCTGGGAGTGTGGCTCGAAGGTAGAATGCACTTGGGTTCCATCCCCAGTACTGCAAAAAAAAAAAAAAAAAAAAGGTACTGTTGAAAATGATCACTTCTATTTGTTCCTAGGTGTAAGATTTTAATAGTTAATGTAGAATTCTGTAATCATTGAGCTGTTAGTGGTTAATGTTTGAAAAGCTCTTGCAATCAAGTCTATGATGTATTAATAATGCCTTATGTACTATTTGTAGTCATATTAAGTAGCATGAGCTATGTCCCTTTGGTCAATAGGGGGCAGCCTTGCTTTATTCATCCTCTACTTCAAAGTGAATTTGGAATTAAAGATTTTAGTGTAAGATATGAATAACATTGGCTATTTTAAGAGGTTTTCTTAAAAATTAGAAATTTTTATTATTGCATTTCTGCACATAATCCATATTTTCTGATAAAATTAATCTTGAAATTTATTTAACTATAATGTGTGTGAGCACCTGGAAGCAAAATCATAGTGCAAAAATACATTTAAGGTATGGTTAAAAAAATAATGTTCTTAACTGGTTAAGTGAGCATTTTTTTTATAGTCTGTATTTAAAATTTTGCAGTACCTTATTGTTCTATGGCGTGTACTTAAAGAATTCTAAAGTATAAAATAGAAAGGACAGACAAATGCACCTTAATTTCTAAAATGTAATTCTTGACACTCTGTATGTTTAGAGTCCCAGAAGAAAAGAATAACTAGGAGCAAAAAATAATTAACTTGGAACTTTTGAGATGATCCCTAGCATACTGTACAACTTGCTTTTACAATGTGTTAGCAGAATCCAATGTGCTATAAATGTAGAATGATGTGCTTTATGTCCAAGTGTTAAGTAATTCACTATGGTTTGCTATATTAAAACTAAACAAGAGCTGGGCCTGGTGGCGCACGCTTGTAAACCCAGCATTTGGGAGGCTGAGATAGGAGGATCACGGTTCGCGGACAGCCTCAGCTACTTAGTGAGGCCCTTTGCAACTCAGTGAGACCCTGTTTCAAAATAAAGAATAAAAAATAGGGCTGGAGGTGTAGCTCAGAGGTAAAGTGCCCCTGGGTTCCATCTCAGTACCACACACACACAAAAACTGTAAATACAACATAATATTAATAAACGTCTCTTATGTAACCAAAAAAGCCCACATCGAATTATGCAACTGCCACTCAGATCCACCTTTAGAGTATTTCCACCACAAAAAACTCTTGTTGTGGCCACGGTCCCCACTATGCTCCCTGCCCCAGGTCCAGGCAACCACTGTCTCTACAGATTGGCCCTTCTGAAATTTTAGACAAGTAAAATCAAACATTGTATAGTATTTTGGGTCTGGTTTCTTCAATTATTCACTTACTATAAAGTTCTTAAGGTTCATCTATCTATACTGTGCATTTTTTTGTGTAAGTGGTACTAGGGATGGAACCCAGGGGCATTTGACCTCCGACCTATATCCCCTGTCTTATTTTTTATTCTTTATTTTTGAAACAGGGTCTCACTAAGTTGCAGAAGGCCTCACTAAGTAGCTGAGGCTGTCCGCAATCCTCCGTTCTCAGCCTCCCAGATGCTGGGATTACAAATGTGCGCTATCACACCTGGCTCTATCTTTTATTCTTTATTTTGAAACAGGGTCAAACTGAGTTGCAAGGGGCCTCACTAAGTAGTAGCTTAGGCTGTCTGTGAACCACAATTTTCCTGTCTCAGCCTCCCAAATGCTGGGATTACAAGCATGCACCACCATGCCTAGCCTTATACTGTGCATTTTATTTATTTATTTATTTATTTATTTATTTATTTATTTATTGTCCTGGGGATGGGACTCAGGGGCCTCCACCTTTGGGCTACACTCCCGACCTATTTTATATTTTATTTGGAAACAGTGTCTCACTTAGTTGCTGAGAACCTCACTAAGTAGTTGAGGTTGGCTTTGAACCTGTGCAATTCTCCTGTTTCAGCCTCCTAAGTACTGGGATTACAAGTGTGCGCCACCATGCCTGGCTTATGTGCATTTTTTAAAATGGAATACTAGCTTTATGCAGTGATCTGGAATCAAATTTACGATGTCTCTGAGGTATACTTATACATAACTTGCAGGAATTCTTTTGTTGTACTGTGCATTTTTATTACCAAATAATATTCTGTTATATAGCTACATCATGATGTGTTTATCCATTCACTAGCTGGTGGACAGTTATATTGCTTCCAAATTTTGCCTATTATAAATAATGCTGCTAGTTGGGCATGGTGGTATACCCCTGAAATCCCATTACTTGAGAAGCTGAGACAGGAGGGAGTAGGGTTGCAGGTTCAAGACCAGCCATAGCAACGTAGTGAGACTCTTGGCAACCTGGCATGGCCCTGATTAAAAATAAAAATTTAAAAAGCTGAGGGTAGATGGGCATGGTGGCGCACGCTTGTAATCCCTGCACTTGGGAGGCGGAGACAGGAGGATCATGCAGGTTTGAAGCCAGCCTTGCTGGCTTAAGAGACCCTGTTTCCAAATAAAAAAACATAAAAATAGGTCTGGGAGTATAGCCCGGAGGTAGAAGGGTTCCATCCCCAGTACCACAAAGGTAGAAGGCCACTGTGTTAAATCCCAATACCCAATTAATTAAAATTATAATAAATAAGTAATGCTGCTATGCACATTAATATATAAGTCTCTATAGACATATATTTTTGGTTTTGGGGAGCTGGAAATTAAGAAGTGGAATTGCTGGGTTCAATAGCTTTCCACTGATTTTTTTCTCTTAGCTCTCCAATTATATTCTATATGGGTCAATTCTTTATTGTTCAGGATCATCCCTTATACTCTAGAAAATTTAATATTAGAAGCCCTTAACGACCAAATTCAAATAACTTTCTCCAGTCTTTATGACTAGAGATTCTGTGCATTTCTGAAATGTCCCTTGGAGGTTTCCTTTAAGAGGTGATAACATAGTTAAGAGGGCCAATGAACTATTGAACCTAAATGCTGGGTTTAATACAAGCTCTGACACTACTTCACAAACCTTGGTGGAATTATGTGACCCATCTGTATCTCAGTTTCCTTACTGTAGATCTGAATAGTAATGGTACCTATTTAATTATGTTGTGATGATTAAGATTAGTTGATCCATGTAAAGTTCTTAGAATAGTGCTTGGTATATAGTGAGTACTTGAGAAATATTAGCAGATATTATTCCACAAATTCTGTCACCTCAACAAGCTTTTATTTTTTTTCTCCCATTTATTTTTTTTTAGTTTCTTTATTTTAATTTATTTTTATTGGTGATTGTAATCATACATCACATTGGAATATAAGACTTGATAGGATATACAAGCACACATCATCCAATTAGCCCTCATCCAGTCCCCATCCCATTCCCTCCCCCTCCCTCAATCCCATGCTTGTTTGGTGATTAACTTTGATACATATGTTTATGTGCCTCCTGCTTTTTAAAGAGGCTTCATCTTCCCTTATGCCATATCCTCTGATTGGTCACCTTAATTGCTTCACTATAGGACCCTTTCTATAGCTCGACCACTTCCTGTTGCCCCTTTCCTCCTAGTTATTGCTGATTAGGGGAAGCATCTGGTTTTAATTTTTTGCAATATTTCTCTGTGCATGCCACGTTGTAAATACCGATCCCACTCTTGATGGCCCCAGTTGTGGCCTGGCTACCCGGTGGACTGATCCAGACCTCACTGGCTCAAGCAGGGGCCTTGCCTCGTGGTAGGCCCCGATTCTGGTCTTGCTGGTCCCGACACTGGCCTAACCCCTCAGCTGGCTCTGATCCTGGCCTCGGAGGCCCCAGCACTGGCCTTCCTCACAGCAGGCTCCAATGCTAGCCAATGGCCCCTGCATCGGCCTAATCCCTCGGCAGACTCCGATCCCGGCCTCGGAGGCCTCAATAGCGGCCTTGCCTCACGGAAGGCTCCGATGCCGGCCGCTGGCCCTGGCACCGGCCTAACCCCTCAGCAAGCTCTGGTCCTGGCCTTGGGAGGCCCCAGCACCGGCCTTGCCTCATGGCAGGCTCCGATCCTGGCCACGCTGGCCCTGGCATAGGCCTGACCCCTTGGCAGGCTCCGATCCCAGCCTCGGAGGCCCCAGCACCAGCCTTGCCTCACGGCAGGCTCTGATCCCAGCCCTGTTGGCCCCGGCACCAGCCTAACCCCTCGGCAGGCTCCGATCCCGGCCTTGAAGGCCCCAACACCGGCCTTGCCTCACGGCATGATCCCATCCCGGCTTCACTGGCCCCAGCACCGGCCTAACCACTCGGCAGGCTCCAATCCCAGCCTCAGAGGCTCCAGCACCGGCCTTGCCTCACGACAGGCTCCAATCCCAGCTTTGCTATGCCCGTCGCTGGCCTCACCCCTCAGCAGGCTCTAATCCGAGCACCCTCTTCACCCAACCATTTGTCCCACGTTCTTGAGCGTGCATGGTGGTAGCATTCTGCCTCTGGGGTCATTACTTCAAAGGTTCCAGGTGTAATGCATCAGATCTCTGCCTCCCCTGAGTACTGGCCACTGCCATTGCCACTGCCTCCACCATTTCAAATCTTTCCCAAGCTCTTTTTCCACTCTGAATGTTGTCCAGTGTTCCTATGCATGCACGACGGTAGCATTCAACCTTTGGTGTAATTTCTCCAAAAAAAAAATAATAATAAGTTTGGTAGGCTCCGATTTCTGCTTTTCCTGAATACAAGTCTCCACCGCCAACACGGAGACTGCTTTCAGCACCGCCTTTCTCCTTGGTCTTCACTAAAGTCTCTCTCCTTACAGGTGATGTCCAAGATTCTTAACAATGTAGAGAAGAAGCAGTCCTCCTTAGTGGGGAATTTTTCC
Source organism: Muscardinus avellanarius (assembly GCF_963383645.1). NCBI lineage: Eukaryota > Metazoa > Chordata > Mammalia > Rodentia > Gliridae > Muscardinus > Muscardinus avellanarius. Next base: position 79,050,747 of record NC_137793.1, read on the forward strand.
AATAATTCCAGTTCATTTGGGTAAGTTTTGTCTGCTTCTCCAGTATCCTAGCATCCACCACCTCCTTGACCCCTCTCTGATATTTTCCTTTTTTCTTTTTCTTTTCCTTTTTTACAGGGTCCTTCCGGGTGTAAAGGGGTTCACCTAGGGGTGCCCCACCAACTCCTGCCCACCCGCCCAGGGTCAGGGCCAGGGGCCCGGACAAATAATAACTTTTATTACTTTACTTTTCCCTTGTCCCTCCTTCCATATTCCCTTTAAATAGCTAGGTAGCTATGAACTCATTGCTTTAGGGGAGGATGAACCAGATTAGAAAACAAAATGAAGCTGGGTGCAGCGGTGCATGCCTAATTCTACACAGGAGGATGACAAGTTCAAAACCATCCTCAACAACTTAGCATGACCTTGTCTCAAAATAAAAAGGGCTGGGTATATAGCTCAATGGAGGAGAGAAGGGAGGAAGGGAAGGAGAACCTCATTTGTAAATATCTAAGCCCTTAGAAAAATATAGGTTCATATGTAGGCAAAGTATTTGGGATAATTAAAACTGGGAAAAAAAATCACTGGGATTTCTTAATTTATAATCCTATTCCAAATTACAACAAACTTAGAAATTTCACCAGACCGAGGAAGAAGAGGATATGGTGGAGAACTGATATGAATATAGACATAAATCCTCAAAAGATGTATCCTGACTCACAGAGCATCAGGGAGGCAGTAAGAATTCCTATAAATATGAGAACTCTAAGGTAGAAGAGGGAGGCTGTACCCTGAACTTTGGAGCAGTAACATGACACCAGAGGAAAAAATGACTGGAGATGACATTATGCTGTCCAGGTTTTACACACCCTTATATTAATGGGAGTAAGAAGCAGAATTGCATATGTTATATATAACCATAGAAAGAGCATCCCACCGTACCTGAAGGAACAGGCAAACAGGAATGATGACATCTTAGTGGCAAATAGTGTGGATCAATGACTGAGGACCAGACAGGATGATGGGCATCTCAGAAGATTCCTGCATGGACAGATAACATTCAGACTAGGGGAGAATTTCCTTCTCCCAGCCCTTACTTGGTAACATTAACCCCACACTTCAAAATTAGAAGTAGGAAACTCCAAACTGACAGAGATCAGGTTTCTATTCCCCTCCAATGAATGATGGCTTCAAAAAGAAAATGAGATGAATTATAGAAAAAAGTTCTATTTCTTGTACAACTGTGTCACAGAGATTCAAATCCATAGATTAACAGAGTTGCTCATATTATATGCTTTAAGTTTTTAAAGCTTTGTATCTGTTGATATAGACATTTTTGCTTTTGTTTAAAAGTATATTTGTCAAAGCATTTATTCATTTATTTCGATTTTTTAAAACACTCCAACATTTGGATCTACTATCGATTTTTTCTTTCTTATAAATCACTAAAGCTTTTTTTTTTAAATTTTATTTTATTGGTGCACTGTATTCATACATCATAGTGGGATACAAACTTTTGTAGACATACATGCACACATCGCCCAGTCAGCCCCCACCCGATCCCCACCCCATTCTCTCCCCATCCCTCCTTCCCATGCTTGGCTTAGTGGTTGACATCTAGTATTATAGCAATTTATCCAAAATTAAAAATGATAATCTCACATAACAGTTTCATTTGTCTGATACCAAGCATTTGATGATTTAAAGATAGCATTTCAATATTTCTTTTTGCTTTCTTTCTTACTAGAGCATATTTTTTTCTGTTTTTTTAGGTGAAACTATCATATATTTATATATTTATTTTTCAGAAAAAAATCTATCCTAATATGGAATATGAATTCTAGATACCCAAAACGATCTTGAAAAAGAACAAAGCTAGCAGATATATATTTTCTGATTTCAAACCATATAAAGCTACAATAATTGAAACAGTGTAGTACTGTTCTAAAGGCAGATATATAGACCATTGGAGTTAAATACAAGCCTAGAGCTAAATTCTTCCCTATATTGTCAAGTTATTTTTGACAAGGTTTCCACGAACATTTGGTGGTGGAAATAATAATCTTTTAACTAAATATTGTTGAAAAATAATAATTACATGGAAAAGAATAAAATTGGACCTTTACCTAATCCCATATACAAGTATTAACTCAAAATAGATAAAAGACCTAAATATAAATCTTAAGACTATAAACTTTTAGGAGAAAATCTGGGTCATAAAACCTCACAACATTGAAATTGGCAGTGATTTCTTGGATATGATTTCAATGGCACAGGCAACAGAAGAATATACAAACTCCCTAAAAAATAAAAGAAAATATTGTATATCCAAAGACAATGTAAACAGAGTTAAAAGTTACTAATAGAATTGGATAAAATATTTCCAAATGCTATATCTGAAGGTATATTAATATTCCAACTAGAAATCCTAAAAATTAACAACAATAAAGGCAAACAATACAACTTAGAGATAGGTAAAAGACTAACATAAATAATGAATCTCCACAGATAACCAATCTTAGTTGTCTGTTGGATGGAAAGTCTTGTTTCTCTGGTTCTGGTGAGTGTTACCTATTTCTTCTTTGTAGTTAATCTCTTTGAGTATTTTCTCTAGCGCTGGTTTTGAAGACATAAATTCCTTCAGTTTCTATTTGTCATGGAAGCTTCTTATTTCTCCATCTAATTTGATAGAAAGTTTTGCTGGATAGGAAATTTTTGGCTGGAAGTTGTTTTCTTTCAGAGTTTGGAATATGTTACTCCAAGCCCTTCTGGCTCTCATGACTTGGTTTGGGAAGTCTGGAGTGATTCTAATTGGTTTGCCTCTGAATGTCACTTGGCCCTTTGTTTTTGTTGCCTTTAAGATTCTCTGCTTGGCTTCCACATTGGTCATTTTGACAATTATATGGCGTGGGGATCCTCTTCTCCGATCCTGTCTAAAGGGAGTTCTATAAGTTTCCTGGATCTGTGTATCAACCTCTTGCTCTATATTTGGAAAATTTTCTGCTATTACTTCCTTGAAGAGATTGTTGATCCCTTTGGTATCACTTTCTTTTCCCTCCTCGATTCCAATTATTCTTAGGTTAGCTCTATTAAGATGGGCCCATATTTCTTCAATGTCAGATTCCTGCTGTCGGATATTTTTTTCTAGATTAGAAACTATGCATTCATTTTTGGATTGCTCATCTTCTAAGAGCGAGATTCTGTTCTCCATGTGGTCTAATCGGTTGTTTGTGCTTTGAATTGAGGCCTTTACTTCATTAATTGCATCCTTTATCTCTTTTTGGCTCTCTCTGAGTTCTTTTCGAAGCACCTCTATTATTTCTACAGTTATTTTCCTGATTTGATCTTCTAGAAATCTCTGATTTTCTGTTTTATCAGGTTCTGATGTTGTGGGGTTGTGCACATTCATTACTCCAGTGTTATTCCTCTTTCCCATGATTTCGGAGGTTTGTGCCTTCTCTGGGTTCTTCCCTTGGGTCACTATGGCTTCACTTAAGGTGCTCTGGATCTCGAGTCTGTATTATCTCAGACCCCACTACTCCTTTACTGCCACTACTCCTTTACTGGGTTGTATCACAGAGTCTCCGACCCAGGGAGTCGATAGAGGCTGCTTTAAACTATGGGGGGTGCCAGGTTGCACGTTCTCCTATGGTGTGATATCTCTGCCACCACCACTCCCTCACTGGGTCAAGTCCCAGGAGGCCCAATACTGCGATTTCTCCTCTGGGGCCCGCAATTTGACTCACTGTTCTTGAGTACGCAGATGTAGCTGTACTGGACTCGGTGAATTCACTGCTGCTGCCGCCGGTGGCAATATGGCGCCTCTGCCACGCCCTCGGCCATGAGGCTGCCGTATTTTTTCTTCTCTGGTTTTGATTTCCACTCTGAATCCCTGCAGCGTGTGCTGAGCTCAGCCACTGGGAGCCTTAAATGCTGTCTGCGCCGAAAGATCCCGCCTGGCTGTTCCGCAGCGGCTCACCTGGCTTGCTGTAGCCGTCCGTTGAGTTCGCCGCTGCCGCCGGCAGTATGGCGCTGCTGCCGCGTCCTCGGGCGCGTGTGTCTCCTCTGTGGCCCTGAGCTCTGTTCTCAGTCCGCTTTCTCTCTGGAGCCTGGTGGTTTTTTTTTGTTTTTCTGGTGATGGTGTTTTCTGGCTATGAAAGGCGCTCTTTTTGTGGTAATGGAGATTGGTTGTTAGCGGGACTCTTAAGCCCCGCTTTTCTCGGTCGCCATCCTCACTAAAGCTTTTATCTTTATTATTTTCTTTCTCCTACTTTCCTTTGAGTTTTGTTTTAGTTGTCTATTCTAATGTTTTGATTTGAAAGTTAATTTCACTTCTTTCATTTTTAAAAGCAAATATATTTACACCAATAATTTTTTTTTTATTTAGGAGGATAGTGCCCAGTGAAGTTTAAAATTTATATAGAACTAAAATATATGACACAGTGGCATAAAATCAGAAAGAGGGCAAAGAAATCAGTTTTCTGATGTCTTCTCTTTCTCTAAGATAAAGGTGCCAATTAACTTCAGTCTTTGGTAACTCTAGGATGTTTGTTACAATTTATAGGGTAACCAATATTAAAAGAAAAAAAGCAGGTTGTGGTGGTGCATGTTTATAATCTCAGTAATTGGGAAGCTGAGACAGGAGGATTGCAGGTTCACAGCCAGCCTCAGCTACATAATGAGATCCTGTTTTGAAATAAAGAAAAGTAGGGTTGAGGGTGAAGCTTGGAGGTAGAATGCCCCTGGGTTCAATCTCCAGTACTGTTTAAAAAAAATACACAAGATATCAAAAAGAAGACATATATGAACTAAGTTAGACAAATAGAAAGCACATAATAGAATGGTAATTTAAACTGACACTTATTAATAATTATATTAAATCTAAAAATACCAGACTAGATTAAAAAAACAAATCCAACTATGTATTATTTACAAGAAGCACTTAAAACTAAGCTTCTCTTAAAACTAAGAGAAGCTGAAAGTTAAAAAATGAAAAAAGATATAACAAAAACTAAAAATGTGGTATAGCTATATTATTATTAGGTAAAACAGATTTTAAGTCAATAAATATTAGAGAAAAGAAGATAACTTCTTAGTAATAAAAGCCATACTTTAATGTAACAGTAAATCATTTAAAATATAAACACACTTAATATAAAATATAATGCATCAAAATATATGCAAAATTTAAAAAATATTATGAGAACTCCACAATCATAATGGAAGATTTTATTTATTTATTTATTTATTTATTTATTTATGCAGTACTGGGGATTAAACCCAGGGGTATCCTACCTCTGACATACACCCTCAATCGTGTTTTTTATTCTTTATTTTGAAACAGGGTCTCACTAAGTTGTGGAGAGTTTCACTAAGTAGCTGAGGCTGGCCGCAACCTGCTATCCTTCTGTCTCAGCCTCCCAAGTACTGGGATTACAAGTGTGCACTACCATACCTGGCACATAATGAAAAATTGTAAATCATCTCTTTTTTTTTTCCCCTCTCTGTGGTGCTGGGGGTGGAACCCAGGGGCATTCTACCTTTGAGCTACATGCTCAGCCCGATTTTTTTTTAATCCTTTATTTTGAAACAGGGTCTCACTGAGTTGCAAAGGGCCTCACTAAGTAGCTGAGGCTGTCCACGAACCACGATCCTCCTGTCTCGGCCTCCTGAATGCTGGGATTACAAGCGTGTGCCACCATGCTCAGCTTGTAAATCATCCCTTTTCATCAAACAGTAACACCATAAATGATTTGGACAATCTAATCAAATTTATCAGATAGGATGTTATATTATAGTAACCACCTTAGAATCTTCACAGCTTTTATTGATTGATTGATTGATTGATTGATTGTGGTACTGGGGATGGAACCCAGGGGCATTCTACCTCCAAGTTATACCCCCAGCCCTATTTTTTATTCTTTATTTTGAAATAGGGTCTCACTGAGTAGTAGCTGAGGCTGTCCACGAACCACGAGCCTCCCAAATGCTGGGATTACAAGTGTGCGCCACCATGCCCAGCTTTCTTCATAGCTTTTAACAATAAAAGGAACCAGTCTAAGTCAAGGACCACCTGTACATAAAAACATTATTATTATTATTATTATTATTATTATTATTATTATTATTATTATTATTGATGGTACTGGGGTTCCTGGAATCCCTTCTACCTCCGGGCTACACTCCCAGACCTATTTTTATACTTTCTTTGTATTTGGAAACAGGGTCCCTTAAACCAGGGCGGCTGGCTTTGAACCTGCGTGATCCTCCTGTCTCTGCCTCCCAAGTGTGGGGATTACAAGCATGTGCCTCCATGCCCGACATTACATAAAAACATTTTAAAGAATGGTTTATCCTTAATGGAGAAACAAATTAAAACTATCTGGATAATTAATGCTTTTCAGCAACAAATTAAAACTATCTGGATAATTAATGCTTTTCAGCAAGAAACTATCAGTTTCCATAGTTTTCCCTGGACCCAGGGACCTATGACCTGAGGTCAGGCAGTTCTGGTGCCATGAAGGTCCTGAGGCAATTCAGAGCAGAGAGGAGTAGATCCTGTAGCCACTGAAGTACGACAAATTTCTGGTCATCTTTCTGGGCTCTGAGGACTTGAGTTGGAAGATTTAATCAAGACTGTGTGTGTGTATGTGTGTGTGTGTGTGTGTGTGTGTGTGTGTGTGTGTGTGGAGAGAGAGAGAGAGAGAGAGAGAGAGAGACAGACAGACAGACAGACAGACAGAGACTAGGGATTGAAGCCAGGGGCATTCCACCTGTGAGCTATACCCCCAGCCCTTTTTATTTTTATTTTTTGAATTTGGAAACGGTCTTGTGGTGACCTTCCTGTCTCAGCCTCCCAAGTACTGACATTACAGGTGTGTGCCAGGAGTCTGGCTTCAAGATTCTTAAAGTTGAGGATCAACCTGAGGAAGATCAAGCATCTTAAGCCCAAACAGAACCTTCCCCTGCTCACTACTGTATAAAGGCATCAAATTCCTTCCATTGTTTCTGAGTGACAAACAAAGCAACACTGAGAACCTCCATCTCAGCCAGCCCTGAGAAACCAAAGTGCTAGGTCCCTGCAGATCTGCAGGTAGCAGCAGAGGCTGCTTCTTCCCTAAATTCTTCTCAATTGTCTGGCCATGCTCTCAGGATGCTTCTCTCCAAATCAGATATTTATGAGAACACTCAGATATTTTTTCCCCCTCACCTTCTTTCTACAGCATAGTTTCCTTGAAGGAAGGGCTTTGCCCTAGATTTTCTTTTTCTTTTCTTGGCTGTCATATAAACACACACACACACACACACACACACACACACACAACACACACACACACACACGTATAGTTATACCTGTTTCCTACCCTTTGGGTTCAGTTTTAGTATATTTTGTTAATTTCAATAGTTTGGGATAGAGAGAAAAATCTGTGATTAGATTATAGCTCTCTTAAATAAAGGCAGACTATTCTGTAGTCAATTATGGAAGAGATCTAGAAAAAACTGGCTTAGCTGGGCATGGTGCTGCATGTAATCCCAGCATTCAGGAGGCTAAGACCCAAGGATCATGGTTCGTGGACAGCCTCAGCTACTTAGTGAGGCCCTCTGCAACTCAGTGAGACTCATTTTCAAAAAAAAGAAAAAAAATAGGGCAGGGAGTGTAGCTCGAAGGTCGAATGCCCCTGGGTTCCATCCTCAGACCTACAAAAACAAACAAACAAAAAAACTGGCTTAGTTCTTTGAGATTCTGGTTGCTTTTCCTTGGTTTAACTATCTAAAGTCTCCTGAACCCCAATTTCCATGTTCCAGGGAACTGCTTTTCTGGGGGTAAAGACTCCCAGGAATAATACTGTAAAGAATCACTTTTTCATTATCCCATTCCTTCATTAAAAAGTCAGCTAGTTGTCAAAGTATATACACAAATCATCAGCCAGTTTATAATGTATGTATGTGTATGTATAAATTTATTTTCATGTGTACAGAGAAAGAACCAAAGGATATACATCAAATATTTAAAAGTATTTCTATTATCTCAGATAAACAGAATAAAGAGAAAAAGGTGTGGCTAGTCCACCTGTTATTTAATTACTTCCCAATTATTTGCATTTTCTTCAAAGTAAAAATATATTTAGTAACATAATGTTAACATTATAATTAAAAAGGATCTAAAGAACTGCAATTTTAAGGTTTTACTTATCTATAGTTTTCTGAGTATTTGAAAGAGAAGAAAAAGGACATGATTTGCCAGTGCCTCGTCAAAGCCACCGCCTCGTCTTCCTCAGCATCTGCGCGCATGACCCTGCGCACATGACGTGGCAAATGCTTAAAGAAAGCAAGCCCCAACTTCCGGGAAGATGGCGACCGAGAAAAGCGGGGCTTAAGAGCCCCGCTAACAACCAAACTCCATTACCACAAAATCAGCGCCTTTCATAGCCAGAAAACACCATCACCAGAGAAACAAAAAAATCACCAGGCTCCAGAGAGAAAGCGGACTGAGAACAGAGCTCAGAGCCACAGAGGAGATACACCGGCCTCACGCCTGAGGACGCGGCAGCAGCGCCTTACTGCCACCGGACGGCTACAGTGAGCCGAGGTGAGCCGCTGAGGAACAGCCGGGCGGGATTTTTCGGCGCAGAGAGCATCTAAAGCTCCCAGTGGCTGAGCTCAGCACACGCTGCAGAGACTCAGAGCGGAGCTCAAAAACAGAGAACAAATACACCAGTCTCACGGCCGAGGGTGTGGCAGCGGCGCCATATTGCCACCGGCGATGGCAGCAGCAAATTCACCGAGTCCACTACTGCTCGATCTGCGTATTCAACAACAGTGAGTCAAATTGCGGGCCCCCGAGGAAAAATCCCAGTACTGCACTCCCAGGGACTTGACCCAGTGGGGGAGTGGCGGTGGCAGAGATATCACACCATAGGAGAACGCCCAACCTGGCACCCCCCACAGTCTAAAGCAGCCTCCATTGACTCCCTGGGTCTGAAACTCTGTGATACAACCCAGTAAAGGAGTAGTGGGGTCTGAGATACCACAGACTCGAGATCCAGAGCACCTTAAGTGAAGTCATAGTGACCCAAGGGAAGAACCCAGAGAAGGCACAAACTTCCTAAATCATGGGAAAGAGGAATAATACTGGAGCAATGAATGCCCACAACCCCACAACATCAGAACCCGATAAAACAGAAAATCAGAGATTTCTAGAAGATCAAATCAGGAAAATAACTGTAGAAATAATAGAGGTGCTTCGAAAAGAACTCAGAGAGAGCCAAAAAGAGATAAAGGATGCAATTAATGAAGTAAAGGCCTCAATTCAAAGCACAAACAACCGATTAGACCACATGGAGAACAGAATCTCGCTCTTAGAAGATGATCAATCCAAAAATGAACGCATAGTTTCTAATCTAGAAAAAAATATCTGACAGCAGGAATCTGACATTGAAGAAATATGGGCCCATTTTAAGAGAGCTAACCTAAGAATAATTGAATTAGAGGAGGGAAAAGAAGGTGAAACCAAAGGGATCAACAATCTCTTCAAGGAAGTAATAGCAGAAAATTTTCCAAACATAGAGCAAGAGGTCAATACACAGGTCCAGGAAACTTACAGAACTCCCTTTAGACAGGATCGGAGAAGAGGATCCCCACGCCACATAATTGTCAAAATGACCAATGTGGAAGCCAAGCAGAGAATCTTAAAGGCAACAAAAACAAAGGGCCAAGTGACATTCAGAGGCAAACCGATTAGAATCACTCCAGACTTCCCAAGCCAAGTCATGAGAGCCAGAAGGGCTTGGAGTAACATATTCCAAACTCTGAAAGAAAACAACTTCCAGCAAAAAATTTCCTACCCAGCAAAACTTTCTATCAAATTAGATGGGGAAATAAGAAGCTTCCATGACAAACAGAAATTGAAGGAATTTATGTTTTCAAAACCAGCACTAGAGAAAATACTCAAAGAGATTAACTATAAAGAAGAAATAGGTAACACACACCAGAACCAGAGAAACAAGACTTTCCATCCAACAGACAACTAAGATTAGTTATCTGTGGAGATTCATTACTTATGTTAGTCTTTTACCTATCTCTAAATGGTATTGTTTGCCTTTATTGTTGTTAATTTTTAGGATGTCTAGTTGGAATATTAATATACCTTCAGATATAGCATTTAGAAATATTTTATCCCATTCAATCAGTAACTTTTAACTCTGTTTACATTGTCTTTGGATATACAATATTTTTTTTTAGGGAGTTTGTATACTCTTCTGTTGCCTGTGCCATTGAAATCATATCCAAGAAATCGCTGCCAATTTCAATGTTGTGAGGTTTTATGACCCATATTTTCTTCTAAAAGTTTATAGTCTTAAGATTTATATTTAGGTCTTTTATCTATTTTGAGTTAATATTTGTATATGGGATTAGGTAAGGGTCCAATTTTATTCTTTTCCATGTAATTTTTATTTTTCAACAATATTTAGTTAAAAGATTATTATTTCCACCACCAAATGTTCGTGGAAACCTTGTCAAAAATAATTTGACAATATATGAAAGAATTTAGCTCTAGGCTTTTATTTAACTCCAATGGTTTATATATCTGCCTTTAGAATAGTACTACACTGTTTCAATTATTGTAGCTTTATATGGTTTGAAATCAGAAAATATATATCTTCTAGCTCTGTTCTTTTTTGAGATCATTTTGGGTATCTAGAGTCCATATTCTGTATTAGGATAGATTTTTTTTCTGAAAAATAAATATATAAATATATGATAGTTTCACCTAAAAAAAAAGAAAAGAAAAAAAATTCTCTGGTAAGAAAGAAAGTAAAAAGAAATATTGAAATGTTATCTTTAAGTTATCAAAAGCTTGGTATCAGACAAATGAAACTGTTATGTGAGATTATCATTTTTAATTTTGGATAAATGGCTATAATACTAGATGTCAACCACTAAGCCAAGCATGGGAAGGAGGGATGGGGATGGAATGGGGTGGGGATCGGGTGGGGGCTGACTGGGCGATGTGTGCATGTATGTCTACAAAAGTTTGTATCCCAATATGATGTATGAATACAGTGCACCAATAAAAAATTAAAAAAAAAAAAGAAGAAAGCAAGCCCCAAGGGGGGGCATTGTCTCTGGCCAGAGTACTCCTTGCTCTTAGATATTCTTTTATAAGCTATTATTCTTTTGGTAATGATTCTATGCTAATGGCTCTAGTGATGTAAAGCGGGGTCCCAAAATTCAGGACTCTGGGAGAAACTGAGTCCGTGGAAGATAAATTTTCTAGTCTGGGCCTTTAAACACCCTCTGCCTTGCTCCAAGCTATAATAAAATCTAGTCAGAGTTTAAGTGCTGTGACAGCATTCAAACTGCAACAATCACAATGCAGAGTTCCTTTTGGTCTTTCCAGGGCAGGTCCTTTGATCTACAGATTAGCTCAGCACCATCTCTGCAGATCTGGCCCAGAGGGGGAGGCTGCAGATTTGCCCTGCCTCCAAACACAGGCTCCTACCTTTTGTTTCATCTCCCAAGAGGTGTGAAATTGTTTCTCTGGGATCTGGGCCATTTGCTTCTCTTTTAGAAATGTAGAGAAGCCAGGCGGGGTGGTGCCCGCTTGTAATCCCTGTGCTTGGGAGGCTGAGACAGCAAGATCTCACGGGTTCAAAGCCAGCCTCAGCTACTTAGTGAGGCTCTCAGCAACCTAGTGAGACCCTATTTCCAAATAAAATATTAAAAAAAAGGTCTGGGAGTATAGCCTGGAGGTAGAAAGCCTCTGGGTTCCACCCCCAGTACCACCAAATAAAAAAAAAATAGAAATGTAAAGAAGCCTTTTCCTAGCTCCAGCCTTTTTCCTTTCCCTTAGATATGTAAAGGAACCCCTTCCCTGGCTTTGGCCTAATAAAAGCTTACCGTTTGTGACTCAGCAGCAGAATAGTAGGGGCTAGAAAAGTACTTCTAACAAATCTAGAAATCCCAAAGTCTGCAATAAAAAACTGGCTTCAAGGTTATTTATTAGAGAACAGTGATAGGAATCAAATCGCCTGTGTCATGATACTTTTTCCCTGTCTGCTAACTGCGTTGTGAGTGTTGCCTCATAGATGGTGTTGCAGACAGGACCGGACAGACTTCTACTGCAGTCCTTTGAATCATCATAGACGCACACGACTCGGACCCATCGGATTCCCCCATGCCAACTACATGCGTGATTGTTACCCTAAAGCTGGGGCCCCTAACTTCGTCCCTGCCCAGCTTGCTAGACAGAGGAGGGCATGGACAAAGCCCAAGAAACGGAAGGCTCCGAAAGGGTTAAAGAAGATCCTAAAGGCTGAATGTGACTCCTGCCTTTCTGGACTTTGCAGGCTAGGGCTCATCTGTGAGGCCAGAAATCTGATCTCAATCACAAAGCCAAGGGAGCTGACTTTAATCACAAGGTTCCAGACAAATCTTAACCTGTGACGCCACAGGTCCTCCTTTTATCTTGTTTATACTTAATGCCTCACTATTGTTCTTTGGTGTTTACACTTTGTTATTGGGAAAAAGGGTATAAATCTTGGTTATGAAAAATAAAACTCTGTCAGTTGCACGAGAGGAGGCAATTGTCCGTGTCAGTCATTTTCAGATTTCTCTCTCCCAAGTCCTGGGATAAACCCCCACGTTTAGCGTCGAACAAGGACTTGAAGGAATTTTACTTGGCCAGAGAGGGAAATTGCTGCAGAGAAGCCTCTGCAGAACACAGCCAAAGCCTTTTGCCCATCTTCCAGGAACTAAGCCCCAGCGGTTTCCGTGCCGACCGAGCTGGTCCGTCGCAATGATTGCTTTAGTATCATGCTAGCCATTCTTTGACTTCTATCTCTTCAAAATTCTCTGCAGACTTTGTGTTCTTTAATTAAAAGAAAGTGAATTCTCCTATAATAGCCAAATCTTATTCTTCTATTAAATTATTTATAGCTGGGCATGGTGGCTCATGCTTGTAATCCCAGTGCTTGGGAGGCTGAGACAGGAGAATCACACAGGTTCAAGGCCAGCCTCAGCTACTTAGTGAGGCTCTCAACAACTTAGTGAGACCCTATTTCCAAATAAAATATAAAATAGGTTTGGGAGTATATCCCGGAGGTAGAAAAGCCCCTGGGTTCCACCCCTAGTACCACAATAATTAATTAATTAGCTAATTAAACAAGTAAACACATAAATAATTTACAATTTCCCACCTTTCTTTCTTTTCTCCCTTTATTTTTCTTGTCTCCTTTCTTTCTCTTGATTTTTTCCTTCGTAGCATCTAAATTTTTAAGAAAAATTGGTAGTTTTAGCTCTATTACTAGAAATAATTTTATTGATTATAATTTTAAACAATTAAAATAATTAGGATTACCAAGCGTGATGGTGCATGCTTGTAATCCCAATACTGGGGAGGATGAGACAGGAGGATTTCAGGTTTGAGGCCAGCCTCGGCTACTTAGTGAGGCCCTCTGCAACTTAGTAAGACTCTGTTTCAAAATAAAAATTAAAAAATAAGTCTGGGGGTGTAGCTTGAAGGTAGAATACTCCTGGGTTAATCCCCAGTATTGAAAAAGAATTAAGATTGATGTTTTAATTAACTTATTTATAACGGTTGGAAAAATCTTACAAGATATTAATAACAGATAAAATTTTTTTACAGTTATACTATGGTTTGAATGTCTCCTTCAAAACCCATGCTAAAATTTAATTGTCACTGTGACAGTATTCAGAAGTTGAGAAGTGATTAGGTCATGGGCTTTCTGCCTTCAGAAAAGGATTTGCTGTAATTGCAGGAGGGCATTAGTTATCTCAGGAGTGGCTGTGTTATACGAGCAAGCTTTTTCTCATTTGCGCTCTCTCTAAGTGATTCCTTCTTCCATGCTATGACAAGAAGAAGGCCCTCACCAGATGCTGGCACTGTGATAAAGAAATATCCTTTCTTTATTAATTACTCAAATGCTGGTACTCTGTGATGGCAGCTGAAAATCACCAAACTTCCTCTGCAGTTAGGATATTAGACATGTGATCAGCCAGTGACACAAACAGGCAGAATGAGTGAAGAATCCCTCTGGCCACAGTGGCAGAAATGCCCATTGTCTAGTGGCAGTGATGACAGCAGTGCCATCAGTCACACTCACACTGCAAGTTGAGGCTTGCAGCCCAAGTTCAGTAATGGCAGTAGTGGTACTGTTCCCTCAGTAAGCTCTGGGGACTAAACCTGGCCATGGTCTGGCTACCAAGTTTCACCTGTTCCTGTCCATATTCAGAGATAAATTCTCTAGGCTTCTTGACAACTGTGTGTGAATTACTTAGCTCCTTTTGTGTTTTTTTCTTGTGATGTCATATTCTTAAATTTTTTATTGGTGCATTACAGTTGTCATATATCTTAACAGAGTACAAGATGGTAGAGGCATACATGTACACATCACTTAGTTAGCCCTTACCCAATTCACTACCCCTCCCTCTTTCTAGGAGAATACTCTAAATGTCCTATGACCCTAGTGTCACATAGCAGGATGGCCAATTCTTGAATGAAGAGAATTGATCTTTTAAACTAAACTTTTAAACTTTGAGTAGCAAAGATATTTTTGCTAGTTAAGAAATACCCCTGAGGATGAAGTAATTTTCTATCAACCATGACAGAAATCACCCCCAAAATGCAGTATTTTGGAATATCAATAAAATTTCTCTAAGAAGTCTTAAAAATCTCACAATTAAAGTTAGAAATAAAAGTCTCGATAACAAATGTGAGTCTAAATAACAAATGTGAGTCTAAACAATTTTATTCCCTCACTTTTTCTACAGGGTAATTATATATTATTTTGAACTGAAATAAAATATAAGGAGACACTTTAATACTTTCTAATATTTAAGCCAGAAACTACCCAATTATAGCAGTAGTTCTAGCAATAACAAAAACAATAACAAACTATCCTTTATACTCCTACTAGTAAACAAAGACTCAAAAGTTTCTTGTACAGAGAGACGCTAATAACTGTTATTAATTTACCATTTGATCCAGTAATAACACTTCTGGGTATCTACCCAAAAGAAAGGAAACCAAACTACCAAATTAATGCATGTGTATCTATGTTCATAGCTGCACAATTCACCATAGCCAAACTATGAAACCAGCCAAGATGTCCATCAACAGATGAATGGATTACAAAACTGTGGGATATATACACAATAGAATTTTACTCAGCCATCAAAAAACACAATTACATCATTTACAGGGAAATGGATGGAACTGGAGATCATTATACTAAATGAGATTAGTCAGTCACAAAAAATAAGAAAGTGGATGCTTTCCCTAATATGTGAAAGCTAAGGAGAAATGGGTCATAGGAGGAACTCTAGATGAAAAAGGAGATCCTGTAGAGGAGCAAATAAGACAACCTAACTGAGGGGATGGGAGGGGAGAAGAAGGAAAGTTTCTATAGCATGGGATATACTTAAACATATCAAAGTCAACCACTAAGCCAAGCATGGTAAGGAGGGATGAGGAGGAAATGGGGTAGAGATAAGGTAGGGGCTAACTGGGTGATGTGTGCATGTATGTCTACACAAGTTTTTTACCTCATTATGATGTATGGATATAATGCACCAATAAAAAATTTAAAAACTACACTAACATAATAAATATGGATTAGCCAGAATTAAAATGCCATGTATTATAGATTTTTATTATTATTTTGTTACTAAGTATCTAAAACATTACCCTTGAAAGAAATCATTCTTTCAATAAATATCCTGCACAAGTATAAAGCAGGTGAAAGATCTGGAGGCAAGTTAAAATTTTGTTTTGTGATTATTACTCCATGGCTAACACATTATTTTTATAAAATTGTGGTTTTGTCCTCATGTCTGACATTTTTGGCAATCCTGTTAATTAAGCAGAAGTTATTCCTGATTAATGTGGTATAAGCTATTTCTATTATATAAATAATAAGGTGATTAATTGTCATATCTAAACCAAGTACCCTTTAGCACACATCAAAGATGGATTTTCTCAGTTGGGTTTTTGTCATCTACTTAATAATCATACTCATGTGAAAAAAACATTGTATTTACTTTATTTCTATAGAACATTATATTCAAACTATTTGATACACAATACTATTTTTGCTTGGTAGTAAAAAAATTCATCTTTTAATTATTATAATAACCTCAAAGATTCTGCTGAATTCAGCACAACTGAATATTTAACTGCTTTACTAAAATGTTTAATAACAGTTTCGGTCAATTTAAGCAGTTAAATATAATTAATATAGTCATGGGAATTGTGTTTATTTTCATTAATACTTAGCTCCTTTTGATAAATTGCTATACCATTTAAGTTATCCAGTCAGTTTCCTTTGCTTACAAATAAGAACTCTTATTAGACTGCTAATAAACCAATAAATAGAAATATAAGCATATTATTTGAGAAACAATCAGAACCTCTAATGTCAATGGTGGTTAGCATGTACACTCATCTACATGAAATGGACTAGTTACTTGTTTTATTGCTCAATATATATATATTTTTTTGGTGGTACTGGGGTTCCTGGAAGCCCTTCTTCCTCCAGGCTACACTCCCAGAGCTATTTTTTATACTTTTTAATTTGGAAACAGGGTCTCCTAAGCCAGCGCACACAACTGGCTTCGAACCTGCGCGATCCTCCTGTCTCCACCTCCCAAGCGCGGGGATTACAAGCATGCGCCACCACACCCGGCCTTATTGCTCAATATTTTAAAAGTGTCTTGACTAAAGAGATCATGCCACGTTTACCATTATGTATTGCAAATAGTAGGAATGCTCAATAGATATTAGTTGAATAAACAAATTATAAAGGAAGTTGAATGAATTCTTCTTCTAGATAACCTAAGTTATAAATGAAAAAACTTTAACAGGGCAATAGACAACCTTCAGTACTTGAATCTGTCTGGCTTTCTGAAGAAGATGATGAAGACGGAAACACTCGATCATCTGAAGAATAAGACGTCACGGATCTATGTCGAGATCGGTGGTGTTTCTGGTTTTGCTTTTTTTCTTTCCTTTGTTTGTGTTTACCTCAGAGAGAAATAAAATAGAATAGAATTATTTTTCCAAACATTAGCAACATGTGAGAGATAAATAAATACAATAACTTATGAAAAGTATTTGAAATTATCCAAAAAGTCTCAAAGTAAGTACAAACTCTTACCTTCAAATGTGCGAGCCCTTGCATCTTCAGGACTTCTTTGTGTGGACTTATTATTCATGTTTATAAAATCTGCCTGCCATGTCTGTAAAATTAAATTACTGACAAGTTATTAGAGAATTCTGAAAGCAAAATGACTTTTCTTGAGATAAAGAAAAAGGAAATGAAATCAACCTCTGCAATATTAATATTTTGAACTGTATTATTCTTTGTTGTGAAGGGCTTTCCTGTGCATTTAAGGATATTTAGCCATGTGTCTAGCCTCTACTCACTAGATGCCAGGAAAGCTGTCTAAATGGGACAATCCCAAATGGTTCCAGACATTGACAAGTGTCCCTTGGAGGGCAACCACTATTAAGAAACAATCCGTTCTGGGAAGATGGTGACCAAGAAAAGCAGCGTTTACGAGTCCTGCTAACACTCGATCTCTATTGCCACAAAATCAGCACTTTTCATAGCCAGAAAACACTATCAGCAGAGAAATAAAAAATGTAAACACAAGGGACAGAGAAAAAGAAGTCTAGAAGAACAACCAGAGACCAGAAAAGAAACCAGCCTGCAATGCAGTGGCGGAGCCACGCTGGTGCCATCTTCCCTCACAGCATCAGGCTCCAGAGAAGAAAGGTAAACAAGGAGCTGAAGTGAGCAGCTGCGGATCATTAGGGTGTAATTCAACAGTTCTTCCAGCGCAAAGAACATCTAAAACTCCCAGTGGACAAGATTATCACGCCTTCCAGGGACTCAGAACGTAGCTCAAAACCAGAAAAGAAATATGGCCGAGGGCATGGCAGTGGCTCCATATTGCCAGCAGTGGTGGCGAGTTCACCAGGCCGGCAACAGCTCCAGATTGGCTCGCACAATAACCGTAAGTGAAATTGCGGCCCCTAAAGGAGAAATCCCAGCACTACATGCCCAGGGACTTGCGCAGCTTTGATAATCTCCCAGGGTCTGAAATTTTACAGACCAACCCAGTGAAGGAGTAGTGGTGGCAGAGATACCACACCCTAGTTGCAGCTCCCTGTGGGAAAACACGCAGCCCAGCACCCCCATGGTCTCATGCAGCCTTGATTAACTCCCTAGGTCTGAGACTTTACGATACAACCCAGGAAAGGAGTAGTGGCAGCTGATATTACCACAAACTCCAGATTCAGAGCACCCTAAGTGAAGTTGTGGTGACCCAGGGAAGAACCCAGAGAAGGCACTAACTTCTGAAATCATGGGAAAGAGGAACAACAATAGAGCAATCAATGCCCACAACCCCATAATATCAGAACCTGATAACACAGAAATTCAGAGATCTCCAGAAGATCAAATCAGGAATATAACTATAGAAATAATGCAGGACTTTCGAAAAGAATTTAGGGAATTTAGGGAGAGTCTAAAAGAAATAAAGGATGCAATCATTGAAGTAAAGGCATCAATTCAAACTATAAACAATCGATTAGACCATATGGAGAATAGAATCTCGCTCCTAGAAGATGATCACTCCAAAACTGAACTCATAATTTATAACTTAGAAAAAAAATCAGACAGCAGGAATCTGACATTGAAGAAATATGGGCCCATTTTAAGAGAGCTAACCTAAGAATAATTGGAATCGAGGAGGGAAAAGAAGGTGAAACCAAAGAGATCAATAATCTCTTCAAGGAAGTGATAGAAGAAAAATTTCCAAATATAGAGCAAGAGGTCGATACACAGGTCCAGGAAACTTATAGAACTCCCTTTAGAGAGGATCAGAGAAGAGGATCCCCATGCCACATAACTGTCAAAATGACTAATGTGGAAGCCAAGGAGAGAATCTTAAAGGCAACAAAAACAAAAGGCCAAGTGACATTCAGAGGCAAACCAATTAGAATCACTCCAGACTTCCCAAACCAAGTCATGAAAGCCAGAAGGGCGTGGAGTAACATATTCCAAACTCTGAAAGAAAACAACTTCCAGCCAAAAATTTCCTACCCAGAAAAACTATCTATCAAATTATATGGGGAAATAAGAAGCTTCCATGACAAACAGAAACTGAAGGAATTTCTGTCTTCAAAACCAGCACTAGAGAAAATATTCAAAAAGATTAACTACAAAGAAGAAATAGGTAATACACACCAGAACCAGAGAAACAAGATTTTCCATCCAGCAGACAATTAAGCAAAGAAGAATAAACAGTATTTCAAACAGAAATAAAATTTTAACATGTTAGGAATTAAAAGTTATCTCTCAATAATCACACTGAATGTAAATGGCCTCAATTCCCAAATAAGAAGACATAACATGGCAAAATGGATCAAAAACCAGATCCATCCATCTGCCACTTACAAGAAACACACTTTATAAGTAAAGATAGTAACAAACTCAAGGTAAAGGGCTGGAGCAAGGTAACTCATGTTAAGTAGCCATCCTAACAAATGTGAAGTAGTATTTCACTACAGTTTTTATTTGTATTTCCTTAATGATTAGTTATATTAGGATAATGATGAGTGATATTCATGTGTTTATTGATCATATAAAAATCTTTGGAGATTCATTACCTATTTTAGTCTTTTACCTACTTCTAAATTGTATTGTTTGCTTTTATTGTTGCTAATTTTTAGGATTTCTATTTGGAATATTAATATACCTTCAGATATAGCATTTGGAAATATTTTATCCCATTCTATCAGTAACTTTTAATTCTGTTTGCATTGTCTTTGGATGTACAATTTTTTTGCTTTTTTATGAAGTTTGTTTATTCTTTTGTTGCCTGTGTCTTTGGAATCATATCGAAGAAATCACTGCCAATTTCAAAGTTGTGAAGTTTTATGATGACCCAGGATTTCTTCTAAAAGTTTATAGTCTTAAGATTTACATTTAGATCTTTTATCTATTTTGAGTTAGTACTTGTATATGGTGTTAGGTAAAGGTCCAATTTTATGCCTTTTCATGTAATTGTTATTTTGAACAATATTTAGAGAAAAGATTATTATTTCCTTCACCAAATGTTCTTAGAAACCTTGTCAAAAATAACTTGACCATATATGGAAGAATTTATTTCTAGGCTTTTTATTTTACTCCACTGCTTTATATATCTGCCTTTATAGCAGTACTACACTTTTTCGATTATTGTTGCTTTATAAGGTTTGAAATCAGAAATTGTACATCTTCTAGCTGTGTTCTTTTTCGAGATTGTTTTGGGTGTTTAGAGTTCATATTTCATGTTAGGATAGATTTTTTTTCTGAAAATAAGTAAATGTATAAAAAATAAAATAAAATAAAGTTAAAAAGGAAAGTTGGAATTGAACACCAAAAAAAAAAAATAATAATAATGCAATCACTTTGGAAAACAGTATGGAAGATCCTCAGAAGAAGGAAAACAAACTTACCATATGACCCAGCAATACCACCTCTGGGTATCTACCAAAAAGAATGAAAACCAAAATACCAAACTAATGCATGAGCAACCATGTTCATAGATGCACAATTCACCATTGCCAAACTGTGGCACCAGCCAAGATGTCCTTCAACAGATGAGTGGATTACAAATCTCTGGGATGTGTACACAATGGAATTTGCCCAGCCATAAAGGAGAACAAAATTATGGCATCTGCAGTGAAATGTCACAAAAAATAAGAAATCAGATGCTTTCCCTAATGTGCAAAAACTAAGGAGTAATGGGTAACAGGAGGAACTCTAGATGAAGAAGAGATCCTATAGAGGAGCAATTAAAGTGACCTGAGGGGATGGGAGGGGGGAAGAGGGAAATTCTTTAAAGCAAATGATGTACTTAAACAAACATATCAAAGTTAATCAGGAAACCAAGCATGGGAAGGAGGGAGGGGGAGGGGAGAGGTTAGGAATTGAGTAAGGGCTGATTGGGTGATGTGTGCATGTATATCTCAAGCTTTTTTTTATCCTATTAAGAAGTATGACTACAATGCACCAATAAAAATTTATTAAAAGTAAAATAAAATAAATAAAAACCAGAATCCATCCATCTGCTGCTTATAAGAAACACACTTTACAAGTAAAGATAGTAACAAACTCAAGGTAAAGGGCTTGAGCAAGGTAATTCATGTTAAGTAGCCATCCTAACAAATGTGAAGTAGTATTTCACTATAGTTTTTATTTGTGTTTCCTTAATAATTAGTTATATTAGGATAATGATGAGTGATATTCATGTGTTTATTGGTTATATAAAAGTCTTTGGAGATTAAAAAAAAAAAGAAAAAAAATCCCACTGAGAATCCTTAGACTAGTAGTGATAGAGAAAAAAAGGACTAACAGAAGAATCATAATCACCAGGGATTGTCAATGAGTTGTATATAAAAACTGAGGAAAAAGAAGTAATTGATGATTTCTAAGTTTTTGGCATGAGCAACTGGATAAAAAATGGTACAATTAACTGAGATATGACAATACTATGGAAGGAGAAATATATTCCAATAGGATGTAGAATAAAAAATTTAAAAATACCTCAATAGAAATTTAGCAGATGCTGACAAACTATCCAGGTAAATATATCATGTATCTTATGTCAAAGATTTGAATAGAAAAAAGGTCCTGAAAGTATAAGTTTGGGAATTTTCAGCAAAGTATTTGTTTATATATTGGTACTTGGGATTGAACCCAGGGGCATTCTACCTTTAAGTTACACCTCAGCTCTATTTTATATTTTTATTTTGAAATAAGGTCTTACTAGGTTGCAGAGGGGCTCACTAAGTTGCAGAAGCTGGCCAAGAACCTGCGATCCTTCTGTCTCAGCCTTCCAAGTATTAAGATTACAGACCTGTGCCATCAAACCTGGCTTTAGCGAAGTATTTAAAACCACAGACTAAATGACATTACATACACACATGCGCGCAAGAAGTGCTGAATGCTCATCTTTTGTAACTGAAGTGAAAAGATGTCTAAGAGAATGCCCGAATAAGAAAACATCACTGTAAATGCACTATTTAAAAATATACAAGTATGTTAACAAAAAGAACTAAAAGAATTGAAGGAAGCTACCTGTGGAGAGTTTTATGAAATACTGTAATTGTTTCTTTAATGATGAATGTGTTATTTTGACAAAAATTTGAAAGTAAATAAAACATATAAAGAGTATGTTTTCAAAACATAACAAAAGAGTACACAGGACTTCTCATTCAAGATTCTGAATGTCATGCTGGGCACAGTGGCACACACCTATAATCTCAGTACTTGGGAGGCTGAGACAGGAGTTTGCAGGTTTGAGGACAGCCTCAGCAAGTAGTGAGACTCTTAATAATCTAGCGAGACCGTTTCGAAATAAAAATAAAATAGGGCCAGGAGTGTAGTTGAGGTAGAATGTCCCTGAGTTCAATCCCCA
The DNA here is from genome assembly GCF_963383645.1 of Muscardinus avellanarius. NCBI lineage: Eukaryota > Metazoa > Chordata > Mammalia > Rodentia > Gliridae > Muscardinus > Muscardinus avellanarius. The sequence continues at coordinate 79,073,217 of NC_137793.1, forward strand.
ACACCGCATGTGCGTGCGCGTGCACGCGCACGTGCGCACACACACACACACACACACACACACACACACACACACACCTACCTGGATTTCTATTCTAAAAGTCATACTAAAACAATATAAGAAATCCATAACAGCGAAAATAAAAGCACATTCAAGAGAAAACATGTCATTCAACAAGTCTAAAAACCAGAAAGTAGAGGCATGTTGACATTAGAAACTGTGTGTGGTATAGACTGGATACTTGAGATATTACAGTAGAAGTGACTTTGCCTAGAAGAACTTGGAAGAGATTATAATTAGTCGTTATAATTAGTGAATACGAAGCAGTGCTATCAACACATAGCACAATAACTACTCCCAGACAAAAATTCAAAGGACTTTTTAAAGAAATTGGGTGAAAATGGGAAATTCAGTTGGGTATGGTGGCACATGTTTGTAATTCCAGCATTTGGGAGGCTGAGACAAGAGTTCATGGATAGCCTCAGCTACTTAGTGAGGCCCTTTGCAATGCAGTGAGACTCTATTTCAAAATAAAGACTAAAAAAATAGGGCTGAGGGTATAGCTTGGAGGTAGAATGCCCCTGGGTTCATCACCAGCACCGCAAAAAAAAAGGTGTGTGTGTGGGGGGGGGGATTCTGAGGCAACAGTGCAAGTTCTGATACCTCAGCCTTATTTTTGATTGAGTCCCCAGTGAAACAGCCAGTTTATTGACAGCTTACCTTATTAAAATATTAATTAGCACATAAGTATTTTCCATATGCCAGGCAATGTTCTAAGGACTGTATATAAATTTTTCATATAATACTTAAAATAAACAACATACCGTTAACAAATAAGACAGATTACTTAGGTAATCCATCCAAGATCACATGGCTAATAAGCTGCAGAGTCTTAAGAGTTAAAACTTGCCACTTAATAAGATTCCTCCAAGCTGAGCGTGGTGGCGCACGCTTGTAATCCCTACACTTGGGAGGCTGAGACAGGAGGATCGTGCAGGTTCGAAGCCAGCCTGGGCTGGCTTAAGAGATCCTGTTTCCAAATAAAATATAAAATAGGTCTGGAAGTGTAGCCTGGAGGTAGAAGGCCCCTGGATTCTATCCCCAGTACCACCAAAATAAATAAGTAAATAAGATTCCTCCATGTTGAAAAAATTGTAAGTCGTCCTTCTTATTCTTTGTTCTTCAATATAAATGGACAACCAAAGAACACAAGATATTTGAAGAAAACTTACAACATATACAGTCTAAGATAAACAGAGAAAAAAACTAGATGAAACAGAAGTCAACTTAAAAAAAACATATGACCTGTTTCTTCAGAGGTTTAAAAGCTACTGCACTCACAAAACAAAAATACAATGCTTAAAAGGACTTTTCAGAAAACAAAAGCATACTTATTATAAATAAAAATATTTTTTCAGAAATAAAACATTAAGAGAATAAAAGACAAACAGCTTAGAAAAATTAAGGACAAGAACTACAAAGAATAAACCTAAGAGGCCTGCTATATTAACAATAGGAACTTCACATAAAAAGAACAGAATAGAGGAGGAAAAAAATCAACTAAATATTGAAACATTTCTCAGAGCTAAAAAGAAGAACTCTTCAAACTGAAATAACTCATTAACCACTAGAGTAGATCAAAAGAAACAAACAAAAGAAAACTCTACACCTATATGCATCATGGTGAAATGTAAAGAGATGTCTCTAGATGCTTCCAAAGGGAACATGGTCATAAAAAGATTCAGACTAGCATCAGCCTTTTCATCAGCAACATTAAATGCCAGGACATACTGAAAAATAGCTTCACAGTTCTGGGGGAGAAATTATTTTAAACCTAGAATTCTAAATCCTGCTAAGCTTTTAAGAAAAGGCAGGCAGAATCAAGTAATTCAAAGATGTAGTAAGTTTACCTCTGATACCCTGAGAAGTTACCTGAGTATTTGCTCCAGGCAAATGAGAAAATGTGAAAACAAGGAAAAGAGGTGAGGGGTTAAAAAAAATATGGGAAACTGCAGTTCAAAGAAAAAAATATCAGGAAAAAGTGATTCACTCAACTGATCTAATTTAGAAAAAAGTGTCAGTGGGCTCTAACAAAAATGTCAAGAATTAATGCTAGTAGCCAGGTGTGGTGGTGCATGCTTGTGATTCCAGTACTTGCAAGGCTGAGACAGAAGGATCACAGGTTTCAGGCCAGGGAATAGTAACTTAGCAGGGACCGTGTTTCAAAATAAAAAATAAAAAGGGCTGGGGAGTGAGTAGCCTAGAGAGGGACCCTGCCACCCTGGGTATCATCCCACCTATCACCTATCACACACACACACACACACACACACACACACACACACGAATTAATGCTAGCAACATTTTTCTAGAAACATGACCCCTGGATGTATAGGGTTAATTATAAATAATGCTGCTATAAACTTCTGTGTATAAATTTTGTTCATAACCTTGGGATAAATGGACAGAAGTAGAATATCTGGGTTGTACATAAGTAGAATATCTGGGTTCTACAGTATGTGCTTAACTTTCTAAGATACTGCACAAGTGTTTTCCAGAGTGGCTGCATTAGAGTATGTGTTTTATTCACTCCACATGTTTGTCAGTACTTAGTGTTGTTCTTTTACTATCCATTCTAATATGTGTATGTTCCCTCATGGTTTTAGTTTGCTTTTATCTAAGCTGAGCATCTTTTCATGAACTTATTTGCTTTGTTTATATCTTCAATGAAGTATCTGCTCAATTTTTCATCATTTATTAGGTTGTTTTCTGATTAGGTTTTGAAAATTCTTCATATATCCTCAATATAAGTTTTTTGTCAATTATATGATTTGCAAATATTTTCCAATATTGCCTTTTATTCCCTTTCCTTTATCTAGCAAAAACCCTTAATTTTGATGAACCTCAATTTGTTCATATTTTTCTTTCTTGATACTATTTTTGGTGTTTTATCTAAGAATACTTAACTTGCAAATCAAAGTCATGAAGATTTTCTTCTATGTTTTTCTCAAAAGCTTTAAGGTTGACCTATAAGCATGTACAGTTTTAGTTAATTACTGTCTTACCAGCGGTGGCATGGGGAACTGGGAACTTTCCCTGGTTATATGTATCAAGTCACCCCTCATTTGTGAGGCTCAGGTAAGATAACATGGATGAATCCCACAGGCACGCGGTTATCCCCTCCTACAGTAGGACCCTAGCCCTTTAGTCAGGAGCCTGGCCCACATTGTTTACTAATGAATCAGGGCTGACCTCTTCTGCAGAACTACCAGAGAACATCCTACCCAGCCTGGAGGATGCTCTAGCGGATTATTAAGGGCTACTTCCCAAGCCAACTCCCCAGGGCTCATTCTCTGGAGATGCTGCTTGCTCATCAGCAACCCAGACAGTCCTCCAGGTGGGTGCTAAGAGTTTACAAGGCCCCAGGTATGGTGGCACACGCTTGTAATCCCTACACTCGGGGGGCTTGACACAGGAGGGTCACAGGTTCGCAGCCAACCTCAGCTACTTAGAAGAGTTGTTTATAATATTCCTTGACTGTTTTTAATGTCCCCTGGGTCACTAGTCATATACTTTCTAAGAAAATGTATGCTTTAAGAATATTAGTACAAAAAGTGAAGACAAAATAGACCAGACATAACTTCACCTCAAAACTTATTATCATTGATTTCTTCTTTTAATTCCATGTTCAGTTAGATACTTTCAATTTATCCTTGCCAATACTCTGTTATTTCCTCCTTATACTCAATGCGGCGTCGTACACTGTCCTATCTAAATTATCCCATCTGCTACCTAACTAGTCTCACTTCCTTTTTTCATTTTAATGAATCCTTCATATTGCTGCTGGATTCATCTTTTGAGATCCCCAATGATTCTATATTGCCTATAAGAATGTGCTCACTGAATCTAGATATCAAGAACTGTTCCCACATCTGTATAGTGATTTGAATTTCTCTGAATTTAGATTCATATTTTAGTGATCTACCCTGTCATTATTTTACAAATGAAAAAAGCAACTCTAGGTGTGTGTGTGTGTGTGTGTGTGTGTGTGTGTGTGTGTGTGTGTGTGTTGCTGGGCATTCTACTTCTGAGCTACATTGTTTACTAATGAATCAGGGCTGTCCTGTGACCTCTTCTGCAGAACTACCAGAGAACATCCTACCCAGCCTGGAGGATGCTCTAGCGGATTATTAGGGGCTACTTCCCAAGCCAAGTCCCCAGGGCTCATTCTCTGGAGACGCTGCTTGCTCATCAGCAAGCCCCTTTTTTGTTTTGTATTTGGAAACAAGGTTTTACTAAGTTGCTTAAGGCATTACTAAATTGCTGAGGCTGGCCTTGAACCTTCTAGCCTCCTATCTCAGCTTCCCAAGTACTGGGATTACAGGTACACATTACCACAGCTAGCTACAAATTTAGCATTTAACTGATTTGTTCAAATTTACTCCTGTGGAATTTGCTTTCTGTGCAACTGAGTTGACATTTATCTGCCACTTTATGTGGTCTTTTTATAAATAAACATCATGTTTCTCCTTCAGGTCAGGAATTAAACCTTAGTTCTTTGAAAACCCAAAAGCTAGATGATCAAATGTTTGATGAAAACAATAATAATGACAGTGATAATGATACTGAGAGTTATACTGAAGTAGGAGTAGGGGGCTGATTAGTAGGTTTTGGGTTAAGGGTACTTTTTAAGGAAGCATAATCACATTTTGGAGATGCAAAATATTACTAAGTTTAGAGCTTAAATACCTGAGAAAGAGGAGCATTCATGGGTCTTTCTAAGAAGAGTTCTTAACAGAGGTTTCTTAAGCAAAAGCCAAATTTCTATAAATAGGAAGTCTAGACCGCATTGAGAAAAAACTCCTTAGAAACAAATAAAAAAGGGGGAAGTAGTAGATCAAGTATTTGAGAAAGAGAAGAATATTAAGAGCATCTGCTTCAGAGCCAATTACACAAATTCAAATTCAACTCTACCATGTCCAAGCTAAAATACCCTGGGAAAACTGACTGTTCTGTACTTCATTTTTCTCATTAGGATTCTTGCAAAGATGAAATAAAAATGCGCATAAAGGGCTCAGGCCAGTGTCTTACTCCTATGGCACTTTTTATTTATTTTTGTGTGTGTAGTACTGCGGATTGAACCCAGGGGCATTCTACCTCCGAGCTACACCCCCCTATCCCTATTTTTTCTTTATTTTAAAACAGTGCCTCACTAAGCAGCTGAAGCTGGACGCAAACCTGTGATCCTCTGTCTCAGCTTCCCAAGTACGGGGATTACAAACGTGCGCCACCAGGCCCCGCCGAACTTTTTAACCTGTTACTATAATAAAAGAAAGAGGTTTTCAGGAAAGAAGGGAGGAGTACTGACAGGGTTGCTTGAGAGATTGTTAGGAGGTAAGATTTCGAGACAGAGCTATGCTGCCAGAGGGCTGGGGGAGGTCCTTGGCAAGGGGAAGAACTTCAGAGCCAGGCCACATTCTTGGAATAGATGAGAAGCGGTCTGCGGTCGAAGGTCACCGCTTACGTGCTCTGCGCGCTTGTGACAAAGGACACGACAGGGAGAGCCGTGGTGGGTGGGCAGCGGGAAGTCCAGGGGTGATGGGGCGGCCAGGGAGGGACACAAAAGGGGTCTGGGGGCAGGGTGAGGTGGACACAAAATGCCAGCGCGGCCTCTACCACTTTGCCCTCACCCTGTTTCTAGCCACGGTTCCTCCAGGATCGTCACCTACTGAAAACGGCAGGAAACAACTTTTTTGGCCGGACTGCACAGGCCCGGCCGGCGGGTGCTGGGGCATCCAGGCAGTAAGCCCGACGCCCAACCGCGCAATGCAGCGCGGGGCTGGTGGGCGGGGCTTCCGGGAGCGCGCGGTCCGTCGGCCGGAAGTACCCGGTACGTCACAGAGGGGCGGGAGCTTTTTGGGCCTCGGAGTGAAGCTGACACCCGCTAGGAGAGTGGGCTGCGGCTTCTGCTTCTGCAATGGCCAGGTTGCAGAGCGCTTCTGCACGCGCGTTGTAAAGAATCTCAACCCTAGGGCCAAATTCCATAACAGGGTGTCGCCAAATGGCAAGGGTTTCCCGGTTCTCATGTGAGATTCCATACTCACTCCATCTTGAGACCTCCCATTCAGCCATGGGGCTAACTCAAGTCTTGTTCTTCAGGTGAAGTGTTGCGATTTTCTTGATGTTCTGCGCTTTTCGTTGAGATTTTTTTCTCTGGCAGCTTTTGTTGTTATTGTAGCCTGGATTGTGTGGTTGTGTTGATCTGTCTGGTCACTTTGTTGAAGCTTCATGTTCTAGTTTTTTTTTTTGGCAAATCTCTATGATTTTATGGGTAATAATTCATCTGTAAATAACAATTTTGGCCTTCCCAAGAAGTCAGGACTGCATTGAATACCAGCAGCCTCAGGGGCGATTATTTCTTTCCAGAAATTATACATGTTCTTTTGTTTGAGATTTCCCCCTTTTAATAATTTAATAATAGTTTAATTCATATCTGCCTTTTTTTTTTTCTTTTTGCAGTACTGGAGATGGAACCTGTACCAGTATTGGAAATGGCCTAGGAAGATTTGAGAAAGCTCTGATTATTATATTTTAAAAATTGGTAAAAGGACTTGGTTTCTGCCAAAAAGGAGGCAACTATTCCAATGTTAAATTAACCTAGCTAAAGGTAATTAGCAAGTCTATGGGAGAGGTGAACTAGGACTTCCTCATCCTCATTCTAAAGATAATCTAGCTAGGATGGGAGGAGGGGGTCGACCTTCAACCATGACCTTCATGAAAAGAGACCTAGGCGGGGAAAGTACACTTTGGTGGGAAAGTAAGGGGAGGTACCTTACAGAGACATTTATTACATCAGATTACATGACAAGATGGAGGTCATGTGTATAAAAGGTCTGGTCCACATGTTGTATCTTTGGTGAATTCTTCGAACCATCCCCCCATGCCACTCTTGAATGGCATGGGGCTGTAACTGTCTTCTGTATTTCTATCTTTTTAATAAACTTCTTTAAATCTTCAGCAAGAGTCCAGGCTAATATGTATTTATCCTTAGCTCAGAGGACAAGAACCCGCGCTTTTTGTCCTTTATCTTTTTGTGGTTTGAGGGAAATTGTGTCCGGGACCCTAACAGGGGTCCTCGGGGACAGTTTCTCCAAACCGTAACAGAACCCAGGGGCATTCTACCTCCCAAGCTATACCCTCAGCCCAATTTTTTTATTCTTTATATTTTGACATAGTCTCTTACTATGTTGTGGAGGGCCTCACTAAGTAAGGCTGGATGAGAACCTGCGGTCCTCCTGTCTCAGCCTCCCAAGTACTGGGATTACAAGCGTGCGCCACATGCATGCCAACATAGGTCATTTTTTTCTTAGCATTTTTACTGACTGTAAATTTTCTTATATGAATCTCTTGTGCAAGGATTTTTCACAAATGTATCTAGTAATTGTTATTATTAACTGTCCTTTTTTTTTTTTTTTGGTGGTACTGGGGTTCCTGGAAACCCTTCTACCTCTGGGCTACACTCCCAGACCTATTTTTATACTTTTTTAAATTTGGAAAACAGGGTCTCTTAAGCCAGCACGGCTGGCTTCGAACCTGCGCAATCCTCCTGTCTCTGCCTCCCAAGCGCGGGGATTACAAGCATGTGCCACCACACCCGGCACCCAACTTGTTTTTTTTAATGTATCGTATTTCATGTTTTCTTTTACCCCTCTGATTTGATAGTTTTCTTTTTCATTTTCCTCTGTAGTGGTTTTAAAGTTTTATTTTTATTCTAGTGGTCACTTTCTCTATATACATGTAGAATTAGTCGGTACCCATATGAGGCGGCCTTGTCTACAGTGATTAAGAGTAGAGTCCTTGAAGTCAAACTGCCTGGATTCAGATCCTGGCTGGCTCAACTACTTGTTAGCTTTGTAACCTAGAGCTTATCATGTAGCCTTTCTGTGCCTTAGCTCCTTATCTATAAAATGGACAAAACAGCATGTAACTCATGAGGCTATTGTAAAGTCAGTGTGTTACTAAATTAATGTTCTTAGTACAGAGCCTAGTTCATGGATTTCTCTCATCACCAGTTTTTTTCATCTATGAATTGGGCATAATACCTGCTTAGTAGTTATGCCCAATGTGTTTTTTCCACTGTAACATACTGTTTGAGCACCTGCCATGCATTGAATCAGACATGACTTTTGGCTTCCAGTTCATGATCTAATAAGGGAACAGACATGTAGATATAATTTCATTACAATATAACTTCAGTAGTCTTCCTGTGTCCTCTCTTGTCCTCCTCCTAATCTTTGTTCCACACAGAGTGTTTTTAAGCACTGATCATATCATGAATCCCCATACCAAAACCATGTTAATTTTCATTACACTTTTAGGCAAAAAAAAAAAACCACTGACTCAGCCCGATGAATTCTGAGCCCTGCCTCCCTCTGGCCTCATCAAGTGCTATTTGCTCTTTGTGTGTGTGTTGCTGGGGATTGAACCCAGGGACATTCTACATCTGAGTTACACTCCCAGCCCTATTTTATTTTTTATCTGGAAACAGCATTTTGCTAAGTTGCTAAGGGCCTCACTAAGGAGCTGAGGCTGACTGAACCGGCTCCTGTCTTAGCCTTCCAAGTACTGGGGTTATAGGCATGCGCCACCATGCCCAGCTCTTTTGCCCCTCTTCTATGAGACACCCTCCACCCTGGCCTCTTCTTGGTTCCTTGAAACAACTGTTCAGTGTCCTCTGCCCAGAATGCTGGTTCATTCCATCTGGTCCTCCCACGGCTGACTCATCTTCCAGATTTCAGCCTGATTAGGTCAGGTTCTTGGTTGTAACCAACAGAATCTACTCTGATTGAGAAAGGAGCCTTTATAAGCATTTCATCGCTTATAAAAGCATTTTTTTTTTCCCTTCTTACAGAACCTCCACGGCGCCTGGAGGCTGAACGTGGATCAGTAGTACCACACACACTGGAAGGATCTAGTGGGAACCCACTGTCTGTACCACCACTCGATGGAACTGTAACTTCCCCAGACACTACTGCTCACTGCTGGGGGGTCAGAGCAGGCCTCTTTCATCTTGCTCATTTTGAGTTGGAGTTTTGCCTGGCTATGCCTCCGGTGGGGTCCACATCATGTGGCTGTGTTACATAGAGGCTCAAGGAGGCAATTTACTCATGGAAATTCCCCAGATATTGTAAAAGTGCTCAGAAGTGCTGGGCTTTTAGAAAACATTTCACATGAACACTAAATACCATGTTACTTCAGCATAAAGACCTCTGACAATCCCAAGTATATTTTCCCCACCCCATTCCATTAGTCATTCACTGTACTCTTAATTTCTTTAAGGTACTGCTCACAACTTAATATTGTTATATGTTTTTTTTTGTTTTTTTTTTGGTGGTACTGGGGTTCCTGGAAGCCCTCCTTCCTCTGGGCTACACTCCCAGACCTATTTTATATTTTTGAAACAGGGTCTCTTACGCCAGCACGGCTGGCTTCGAACCTGTGCGATCATCCTGTCTCCGCCTCCCAAGCGCGGGGATTACAAGCGTGCGCCACCACGCCCGGCAATATTGTTATATCTTTACATGTTCAAATGCCTTATACGAGCCAGGCATGGGGGCACACACTTGTAATCCCCACGCTTGGGAGGCGTTGACAGGAGGATCGCACAGGTTCGAAGCCAGCCATGCTGGTTTAAGAGACCCTGTTTCAAAAATATAAAAAATCTGGGAGTGTAGCCCGGAGGTAGAAGGGCTTCCAGGAACCCCAGTACCACCAAAGAAAACAAAAACAAAAACAAAAAACAAAAAAAAAACCAAATGCCTTATACACTCCAGCCAGAGAGTCTAGTCTTTGAAGTTTCAAATATGTATTTCAAACAGCAAAAAATAAGTGTATTATAGTCTTAGCCAGGTGTGGTGGTGCATGCCTGTAATCCCAGTGCTGGAGGAAGGGATGAAGGAGGGATCTAGAAGACTGTACAAACTCTGGCATGTATTGTAAGTCATTAATAGAAATAGAAGACACAGAGGAGGAGTAGGTTAGCGGTGAGAGAGGGAAGGCTTCTAATTCAGTTACGGTGCTGTGGACTCCTTATTCAGCACATGCTGGGGTATACAAGTACTAAAGGCAAAGGCCAGAGTCAGAGGTGCAGACCTGAGGGAGCAACGTGGGGGCGGTAATAAGCAGGATCGCTGTGGGTGCACCAGGAGCAACTGCTGCTCACGAGGTTGATACTTCCCTCCCTACTTTCCATGGAACTTCTCTTACCCCTGACTGTTCTCCAAATGCTCTCTAGGCTCCCCTTTCCCCACCCATGAAATATATTCTCAGGTGATTGCACCACCTCAGTCCCCTCCTGTGCATCCATTAAACTTTTATCTCCACTCAGAATTCCTATGTATGATTGACACTCCTACCACTTTCTAAGAGAAAAGAAGTAGTCAGTGCTGTGGACTGACTGTCCAGGGACCCACTGAAGGGCTGGTACCTTGCTGTCCTATTTACTTTCCAGCACTGAATTGAACCTGGCTGTGCCTATATCATTTCTCTGAAAATAACAAATTTGGAGATCAGGAGTCAGAATTCAGACCAGACAATATACATTAATATACAGTGTGCCCCACCTTCCTAGCCTACCATAATCCTTACATCCCTCTTTCAGAGATATTAACTGCCCCGTTATGCTTGCTATTTTGTTTACATCAGAAACTAACAGACCAAAATGAAAATAAAAATTTAAACCTTATTGTTATAGAATAAAAACAATTGTCCCAATCATAGAGAGGAAAATAGTTTACATGGATCCATTTTTAAACAAAATCACAACTTTTAACTCCTTGTCCTGTGATGACTTGATCACTATTTCAGTGATCAAGAGATTCAGTTCCTAGGCAAACCATATCATGGCATATTCTATATGCACAGAAGTTGGCTAAAACACAAAGCTGATATTTTGACAAATTCATTTAAAAATGTTTCCCATATCAACTGCTTAAAAGTAATTACAATGTTATAACCTTCTCACAGAAGACATTTAGAAACCTGTGGGTCTGATTAGAAAAAGAACAAAAACACACAGAACCTCTTAGGCCCGGCCTTGTGGGCTAGGAAATGTGTCCTTTGTCTGAGGTGATGAATAGAACATCAGCAGTACCAGAGTTTGTCCACCAGGAGTTGCAGTGTATATCTTTAGCATCTGGAAAGTTCCACAAAAGGGAGTGAGAAGGTTCCTGTCATTCCCAGAAGCCAGTCATATGAATCATGTTTCTTCTTATAGGGTTGGCCTTATTTTTTTTTTCAGTTTTATTTGTTTGTTTGTTTGTTTGTTTGTTTGTTTGTTTGTAGGTCTGGGGATGGAACCCAGGGGCATTCGACCTCCAAGCTACACCCCCTGCCCTATTTTTTATTCTTTATTTTGAAACAAGGTCTAAGTTACAGAGGGCCTCACTAAATAATTAAGGCTACCTGCAAACTACAATCCTCCAATCTCAGCCTCCCAAATCCTGGCATTACAAGTGTGTGCCACCATGCCTGGCTATTTATTTTTTAATATTTTTGAAAAATATAAGTTTTACAATATTTTCAACTTAAACACTATTCACACGGAACACGTAAGGCAGCTTAACCTACTCAAATGTGAAGTTTACTAAGCCAAAACTGTTCTAGCTTTGTTAAAAGAAAAACTGTGCTACAGACTATTGTGGTTAAAGCAAGGAAAAGCACCACCCAAATCATGTCACAGTATTGGATTTGGTCCATAGTTTGTGGGAGATCTTGAGCTGGAATAAACCACTCATGTTCTTCTTCTTCTTCCAGCATTTCTTGGAAGTGGCATTCAATAAATTCTTCTTCCACAACTCCTCTTCTCTTTGTCTAAAAATATGGAATGTTGCCGGGCGTGATGGCTTGTATTCCCCGTGCTTGGGAGGCTGAGAAAAGGGGATCCCACAGGTTTGAAGCCAGCCTCAGCTACTTAGTGAGGCTCTCAGCAACTTAGTGAGACCCTGTTTCCAAATAAAACACAAAATACGTCTGGGATTATAACACGAAGGTAGAAAGGCCCTGGGTTCCATCCCCAGTACCACAAAATAATAAATAAATAAAAATATGGAACACTTCACAAATTTGCGTGTCATCCTTGCTAGGGGCCATGTTTATGTGCTGCTGAAGCTGAGCACTAGCATTAACTTTAGAAATTGTAAGATGCATGGTCATCACCTGAGGGGGCTGTTCTAGGGTGGCCCTTGACCTTGCCTGATTGGGAGAGCTAGCCCACAGATGAGCAATGGTAGATAGACCAGCATGCATTTCCAACCAGGAAAACGGTTCTTGTTAAGTTCAGGCTTAGAAGAGACATAGGGCTTATAACAATTTGTATATGTACTCTCAAACCCACACAGAGGGATCTATAAAAATATGGTCATTTCCGTTCTTACAAAGTAATCAGGACACTGACAAGAAACTTCACAAGTTTATGTAAATGGCCATTTTCATACCAATTTATGAATTTAAAAAGTCCCCAAAGGAGTAGGAGATACTATTTTCAGCAATTAGTTTGGGGTGGAAATATTTCTGCCACCCATACGGACTTGTAGTAGTTTTCTCCCTAGGTTTTAAATTCTTTTTATTCATTTATGTTATTTTCTCAATCAGATAATAAGTTCTGCCCAATCTCACACTGATTCACTATTACCAAAATGCCTTCAAATTATTTGTATACATACTTGGATATATTTACATTTATTTATTTGGTTTAACCTTAGGAAACTCTTTTTGACTGTGAAAAATTTTTTCACATTGGTGGAACCTGATAAAATCTGAACTTTAGCTGACTGGCAACTTATTCTCTCTATATACATACAATATACTTACATACATGTATTTATATCTCCATATATAAGTGTATGTATGTGTGTGGTATATATATATATATATATATATATATATATATATATATATATTACTTTGCAATACTTTCTGCTTTACTTAAACAAGGAGACTGAAACAGGGAGATTGCATTTCAAGTTCTTATTAAGCTCAGCAGTTAGCAGACTGCTGGTGAATTTCATGAAAACATTTAGAGTACAGTAATTTCCAAAGATTTAGTATTCAACTGAAAAAATTTGATCTATGCTGGGCATACTGTTTTGTAACTACATCGTTCACTAAAGTGGAACAGTCTACCTTTGAAAATATGACTTTTGTAGAGGTTTCAGATCAGTTATACAATCAACAGGCCAAATCATAAATACGAAACCCGTGTGTGTGTGTGTGTGTGTGTGTGTGTGTGTGTGTGTGTGTGTGTCTTACTGGGGATTGAGCTCAGGAGTCTAACCTCTGAGTTAGACTCCCAGACTATTTTATATTTTATTTGGAATCAGGGTCTCACTAAGTTGCTGAGAGCCTCACTAAGGTGCTGAGGCTGTCTTTGAACCCGTGATCCTCCTGTCTCTGCCTCCCAAGTGCTGGGATTATAGGAATGCACCGTTATGCCCAGTTATTACCGAGGCATTTTCCAATGGGAATTCTGTTACTTCTGATATTCAATATAAAAAGTGCCTGAGACACTTCACTAAGCACCAGTAAGAGATAAGCCCCAGCCCTTATTTTCAAGAAACTTTCCATCTTCATGAGATATAAAAATATAAATAAGAGGATATCCTAAGAATTTTAAGTTTCAAACTGCAACAGAATGAAATGTAAAAACAAGACAGCATTCAGAAATTCTAAACTGACTTCAAACATTAAAGGCAAATGGCCAAATACAAATGTGCAGCAAGTCTGAAGTCCAGATCACTACGATAATCATATGTGTCTTCCTCTTCGTTTCCGGTCCAAAAGTTTTCTTATCACCCCCTAAACAGTGATTAGAGATCCTCCAGGTCAGTTAAATCCACAGCCACTTTCAAGAACAGGGTGTCATCTTTAATGTAGGTGTTCTTGGTGTTCTCCAAAGTGGAATGAGCCACAAAGCGTGGACAGCCAGATGCGATGTTCATCTCCCCATCGGGTCTTTTAAAGCTGCTGCTATTGGGGTCAGCTTTGAAGGTCTCCACAATGTGGTTCTTTTTACCACTCTGGTCCAGAAGCATCAGGGTCACCCTCTGCCTAAATGGCCACTGCAACAGTGAGTCAAACTCTCCTCGCATCACCACAAAGTACAGAGACAGATGTGTCCCCTTCCCAGACCCGTCCCCATTCAGGTATGCTCTCGCACGGAGTCGGTAGCCACAGCGGCTGGTGTAGAAGGGCTGGCTGAAGATGGACACCGTGTGCCCATCCACTGCCTGCCTCTTTTTCATCTTGTAATCTGTCACCTTCCAAATGAGCTTCCCATTATAGCAGGCGCCTTCTAGCAGTTTAAATCGCTCTTCATTTTTATTCAGCTGTGCTTTGTGGATGTTAATGTGCGCGTCGTGTTTGTTAGTCTCTCCTTCTAAGGCAACTATAAAGGAAACAAAACAAAGATTCTATAGGCCTGAGAGATGTTTTAAAAAATTGCCCCAAGTGAGATTTTGTTACTTGACGAGAACCAGTAGAATTCTGACATCCTCAAGATGAACTGAATTCAGTGTCCACTACTTACAACAATATTAACTAAATGAATATCATGTGTTGGCAAATGGGCACCAAGAACAAGGGAGTGTGCACTCTTAAACCAAATCATGCCAAAGTGTAGAGAAGATGCTGAAAATGCCTAGCATGAACTGGTGCCATGGGCCCCACACTTTTTTCCTAACTAGGGTGCTTAGAAATAGCCAAACTCTTTCCCCTACCTAAAAATCATCCCATCACATCTCTCCCTTAGCTTTCTCATTTTCCGCTCTCCTTGAAAGTCATCACTCCTGGAGTTTCCTGCTTCTACTCCTTGCCTGTCTTTCCCTCCCCTACCGCTCCCCCGCCCCCACCCAACAGGCTTTCCTCTGTTTTTTTTTGTTTTGTTTTGTTTTGTTTTTGTTTTTTTGGCTGAGCAGCCAGAATCTCACTCTTTTCCTTCACAAATAAGAGATTCAGTCAGTGAATCTGGAGAGCTGTGACAATTTGGCAAGGGGCTTGTTTCATGAACATATGCAGACAACCCAGCCCCCAAAAGAAGTAAAATATTATACATACCTAATCTTTGATCATTGTTTTCTAACAGAGTAATTTTCTGTTTCACTGTATCAACTGCTTCCACCAAAGACCTCAGGTCAAATTTACTTTGTTGCTGGTTAACCATTTGTAATAACTGATGCACTTGAGCTTCTAGCCAAGCCGACTTGTCAATGTGACTGGCAAGAACCTTTCAGCACAAAATGGATTATAATGTTAAAAATATATATTTTTTAGTTAATACTTTAGTAATTTGTTGAGATTAAATTTTCAACTCAACATTTCACATTTAATCAATTAATCAAAACTACACAGTCCAGATGAGAGAATTCAAGAGGACCAGAGAGAAAATAATCTCCTGATTATTTTCTTCTCTTAACTCATGTTCCAAATTCTGAATTCTTCTTCACCTAATTATTAGTTCTCCCTCAATTTCTCTCCGCTGGGTTCTCTCACCCATCTTTATACATCTGTACTCTGCTTGTTTCTTATCAGTTCCTTAAAAGCTTCTCTCCCAGCCTTGTGTGGTGGCCCACACCTGTAATCTCAGTACTTGGGAAGCGGAGACAGGAGAACCATAGGTTCAAAGCCAGCCTCTGCCAATTAGTGAGACTCTCAGCAACCCAGAAAAATCCTGTTTCCAAACAAAAAATAAAAATTGGGCTGGAGGTATAGCTCAGAGGTAGAATGCCTGTGGGTTCAATCCTCAGTACAAAAAGGAAAAAAAAAAAAGCTACTCTCCCAATTCACTCCTTCTCTGCTGGAAGGCAGAGGGTGAGCTCCAACTGGCCCACCTGTTCTGGTCTAAGTAAGCACTGTGGGCAGAACAGAAGGCCCGAGTAAGGCCTAAATATTCTACTGCTCTCGTAGATGGAGAAATCACATAAAGCTACTCCACCTATGTTCTTCGTATTAGAGAAGGTCAGAATTGAGATGGTAACATATGATAGATTTCTTTTTTTCTGGACATCCCCATGCATACATTTTTACATATATACAGAAATAAATATGTATATTCAGATGTACACATGTAAATTAATATATGCTATATATGTGTGTATGTATACATATATACATTTCTCTGTGTGTGTCTAAGTATGGAAATTACATGGCTTAGATTGTTCTGGGATAATCCAAATTTCAAATATTGCCCACAAGACTTTATATCCTTCACTACAAATTTTATAAGCATGATAAAGACATTCGTTAGGAACATTTATGATTATTTAACATTTAGGATTTGCAAAGTAATTTTTGCTATTATTTTAGGGATGTTTAAAACATTTTCTTCCCAAAGGAATTAATCATTTGTTCCCTACAAAATGCTACAGATGCTCTCAAGGAATCTAAAATAGAATGAGTAATGTCGACCCAACGTTAATTAAACCCTAATTGCCATCAATTATATGAAAGTATTGTATAAGTGTTAAGTTTACTGACATTGCTAAATGTGGTGGGGTTATGGAAGAGGTGAGTTTTATTCTTAGGAAATACATACTGAAATACGTAGAGGCAAAGCAGTGCAACATTTGCAGCATAATCTCAAATGGTTCAGAAAGAACACATACTCCTGGGCATGGTGGTGCGTGCCTGTAATCCTGAGGCAGGAGGATTGCAGGTTCGCAATCAGCCTCAGCAACTAAACGAGGTCTTCTGCACTTAGTGAGACCCTATTTCAAAAAGAAAGCACGCATGCGCACGTGTGTGTGTGCAAGCACACACACACACACACACACACACACACACACACTCAGGGGAAGGGTGAAATAATGAAGTGACATCAGACCAAACACTGACAATAGGCGAATCTGAGGGGAGGACATACAGATGTTCTTTGCACCATCTTATTCTTTCAGCTTTTCTATATATTTGAAATTATTTTCATTTAAAAAGAAGAAACCCCTCACTGCTGATTAAAGGCCGGATCTTGGCTTTGCGTAGGAAGGACACTTCTCACCTGCATATTTGAGAGGAAGCTCCCATTTTTACCAAACAACTGTGCAAACTGCTTGAAATCTTTTTCGAATTTCTTTACAGTTTCTTCTAGCTGCTGGATTTTACTTTCTTTTTCTTCTAGGCTCTTATATAAGTCAGAAATCTAATAAGAAGAATGTAAATGAAGTCATCAAAAGATGCATACAATTTAAAATAGTACTTGCAGGTAGGAACTATTTTTTTATAAAAAAAAAGTATATATGCATAATTCTAGGAAAATATTTCCCAGTAGTTAAAATAGACAAAGCAAACAAAACAAAACAAAAAACAAAAGATCTACAGAATTTCTCATCAGCATGTTCTACCCCTAACCTGCTGTGATGGTTCATCCAATAGTGATAGTGACATCACCTGGCTGATTTTACTGAACTGGTTTACTTCATTCAGTATGCACTTACTAAACAAACACAGAGTATTGACCATCATATGACATAAGATGTCATATACACATGATTTCTAAAGTATTTTTTGCCAAAAAAACTTTCCAAAATAATTTCTTTTTTTGTGATACAGGGGATTGAACCCGGGGACATTCTACCTCCAAGCTACAACCCAAGTCCCACACTAATTTTTATTTTTAAACAGGGTCTTGCTAGATGGATAAGTGTCTCACTATTTGCTAAGGCTGTCCTTAAACCTGCAATCATCCTGTCTCAACCTCCCAAGTACTGAGATTATAGACATATGCCACCACACTCAGCTTTACCATATTTTAGTGAGTTTAAAACATTTTCTTATGCAGCTGGGCATGGTGGTGCATGCTTGCAATCCCAGTACTTGGGAGGCTGAGACAGGAGGATCACACAGGTTCAAAGCCAGCATCAGCTACTTAGGCTCTCAGCAACTTAGTGAGACCCTGTTTCCAAATAAAATATAAAATAGGTCTGACAGTGTAGCCCAGAGGTAGAAGGCCCCTGGGTTCCATCCCCAGTACCACACACACACACACACACACACACACACACACACATAAAATATAAAACATTTTCCTCCAAATTTCTATCATGCCATTATATTCATTAGCTCCTTTAATCTTCAAAAACCCTTATGAGTTAGGTATAAATATTGGTTCCTTTTTTCAGATGAGGAAGCAGAGGCATATAGCATATAAAGTAGGAACTACTAAGCAACCTTGAGTGGACTATTTACTGAGAAGTTGTAACTTGTGTGAGGAAAACAACCAGAAACCTAAGAGGGAGCAATCCTAGACAACTCCTTTCCCATTCCCATATCTGTTGGCTCTGCAATGCTTGCCAACGTTTTAATCCTAACATACAACACTACAAACAAAAAAGCTCAAGTCCGTTTCTTATTTCTTCTCATCTCATTTTAGTACCAGTTTAATTAACTAATTAATTAATTTAATTTTTTTTGTGGTACTGGGGTTCCTGGAAGCCCTTCTATCTCGGGCTACACTCCCAGACCTATTTTATATTCTTTATTTGGAAACAGGGTCTCTTAAGCCAGCGAGGCTGGCTCCGAACCTGTGCGATCCTCCTGTCTCTGCCTCCCAAGTGCGGGGATTAGAAGCATGCGCCACCATGCCCGGCTTAGTACCAGTTTTAACCTTTATTATTTCCCACCTGGGCTGTGGCAAATAGTTTCCTAATTGGTCCTATACCGCACCTACTCGGACATACCCAGAATGTTAAGCTCCATCGGAGGTGGGATTGGCATGGATCTCAGAGTCGAGTATAACCCAGCAATTGGATGGGTGCCTACCACTGGTAGGTGCTTGATAAATATTGAATGAATGAATGAATGAATGAATGAATGAATGCTCTCCTGTCTTCAGTCTATAATTCATATTCCCACTGTGACCAGAATACTGTTGAGACAAATCTGGTCTTGTTTCTTTCCTACTTAAATGTCTCTAGTAGATTTCTTTCGCTGGCTACCCCAGGCTACATGATCCACCCCGGCTGCCCTTTTGGTGTCATGCTCATTCATAATGTGCACTCTGCTCAGCAAGACTTCACACTCCTAGTACCAGGCCCGGTTCTCTTAGATGTTTCCTTCTTCACTTAGAAGGTACCACTTTTAAAACTGCCATTCAAGGTTACATTCTCTCAGAAATATTTTTTCACTAGTACCATCCATAAGATTCTTAACACTCTCTGAACTTGCTTTTATTGTTGTTGCTGTTTTGGTCTTTTTCCTCTATCTAACTGTTCCTTGAGACCACGTCTCATTTATATATTGATTCCTCAGGGGCTCGCATAGCAGCAGGCACACAGGGCCCTGGATACCTGATCTGTTGGATGAATGAATGCACAAAAAGCGGCAATAGCACCTGACCTCAGGCCTCAGAATCGTCTATGCAGACCCCGGGTTACAGACTTCTACCTACCCACCTGTTCAAATGCTCAGTCTTCTCTTCCCCACCCTCACCTCAAACCTGCTATTGTTCTTGTGGTGCCCATCTCAGTTAATATTCCTGTTCCCTGATGTCCAAGCTTACAGCATACCATTCCAACCATAGACTGTCTCTCAATGGCCCCTCTCCATCCCATTGGTAGGACTTTGGTCAAGCCTTCGCCACTATCTCCAGCATCTTGCTCCCAGTTAACTTTTTAATTTTATTGGTATAATTATACACAGTAGTGGGGTTCTTTATGATATATTCATTATGTATATAACATCATTTGGTAATTTCACACCCCAGTACCCCTCTTTTCCCTCCTGTCCTTCCTCCCCCTCATCTCCTTCCTCTACTCTGCTGGCCTCCCTTCTGTTTCCATGAGATCCCCTTTTCCCGTTTTTCTTTCTAGCTTTCACATAGGAGAGAAAACATACGACACTTGGCTTTCTGATTCTGGCTTACTTCATGTAACGTGATGTTCTCTAGTTCTCCGTTTCCACTTAATACTGATGCTTATTCTGTGCCAAGCACTGTGCTGAGAGCTTTAAGACATCGCATCATTTTCCCCTCACCACATCCGTGTTTACAAAGGAGAAACTGGGAAGACAGGTGAAGTAGCTTGCCCGTGCTCACAGGGATGCTCTGGGTGCAGGGCTGCAAACTCAGGTCTTCTGGCTCCAAAGTCCTCACTCTTAATCAACTGACATTCTATTACCAGCTGTCTTTCTTTTAAAAACTAAACAACTGAACCAATCTCCATTACCACAAAATCAGCGCCTTTCATAGCCAGAAAACACCATCACCAGAGAAACAAAAAAATCACCAGGCTCCAGAGAGAAAGCGGACTGAGAACAGAGCTCAGAGCCACAGAGGAGATACACTGGCCTCACGCCCGAGGACATGGCAGCAGTGCCATACTGCCGGCGGCAGCGGCGAGTTCACCGGATGGCTACAGCAAGCCGAGGCGAGCCGCTGCGGAACAGCCAGGCAGGATTTCTCGGCGCAGGGAGCATCTAAAGCTCCCAGTGGCTGAGCTCAGCACACGCTGCAGGGATTCAGAGTGGAACTCAAAACCAAGAAGAAATACGCCAACCTCACGGTCGAGGGCGTAGCAGCGGCGCCATATTGTCACCGGCGGCAACAGCAGTGAATTCACCGAGTCCAGTACAGCTACATCTGCGAACTCAAGAACAGTGAGTCAAATTGCGGACCACAGAGGAGAAATCCCAGTACTGTACTCCCTGGGACTTGACCCAGTGGGGGAGTGGCGGTGGCAGAGATATCACACCATAGGAGAACGCCCAACCTGGCATCCCCACAGTCTAAAGCAGCCTCAATCGACTCTCTGGGTCGGAGACTCTGTGATAAAACCCAGTAAAGGAGTAGTGGAGTCTGAGATACTACAGACTCGAGATCCAGAGCACCTTAAGTGAAGTCATAGTAACCCAAGGGAAGAACCCAGAGAAGGCACAAACTTCCTAAATCATGGGAAAGAGGAATAATACTGGAGCAATGAATGCCCACAACCCCACAACATCAGAACCCGATAAAACAGAAAATCAGAGATTTCTAGAAGATCAAATCAGGAAAATAACTGTAGAAATAATAGAGGTGCTTCGAAAAGAACTCAGAGAGAGCCAAAAAGAGATAAAGGATGCAATTAATGAAGTAAAGGCCTCAATTCAAAGCACAAACAACCGATTAGACCACATGGAGAACAGAATCTCGCTCTTAGAAGATGATCATTCCAAAAATGAACTCATAGTTTCTAATCTAGAAAAAGATATCCGACAGCAGGAATCTGACATTGAAGAAATATGGGCCCATTTTAAGAGAGCTAACCTAAGAATAATTGGATTAGAGGAGGGAAAAGAAAGTGAAACCAAAGGGATCAACAATCTCTTCAAGGAAGTAATAGCAGAAAATTTTCCAAACATAGAGCAAGAGGTTGATACACAGATCCAGGAAACTTATAGAACTCCCTTTAGACAGGATTGGAGAAGAGGATCCCCACGCCACATAATTGTCAAAATGACCAATGTGGAAGCCAAGCAGAGGATCTTAAAGGCAACAAAAACAAAGGGCCAAGTGACATTCAGAGGCAAACCGATTAGAATCACTCCAGACTTCCCAAACCAAGTCATGAGAGCCAGAAGGGCTTGGAGTAACATATTCCAAACTCTGAAAGAAAACAACTTCCAGCCAAAAATTTCCTACCCAGCAAAACTTTCTATCAAATTAGATGGATAAATAAGAAGCTTCCATGACAAACAGAAACTGAAGGAATTTATGTCTTCAAAACCAGCGCTACAGAAAATACTCAAAGAGATTAACCACAAAGAAATAGGTAACACACACCAGAACCAGAGAAACAAGATTTTCCATCTAACAGACAACTAAGATTGGTTATCTGTGGAGATTATTTATGTTAGTCTTTTACCTATCTCTAAATAGTATTGTTTGCCTTTATTGTTGTTAATTTTTAGGATGTCTAGTTGGAATATTAATATACCTTCAGATATAGCATTTGGAAATATTTTATCCCATTCTATTAGTAACTTTTAACCCTGTTTACATTGTCTTTGGATATACAATATTTTTTTTTATTTTTTAGGGAGTTTGTATACTCTTCTGTTGCCTGTGCCATTGAAATTATATCCAAGAAATCACTGCCAATTTCAATGTTGTGAGGTTTTATGACCCAGATTTTCTCCTAAAAGTTTATAGTCTTAAGATTTATATTTAGGTCTTTTATCTATTTTGAGTTAATATTTGTATATGGGATTAGGTAAGGGTCCAATTTTATTCTTTTCCATGTAATTATTATGTTTCAACAATATTTAGTTAAAAGATTATTATTTCCACCACCAAATGTTCATGGAAACCTTGTCAAAAATAACTTGACAATATAGGGAAGAATTTAGCTCTAGGCTTTTATTTAACTCCAATGGTTTATATATCTGCCTTTAGAATAGTACTACACTGTTTCAATTATTGTAGCTTTATATGGTTTGAAATCAGAAAATATATATCTTCTAGCTTTGTTCTTTTTCAAGATCGTTTTGGGTATCTAGAGTCCATATTCCATATTAGGATAGATTTTTTTCTGAAAAATAAATATATAAATATATGATAGTTTCACCTAAAAAAATAGAAAAAAAATATTCTCTGGTAAGAAAGAAAGTAAAAAGAAATATTGAAATGTTATCTTTAAGTCATCAAAAGCTTGGTATCAGTCAAATGAAACTGTTATGTGAGATTATCATTTTTAATTTTGGATAAATTGCTATAATACTAGATGTCAACTACTAAGCCAAGCATGGGAAGGAGGGATGGGGATGGAATGGGGTGGGGATCGGGTGGGGGCTGACTGGGCGATGTGTGCATGTATGTCTACAAAAGTTTGTATCCCACTATGATATATGAATACAGTGCACAAATAAAAAAAATAAAAAAATTTAAAAAATAAAATAAAAACTAAACAACTAGCTGGCCAAACATTTTCCTATTTTAAAATGTCCATTAGGCTGGCCATGGTGGCACACACCTGCAATCCCAGTACTTGGGAGGCGGAGACAGGAGAATCACAGGTTCACAGCCAGCCTCGGCTACTTAGTGAGATCCTGTTTCAAAATTAAGAACAAAAAATAGGGCTTGGGTTGTAGCTCAGAGGTAGAATGCTCCTGGGTTCAATCCCCAGTGCTAATAATAATAATAATAATAATAATAATAATAATAATAATATCTTCATTAGCTCCCTACTATTGACAAACATTAGTTCATACTTTTGACCTTTAAATCCATTCTGAAACAGGCAGAGTGTGCATAAATAAAACAGGAGCTGAATGAACATTTTGACACTTCTTAGCGTATTGCTGTAATCTTGATCCGACACATTGGTCTCCAGCCATTTCCTCTCTCACACCCAGGAATCCATGAACCCTAACATTCCACTTCCTTGGACCAGCATCTTCTCCTATGCTTCCCTGCCTGGACTCAAGCTCTGTCTTTCTGTGTTTCTCCTCCCCCAACACTTTAATTGACAAATATTTTCTTCCTTCAGGATGCAGCTTTGCATGTGCAGTTCTGAAATGCCTGCCTTCACTTCCCAAGTCTCTGCTGTGGCCTCTGTACCTCAGACAGAATCACCACGTGCCCCATAAGCCATTACAGCTAATCCTTCAGGTAGAGGCTGTGTCTTCCTTGACTCAGTGTCCCTAGTAATGAACACTGCCCGGCATATGGTAGGTGTCTGTTGAATGAACAAATGGATGAATGAGGCAACTGATACAGAAAGAGCTTGCAGACAGTTGCTAGGCAACATGCCTCCTACCAAAGTTACCATTTAATCAGTGTTTCTAAATGTTTTCCAGGATCTGACCCTGGACCTCACACACCCACTGTCATATGGAATCAGACATCATAAAATAATTTGTAATAGTAATATTCAAATCCTTCTTAAGGTAGGCTCTTTTCTAAATGAACTTGGAAAGTCTGATCTTCTGAGATGTTCTAACAAAAAACTTGTATAATAATAATTGCTCATTAGAATCAGCATTTATTGAGGCCTACTATGAATGCTCCAGGCACTATGACAGGCATTTGCACATATAATTTCACTTGATACCAGGTGTGGTGATGCACGCTTGTAATCCCCACGCTTGGGAGGCGGAGACAGGAGGATCGCGCAGGTTCAAAGCCAGCCTCACTGGCTTAAGAGACCCTGTTTCCAAATAAAAATATAAAAATTGGTCTGGGAGTGTAGCCTGGAGGTAGAAGGGTTTCCAGGAACCCAGTACTACCAAAAAAGTAATAATAATTTCACTTGATAACCACAGCTCAATGAAATAATAGGTATGTATGAAATAAGTATGCATTTATCAGGTTGCAAAGCTTCACAAAGGGTATTTTAGACTTCCAACAAAATTAATAAAACCCTGGAACAGTGCCTACAACAGTCTACTGTCATTTAATGGTGATACTGTTCTAATTTTAAAACACCAAACACCTACTAGGAGCCAGGTAGTAACTGACAGGTGTGTGTACAGGTTGTGGTGAGGCAGTGCCATAGACCATGAGGCACGGTGGATTTAGAGAGATGGGCTCGAGATTGAATTCTGACACAGACAGGTTAGGAGCACATCAACATTTCCTTCAGCTTAGTTACTTCATCTGTTGAATGAGGTCGGACCCAGAGATCTCAGAGGCAGCTTCCAGCGCTCATGTTCTATAACCCAATGAGCCTGTTTGTCCACTTAGTAGAGTAACATTTGTCTCCAGTTGACTTACAAAGAAAATGTAAAAATAGCCATATAGGACAGATAAATCCCAGCAATTTCACTCCCCCTATAGATGCGAGTCCTTGAAAACGTACCTGTTCTTCTAATTGAAAGTTTTTTTCTAAAACCAGGAGCATGTGGTCTGGTAAGGCTGAACGCGCGTGTTCCTGTAGGTTCCCCCGCTTATCCTTCAATGCAAAGAGAAAACAAGTCTAGTGGTTGAGAAGCTCCGAAACTGAGGGGGCCATAGGGGTATCTGGCTAATGTGGTTTAGACATATACCTATCTCTAGGTGGGTTGCAGGAAAAATGACTATACCAGGTCTCTTTTCCAGCTTTAGGATTCTACAGTATCCACAAGGCAATCTTAAATTTACAGACACAGAATCAGGCCACTGTCAAAATTCTCAGCGTTGATTTCCTTCCTCGCCCTCGAAATCATAGAATATGTTTGCAAAAAGAAATGGTAATTTCTTCTGGGATCATTAAAATATTTACTTGCAAACTACCTCTATTATTAGTAAAACCAAAAGTCAGGGTGTTTCAGGTGACCCACATATTCTAAGCAAACACTTATCAATTTCCCTTCCATTTAAGATTGCCCCTTTTGGTGACAGGCTGTCCCAAATAAAGTTCCAGAGAACAACTCCCCCAGCCATTCCTATACCTGAGGTAAGTTCTAGAATACAACCCAGCTGGAGGTTTGGGCCTAACTAAAGATCTTTTTCAGAACTGGAAAGCAATAGTGTACTTTTTGCACTAAAAGGTAAACTGTATCCTTTCTGCAGCTAAGACAACTAGTAATGTGATATATGACACATTTAGATATTCTTCATTGATTTTTAAAAGGCTTCTAATAAGATACATTTCTTCAAACCGACCACTTTCCTTCCTTCCTTCCTTCCTCCCTTCCTTCCCCCCTCCCTCCCTCCCTCCCTCTTCCATGCTGGGCATTGACCACAGGGCCTCACATATCTCACATATGCTAAGCATGTGCTCTACCACTGAGCTACACCCCCACTCCCTCAAATCGTTTTTAAAAATAAAGAAAATATGTGTTTGTGTCAAACAATATAGCAAGATGTAGAATGAAAAGCAAAAGACCACCGGGCGTGATGGCGCACACTTGTAATTCCCACGCTTGGGAAGTAGAGACAGGAGGGTTGCGCAGGTTCGAAGCCAGCGGCACTGGCTTACGAGACCCTGTTTCCAAACAAAAAGTATAAAAATAGGTTTGTTAGGTTTGTGAGTGTAGCCCAGAGGTAGAAGGGCTTCCAGGAACTCCAGTACCACCAAAAAAAAAAAAAAAAAAAAAAAAGGAAAAAGAAAAAGAAAATAAAAGACCCTAATTCCTTGGTCTTACCAGCGGTAACAAAGATATATATATATGTGTATATATTATATATATATATATATATATATATATACCTTTTAACATAAATAAAAACAGATGTCTTTAATTTTCTTTCTTTTTTTTGGTGGTAGAGAGTTCTTCTTTTATTTTTTAAATTTTATTTATATGTGGAACATACTGAAAATGGTACACATTCAGACTGTGCTTGGTGCCCTCTCCCCACCCCTGTTCTCCTTCCTCCCCTCCCAATAATGAGTGTCCAGGTTGACCATGCTATATTCATACTTTTACATATATTTGTATGTAGCTCCTCCATTAATCAACCTCAGCCTTCTTCCTCTCCTATCCTTCCATTCTAGCTTTGCTGAGATTTTCCCTCCATTATCTGGAGTCCCTCTCACTTAACATAGTATTCTCCAGATCTTTCCATTTTCTTGCAAATGGCATGATTTTGTTCTTCTTTATAGCTGAACAGAATTCCATTGTGTGTATTTCCATAATTTTGCAATCCATTCATCTGTTGATGGAGACCTAGATTGGTCCATATTTTGGCTATTACAAATTGTGCTGCTATGAACATGGGTATGCATATGTTACTGTAGTTCTCTGATTTCAACCCCTTTGGAAAAATACCCAAGAAAGGTAGAGCTGGATCATATGGTGGATCTATTCCCAGTTTTCTAAGGAATCTCCACACTGATCTCCATAGCAGCTGAAGTAGTTTGCACTCCCACCAACAGTATAAGAGAGTTCCCCTTTCCCCAAATCCTCGCCAGCATTTGTTATTTGATTTCTTTATGCTTGCCACTCTGATTGGGGGTTAGATACTTTACTCTGTTTATCAGATTCATATTATTCCAAAATATGAATATAAAATTATATGGTTGGGCCGGGCATGGTGGCACAAGCTTGTAATCCCAGCATTCAGGAGGCTGAGACTGGAGGATTATGGTTCGCAGACAGCCTCAGCTACTTAGTGAAGCCCTCTGCAACTCAGTGAGACCCTGTTTCAAAATAAAGAATAAAAAAAAATAGGGTAGGGGGTGTAGCTCAGAGGTTGAATGCCCCTGGGTTCCATCTCCAGACCGGCAAAATAAATAAATAAATAAATAAATAAATAAATAAATAAATAAATATTATATGTTTGGAACTTGGTGATGGACTACAGGTTGTTTTTTAGTTTGAGGCAGGAGTTTGCTATAAAACCAATATTATAATATGCACTGTGTGTGTGTGTGTGTGTGTGTGTGTGTGTGTGTGTGTGTGTGTGTGTGATCACTGTATACTTATGAAAAGATATCTGGGACATAAAGTTATAGCAGTAGAATTGCAAGGTTAACATATGGGTTCATAGATATAACTAAACTACTCTCAAAAAGAGTTGGATATCATAAAATGTGTTAACCTTGTTAATTTGGTGGTGAAAATTATATGTCTTATTATGATTTATATTTGTTTAAGAATGAAATCGGGGTACATTTTCTTATATCTATCAACCAATTTAATTTTTTCTGGAACTGCTCATATGCTCATATTACTTTTTTGCTTATTTTTCTACTAAGTCGAATAATTTATTTACATGTAAGAATTCTTTGTATATTAAGAAAATAGCTGCCCTTTTGGGTCTGTCATATGTTATTAAATTTCCCCTCCAGTTTGTGGTTTGCCATTTAACTTAATTTATGGTATTTATAAAATCATATGGTAGTTTTAAATATTTGTGATTAAACTTATCAAAATGATGGCTTCTGGCCTTGCATTAGTCATATAAGAAAGGTCTTCCGTATTTTTTTTTTTATAATTTTTTTGGGTGGTACTGGGGGTAGAACCCAGGGGCTTTTCTACCTCTGGGCTATACTCCCAGACCTATTTTATACTTTGTTTGGAAACAGGTCTCACTAAGTTGCTGAGAGCCTCAGTAAGTAGCTAAGACTGGCTTTGAACCTGTGCAATCCTCCTGTCTCAGCCTCCCAAGTACTGGGGTTATAAGCATGCACCACCACGCCCTGCTAGGGCTTCCTTATTTTAAGAGTGAAAAAATTCACCTATTTTTTCTTCTATTATTTTTATGATTTATTCTGGAGTAACATTAGATTTGCAGAAAATAGTGAGTGACAATACACAGCATAATATATTTCAATATCTAAAATTTTGATTCAACTGGGTGATGTGTGCATGTGTGTCTACACAAGTTTTTTTATCCCATTATGATGTAAGAATACAATGCACCAATAAAAAATATATAAAAAAATTTTTTTTTGATTCATCTGGAATATGGTAAAAGGACTAAAGCAGGTATCAAACTTTCTTTTTTATTCAAATTATATAATTTGTTGGGTAACTATTTTAAAGGTATCAAATCACTTTGCTTCAAAATACTTAGGATTTGTAATCATGGGAGGAATGAAGGCCCCAAAACCTGGTAGAAGTAAAGCCAGAATTAGAAATACCTACTGTGATGGTTAATTCCATGTGTCACCTTTCTAGGCTATGGGGCCAGGTTGTTTGGTCAAAACTAGTCCTGGTGTTGCTAAGGTATTTTGTAGATGACAGTATATGAAGGTATTCTGTAGCTGAAGGTATGTGAAGGTATTTTGTAGATGTGATAAAAACATCAGCTGACCTTAGGTGAAGATCACTCATCTGTCATGTGAATGGGCCTCATCCAGTCAGCGGGAGGCCTTAAGAGCAGACTTAAGAGCAAATACTAAAGTTTCCTGAAGAAACACTTCTCAAGATTGCAACTTGGGAACATCAGCCGGAGTTTCCAGATTGCTGGCCTGCCCAACCCCCCACAGCTGCAGGAGCAATTCCTTAAAACAACTCCTTGACGTGTGTGTGTGTGTGTGTGTGTGTGTGTGTGTGTGTGTGTGTGTGTGTTATATAGGTTCTGTTTCTCTGAAGAACACCAATGTCATTACAGTCTTCTTTTGTGTGGGGGTGGGGGGCACAGGGATTGGACCCTGGGGGCCTTCTACCTCTGAGCTACACCCCCAGTCCTTTTTTGTTTTCTGTTTTGAAACAGGGTCTCACTAAATTTCTGAGGACCTCGCTAAGTTGCTAAACCTGGCCTCAAATCTGCTGTCCTTCTGTCTCATCCTCTAAGTACTAGGATTGCAGGGGTACATCACCAGGTCCAGCTCAGTTAGAGTCTTAGAGTTCTCAAAATGGCATATCTATTTGTGTCTTGGAGTCAAAGAGTAAAATGGACTTGCCAATTAAATTACACAGCAGAATGTAGAGAAAGGAACAAAAGAGCTATCCCATACCTTTACAGTACAGCCGTAGTGTTTAAAAGGACAGTCTTGTTCTGCTTCAGGACACACACCCAGATGTTCATTTACCTACAAAATGAACAGCCTTGAGCTATGGAAACTCACCACCAATTCTCCAACTACCTGGTAAAGTGCAGCAAGCGGGAGCCAAGGTGGCTGGGGGGGGGGGGAGGACAAGAGGGACAAGCCGAAGCAGAGCAGTTGGCAAGGAAGAGCTAAGATGAAAACTAGGAAAAGTTCGTGCTGGGCGTGGTGGGTGGCGCGTGCTTATAATCCCAGCACTCAGGAGGCTGGGACGGGATGATCTCAGGTTCACAGCCAGCCTCAGCAACTTAGGGAGGCCCTCTGCAACCTAGTAAGACCCTGTTTCAAAATAAAAAATAGGTCTGGGAGTATAGCTCAGAGGTAGAAAAGCCCCTGGATTTAATCCCTAGTGTACATACACACACACACACACACACACACACACACACACACACACGCGGGAATGG
Source organism: Muscardinus avellanarius (assembly GCF_963383645.1). Taxonomy (NCBI): domain Eukaryota; kingdom Metazoa; phylum Chordata; class Mammalia; order Rodentia; family Gliridae; genus Muscardinus; species Muscardinus avellanarius. Next base: position 79,103,062 of record NC_137793.1, read on the forward strand.
GGAGGGAGAACAGAGACACATATATCACAGGGATGATTTAAACCCCAGGTTTTTGCTTATAGGATTTTATTAAACACACACTATGATTGCTTAAAATGTATCTTACATAGAATCTATGAAGAGGATTACTTATAGTCACCTTGGTTCTTGGAATCATCTGCAAACATTTGTTGGGACAAGACACTGGGTACTCAGGACACAAATTTCCTTCATGATTCTGAAACAGAAAGTGCAATGAAACGAAGCCCAGGGTTTCCTTCTCTGGCCTTGCAGTAACTGCAGACATTTCCCTTTGGAAAGAAAGATCACACGGCTTGCTCTCCACAGGAACTTATGGCCTAATTTCCAAAAAAAATATTAATGATATCTGCTTTCTGGGTATAAACCAACTCAATTTAAAAAATAAGATTTCCGATCATGCCAAAAGAAGGCAGCCTGAGGAATGACCGGTGTGGCCCCCTTGGTGCATGCAAAAGATACCCATGGTCTCTTTTCGTGCCCACGCCCTGCTTCTCCAGCTAGATTGCAGGATCTGGACGGCGGCCATGAACACACCTCCCTGTGCCTCAGGCCTTGCACACTCCCTCCCCACTATACAGCAGGTGCTCCAGTGCTATTTCTGCCCATGATAAATGAAGAGTGCTTCTGGCGAGCTTCTGGCAGAGGGCTTTGAGCTTTAAACAGAACTCTCAGATCCCTCATCCTATGGACTTGTTTCTGTGCAGAAATGCAGAAACCTGCTTCTGGTGTCCCACCCATTTACACTGTGACCACTCAGGCAGAACACAGCCCCCTAAAGATAAAGGTTCTTTTTACCTGCAGACTGATGACTACCACATCCTTCTTGCAATAAAGGCATTTCTCCTCTCGAAACTGACAGTGCGTGCTCAGATGTTCTTTCAGGTCTTTGCGGAGGACTGCTTCCCGACAGTTCTCATTAGAGCACTGCACTGCTTCCAGTGAACACTGCTGGAGGTGTTCCTGCAGCACAGAGGACACAGGCTGGTGGGACCGGTGGGAGGGGCGGCCGCGCCCTTGAGGCCAAAGAAGAGGGGTGCGGCCCAGGGCTGGGCAGGAGGAGCCACCTCTCCCCAGGCTGTCGCAGAGGCCACCAGCTTCCCTGTTAAAGAGAGAGCCTGGGCAGAGGCTGCGGAAGTCAGCCTTGGTTGGTGGGAATTAGGAGGAGAGGGGAAAATGGGGAAAGGGAAGATTTTTGTTTTTTGATGTTCTGAGAAACTGCTTATAATCACAAGTCAGTCCTTGGCTATTTTCCTTAGGCTTGCCAATTCATTGGCCAGTTACTCAGGGACATTTTTACTAGTTTTATTTGCTTGCCATCCTCATACCCTAGCACATTATTTGGGTCCCTGCATAGTAGATGGTAAAAGACAGAACAGAAGGAAGAAAAGGAAGGAGAGGAGGGCATATATCCTAACTCAATGAAGAGAGGGCAGGGATGAAGAGGAAGAGTAGGAAGGGAGCGGACACTATTCTAGAAGTAGTAAAGAAAAGAGAAAAGGAAACACAGGCTCATGGGGCAAAGGGCAGCTGGGTATGGTCAGATCTGTAAAATCAGAAAAAAAAATTTTATTTTGCATGGGAATTGAACCCAGGGGCATTCTATCTCTAAGCTTTACTCCTAGCCCTATTTTATTTTTTATTTTGGAAAAGAGCCTAAGTTGCAGAAAGCCTTGTTGAGATTAGATAGATAGGTAGTTTTGTACTAGAATGGAACCCAAGGACCTTCTAACTACAAGCTATAAACCAGCCCTATATTATTTATTTATTCTTTAAATTTAAAAGTGTCTTGCTAAGTTGATGAGAACCTCACTAAATTGCTGAGGCTTACCTTGAATCTGTAAGCCTCCTGTTTCAGCCTCCCAAATACTGGAATTACAAGCATGTGCCATCACACCCAGCTAGGAAATATTCTCAACCAGAATACTAGAGATCAGTGGTAAGGACAGTGTTCATTCCAGCATTCTTAACAGTCTGGATTTTTAAAAGCAGGCATATCTCAATAAAAACCACGGTATCACTGCAAGTTATTGTGATGCTGGCAAAGTACCAAAATCTTAGTAAGCTTATCTGACTGTAAGATCCTTTTTATTATTTATTTATTTATTTATTTATTTATTTATTTATTTATTGTAGTACTGGGTGTGAAACCCAGGAACTTTCCTACCTTTGGGCTATACTCCCAGACCTATTTTATACTTTATTTGGAAACAGGGTCTCACTAAGTTGCTGAGAACCTCACTAAGTACCTGAGGCTGGCTTCAAACCCGTGCAATCCTCCTGTGTCAGCCTCCTAAGTGCTGGGATTACAAGCGTGCGCCAGCACGTCCGGTTTGTAATATCCTTTTAAACAGTGTTCACAAGCTAAGACCTATGGTCCAAATCTGGCCTGCTACTTGTCTTTTAAATAAAGATTTATTGTATGCCTTTCATTCACATACTGTCTTATGGCCCCTTTCTCTCTACAATGGGAGAGCTGGGGAGTTGCAACAAAGGATGTATATATAGTCTGCAAGCCTAAAATGTTTATTGTTTATCTCTTAGCAGAGACAGTTTCCTGCCCCTTCTCTAAAAGAAATAGCAGTGAACAACTTTTCAATAGCAGAATAAAAATTATAGCCATTTCTTTTGCCTCGAAACAAATGGTGATGACAACTGGAATCAAAATCTCCAAAATTCACTGATACTGATACTGTTCTTCAATTTTCATCAAAATAGTCGACACTCATCAAAACTCTGCTGCTTCTAAGATCTTACACTTTACCATGCAAGGGGACCTGGAACGAGGGGAAATAAAACAGGTGGAAAGAAAGCAGCCTTTCTCCAGTAGCCTGTGATCTGGTCACTGCAGCTGTTCAGTGGTTCATTTGAGACTCGTTTCCTATTCAGCCTTAGTGACAACAAAGCTGGAAAAGAGGCCTCGCTCTAGGACCCATCCCACGAAGCAAGTGGCAAAGGATGTTCATGAGAAAGCAAGGGTGTTCTGTCACCCTCCAAAGCAATCCCTGGGGTAAGGGAAAAAATCTTTTGCACATGTATTGCCTCAGTTCCTGGGAGGTTTGGACGCTCAGTAAAGAAAAGGCTGAATCATTTGAAGTATGCATTTCACAGTGTGTGGGTGTGAGGGGGAACTTTCATCAGCCTCCAGGCAGTCCCCTGGAAACTGGAAATGCCTGAGTCTTAGTCATTGATAGTGTGATCAAACCTGATGCAGGCCTGGCCACACTTTTAACTTCCCATTAACAGCCTTTCCCCACAGGACAAGGAATTCATTCCCCTTCCTCTACACTTCCCCTACTCCTGTTCATTTGCATCTCCTATCAACATTTCCCCTTTAAACCACATCCTATCTCTTTCTTGGTCTGCATGCTCTGCCCCACATCATAAACCCCGCAAGGTCAGGGCCCACGCGCCACAGCAGGTGGGAGAGAACACGCTCTTCAGGAGGGACCCTCACAGTCATGCCTTTCAGCAGCCAATCCTGGATTCCACCTCCTTCATAGCACCCAAAATGCTACATCCTTGCTTGAGTGTTCTTTGAACCTGCACATCCACACCCTCTTTTTAGGTTTGGCAATCCCTAACCCTCCACTTAGAGTCTAGTATATATAGCTCGGCTTCTCCCTGTGCTCCATACAGAACGAACTTCTTCCTTTATAACTCAGCCCTTGGTGTGCTGCAGCCTTGCTGCTCACTGCATTGCTGGTCTGGGAATCTTTTGGGGACAAGCCAGGGAATCCCTTTATTTTACCTGGGAACTGTCACATGGAGGGTTTTAATGAATGTCATGGAAAGACAGTAGAGGCAAATACCGGTCATGAGTGTACCAATATTAGGAATAGCTTAGGAATATGATTATTAATATATTCCAAAAATTGGGAGAGGGGTAAATCTGTGAAAGGACTTGGTTTCTGCCTAAAATCAGGCAACGATTCCAATGTAAATTAACCTAGCTAAAGGTAGTTAGCAAGTCTATAGGAGAGGGGAACTAGGCCTTTCTCTGTCTAAAGACAGAGCTACAAGATTAGCTAATCTAGCTAGGATAGACCTTCAACCTTCATGAAAGGAGACACCTTGCCACACATTGCTGGGGGAGGTACCTTACAGGGTAAGGGGAGGTATGTTACAGGGACGATTACTATGTCAGAATTACGTAAACAAGATGGAGGTCATGGGTATAAAAAGTCGGGTCCACGTGCTCTATCTTTGGGTGGTGAATTGGCTCGAACCAATTCCCCCCATGCCATTTGCATGGGGCTGTAACTATCTTCTGTGTTTCTATCTTTTTAATAAACTTCTTTAAATCTTCAGCAAGTGTCCGAGCTATGTATACTTATCCTTAGCTCAGGACAAGAACCGCATTTTTTGTTTTTTTTTCTGGTTTTGGTTGTTTTGGGTTTTGTTGTGGTTTGAGGAAAATTGTGTCCGGGACCCTAACAGGGGTCCCCGGGGACAGTTTCCCCAAAACCATAACATTCCCACACCATAACTTATTTCACCGTAACATATTTCACTGGAACAATGAGCAATACCAACCTGGTACCGTCCAAGAATCATCTTAGCATTACACCCAGGAGCATTTCTGCAATACACATATAAGTTAAGGACTTCTCTTTTGCAGCAATTGTCCTTAAACACCTGAAAGATAATCGATAGGTCTTACTTCAACACATAACAGCAATGCAAGTGAGGCTATTATTAGTTTGATCTTCGGGCATATCTCAAAAGATGGGTGGAAACTTCCAGATGGTGGTTGGAATGGAAATAGCACACTCACCACCACACTAAAGGAAAGGCTGTCTCAGATACATAGAGCCGACAAGCCTGGTAACTCAATATTCTGGCACAGCAGGCTGCAGAAAGGAAATCTCATGATGAACATCCCTGGCTGTGGCCAGGGGTGATGCTTTCAGTTTCCAGACCCAGGGTAAATCCCAGAGTGTCAGGGAACCCGGCCGGGCTCACCTGCTGTTTCAGAACAAGTCAGGGGTTGGCAAGCTCTCTGAAAATGGTCAGACTAAGTATTTTCAGTTTTGCAAGCCACACCCTACCATCTTTGTTGCCTCACTTTAACTTTTCCATACATAATATGTAAAATGAACAGGCATAGCTGTATTCCAATGGCACATTATTTATGGGCACTGAAATTTGAATTTCATATTATTATTATTATTATTTTGGTACTCTGGATGGAACCCAGGGGCACTCTACCTCCAGCCCTATTTTTTGGTTGTTCATTTTGAAACAGGGTCTCACTGAGTTGCAAAGGGCTTCAGTAAGTAGCTGAGGCTGCCCGCGAACCATGATCCTCCTGTCTCTGCCTCCCGAATGCTGGAATTACAAGTGCCATCTCCGCCTGGCTCATATTATTTTCATGTGTCACAAAACAGAGCTCTTGTTTTTTAAAATAAATTTTTATTTTGAAATTCAACAACTATTTAAAAAAGTAAAAACCATTTTCTTAGGTAAGAGTCCATACAAAAAAACCAGAAAACAGGTAGTGGATGGAATTCGCCCCAAAGTAATAGTATGCCAACCCATGACCTTGTGGGTTATACAGGCACTAAGCACAGTAGAGCTGTCTGGATTTGGGGCTGGGGTGGGAATTTGCAAAACGCATCCTAAGGAGTTTATTTATTTTTTATTTATTTATTTTTTGTGGTACTGGGCTTCCTGGAAGCCCTTCTTCCTCCGGGCTACACTCCCAGATCTATTTTTACATTTTTATTTGGAAACAGGGTCTCTTAAGCCAGGGCGCGCGGCTGGCTTCGAACCTGCGTGATCCTCCTGTCTCTGCCTTCCAAGCGTGGGGATTACAAGTGTGCGCCACCACACCTGGCCCATCCAAAGGAGTTTAAAGAAGGAGCAAGCAGCTGGGCATAGTGGCACACACAGGCTTGTAATCCCAGTACCTGAGAGGCTGAAACAGGAGGATCTCAGGTTTGTGGGCAGCCTCAAGTACTTAGTGAGGAACTCCGCAACTTAGTGAGACACTGTTTCAAAATAAAAAATAGGACTGGGGGCTGTAGCTTGGAGGTGCTCTTGGTTTCCATCCCCAGTACCGAAAAAAAAAAAAAAAAAAAAAAAAAAAAGCAAGCACATCAGACCAGGTATTCAGGGAAAGCTTCCTAGAGGAGATGAAGTTTGAAAGTCCTACAACAGAATATTAGAGGAAGAAAACTGAATTTAATTAAGGGAGGTCTTAAGGGAGAAAATCTTCGTGATCATGAGTTAGACATTTTCTTAGATATAACACCACAAGAACAAACAACCAAAAAAGAAAATAACTTAATGAAAATGAAACTTTTTGTAGTTCAAAAGATATCATTGAGAAAGGGGAAAGAAGCCAGGTGTGGTGGTGCACGCTTGTAATCCCAGCATTTGGGACCCTGAGTCAGGAGGATCACAATTCACAGACAGCTTCAGCTACTTGGTGAGGCCTTCTGCAACTTAGTGACAACCTGTCTCAAAATAAAGAATAAAGCCAGGTGTGGTGGCACACGCTTGTAATCCCCGCACTTGGGAGGCAGAGACAGGAGGATCCCGCAGGTTCGAAGTCAGCTGTGCTGGTTTAGGAGACCCTGTTTCCAAAAATTAAAAAAAAGTATAAAATCGGTCTGGGAGTGTAGCCCGGAGGCAGAAGGGCTTCCAGGAACCCCAGTACCACCAAAAAAATAAAAAATAAAATAAAAAATAGGGATGGGGGTATAGCTCTAAGGTAGAATGCCCCTGGGTTCCATTCCCAATACTGGAAAAAGAAAAAAGAAAAAAGAAAATCGAAAGAACCTACAGAAAGAAAAATATTTGCAAATCATATATCTGATAAGGAATGTGTACCCAGAATATATGGAGAACAACTCAACAATAACTGAATTAAAAAAGAGGCAAAGGAACTGAATAGGCATTTCTACAAAGAACACACACAAGTAGTCAATAAGAACATGCAAAGATATTTGACAGCATTAGCCATCAGAAAAAGCACATTGAAACCACTAGATAAATACAGCTGCACACCCACCAGGAAGCTATGATAAGAAAGACTTAAAGCCGGGCGTGGTGGCACACGCTTGTAATCCCCGCGCTTGGGAGGCTGAGACGGAGGACTGCACGGGTTCGAAGCCAGCCTCAGCAACTTAGTGAGACCCTGTTTCCAAATAGAATATAAAAATAGGTGTGGGAGTATAGCCCGGAGGTAGAAAGCCTCTGGTTCCACCCCCAGTACCACACACACACACACATACACACACACACACACACACACACACACACACACACAGACTTAGAATAGTTATTTTTTTTAATATTAGTGCTAGGAATTGAACCCAGAGACCGGAAGATCAAGGTTCATGGACAGCCTCAGCTACTTAGTGAGGCCCTCTGCAACTTAGTGAGGCCTGTTTTCAAATAAAGAATAAAAAAAAATAGGGAAGGGGAAGGGAGTATAGGTCGGAGGTCGAATGCCCCTGGTTTCCATCCCCAGACCCGCAGGATCTGGAGAAGTGAGAACCCATATACGTTGCTGATAGGAAAGTGTGAAATGGTGCCATTTTTTTGGAAAAGAGTCTGGCAGTTCTCTCGATTTTAACACAGAGTTAACCATATGACGTAGTAATTCCATCAGGTGTATACCCAAAATAAATACATAAGTCCATATAAAAACTTGCATATGAATGTTTATAGCAGAATTATTCAGTATAGTCCAGAAAGAGAAACAACCCACTGTCCATTAACTGGTAAATAGATAAACGAAATATGGTATATCAGAAGAAACAGTATTTGTCAATAAAAAGGAGTTAAGTGCTGATACATTCTACAACAACATGGATGAACCTTGGAGACATTATGCTAAGAGAAAGAACCCAGACACAAAAGGCCATGTATTACATGACTCTGTTTATAGGAAATACTCAGAATAGGCAAATCCATAGAAGCAGACACTAGGTTAATGGTTTCCAAGGGCTGAGAATCAGGAGTAACTATCAATGGACATGGGTTGTCTTCTTATGATGACAAAATTTTTTTTTTTTTTTGGTGGTACTGGGGTTCCTGGAAGCCCTTCTACCTCCGGGCTACACTCCCAGACCTATTTTTACATTTTCATTTGGAAACAGGGTCTCCTAAGCCAGCGCGTGCGGCTGGCTTCAAACCTGCGCGATCCTCCTGTCTCTGCCTCCCAAGCGCGGGGATTACAAGCGTGCGCCACCACGCCCGGCTATGATGACAATATTTTTGATACTGAATAGTATGATGGCTGACATCATACTATTCTCTGTCAACACATTCAAACCCACTCAGTTGTGCATTTTAAGAGGTAAATATTGCCAGGTGTGGTGGTACATACCTGTAATCCCAGTACTTGGGAGACTGAGACAGGAGGATCACAGATTCAAGGCCACCCTTGGCAACTTAGTGAGGCCCTCAGCAACTTGATGAGACCCTGTTTTGAAATAAAAAATAAAATAGGGCTGGATGTGTAGCTCAGAAGTAGAAAGCCCTTTGGCTCAATCCCTAGTACCACAGGGGGAAAAAAGTAAAATTTCATGGTATGTAAATAATATTTCAATAAAGGTGTTAACAAACATAATAATAAAAGAGAATTTTAGGGATTACTTAGATGAGAAGGTGAAATTCAGAAAACAGAATGTTTCTCTTCCCCTAGTGGCGGCCCAAGTGGCTACAGCTGGTGTAGGACAGGTTGAAGAGGAAGCAAGAGAGGAGACCTGGGGAGGGGAGTGTCAGTCAAGACCCACGGGAGCGGGACAGGGTCTGACCTGAACCCACAGCAGAGGAGCACGAACTCCGGGGATGGCCCCCTTGACCACTCTCCTGCTCCAACCTTCAGGTCCAATTCAACCCAGGGCCTGGCTTTTTCTCCTTCACCCAGAGAGCTGCAAAGCCAAAGCAGTAATTTTCTTACCTCCTGAGATTTGATAACCTCCTTATCTACAGGGCAGATTGGTACTGTATTTAATTCTCTGTAAGGAAAAATAAAAATAGAACCAAAGTTAGGTGTTTTTATTTTTTATTTTTTTTTTGAGGTATTAGGGATGGAACCCAGGGGCGTTCTACCTCTGAGCTGCACCCCCAGCCTTACACCCCCTATTTTTTATTCTTTATCTTGAAACAGGGTCTCACTGAGTTGCAAAGAGCCCTCATTAAGTAGCTGAGGCTGTCCGTGAACCACGATCCTCCTGTTTCAGCCCCCTAAATGCTGGGATTACAAGCATGGGCCACCATGCCCAGCTCAAAGTTAGGTGTTTAACTTCAACAGAGCCTCTGAGAGCAGCTGGGCATTCCAGTTACACGTGCTTTCCCAACTGCTCAGCTGTTCTCTACCCAGAAGGCTCTCTATGCCCCTCCATCAGCTGCTCATCAGTTGGCCTGAAAAGTTCTTATTCATCCTTCAGGGCACAGCAAAACACAGAGTCCCTGGCCAGGGCGAAGTGCCCCAAACCTGTCTCCTTCACTAGACTGGGATAGTCCAGACAGTGGGCACTGGGTCCTGTTCCACGCTATACCTCTAACTCTTCTGTTCCCTGTTCTGGAACTTATCTGAGCAAAGTGCCTGGGATGTACAGGTGCTGAATGCACAGACATGTGAATGAGAATGTGATAACTCATTTCAGAGCCCTATTGCTCCCTGTAGAGGCCCCCAAAGTCAGCGTCCTCATCTCTCCTAGTCTCCTCTTTCAAAATGGCTAACCTAGCTGCTATAGTTTGGATGTTGAGGGTCTCTCAAGATCTATGCGTTAAAGGTTTGGTCCCCGGGGTGGTACCACTGGGAGATAGTAGAACTTATAAAAGGGCCTGGTGGGAGGAAGTTAGGTTGATGGGGATAGTGAGACCCAAGCCCCTTCCTTTCCTCTATTTTTCCTTTGTTTCCTAGTTGATAAGGTGAGCATCTGTGTGTGTGTGTGTGTGTGTGTGTGTGTGTGTGTGTGTGTGTGTGAGAGAGAGAGAGAGAGAGAGAGAGAGAGAGAGAGAGAGAAGAGAGAGACAGAGAATGGGTGTGTATGTTACTGTTGGTTGAACCCAGGAGCATTCTTCCATTCTAACTCCAAGTTACATCCCCAGACCTTTTGCTTTGTTTTAAAGCAGAGTCTCACTGGGCGTGGTGGTGCACACTTGTAATCCCAGTACTTGGGAGGCTGAGACAGGAGGATCGCAGGTTCACAGCCAGCCTCAGCTACTTAGTGAGGCCCTCCCCAACTTAGTGAGACTGTTTCAAAACAAAGAATAAAAAATAGGGCTGGAAGTGGAGCTCAGGGGTTGAATGCCTCTGGGTTCAACCTCCAGTACCACAAATAAGATAAATTAATTAATTAATTTAAAAAGAGGGTCTCGCTAGGTTGCTGAGCATCTTTCTAAGTGGCTGGCTTTGAACCTGTGATCCTCCTGTTGTCAGCCCCCCAAGACCTGAGATTATGGCATGTAAGGGAGGACTTTTGCTCCAGCAAGGGCTCCTACCAGAATGTGCTGCCTTGCCATAGGCCTAGAACAGCAGTGCCAACTGATCATGCCCTGGAACCCCCAAAACTCTGAGCCAAAATAAGCCTTTCCTTTTTATAAGTTAATCATCTCAGGTATATTGTTAATCGTGATGAAAACCTGACTAAGACTCAGATTAGTCACAGGGTATACAGCTGCCTGGGAGTGAGTGGATAGCAGTTACAGCAGCAAGGTCCCTTACTGAGGCAGTAGCACCTCTGTGTTAAGGCAAATCGGTCAGGACAACTACCACAAAGACGCTGTAAGAAGCAGGCCCTTCCTGACAGCCAACGAACTGAGCATCCAGGTCCACTCCTCCATGCAAAAATATATAATGTGGAATTGTTTTTGTTTATTTTGGTGTTGGGGATTGAACTCAGCGTTGTTCTACCTCCAAGCCCCACCCTAAACCTTTTTTATTTTGAAACAGGGTCTCACTAAGTTGCTGACCCTGGCCTCAAATCTACAATTCTCCGGTTTTAGCCTCCCAAGTACTGGGATTACTGGTATACAAACCCAGGCCCTGCTTAGTGTACATTTAAAGAAAGGTGAATATATATGTAAAAACTGGAGGCCCTGGGAAAGCTCCTCCTATCTGTGGCTCTGTGGCCAACCACAGCAATTCCCCAAACCATGATTACTGTTGAGTGGCACAGCTGAGTCTTCAGTGCCAGGAGCACCCTGCTGGCCTGGCCCGCGTGGTCGGAGCTGCAGACCCTGGCTGCTCACCTCAGGGACAGGATGCAGTGCTGGCAGAAGCGGTGCCCACAACCAGTCTGGTGAGGGTTGTGGAGCACCGAGTGGCAGAAGGCGCATTTGTAGCGCTCTTCCAGTTGCTCCACAAACTGATACTCTGTGTTGGGCTCGAAGTCCAAGGAAATGGAGCTGCTGGAATTCTGGCGGATGAATCCGCAGGGGACTCCTCCTTGCTCCTCTGAATAAGCCATTCTGGAGAGTCTGGGGGAAAGAAAGAAATGAAACGTGTAAACGTCCAAACAACTACAGCCACCAAGGGTTTAATAACTTGTTTCATAATTTGTGATCACACACGGGGTCATCCTGTTATGATTTTTTAACAATATCAACATCCTGCCGCTAGGGGGCCTCTGCAGAGGTGACAGGGCTTCTGGGTGCTGGGGAGATTGGTTCAGATGACTTCTAGCAGGGCCCCAGGAGGCTTTAGCCCTTTGTCCATCAACTTTTTACACGATGCTAAATTATCTTCACTGTTTGGCCACATTCTTGGACAAAATATAGCCAGGTGTTAACTACATTGGTTACAGTTTTTCTTCTAAAATTGAGAAGTTTGGAACAATGTTTTGTTAAAAATTTTCTGAAGCAAGCTGGGCATGGTGGTGCACCCTTGCAATCCTAGTACTTGGGAGGCTGAGACTGGAGGATCGCAGGTTCTCTGCCAGCCTCGGCTATTTAGTGAGGCCCTCGGCAACTTAGTGAGATCCTGTTTCAAGATAAGGAATAAAAAAAAGTAGGGCTGGGGGTGTAGCTCAGAGGTAGAATGTCCCTGGGTTCAATCCCCAGTACCACACACACAAAAAAAATCAGAAGCAAGAAAGGGTCTTGCACAAAAATACATTTCCCGCTACCAATTAGTTTCTATATATCTGTCTCTTTTTCTACACACGTTCAGTCTCCTCCTCAGTCTGTTGGCTGTCAGAAAGGGCTTGCATCTTTGTGGTACTTGCCCTTACTTGCTTCCTCCACTCATCCCCAGGCAGCTGTAAACCCTGTGTGTTAGTCAGGTTTCCATCACTATAACAATATACCTGAGCAATGGACTGAATGCTGTGCTCCCCCAAAACGTCCATATGTTCAAGTCTTACCCCACAAGGTGATGAAATTAGAAGGTACGACCTTTGGGAGATGATTTAGGTCATGAGAGTAGAGCACCACGAATGGGATTGGTAACCTCATTAACAAGGTCAGAAGGTTCCCTCACCCTCTTGCTGCCGTGTGAAGACACAACAACAGATCTGTAACCCAGAAGCGGGTCCTCACCAGAACCCCACTGTGCTGGCGCCCTGATCTCAGACTCCCACACTCCAGAACTGTGAGAAATAAACTGTTGTTTGTAAGCTACCCAGTATCTGGGACCTGGATATACGTAGCAGCCCAAACTCAGACAAACATCAATTGCATCCTTTCTCATCCGAACTAAATAAGAGACCATTAACTACCTTCTCCTGCAACTCATTTTCCATGCTACATAGCCAGGGTGATATTTTCAAAGTGCAAGTATAATTCAAGGTTATCGCCCTCATCTTTCAGTGGCTTCCCTAAGCTCTAAGGGAAAAGTCTAAGATGCTGCACGCCTGTGTGTTCCCCATCAGCAGTACCCTGGACCTCTCTTCCCCTTGATTGCTGCATTCCAGCCACACAGGCATTCTTCTAATGCATTATGCTGTCACCCACCACAGGGCCTTTGCATCAGCTGTTGTCTCTGGAGTGTCTTCTGTCCCCTTCTAGACTTCTTCACTTAGGTAACCTATATTCATGTCTTGCCTCCAAGGGGCATACCTTCAGGTAAGCTTTTCTCCTCCTGGTCTAAAAGCAGAAGGCCTAGTCACTAGTTTATAAAACATGGGAATAGCCAGGCGGCGTGGCACACACTTGTAATCTCAGTATTTGGGAGGCTGAGATGAGACAGGAGTGCAGGTTCCAGGTCAGCCTCCGTAACTTAGTGAGGCCTTCTGCAACTCAGTAAGACCCTGTTTCAAAATAAAAAATAAAAGAGGGCTGGGTATATATAGCTCAGAGATAGAATGTCCCTGGGTTCCATCCTAAGTACCCCTCCACTAAATAAACAAAAAACATGCATATGGCGGTCAGAGAATGGTTGAGAACATGCATGAATGAGGGGAAAGATTTTTCACTATATAATTCTTTTGAATTTTTTACAATTAATGTATTACCCATCAAAAATCAATACATAAAACAAAATCTGAACATCTACTAAGCCATATCACTCATAGAAATGGATTTCTTTCCTGTAGAGCAATATTTGGTTTCATATTAGCCATGCATTTTGCAATTTTAAAATTTATACCTGTCTCTTGAGTGACAGGGAGTTTGCATCTGGGCTTGCACATCATCTTATCTCTACCCCTAGTACTATGGCTGGCATGGGGAACAACATGGCGATTTGTTGCATTAATGGTTTATTTGTTTGTTTGCTTTTTATGATAGTGGGGATTGAACCCAGGGGCATTCTATGACTGAGATACACCCCCAGCCGTATTTTATTTTTTTTGTTTTGAAACAGGGTCTCCCTAGGTTGCTGAGAGTCTAAGTTACTGAGGCTGGCCTTGAACCTTGGATTCTCTGTCTTAGCCTCCTAAGTACTGGGATTAATGTTTCTAAATGGGATGGGAGCTGGTGCCAAACCAGGAGGAAGCTCACCAAATACTGTGTGCATGTATGTCCCTATCATCTAAACATAATTATGATATATGATTATAACACACCAATTTTAAAAAAACAATAGTGCAGCTATATTAGTGCTGGCCTTTAATATATCAATTTTAACGTGTGTGTGTGTGTGTGTGTGTGTGTGTGTGTGTGTGTATGTGTAAGACTAACCCCACTCCACACCTTTAAAAATATGATGAAAACTTTAGACCTTCCCTCCCCAAAATACAGAATAGCACACACACCAGATTTCTGGATCCTTCGGGACCTTTTGAACTCACTGTTGTTCCCCAGGTTAAAAACAACCCCACTTCCCTAGCAGGGGTTACTTTGGGGCACAGTGTAGAAGCTTTCAGAGTCTGGCACATGGTTAAATGCTGGGAGGCCTTCTGGGCTGGTCTCTGGGGGATGTAATCCTTCCACATAGCCGGGTCAGAAAGGCTTGGCCTGCAGCTTGGTTCGGCTTCTCTGAAGAGCCTCATCACTCTCCTGCGAATGACCAGTTAAACCAGGCCTGGAGCAGCTGTGTGGATGGGGAGAAGGAGGTGCAGCCCCACGTGCCACCCGCTCCGCTCAACTTAGCTCCTCTGCTGGCCTTTGTATGAAGCAGAGTGAGCAACGAGCCTCTTTCTACGAACAGGCTTCCTCTCTGGAGGAGCTGGCAGACCAGGGTTTGTCTTTTTTTTTTTTTTTTTTTAATTTTTAATTTTTTTTTCTCCTACTGAGATTTCAGACCAAAACTCCATCTTTTCCCTTCTGCACATATTTCTTGCAAAACAAAGCTGGTAGGTGAGCGGTAGAAGATGTTATTGTTTTCTTTTCAACATGGTTTGCCCTTGGGATTTAACAAAAGTTTTAATGCATTTATTTGTTTATTCATTGATTGTATTTATTTTTGTGTGTTGGTGCTAAGAGATTGAACCCAGGGGCATTCTACCTCCCTAAAACCTCAGCTCTATTTTTATATATATTTTATTTGGAAACAGGGTCTCACTAAGTTGCTGAGAGCCTCACTAAGTAGCTGGGGCTGGCTTCGAACTGTGCGATCTTCCTGTCTCAGCCTCCCAAGCACGGGGATTACAAGTGTACGCCACCACGCCCGGGCAACCTCAGCTCTATTTTATTTTAATTTTTTTATTTGGGAACAAGTTCTCACTAAGTTGCTGAGAGTCCTGCTAAATTGCTGAGGCTGGGCTCAAAACTGTGATCCTCCTGTCTCAGCCTCTCAAATCCTGGGATTACAGGCATGTGTCACCATGGCTGGCCTGTTTTAATGCTTTTAAAGATGAAAAGAGCTGGGTGTGGTGGAGGCTGAAACAGGAGGATCACAGGTTTGAATCCAGCCTCAGGAGCTTAGTGAGGCTGTCAGAAACATAGCAAGACTCCATTTCCAAATTAAAAAATAATAAATAAATAGGGCTGGGGGTATAGGTTGGAGGTAGACTATCTCTGAGTTCAATCCCCAACATCACAATCAATAAAGATGAAGATGCATGGCACAAGCTTTTCATGCACGGCCCTAGTAGTCAAGACCTGCCGTTTGCTCAGATTATTGGAAGAACCAATCTGACATCACCCTAATGGGCCCTGTGGTCTCTAGTCCCAAAGGTGGTCAACACTTCAGACCCTGTGCCTTTATGTCATGTTCTGTGCACCTCTGGAATTCTCTCCTGACACCAGCCTCATGTCTGTGTCACATAGCATCTAAATATGGTCTCTCAGACATGTACCTACCCTATAGTGACAGGCCTGTGTAGCCCCAGAACAAGGCGGAGGGATGAGAAAATTTAGTTCAGGTTCCTTTCATTACATTTTATCTGCTTTCCCAGCACAAGAATATATTGCACTTACCTGCATGCCAATCTTTCTCCGCAACAGCAGTTCTCAAACATTTTTATCTCAGGAACCTCCCCTTTCACATTGGCTGTGGGTTTTTTGTTTGTTCATTTGTTTGTTTGGTACTAGGGGTGGAACCCAGGGGCATTCTACCTCCGAGCGACACCCACAGCCCTATTTTTTTATTCATTTTGAAACAGCATCTCACTGGGTTGCAAAGGGCCTCACTAAGTTGCTGAAGATGTCCACGAACCGCGATCATCAGCCTCCCAAATTCTGGGATTACACTATGCCCAGCTATGTGGTTTGAATATAAGTGCCCCTCACCCCAGTTCCTTCAAACCTAAGATCCGAATGATAGAATGATAGTATTAAAAGGTAGAGCTTTTAAGAGATGATTAAGTCATAAGGGTAGAGCCCTAAGAATGGGATTAGCAACCTTTTAAAGGATTGGAAGAAACCAGCTAGGCCTTTACCTTTCTGTTCTTCTGCCACGTAAGAACACAGTGATAAGGTACTTCCTTGGCACACAGCAGAACGGTGGGTGATACATTTCTGTTATTTATAAACAATCTGGCCTGAGGTATTTTGTTATAACAACACAAACAAGCTAAGACAATATCTTTACCAACTGACAACCCAAAAAACACGGGCAGTCAACACAATACTGAAGGAGAAGAACCAGGTTGGAGGATTGGCAGTGCCCGACTTCAGAACTGATTATCAAGCTCGGTAATCAACATAGTGAAAAATAGTCAGATAGAGCCATGGAACAGAATGGAGAGCCCAGCAGTAACCCGCATGAGTACAGCTAACTGACCTTAAATAAAGCAACAAAGGCAGCGGCAGCACTGCACAGTGACGCAAAGACAGTGCTTTCAGCAAATGGTGCTGGAGCAATCGGGCATCCAAATGCAAAGAATAAATAAATCTAGACACTGTCCTTACACCCTCCACAAAATTAACTTAAAGGGGATCATAGACATAAATGTGAAATGTGAAACTATAAAATTCCTAGAAGATAGCGTAGGAGAAAATCTAATTAGTGGGTTTGGCAATGATTTTTTTTTTTAAATACAACACCAAAGGCATGAAACAGGAAAGAAAGAATTGGTTAAGTTGGATTTCCAATCAGTTTTACTATGAACCTAACACTGCTCTAAAATAAAATCTATTTTTTGAAAAGAATGAAGACTCCCCAAATAATGTTATGTACATATCACATAAGCCTCACCATCATGTACAATTACAATGTACCAATATATTTTTAAAAATTTGGCCTCCTAAGACTTTTTGTTTATATGAATTAAGCCTATCAATATTTATCATATTTGAGATTAACACTGAGGAATTCAGAGGTGGCTTTATTAATCCACTTTAACAAAACAAACCAATTATATGTTAACATAATGTTTTTGTGTGTATGTGATACTGGGGGTGGAACCCAGAGGCTTTCTACCTCCCGGCTATAATCCCACACCTATTTTATATTTTATTTGGAAATAGGGTCTCACTAAGTTGCTGAGAGCCTCACTAAGTAGCTGATGCTGGCTTCAAACCTGCGCGATCCTCCTGTCTCAGCCTCCCAAGCGCGGGGATTACAAGCATACGCCACCACGCCTGGCTTAACATAATATTTTTACAAGCTGGGCGTGGTGGCGCACGCTTGTAATCCCCGCGCTTGGGAGGCTGAGGCAGGAGGATCGCACAGGTTCGAAGCCAGCCTCAGCTACTTAGTGAGGCTCTCAGCAACTTAGTGAGACCCTGTTTCCAAATAAAATAGAAAAAAGGTCTGGGAGTATAGCCCAGAGGTAGAAAGCCTCTGGGTTCCACCCCAGTACCACCAAAAAACAAAACAAAACAAAACATAATATTTTTATGGCAAATATCCATTTTTCTAAACCCCCCAAATTAGTAAAAAGAGTGGCACTGTTTTATGTTTTTGCACATCTCTTTAATGTCTGGCTTATTAGCAGACAGCTAAACTCTGGTGTCTGTTCCTTCCTGCATTCAGCCTGTTGCAGCTTTAGGCATCACCCAGCTTCTGGAAAGCAACTCTGAAAAGTGAAAGTGGCAAGGGATGTCTTAGTATTAGGAAATGAGTTCTGAGCACGTAGATATTCAGAAGTGTCAGACACCCTGGGGAGGGGTGTGCTAGTAAGCTTTTAATAAGATGCTGGTTTCCATGGTAAAGTACTGAGGTCATGGCCGATTTAGGAGCCATCAATTCAAGAGGTCACTGAACTCCAGGTGAAAGAGATGCTCGTGTTGGCTCCTACCTGCACTCACCTGAAGTTAGGAAGAGCCATGACTGCTTAACCAGTAGGCGCTGCTCGGCCAGTACAGGGGCCCTGAAGCACACTTCGGGAGGCCCTGCTCTATTAAGCTGCCTGTGTCTGGCCAGCATCACGCTGGTGGGCCCAGCCCGAGCTCACAGTCATAGAGTATCCTTGTTCCTGCAGCCGGTAGAGGCCTGTGGACAGAATGCCCACCCAGGCCTTTTCCTCCTCACCATGTGTGTATTCCCAGGCATAGTCACGTGCCCAAGTCATTGAGTAACCTTGTTCACTCCCTATTCTACCCAGCCCTCGTCTGGTCCAGCATTTGTTTTTATAAAATTGAGGTTTTATCTCATTATACTTTTTTTTTTTGGGGGGGTGATATGAGGATTGAACGCAAAGGCATTCTACCTCTGAGCTCTACCCCTAGCCCTCTTTTATTTTTTATTTGGAAACAAGGTCTTACTAAGTTGTGGAGGGCCTCACTAAGTTGCTGAGGCTGGTCTTGAACCTGTGATCCTCCTGCTTTAGCCTCCCCAGTACTGGTATTACAGGACTGGGCCACTGTACCCAGCTCCTTTACACAGTTTTTAAAAGCCAGCACTTATGTTCAGCTGTAGCATGGGGACTTCAGGTGGTTCAGGGCACTGTTCCTGGGGTCCTGCTCCTTCCTCCAATGCCTTCTTGGGCCTCCACCCACTCAGGTCACCAAAAGGAGAGAGAGCCGAACAACAGAACTAGAAATGCCGACAGCTCTTAGCTGAACGAATACACTTCTTTAATTAATCAGATGCTCCAGCTGGTACTGTCATTTGCAGGCAGCTATTTTGTCGGAATGAGTCAGCACTCCACTTTATTAAAACCTTCCCCTCTGTGTACAATAGTTTATGTAACAGGAACAGCAAAGGCACTCAGTTCTTACAAAAAAGAAGGAAATCATCAACACCACTAATAATAGAGCTCGCAAGTCATCTTTGTGCAGTCAGCAGCATCTTATTCCTGCCAGTGATGGAATGCACAGTGCAGTCCCCTGCTGGGGAGCTATTAGCTCAGGCCAAGAAAGACAAGAGAAAATTTCACCACCCACTCCCTAAGAACACCTACTGAGTTTCTTTTAAATGCCATTTTTTCATTCCATAAATGGATACATCCTTCCCACGAGAAATTTTTAGGAATTCCAAAGGAGAGCTGTGGATGTCACAATTTTTTTTTTTTTTCAGGGAGTTGGGAGGTACTGGGGACTGAACTCAGGGGCATTCTACCTCCAAGCTACACCCCCAGGCCTATTTTATTTTTTATTTTGAAACAGAGTTTTATTAAGTTGCTGAAGGTGACCTCAAACCTACAATCTTTCTGTCTCAGCCTTTTAGTCTCGGGATTACAGGTTTGGGCCACTGCCTGGATTCATGAAGGCTTGGAAAATTTGGGAATGTTTTTATATACTGCATTGTAGTTCCTAAGCTATAAGCCAAGGAGTTCTATCCCCAGGGTCTTTGGGTTCTTTTTTGGGGGGAGTTCTGGTTATTGTGAACACCCCAGAGTGAAGAGGGCACAGGACCAGGGGCCTGGGCTCCATCTCTGCCCTGCCACTCACTAGCTGGGGATCCAGGGTGGACAGCCCCACAGTCCGCTTGGACGTACATCCTGGCACCATACGCTGTGCATACTGCCTCCTGCTTGGATCCTGTGACATTGTGACTGCCCTTGAGGCCCTCCAAGGTCAGTGAAAATCAGACAAGGAGATAACTTACAATGTCCTGGTGGCAAGTGCCACCAAGAACAACTTAGACAAGGGACTATTGGAGCCAGGATGAGGGCTGGCTGACCCTTTCTAAGGTGTTGGTGCTGAATGCACAGAGTAGAAAGAGAGCATCTTAGCTGGTTTCTAAGAAGGAAGCATTTTCTAGATGAAAGCCATAAAAATTGCCCAGAGGCTATTATCACAGTTCTAGAATGGTTAATAATTAACTGTAGCCAAAGCAGAATTAAAGGGACACTGGAGTCATTTACCTGTTTGCTTATTCTCTGCTCTTGGTCTGCCCAGGTCTGTACCCTGAGGTGGGGTGGAGGTTGTCCCCATAAACGTTGTTTCTCAGGCTTCCTGGCTACAGTTCAGCAGTGGGAGGCAGTAGGAGGAAGGGAGAAGCCATGGGGGTTCTCCCCAGTCTCCCATCGCTGGGCAGCATCTCACAGTGACTGGGTCTCCTCTGCAGCTCAAACCATCTCCAAAAGGCCCCTCTTGGTGGACTAGTTCCCACCAGACCAGCCCAACATGGTCCCCAAATCCTCAGCCTTGAGGCTACAGCTCTGGAGGAATGATGATGCTGTCTCCTTTTGGCTTCCCCCAGCTTTTCCATGGTCTATACCTGATTACTATGTAGCTTACCTCACTTTTGGAAGCATCTAGAGAGATCTGTGAGAGATGCTTTACACTTGGTCCCCCCCCCCTTTAGTACTGGGGTTTGAACCCAGGGACAGTCTGCCTTTGAGCTACATCTCCAGGCTAATTTATTTTTTTTTAATTTTGAAACAGAGTTTCACTAAGTTGTGAAGGGTCTGGCTAAGTTGCCAAGGGTCTCACTAAGTTGCTGAGGCTGTCATCAAATCTGCAATCTTTCTGTCTCAGTCTCGCAAGAAGTGGGTATAAAGGCATATGCCTCTGTGCCTGGCTAGTTTTGATCTTTTTTGGGGATGGTAAACATGCAGGGCAGCCGGCCAGCGGGGAATTTATGGGGAGACACGACTACAACAGCGCAAAGGAGAGTCAGGATGGCTTGTTCCAAGGTGGTAGCCAGCCACAGCTGTAGAGCATTTCTGAGGAAAAATGCATAGGTTTAGAAATGAATTAGCAGGGAGGGCTGAGGGAGAGGGAAGGGGACATGATGCCCAGGTTCTAGGGGAGGATGGTGAACACAGATACAAGTGAAAGAAGGAAGCCAAGGATGTGGGGAGGAGACCTTCAAGGTCAGGGTGCCTTTGGGGCAGTCTGAATGGAATGCAGTTTAAGGTGACACCTCATCTCTCTTTTATTGGGATAAATGACATGATTTGTCAGAATTATGTGTTTTTTATCAGATTATATGAACTATCAGAATAAATTACACAATTCCTACAAATGGCCCTGTTTCCTTTGTCATATAAATGATGAATTTAAAAAACCATCTAAGGATTGTATAATGTTGCAAATATACTGTATACCACTGGATTGTACACTTTTCAGTGGCTGATTTCTGTTGTATGAATTTCATCTCAACAACAATAAATAGCAGTATGTTATACCTAAGAATACCAGGAAGTCCCACTAAAGATACACAATTTAGCCAGGCCTGATGGTGCACACCTATGTTCTCAGTGCTTGGTAGTCTGAGAAAGTACGATCATAGGTTTGAGGCTCAGCAACTTAGCAAGACCCAACCCCCACAGCAACTTAGTGACATACTGTTTCAAAGTAAAAAATAAATAAAATCAGACTGGCAGTGTAGCTTGGAGGTAGAATGTCTCTGAGTTCAACCTCTAGTATAGAAAGGAAGGAAGCAAGGAAGGGAGGGAGGGAATTTGCCAACTAAAAACAATGAATAAACCTGCCCAGGGATTTATTTTTTGTACTTTACAAGTAATTTTTCTCTTGTTTAGTGATTTTTTAATATATAATAAGTTTAATCTATGCCAGAAAGATAAGATCTGTGACAACGAGCCCTCCAAAGAGAAGCACATGGGAAAACTCTTTGAGGCCATGTCTCCTTTGTCATATCAATGATTAAATTTCTTTGAGGCTGGTGCTAAGTGTGTTGTCTGATCTTTCTATTCACACGCTGCTGGAGCACAGACTTATGTCACACCCCGTGTACCATTCAATCCCTGCTGCTTCCCCCAAGAACCTCTCCTTTAGCTTTCTGTGCCCAGTCTGTGACTCCTAGGTCCAAGACTCCCAATATTAATGACTGGATTAGACAAAAAACAGGGTCAAGGCCTGCTCTTAAGTTCTGGATCCTTGGAAGGGCTTCGAGGGCAGTGAGAGAGACCCATAGCTTTCCCCCCAAGGCTATTAAGATCTGAAGAGCCAAGAGAGATTGCTTTCTTTAGGTGGTAAAACTCCCAGAACCAGGTGTTGATGTGGGGTGCAATGGCTGGCCGGGCCCAGGATGGTCTTTGCACTGTGGGCAGCTGGGGAGCAATACCACAGCCGACGAAGGCTGCCCAGCCAAGGAACAGACTGCTCAATGGCAAACTGTCCATTTCTCAGCTCTACTTAGGCCTTGCTGGGCATGCGGGCAGCCAACTCCCTGACACCATTCAGCAGAAGGGAAAGGATGCAAATACGTTACTCCCTAAAGCCACTCAAGGCCCAATGAAGGGCCCTGGGCCCAAGGAAGAGAAGTTACGGCTAGTGATAAGGAAATATGAAAGTTCCCCATCCCCAGATGTGGCGACCCCAGGTGGCTCTGGGATCTGTTCTCTGGGCACTATTCTAGAAGAGAATGGTCCTGGCTTGGATGCCAGCTGTTCACCTGCGGGGGACAGACAACTCCCTGTCACAGGTTGCACCTGGCCTTGAATTCTGTCATTCTGCATTCTCAGGAAGAATAGTTACTATGAGAACACAGACAGGGACAGAGAGAGAGAGAGAGAGAGAGAGAGAGAGAGAGAGAGAGAGAGAGAGAGAGAGAGAGAGGAGAAACTCTATCTCTTCTGTTCTTATGCTACGGGCTAAAAGTTGTTCCAGAGTTCCTGTCTCTGACAGCCCAGAGATCTTTTCCAAGAGTAAGAAGCAGTCCCTCCAGACAGCTGCCAGGGCTCTGCTCCAACCCCTAACCTTCTCTGCCTCTCCCCTAGTGGGCAGGTTATTCCCACAGCTAAAAACAACAGAAACCTTCTTCGTGACCTGGGGAGAAACTGGCTCTATTGGCCCTTAACCAGGCAGTTTAGACAAGAGGAAGATGTACTGAAGCCCTCCTCCACTGGCCTCGTGTGGCAGTGAGACCAAGCAAGGACAGGTGACACCACAGTCACCAGATGAGATGGGACAATAGGCCACCACCCAAGATGAAGAATGATGTGGGTCTGACTTTCATTCTTGTGAAGAGATGTGTGATTTCTGTCCAAGTCATCAGGAAACCTCTGGTTCCTCATTCTCCTGGCAGGGGAGCACAGCACTGGCATTTCTCTTCACCAGTGCTGCTCTCCAGAACCATCCAGATCCTACTTATGAAACTTTTAAGGTATCAGGAGAACTTGTAGATTTGCTCTCAGATTATAAACCAAGAGAAAAAAAGAGTAAAGCAAGCACTACTGATCTTGGCACACAAAAGCTTCTCCACTAGCAAGTCTTGTCTGGCTCCAGTACTGCAAGCCTCACCTCAGCTCCAGCCCATCGCAGCTCAGCGAGCAGCCCGAGGGAGGGCCATTGCACGAGTCTACATGCCCTTGGAGCGGCCATGCCTGGCCCAGGCCCAAGGTACTTACGGTTTGGTAAATAAGGAAACTAGAGATGAATGGACTAAGGCTTGGGTGCAAATGGGCTGGATGCAGGACCATGAAGACAATGTCAGACAGTTCTGATGGAACAAGGGAACCATATGAAAAGATGTGGATGGAACCTAAGTGCTGGAATTACATATGGGTGAGGATTCTACTCATGGGGGCTGATCCAGGCAGCTGAGTTCTATGCTTAACTCATTTTAATCCTGGTAACTCTATGACATAGATGCTAGTATCACCCCCCAATTCTGAATGAAGAAACTGAGGCATGGAGAGGTCCTACTGCTGGCAAGTGGTAGAGGCCTTAATGAGCTACCACAGCAGAGCCAAGTAGTTGTGGCACAGAAGGTATACCCCACAAAGCCTAAGATAGTTACTATTTGTGGTGGCACACGCTTGTGATCCCAGCATTCAGGAGGCTGAGACAGGAGGATCGCGGTTCATGGACAGCCTCAGCTACTTAGTGAGGTCCTTTGCAACTCAGTGAGACCCTGTTTCCAAATAAAGAATAAAAAAAATAGGGCTGGATGTGTGGCTCAGAGGTAGAATTCTCCTGGGTTCCATCCTCAGTAACCCCCACCCACACACACACACAAAAGATTGTTACTATTTGGTTCTTTACAGAAAATGTCTGCAGATACCCCCTCCCCCATGCATGATGAGCTTATAATGGTGCTACAGAAAGTGCTATAAGGGCGATTATAATTATTAAGCATTATAGGCCCCACGTCCCTCCATCACCATGGCCACTCAGAGGACAACCTGCCTGCCAGGCACTGCATTGGGCTAAAGGCCAAGGTGAATGGGACAGACGGTCCATGCCTGCTCCTGTGCCATTTACAACCTGACAGGGAAGACAAAGGAATAAACGAACAATGGTGGAAATTACAATTGTGGTTAAGTCTTTGGAGTAAACAAGCAGGATGTTGAGCTGGAAGGACCCACTTTAGACTGAAGACTCTTGGAGGAGGGGTTACCTGGACAGCAGGGTGCCCACAGGGGCAGGTGGCCGAGGGAAGGACTATGGGCTGATTCTAGGAGCAGAGCAACAGGAGGAAGCGTGAGCATCCTGGGTGGCCCCGACAGGACCTGCTCTGGAATCCAAAGACTCTTCCCAGTGCTGGTGCCATCCAGGTGAGAGTCACGGTGCAGGTGTAGGTGGGGTGGGGAGAGGGGCAACCTGCGAGATTCAGGGAATGTGATAGGCAGGTAAGGTCTGGCCACAGCCAAGTCCTGTGAGCCCACCCTGCGCGTCCCTGTCTTCTCCCTCCAGTCAGTACCTCTGCTAAGGCTCAGGGCCGCAATTGTAGTAACCTTCTGGGCAGCATAATGCACTACAGGCTCACATCCACCGCGACCTACCAAGCTATGCCTATTTCCAGGTCTCTCCAGGCATGTAGTATGAGCTTTTTCATTCGACACCCGTCACTGCCCCCTCCCCTGAGGACTGCTCCCTGTCCTGTGGCTCCCTTCAGAGCTGACTGCTTTCCATCTACCCAGAGCTGACTTTCTGTTGCCATTTTTTCATTTCTCAATTTTATCCTCCACACACATTCTGCTGCCCACCTCACCTGGTGCATTATTTTGGTTTCATGCTTACATGGGATGATCCCATTGAACACTTATTCACTCCGTCAACCACTCTGCGCAAATCATTCCTTTGCTAAAAATGCAGCTTGGTGGGCCCAGGCGGCTCCTCCCCCGGGAGGCCCGCTCCTCAGCCCAGCTACAGCCCAGTTACCTTCCCATTGCCGGCTCCAGGCCAGGTCCTGATGGAAACACCTTCCAGATGGTGCCCACAGACCTGAGTCCATGAGATCCCACCAGCCCTTCCTGTAGTGCTCCCAACCCTCCTGCGCTCATCTGTGCTCTTCCATGGAAGAAAGTGGGGCCCAAGATAGCCAGTGGTCAGGGAATGTGCATAATGGCCCTTTGTGGCCAAGAAAAGCATAATGCATTAGTTTGATGATATCAATGTCATCACATAATTGGTATCATCAATTTGTGTCTCCTAAATCACAGTCTGCCTACCCTTTATGTGGCATTTGATACTTCCATTTTGAAACTGCTGGTCCCTTGGTCCTGAGGACGCAATGCTTTTCAGTTCTCCTCCCAGCCTCAACCACATCACGAGGAGGCTCCTGGTCAGCACCTTACTCCCCGTGGGACTCTCCAGCCCTCTGCCCTTGCTTCCTGCCACAGATCCCACTTCTTATTAGGAAGGCTCCCTCCTAGTCGGGCATGGTGGCACACGCTTGTAATCCCAGCATTTTCAGAATTCTGAGACAGGAGGATCGCGGTTCGAGAACAGCCTCAGCTACTTAGTGAGGCCCTTTGCAACTCAGTGAGACCCTGTTTCCAAATAAAGAATAAAAAATAGTTCTGGGGGTGTAGTTTGGAGGTAGAATGCCCCTGGGTTCCATTCCCACTACTGCAAAAAAGAAAAAAGAAAAAAGAAAGAAAGAAGAAAAAGAGGCTCCCTCCTCCCCAACGAGACTGTATTTTTTTTGTCTTGGTTTGGTTTGGTTTGGTTTGGTTTTGTGTGGTACTAGGGATGGAACCCAGGGGCGTTCTACCTCCAAGCTACACTCCCAGCCCTACTTTATTTTTATTATCTATCTATCTATCTATCTATCTATTTATTTATTTATTTATTTTTGCGGTACTGGGGGTAGGACCCAGGGGCATTCTACCTCTGAGCTACACTCCCAGCCCTATATTCTTTTATTCTTTATTTTGAAACAAGGTCTCACTGAGTTGCAGAGGGCCTCACTAAGTAGCTGAGGCTGTCCTGTGAATTGTAATCCTCTGTATCCGCTTCCAGAATGCTGGGGTTACAAGTATGCACCACCACGCCCAGCTTTTATTTTTATTTTTGAAGTAGGATCTCTCAGGTTCCTGAAAGTCTCACTACTTTCTGAGGCTGTCTTTGAACCTGTGCTCCTCCTGTCTCAGCTTCCCAAGTACTGGGATTACAGGCATGCATCATCATGCCTAGCCTGTATTTCTGAACGTGGGAGGAGGGCACCCGCTTCATTAAGTTACGGGACTATCATCTCAGGTTCCCATTTCTCTCTCACTCTCCCTACATCAAAGGCTTGGGGTTAAGATTCAATGTGTTACTGTGCACACATTGCTAGCACAGTGTCTGGCACATAAGTAGGCACTAAGCAACTGCGCATGTCCATCCTTCCCTCCTAGCCAGATTTATCCAGTGCCCATTGAGCAGAGGCCTATGCCTTGTTCTACCATGGGAGGGAGGGGTGGAGCAGGTTCCATGCAGCTCTCATGCCATGGGGTACCCAGTCCAGGTGGGCGTTGTGCTTGCACATAAGCTACAGCAGCAGGTCTCAGAGCTGTCAGGTCCCTGACACTTTGCCTGGGAATCTACCCCAGAGCATGATAAAACTGCTGGTATGGACTTCTTATCCCAGGGAAAAAGACCTCTGTTGTAAATAAATGAATGACTGTTTTTTGTTTTTTTTTTTCTTTTTGGTACTGGGGGTTGAACTCAGGGACATTCTACCTCTGAGCTACAACCCCAGCCCTAATTTTTATTTTTAACTTGAAACATGGTTGGTCTTGCTAGATTGATGAGAGTCTTCACTACTTGCTGAGGCTGTCCTCGAACCTGTGATTTTCCTATCTCAGCCTCCCAAGTGCTGGGATTACAGTCGTGCGCCACCATGCCCGGCTGGAAGGCTGATATTTTGGCACGCTCCCAGGCTGGATTCTATGGCTGTGACCATGAGAAGCACCAACTAGACTGTCGTGGCAGCTCTGGGCCCCTTGTCCCCATCTCCTAGAGCTCCAGGCTGGTGCGGGACTTTCTCTTTCTCCTCTCTCTTCTCTACCTACACTCATTCTCTTGCTGAGGAGAACCTTGAGCAATGCTCCTCACTCACAGAGGGAGGAGGTTTGGCCTTAAGGCACCAGTTACCCGGGAAGGAAAGTATTTGTAGGTAGACAGGCAACAACCCAGTTCATTATGGGGCCCCCCACCTAGCTGCCGGGGACTGCATGGGATGCTAGATCTAAAATCCCACTGGCCAGGGTCTTTTTGGGAAGACTTAATCCTGTTCACAGGTGCAGGGCCAGCTTTCCACCTCCAGCTTATCTGTGTTTTCAAGGTTTATTTAAAATCTTTCTCTTCTTCACAAACCTTGACCACTTTCTTCAGTCTCACCAGAAAACTTCACTTCCTACTGTACAGGAAAAAAAAATAGAAGTCATCAGACCAGAACAACCTTCACTTCCTGCCACCAGACCTGCCTTTCTCCCTGTGTGGGGCCCCTGCTCTGCCCTCTCCCTCCCATGGTGGCTGCAGAGGTGACCTCTGACTTGGGTCGATCTCCCACTGGACTCCTGCCTCTCCTCCCCACGGGTTCTTTACGTAGCTGCTCACTCACCTCCACCTGCTATGCCATCAGCCTCTCCCTTCTAGCCCGCTCCTTCCCTTCTGCACTCAGACATCACAAGTCTCTCCTAAGGTTTAAAAAGAACAAAACATTCCCACTCTCAGATGTCCCTAAAACTCTCTTCTTGGCCTCATGGCCACACTTCTGGATCCACCCCCCAACCCTCGTCTAAGCAGACCTCTCCTGCACACAATCCTCAGCCACTCCAGGCAGCTTACACCCTCACCAAATCCCCAAACTGCTCTCACCAAGGTCCCCGTGGCTTTCGGGTCACTGACACCAATGTTCAGTCTTCAGCCTTCCCCTTGTCTGACCACTAGGCAACATCTGACAGAGTTAATCCCAAATCTCCACATCCAACACATGCATTTTAAAGTACTTTCCCTCTAGTGTCCCTGCAGCCAGACTGAGCTGGCCTCGGGCAATGTATAGACTAGCAACTCCCAACTGCCTCCCTCCCCAGCCCAGACAGCCCCTCTGCATCTACCCCACCCAGGCTCCCGCCTACCCCCAAACCAGCACATCCAAAAGCGAGCCACTCTGCCCTCACCCAAGCTGCTTCTCTGGAGCTCGGTCTTGGTGAAGGCTCACTGTCTCTCTTGCCGCTCTATTCCTGGTAGTGCCTTCTCTCCTTCCCCACATCCAGTGGGCCCCAGAGTCCTCCTGAACAGACCTCATGGATACTATTTACCTACTGCCCTCCAACCTCACAACCAACAAATAACTTCCTTCTTCCTGCATCAACTTTGCAGGAGAGTCTTTGTGTCCTGTTAAGTCAGGAGGTATGGTAAGTTTTCCTAGGTTGTACCCAGAAGCCTAACAGCATGAAGGCAGAGGGGGGACCTTCCTGACTTCTGCTTAGCTGAAGCCTACCTACCCATCTGTCTTCATGTCTCAGGGTCAAGGGCCTCCCCGAGGGAAGGCGCAGAACACAACCTGTAAGAGAGCAGAAAGGCCTCTGGTTGTCGGCTTTGCAACAAGTCCACCTCATCCTGTCCTCACTTCATAGCTAGATTCCACTAAGGTAACTGCTCTGAGCCTGGTGATCTAGCTGGAGCCTCTGTGTTAATTCCCAAATCTGATTTTTATTCCTTTGCAAGGTCCCTGTGTTTGCTCCTTGCAATGCTGCAGCTTGCTCTGCACACAGGTGTTTTTTGTTTTTTGTTTTTTTTGTTTTTGTTTTTTTGGGGTGGTACTGGGGGAGGAACCCAGAGGCTTTCTACCTCCGGTCTATACTCCCAGACCTTTTTTTTAAAAAATATTTTTCTTTGGAAACAGGGTCTCACTAAGTTGCTGAAAGCCTCACTAAGTAGCTGAGGCTGGTTTCGAACCTGTGTGATCCTCCTGTCTCAGCCTCCCAAGCGCGGGGATTACAAGCGTGCGCCACCATGCCTGGCGCACACAGGTTTTTCTAAGAATCTGAATCCTGCCCCAAAAATGTGGGGTATTGACATCTGATGCTGCCTGCCTGGGGCTTATTCCAGCTTATCCCTACCTCATCTCCTGCCTGCTCCCTGCTCACCACTCTGGCTCCTAAAGTCTACCTGATATTGCAAAATGACAGCAAAAGGATAGTTTAAATCATGGTCTACCCCAGAACGTGTAGTTTTTTTGCTTGTGTTTTTTATTTAAATTTGAATGTCATGCATTTTCCAGCTCTCCAAAGACTCCACAGCTCTCTTGTGCTACTAAACATATGGATGAAGAAAACCAGCTTTACAGAATACCTGTCAGAAACTAGGCAAGGCTCTGTGTATATATTGGCTCAGCTAATCCTTCCAGCAACCCCAAGTGGGAGACATTACCATCTCTGTTTACCAGTGGAAATATGGATTCTGTGGAAGTCAGGCAACTTGCCTACATCATACAGATACAGCCAGCAAGTCATAATCCAGGTTCAGACCCAAGCCTGCCAGATTTTGAAGCCCACACTATTTCCACTCTGCAGTAGGTGTTGGCTAGGCTATGTATAAAGAAGGCCTTCTGGCCAGGCGTGGTGGTGCACACCTGTATTCCCAGGACTTGGGAGGCTGAGACAGAAGAATCTCAGGTTTGAAGCCTATCTCCACAACTTAGCAAGGCTCTCAGCAACTCAGTGAGACCCTTTTTCAAAATAAAACAGGGCTGGGGGTTTAGCTAAGAGGTAGAACATCCCTGGGTTTAATTCCCAGTAAACACAAATGAAGGGGGAAGAGAGAGGAGGGTGGGGAGAGGAGAGAGAGAGAGAGAGAGAGAGAGAGAGAGAGAGAGAGAGAGAGAGAGAGAGAAGGAGAGGGAGAGGGAAAGAAGAGAGAGAGCTTTCTGTAGCAGAATGAAAAAGAAAGGATTCAGATGGACTTGGGGCAGGATACAAGTAAGTGGACAATAATTCAGGTCGTCCAGGGAAGAGGCTGCAGAGCTCTGGTCTATTCTAGAGAATAAACTAGGTCAGAAGGACTGGCCGGGAAAGACAGGACACAAAGGACGTAGGGACAGCAGTGACCTCTGTAACAGTTGGGAGGGAAGAAGGCAGAGGAAGAGGTGACTTGGGAGAAGGTGCTCCTAAAACAGCACAAACCAAAGCTGTTGAAGTAGATCTGGGTGAGAAGTTAAGCCTTGGGAGCAGCGCGCGGAGCTGTAGGGGAGGAGCCTGGGGAGTAGAGCCAGGGCGCCTGGGATGTGGCCCCAGCCCCACTCTGGCACTTGCAGGTGGGAGGAGGACCAAAGGCTCCAGGCCAAGCTGGGGAATGCCGCTGGGGACACCGTGGTGGCCGCCAAAGACATGGAAACAGCTGCAGCAGCAGGGCCTGGCAACAGGACCCCCAGGCACTGAGAGCCTTCCCAGGCAATCTGGAAAGCACTGCAGGTGCAGGACACACAGAGGAAGAAGGAGCCAGTGCTGGCTACTCTTTCCAGAAGCTTGTCAGTGAAGGAGGAGCTGGGAAAAGATGGGCCTTCCTGTTTTATAGCAGAAGGCCTGGATGTGGGGGAGGGAGCCTTGCAGGCCAGTCTAGGGAGGAGGAGCGGGCTGACTCAGGAGTGTAGGTGGAGAAGCTGCTCTGGGCTTGGTTGGGAGGAGAGCACCTTCCCCTTGAGGGAAGAAAAGGCTGTGTGGGAAATCCCAGGGGTGCTGTGAATTGGTAAGGAGGGGAACTGACAGAGCCACTGAGGCATGGGAGCTGCTGAAAGGGAGCCATAGCCTCCTCCTCCCAGGTCTCAGGTCACCCCAGGATGGACACTCACTGGGCTCAGTCACTAAACACCGGGTTCACAAGGAGCTGCGTGTCTGATGTGCGCTGCACTTGAATGTGCCGGGTGGTTGCACACCTCTCCTCCACAGCACCATCCGAGCATGGCCACCGGGTGCCTGCAGATACCAATATGCAAAATGTGCTTGTCGCTGTTTGCAAAATGTGCAGAACATGCTGAGGACCTTGAGTTTCTCTGCGGGGACTAGCGAGTGTTTTCACTTTTATTTCTTGGCCCTCTACCCCACTTCCTTCTAAGACATGGCTTGCCAGAGACCATAAGCGTCAAGGTTGCTATCTGATCCCTCTAACCGACAAAATCATGCAGGGCTATCTCTGGCAGCAGCAGGTGTCCCCAGCCCCAGCGGTCACTCTGTCCTGCAGCATGCTCCCCAACCCATCCCAATACCACACAGATACCCCTGCTCAGCTACGGTAAGAGCTCCTGCCCCTGCCCCGGGGAGCCCTGGGAAAGCACAACCTGGGCAGAGAAACCCTTTCAGAGATTGGATCTGCCACTGTGTCCCTTCTTCTGCTCTGTTAACTCTTTAAAAACCACAGCAGTGGCCTATGCCTATAGTTCCAGTACTTGGAAGGCTGAAACAGGAGGATCACAGATTGGAGACTAGCCTCAGCAACTTATCGAGACCCTCAGCCATGTGGCAAGACCCTGTTTCTATTTTTTTTGAATTTTCAAGGTTTATTCTAGTTTCAAAACATTGTTTTCCTGAGAACCAAGCGAATTTCTGCTCTCATAATTAACATCGTAGATCATGTAAACCTTATATTATAGACTGTGTGTGTGTGTGTGTGTGTGTGTGTGTGTGTGTGTGTTGGTACTGGGGATTGAACACAGAGTACTCTACCTCTGAGCTAAATCCCCAGCCTCAATTTTTCTTTTATTTTGAAATAGGGTCTCGCTAAGTTACCACGTGCCAAGACCCTGTTTCAAATTTTTTAAAAAGGGAAAGCCGGGGGTGTATCTCAGAGATAGGATGCCCCTGGGTTCAATCCCCAGGACAAACAAAACTCCCATCAGTGACAAAGATGTCAGGCAGCTTTTGGTAATTGTCTTGCTGCTTCTGTCATCCGCCTGCTGCCCAGAATCCTCTCTTTCTGTAATCATAATAGTATGAGAAGAGCACAGGAACTGAAGTCAGGAGGCTTAGGCTTGGATTCTGCCCATCTGTAAATACTGTTGAGGTCCTCCACTTTGCTTCTGAGCCCATCTCGCAGCTAGGTAAAGTGGACAGTTTAGCATCTGCCTCCCCTTCTCTCGGGGTGGTACTGAGGAGCTAACCTGGCAAGACAGGTGATTTCTACCACGTTATTTGGACTCCTGGGATCTAAGCAAGTCTTACTGGCAGCTCAAGCTCTCTCTCCCAAACCTGACCCAGCACATGTCTCCAGCAGCTTGGAACACAAGAGAGACACAGTGCACTTCAGCAAACATCTATTCAGGCAACTCTATGCCAGGATCCAGGACCCACAACAACAGACACAGGTCTTTCCCGGCGTTGACTTGGCCGACAGAGCTCACAGAGTGACTTCTGTTCATGCAAGAGCGAGGGCAGTCCCCAGCACAACTTGCTTCATGTTGCTGGGAACAGATCATCCAGGCACTAGGGGACCCCAGGTCCCCTGCTGACCCTGCCGGCTGCGGAGGAGGTGGGCACATGTGGCTCTCTGAGAAGCCAGGGAGATGGGCCTGGACCGGGGGGACCAGACCTCGGAGCCCCACACTTGGGTTATTTACACTGAGTTATTTACAGCGCCGCTGGGTTATTTATGCCCAGTGTTTCCCCCTCACCATCTGGGAGATGGGGAAACTAATCCTGCTTTGGCCTGACTCCCGGGGGGATCCTGAAGCACAAAATGAGAACCAAATGGCAAGAGCAATGAGAAAGTGTTTTGAAAGGGGCCAAGCTTTACAACAAGGAATTTCTGTTTCTTCAGGGGTCCCCCCAGCAAAGATAATCATAGAAGGTTTGTCTCAGTGCTGTCTCCCTTCCCATCCTTAGCCTAATGGGACTGACTCAGAGGCGGCTAGCTCCTTCACTCTGCAATCATCTCTCCTGAAACACCCTAGACAGGCAGTTAGCACTGCCCATGGCTGGGCCGGGCCAAAGTCATCCCCCACGCCATGCACCCGTGTCCAAGAGTACAGAGGTGATCCCTGCTGCCCCGCACCACAGACCTGGCCTGGGCCACCTGGGAAAGTCGGGCTCCAATGGGGACTTTCCCTTGCCCTTAGTCAGGATCTGAGAGCTGACCCACTCTCTGCAATGACAAGAACTAAAACCCTTTATGGAGGCCAGGCACTTCCCTCTTCCAGCTGTCCTGCATCGATTTCCACCCCCCTTCTTCAAGTCAGAGTTGAAGGTGGGAGTGGTTCAGATGATAAAATTTTTACCCAAACCAGCAATTATGTTAACATAATTGTCTTCGTTGTTTCGTGTGTGCACGTGTGTGTGTGTGTGTGTGTGTGTGTGTGTGTGTGTAAGGCAGAGGAGACAGCTGCGCTAGTAGCCAAGCAGTCTTAGCCCAGCCTTTTGCTATCTAAAATTATCCCTCACACACCCAGACACCCAAAACTCTTCTATTCCCAGAAGTACTTCAACCAATTTCTTTACATTTTATGTCTGCCAAAATCCTTTTAAAAGGCATTTATCTCTGAAGAAAGGAACCACATTCATTGGCCCTAGTCCTGTTCTCACACAGCACCAGTGCCCACTAAATATTTACTGCTCTAAACAGATGACTAGATTCCCCGCCCCCCCCCCCCCCCGGGCAGGGGCCCAGGGCGTGGAGGGTGGGGCTCAGGGGCAGCCCCGGCAGGGGGCCTCACCTCGAGTCACCAACCTCCACTCCTCTGGCAACCCCTGGCTGCCACAGGGAGATAACCGAGTTCTCACGAAAGTCAATCTGAAATAGCCAAATATGGAAAGTGCGGGAGGGCGCTGAAACAGCCTAGAAAGAAAGTCTCCCTGAGCGGCCCAGGGGGGCCAGCAGCACGAGTGAAGCCCCGACCTTCTCGTAAATCCTCGGAACTGCCCAAACCTTGCAGAGCGATCCAGGCCGCGCCATCCAGTGTGGAGAGCTCCAGATTCCGCGAATCCTTTGGGTGCGGGTGGGCAACTCCTCAGGTCCCCGCTGGGCGCCTCGGCTGGCTTAAAGGCCCCTTAGACACTCACCTCCTGGGGAGGGGGCGCTGCGCCTGCCGTCCACGGCTCTCTGGACCAGCTCCCCAGCTCGGGACCCCTGCCAAGAAAACTCGGCCCGCGCCGCACCCCCAGGGCCACCTGCCCCGCCGGCCTCGGCGCCTGGGGCTAGGCCCCCGCCCCCTGGGACTGCGGGCGCCCGGGGTGGGGGCCCCGGAGCCCGGCACCGCGCTCCCGCCGCCGGAGCTCTTTCGGTTTCAAAGTCTCTGTGGCCGGACGGAAGGCGCCGCGGTCTGCTCACCCACCCAGCCTGCGGCCCGGGGTGCGGCGCCCGGGGGCTCCGGCTCGGCAGCGCGGGCTCAGGACCTGCTCTCGCCCGGGCCGGGCCCCCCAGCTGCGCCGCGAGGAGGCCGGCCGGGGCGGGGCCCGGCGCAGGCGGATGCTCCGGCCCGGGGCTGAGACAGCCGCCCAGACGCCAGAGCCATTGGCTCCCACCCAAGAGAGTCACCTCTGATTCCCCCCGCGCGCATCCGAGTCGTGCGCACCTCCCCTTTATCCCGGGACCACCCGCCTCCGCATCCTTTCCCCGTGTGGACCACTTGGCGCCGGGGCGGAGGTCCGCTCAAATCACTCCTTCCCATTGTTTCCTTCAGGATAAGGCAACTTTACCTATCTAGCTGCGGGCAGAACACTGGCAATCTCTTAAAAATTGTTGAGCCTGCGGATTTATCAAGGGCTTCCCAGACGGCCCCCCACCTGGTCCTCAAAACAACCTGGTAAGGGCTGCCTGGGCATTTCCAGTCTATAGGTGAGCGATCTGAGGTCCGGAGAAGTGAAACGAAATGACGTACTGAACCCAGGTTAGACACAGTCAGCTAGCGCTACTGCGGATTGGAAGCCAGGACTCTGGACTCCTAAAATCCAGAGAAGCCCTTCCTCACAGCTTGTTCTCTCCCAGAGCATTATGTTCTGAATGATCTTATATTCTACAAAAATAAAATGGACAGGCATTCCACTTCTAGCCCGTGTGTGTGTGTGTGTGTGTGTGTGTGTGTGCGCGCGCGCGTGGGTTTCACTGGAAATCGAACCTAAAGGCATCCTATCTCTGAACTAAACCCATACAGGACCATATAACGACAGGCTGGCAGTGAGCAGCAGGTGCTTCTTTTTTTTTTTTTTTTTTTTTTTTTTTTTTGGTGGTACTGGGGTTCCTGGAAGCCCTTCTACCTCCGGGCTACACTCCCAAACCTATTTTTGCATTTTTATTTGGAAACAGGGTCTCCTAAGCCAGCGCGCGGGGCTAGCTTCGAACCTGCGCGATCCTCCTGTCTCAGCCTCCCAAGCGCGGGGATTACAAGCGTGCGCCACCACGCCCGGCAGCAGGTGCTTCTATGAGTCGTTTTTATTGTTGTTTTGAAACAGGATCTCGCTAGGACACTGAGAGTCTTCTTCATAAGAGACTTTCCTCAAACCTGCTATCCTCCTGTCTCAGCCTCCCAGACACTGGGATTAGAGGTATGAACCACCATGCCCAGTTTAGCTAAGCTGTGGGGAAGGTACTGAGGCACCCTGAGTTTCAATTACTCACCAGCAAGAGGGAAGAATAATATCTACTTTGGAAGTAGACACTCAGATGTGCACAGGAGCTGGGCAGGAAGCTTGCAGAGGGCGATAGAGGTGATGTTTTAAGGCCTGCAGTGAGACATGGGTGCTCTCAAGTGCCGATGTGAGGTCTCATAGAAGCACCCGCTGCTCACCACCAGCCTGTCGTTATCTGGTCTCTTATTTAAGAGGCAGAAATCCATATTCAACTGTTACGGATTGGGGGAGTATGGTTGTGGTTGGAAACTGTTCCCCGGGAACACCTGCGAGGGTCCCAGACACACTTTCCGCCAACCCATAACAAAAACCTAAGCTAAGAATAAATATGCATAGCTTGGACAGTTGCTGAAGATTTAAAGAAGTTTATTAAAAGATAGAAATACAGCCCCATGCCAAAATGGCATGAGGGGGTGACTCAAAATGAATACACCAAAGGGCTTACACGTGGACTCAGCCTTTTATATCCATGACCTCCATCTTGTTTGCGTGACTCTGACGTAGTGAACGTCCCTGTAAGGTACCTCTCCTTACCCTGTAAAGTACCTCCCCCAATAAGGTGTGGTAGGGTGTCTCCTTTCATGAAGGTCAACCCCTTCTACCATTTTAGCTAGCTTATCCAATCATGTAGATCTGTCTTTAGATAAAGGCCTAGTTCTCCTCAACTAAGATCTATCCTTAGAGACAGGCCTAGTTCTCCTCTCCTATTGACTGGTTAATTGCTTTTAGCTAGGTTAATTTACACTGGAATAGTTGCCTGCTTTTAGGCAGAAACCAAGTCCTTGCACAGATTTGCCCTTCACCCAATTTTTAAAATATATTAATAATCATAGCTTTCTCAGATTTTCCTAGGCCATTCCCAATACTGGTACACAACCTTTGGTTAACAGGCAGATTAACTGTTCTATGGGGGTGATGGTGCCTGTGGGCATTGTCTTGTCTTTATGGGAGAATTAAATGAGATGGTGTTCCTGTATGTTTTACACAGAATAGGTTCTTAATGAACCTGAGTTCTCTTCTCTGCTCTCCAGTACAATATTCTTTCTCCTATGTTTATCTGATTCTTCATCTTTTTTTCTTAACTTGGTAATTGAACCCAGGGACTTTCTTCTTTTGAGCTATACCCAGGCCTATTTTTTATTCTTTATTTTGAAATAGGATCTCACTAAGTTGTAGAGGGCCTCACTAAGTGGCTGAGACTTCCTACCCACACACCTGCGATCCTCCAGTCTCAGCCTCGCGAGTACTCGGATTACAAGTGCGCACCACCATGCCTGGCCTGATTTTTTTTTAAATTGTGTGTGTGTGTGTGGTGCTGGGGATTGAATGCAGGGGAATTCTAATTCTGAGCTATACCCCCGATTCTTTTTATGTTTGGTTTTTGAAACAAGGTCTTCATAGGTTGCTAAGAGTCTAAGTTGCCGAGGCTGGTCTCAAACCTGCGATCCTCCTGTCTCCATCTCCCAAGTACTAGAATCACAAGCGTGTGCCACCATGCCCTGCTGGCTGTCTGCTTCTTGCCTCTCTTCTCATTACTCCCATAGCATAATACAAGTCTTGGTTTTTTAGAAGTTTCATGTCCTTTCGCTGGTGGCTACATCACAGTGTAGTGTGTACACATACATGTATGCTCAGGCTCCCTGGTATTGTTACTGACTTTGATCTGCTTGTCTGTCCCCACCCTTCTCACCACCAACTGAAAGAAGCAAACTATTAATAAAGTGATATACAAGATTTCTTTCTTTCTATTTATTTATTTATTTATTTTGGTGGTACTGGGGTTCCTGGAAGCCCTTATACCTCCAGGCTACACTCCCAGACCTACTTTATATTTGGAAACAGGGTCTCCTAAGCCAGGCGCGGCTGGCTCCGAACCAGCGAACCAGCACAATCCTCCTGTCTCTGCCTCCCAAGCACCGGGATTACAAGTGTGCGCCACCACTCCCGGCCCTGAATCCAAGCTTTAAATAGGATGAAATCAGGTGCTGGCACAGAGAGTGAATCTATTGTGGTGGGAAGCGGGGGCTCCCTGACTCCAGCGTTAGGTATTTAAGCGGGGAGGCAGAGGAGTTTTAGATGTGTGTCAGAAATCAAGAAGAGGGGTGTGGTGGCACATGCTTGTAATCCTAGTACTTGGAATGCTGAGATGGGAGGATCACGGTTAGTGTCCAGCCTTACTTAGTGAGGCCCTCTGCAACTTAGTGAGGCCCTGTTTCAAAACAAAGAATGAAAAATAGGGCTGGGTATAGCTCAGAGGTAGACTACCTCTGGGTTCTATCCCAGTACTGCAAAAAGTAAAGAAAAAAAAATCAAGGACAAGTTTCCAGTTTTCCTTGTTGATCTTAGAGTCCTGGGCAGGATGTCTGTGAGAATAGCAAATCCTTTCCCTCAAGATTCTTGAAGCTGGAGGGAAGAACAGAACAGAAATGATACAGAGCAGGGTGTGGTGGCACACTCGTAATCCCAGTACCTGAGAGGCTGAGAAAGGAGGATCACAGGTTCAAGGCCAGTTTCAGGAATTTAATGACACCCTGTTTCAAAATAAAACAAGGGCTAGAATTGTAGCAGAGGTAGAATGCCCCTGGGTTCAATGCCCAGTACCAAAATAAAATAAAATAATATATAATAAACATTAAATACTTGCAAATGATAACTAACATTGTCATATTACATTCATGTACTGAGTTGATGTGTGTGTGTGTGTGTGTGTGTGTGTGTGTGTGTGTGTGTAGGATGGGGGGATTGAGCCCAGGGGCGTTTTCCCTCCAAAGCTAACACCCTAAGCCTTATTTTTAATTTTTATTTTGATGCAGGGTCTTGCTAGGTTGATGAGTCTCACTACTTGCTGAGGCTCTTCTTGAACCTGCCATCCTCCTGCCTCAGCCTCTGGAAAACTCATCTACCAAATAACTCACACCAATTCACAAATTTACTTTGGGAGATGGAATGTGAACCTGTGAAATCTGCTTCTGATGCTGTTAGCCACTATATCACTGCCCTGCAAAGAAATGTCAGGTGAAGACTGAGGCAAATTTTTGCAGTTTTCATAAGTTGAAGATATTTGGTTTAAAGTTCAAAGTTGCTGGGCATGGTGGCGCACGCTTGTAATCCCCCAGCTTGGGAGGTGGAGACAGGAGGATCACGCAGGTTCGAAGCCAGCCGCGCTGGCTTGCTTATTTGACCCTGTTTCCAAAAATAAAAAGAGTATAAAGTAGGTCTGGGAGTGTAGCCCAGAAGTAGAAGGGCTTCCAGGAACCCCAGTACCACCAAAAAATAAAAAAAAATAAAGTTCAAAGTCATATTTGCCGGGCGTGGTGGCGCATGCTTGTAATACCAGCATTTGGGAGGCTGAGACCAGAGGATCGCAGTTTGCAGACAGCCTCAGCTACTAAGTAAGGCCCTCTGCAACTCAGTGAGACCCTGTTTCAAAATAAAGAATACAAAATTGGGAAGGGGGTGTAGCTTGGAGGTCAAAATCTCTATGGGTTCTATCCCCATACCCTTAAAAAATAAAAGTCATATCTAACATTGAATAAAATGCAGTCTTCAAGGTAGATTCATTTATGAAGAGCAGGATTGGACTAGTCATTAAAATTTTACACAGAAAGAAAGAGCAAACCAGTTTGTCTGTTTCTTCTAGACAACGCAAGACTGCCACAGATAGCAAGAGATGGGTTTTAGCTACCTACTGGATGAATCGGGAGGCTGGCCATGGTAGCCCTAGCTATCAGAGTTTAGATGGTGCTGATGGAGGGATGAGGATGCCACCTTCTGGAATAGTAGACGGATGCTTTGACTTCTCAGATTGCACTAAGACTGTTCTACCTACTGCATTAGTAGAACAGGACAAAAGGTCATACTTTCCATCACCCAGAGATGAGTGGGATCAGAAAAGGAGGAAAAATCCTCTCCTTGGGCCTTAGGGTGTACCTCTAACTTCCACTACAAGTTACATAGGAAAGTCTTTGTTCATAGTAGAATGCTTGGAAAGTGTGATAGGGCAGCAAACCACCCCCAGGAGACAAGCAAACCTCGGGGTCCTGCACTCGTCACACGTCGAACGCGCAATTCTCACCATCTAGGTGCTGCCTGGAAGTAGTAAAGGAATGAATGTCTGTGGGGTTTCTGCCTCTCATTTCCTGACTGACACGTAGTCCCTCTGCTTCCTCCAAATACTTTTTACTCTCAAACTGGGTGGGGTGATGCTCACCTATAATCCTAGTACTTGGGAGGCTGAGACAGGAGGATCACAGGTTCAGGGCCAGCCTCAACAGCTTAGCAAGACCCTGTTTCAAAGTAAAAATAAAAGGCTAGGGGTGTAGCTCACAGGTAGAATGCCCCTAGGTTCAATTCCCAGAACCTACCAACCAAGCAACCAACTAATATCCCTTTACTCCAGCTGTTAGATGCTGACAAAATAAGAAGAGAGGCAGCAAGTACCAGGGATGCGTGGTGTGTGTGTGTGGGAGGGATCAAGAGCTTCTCCCAAAAGTGATGTAAGTTGACAAAAAAATTCCCTTTCAAAAAGAGCCTTCTTATCCCCAGCAGCTGGAATAAGAAAAGAAACAAAACACAACAAAACAACAAGAAAAGCCATGTTGCTTTTGCTCTATCTTGTTTCTATGGTTATTACTGTGTATATGTTCAGTACCAACTCTGTGTGTGTGTGTGTGTGTGTGTGTGTGTGTGTGTGTGTGTGTGCACACTTCAGGGGATCGAACCCAGGGCTGTTCGACCTCTGAGCTACATCCCAATCCTATTTTATTTTTTTATTTTGAAACAAGGTCTTGCCAGGTATGGTGGATCACAAATTTGAGATCAGCCTCAATAGCCTAGTGAGACCCTGTTTCAAAAACAAAAAAATAAAAAGAGGCTGGGAGTGTAGCTCAAAGGTCAAATGCTCCTAGGTTCAAGCCCCAGTACCCCCCCCCACACACACACATAATAAAAAAGGAGAGAAAGGAGAGAGAGAGAGAGAGAGAGAGAGAGAGAGAGAGAGAGAGAGAGAGAGTCTAAATTGCTGAGGCTGGATTAACAACTATGATCCTTCTGTCTCAACCTCCCAAATACTGGGATTACAGGCATGTACAACCACATCTAGCAGTTCAGCACCAATGTTTAAAATATTGTAATCCCCGCGCTTGGGAGGCTGAGACAGGAGGATCGCACGGGTTCGAAGCCAGCCTTAGCTATTTAGTGAGTCTCTCAGCAATTTAGTGAGACCCTGTTTCCAAATAAAATATAAAAAAAGGTCTGGGAGTATAACCCGGAGGTAGAAAGCCCCTGGGTTCCACCCCCAGTACCACCAAAAAATAAATAAATAAATAAATAAAATTAAAAAAAAATAAAATACTATATGTATGGCTATATTTCCTGTATTTGTTCCAGGAAGTTCCCCCATTTAATATAATTTATTTGTTTGCGGTACTGGGGGTTGAACCCAGAGGCATTCTACCTTCGAGTTATATCCCTAGCCCTATTTTTATTTTTTATTTTGAAACAGGGTCTCACTAGGTTGCAGAGGGCCTCACTAAGTATCTGAGGCTGGCTGACCCTGCAATCCTATCTCAGCCTCCCACGTACTAGATTACAAGTGTGCGCCACCACAGCTAAGAGTCCTCCATTTAATTCATAGTCACCCTTTCTCATCTCTTTTTTCTTTTTTTAAAAAAGTTTTCTGTTTTTATTTATTTATTTTTGCGGTACTGGAGATGGAACCCAGGGGCATTCTACCCCCAAGCTACACCCCCAGCCCTATTTTTTATTCTTTATTTTGAAACCAGGTCTCTCTGAGTTGCAAAGGGCCTCACTAAGTAGCTGAGGCTGTCCATGAACCATGATCCTCTGTCTCAGTCTCCTACATGCTGGGATTACAAGCACGTGCCACCACGCCCGGCTCTTCTAATCTCTTTTCATGATTTGTCTGATAATTAGCTCTTTGGCTGGAGAAATATGTACTGTTTTAAACTTAGGACTGAATTATTTTTATTTTGACTGTTCCTTGTAAGATTCACACAAGTAAATTCCTAATTGCTTGGGAAAACATTTTAACATTAATTCTGTGTAGTCACTATAAGGTATTAAATTACATACATTAAAATTATTTAGCCTTAGGATCACATATAAACCTGCAAATCAAGACCACAGATTTGATTAGTACAATTTGGTCTTGTCAGATTTTATAATATATGTTAGTAACTGAGAAAACCATTTGTCTAAGAATGATGCATATTCTTTATATAGCACATATAAATATATAATAGAATAATATGCTCTTTATATATAGAACATATCAATATATAACACATTCTATATTTATATTTTTTGGTACTAGAGATTGGGGCATTCTACCCCAAGCCACACTCCCAGCCCCTCCTCATTTTTGTGGGAGGAAAACAGGGTCTTACTAAATTACTGAGGCTGGCCTGAAAATTATGATTCTTTTGTCTCAGCCTCCCAAGTACTGAGATTACATGGTATGCATCACCTTGCCCGGTGAGAACGGTGCTATTCTATATGGAAAGATTTAAAGCAGTGACAAATAAAACTCAATGTTTTTTCAATTATACCTCAGTATTCTATGTGCTTGGGCGATCCTTGGAAATCCCATGCTACTTTCTGTTGGCACAGTGAGGGGATCTCATTGTGGACCACCATCTTAGGCTGCTGTGTCCTTTGTAAACACTCTCTGGTTCCATACTTTTTTTGTTTCCTTTTTTAAAACTTTACTGTTTTATTCTTGATACCATAAAATTTTCCCAATCAATAAATTTTAGTAAATGCATAGAATTATGCAACCATAAACACAATGACATTTTAGACCAAACCCATCACCCCTTGTGTCTATTTGTGATAAATCCTTACTCTCATCCCGATCTTAGGCAAGAGATGTTCTTTTAATCTCTTTAGTTTTTCGTTTTTAGAATATACAAATGAGCCAGGCGTGGTGGCGCACGCTTGCAATCCCCGCGCTTGGGAGGTGGAGACAGGAGGATAACGCAGGTTTGAAGCCGGCCTCTCTGGCTTAAGAGACCCTGTTTCCAAAAATAAATAAAAATAATAAATAAATAAATAAATAAAAATAGGTCTGGGAGTGTAGCCCAAATATAGATGGGTTTCCAGGAACCCCAGTACCACTCACACACACACACACACACACACACACACACACACACACAAGAATATACCAATGAATATATAGTATTTTGTGTTGGAATGTTTTGAGGTTCACTTATTGCTGAGTAATGTCCTATTGTGTGACAAAATATAAACATATTTTGTTTATCCATTCACCAGCTAACAGACATTTGCATTATTTCTAAATTTTGGCTATGAATATGCTGCTGTGAATATTCCAATACAATTTTGTGTATGTGTGTGCTTATTTTCTCTTCAGATAGATAATTAGGAGTAAAATTACTGGGTTGTATTGTAAAAGTACATGAAGTCATTTAGAAACTGCCTTCCAAATGGCCTCCCAAAGTTGCTGTATCATATCACATTTCTGCCTGTCATCTGAAAGGACTCTAGCTAGTCTCTGCATCCCTGATTACACTTGATATTGCCAGTCTTTTTATTACTACCCATTCTTGTATGTATGCCAGCACCTTGTAACTTTACTTCCTATTTCCCTGTAACTAAGGATGTGAACACCTTTTCATGCATTTATCTGCCATTTGCATTTGCACGTCTTCTTTTGGCACATAGAAGAGCCTTTATTTTGTGTGTGTCGTACTGGGGATTGAACCCAGGGGATTCTACATCCAAGCTACACTCTCAGCCCTATTTTTTATTTTTTATTTTATTTTATTTTTTATTTTTTATTTATATTGAAACAGGGTCTCACTAAGTTGTGCAGGGCCTCACTAAGTACCTGAGGCTGGCCATAAGACTTCGATCCTTCTGTCTCAGCCTCCCAAGTACTGGGATTACAAGCATGCACCGCCATGCCAGGCTGTAAGAGCTTTAAAATATTATCTGGAGCCGGGTGTGGTGGCACACGCTTGTAATCCCTGCGCTTGGGAGGCAGAGACAGGAGGATCGCGCAGGTTTGAAG
The DNA here is from genome assembly GCF_963383645.1 of Muscardinus avellanarius. NCBI lineage: Eukaryota > Metazoa > Chordata > Mammalia > Rodentia > Gliridae > Muscardinus > Muscardinus avellanarius. The sequence continues at coordinate 79,147,048 of NC_137793.1, forward strand.
CCAGCCTTGCTGGCTTAAGAGACCCCATTTCCAAATAAAAATATAAAATAGGTCTGGGATTGTAGCCCGGAGGTAGAAGGGTTTCCAGGAATCCCAGTAAAACACACACACACACACACACACACACACACACACACACACTCTCTCTCTCTCTCTCTCTCGCTCTCTCTCTCTCTCTCTATATATATATATATATATAAAATCTGGATACAAATCTTTCCTCAGATATGTTTCAAAAATATTTTATCCTGGTTAATAGTTTGCCCTTTCACTTTATAATTATGTTCTTTGTAAAGAAAAAATTTAAATTTTTATAAATACATCATAATTTTTTTGCTATTATGAATCATACTTTTGGTAATTTTTCTTCTAGAAAAATTCCTTCTTATAGTTTTTATTCTTCCATTTAGGTCTGTGCTCCATCTCAAGTTAACTTATGTCCATAAAGTGAAGTAAGGATCATACATCCAGGCATCCTAACCTTTCTACCACTGAATTACTCTGGCACTTTCATTTTATTGAACATGTATATATGAACCCATTTCTGGACTCCTTATTCTTTTTTTTTTCCCCTGGTACTGGGGATTGAGCCCAGGGACATACCTCTGAACTACACCCCTAGCCCTATTTTTTCCTTATTTTGAAACAGGGTTTCACTAAATTATGGAGGGCCTCACTAAGTAGCTGAGGTTGGCCATGAATGATCCTGTCAGCCTCTCAAGTGCGAGCAGTACATTGTGCACCACCACACCCAGCTTCTCCTTTTGCAATTGACCTATATGTCCATTTTTCATATCATACTGTCTTGATTATTGTAGCTGTATAAAGGAGTGAAAATTGGATCAAGTCATCTAATGTTATTCCTTTTCAAAATGCTTTGGCTAATCTAAGTTAGGGGTTGGAATCTGTAAATAAAATTGTATTGACATATAGCTATGCTTGCCACTTCTGTGTTTTCTAGTGACGATTTCTGAACTACAATAGTAGAGATGAGTTGTAACAGACATTGTAGACTGCAAAGCTTGTGTTAAACATGATTCTAGTAGGTTTTGGAGTTTTCTTAGGAATTTTCACATGCAAGATCATTTCACCTGCAAATAAAAGACAACTTTAGTTTTTCCTTTGCAAACTGCTATGTCTTTATTTTCCTTACCTGCTGCACTGGCTAGCATGTACAGTAAAATGTTGAAGAGAAGTAGTGAGAGCAGACATGCTAGTGTTGATCTGATCCAGGGGGCAGCTTTCAGCTAAGTGTGTTACTACATTGTAAGATTCTTGTAGATGTCTTCATCAGGTTGAAAGAGTTCTGGCATAGTTCTCATATTCTGAGTTTTAAAGATTAGAAGTGGGTGTTGGATTTATGTTTATCAACATAGTCATGTGGCTTTTGTTCTTTATTAAGTGTTGCAGTGATTCTCAACTACGGATAATTTTGCTACCCAGTGGACATTTAATGTCTGGAGAAACTGTCAAACTAGAGGTGGTGCATCTGGTAGATGGAGGTTGAGGATTCTAAATATCCTACAGTGTACAACAAAGAATTTTCCAGACTGAAATGTCAATAGAGCCGATGTTGAGAAGCCAGTGCATTACATTAATTGGTTTCCAAATATAAAACCAAACTCACATTTCTGGGATAAACTCTGATGAATAACATTGTACAATTCTTTTTCATTGTTGCTGGATTTATTAATGTTTTGATAAAGATTCTTGCATTTGTTAATCAGGGGTATTAGTCTTAAGTTTTATTTTCCTGTAATATTTTCATCTGAATCAGACTACTGATTCAGTAAATAGGGAAGTGTTTTTTTCCTTGTTTTCTGAAGGGTTTAGTGTAGGTTTGGTACAACATAAGAGGTTTGACAGAATTTATGAGCAAAACTATCTGGGCCAGGACTTTTTGGCATTTAAAGACTTTAAGTTATAAATTCATTTATTTAGTTGATTTAGGTTTTCTATTTCTTTGTGAGATCATTTTGGTAAAACTTGCCCATCTCGTAAACATTTTCCAATTTGCTGACATAAAGCATTCATATTTACAATTCTAGTTTGTTACCTGTTGGTAATGCTGACTCCTCAGTCTAGATTTTGACGATTTGTGCACCCATCCTTTCTTATGGCCATTTCTATCTGATCATTGTTATTTTATTGGTCTTTTCAAGAAGCTACTAGTTTCCGTGATTTTATCTATTATTTCCTTTTATATACTTCATTTATTTTGACTATGATCTTTCATTCTTTCTGCTTATTTTGAACTGGGTCCACTTGTTAGCTTTTAAAGGTTTAGCCTATTGACTTTAAATCTTTCCTATCTAAATGTTTAAAAGTATAAATTTTCGCCGGGCGTGGTGGCGCACGCTTGTAATCCCCGCGCTTGGGAGGCAGAGACAGGAGGATCGCGCAGGTTCAAAGCCAGCCGCGCGCGCTGGCTTAGGAGACCCTGTTTCCAAATTAAAAAATGTAAAAATAGGTCTGGGAGTGTAGCCCGTAGGTAGAAGGGCTTCCAGGAACCCCAGTACCACCAAAAAAAAAAAAAAAAAAAAAAAAAGTATAAATTTTCTTCTAAGCACTAATTGCCAAATCCCATAAATTGTTTCACTTATATTCAAGGTATTTTCTAATTTCTTTTCTGACAGTTATTTTAAGTGTATAGTCTAATTTTTAAGTATTTGGAAATATCTCAAATTCCTTTCTGTTGCTGATTTCTGATTCCATTAGAGAACATTGGATGATGTTAATCATTTTTCACTTATTATAATTTATGGTGCAGAATCTGACATAAGAAGTATTTCATTACACATGAAAAGAACGTTTCCTTTGCTTGTTGGGTGAAATGGTCTACAATTTTCAATTAGGTAAAGGTGGTTGGTGTTTTCAAGTCATTCTGATTTTGGTTTACACTTTCTATCAACTATGAATCTGTCTATTTCTTCTTACAGTTCAGACAGGAATCATTTTGACCTGACACCTTTATCATTTTTGTGGGGGGCATACTGGGGATGGTACCCAGGGGCATTCTACCTCCAAGGTACACCTTCAGCCCTATTTATTCTGAAATAGGATCTTACTGAGTTACAAAGGGCCTAAGTAGCTGAGGCTATCTGCGAACTGCAATTCTCCTGTCTCGGCCTCCCAAATGCTGGGATTATAAGCCGGGCTCCCCTTTATCATTATTAAATGATCATATTTAGCCCTGGTGATATTCTTTGCTTTTGACTATGATCTGACATTAATATAGTCACTCTAGCTTCCTTTTAGTGTAAACATTGTATATACTTATTTGTTAGGTTCTTACAAATAATATAATCTGGCGAACCTCTAAGTTTAAAAAAATTTAAGAACGCATTTTGGTTTACGGTTTCCTATAACTAGAACATATTTATTATTTATTTTTGGAAAGCACACAGAGAAAAACAAATTCTGCTCAGAATTCTAAGTCAGATTATATTTTTAGGGGATTCTGATACCCCTTCCCATGTTAAAACTAGTTAGCTGTTATTAGTAAGAGTGATATTCTTTTGATAATGAGGAAACATTAAATTTACATAGCATATTTAATAGCTCAACTTGGTACTCTTAACCAAAGTACTTAATATTTTTGAAACAATGACTATCATGTTCTTGGCTTGCTCTCTTCATCTATTCCTAAAAATAATATAGGCCCATATCAAGACAATTACATTCTTTCACCTTTATTTTATATTGTTTTACTTAGTTGTAAGCTCATTGATGAAGAACAAGTTTTAATCATAACTTACCTTTACCTTCATCCATATTACACTGAAATTAAATCATATAGAGAACATACTTTTTCATTAATTTTACCAGATGCATCAATAGTGTGATTTATTTTTAGTTATGTAATAAAAACACTTTGGTGTATATTTCTCAAAAATTATAACCTTGGAATTAATGAAAATGGTCATTAAAAGGTTTCTAGTTTTTGTTTTTTTATAAAAATCAATATTTAGAATTTCACAGTGAAGAGGTCCTAAATTCCTCATACAACATGAAATTATATAAAAATAGAAGACATAGACATCTTTAAATCTTTAATCCTTTGATTAAGCAGCAAGCATATCACTCTTCCAGGCCAAACACTGCTTAAACAAAAAGAAAAATAATGACGTGCAAATTATTTACATAATATGCGAAGCACACAATAAAGACATTGAACTATATACATATGTCATATTACTAATGAAGCTAAGAGTTTTCTACTGTGTGCTCTAATGTATGTAAGTAAAATACAGCACATCCCTCAGATACAGCACCTTGGCCCACTTATAGGATGGAACAGATTTCAAATGAATCACAATATACTAAACATCTGGACAGATGCTATTGCTGACCAACTTGACTGACATATCCCACAAACTGTGTACTGAAGGTCTACTGACAAGAGACAAGACAATAAAGCTGTTAAGGTATAGTATGCACATATGCAAGACAATCTAAGTGCTTTAAAAATGCTCTAGATATTTTCTTTTAAGATATATAACTGTCCCCCCATGGCTTTTAAAGTAAAAATAAGTATAAATTCTTTAATATTAAGAATTTAAAATCAGCTAACTTTTATCTTGTTATAATCCAGGGGCAAGAACTATTTAAGATGATTCAATAAGAAAGAACAGATTTATCCTGCAAGACATTTTGATTATGCTGGAACACAGGGTCCTTGTGATGGCAGGGGCCTAATCCTGAAAAGTAAAACCAACCAATTTAAATTTAAATTTATAGCTCTTTAAGGCTATAGTGCCAAAGGAAGGGGCTATTTTCCCAAGAATTTAAGAATACATGACTCTCAAAACATAAATGAGGGCCTCTGATGTTGATTAGTTGTTGAAGTAGTTCTAAATGCAATGAGAATGTCAATGTGCAAACATTTAGCCTCATGTTCCACTAGTATAGCAATCTAGGTGATCTGTCTCTTTGCACAAGCCTCGATTCCAATATGAAATCATATAAAAAATATTAGTAACACACTGTTGAAATACTATCGCCTGTAAAATATCCTTTGTAGGTGCTTAATGATTATGTGTTGAAATAAGATGACTTGAAGTTTTTTCTTCATAATGAGGGTCTCAGTATTTTTAGTTAACAGCACAAGAAACATGAATTCTTTTCAAAATTAACTACATTTTAAAGGAACCTAAAGATATTATATTTCAACAAATTAAGTTCTCATTTGCATGTGACTATATACTGATATATTTTTAGGTAACATAGAACAAATTCTTAAATTCATTTTATGAAATAATGTTGATTTAATTTTAAACCAAACCCATGAGTACAGGTTGGCTGCAAGGAATACACAAATGTATCCAAATAGTACAATAGAGATTTATCAAGAAAACACCCTCTGTTTTAAATGCAAACTATATTAATAAGTATGAGGGCAAATTTAAGTTCAGAACCTAAACACAAAAAGGTACTGTAAATAAATGCTTCCATAGCCACTATTTCTATATAACTGACAAAATATAATTCTCTTTTAAAGTCCCCAAATGTAGGTAACTACTAATTAAAAGCAAATAGCATTTAGAAACATGAATTCTTTTCAAAATTAACTATACTTTTAAGGAACCTAAAGATATTATATTTCAACAAATTAAGTTCTCATTTGCATGTAAAATTATTATTCCAATTCTCTTATTACTATTAGTAGATGACAGGGTCAATGACCTTTAAACAAGGACTTTGCACTAGGACCCTAAACTGTATATTAAAGGGTTAGTAGATTCAGTACATTCTTTGTGGTTTCATATAATTGCTTTGCAATTGATTAAATTGCTTTCTTTTAAAGGAATATATCAGAATTCCCTTAGGAAAAAAGCAACATATTTTGAAAAAGGGATATGCAGTTGTAATTTTTAAATATGAGCAAAAGGAACATATATCAAAATCTGAAATGCAGGCTATTTATTCTTGTACTCCTAACATAGGAAAATGTTTTTTAAAAATTAAATAAAAGAAAAAAGAAAAAGCCAAACATCCTTAAGAAACTTAAGGAGTTTCACAATTCCTAAGTCGATATTCCCGTATTAAGAGCCTTGACTATAAAGAGGCAGGAATATAAAGAATCTCAATAAAATAAATACAGTAAAAACAAAAAAACCCCTTGGTATAGAGAATAATTTTTTTTTCCTTTTATGAGATTGGTGAACATACACACTAGGAGGCTAACTGGAGTCTTTCTGTTGCACAATATTTTAGTTCAGTGAACTGAAAAACTTTAGACATCCACTATGCTAGCCCCCTGCCACAGAACTAGTTTACAGCCTCAGTATCTAAGAATTATTCTTTCCTCCTTTGCCTCAGGCAAATGAGGTTGGTATAATGATGGGGTAAAAAGTTACTACAGCACTGTCCAATTTAATTTTTAGTGCAGTGAGGACTGTGAATCTGTCTGAATTCCAATTAGTGATGGTGGCTGTTGACCACCAACTGTGGACAACACTGGTCTTGGGTTTAGACGGGGTGGCATAGAATTAGCAGGGCGAATGAGAGGTGGTGGAGGCTGATTTAGAGTTGGCCGGGGCTGGATGAACCGAGCCTGCTGCTGGAGTGGAGGAGGCTGCCGGTGAAGAGCAGGGGCAGCAGGCAGTGTTGGACGAAGAAGTGGTGGAGGCTGGTTCAGAGTGGCAATGGGGGCTGTTGGTGTTGGAGTGGATGATGGGGCAGGAGGTGATGGACCCAGAGTCCGAGGAGCCTGTGGGGTCTGTGCCTAGAGGTGAGGAAACAAAAATACATGTATGAGATGTAAATCCTAATGAACTTCATACAATATAGTTTGGGCTGTCACAGGAAAAACAAAACAAATCAAAACAAAACAAAAACATAACACCAGTGTTTATTGGAAGCTCAAGCTTCTTTTATTTTAAACAAAACAAAACAAAAGCAAAAACTGAAAAAAACGAGGCTACCAAACAGGCATCTTTATTAGTAAACAGCTTAACACTGGAAATAAAAATAAGACTATGGAAGAACAATACACTCTCCATTCTGCTGGGATCAGAAATCAGCATGTCGTTATGACTTAAGAGTCACGAGATGCACCACTGAGTAAGTGTATTGCCAACCTTTCATGCTCATTTAGCTAGGTCTCCAACAGATTAGCCTTACAGAACACCACACAGAATGGTGACTCCTCCACTCATATTAGCTCAAATTCCAGACACAAACACACCTCCTCTTCTTCATCAGTGCTCTTCCCTGATGGCACATTAGAAGCACTTTTTGTCTCCTCCCCTAAAGTAGAAGCATCACCATTAGAAGCCTGGGTTCCTTGTTCTGCTTCCCACTCCTGCAATACCTCCTCTAAGTTAAACCGACGCCTGTAGTTTACAAAGAAGTTCTTCACTTGGCCAACAGTCTTGTTGCCAATTACATCTGCAATAGCTTGAAAATCTTTACCATATTTGCGGACACCTGGAAGGCAAAGTAAATAATACACCTGTGAAGGATCAGTAAGGAGAGCTGTGTGTACTATACATCATGCACACACCAAAGATACCAGCAATGAAAATCCTTTCTCATATACTGCTCATTTCTCAATTCTGAGATAGAGGCTAAGCTATCAGGGTCACAGATGAAAACTATCAATTATGTCATTTCATCGAGCCAGCCACTTGCCTTCAACTGAACAATCAGAAACTTACCATTTTTTTACATACTCAGTTATTTTCTCCAATCCTCTCTTGAACTCTCAAATACAGTCCATTTATTGTAAAGCATTGAATTCTTTGTTCCATCCTCAATTCCATATTCATTTATTTCCCTAGTAGCCAGTCACCTAAATTTGAGCAACACCGTTTGTAAACAAAACTGGATGGGAATGAGCCATCTCTTTTATCCCCTCAATGGACTGAGTGAGTAAGCCTTAGGGTTCCCCCATTAAGAAAAGCATTACAATTTTGGTCTTAATACTAACCCACAAGGGTACCAAGAAATAGAAATGAAAATTAAAATGTAAAGGCAGAATTATTTGATGGATTAAAGGAGGAAGATATTTTTGAGTCAGCCATCTAATAGTTCTATAAAGACTATGTAAAGATTCCTAACTATGCTTTATAGCCTAAAGAATAAGGCTACAGTAGTACAACTTAAGAGCTCTGTGATAATCATTACTACCTTAAATTTAAGAAAGGTTGTATAGTGCTACTTGAGAACTTAACTTTAAATTAAGGAAGTTTCATTATACTGAAGGATGATAACTGATTGTGAAGTTGGTATTACTTATGCTACAGAACTTAAAATGAAAAATAATTTGCTATTAAAGGAATTCTAAAAGAAGCTCTCAGATTAATTTCCAGAAAGAGATGCACTTAGCTCAAAATGTTAGTTGTTGAAATTTTTTATTTTACATTTTGGTAACTACTTTTTAAAATACCAGAAAACAATTCATTAATGAGATAATAAAAGACAAAATAGGGGGCTTAAATAAACTTACATGCATATGAGAGGATAATAAAAGGGTATGTTAATATCCCAGTAGAAATGCTAGTTATATTCTTGATACCAATTAATATAAAATACCCAATTACCTAAAAGCACCATCATGATGTGACATGATTCTGCTTTTAAATTTTGTCCATAGTTTAAATTGAGATGTGGGAACAATCATCTCTGTCTACATTCAACTAGCTGGGCTTGATCTATGTGGAGCATAAGGATGAAAGATCTAACATTATTATCCTGTAACTACATCCTTTTTTAAATGCAGAGCTTTGGGTTTGTAAGCTAGACTCATTTGCTCTGTTCTCAAAGGGAAACACATATACAATAACAAAGTAATAATGACAATACATTGTTTACAATGTTTTATCAACATAAATTTATATTCCCTTTAAACCTATGGGTGATTTCCAATTTGAACTTTGCAGTTAAGATGAATTCTAATGGTGACTAGATTCTACTGAGAGTTTATTGGGCAATAAAAATCCCAGGTTATTAGCAATAGTTACTATTAAGATATTCAAGTACTTCCCTGTTAGTTATATATTAGAAAATAGCAGCCTGTGAAAGACTGAGCTTGCCATTTCCAATTTATAAATTTGAGACAACTGCCTTGAAGAACAACTGCTGATTAGAAACCATACACTGTGCTCTTTCAGTGTACCAATTTTCATAAGGGACACATAATTTATACTCTAGAAATGGCCAAACCTATTAATCTTAGAAATTAAAATTTTCTGTGTTCCTACCAAGAAATAACACTCCAACTAACCCTGACTTTTCATCTGAAGTTATTATAACCCTCAATATCTATGTTTTACAAAATATATTCTAAAAATTATAAAATAACTTTCAACATTGTCTCCTTCTCACCCTAATCCTTTTGATCTTCTACTTCTTAATTTTCTCTTGCTCAGTGGACTTTACCTTGTCACCAATATTGTTACATTTAAAAATTATAAATACTTCTCAGAGAACTTAGTTTTTCTAGAAACTTTTAGATGTCAAGGACTTTTTCCAAGTCCCCCAGGCATGTTTATTGTTGACACATGGACATCAGTCTAAAATCTTACTCAGACCTCTGTGGTTTGGCTGATGATCCCAATCATTTCCCCAAGAACAAGTGTTTCCAGATATTAATCCCTCAGCCTGTAGGATGGCAGGAAAGGGCTGTAAAGCCAGAGCTCCTTGGCAGTTTCCTCTGGAGCAGCCTCATCTGATTCTTCCAGTGTGTTCTGACAAATTCCATAATTTCACTATGATATAACTTGTAAAAAGGTGGAAGTACTGTTTTGTGAAATGCGATCAGGACCAGCATTGCTATAATGCTGAGTTCTCAAAAAGTGTTCAGGAAATAGATTTTCCTTTCCTATAAGGCTTCCTTCTATTTTTTTTTCTCTCAAACCAGAAGAGGCATACATGGTGGACTTCTTTATCACCTTCACACTCAAAATGGTATTGCTCAACAGCATGTTTTGGCTAGGAGATGTAATTTTTAAGCTCTATACTGAGGTCATCGACTAGGCAAGTTCTAGCAAAATGCCAACTGGCTTCTTAGGACTCCTTTTTTGAAAGAATCCTCAATTAGGCTTTTAGAGGACATCCATCAGGGGGTAGAGATGATGAGCAATGAACTTGACTTATGGCATCAGAAATATCTGAGTTCTAATCTGTATACTGAGGAAAAGGTAGCCCATTCTCAACAAGGGAGTTAAAATGATTAGGTCAATCTCTTAAAGATGTAAAAGGCTTAGGTATATTTGAACTATAATTGTTAAAGAAAGTTTCACCTCTAGGGCAATAGGTCAGTTTTCAAGGGTTAATGGAATACATATTTGGAGAACCCTAGAAGAAGCAAATTATATACTTCCCAGGGAGAAGAAAGAAATTGTTTTTAGTCAAATTTCTAACTAAACTTTATTTGAAAGTCACAATGAAACAATTTGGCTTCCTATGCTAGTAGATGATACCTTACATTTAATGTATTTCAAAGTTTTGTTTAGGAAATAACATAAAACTATAACTCACTATTACATTTTATAGAACTTTGCAACAGAATTTGATATTACCTAACATAAAACACCAATTCATTTCTTTCTTTCTTTCCCTTCCTCCCTTCCTCCCTTCCTCTCTTTCTTTCTCTCTCTCTTTCTCTTTCCCTCCCTCCCTCCCTCCCTCCCTCCCTCCCTCCCTCCCTCTCTCTCTCTCTCTCTCTCTCTCTCTCTCTCTCTCTCTCTCTTTCTTTCTTTCTTTCTTTCTTGTGGTACTGGGGATGGAACCCAGAGGCATTCTATCTCCAAGCTACACCCCAGCCCTATTTTTTTAGTCTTTTACTTTTGAAACAGGGTCTCGCTGAGTTACAAAGGGCCTAAGTGCCCGAGACTGTGAACCGCAATCCTCGTCTCAGCCTCCCACATGCTGGGATTATAAGCATGCGCCACCACGCCCGTCTTTACATTTCTGGTTTATATTTTTAACTTGCCAAAAAAGGTATTTGTATTAAAGACTACTACATAGCCACTGTCTGAATTAACCCAATCTCTGAATTAATGGAGTTTGTACATCCATATCTTCTGAGCTTTGGCTAGTAAGATGGTATGTTCAGGAGCATTTATATGTTGTTTTCCTTTCCAGTTCTGGACATGGAATCAGAGTTTGCTTGTTTTTTCTCTTCATAAATCCAATGTTAAAGAGATAGAAGAGATATCAATAGTAGAAATGATTAGTATGTACAGCTGAGAGCTAAAAGCTGAAATCATATATTATCTTTCTAAATCTTTAACATTTCTCTTCTGGGTCTTATGTTCCCATCTTCCTTATTTTAAGTTAAATTCCATTACAAAAATGTTGAAAAAATGAAATTATTAATTACTAGGTGTGTCAGAGGGCTGACAGTCATACTTTTAGACCTTTATTTTTATGGAATCTGTCACAATAGAATTCTCTAAAGCAAAGTGCTGTTCATATGAAAAGATATAAATCTCTATTTCCACTTCTTTTGATCATTCATATGTGTTTACTAGCCTTACATTGTTATTAACATATATAATGTAGCTTGACAGTGACCTTTTCCTACTACTTTATGAATCATTCTAGTTTTGTTTCTCATATGAGCTTTAACTAAAAAAATGCAAATTCTAGATTTGCAGTTTCATTTCTCCCTTCCTTCCTCTCTCCCTCCCCTATGTGACTGACCCCAGGGAGAATTCCAACTCTGGGCTATACCCTAGCCCTTTTTACTTATTATCTTTTTGGTTTTGGTACTGGAGATTGAACTCAGGGGGGCATGCCACCTATTTTTAATTTAGAGACAAAGTTTGCTAAATTGCTGAGAACCTAGCTACATTGCTGAGGCTAGCTTTGAACCTGTGATTCTCCTGTCTCAGTCTCCCAACCTGGTACTTTTTGTTTTGAAACAGTGTACCACTATGTTGCTGGTTATACTGCCTAGACTGGTCTGATATCAGGGAGCCTCCTAAGTACTAGGATTACAGGCATGTTTCACCATGCCCCGCCTTCATTTCTCTTAAAAATTAAATTTATTTTATTTTTTGGTACTGAGGATTGAACCCAGGGGGGGTTCTACCTCTGAGATACACCTCTAGCCATATTTTATGTGTTTGCTTTGAAATAGGGTCTAAGTTGCTAAAAGTCTTGCTAAATTGCTGAGGCTCATCTCAAACCTGCAATCCTCCTGTCTCAGCCTCCCAAGTGTTAGGATTACTGGTATGTGGCACCATGCTTGGATATGAGATGGCAAGTAATATGAGAAAATAACTAAAAATTAAAATTGACATCTTGATAAAATTGAAAAAACTTTCATTTACTCTAAAATAGCATAAAGATTTAAGCGGGGAAGTGTATATAAAATCAATGACTAGAAAAAATACGTTTAAGAGGTGGACTAAAAGTGGCAAATATAACATGCATCTACTCTCTACACATTGTCTGTCTGTCTGTCTGTCTGTCTGTCTGTCTGTCTGTCTATCTATCTATCTATCTATCTATCTATCATCCATCTGTCTGTCTGTCTATCTGTCCTGGGGACTGAACTCACAGACATTCTATCTCCAAGCTATATCCCAGCCCTTTTTATTTTTTTGTTCTGAAAACAGGATCTTGCTAAGCTGCTGAGTCTGGCTGGCCTCAAACTTGTGATTCTTTTGTCTTAGCCACCCAAGCACTGGGATTAAGGCATGTGCCATCATGCCTGGCTTGTCCTCAACACACTTAGAAAGATTGTTTTGTACTAAGATTTAAACACATTATTTTCTGAAAACAGCTAATAATTGTTCCATTTTACATAAAAAGATACTAGAATTTAATCCTTTCTTTTTTAAAAAATCTAACCCTTTCTTAATTTTTACTCAATAATTCTTTATCATGAGTATTAAGTTCAATTTTAGGATTACATTTAAACATTATAGGTTAGAAAAAATATTTTTATATATGACACAAGCTACAGAGATAACAGTTTAAAATTAATACAAATGAGATCATGATTTGTCACTATGTTACTAATTTGCTATAATGTAAAATTAAGATCTTTAAGGTTAGAATAGATGACAGAAATTGTAGAATAACTATTCTTGGCAAATTAAATGGACTAAATTATCAGCATTAATGATGTCCCATTTGGGACTGAATGTTACTGAAATCATAACAAGGGAGAACTAGAATTAACATAATAAGGTGACAGACTGCAAAAGTATAAACAGAACTTCCTATTTGATCTGAGAATGATTCCCCATTCCCCTTTTAATTAAGGAAGAAAGGGAACATTACTTAAAATGGTTAGCATTTAGTTAACAATGTAAGTAGATGGGATAGAAAAGTAAGGTGAAAAATACATATTTAAGCCCTAGGAAAAAAATGATCAATACTTTTTTTGGTTTTAAAAGAATTATAATAAAAAGTTTATGTAATAGTTACAAATCTTGACAGTAGCACTAGAGTCATTATTTATCATCACTGTACATAGTCCACTATGAGCAAGATACAGCATTTAACAAATGAATGTCATCTCAGAATACATGTATAAAATGTATGAATATAAAGTGCTATACAAACTGAAATATGTTAATATCAGACTATAACCATTACTTTGTAAAACTGAAATGCTCACTAGAGTAATATCACACAAAGGTTTATCATAAAGACTAAAGAAAAAGAAAACACAATTGCCTGCTCAGTAACTTTTTTTTAAACCTAGGGGTATTTTACCTATGAGCTTCACTCTCTATCCCTATTTTATTCTGAATCAGGGTCTCACTAAGTTATCACAACTGGCCTTGAACCTGTGATCCTTCTGTCTCAGCCTCCCAAGTACTGGGATTACAGTTGTGTGATAAGCAACAGACCCTGGTTAAGTAATTTAATAGTAAACTACCCATTTTATATTTTTATTTGGAAACAGGGTCTCTTAAGCCAGAGAGGTTGGCTTCGAACCTGCGCGATCCTCCTGTCTCCGCCTTCCAAGCGCGGGGATTACAAGCGTGCGCCACCACGCCCGGCATAAACTACCCATTTAAAAAAGACACTACAATTATAAACCTTAAACACTAAGATTCAGGTAAAAGTGATATGGAAAAAAATATATATATATATTTTAAACACGGTACTAGAGATGGAACCCAGGGGCATTCTACCTCCAAGTTACACCTCCAGCCCTATTTTTTTTTTTTTTTTTTTTTTGTGGGTCTGGGGATGGAACCCAGGGGCATTCGACCTCCAAGCTGTACCCCCTGCCCTATTCTTTATTCTTTCTTTTGAAACAGGGTCTCACTAAGTTTCAGAGGGCCTAATTAAGCAGCTGAGGCAGTCTGCGAACCACTATCCTCCAGTCTCAGCCTTCCGAATGCTGGGATTGTAAGTGTGTGCCACCATGCCTGGCCCCCAGCCCTGTATTTTTATTCTTTATTTTGAAATGGTCTAAATTGCGAAGGGCCTCACTAAATAGCTGAGGCTGGTCTCGAACCTGTGATCCCCCTGTCTCAGTCTCCCAAGTACTACAAGCGTGCCACCATATCTGGCTTTGGATTATAATTTTATAAGACACAATTCTGGGCATTATGCAAATGGTGACATAACAAAAATGACACTTTTTTTAAAGTCCTCTCTAAAAACTATTTTGGACACAAATAGCTTTATGGCATCCTATTTTATTTAATAATAAAAAAACAAAAAAATCCCAAAGTGTGAAACCAAATACTCCAATCAAAGATAATATATATTTCCACATAAGAAATAAGAAAGCTTATATGAGTAATTTTTATTACTACATGAATAATTTATTTAAAAGGTTACTTTTTAAATGAACATAATACTGAATATGCCTCAGTACAGAGAAAATGTTTGTTATATGCATCAATATTTTGCTCTTGTATTTTAGTATCGATGAGCTATGTCCACATATATATCTCAAGCTACATAATCAAATCTTACCACTGTCCTTTCCTTGAATGCAGCTTTCCATAATATCCAACCTAGCCCTAAGATTCAATGGACTCCACCACTAAAGGAGTGATGTAGAAGAATGTGAAATCCTAAGTGCTGAATAGAGAACTATTAGTCTAAATTTTCCTAGAAGATTCTATTCAGAAATCCCTTCACTGGGATAATTTTTTACATTACAGTACAGAATTAACATACTAACCTTTAAGCAACCTAACACTGAAACCAGGGCTCAATTCTTTCCAGGCAATATACTATGATGGAGGGAAACACATGCTTCACATGAATAAAAGAAATGGCTATTTGAGATAACTATGCTGGAGCTGTAAGTTACAATATTCTAAATAAATATAAAGCAGCCTTTGAAAATACTAAATTTTTAAACAAAAATTTAAATTATCAGTCCAGCAGGGCGCGGTGGCGCACGCTTGTAATCCCCGCACTTGGAAGGCGGAAACAGGAAGATCACGCAGGTTCGAAGCCAGCTGTGCTGGCGTAAGAGACCCTGTTTCAAAAATATAAAATAGGTCTGGGACTATAGCCTGGAAGTAGAAGGGCTTCCAGGAATCCCAGTATCACCAAAAAAAAAAAAAAAAAAAAAAAAAATCAGTCTAATTTAAAGAGTAGTAATTGAACCTTATAAACTAAATAGGCCTTGTTCTGACTAAAAACATTTCTATAATTATGATTGTGTTCCATGCACATTCAGCACTCTGCTTCCATAAAATCAACACATCTCTTTATAAAAATGTGTCATGTTGGATGCCAAAGTCAAGGCTGATATCCTCCTACTGACATCATCCTGTGATATTTACAAGTTTTGCTGGCTGGTTAATTCTCATGTGTCAGTCATTATTTAATTATATTACTCTTGTATTCTGAATGATGCTTTTATAGCATTTTTGTATTAAACAGATTTCCTGATGAACATACGGAACTATTTTAAAAGGTGTACTTATATATTCTGCTGGGACGCACTCGCTCATAGAAGTTAACCTAGGTAAAAAAGTTACTGGTATTAACATAAAGAGGGCTCAGTCAGGAAGAAACAAAATGCAGACCATACTTTAAATTACACAATTAGTCCTGCAGATAGTTTTTCTTGAAGAGGAAAAAACAAAACAAAAATACCCCAACTCCACAATACTGAATAAAATGTATGGTTTGCCCTTAAGTAACTCAAATATGAAAAAAGTTTATAATATTTCCATTTGCCCATAGGAATTCATAATACCAAAATTTTTTGCCATATGACTTTACAAAACTTTAATATATAGTATATTAAAATGCTATATATAATGTATATTTTAATGTCTTCTAAGTCTTTTAAAAAAATGAAAAAATGTTTTCAGTCAGGTTTCTAGCATTCAGTGGTACATCTCTTAAGTAAGGTATGATACACTGAAAGTTAAGCATAAAATTAATATTTTCAGCACCTGACACTTGACAAACACTCTTATACAGATAAACCAAAAACATATGATAGTTTATTTTTTAATTATGAATAATTATTTAATGATACAGTAAGAATGAACCCAGCTTCAAGAACACTGAAGCAGAGACATAGAGCCCACATGACTTGGTCATGCTAGTCAACACCATCAATTATTCAGTGCAAAGAATGCATTATGTGTTATTCAGGAACCAAAATGCATACAGACTCAGTATGTCACATTCACAAATACCACACAGAATTCCTGGTGACCAGGATTTCATGGTGAACACAAGAGCCCTTTCTCGATCCATTTCTAAAGGAAGGGAGGAACTACAGTAGCCACCTTTCATGACAAGTTAAATAATTAACAACAATAACTGCTTATCTTTAATATACCTTGCACTGCTAGAAGCTGCTCCTCTGTGGTCCAACGGGCATTAATTTTCTGATTTGACTACAAAATTAAAGAGAAGTTTCCTAATGAGGATATGACAGACATTTTCCAAAGTGCTTATTTTTTTTTAACTTCACCAAATCACAGATATAAGATTACAAAAACTCTGATTTATGAAGATTCCACTTTTAGAAGGATTAAAATTTTATATTTGAGTTACCTTTTACCAACACAGAAAGGTAATAAAAGGGAAAATGTAGTCTGGGAGACTAAACACTGATGCTTCTGCTCTAAATAAAAGACATTAAAATATGAGGAAACCTTTTAGCTGTCCATTTTCTGACTATAATATTCCTATCACACATTAAGGACATTAATTTAGCTTAGCTTTTAACATTTAAGAGACTTTGTTTTCTTTAGCAAGAATCTGTGACTATCTCTAAAATTTCTTTCCCTTCCTATTTATATTAATTTTATCCTTTCTCATCCTAAAATAGTTGTAAAAATTAGCATAGAATGTAGAATAGGCCTACCTTCTATTAAACTTGAACTTTAAAGCAGAAACTGACCAACTGGAAAGAAATACTTTTTTCCCCCTCAAGATCTCCTAATGCTCCTCACCAATTTTTTTTTGTCTAAAACTCCTGAGTAGAATTTTTATTACAGTAGTATCACAATATCAAATATCTAACCAGATTCCATTAGTATATATCCACTGACTAGTAAATATGGCAGTAGATGAGGAATAGAAATAAGTGCACCTGCTTGGAAAGGTCTGCAGAGGCACTGCTAAGATAAAGCGACTTAGTGTGATATCTGGACCTGCTGGGAAAACAGAAGGAAGGCTTCCTTTGAGAACGGGAACATTGGTCCTACCTCACACATGGTCTTAGCTATAAGAGTTTCTATGGCACACAGAGGTTCTGGTTTAATACCACCTTTTTCACAATTAAATATTTGGAAGGAAGAATGAATCAAACAAAAATTCAAAGTAAAAAACTAACTTTCTTAGTGAAGGAAGGAAGAAGTAGTAAAGAATAAAAGACCTTGAGTAAGAAAGACAAAACCCTAAAGTAAAATTACTGAATTTCAGAAAGGACTAAAAAGGCAGGTCAGGTAGGGAATAACAAATAACCTTCAAAGTTAGGAGACTGACAACAAGGCAAAAGAACAACAGTAAAAAGAGAAAGAAGGGGTATACTAAAAATTCTGACACACGTACAGAAGCAGTAATAAAAGGGTGAGTCAAAGCTTAAAAAGTGGGGGGGAGGGATACTCAAATGAAAAGAAAAAGATAACTGGTATTAGAACCTATATAAATCAGTTCCAAATGCTTCATAGTAAATGGTGAAAAAAGGGTTAACTTTTCTGTGAGGGACACTGGAGATTGAACCCCAGGTACTCGCCTCTGAGCTACATCCCAAGCCTCCACTCCACTTTGAAAAATTTTTGAAATAGGTTCTCTCTATTTTGCCGAACCTGGCCTTGAACCTGCGATCTGATCCTTTCTTAGTCTCCCAAAGTGCTGGTATTACAGACACATGCCACCATACATGGCTAGGGTTGATTGTAATACAAAAAAATTCATTAAAAAAAAAAAAAAACGGCTAATGAGTTGGGCGTGGTGGTGCACACTTCTGATACCAGTACTTGGGAGGCTGAAAGAGGAGGATCCAGCTACTTGGTAAGGCCCCCTGCAACTTAGTGAGACCCTGTTTCAAAATAAAGGATAAAAAATTGGGCTGGGGGTATAGCTTGGAGGTAGAATGCCCCTGGGTTCAATTCCCAGTGCGTGCACACACACACACATTAATGATTTAATTAATATTCTTTAATGCTATTTTTTGGCATATCTCTGACTATACAATGGTATTACAATATCCTTTGGTTTTGAAATTCACAACACGATCATATAATAGATCATTTTTCTTTGAAGGCTTTAATAATTTCCCCAAGGCCTTTTGTTAATTCTTTGTTATACAAACTGTTTTTTGAAGTGCTTGCCTATGAATCAGCATCTTTTTTCCTCTCAACAATTTTGTAGGTAATTGGAGCCATTCTCTTGTATTTTAACAGACTTCATAAAGTTTTGCAAAGTTTACAACTTTTTTTTGCAAAGTTTACAGTTTTGTTTTGTGCTACATTTACATTCTATTAACAAGAGAGTGACAAGGGTGTTGATGTGATGGATGGGCCAGAAAAATGCTAATTAATTAGGGACAGTGAGTATCTTCTTGTTTGGCAACTTCGGCTTCTCCAGATATTCCTCAGACTAATGAGCATTTAGCTATTGTGGCTCTCCTGTACACACAAAGCTGCAATACTTATGCTACAAGCTGCTCAGAGGAGTAAACGCAACTCAATATGGTATATATTCAAAGCATATATAAAAAGCATCTAGCAGTGATGGGCAACAGTGCCTGTTATTAAATTTGCAAGGCAGAAACTACAGAAGAGGGAATCATGATAAGAAACAAAAAACGAGAAATGATGCATTTATTTTCACCTAAATTTCATAAAGCTTATAAGAAAATCAGGAGACTAGATGAACACAAACAACATTAACAAAAACTAAAAAGTACAGAGTATTCTGGGAAATTCAAACATGGGAGAGAAAGTCACAATGATTAGAATGGGTGAAAAAGTACAAGAAAAAGGGACACTGCAAGAGCTAGAGATTGAGATGGGCTTGGAGGCAATGTCTGGAGCCTAGAAACAAGAAATGCTGATTTTGGAGACGTGTAAAGATAAGGCTAAGATGAATTAAATTTGGGATATACTGAGAATGTGGTATTAAACAGGATACTCAGGTAGACCAGGTACCATGTGAGGCTAAAATAAATTCATTTATCCCAGCACATTTTTTGAAGGGTCTGGTAATCTTTCATAAAGGAAAAACAATGGAGTTACATCTTACTCAGATGTGTGGTTCTACTACTGAGCTACAAATTCTTTTAAAGATTTGTTTTCCAAAATTACTATTCAAATGTCCTTACTAGGGTAGCCATAGATAGGCACACAAGCTCAATACATCCACACAGCCAGGTCCCACCAGCGCTGAAATGGATTACTAGTTTTTCAGTTGAACTCCAGATGAAATGGCCAATTTGAATTATTTTTCCTTTCTGAATTCATTCACTTCCTTGCCTCCTCCTATTTACTTCCATCCTTAACAAATCAGAGTATAACAAAATATGCCATTTGTATCCAACACACACACACACACACACACACACACACACACACACACACACTTCCTTCCTTCCTTCCTTCCTTCCTTTTTGTACAGGAAGTGGAACCCAGAGACAGTCTACCTCTGAGCTACACCCTCAGCCCTATTTTATTGTGAAACAGGGCTTACTAAGTTGCTAAGGCTGCCCTTGAACCTGTGATCTCCCTTGTCTCAGCCTCCCAAGTACAGGGCTGGGCATGGTGGTGCTACCTGCAATCCCAATACTTAGGAGGCTGAGATGGGAGGATTGCCGATTTGAGACTAGCCTCAGCAACTCTCACATACCTTAAGAAGAGCACATTAATTCCCTACATTAAAATATATTTTAAATTTATCACTTGCAAGCAGGGTGTAGTGGCGCATGCTTGTGATCCCAGGATTTGGGAAGCTGAAAAAGGAGGATCACGAACAGCCTCAGCTACTTAGTGAGGCCCTATGCAACTCAGTGAGATCCTCTTTCAAAATAGAGAATAAAAAATAGGGCTGGGGGTATAACTCGGAGGTAGAATGCCCCTGGGTTCCATTCCCAGTACCACAAAACAAAACAAAAACAAAAACTCACTTACTTTCATTCCTATAACTAATAACCAGTTCTATACCCTAAACCATTTATCCCCTCACATATGCTTAGGATTTTAGCAGCTATGACGTTTCCCCTTTGAAATATACAACACTGTCAGGACGATTTTCCTATAATTAAAATTTCAATACATTCTTTCTATATCAAGTATGCCACAGGATTCTCCCATTTTATCTGATGGTAAGACTTTTCTTTCTAGGGTTCTCAAGGACTTTTATACTCCACCCTTTGCTCACTGATTTCTATCACAAAGCAGCCCCCGCCTAACCTTGCTAAATCTCATACGGTTTCCTTCCTCTGCTGTATCCAAGTTTGCCTTCCTAAGATGACAACATGGTTCTTGAGGAAAAGACTGTTTAACACTTCCACTGAATTCTCAATAGCAATTAGCACAATCACAAGCACACAGTAAGTGCAAGGAACATGTGTTGACTGGTTTCAAGAATGCTTTTAATTTTCCCAATGGATTTATGTTTAGGATGTATTATTCAACACTAAATCACTGCTATTATTCTTTCTGCCTAGAATATGCCCTTTTGGTATGTGCAAAGCCCCACTTACCCTTCAAGCCTCAGCTGAAATGCTTCTCCTCTAGAAAGTCTTCCCTGATTATCCTTGAATGATGCTCAACCATTTTCCTGAAGCACTTTGCCTGTAAATCTACCATATAACTTTTCAGTTTGTCTTATAACACCTGGACTGTAAGTTCTCTTTTTAAAAGCAGGTGAAAAAAATTGGCTCATTTTGTCCTCATCTTTATGTTTTCTCTCCTCTTTACAAACCATTCCCACAGTGACTAACACTGTACCTTACATGAAATATGAAATTAGTGATCAATAAATACTTGTGGAAGTGAATGAATTTTCTCCAACAAAATTTTTCCAAAATGAAAATGCCAAATAAGACCAAATTAATAAGTAATCTTAGTAACTGTGAGGTACTTTTTTTTTTTTGGTGGTACTGGGCTTCCTGGAAGCCCTTCTACCTCTGGGCTACACTCCCAGACCTATTTTATATTTTTTACTTGGAAACAGGGTCTCTTAAGCCAGCGAGGCTGGCTCCGAACCTGCGTGATCCTCCTGTTTCTGCCTCCCAAGCGCGGGGATTACAAGCGTGTGCCACCACACCCGGCTTAACTGTAAGGTACTTATTTTAATGATCTACTGTAATTATTTTAAAGGTTATTAACATTCTTTGATTAAGTAATATCTAACCTAAAGTTAAGAAGATGGATAACATCTTTTCCAGGATTGTTAATGTGATTATTAATTTAGTATTTTGAAATATATCCATCTAAGTTGCCCGCCTCCCCAAAGCAACAAACACACATGATAAATATGAGGACTTTCTAGATAATAAAATATTATTATATACTCCTTAGTTCGTTCGTTCGTTTGTTCCTTCCCTCTCTCTCTCTCCCTCCCTCTCCCTCTTTCTCCCTCCCTCCAAGTTGCTAAGGCTGGACTTGAATCTGCTGTCTCAGCCTCCTAATTACTGGGATTACAGGTATATGCTACCACATGACACATACAAGTATGTTTAAGTCATATGAGTTCAATATTACCCTCACATAACAATTCAAAGTTCAGGGTATGCATGACAGTGCTAAAATTTTGTTGGTTTTTATTTTAATATTTTTATAATAAAGCTAAAGATGGTTTGATAACTTCTAACTCAATAACATTAAAATGTGAGAATCTAATAAACTATTTTGCTACTCTTATGAAAACTTCTAAAAGTGGCAGCATAATAGACTAATCCAGGACCTATCAAGACTCTAAAAAGCTAAACTGTAAATACACTCCCATTAATTTACTACTTAATGTGACTTTGAGCAAGTTAACCTTTTTGAGTCTGTTCCCTTGTGTAAAGTAATAGTACCTGCTTTGTCTATTTACACAAAAATCAGAGGTAGCACACAGGAAGATAAAATGCTACTATACTTTCAAATCTGTCTTTATATAACTGATAACAAGTAAGACTGTTCTGTAATTTTATGAAGAATTTGAGATTAGACTAACTTTTCCTTGAAAAATTGGTAGAATTTTTCTGCAAAATTATCTAGGCCTGGTGCATTCTTGTGAGAGAAAAATGTTAATTATTGCTTCATTTTATTAAGTAATCATATGCTATTTAGCTTTTCTTTCTTTATCAGGTGATTTTGTTAAGGCATTTTCCTAGTGAATTCTATATTTTGTTTAAATTTTCAAACTTGTTAGCATAAAGTTTTTCTTGGTATTTCCAAAATGTTTTAAATTATCTGTTATATTTATTTCAAGTTATGAAACGATAGGCATTTTTACTTTATGAATTTTAATGTGATTAGAAACTTAAATAATTTCAATATAAAATATAATTTTGTTGCAATAATATAGCAGAATAAAGTAGAATTTTTATTATACTATCCTTAAATAAATGTTACTAGAATATCTGTCAGTTTACCTATGGGTTTGGAATGAGGTACCAGCCTATGTACTTTTCATTCTTTTCCACAACCCAACCTTCTTGAGATTATTAAAAACAAATAAAAATAAATTTTCTTTGTAAAAGGTCTTCCTTTCTGAAAAAATGATTCTAATGATTAGCAGAGCATGTGACACAGTATTTCTGAAGCTCTAGTCTTCTGCCTCTCCCCATCCCTCACACATATTTCATTTGTGGATATTTCAATCAGTTTAATGTAGAGGGAGAAAAAGTCCCATTAGGATTAAATAAGATTTTTTGATTATCATATACATAAAAAGGCAAATCCAGAAACATAGACCATAATACAGGAATTGTAAAAAGGAGAAAAAATCTTGTAGTAGAAACTTCTGTAAAAAGACTTGACTGGACTTTAAGGGCATATTTAAGTATTCCTTTAGTTACCACAAATAACAAAAATATACTTAGGTCTCAGCTAAAACATGAGTAAAGCTTGAAAAACTGGTCAATCTATATATTGTTTTTAAGATTTTTTTTTTTAGGATATAAGTTTAAGAATCCACATAGTAGCTGGGCGTGGTGATGCACAGTTGTAATTCCTGTGCTTGGGAGGCTGAGACGGGAGGATCGTGCAGGTTCGAAGCCAGCCGCGCTGGCTTGAGAGACCCTGTTTCCAAATAAAAAAATATAAAATAGGTCTGGGAGTGCAGCCCGGAGGTAGAAGGGTTTCCAGGAACCCCAGTACCACCAAAAAAAAAAAAAAAAAAAAAAAAAAAAAAAAAAAAAATCCACATAGTAAAATTCTAACTGGAAATTTGAGCTAAAAGAGAAATACCTTAAATTAAAATACAAAGTTGTTAAAATTGTTAAGACAAATGAGAGTTGTGATTTATTCCTACTGTGTTACCAATTCACATGGGTAGAAAAGGACTTTAAATAAACACTGCTACAGACCCAAAAAGGTGCCAGTTTGCTTACTGATGACTTTGCAGCTTCACATATACCGTGCCTACTTCTATAGCTACTGTTCCTAAGACTCTTGCTTGATATGAACTGCTAAGGGCAAGAAAGAAATAATCTAACTTAAATACAAAAGGATTCGCCAAGCCTCCAAATACCAACTATCTAAATAAAATATAGATATAATGAATTACCCATATTGTGAAACATTCAAAGTACTAAAAATGCATGTGACCAAATAGTATTTGAACACTAGAAAACGGAAAGAACAAGGTTTCACTATACTTAAATACAGGTATTTTTCAATACCATACCTCAGGAGGTTTGAATTCTTCAATTCCACCTTCCATTTTCTGTTTAAGTGCACTGTTAACTTGCTTAGCATTCTGAACCTTCAATAGAAGAACCCAAAATATGAATCAGATCATGTACTTATGTAAAATTTTGAGTATTCAAATAAACAAGAATATATACTAAAACCCTCTTAAATTTTATTTCTGGAGAATAGACATATTTATCACCTTAAAGTATGATACACCACTCACATCAACTAATACACATTTAATAGACTAAAAGACTTTGAGCTAGATTTGAAGATCTCTGAGTATCATAAATCATAAGTGTCTTTAAGTGTCTTTTAATGTCTCTTATAACTGAAGACAACTGACATACAAAGAGATTAAATCCATTAACACTTCTCATTGCCACAATATTCTGAATAAGTAACAATTATTCCAATAATAATAATAATA
Source organism: Muscardinus avellanarius (assembly GCF_963383645.1). Taxonomy (NCBI): domain Eukaryota; kingdom Metazoa; phylum Chordata; class Mammalia; order Rodentia; family Gliridae; genus Muscardinus; species Muscardinus avellanarius. Next base: position 79,171,735 of record NC_137793.1, read on the forward strand.
ATAATGATAATGGTGGCTAGCATTAATGAGGTACTTAGGATAAAACAACACTCCCATGTTGGATATGGACAAATCAACACTTTATACACAATAAATCACTTCATTTCTCACAACTACCCTATGAGAGAAGTATAATCAGTGCTGCTATAACACATACATTCTTAAGCTACTGTACTATGCAAATAAAACCACCAGTTTTATAGGGAAAGCTTCATCAATGACAAACAAGAAAAGAAAGAAGCCTAACAAAAATGGGGATACAGTTAAATACACTTTAATGATTAAGAAATCCATAAATGCAGGGCTGGGGTTTAGCTCAGTGGTAGAGCATTTATTTGCATAACATGCTGGGCCCGGGGTTCAATTACTAGAACCACATATACACACAAGTACATAAAAGCTACAATAAAGATGGTACTTTAGTTGGAAAGATATAAAAGCTGCTTATAGAAGTAGGTATCAAGCTAGGCATGGTGGCAAATGCTTATAACTCCAGTATTTGGGAGGCTGAGACAGGAGGATCTTGGGTTCACGGATAGCCTCAGCTGCTTAGTGAGGCCCTCTACAACTTAGTGAGACCTGGTTTCAAAATACAGAATAAAAAATGAGCCGGGTGTGGTGGCACACGCTTGTAATCCCTGTGCTTGGGAGGGGGAGACAGGAGGATCGTGCAGGTTCGAAGCAAGCCTCTCTGGCTTAAGAGACCCTGTTTACAGATAAAAATAGGTCTGGGAGTGTAGCCCAGAGGTAGAAGGGCTTCCAGGAACCCCAGTACCACCACACACACAAAAAAAATGGGACTGGGGTATAGCTCAGAGGTAGAATGCCCCTGTGTTCCATCCCTAGTACTACCAAAAAAAACAAAAAAACAAAAAACAAAAAAACCCCCAAAAAACTATTACAGCTTGTGAGTTACTGTGAAACAGCAGAGGAGAGTTTATTTGTAATCAAAGTTTTAACACCAGATGTGTATGGTTCATAAAACAACAAACAGAGGCAGCTGCTACATGTCTGAGGTATGTGCATGTTTTATTAGGTTAGCTAGGTGTACTTTTTTGGTGACAAGTTTACACTGAAGCAAATAAAATTCTTGCTATGCTTAGATTATTCCCTAAAGAATCAACTTCAAGAGTAGAATAAAACTGACTTTTCTATTATAACTGAGTGTGTATGTGAACACGTACCTATTTTACTGGGGATTGAACCCAGGTGCATTTGCCATCTGAGCTCCACCCCAGCCCTATTTTATTTTATGAAACTGGGGATTGAACCCAGGGGCATTCTACCTCAGAGCTCCACCCCCAGGCCAATTTTTTATTCTTCATTTTGAAAGAGGGTCTAAGTTACATAGTGCTTCACAAATTGCGACCCTCCTGTCTCAGCCTCCCAAGTACTAGGATTACAAGCCTGTGCCACCATGCTTGGTTTTAGTTTTTATTTTAAAACAGGGTCTTGCTAAATTACTAAACCCTGGCCTTGAACGTGCAATCCTCCTACCTCAGCCTCCTAAGTACTGAGATTATAGGCATGCACCACAATGCCAGGACTATTATCACCGTTTTACAGATGAGGAATCTTAGTAAAGCATAGAGAGGTCAATAAACTCTATCAAGACCACAAATTATAGGAGGTACCATATGAGTTAAAGCCATACCAAGTATATAGCACTATTCTATCAGCAACACTGTTCATCTCCATTTAGAACATTAAGGGTTAGGCTTGTTTGCTTTTTTCTTCTGCCCCACCCCCATACACAGAGTATGGACAACCAAATAATTAAAGTGATTTGTGAAATGTTTTTCACCAGAGATATTAAAAATACAGCTAAAACATAAATCTAGGGTGATTCAAGGGCAGTTAGTTGGCCATGTTAGCCAGACATATAAAATGTAAAGGATCTCAGTTTTCAAAGACTGAGGGAAGATAAATAAATATACAAGTACGATAAATGCTAAAACACTTAACATTGACTTGGAGAAAGAGAGAGAATAATAGAGTAAATGCTTTTATTTTATGGGTGGTACTGGATGAGAGACAGGTTAGGAAAAATGTTTCAGAGGAGCTGATACCTTCATTTGAAAAGATCAACAAGAACTAAGCAGGCAGACCAGAGTGAGCAGAGGGAATGCATTCCTTGCAGAATAGCAATTAGGAAGACAGTAAAGCCCTAGGATATGGAACAAAAAATTAGGCCGGGGCTAGACCACAGAATTTGAATCTTGCCCAAAGACTAAAGGAACTTAAAGGATTTTTAAGTAAGCAAAAGCACATGACCATGTTTGTCTTTTAGAAAGACACTTCCAGTAGAAATGTGGCAAACAGAATGGAAGGGAAAGGATGGATTAATTTATTAATCCAAGTGCGAAATAATTAAGAAAGCTTTCATTAAAATAGAGGGAATGGAGGGATGGTGGTAGCAGGAATAAAAAAACCCCACTTTATAAATACGTAATTGAGCCAGCATAGTGGTACATACCTGTGATACCAGTATTTGGGAAGCTGAGACAGGAGGATTTCATGTTCCAGGCCAGTCTCAGGAACTGAGCGAGATCCAGTTTCAAAATAAAAAAATAAAGCTGAGAGTCTCGTCCAGGGGCAGAATGCATCTGGTTCAACTGACAGAATACCTACCATGTATCAATATTCAATTGCGGAGAATTAGGGAGAATCAAATGGCTACTTGAGTAACTGAGTGTATGTGGTATAACTGAGACAGAGAATTTTTAAAAAAAGAACAAATAACTAAGGTGCAGAAGAATTCAAACTGGACATTCTATATGCAATATATTGGGAATAGAAAAGTAGTAGTAACTTATAAGCCCATAATTTTAACCTTTGCATATCACACATCATATGAATAACCAAGACCCCAGCACAGTACATGCCTGTAATCCCAGTACTTGGGAGGCTGAGACAGAGGATTACAACTTGAAGGCCAGCCTACACATTTATCAAAATTATAAAGAATAAAAATATTTTATTTCAAAATAATAAAAAAGGCTGGGAGTGTAGCTCAGTGGTAGTGCACTCTCGCTCAATCCCCAGTAACCACTCCCTCGCTCTATGCGCACAAAGAAAAATCAAGGAAGAAGCTTAAGTCTTCAAGTTCCTTTATAAAAATCAATAAAAAGTAGTCCAAAAGCCAGGCATAATGGCGCACACTTGTAATCCCAGTACCCGGGAGGCTGAGACAGGAGGATTGCAGGTTCAAGCAGCCTCAGCAACTTAGTGGGGCCCTGTTTTGAAATGAAAAACAAAATAAGGCTGAGAGTATGGCTCAAAGGTAGAATGTCCCTAGCTTCATCTCCATGTAGTCGTAGTATGGAGGATGAAGCATGAATAAAGATGACCAAGTACATCCTATTCTTTTTTTTTTTTTTGAGAACTTTCAAAATATTACATGCAAAGTATTTATAAGTTTTCTAAAAAGGAGAGCTGTGGTTTGGAAGATGGGAGTGTTTTGCAAACAGTCATGGTTTGACTGTAAGATAAGCATTCAATCAGATATATAATATCTATACTCAAGAGACCAGTGTCACAAAAGTCAAGGGAAAGAAATTCCAAAAAGTTGTTGACAAAGTGCCCCTGGGTCCCATCCTCAGTACCACAAAAAAAAAAAAAAAAAAAAGAAGAAGAAGAAGAAGAAGAAGAAGAAGAAGATGAAGGAGGAGGAGGGAGGAAGAAAGAGAGAGACAGACAGACAGATACCAACAAGGAGACTTCAGACCTGGAAATTCATTCATATATGCTCTTAAGATAGCTTTTCCAGTGGTAGAACCAGAATGGGGTATGGGACAGAAACGATTGGAAAGGGTCAGAAAACAAGTGGTAGGCAAGAAAGCTAAAGAAGCTAATGTGGTTTATTTTTATTCAGGTAGTTTTCTACATAAAGAAAAACGCAGAAGGCCAGTTTGGGTGAAAATCCAAAGTCAAGAGATAAAGCAATCTGAACATGTTTAAGATATTCTCAGTCTTACACTATATAGTTCCAAAATTCTTACATTTTATGGGAAGTGGTATAATATTAACTCTATTTTGTTTTATCTGAGTTATATATTTACTTCAAAAATTTCAGTGTTTTTTACATTACTCTCTTAATTGTATTTAAACATCCGTTTCCCTAAAGATCAAGACTATTCTAAGGCCGGGTGTGGTGGCACACGCTTGTTATCCCAGCACTTTGGGAGGCTGAGACAGGAGGATCGCAGAGGTTTGAAGCTAGTCTCAGCCACTTAATGAGGCTCTCAGCAAACTTAGTGAGACCCTGTTTCCAAATAAAATATAGAATAGGTCTGGGAGTACAGCTCAGAGGTAGAAAGCCCCTGGGTTTCACCCCCAGTACCACCACCAAAAAAAAAAAAAAAAAAAAAAAAAGACTATTCTAGGTTTACAATGATAACCTTTTGATGCATTATGTAATCCCTAAAGTCATTCCAGAAAGAAAAAAAGGAAAGATAAATAAAGAAACACCAGCCAGGTGTGGTGGTACATGCTTATAATCCCAGTACTTGAGAGGACTGCAGGTTGAAGACCAGCTCAGCAATTTAGGCCCTCAGCAACTTAGGAAAAGACCTTGTTTTAATAAAAAAAAATAAGCCTGCTGTGAGGCAAGGCCGGTGCTGGGGCCTCCGAGGCCGAGATCAGAGCCTGCTGAGGGGTAAGGCCGGTGCTGGGGCCTCCAAGGCCAGGATCGAAGCCTGCTGAGGGGTAAGGCCAGTGCCGTGGCCAGCGAGGCCGGGATCAGAGCCTGCAATGAGGCAAGGCCAGTGCTGGGGCCTCCGAGGCCGGGATCGGAGCCTGTCGATGGGTTAGGCCGGTGCCGGGGCCAGCAAGGCTGGGATTGCGGCCTCCCATGAGACAAGGCTGGTGCTGGAGCCAGTGAGGTTGGGATCAGAGTCCTCTAGGTGGCCAGGCCACTACTGGGGCCGTCAAGAGTGAAATCGGAACTTGCAATGTGGCATGCACAGAGAAATATCACAGAAAATAAAAACCAGATGCTTCCCCTAATTAGCAAAAACTAGGAGAAAAGGGGTAAATGGAGGAGGTCGAATTGTAGAAAGGGCCCTATAGAGAAGCAATTAAGGTGACCAATCAGAGGGGATGAGATGGGGGAGGATGGAACCTCTTTAAAACTCAGGAGGTACACAAACAATGTATCAAAGATACCAATCAAGCATGGGATTGAGGGAGGGGGAGTGAGTGGGATGGGGATTGGATGAGGGCTAATTGGATGATGTGTGCTTGTATATCCTCTCAAGTCTTGTATTCCAATGTGATGTATGATTACAATGCACCAATAAAAATAAAAAAATAATAATTATTTTATTTATTTAATTATTATTTTTTATTATTATAAAAAAAATTAGTTGGGTGTGGTGGCACAAGCTTGTAATCCCAGCATTTGGGAGGCTGAGACAGGAGGATCCAGGTTCTCGGACAGCCTCAGCTACTTAGTGAGTCCATGTTTCGAAATAAGGAATTAAAAAAAAAGAAATAGGACTAGGATGTAGCTCGGAGGTAGAATGTCCCTGGGTTCTATCCTCAGTACCGCAAAAATAAATAAACAAACAAACAAACAAACAAATAAATCTGGGCTGGGGTACATAGCTGAAAGGTTAAGGGCCCCTGGGTTTAGCCCCTAGTACCACCACCAAAAAAAAAAGAAAAAAAAAAAAAAACCACTGGGGGGGGAAAAAAAAAGGAAAGAGAAAGAAGAGAAAGAAAAGAGAGAAATATAGTTGAAAACTGTAAATTTTACATATTACAACGGTACACTTTTTTTTTTTTTTGGTGGTACTGGAGGTGGAACCCAGAGGCTTTATACCTCCAAGCTATACTCCCAGAACTATTTTATATTTTATTTGGAAACAAGGTCTCGATAATTTGCCGAGAGCCTCACTAAGTAGCTGAGGCTGGCTTTGAACCTGTGCAATCCTCCTGTCTCAGCCTACCAAACGCAGGGATTACAAGTGTGAGCCACTACGCCGCTCACTGGTTTCTTAATTTAGGATGAATTTCAAATGTTTTAACACTGCCTTCTCATAAACCGTATCTCTACTGTAAACTGTTAAAGGTAAGTAGACAGTAATGAAAATGAAAAGCTTGAAATAGGAGGATTGCAGGTCAGCCTCAGCAACTTAGTGAGACTAATCTCAGCAATTTGTTGAGATACTGTTTCAAAATAAAAAAGAAAAAGGGCTGGGGTGGAGCCTTTAAAATAAGTAACCCTGACCAGTACTTTTAAAAGATAACTGGCAACTATGCACCACATGGAGCTAAAGAAAAGTGAGTAGAAAGAATACTTAAGATGACTGTCAGATAAGAGATAGTAAGGTCCTAAAACAAGGGGTAGTAGTGATGAAATAAAAATGGAAGAATTAATTTAAAGAAAATTTCAGAGACAAAGCATGTACAACTTGATTACCACTTGGACTTATGCATGTTAAGGAAGGGGTAATGGCAAGGGGTCAGTCAAGGATGATTCTTGTGCCTTTGGGGTCTTGTTGAGAAAGTCTTTACCTGTGTCTATGTGTTGAGGTATTGACCTACATCCTCTTCAAGAAGCTGGAAAGGTCTTTGGTCTGATTTCCGTCTTTGATCCCTCTTGACTTGACTCTTGTGCAGGGTGAGCAAGGGGGGTTTACTTCCATTTTTATGCATGTGGAATTAATTTAAAGGAAGAGGCTATCTTTTTTCCAGTCAAAAAAAGAAGAGGCTAGCTGGGTGTGGTGGTGCACGCTTGTAATCCCCGCGCTTTGGAGGTGGAGACAGGAGGATTGCGCAGGTTCGAAGCCAGCCCCACTGGCTTATAGACCCTGTTTCCAAATAAAATATAAAAAACAGGTCTGGGAGTGTAGGCCAGAGGTAGAAGGGTTTCCAGGAACCCAGTACCAAAAAAAAAAAGAAGAGGCTATCTTTTTTTGTGGCCCCTTTGTCAAAAATCAATTGGCTATAGGTATGTGGATTTGTTTCTGAGTCTTCTATTCTGCTTCAGTGGTCTATGTGTCTCTTTTTGTGTCAGCACCATGCTATTTCTATTACTATGGCTATGTGGTATAGTTTGAAGTCAGGTATTTTGATGCCTCCTATATGATTTTTGTTGCTGAGAACTACTTTGGATATTCTGGGGTATTTTTTGTTGTTGTTGTATCAAATGAATTTAAGTACTGATTTTTCTATGTGTAAGGAATGACCTTGTTAATTTAATGGGTATTGTACTGAATCTATAGATCATTTTTGAAAGAATGGCCATTTTGATATTTATTCTGCCTATCTAAGAACAAGAAACCAAAAGGCAGATCAATACGTGGGATTGCATTAAACTGAAGAGATTCTGTATGGCAAAGGAAACTATCAAGAACCTCAAGAGAGAGCTGACAGAATAGGAGAAAATTTTTGCCAACTATTCCTTTGATAGAGGACTAATATCTACAGTATACAGAGAACTCAAGAAACTCAACACTAAGAAAACAACCCAATCCCCCCCCAAAAGGGCAAGTGAATAGATACTTCACAAAAGAAGAAACTCAAATGTCCAATAAATGCATGAGAAAAATTTTAACATCATTAGCAATCAAAGAGATGCAAATCAAAACTACCCTGAGATTCCCCCTAACTCCAACTAGAATGTCAATCATTCAAAACACAAACAACAAATGCTGGTGAGGATGTGGAGAATCCTCAGAAGAATGGGAATGAGCCTACCATATGATCTAGCAATACCACTTCTGGGTATCTACTCAAAAGAATGGAAACCAAACTACCAAACTAATGAATGTGTATCTATGTTCATAGCTGCACAATTCACCATTGCTAAACTATGGAACCAGCCAAGATGTTCATCAACAGATGATTAGATTGCAAAAGTATGGAATATGTACACAATGGAATTTTACTCAGCCATAAAAAAGAACAAAATTATGTCATTTACAGGGAAATGGATAGAACTGGAGAACATTATGCTAAGCGGGATTAGTCAATCACAAGAAAAAAGAAATTGGATGCGCTCCCTAATATGCGAAAACTACAGAGAAAATGGGTCATAGGAGGAACTCCAGATGAAGAAGGAGATTCTACAGATGAGCAAATAAGGCAACTTACCTCAGGGGATGGGAGGGGGAGGGAGAGGAAAATTCTCTAATGCACATGATGTACTTCAACAAACATCAATGTACTAAGCCAAACATGAGGAAAGAGGGGGAAGGAATGGGGTTGGAACTAGGTAAGGGCTAAATGGGTGATGTGTGCATGTATGTCTCTACCATCTTGCATCCCATTAAAATGTATGACTATAATGGACCAATAAAAATAAAAAATAAAATTAGCAGAGATTTTAAGTTTGAAATAAATTTTATAAAACAAAGCTGCACTAAGGGCACAGCTCAGTGGTACAGTACTGGCTTAGCATATTTAAAGACCTGGGTTTGATGCCCAGCACTGCCCGCCCGCCCCCCAGATGACACTTACATAACTGAGTGGCTGAGAAAACCTGCAACAGAATTCAATGTAGGTAAAAGTAGATAAGCAAAATATATTACTTTTCTAAAAATACCTGACGTTTTAGAGATATTAACTCCATGTCCAGTTGCCTCAGGATGGTGTTGGCTGCATTGGGACTACAAGAAACAGCTACTACGTCTTCCTGGGTTAAATACATGCCCTTAGGTGGACGGCACTTAGAACGCTGAGAATGATGGCGATGTTGCAAACTCTGATATTCTCTCCTTCCAAGCCCAATCTTGCTAGTTTGGACAGATTGCTCAGTATTACCCTAAGAAAATAAAGACAGAATAATAAGACATTTGGTTTTTACAAATGTATAAGCTGAAAACAATCTGTTTCTAGCAGAAGTGTCTGTTGCACTAAGTACACCTGAAAAATACTTCAAACCAATTATATAATATACAAGTCCAAATGCAGACATAGCACTCACCAATTGGAAGAAGAAAAGTGTACAACATAATGCATCCTTAATTAATCCACTCAATCAAATGTTTGGTTTCTAGGCCCAGAGAACTATGAATAAACTAAAAAATAAGTTATTGACTATTCCTATTTGCTTCAAGATGAGTTACATTTTCCCTATGTCAATTAAGGACAAAAGACTATAACATACAAAATAGAAAGTTTTTCAAAAAGTAAAAAAAAAGAAAGCAAAAAGGGGCAAATTAGGAATTACAGCCTGTGGCAGACTAGGCACCTGAAAAAAGAGGTAAGATTTCATTTTCACTTTTATGTTGCTAAGAGAACTAGTCCTCTAAAGGTTAAAAAGGACATGGAATCTTAACCTGGACAATATTTCTTTCAAATCTGTGCATAAAATGCCAGTTTATGTCTCAGAAGAGGTTATAAAAATATTCTAATAATGACAACCATGAAATTTTAAGTACTATTTTACTATTACTTGCAATAGTGTTAAAATATAACATAAAAATACAAATTATTCTGGACTTTTTTATTTTTTTGGGAACTGAGAATTGAATCCACGGGCATTCTATCTCCAAGATACAGCCCTAGTCCTATTTTATTCTTTATTTTGAAACAGGGTCTTACTAAGTTGCAGAGGGCATAAGTAGCTGAGGCTGGCCTTAAACCTACAGTCCTCCTGGTCTCAGCCACCCAAGTATGAGGATTACAAACGTGCAGCACACACCTGGCTTATTCTGGGCTTCTGAGAGAGAAAGCCATTAAAAAATTTTGTCTATAGGTGGAATTTTATTTCACTGAATAGACTTAATAATCCAATTATTTAGAAACTGAGTAAAATTCACAAAATAATACAAATTATACAATGAAGCATAATTCAGTTTATTGCTAAAAAATTAAAGCAATACACGGCAGATTAGATATTCAGAGAAACCCTTTCCAGTATACCACTCCTAAAATTGCTAGCTCAAGCTTTTTTTTTTGTACTAAAGATGTGGAACCAGGAGCATCTTATCTCTGAGCTACATCCTCAGCCCTATTTTTCACTAAGTAGCTGAGGCTGGCTTGTGAACCTGTGATCCTCCCAAGTACTGGGATTACAAGCATGTGCTACCATACCTGGCAAGATCAAGTATTTTTAAAAATTCTGTTAAAATTTGTTTCTGAGCTGGCAGGAAAGTGAGGAAATTCCTGAGACGTCAGAAAAGATGAGAAAGCAAAAAGCCAGAGGGATAAACAACTATGCAGGAGCTGGTATTTGCCTAAAGCCCAGACTTCAAAGGACAACCAGTGCAGGGCATGAGAGACAAAGCTAAAATGCTGGAAGGGAAACTTCCATCATTATGTGAAGTAGGAAAAAAATACCCCTTGCTTTGCAGAAGGAGAGGATGATTAAAGGGAGTTATGCCTATCTCATACTTAGCTGGGAAAAAAATTTACAAAATGTCCCCTAAGAATTCCTAACACAGGCCTGCTTTTAGGCAGGTCTGGGGCCTAAGTGCATATGATCTATCTGGTCTGAAAACTCCCAAATCAAAAAGTTAATTAAAAATATTTCAGGTTAATACCTACAGACACTTAGCAGAAATATCCCCAAACAGTAGAAAGTAAAATCACAAGATAAAAGATGAATTCTTAATCTCCCAAAAGTATAAAAAGTAAACATAAGGTAAAAATAAGAAAGAAAAAATATATGAAGGTATTACTATCTATTTCATTAACATGTATGGGGAGGAAGCTGGTGGGAGTGGACTGGGATGTGGGTGATCAAGTATTGGCAAAGAAGCAGACAGTGAGTATTTTCATAGCCTAGTAGAGGCTTATCAAATATAGAAAATGACTTCTCATTACCTGGGGAAGTTCAATATGGTTTTACCATAAAAGAGAGTAATTCTACTTCAAATAATCACGGGGAATTCTCTAAGTTGCTAATGACATTTTAGTATGATAATCTGTACTGTACATTTCATGATAGTTGTCATCCCTTTCTCCTGCTGAGTAAAATTCACTTTTTTTTGGCACCCAGAAATCACTGCAACTACAAAAACACCTCCATAACTTGTAAATGTCTCTTATATGGGTTAATGTTAAATCTTATGTGTAACTAGGATTTGTTCCTATCAGCATTGTTCATACTAGCAAAACAAAAAAACAAAAAAACCCGTGCTTGGGAGGTGGAGACAGGAGGATTGCATAGGTTCAAAGCCAGCCTTGCTGGCTTAAAAGACCCTGTTTCCAAATAAAATATAAAATAGATCTGGGAGTGTAGCCCAGAGGTAGAAGGGTTCCATCCCCAGTACCACCAAAAACAAAACAAAACAAAATAAAACCTGGGCTCTAACTTGGTGACCATGCTATATTCACATTTATACACATATTTGAACATAGCTCCTCCACTAATCAACCTCAGCCTTCCTCTCTTATGCTTCCTTTCTAGCTTTGCTGAAGTTTCCCCTCCATTATCTGGAGTCCACATCCATAATTCTAATACTTGGTAGGCTAAGACAGGAGGATCACAGGTTTGAGGATAGCCTCAGCATCTCACAAGACTCTAAAACTTAGTGTGACCCTGTTTCAAAAGAAAAAAAGAAAAAAGGCAGGGGGTACAGTTTAGAGGTAGCCTGTTCCTTGTCCAATCCTCAGTGACACACACACACACACACACACACACACACACACACACACACACACGTGTGAATAAGTTTCAATACAAAGTTTTTCTGTAAATAGGGAAGGGCATGCAGTTGGGGAAATATAAACACAAACTTCCGTTTCCTAATCACAGTACAGTGGTGCTTACTACTCTTTAAGCTGTACATACTGCATGAAATGTACAGTTCACATTTTTTAAGTTAAAAACTTTCTGTGTAATATGTTAACAACAGGCAGACACAGGTTAAAAAATTTTTGTTAAAGGACATAATTTAGAATCTTCCTCTGCCTGCTATCACTATCATTTTCAATGAAGCAAAGAAATAAGTAAAGTTCCTGGCATATAGTGCAAATCCTGGACTACACCATGTGATACAGGTTTTGTGTTTTGTTTTTGTAGTCCTTGGGATAGAACCCAAGGATGCTCTACAAGACTCTGAGTTATACCCACAGCCCTATTTTTTTTATTTTGAAATAGGGTCTCACTAACTTGTGAAGGGCTTCACTAAGTTGCTGAGAACCTGTGATTCTCCTGTCTCAACCTCCCAAGTACTGGTATTATAGGCCTGAGCCACCACACCTGGCTCAGTTCTTACTTTTAAAGAGCTTACTAAAAGCAGGTGGGGAACTATATGTTAACATGTACTGATCAAAGCAATTAGTACTACAACAGATTTAAGGAAAATGAGATAGATGATTCCACATACGGCATAAGATTTCATTAAAAAATTATATCACTGAATCTTACTATTATGTATGGAGAGAGCTGAAAAAGGAAAGGGAGGTATGGCAAAGAAAACAGACCCAGAAATGTTATGTGCATATATAAAAGTATCATTTATTATATACAATTACAATGCATCAATTAAATATTTTAAAACAAAAAGCCCACTACATCTTGTAGAGTTATAAGGAATTTCCTAGGCAGATTTGGGAAGAAAGAAAATGGCAGAAAAGAGGGACCAACCTAACCACAGGACAAAAGCCAGAGAACTAAAAGATACTTGTCATTTGAAATATATGAAGTGGAGAATGCCTAACTGGAGTTTGCATTGAAAGCAGATTTGAGTTTAAAAAGATCTTTTGGTAACAGGGTAGCCAATGAACTAGAAAGGTTGGTATGGAGTCTGGAGGCATGGCAATAAGATAGAAAATAGCCAACTGTGGGGGTGCAAGCACACCTATAATCCCAGTACTTGGGAGGATGAGACAGGAGGATTGCAGGCTCAAGGACAACTTCAGCAGCTTAGCAAGACTCTCAGCAACCTACCAAGACCCTGTTTCAAAATACAAAACAAAAATGGGCGTGTGTGTGTGTGTGTGTGTGTGTGTGTGTGTGTGTGTGTGTAAGAGGTAGAATGACCCTGGGTTCAATCCCCAATATCATTAAAAAAGACAGAGAACAATTGTGATAATTCAGAGAAGAAATGAGACATGGCCCAGATAATAATAGTCAAAGGAATAGGAAGAAAACAAATTTCAGTTATTTAAGAGTTAAAAAACAGTAATGACAAAAATATAGTATATGAGAGAAAAAAAAGATGTCACTAAAATGGAGATGCAATTGTTAAGGTAGGAAAAGCACAAGCAGAATAATAAGTAATTAATCATGGACAGATGTGCAGTTAGTAGGTAACTGGTTACTCGTGCTGGTGGTTTCAGTAAGTGGTATACAGAAGAATCCCAACTGAAACAAACTCAAGAGTTACATAGAGCTAAGAAGTACGGTTGTTTTTGACTGGCTAAAAGATAGTTAGGCTTTTAAGTGGAAGTCTTAAATATCTGACCTCCAGTGAAAAAGCCAGAAATACAGGAAAGAGAAGGGACAGCAAATGGATAAAGTCTGAGGAAATATGAAGGGATGGATAGGCTCAAACAAGCAGTGGAATTGCACAGAACAAGAGTAGTATGAGAGAGAGGCACTCAGACACAAGACTGTTCATTCAATAAATACTTACTATCTGCCAGGTACTGTGCTAAGTGCTAAGGGATACAAGATGAGTAACTCAGTTCCTGGTTTTAAGGAGCTCACAGTTTAGTAGACAAAATATGCTAAATATAATAAAGTGTTCTAAGTAAAGACCCTCAGGTGAATGAGCAGTATGGCAGCACAAAGGGTAGGGAAGAGCTGTAATGTTAGGTAGTGCCTATGGGACAGGAAGGGTGTTGGACAATGTGTGGAGAGGGATGTATGTTTAAAATAGTCGCTCGGATAATAAAACAGCAACTTGTATTCAAGATTAACTGTGTTCTGGGTACTTCAAAAGAATCCTATCATTTTTATTTTACCAAAGAAAAAACTGAGACTTCAGTTAAAATTGGAGAAGCACTAAGGACTATCCTGAGATTGAAGGATATTTTTTGTAGTCGTGAAAAATCACATTTAAGTATACCATTTTTCTCCTGCTGTGCCTCTCAAGAATGCAACTGATTCAACATTTTGGATCTACACAGCTACAATATATCTGGGAAGTATGGGAAATGGGGAAGAAAACAGTGTCACCAGTTGTTCCTTGGGTCTATGGCTCAAGCAAATAATGGCAAGAATGGGGAAAAATGTGGGGAGGGGGTGAAAAAATACAAAAGAAAGAAAAATTAATAAAATATCAATTAATTTATTTCTTTTCTGTGGATTAAAGACTAGAAATTGTGGCTGGGCTTTTATATTTCTGATTAGAGGAGAAAACCCCCAAATTTCTTAAAACACTGGCCAACTGAGGTTCTAGTTATTACTGTATTACCAAAACCTTCCTATTGGCACTAAAATTTAGTACCTCCTAAACCATTGTACACATTTTTTTTTTTTTTTTTACTATGAAGTACTACTCATTCTTTTGGAGTACCTTTATAGAAAAACTGTAATAACTTCTCATGATTATTACCTCTTTTTTGGCTTCTTTTTTAGGATCATAATCACTATCATTCCCATCCATTGGGTGTGTTTCTTCCACGTCATCATCACTGAGAAGAAACAAAGATCAGTATACTTAATTCCTTTATAAAAACTTTATTCCAGTGCTTTTATCAAACTATAGTATCTCTCTTAATACTTTTACTAAATATCCTTTAACTGAACAAGAATGGTCATTAGAAAAATAAGTTTGTAATTTAATTCTTATAGTATTTAGAATCATTTATTCTTTGGGGTAGGGAAGACAGACAAAAACCAGGAAATAAAGTGATTTTATACTACCAGAAACACAGTTACAATGATGAAGACTTCAGGTAACTGTGGAAGAAATACACTTCCTCAGAGTGTATTCTTTTCCTTGTGGCACTGGGGATTGAACCAGGGGCATTCTACCTCTAAGCTACACCCCCAGCCTATTTTATTTTTATTTTGAAACAGGGTCTCACTAGTTGCTGAGGCTATCTTTGAACCTGCAATCCTCCTGTCTCAGCCTTCCAAGTACTGTGTTAACAGTTGTGAACCACCATGCTCAGCTAGATATATTCTTTAATACATTCTAATTAGAAGTATTGGTTATAGCAATACTAAAAGGAAGCATTTTGGATTACAGTTAAAGAGTTTAAGAGAATTCTTACTATTAAGATTTTTGACCACTTGTCTCTTTCTGTCGGAGCAGAATATGAATGTAAGGATAGAAAGTACTTATAATGCATTGTTAAATTTTTCTGCCTTATGAAACATAAGCAATTCAGTGCAATGTCCTCAAAAGGGCAACTATATAAAAGCATCCAACCTACCTGTCACCCTGATTATGTCTATTGGCTAGTTTTCGAGCCTGGCGGTCCATCAAACTTGTCCTAGAGCGAGTTTTTTTCCAAGAATAGTAGTATTTTACAAGGCTTGCAATTGTCTTATCTGGAAGCTTAAAAATAAATTATGTCAATATTGGCAAGTTTAATTCACAAACTGACTAAATGGTATTATTGATACTATTCTCTACTATCAAAAGCATAAATGAAAACTGTTTCCTAACTGATTCATAACCTTTATGAAACATAAGTGCTATTATAATCATAGTACCTACCACACCAATGTCATTGACATTTTGAAATAAATATTACTGTTTGCTCTGGGAGGAGAGAATGCAACAAACTAACTTAGTGAGAATGTTTCCAGAAATCCCCAGTACAGACATGTTAGTAAATGCTTTCTTTCTTTTTGTTTGTTTTTTGTTTTTGTCTGGGGATGGAACCCAGAGGCATTCCACCTCTGAGCTACACCCCCTGCCCTATTTTTTATTCTTTATTTTGAAACCAGGTCTCACTGAGTTGCGAAGGGCCTCACTAAGTAGCTGAGGCTGTCCGCAAACTGCGATCCACTGGTCTCAGCCTCCCAAATGCTGGGATTACAAGCGTGCGCCGCCACGCCCAGCTAGTAAATGCTTTCTTAGTAAATGCTTTCTCAAAAGAGCTACTCAATTCTTTTTTTCAATCCATTGAGTAGACTGATATTTTCTGAGATATAATTCATATAACAGAAAAGACCATGTTAGGTATACAATTCAGTGGTTTTTATTATATTCATTAAGTTGTACTGCAAACTCCATAATATTATTACTGATTCTATAATTATTAATTTCATAATATTTTCATAACCTCCAAAAGGAATCCTGTATAACAGTCATTCCCTATTCTCCCTTTCTCCTCATCCTTGGTAACTACTTCCTATCTCTATGGATTTGCCTATTCTAGAAATTACAAGTAATGGAATCATATAGTATATGGTCTTTTGAGTCTGCCTTCTTTCATTTAGCAAGATGTTCTCAAGAAGAGCTACTCAATTCTTAACAATGTTTTCTAAAATACATTTTGTTAAATTCAGGTCTTAAGATGGTAAATAATGCAAGAAGACATTAGCCACCAAATAAAGACTTTGAGCCCTGAAGTGACTGATGATCATACATTCATGTCATATTGGCAAATGAGAAAGTAAATTTCCCACCCAAAAAATTCTTCAATTATCGAAGGTACCTAGATACATTTATAAACATTATCTAATTTTTATTCACTCTCATTAAAGTAACTTAATGCAGTAACTTATTAGTCTTATTTTATTTTAAAATTTTAAGAACTACAAATAGAGAATAACCAAGTGACTTTCATTTGAAAAAAAAAAAGCAGTAGCTTCTGGACAAAATGGTTAAAAATTGATTACAATACAGAATTTTAAAAATAGGCTTTCATCTAAAAAGTTATACATTAGGAAACAAAATCCTACTGTCAAAAAATAAAACATTTAAATAAAGTTGATATTGTGATTTTTTTCTGGAACAACAAATATATTTAATAACAAAACAAGTCAAAATAAAATTAACTTACTATAATGAAATAATAAACAGCTTTCATGCATGAGTGATTGTAGAAAATAGTACTATATATAAATATAGCTAATTCAAAATAGTTTTAAATTAGTGTTAAGTTGGAAAAGTTTTTTATATTTAGTAATTAGGAAGCAGTCAATAGCAGCATAAGATGTCATTCAGGTATGATCACAGTAAGACCAAAATCACCATACCATTTGCTGAATCCTGTGAAAGCTCTTCCCATGAAAACTAAACGCTTGTTCAAATAGGACTTTATCTTCCACTGTCCACTCATCCGGAAAGGGAGTGAAATTAGGGAGATCAGCAAGGGACTTCTCAATGTTATGTTTATGCCAGAACAACATGCCAAGTGCCTTTGAAGAGAAATCATTCCCCTTTGGTTTTAATGGACTTATGTTCCATCACACTTAAGAAAGTTAAACACAAATTAGAAAAAAATCTTAAGCCTATGACTTCAATGGAAGACAAACTCACAGTCTGGGGCTTTTAATCAGGGGCACCCAGGTAATGAACTTCATTTTAAATTTTCTTTTAAATTGGGGCCTCAGAACAGTAAATTATTTATACATATCATATTTGATGCAGAATCTAGGAAAAAGTGGGCTGAGGAATTACTTTAATTTCTAAAGCAGGTTTGTAGGCTCATATTTAGATTGTACCCACATTTACAAATTTGTTAATGTGTAGGGAAGATATGCTAAAATAAAAATATCCAGTAAATTAATACTTGAATGAAATTACTACTTAAATAAAACTACGAATTTTAGCATAAAATCAGAATGCTCAGTTGGTATTTAGTAGAGAAATATTTAAGTTTTAACCTTTTAGAATTCTATAAGCTAAATACCTACAAGAAACAAGATTAATCTCCTTTGCAACTTCACAATTTAATATTTAACCCCATATATTTTTAAAGTTATTACCATAATGTACACATACAGAATGATCAGAAGGCATATAAATAACTTCAATAACATGAAAATCAATCTTTCAACTAATCAAATCATTGTGACTTGATTACTAAGTCATAAGAAAGGCTGAAATGGTCAATTTCCAAAAATACCAAAACTTTCCCCTTTATTTTTAGTAGGCCTTTATTTTTACTATAAAATTTTGAGTATGATTTTTTAGGGGATGACCTTTTATTCTTTAAAAAGAGATAAAGCATTTAAAAAGTTTGTGAATTTCCGTAGTTTGATAATAGATTTTTTAAAAATAAACATATATAATCATACCTTAAAGGATTAACTTTCTTAAAGAAATATTAAACAGAAAAGCAATGTTTAAAAAATAGGCAATCAAAGACTTCAAAATCCACAAAAAGTTATCTATATATTGATATGTAAATATCTCAATTACATAAAAATATTAGCTAACCATGCTACACACTATAGTTATCTCTTGATAACCCAGGTTACAGATATTTCACATTTCTTCTCTAAAAACAAATATACCCGAAAAAAAAATTGTAATAAAACAATAGGGCTGAAGGTATAGTTCGGAAGTAGAATTCCCCTGGGTTCCACCCCAGTACTGCAAAAAAAAAAAAAAAAAAAGTAATAAAAACAAATATATATCTATTTTACTATTAATTCTGATAAAGGCTGAGATGTTACTTAATTGAAATGAGATTTAAGCATCTTTACTTCCAAGCAGGATACAGTGGTATCTGCTACTCAGAAGACTAAGGCAGGAAGATTACTTGAACCTAGGCGTTTGAGGCTAGCCTGAGCAACATAGTGAGACCCCATATCTTTAAAATAAAGTTTCTCTACATACCTGTTCAACATTGTAGCCATGTTTCTCCTTTGCAATTGCAATATATTCATCCACTGTAATGAAAACAATGTTAGATAATTATTCTCATGTACTTACTTTGCCTGTTTTTTTTTTTTGTTTGTTTGTTTGTTTAAGGTACTGGGATGGAACCCAGGGGCATTCTACCTTTGAGCTACATCCCCAGCCCTATTTTTTAATTCTTTATTTTGAAACAGGGTCTCACTGAGTTGCAAAGGACTTCACTAAGTAGCAGAGGCTATCTGTGAACTGCGATCTTCCTGTCTCAGCCTCCCAAATGCTGGGATTACAAGCATGAGCCACCATGCCCAGCCTAGGTCTTTTGTTTTTAACATGGCAAAATAAAACAATTTATTACTCCAGGGGTAAAAAATAGCCAAAGCCATCTTCTATGAAATGTTAGAAAAGGAGACTTGTAGAAACAGAATTAGAAGTTCATCTTTTTAAAAATTTACTTAATATAACATTTCAATGAGCATATATTATATATACATTAAATTCAATGGAACTACTATAATTATATTTGTATACAGAAAAAGACCAATTGTATACAGACAATAAACCCATTTTTATCAAATACTTGGATAATTTTTTGAAATACTTGGCTGTTCAAGACCCTTTCCTATATTTAGAGCTGGATAACGCCTTACCATCCGATTTCTGATTGCTGTATAAAGGATGGTTTGGCTATAATTCTGTCAGCTATACATTATGATGACACATTTAAGTATGGATCAGGATCCCTGAAATTTTCTTCAGCTCTTCCTGCTTGTTATAGAAAAAGTGCTTGAGTATTTCATTTTTATTTATCTTCCACATATAATTAAACCAACAAAATTACTCAGTTAAGCAATTTTAAGATACATAGGCTATTTCAAGGCATCACTGTTAAGAAGTCTGTCATATTCAGGACTCAGTTTTATGTGAAGTTCAGATAATTACTCCTTCTTGATCCTTTAAAATTATTTTATACACACATACATGCACTTGATTTTCTGTTTGTTAATTTTCTGATTCTGGTTAAGTAACTATTTGTACCTTAATTTCCTTCCTTTAAATTGGTGATAAAACAGTATTTTACTCCTATGATTAAGTGAGTTAATATATGGAAAGTGTTTAGAATAGCAACTGGCACATTTTAAGTACTTATAAGTATCTGCTAGTATTACTGATCAGTACTGTTTAATATATGAATATGCTACTATAACAATATGCTGTTGGAATACCAACTTTTTCTTTTACAGGTATTTTGTTTTCCCAAGTGTTAAGCTTTTGTTGCAGAAAATCCAGTTATTACATTTTGCTTAGAATCCATGGCATTTAAATGCATGACATCTAAACATATGCTGATTAAAATTTAACAAACGTATTTACAGTCCTATACACAGAAACATAATACCAATTGGTTCTCAACCCTGGCTATGCATTACAACCAGTGTGGGAGCTTTAAAAAGTTAAAAAGTAAGGTGGCCAGGCTTCACCTCTGAAGATTCAGATTTAAATGGTTTGGAGCATAACTAGACATCTGTATTTTTTTAAAGTCCCCCAAGTGATTCTAATGTACATCCAGGGTTGAAAAAGTATTGTACTAGACCTTTTTTGGACACTCCACATGGATACCATACTAACAGGACATTGTTAGTTTTCTAAATTTTGTTTTCCACTTTGCTAAGAAATGCACCTTTGTATAAAACAGCAAAATTCAATGACACCCTGATGCTCAGTTTGTGAATGAAAACCTTTCCCTACAATGAAGATTGAACCTAGGAAACCCAATAGTCTCTTTCAGATTCTTGGTATACAATTCCAGGCCAAATGAACAATTTCATTTTTTCTGTTAAGAATGCCTCAAGGGTGCATGCTTCCTAGACTACCAGCCAGACCTTCACCTGTTATTCTAAAGCTCTTAAATAGAATTATCAGGTATGTGGAAGCACACTCAGTTTTCAATTTTTAGTTCTCTTACTGCATCAATAAGCACAATTAGACTTACTACACACATGACATATAGGTTATCATTAATTTTCTTGAGACTAAATAAACTGAGATATCTTTAAGATGTTAATAAATATATTAAAAAGACAAGCTTATTTTACAGCTGCTAGAATGGCTGTTTGTTGTTGCTGTTGCTTAATAAATTCAATGGTAACTGAATGGAGGGGTGGGGATTTTAGTGTTGTTACCTGCATGTTTCCTATATCTGATGTGCCGCAAAGGATCAGGTCCGCTACATCACAATGAAGTCTAAAGCCACACCATGATTCAAGAAGTGCATGGTCAATGATCCAGAAGGTCTCCGTCCAGAAATGGAGAGCACAAAGATGACCTGATGGCTGCTGAAGTCAGTTCTTTCCCCTTTCCTCTTTAAAATGGTAATGATAGTGGGCTCTCTGAAGTTGGAAGGCATTTCTTTACAGCTCCATATACTGAGGAAAAGCCTGTGCAGAGGTCTATATAGTAACTCCCTCCCCTGCTTGAGGATTTAAGCAGCATGCCATCAGAATCTAGGTTTTTTCATTCTTCATGGGCCTGACACAAATTGGAATGATCACCCACTATCTTTCAAAAGGAAAAACATTCTAATATAACAACCTCATTAACAAACAAAACAAAGAAAAAAACTTTTCTTATAAGAATCTAAAAGACTCAAATATAAGTTGCATTTCTGAATTGGCTGATAGATCTCTGTTGTGATCTTAATATTTAATCTAAGAAAACTTACATTTGGCATCTGGGATACTGTGATATGGAGACCATACAAGCATTCCTCCATTGTCTTTATCTGTGTACTTTGTAGCACCTATGGAAAAAATTAATTACTTTGAATATGATGGGTTTTATTTAAAACCAAAATAATTATAAACAAAGTAAGTTTTATGTTTTAGTATAGTACCTGCAAAGACAAAAAGTATAGAAACAAAGAGAAGACAAATAGACTTACATAAAAGACAATAAATATCCATTTAAGAAATTTTGCTAATGCTGACTCTCACTTTAGAGTAGAAAGACCTTTAAGTGCATTACATATCCTTATTTCCTAACAGAGGCAATAAATCTGATAGGACCTCCTATGTATTACTTAGGAGTCACTAACATTCTGACGCTTTACAGAGAAGGCCTCAGAAGTTGTTTTGTCACACATCTAAACTTAGACAAGATTACTGCAATTTTTTTTTGTGTGTGTGGTACTGGGGGTGGAACCCAGAGGCTTTTTACCTCTGGGCTATACTCCCAGACCTATTTTTATATTTTATTTGGAAACAGGGTCTCACTAAGTTGCTGAGAGCCTCACTAAGTAGCTGAGGCTGGCTTCGAACCTGTGTGATCCTCCTGTCTCAGCCTCCCAAGCATGGGGATTACAAGCATGGGCCACCATGCCCAGCAAGATTACTGCAATTTTTAAGCACTAGTGTCTGCTTTTATGGTCTTTTTAATCTTGCTCACCGGGTCTGTTAGCTATTCCTTTTTAACCTTGATTGTACTACATTTCACACTTACAAAAATATGTGCTCTAAAAAAAGGCAAAGATATAAAAGTTAACAATGTGATTTCTTCTTATTGTAATCTAAAAGTACACCCCTAAATCTATAAGTATACTATCCTCTCCTAATTTATTTCTAGTCTGTCACAATCTGGAGAAAAATCAAGTCTTATTTATATATATTAAGAATAAAGAGACTGACAAAGCTACCCCAGATTCAAGGACATGGTCACAGGTTCTTGAAGAGAAAAAGTTTATTTCAGTTCATGGTTTCAGAGGTTGTCTTTTTATTTTAAAGACATTTAAAATATTTTTCTAGCTTCCTCCTAATTCTTAGATGCAATTATGCATTGTTTCCACATGTTTTAAGACCGCTGGTTTAAGAATATGTCAACTAACTTTCAGGAGTTACTGACATTCACAACTAATGGCTGTAATTCCAAAATTATTTCTGTAATATTAATGGAATTCTGAAATTAAGTAATTACTATTTATAAAGTCATAAGGATTTTTGAATAAAGAACATTTATTTTTACAGGTAGGGTACTACATATATCAACTCCATATAGAGAAAAAAAGTTATTACCAGGCACTAAATTAATATCATCCAATAGTTTAATTCTGGAGAATCATCATATTACTGTATGTTCAATCAACAAAGTTAGTTGGAGAATCACACACTGTTACTGAATAGGAAGCTAAAATTATTATTATTATTATTATTATTATTATTATTATTTTGTGTGGTACTGGGGATAGAACCCAGGGGCTTTCTACCTCCAGGTTACACTCCCAGATCTGTTTTATATTTTATTAGGAAACAGGGTCTCACTAAGTTGCTGAGAGCCTCACTGAGTAGCTGAGGCTGGCTTTGAACTTGAGCGATCCTCCTGTCTCAGCCTCCCAAGCGCTGGGATTACAAGCATGCGCCACCACGCCCAGCATGAAGCTAAAATTATTTTAAATGTGTTTTATGGTAAGAAAAATAAGATGAAGAAAAGAGAAATAAAGAATTAAATTACCAATATATTAGAAAAAAATTAAATAAACCTAAAAGCAAAACCTTTGTATTGTGTTATACTTCTTCTTTTTTTTTTTTGGTGGTACTGGAATTGAATCCAGAGGCTTTCTACCTCTGAGCTACACCCCCAGCCCTTTTTAGTTTTTTTGAAACAAGGTTTCACTAGTTTACCAAGTCCTGCTAATCTGCTGAGGATGTTCTCAAACCTACAATACTCCTGTCTCAGTCTCCCAAGTATTGGAATTAAAGGTGTGCACGACCACACCTGGCTTGTGTTGTACCTTTAAGGGGACAAAAACAAGAGCTTAGACGCCTAAAAACTGCAAGCGAGAAGTTCATTATTTAAAATTCATATTTAATGAAAATAAACATTGAGATGTCTTTTAAAACTTAGATATTAGGATAATTTTTCATATATATCATATAATATATATATTTTATGTATACCCTATAATGTAAAAATATAAATGCAAAATAGCCTGAAACTCATTCAATGAGAACAAAAATCCTAAGTTGGACTTTACTTAATATAATGTTATTTACAGTGGGTATCCTAAACTTCAATCCTCAATCCTTTAACAAGGAATTCTTTTTGTACAATGAACTGTCAAAAGTCTCTCTTTTTTTTTTTTTTTTGGTGGTACTGGGGATGGAAACAAGGGGCCTTCTACCTCCAGGCCACACTCCCAGACCTATTTTATATTTTTATTTGGAAACAGGGTCTCTTAAGCCATTTGAACCTCCGCGATCCTCCTGTCTCCGCCTCCCAAGCGTGGGGATTACAAGGTGCGCCACCACGCCCGGCATATCTCAAGTCTTAATAGCACATCATGCTTAATAAACATATTTTTTGTACCTGATGTTTACATTACATCAAGTGTGAATTATATGGTCTCATTAAATGTCTCAGGCAGATATTAAACTTAAGAAAGTTTCCCCATGGAAGTATCATATTCTTAGCATTGCAATTAAGGGCCTGATGAGACAGAATTGGCATCTAAGGTGTGGGGATGAATATTTATTTTAATATGGGGGTTTGGAAGGGCTGTGAGTAGAAGACAATACTGTCTGATATCAATGAATGCCCAACTAGACATTTCACAAAGTTCTTTTCCTAATCCAGTACTTCAGTATTTTCAATTATATATGGGTCAGTGTGGCCCAAAAGATGACTGATGTTTGCAGGAAATAAGGAATATTTTAGTGTAATGGTTAAAGGTGTAGATTATGAGGCCAGACTTCCAGGATGTGAATCTCAGCTCTAACACTTGATGACTGGGTCATACTGGGCAAATCTGTGTAACCAGCCTGTGCATCAGTTTCCTTCGTCTCTAAAATAGCAGTAAGAATGGTGCTCAAAACTTGAAATAGCAAGTAGTGGACTGGATGAGAATTACAAGACTTATCATTATTACAATCTGCTCACTGAGGATAGTTTTTTTCTTAAGTTTCTTTTTCTTTATCCTAGAAAAGATTCTTCTCATCAATAAATTAGATGAATGAAGCCTCATGGGGATATAACTCAAATGGCTGACGTCTTCCCTCACCAATTGCTGAAAATGACAATTCAACTGATGTGACCTTTTGGGTTTTCTTACAACTGAGATCTCCTATAAAATATTAGGAGAAAGTAACTTGCATGACTGCAATTTACCTATGCCTTAAGATGTTTTGCATTTAATAGTTTTACCTTTCCAGTATATTTAAAATCAACTTAAATATTTAAAGGACATAAACCCAATGCTTATTTGGTTTTTCTTGAACAAAACAACCAAGGCTTAGAAGAATACTGTCTTCTGAAAACAGTTTTTAAAAAATTGAAATTAAAGCCTAGATTACAAGCTACCATAAGTTTTTTTTTTTTTTTTATTGGTACTAACGATTGAACCCAGGAGCATTCTACTTTGAACTACATCTCCAGCCCTATTTTATTTTATTTTTTGAAACAGTTTCGCTCTATTACTAAATCTGGCCTCAAATCTGTAATCCTTCTGTATCAGCCTTCTAAGTACTGGGATTCCTGGTGTACACCATCATACCTGACACAAACTACCATAATTTAAAAGTAACTGTATAGTAGCATGTCAATTATTAAAGTTTTTAAAATTTTAAATACAAAATTTAAAGTTGAATTTGGGGGGTGGGGGTACTGGGGATGAGCCCAGACCTAAGAGTTATATCCTGTAACCGTTTTTGAAAAAAGGTCTAAATTGCTGAAGCTGGTCTCGAACCTGAGATCCTCCTGTCTCAGCCTCCCAAGTATTAGATTTATAGGCATGCACTACCATGCACAGCTAAGTCTAATCCTTTGAAATCACTTAAATTTCTGTTAACTGTGGTTGGTAACATATATTTATGAGACTGCTGGGAACAACCAACTAAGAAACAAAAATACAACCTGACAAGCTAGGATTTCTACATGGATAGTAAATTTTACATTAAGCACAAAAATAAAATTATTCTATAACTTTTTAGATTTCCTTTAAGGCTTTAAAAACAATGACTTTGATAGACACCATAGAACAAATACACTAGAGAACTTATAATAAAAATGAGATGTTCTAAATATTTCTTTTTAAGTTCTACTGTTTATACATTAGGCTCTAAGTTATATACTTCATATGCTAATTTCAAATTGGGATAAACAAATACTTTTACACAGATACATGAATTAAGTTTTAAGGGAATCAATTTTTAGACCTTCAACTTTCTTAGGGTTTCCCTCCTAAGATCTCATTTGTAATCTAAGTTATATGGTAGTTTTCCCCTTATCTGAGGTTTTACTTCCCATGGTCAACTATGGTCCAAAAATATTAACTGAAAAGCTCTAAAAAGAAACTTTTTTAAAGTTTTAAACTGCACACCAATCTGCGCAGCATCATGAAATCTCACACAGTCCCACTCAGTCCTGCCTGAGACATGAATCACCCCTTTGTCCGGCATATCC
The DNA here is from genome assembly GCF_963383645.1 of Muscardinus avellanarius. Classification (NCBI taxonomy): domain Eukaryota; kingdom Metazoa; phylum Chordata; class Mammalia; order Rodentia; family Gliridae; genus Muscardinus; species Muscardinus avellanarius. The sequence goes on from NC_137793.1 coordinate 79,197,852, forward strand.
ACACTGTATTTACTAACATTTGGCAGTCATCTTGGTTTTCAGATCAACTGTAGTAGCAGCATAGTGCTTGTGTTCAGGTAACTCTTATTTTACCTATTCGTAGATTCATAGCCCCAAAGTGCAAGAGTAATGTCAACAATTAGGATATGCCAAACAACTGCTGGAATGTGTTTTCTTTAAGTGAAAAGGTGGAAGCTCCAGACTTAATAAGGAAAAAAAGTTGCATGTTGAGGTTGCTAAGATCTATGGTAAGTTATTGCAATATTCCCACAGTTATAAGGAGACTACTGTGTGCCCATTCTACTTCTCTCATCCCTCTTAACAAATGCTCATCTCTCAGTTAAAAAATAAGGTTGTTGTCTCTCATCCATGTTAAGAGTATAATACTCCAGAATTTAAAACCTCCAAAGTTCAGAACACGGTGTCAACAAAGCCTTCCTTTACTTGAGACACCATAACTACCACAGCTATAATTATGCATTAATTCAACCCAGAAGAGATTAACATAGATTTTACACTCACAAGAACACATACTACAAAGAAAAGTTGAACATATCATGGAAAGAAGTAGAGAAGTTGGGCAGGTGACCAGTACTTTCAAGCACAAAAATATATTCTGAAGATAAAATTTTGTAGGGAAAATATATGGCAATGATTTCAAGAAAAAAAAAAGGAGGGGGGAGAATAATGTAAACTTTAAGACTTTTAGAAACCTTTCCATGTATTTTACAAAATAGATATTATCACAAAACTATATTTATATTTATATAAATATATTTCATATACTTATATAAATTTATATTTAATTGGATGCATTTAAAATAAAGATATAACCGCTTTCTTCCAGTGTTAATATTTTAATATGTCAGAAATATTATTCAGCTATTTAAAACTTATTGACAAATAATAGGTGACAACTTTAAAATATGTGAATCTTTTTCTAAAGTACTTTTATAGGCATGCAAGCAAATATTTTGAACACCATTTTTTTATATACATTAATTTTCATTTGGTCTTATGAACTAGTTAACATTTCCCTTTTGTGAACAAGAAAACTAAAGACTAAAGAAGGTAGTTCATCAAAGGTTACCATGGCATATTAGCTTAAAGGCATATGATAGGAGCCAAGACTTTACCACACAAAACCACTCTTCCTCATGAGTTAATAAGGACAGTCAGAAGGTGCTAAATACAAATTAGGAAGTAGTTAACACTAAAAGAGATAATAAAAAATACTATTAAATTAGTAAATTACAAAAACATTATTAGCAATGATCCCTTAATAAAGACAAAGTATTCCTGATTACCTAGCTTTGGTAATTCCCACATAAATCTCAATTCTCATCAGTTTATTAATTCATCAGTAATTATTTATCATCAGTAATTCATTCCTTATGCACTCAATTTCTAGTATCACAATATTTCTCTCAATAAAAATATCCCCCCACAAAAACCCTCTTTTAATTTTTCTACAGTCTCAACGTAATAATCTTGGCACTTAAGTAATTTTTCTGCCAAACAACTTGTAGGGCTATGGGTGAATGATCTCCATAAAGGTGGACTGACTAGTTTATGAGGCAAAGATGAAACTAGAAGAAAAGGAGAAGCAGCTATTTTTCAACTTCTATCATTAGTTATTAAGAATTTCTTTTTCTCTATTATTAATCTTTAAATTCTCACCTAATTACACTGAGTTGATATAAAAACTTCACAGAATAGTACCACACTTAGAATAAAAGAACAAGTAGTACATTTTCTTATATAAATATTTAATAATAATCTATGTTCCCTTGACAAGACTTACCTACACTAACAACAGAAAAGCCCAACTAGGTTTAAATAACTGCTTTTGATCGAAAGTTGTTAAACAGAAAATAAACAAGTAAACTGAAGGAAGGAGTAGTTCATTCTATTTTAGTAAATAATGCCAATTACAGTCTGAGTAAGTTGAAAATACTTTTTTTGGTGTGTGGGTGTGTTACTGGGATTTGAACCTAGGAACATTTTACTTGAGTTATACCCTCAGCCCTATTTTATTTTTTAAATTTTGAAACAGGGTCTCACTAAGATGCTGAGGCTGGCCTTGAACCTGAGATCCTTCTGTCTTAGCCTTCCAAGTATTGGGATGATAGGCATGCGCCATCATACTAGGCTAATTATTTAAAATGTTAAAATTTCTTTGTTCTCTTCATCCATAAATATTCTATTTAGGTTCACTATAAGAAAAATATGATCCTCGATTATGTTAGTTAATTCAACTAATGGTCATGTCAAACCTTCTAAACAGTATTTTAATGAATCATTCTTAGATTTTGAGATTTGTTCCATGGTTTATCATTAGAAAAAAATGTCTAACAGTGCTATGGCATGTGCAGATTTATTTATTCAGTCTGAAGTCTGGCTCTTAAACACAAGCTCCATATTCAACCTGTATATAGTTGTCTAGGAAATACTGTCTGGAATCAACTTAATAAGGAGAAAAGGTAAGTGTTTCCCAACTTACAAAATAATTCTGGCTGCTGAGTTCTAATTTGAAAAGAACTTCATCAATAACTAAAAGAGCAGAACACCAATGAGAATTCCAAATAAAAGGTATCAGTATACTGAGAATCATTTCTCAGTTATGAAACTTAATCTTTACCGAATAACTGCCACACATAAACAGTTATTTAATCCTAGCAAGAATTCATGAAGTAGTTTATACAACTTGGAAAATTCAGGTTCAGGGAAAGCTAGTACCTTGCTCAAGGCATAAAACAATTTTTGGAAATTCATTCAGACTATCGTAAGGCCAAGGTATAGATTTTCTAAACGTCAAGCTAAACCCTGAAGCAGCACAGTTATGTGAAAGTGCCTGTGGTTACATCAACGGAGAATATTAGTTTCTCAAAACTTAAAAAAAAATTATTTGAAACCCATCTGTACACAGATAGCCTTTGAATAAAATGAATTAACAGTCATGTGATTTGGAAGGTAACCCAAATCTAGTAAGCACTTTATCACTGAGTTCACCTACTGAAAGAGACTGTCTTGCCAGTCCTTTTAACATTTATTTCACTCTCCTCCCTTGGGACAGGATGAGCTGCTACCTAAACGCTTTAAATGACTGGTAAACATCATTCTGCACTGTCCTAACAGGGAGGAGAGGCACAAAAATACCTCTCTTTAATCATTAAACATGCTGTTTCTCTCGAGAAAAATCCAAGAAAGCCCTAACATATAATTCAAGAATCCAACACAGACAATGCTGCTATGAGTGGGTACTGGTCAAAAACTGATCGACTGTAAGAAAAATGGGGGAGGAAGCTTTCCAAAGCCTCCACCGAAGAGGGTCTGGGCGGGGTGAGGAAGAAACGCGCTCCACTCCGAGAGGCTCCAGCAAGGGCGCCTCCATATGCGGAACTCTCGCCCAATCCCTGCGCAGGCTGAAATCCCGTGACCAGCAGGGAGCCTGTTTGGAGAAAAGTAGACAGGGAGCCCGCAAGCTGGGCTGGCAGAGGACGCTGGAACCTGGCTGCTCCGGGAGAAAATGTCTCCTTGGCAGCTGCTGCCACTGTCCTGCGGTCTGACTTCCTAGGGCCAGCTGGAGAGAGGTGTGCCGCTGGCGTCTCCCCACCCCTTTACCCCACCCCATTTTCTCCGCCGCAGCTACACTCAGCAGAGATGCCGTGGCCAGAGCCACACCACATACCCAAAAAGAAAGAAAAAAGACCATCGGGGCCGCGCGGGGGTCGGCAGGGCCAGCCCTGGGCGAGTGACAGCAGCCCCGGGGTAGGGCCGGGAGCTCCCAGGGGCCGGGTTTTGTTGCAAGTGACATTTGCAGGCTTCTTCAATACAGTCCTCGTACCTTCTCCCCTCCAGCCCTCCGCTCGGCATCGCTGCGGCCCCGGCCTCTGAGCCCAGACTCCACTCACCCCGACACCACTCGGGGCTCCGAGGGCCAAAAAAAAAAAAAAAAAAAAAAAAAAGGCGATGCCCCCCCAGCGGGCAAGTGGCCTCCAAAAGAAACCATGTTAACCTTGCCAGGCACCCATCTGCCCACACGCCCTGTGTCACTGCCCAGCCAAGCCTGACAGTCTCCCGGCCAGTGATACCCAGCCCAGCCCAGCCCAGCCTCGCATCCCTCTCCCAGCCCCACGCCCGAATCCCTTCCCCGGCCACCCCGAACCAAACCCAGAAAAGGGGAGACGGGATTTTTTTTTTTCCCTTAAGCAAATATATCTACCTGGATCAAATTCAGGGATCCGAGCTTGATATTCAGCTCCGACTCTCATCCCAACATCTGCAAAGCAATGCCAAAAAAATAAAATAATAAAATAAAAAAGAGGAAAAGGAAAGAAAGGAAAAAGAAAAAAAAGAGACACTTAATAAAAAAAATTTTTAAATAAACTGCGGGGGGGAGGACGCGGCGGCGGGGGCGGGAGGAGCCGCGGGCCGGGGGCGCGGGCCGGGGTCGCTGCTGCACTGCACCGGGAGTTGCAGCTACCGCAGCGCCGGGCTCGAGGGGAGGGCGCGCGCGCGAGGGGAGGGGGCTGGGGGAGGGGCGGCGGCGGGGAGGAGTTCGAGGCTACCACCGTGCTCGTCGTCGCTGCTGCCGCCGCTCTCGGGCTCCGAGGAGTGCAGCCCGCCGTTGGTGGACGAGGCGCCGCCGCCCGCCGGGCTCTTGGCGCCGCCGCCGGCCGCGCGGTTCTTTCCCAGTAACTCGGGCCCTTTCTCCATCATGCCGGGCATGGTAGGGGAGGGGAGGGGGAAAGGTGAGGGGAAGAGGTGGGCGTCCGCGGGCAGGGGGGCGGCTCGCGAGCGCGGGCGGGCGGGCGGGCGAGCGGGAGGAGGAGGAGGAGGAGGAGGAGGAGGAGGAGGAGGGTGTCAGCGCGGAGCCGCCATGACGCCCCGCTCGGCCGCGGCGCAGCCGCCTCACAGCGCCCCGCCCGCTCCCTGCGCCGCCCGCCAGTCCCGGGCGCGCCGCCGCCGTATCCCTCCGCCCCAGGGAGGCCGGCCGCCGCGGCCCGGCGCGGGACTCTTTGCCCTCTCGGGCGGGCGGAAGGACGCGGCCGGCGGGGAGGACCGGGCGCCATGCAGCCCCGCGGCCTTGGGCGTGCGCGGCCCCGCGGGCCCGGGAGGGACGCGCGGCCCCCGGCGCCGCCCCGGTGGGTCGGGGTCTCGGGACGGGAGCCCGGTGCCCCAGAGGGGTCGAGCGTGGCGGGATGTTTCCCGGGCTGAGGATGCAGCTGGGGGTTGCGACAGCGGCCGCCATCCTCTCCCCCTCCCCGAGCACTTTCCCTCTCCCCGCCCGCCGTCCTGTCTGCCTCTCTCTCTTTGCTCCTTTACTAGTTGGGAAGTGAATGCCGGGCGTGGGGAAGTCTTCATTAGGACGAAATCCATTCCCGGTTGGCGTCTTCTCGGTCCGCGCTGACCTGTGCTGGTGGCTTGGAGCAGAGCCGCGGGCGGGCCGAGTCCTCAGGCCGAGGTGAGGCGGAGCTGCGCCCTGCCAGGGTTTCCAGCGGGGAAGAAGATGTCCTAGGCAGTGCTTTTCTGAATTCACTCGGCAAAAGGAATAGGGAGTTGCATTTATTCGTTCAGACTTGAAGACTGCTCCTGCAGGCTGCCTGGCATGGGGGCTGCTTATGAGAGCCTTTCAGAAGTCTAAGAGTGGGCTTCTTGTGACCAGTATGCATATGTATATGGAACATATTTAGAAGCAACAGTGAGGTATTCTCCAAACACTTGAAAACAAATACTGTCATGTAAGAATTCCATCATAGGTCAGTGCACAGTGGATAAATTCAGAAATGAGCCTCTTTGGCCCATCACTGAGAGTGAGCATACACCCAACTCAAGAATTGAGCCAAAAAGACCATTGGAAGCAAATATTCAGCAGGCCTCTGCTTATTGGAGGAAGTATCTTGCCCAGGTACAGTAACTCCGGGTCTGGTAGTGAACGTAGCCCCATGTCCATCAAAGCTTAATAGGATTTCATTAAAGTGTTTGAATCATACGACTAAACTTTTTATTCTCTTCCTTTTCTCAACATAATACAGCCCTGAATAGTATTTTAATTTCGGATATGTTTTTTTCTGCAAGGAGAGTATGTCCAGGCCAAATGAAACGACCAGTTATTTCCCTTGACAGTTATATTTTTTCATTGTAAATCAAGACATTGGTATTTTGGTTTTTATACAGGAGCTTCCAATGAACATGACTCAACTCCTTTGGTCCAGTAACACAAAAGCTAGACTTGAACTGAGGAAATTCACCAAGATAAATGCCATTCTGAGGCCTCTTACCAGATTTCTTTTTTTCTTTTTCTTTTGAACTGAGGATTGTGAGGATTGAACTCAGGGGCATTCTACTTTTGAGCTACAGCCCTTTTTATTTGAGAATATCACTAATTTGCTGAAGATGGCCTTGAACTTGGGATCCTCCTGCTTCAGCCTCCCAAGTACTAGGGTTACAGGCATGAACCACCATCTACTTTTCTACAAAAAAAAAAAAAAGAAAGAAAATATATAGATTAGGAACCAAAATGGTGTGAAATTTGGGGACCTCTGTAACTTAATTTTGTGTTTACTAGTAAAATCTTTAAAGTGAAAACCTCTGTTTTGATCTTCTCTGTGTATGTGTCTTAAAATTCCCTATATCTCTCTGGTATAAGGACAAGATGATGTTATTTAGGGCCCACTGAGATTATCTCGGATTATTTCCTCATGTCAACATCATCAAATAAGGTAACATTTAGAAGTTCCAGGAATTAAAATCTGATGTCTTTGAAGCTATCACTCCATAACATCTAGTAAGAACTCTATTCTCAGTAATATAAGTTTGAAACTTATATTACTGAGAAAAATTAGAGGAGATCCAAATAAATGTATGGATATACTGTGCTCATGTAATAGAAAATTTGATGTTAAGATGTCAGTTCTACCCACATTAACCTTTAATCTGCTCCCAGCTAGAATGCCAGCAGGTTGTATGTGTGTATAAATTAACCAGCCAATTCTAAAATTTATATGGAAATTAAAAAGGCCAAGAACAACCAAGATAATCTGGAAGAATATAATTGGATGATGTATCCTGCCAGATACCAATACTTTAAAAAACACAAAAATTAATTCAGTAGAGTAATGGTACAAGAATAGAACAATAAGTAGACCAATAGAACTAGAGCTTCCAAACAGATGTTTATGTGAACATTTTATTTATGCAAAGATGATACCTCATAACTTAATAACTGATCACATTGGGTATTAGGTTCTGTCATGTGGATTTTGATGGAACATATACATTCAAATCATAGCAAGACCTAACATTACATAGGAAGAGCAAGTAAAATGAAAAGCAAAGGAATAGGGGCCAGAAAAAGATGAAATCCATTAAAAAGGGTTGGAAAAGGTATAATTTAAAAAGAGAGTTGAAGCTAGGCATGGTGGCACAGGCTTCTAATCCCAGCACTTGGGAGGCTGAGACAGGAGATCGCGCAGGTTCAAAGCCAGCCTCAGCTACTTAGTGAGGCTCTCAACAACTTAGTGAGACCCTGTTTACAAATAAAATAAAAAATAGTTTGGGGAGTGTAGCCCAGAGGTAGAAAACCCTTGGATTACATCTCCAGTACAAAAAAAAAAAAAGAGAGAGAGATTTGATATAACTCAAGGGTAGAGCCTTTGCCTAGCAGGTGTGAGGTCCTGGGTTTAATGTCTACCACTGGGGGGAAAAAAAAGCATAAAAGAAGAAAGAGAAAGATATGAAGAGAACTAGGAGAAAGTAATTTACTAGAACTAAGGGTACAGAGAGAAACTGGATCACCACAACAAGAGTGAAGTTCTGTAACATAAGACTCAAATGTTATGCAAATTAGAGGCCATAAATGATCTTGATAGAAATTTTATTGGGATTGATGAGCTGAAGACCTAAATTACAGTGGATTGAGACATGAAGAAGTAAGGAAATAGGAAAAAATTAATATGAGCCTACTCTGGAAAAGTTTATGGATGAAAAGGAAAACAAACAGAAACCTCTTAGTGTTTTAAGCAATGTACTATGGAGTTAGACCAGTATATGTAACATTTTAAAAGTTGAAGTACCAAATGCTGTTGTTCCCCCCTATTAGGACATGGATGTTTAAAGCTACAACCTTATGGTAAAGAAAAGAGAATAAAGGTTAACTGGGTTCATGTACAGAGTAGATGCATACTAAATATTTGCTGGTTTGGGCAAACTTGAGTTCCAAATTAAGCTTTTAAGAATTTTATCTGTAATAGAATTAATTTTTATCTGTATTTTTGTTAATGCGCTTATTTGTTTTTAGCCTTTAAAATCACACACATAATAGAATGAATATGATCTTTTCAAAAAGAATGAAACATCTATGCCAATATAGGATAATCTTGAATATATTTTATGTAAAAAAGTCATTATGCAAATATTAATATAGTATTCGTGTATACATTCACATATACTTGTGTATTTGTCTTTTCTAACATACACATATGTAAATATACGTTGCTGTCTACATGCTTAGAACATTTCTGCAGAAGTACATAAAAACTGGTTACCTCTGGGGAAGAGGTGTTGGAATTTGGGATAGAGGAGGGACTTTATCTTCCTGTGTATTTCTTTGCACAGTTGGAATGTTTTTACCATGTGTATGACTGTTTTCAGGATATAAATATTTTAAAAACCAAAAAATAGATACAACAGGTAAGTCTAGCTTAACAAAATATTAGAATAATGAAAAAGTAAAGTTTGGCTAATAGAAGTTGGAAAGTAGAATGAAGAGGGAAATGGAAAGAGTAGGGGTGTCAGTGTCCTCATCTTACAGAAGAACAAATTTCAGCAGGGCAATAATTGTGGACTAAACCTGTGTGTGTGTGTGTGTGTGTGTGTGTGTGTGTGTGTGTGTGTGTGTTACTGGATGTAGAACCCAGGGGCTTTTCTACCTCTAGGCTATACTCCCAAACCTTTTTTTTTTTTTTTTTTTGGAAACAGGGTCTCACTAAGTTGCTGAGAGCCTCACTAAGTAGCTGAGGCTGGCTTCGAACCTGTGCAATCCTCCTGTCTCAGCCTCCCAAGCGCTGGGATTACAAGAGTGTGCCGCCACGCCCGGCTTGTGGACTAAACCTTGATTCACCAACAGTACTAGGCACAGGAAGGACCTCAAGTCCTGTTTTAATCATTTTTTCAGGCTCATAAAGATTTTCTTTATAACACAATTTTGCTGAAGACTTTTTTGATTCACTCTGGTTTCCCCTCATTATTACTTTAGAAATGCTAGTCTTAGAGTACTTTTAACTTCAAAATGGAGTCCTGTAATACTATGAAGCATGGCCAGGAGACTTGGTAACATTAAGCCAACTCGGTCCAATCCAGTGGTGACAGCTTGAACAATAATAGCAAGAAGGAACTCCCCCCCCCCGATTTTTTTAAAAGAGCTACTGATCCACGAGGTAGGGGGGTATTATGTAATCTTAAGACCTGAAAGAAACATAAAGAGGTCTGGTAACTCCCTTGTTCTTCAACCTTGGTAATACTCATTTCTGAAGCTAGTTTTACAATCTCCATTTAAACATACAGAGAGGTAGATAACTATCACAGATCATTTTTAAAGATCTCAAGTCAAAGCTGGGTGTCAGAAACCTGGGTGGTTGAGACAGGAGGATCACCAGTTTGTGACCAGCCTCAACTATTTAGTGAGGCCCTGTTTCACAAAGAATACAAAAATAGGGATGGGGCCCAGCTCATAGGCATAATGTTCCTGGGTTCAATTCTCAGTACCGCTAAAAAAAAAAAAAAAAAAAAAAAAAAAAAAAAAAAAACCTCTCAATCTCTCTCTCTAAGATCAGCTGAATATAAGAGAAACCCCAAATAGCCGTCTCTAAAACTGAAAACGTTTCATGTAGAAAATACCTAGAAGTAGGCAGCCCTGGGCTGAGATGACCACTGTGGGTAAATTGTGAGGGATCGAGGCCCCTCCATCTCACCTACACACAGATTCTGGGATGTAACTTCTGCTCATGTGACTCAGGATGGCTACTAGAGCACCAGTCAGGCCATGCTCCATGTAGCAGGACAAAGGAAGAAAGGAAGAAGGGCACATCACACTTTTTAAGGAGACTTTCTAGAAGTACTACATGTCATTATGGTGATTTAGACATGTCCTGAATTTGGCCCGCCAAACAGCAAAGGAGGCTGTGAAATGCCAAAGTTCCTACTAGAAATCAAGGCTCTACTACTAAAGACAAAGGAGAAAATGAGTACTGAAAGGCAGTTTGTGATCCCTGTCACGCTATACTTTAAATATTTGAAAACAGCAATCATGCCCCACATAAGTTTCTTTTACAGACTGAACATCATTATTCCCTTTGACAAACTTTCATTGATACTGTTTTCAGGTCTTTCACCTTTTTTATTGTCATGAATACCCTTTAATTTGTGCTTAAAATAAACCACCTCTCAACTTTCTGAGATCTGACTGGTACAAAAACAATTGAAAATATCTTGACCCCTTGCTTTGCATATTTTTATTAACCCATCCTAAAAACTAAAATTAGGTTTCTTGGCAACAGTTGCACATGGTTACTCAATTTGGAGTCAGCTGCATCCTCTGGGTCTTTACATCTGTTGTCGATCAGCCTCGTCTCTCCCCATTTGTACTTCAGCAGGTTTTCTATTTTCCTTCTTAATCCCTTGCTTACTGAGCATAGATGTATTACTGTGTAATTTCACCTGAGTTGTTTTGAACCTTGTGAAAACGCCTGAATTTGTGAACCTTCTGAACCATGAGGAAACTTTTTGAACTATAACTTATTACTCAACATATGATGTATCTGACCTGTGGGCATTTATACCTGTAATAAACTGAATTTCTTTTTAACAGGGTTCGGGGGCAGAGTCTTCATTTATATATTCAGCATCAGAGACAATGTCTAGTACATAGTATGTTCTCAATGTTTGTTTAATGAGAATATTGCAGTTAGAAATGTCATTTTCCATAAGTGTTTTAAAGTCTGGAATTATTTATGATAGGAAATTATGAAACCTTCCTGTCTTTTATTTATTGTTTTGGTGGTACTAGAGATGGAACCCAGGGGCGTTCTACCCCCAGGCTACACTCCCAGACCCATTTTTTGTTTTTGGTGGTACTGGAGTTCCTGGAAACCCTTCTACCTCCAGGCTACACTCCCAGACCTATTTTTATACTTGCTTGCTATTTGGAAACAGGGTCTCTTAAGCCAGCACGGCTGGCTTCGAACCTGTGCGATCTTCCTGTTTCTGCCTCCCAAACTCGGAGATTACAAGCATGCTCCACCAGGCCCGGCTTCCAGACTTTTTTTTTTTTTTTTTTTTTTTTTTTGGTAGTACTGGGGTTCCTGGAAGCCCTTCTACCTCCAGGCTACACTCCCAGACCTATTTTATTTATTTATTTATTTATTTATTTATTTATTTATTTTTGGTGGTACTAGGGGTGGAACCCAGAGGCTTTCTACCTCCAGGCTATACTCCCAGACCTATTTTATACTTTATTTGGAAACAGGGTCTCACTAAGTTGCTGAGAGCCTCACTAAGTAGCTGAGGCTGGCTTCGAACCTGTGTGATCCTCCTGTTTCTGCCTCCCAAGCTCGGGGATTACAAGCATGCGCCACCAGGCCCTGCTTCCAGACTTTTTTTTTTTTTTTTTTTTTTTGGTAGTACTGGGGTTCCTGGAAGCCCTCCTACCTCCGGGCTATACTCCCAGACCTATTTTATTATATTATATTATATTATATTATATTATATTATTTATTTTATTGGTGGTACTAGGGGTGGAATCCAGAAGCTTTCTACCTCCAGGCTATACTCCCAGACCTATTTTATACTTTATTTGGAAACAGGGTCTCACTAAGTTGCTGAGAGCCTTATTAAGTAGCTGAGGCTGACTTCAAACCTGTGTGATCCTCCTGTCTCAGCCTTCCAAGCGCAGGGATTATAAGCGTGCGCCACCACGCCCGTCTATTTTTATATTTTTGAAACAGGGTCTCTTACACCAGCGCGGCTGGCTTCGAACCTGTGCGATACTCCTGTCTCCACCTCCCAAGCACGGGAATTACAAGCGTGCGCCACCATGCCCGGCCAGACCTACTTTTTTACATTTTATTTGGAAACAGGGTCTTCACTAAGTTGGTGAGAGCCTCGCTAAGAAACTGAAGCTGGCTTTGAACCTGCACAAATCCTCCTGTCTCAGCCTCCCCAGTGCTGGGATTACAAGCATGCACCACCACACCCAGCCCTTCCTGTCTTTTAAAATAATACTTTTTCTTGTGTGAGATATTATATTTGAGTGTGTATACATTCTTCTAAACGGGTGGTTGACAGTTTTGCTAAATTTCTTCCTGCTGTGATTTTTTTGTTTTGTTTTACTGGGGATGGAAGCCCTTCTATCTCTGGGCTACACTCCCAGACCTATTTTATATTTTTATTTGGAAACAGGGTCTCTTAAGCCAGCGAGGCTGGCTTTGAACTTGCGCGATCCTCCTGTCTCAGCATCCCAAGCGTGGGGATTACAAGCATGTGCCACCATACCCAGCCCTGCTGTGATTTTTAAATGATTTACTTGGCTAAAGAGAAAAACTAGATATTGCAAGGTTAAGGTTTACACCTTAATTCTGCCCCTGATATACTGCATCCTTTACTAGTTCTTTCGGTTTTGCAAATTATAGAATTTACTTTTTTTTCATATTTTAAAAAACTTTTAGCCAGGCATAAAGGCACACACCTGTAATCCCAGTACTTGGGAGGCTGAAGTGGGAGGTGCATGTTCAAGGACAGCCTCAACAATGGAGTAAGATGTTCAGAAATATAGTGAGACCTTGTTTCAAAAAAAGGGGCAGGGCCGGGCGTGGTGGCGCACGCTTGTAATCCCCGCGCTTGGGAGGCAGAGACAGGAGGATCGCGCAGGTTCGAAGCCAGCCGCGCGCGCTGGTTTAGGAGACCCTGTTTCCAAGTAAAAAAAATGTAAAAATAGGTATGGGAGTGTAGCCCGGAGGTAGAAGGGCTTCCAGGAACCCCAGTACCACCAAAAAAAAAAAAAAAAAAGGGCAGGGGCTGGGAGGTAAAATTCAGAATGAATGCCCCTGGGTTTAATCCCCAGTACTACAAAAAATAAAACATAAAAATAAAAATGTGGGTATACCCTAAAAAATCAGTCAAAAGAGAGCTCTAGCATTCAAATTATGAGATAATATGAGGGTTTAAAGAAGAGATATATCAACCACTAAAGTGTAATCAAAGTGTAACATTAAATTGATTTGTGAAAATAACCCTAAAAAAAAAAACCAACTTTATAGTATCTCAGAAACTTGCTGCTCATGAGATTAGGAGCCCCTAAAATGCTTTCTTGGAGACTGGAGGTAGTAATCTAAATATAATGTGTAGAATAATTTAGAAGTTTGTCTCGTAGACATTAATGACAAAAACACACCTGCTGGCACATAGCAAGTGTTCTGATGCTAATTATTACTACTAAGTGTAGAGATGAGAATCAGAGCTTCTCCAGAAGTAAGCGGGGAGATGCACATCTGTACAGTGATCTCTTTTTAGGTAGAAGTACTCCTGGAGATAAAAATACAAAGAAACAGGCTCTCTGAAGATTAACATTTGAACATAAGATTATTAATCCGGGCTGGGTGGTGCATGCTTGTAATCCCAGCATTCCAGAGGCTGAAACTGGATGATTGCGGTTCGCAGACAGCCTCAGCTACTTAGCAAGGCCCTTCACAACTCAATGAGACCCTGTTTTATTTGTTTGTTTGTTTGTTTGTTTGTTTGTTTTTCCGGGTCTGGGAGTGGAACCTAGGGACATTTGACTTCCGAGCTACACCCCCTGCCCTATTTTTTATTCTTTATTTTGAAACCGAGTCTCACTGAGTTGCGGAGGGCCTCAATAAGTAGCTGAGGCTGTCAGCGAACCGCGATCCTCCAGGTCTCAGCCTCCAGAATGCTGGGATTACAAGCGTGCGCCACCATGCCCAACTGAGACCCTGTTTTAAAAATAAAAAGACTAGCCGGATGTGGTGGTGCACGCTTGTTATCCTTGTGCTTGGGAAGTTGAGACAGGAGGATCACACAGGTTCAAAGCCAGCCTCATCTATTTGGTGAGGCTCTCAGCAACTTAGTGAGACCCTGTTTCCAAATAAAGTATAAAATAGATCTGGGAGTATAGCCAGAGGTACAATGCCTCTGGGTTCCACCCCCAGTACCACCAAAAAATTAAATAAATAAAATAAAATAAAAAGACTAAAAAATAGGGCTGGGGGTGTAGCTTGGAGATACAAGGCCCCTGGGTTCCATTCCTAGTACCACAAAAACAAAAAAAGAATATTAAAAAAATTAACTATTCACCAGCACTGCAAAAGCAAGCAAACAAAAAACTTGCTTTCTGTGCTGCCTTTGGCACACACAGGCACACCACCACCATTGCCGCCCTCTGTGCAAAGCTCTCTCAGCTACATCCTGATGTCATTCCATTACCTTTGGTTATTAGAACCTTATCATTCCATTAGCATAGGTCAACCCTGTGGCTCCTGGGACTTAGAGTGTGAGCCACAGGAGTGCCTCCTTCCCCTCAGCACTTAGCGCTCTGATGCTGATGCTGTAAGGGGAGGTAGAACAAGGAAGCTTGTCATCTTACTCCACCATTTGTACAGGGCTTGCACTCTGTTGGTGACTGCTCCATTTAGCACTCACTGGGTTTAGCAGACTCAAACGCAAGGAGCAGAGAGAGGGTTGCTGGCTGCTTAGAAGGCCCTGCAGGATTCTCCATTGTCTCCTCCCCATTGTGAATGACCTGGCTCAGTCTTCATCTCTCCTCGTGTCCCTTAGTCCTTACTGTGGGTACTCATCCCACAACTGTTACTACTGTGACCTCTCACCCAGAGGGCAGTTCTTTTGGATGGAGTACCAAAAACATTGTATAAGTTAGTAAGAATTATTAATGGTGTTATTAGAAGTTATTACTTCTGAGCCATAATTGAATTGCATATTTTTGGTGGTGATGGTAGTGGTGCTGGGGATTGAATTTAGGGATATTCTCCTTCTAAGCTACACCCCCAACCCTATTTTATTTTTTAGCTTGGAACAGGGTCTCGTTAAGTTTCAGAGGGCTGGCATTGAAACTATGATCCTCTTGTCTCAGCCTTTTAAGTACTAGGGTTACAGATGTGTGCCACCATGCCCAGCTGATAATTAAGCTTTTTAATTGTAGAATATTTTAAGCCCCTGTGAGGCATCTAACATCTTATAAACTGAGTTGTACTATCAATAGTTATTAAAGGAAAATATTAAGGTAAATTAAGTTGCATGGGGAGGATCTTGCACTTGCCTACAATACTTAATTTTTTAAAATTATTTTGTTTGCGATACTAGGAATTGAACCCAGGGACATTCTACCTCCAAGCTATACCCCCAACCCCATTTTTTATTCTTTATTTTGGAACAGGGCCTCACTAAAGTAGCTGAGGCTGGCCATGATCCTGCCTCCTGTCTCAGCCTTCCAAATGCTGGGATTATAAGTGTATCTCTCCATGCCTGGTGTCAAAATTCAATTTTATATATTCTTTAGCTAGACGTCCTGCAAGTAGATAAAAGAATTAATATATTATGTAGGCTGAGGCTGGTCAAATGGCTTAGCTTAGGGGGCTCTGTGATATCTACATACTAGCCTGAGCATATTTTTTTCTCATAGAAATGGCATGAGTACAAATGTCGGAGTGAAAATCAGGGCTTGGTAGTATTTACAAGTACTATTGTATTAATTAATAAGTTGCCCTTAAGTTGCAGGTAAACAGAAACTTTTCTTGAAATAGCTTGATAAAAGCAGAGGATTTATTGGGAACACTGAGGTAGCTCAAGGAATCAAGAAGCTGCAGGAAACAGTTTCAGGAACCTTATAATCTAAAACAGATTATAATCTAAAATACCATTAAGTCAGTCTGTCTGTCTGTCTATCTCTCTCTCTCTCACCCTTCTTTCTCATTTCACAGTCCAACTATTTCTTTTTTTTTTTTTTGAAGATTTAAAGAAGTTTATTAGAAAGAAATACAGAAAATAGAAATACAGCTCCATACCAGACTGGCATGGAAGGGTGACTCGCAATGAATACACCCTCACAGTCGTGTCTATTTCTGTGTGCCTGCATTCTTTATTATTGCAAGCAGCCACTCTCAGATAGGAACTTTCCTTAAACCTCATTAAACAACAGGAAGTGAAGGGGAAATATGGATCTTTTCTACACCAGTGACTTAAATCTTTTGTAGCCCACTGACATATTCATTATGTTGTCAACCAATACAAACATGTATAAGTAAATATCAGTCAGCTCTTTCTACATAATAAAACAATCAGAACATCTCACGGACATTCCAGAACAAGCATTTATTTTTCACTGTATTGTTGGCGGGTGGTCAGGGATAGCTGATCTGTGCTGGACTCAGCCGGGTGGCATGCTGATGTTGCAGGACTTGGCTCCAGTGCCTGTGGGTGGTTGGTGGTTGGCTGATGTAGGCTGAGGCTGGTCAAATGGTTTAGCTTAGGTGGCTCTGTGATATCTACATACTAGCCTGAGCATATTTTTTCTCATGGAAATGGCATGAGTACAAAAGGGTAAGCCCAGTTGCACAAATATTCTTTAAACCTTTAATCCTGCAATGTCTGCTAACATTCCACTGGTTGTAAAGCCAGGCATATGGCAAGCCCAGAGTCAAGGGCAGAAAAGTATACTTCACCCATGGAGGTGAGGAGACTGAATACTTCTGAACAATAACCTAATCTATCAAATATATAAATATAACAATCGTAAGCTCCACGAAACAGTTCTTACCAACCATTTTGTGATGCAGAGTACTATTTTCCATTTCATTTTCTTTTGTTTCACTAGGCAAGGCCTACTACAACAATTTCACAATTCTTTATTTTTATTTTTACTTTTATTTTTATTTTTTTGTGTTGCTTAGGCTTGAACCCAAGGACATTCTACCTCTGAGCTACATCCTAGCCCTTTTTTTTTTTTTTTTTTTTTGTGGTACTGAAGATGGAACCCAGGGGCTTTCTACGCTCCGGGCTATACTCCCAGACCTATTTTATACTTTATTTGGAAATAAGGTCTCACTAAGTTGCTGAGAGCCTCACTCAGTAGCTGAGGCTGGCTTCTAACCTGTGCGATCCTCCTGTCTCAGCCTCCCATGAGGGGATTACAAGTGTGCACCACCACGCCCAGCAGGTTTTCATTTTCAATTACATAATTTTTTTTTTTTTTTGATACTGGAAATGAAACCCAGAGGCTTTCTACCTCCGGGCTACACTCCCAGACCTATTTTATATTTTATTTGGAAATAGGGTCTCTAAGTTGCTGAGAGCCTAACTAAGTAGCTGTGGCTGGCTTTGTACCTGTGCAATCCTCCTGTCTCAGCCTCCCAAGCGTGGGGATTACAAGCGTGCGCCACCACACCCGGCTCCATAAATTTTTGATTCTGCTTTTTGAGACCCCATTAGACTGCAGGCAGATATGTAGCCCCACACTAACCTTTAGATCTGACATGTCCTCCTACCAGGCCAGGACAGATGTCTTAATCTTGTCCCAGGCTGCCCTAGGTCTGACTTAGATTTCTAGTTTTTAGACACATGGGGAATTTTCTTGTTTAACTTCCCTCACTGTGACACTAGGTTCAATCATGCTACCATTATCAATAGCTTTTCTCCAAAAACACTAAAACTAACTTCAAAATTATTTTAAATAATAAGAGAATACTTAGCACTTCCTCACTTTCCTCCAAGAAAAAATATAACAAGTTTAAATCTGGAAAAACAGTATTTTTTCACTAACATCAAATATAAATGACTGCCTATAATGGTTTAGATTTATAATGTTCCCCAAGAAGAATAAGCAGCCATGATGCAGGTGGGGCTTGGTTGCTAAGGAGGGGCTTCTGGGGGTGTGGCCTTGGGTATTATATATGCTCCCCTGTCCCCTACATGCTCACTTGCTTTCAGCCTCCTGAGGTATGTGAGAGCCGAGCGGGAGAGCCGGGCCTTTGCTCTCTCCCTCTCTGCTCTCCACACTATGCCCTGAGTTCTGCAGACCCCGCCTGACATGGACTGAAAACTGAAACTTCCAGAACTGTAAGCAAATAAATATTCCTTCTCCTAAGTTGTTTGATCAGGCTTATTGGGTCACAGCACTGAGAATGCTCTCCAAGATACTGCCTTGCTACTCACCCACAAAAATTGTTATCTGGCTTCAGTAAACCACTGTCCACAAACTTCTAAGTAACTTACCTGTAGTTTGAACTTAGCCTTTCTAAAAGTGGGGCATGTGGATGCACATGTCCCATGTCCTTGAAGATGGCTCTGGTTGGGAGCCCAAGGCATATGCATGATATAAAGCATAAGATTGGACAAATTGTGATGGAATTGAGTGTAGATGGGGAAGAGAAGGGGAACAAGCACTAAGTCCTAGGACATCCAGGCAGTAAAAGAAAAGACCAGAAAGAGCCAGCAAAGGAGACTGATTGATTGATAGACTAGAGGAAAAATAGGAAGCCAAACACAGTAGGAGTTGGAGTGATCACCTGAATTCTATGCTGCCAGACACTCAAAGAAAATCAGAAAGGGAATCGACCATCACATTTGCCAGCTTATAAAATGTGTGTGTGTGTGTGTGTGTGTGTGTGTGTGTGTGTGCGCGCTATTGGGGATGGAATCCAGGATCATTCTACCTCTAAACTACACCCCCAGCCCTATGTTTTAGTCTTTATTTTGAAACAGGGTCTCACTGAGTTGTAAAGGGCCTCACTAAGTAGCTGAGGCTGTCTGTGAACCCAGATCCTCCTATCTCAGCCGCCCCACCCCAAATGCTGGGATTTCAAGTGTGTGCCACCATGCCTGGCTCCAATTTATAAACTTTTAGCAACAATAAATTTTAATTTCTTTTTATAAGAAACTAGGCAAAACAAGTGAGGAAGTATTACAAACTACAAAACTGCAATTATTGGAAACATTTTTTCTTTTTCCACTACTAGGGATGGAACCCAGGGGCATTCTACCTCCAAGCTACACCTTCAGCCCTATTTTTTCTTCCTTTTTTCTGAAACAAGGTCTCACTGAGTTGCAAAGGACCTCACTAAGTAGCTGAGGCTGGTGGAGAACCATGATCTTCCCTCCTGTCTCAGCCTCCCAAATGCTGGGATTACAAGTGTGTGCCACCACACCCAGCTTAAACAATTTCTTGATATGTCAGGGCAACAAAGACATTGGGCCAGGTTCTACATGTGTAATGTGTATACACATTACAAATATATATATTTTGGCAAAATATATATATTTTGGCGGTACTGGGATGAAACCCAGTGTCATTCTACCTCCAAGCTACACCACTGGCCCTATTTTTGAATTCTTTATTTTGAATTAGGGTCTCACTGAGTTGGAAAGGGCCTAAGTAGCTGAGGGCCTAAGTAGCTGACTCAGCCTTCCAAATGCTGAGATTACAAGCGTGCGCCATCACACCTGGCCCTATAAATCTTTTTTGATCAGTAATTCTATTCAAACATTTTGGTGGATATTGGACATATAAAATTATACATATTGAATGAGATTAGAGGAGGTCTTAAGTTTTATGGAGAGTAATTTTCTTATTCAATATTAAGTATTTATGAGGCCCTGATGATGTATCTTAAAATAATATTTTATTTTATTTTATTTTATTTATTTTATTTATTTTATCTTTTTTTTTATTGGTGCATTGTATTCATACATCATAGTGGGATACAAACTTTTGTAGACATACATGCACACATCGCCCAGTCAGCCCCCACCCGATCCCCACCCCATTCTCTCCCCATCCCTCCCTCCCATGCTTGGCTTAGTGGTTGACATCTAGTATTATAGCAATTTATCCAAAATTAAAAATGATAATCTCTCATAACAGTTTCATTTGTCTGATACCAATCTTTTGATGACTTAAAGATAACATTTCCATATTTCTTTTTGCTTTCTTTCTTACCAGAGAATATTTTTTTTCTATTTTTTTTAGGTGAAACTATCATATATTTATATATTTATTTTTCAGAAAAAAAATTTATCCTAATATGGAATATGGACTCTAGATACCCAAAACGATCTTGAAAAAGAACAAAGCTAGAAGATATATATTTTCTGATTTCAAACCATATAAAGCTACAATAATTGTAACAGTGTAGTAGTACTATTCTAAAGGCAGATATATAAACCATTGGAGTTAAATAAAAGCCTAGAGCTAAATTCTTCCCTATATTGTCAAGTTATTTTTGACAAGGTTTCCACGAACATTTGGTGGTAGAAATAATAATATTTTAACTAAATATTGTTGAAACATAATAATTACATGGAAAAGAATAAAGTTGGACCCTTATCTAATCCCATATACAAATATTAACTCAAAATAGATAAAAGACCTAAATATAAATCTTAAGACTATAAACTTTTAGGAGAAAATCTGGGTCATAAAACCTCACAACACTGAAATTGGCAGTGATTTCTTAGATATGGTTTCAATGGTACAGGCAACAGAAGAGTATACAAACTCCCTAAAAAATAAAAAAAAAATTGTATATCCAAAGACAATGTAAACAGAGTTAAAAGTTACTAATAGAATTGGATAAAATATTTCCAAATGCTATATCTGAAGGTATATTAATATTCCAACTAGAAATCCTAAAAATTAACAACAATAAAGGCAAACAATACCATTTAGAGATAGGTAAAAGACTAACATAAATAATGAATCTCTACAGATAACCAATCTTAGTTGTCTGTTGGATGGAAAATCTCATTTCTCTGGTTCTGGTGTGTGTTACCTATTTCTTCTTTGTAGTTAATCTCTTTGAGTATTTTCTCTAGCGCTGGTTTTGAAGACATAAATTCCTTCAGTTTCTGTTTGTCGTGGAAGCTTCTTATTTCCCCATCTAATTTGATAGAAAGTTTTGCTGGGTAGGAAATTTTTGGCTGGAAGTTGTTTTCTTTCAGAGTTTGGAATATGTTACTCCAAGCCCTTCTGGCTCTCATGACTTGGTTTGGGAAGTCTGGAGTGATTCTAATTGGTTTGCCTCTGAATGTCACTTGGCCCTTTGTTTTTGTTGCCTTTAAGATTCTCTGCTTGGCTTCCACATTGGTCATTTTGACAATTATGTGGCGTGGGGATCCTCTTCTCTGATCCTGTCTAAAGGGAGTTCTATAAGTTTCCTGGATCTGTGTATCAACCTCTTGCTCTATGTTTGGAAAATTTTCTGCTATTACTTCCTTGAAGAGATTGTTGATCCCTTTGGTATCACTTTCTTTTCCCTCCTTGATTCCAATTATTCTTAGGTTAGCTCTCTTAAAATGGGCCCATATTTCTTTAATGTCAGGTTCCTGCTGTCGGATATTTTTTCCTAGATTAGAAACTATGCGTTCATTTTTGGAATGATCATCTTCTAAGAGCGAGATTCTGTTCTCCATGTGGTCTAATCGGTTGTTTGTACTTTGAATTGAGGCCTTTACTTCATTAATTGCATCCTTTATCTCTTTTTGGCTCTCTCTGAGTTCTTTTCAAAGCACCTCTATTATTTCTACAGTTATTTTCCTGATTTGATCTTCTAGAAATCTCTGATTTTCTGTTTTATCGGGTTCTGATGTTGTGGGGTTGTGGGCATTCATTACTCCAGTGTTATTCCTCTTTCCCATGATTTCGGAAGTTTGTGCCTTCTCTGGGTTCTTCCCTTGGGTCACTATGACTTCACTTAAGGTGTTCTGGATCTCGAGTCAGTAGTATCTCAGACCCCACTACTCCTTTACTGGGTTGTATCACAGAGTCTCCGACCCAGAGAGTCGATAGAGGCTGCTTTAGACCATGGGGGGTGCCAGGTTGGGCGTTCTCCTATGGTGTGATATCTCTGCCACTGCCACTCCCCCACTGGGTCAAGTCTCAGGGAGTACAGTACTGGGAATTCTCCTCTGTGGCCCGCAATTTGACTCACTGTTCTTGAGTACTCAGATGTAGCTGTACTGGACTCGGTGAATTCGCTGCTGCTGCCGCCGTTGGCAATATAAATATTTTATAAAATATTTAGAATCCTTGAAAAGCGAAATTCTCTTTGAAATACCAATTATTCCCTTTTCTTAGTTTTCCTTTCTCTTCATATTATCTTCAGGTACTTTGGTAAGAAGTTGATATGGAAGGACTTTGGAACAAAAAGAAGTCTTCCCAACCTTGAACTTATGGTAATTTTAAGTATGAAATCTGCAGGCATCCAGAGGTTTGTTAAGGAAGAAAGTTTTATGTTTTCTGTTCTTATGCATTTTAATGTGCTTTATTCTAAGATTAAAGAAACAAAGTTTAACAAGCGTCTAACTTTTGATTAAAACTCCTTTGGTGGGGTTTTTGAATAAACATTTTATAACCCAGAGAGTTATGTAAGGATGCTGTTATTAGATGAAGGAGTTAAGCTTGGAAAGCATTCTTCCAGAATCCTAAAGCTTAGCTGACTGCTCTCAGGCTTGAATGTATTTCTTTTGTTAACAGGATTCCACAGTAGGGGGCATCAAAGAGGTGGTAAGTTTGTACCTAGAAAATAATTACTTTTGTGTTGCATATTGAATTTACCTTTACAAAGAGAATACATTTCTATTTTG
Source organism: Muscardinus avellanarius (assembly GCF_963383645.1). NCBI lineage: Eukaryota > Metazoa > Chordata > Mammalia > Rodentia > Gliridae > Muscardinus > Muscardinus avellanarius. Next base: position 79,220,520 of record NC_137793.1, read on the forward strand.
AAGAGCAAAAACAAAACAACATAAAAACCTGCAGAGGACTTTCATCACACCCAGACCCAAGTTATCAGTTGTCTAACACCTTTAGTGACTCCTTGCCAATTATTCTAGATGTGTATGTGTATATATATATATATATATATATATATATATATATATATATATACAGGCATTTTAAGGATGAGAAGGAATGCATGATTAACTTTAAAGATAAGCAATCATTATGCTAAGTGAGATTAGTCAGTCACAAAAAATAAGAAATCACATGCTTTCCCTAATATGTGAGAGTTAGGGAGAATTGGGTCATAGGAGGAACTCTAGATGAAAAAGGAAGTCCTATGGAGGAGCAAACAAGACAACCTAAAGGAGGAGAAAGGAAGGGGAAGAGGAGAATCTCTAAAACACACAATGTACTTAAACATATGGAAATCAACCACTAAGCCGAGCAAGGGAAGGAGGGATGGGGAGGGAGTGGGGTGGGAATTGGGTAGGGGTTAAATCAGCGATGTGTGCATGTCTCTACACACAAGTTTTTTACCCCAATATGATGTATGAATATAATGCACCAATAAAAAAGAATATTAAAATTATAGATTATGTTTCTAAGATACCTTTTTTTTCTGAAAAGCAGCAATTTTGTTTATAGGGTTGAAATGCACAGAAACCTAGTAAACAGAGAAAGAAGCCAAGCAAGCATATGAATGAAGTGCATAATCTGGCTCCTGCCTGCCTATCTAGCCTCATCTTGTACCACTCTCCCCTACATTTACTGTGTTCCACCATCCAGGTCTTTGCTCTGTTTCTCCGACATTTTCTTGGAGACATTCTCTGTTAACCGTATCTAAAATAGAATCCCTACCACCAACTCTTCCATCCATCATATCATTTTCTTTCTTTCTTTCTTTCTTTCTTTCTTTCTTTCTTTCTTTCTTTCTTTCTTTCTTTCTTTTTTTGTGGTACTGGGGGTGGAACCCAGGGACCTTCTACTTCTGGGCCATACCCCCAGACCTATTTTTATATTTTATCTGGAAACAGGGTCTCACTAAGTCGTTGAGAACCTCACTAAACTGCTGAGGCTGGCTTTGAACCTATGATCCTCCTGTCTCAGCCTCCCAAGTACTAGAATTATAAGTGTGTGCCACCATGCCTGGCCATCATATCATTTTCTTAGACTTCAATTACAGGCTACACACATTCTGTAAGTGTCTCATACATTAAAATAAGTAAACCAAAAAAGTCTCTTTTCAGTATCACTAGGATGTGAGCTCTTTGAAGGCAGTGGCCTTGTTTGGCTGAATTGCTAATCCCTAAAACAGCATACAATCCTTAGAAGTGGTCAGTTAAGTAATTATTAAAAAAAATAAATGTAGTTCATCTTACATGATGATAAACTCAAGCATTCAGAACTTTATATTTCCATGTATAATTTTTGAATGCCCAAGTCTACTTTAAAAAAAAAAACTGCTTAAAATAATCCTGAGAATTGTCTTCATTTATTCACTACTTTGTGTGACTGACCAGCTAGATGTTTACATGACAAATAAGTGAAAAATTGTGGTAAATACTATGCCAAGGGAGATCATAAGACTCTAGTGTCTTCCTCCTTGCATATTCTTCAGAGCATAATACTTACTTATTTGAGATTACTGCCCATGCTTCCCTAAATTCCCTAATTTTCTGTGTTGTTCAGTAAAAATATTATGTCCCCAGTTTACAGTCTACTTAAGGATAGGACATTCTCCAATAATTTTGTAGATCTCTTAAAAAGCAATACTATATTTATTTATTTATTATTTATTATGGTTTTGGTGGTACTGGGGATGGAACCCTTCGACCTCCGGGCTACACTCCCAGACCTATTTTTATATTTTTTATTTGGAAACAGGGTCTCTTAAGACAGAGAGACTGGCTTCGAACCTGCGCGATCCTCCTGTCTCCGCCTCCCAAGCGCAGGGATTACAAGCTGCGCCACTACACAGGGCTAAAAAGCACTACTATATAGATGGAAGAGTCTTTGAGGCAAAAGAGAGAAAGGGGGAAGAAATTGGATTCCCACAATCCCCTCCAAGGACATACCCACAACAACCCACAACCCACAACAACCCAAAGAACTCTCACCAGACTTCTTTATGTGTGTGTGTGTGTGTGTGTGTGTGTGTGTGTGTGTGTGTGTGTGTTGTTGGGGATGGAACCCAGGGGCATTCTAACTCCAAGCTACACCCCCAGCCCTATTATTTATTCTTTGTTTTGGAACAGGGTCTCACTGAGTTGCAAAGAGCCTAAGTAGCCAAGGTTGTCTCAGGGTCTCTTAAACCAGAGCGCTGGCTTTGAACCTGAGCGACCCCCCTGTCTCAGCCTCCCGAAAGCTGGGATTACAAACCTGCACCACCACGCTCTGCTAGGTCCTGCTTCTTGAAGGTCTCTTTGCTTCCCATTGAGCCCACTCTGGGGAACAAGCCTTTTTTTTTATGGTGGTGCTGAGGTTCCTGGAAACCCTTCTACCTCCGGGTTACACTCCCAGACCTATTTTATATATTTTTTAAATTTGGAAACAGGGTCTCTTAAGCCAGAGAGGCTGGCTTCGAACCTGAGCGATCCTCCTGTCTCTGCCTCCCAAGCGCGGGGATTACAAGCATGCACCACCACGCCCAGCAGGAACAAGCCTTTTAAGACCTAAACTTTTGGGAGAAATTTAAGATTCCAACGACAGTAGGGATTTATTATTATTATTCTCTCCCTTCCTTCCTTTCTCTCTCCTTTTTTCCTTTCTTTGTTTTCCTTTTCTTTCCAGAACTCTCTCCCTCCCTTCTTTCCTTTCTTTTAGTCTATTCGTCTTTAGATTTATAAAAACATTTGTCAATATTATTTATTCCCACCACTTTCAGGGCTCATTTTCACTTTAACAAAGAATAGCCTTTAGTTGCATTTTCACAAAAAGCTTGCTAGCACTAAACTTTCATAGATTTATTTTTATGACTGAAAGTATCTTGATTTTACACTTACTCTTGAAAAATAATGTAGTAAACTCTTTTGTGTAGATGTGCTGGTATTAACCTCCTCCAGGTTTTTAGGTATATACAAATGCCTTTACTTCATCTTTGTTTTTGAAGTGTATTTTAACTGGATAGAGATTTCTAGGTTGGCTCCTCTTCTCTTTCAGCACTTTGAAGATTTCATTTCATTGTTTCTGGTTTCCATATTTTCTGCTGAATGGTTATCTATCAGTTTCATTGTTGCTTTAAAAATTATGCATCTCTCCCTCTTTCTCAGTTACTTTATTTATTTATTTATTTATTTATTTATTTATTTATTTATTTATTGTGGTACTGGAGATGGAACCCAGGGGCTTTCTATCCCCGGGCTATACTTCCAGACCTATTTTTTTATATTGTATTTGTTTTTTTTTTTTTTTTTGGTGGTACTGGGGGTGGAACCCAGAGGCTTTCTACCTCTGGGCTATACACCCAGACCTTTTTCATATTTTATTTGGAAACAGGGTCTCACTAAGTTGCTGAAAGCCTCACTAAGTAGCTGAGGCTGGCTTCAAACCTGTGTGATCCTCCTGTCTCAGCCTCCCAAGCGCAGGGATTACAAGCGTGCGCCACCACGCCCGGCTTTATATTGTTTTTGGAAACAGGGTCTCACTAAGTTGCCGAGAGCCTCACTAAGTAGCTGAGGCTGGCTTCGAACCTGTCCGATCCTCCTGTCTCACCCTCCCAAGTGCTGGGATTACAAGTGTGTGCCACCATGCCTGGCTATTCTCTTTAATTTTTTAACATTTGTACTATGATATGTTTAAATATTATTTTATTTGTGTTTATTTTGCTTGGAGTTTTCAGGGCTTCTTGAATCAAGGGCTTAATGTCTTTCATCAATTTGGGAAAATTCTCAGACACTATCTCTTTAAATATTATGTTGCCCATTTTCTTCCCCTCACCCTTTAGGACTTCATTTTTCATTCATAAATATGTTAGATTTATAAACATTTTATAATTTTCTTTTTTTCTATCCATTTTATTGTTGCATCTTAGTCTTCTGGATTATCTCTTCTGCTGTTTCTAATTTGTCTTTAAACTTGTATTTAGTATTTTATTTCTGAAATTAATTATTTATTTGTGTGTGGGGGTACCAGGGATTGGACCGAGGGGCATTCAACCTCTGAGCTATAGCCCCAGCCCTGTGTGTGTGTGTGTGTGTGTGTGTGTGTGTGTGTATGTGTGTGTGTGTGTGTGTGGTACTGGGGTTCCTGGAAGCCCTTCTACTTCGGCTTGCTGTAGCCGTCTGGTGAATTCGCCGCTGCCGCCGGCAGTATGGCGCTGCTGCCGCATCCTCGGGCGTGAGGCCGGTGTATCTCCTCTGTGGCTCTGAGCTCTGTTCTCAGTCCGCTTTCTCTCTGGAGCCTGGTGATTTTTTTGTTTCTCTGGTGATGGTGTTTTCTGGCTATGAAAGGCGCTGATTTTGTGGTAATGGAGATTGGTTGTTAGCGGGGCTCTTAAGCCCCGCTTTTCTCGGTCGCCATCTTCCCAGAAGTCCCCTCACAGTTGTTCTTAAAGTATCTTTTCTACCCTCTTTGCTTGTGGGCTAATCATAGGAGGCTTCATTATATACCTTTCTCTTTCACTACCTCAGTTTCATCAGTAGAGTCTCTGGCTAGTCATAAAACAAAAACAGCCAAAGAGGTAAGAAGATAGGAAGAAATATAGCTCCTCTTTAAACAAAGAATGTTGAGCCAAATCCTTGCCTTTGACCAATGGAAATCAGGGCAGTGGAATGCATCTGGCTCACTTTTATTCAAAGTAAAGAAGTCTCTACCTTCTATTACTTAACCCTCAGATAGTGCTTATTATAACAAGGACTTTTCAAAATGTGATTGGTATATCACTACATTTTTTTTCACCAGAATTATTGGCCATATTTTTAAATACTTTTTGTGATTTGGCATCGACATGGTTATCCATGATTCACTGAGTGTCTGTCTTGTCCCAGGCACTGAACATGTGGTGGTAAACAACAGACACATGGTGGTTCTAGTGTGTGATAAAAACAACATGTCTCAGAAAGACGAGGCAGGTAGAACTTAACTCCACTTTCTCCTGAACACTGCCAGGCTGCTGTGCTATCTCGATTCATAGTTTTGCTGTGTTCTCCTCACCGATGCCTCTGAAATTGTGTGGTTGAGAGGGACAGGCACTTCCACATTGCATGCTGTTATTCTGTTTTTGATGGTGATAATATCTTCTTTCTTATTGGCACCTCTCTTCTCCATGGTAACTCCTTGAGGCTGCCAGAATGATGTAACCTTTTTTCTTTTCCTCTCTGTTTAGCCACTCCTGCATGGGTTGCCAAGGGAAACCAGATAAGTAAGTATTAAATTTAATTTAAATATTCGGTGTCTAGGTAGAGATAAAGGGCATGACTTTTATGACATCTTTTTGAACTAGCTTCAGGCTCTTCTTGCATTTGCTGAAGGCTTTTTATCAGGCTTACAGATGTTTCAGGGTTGAGGTTCCTGGAGTGTTAAACATTGGAGGAGAGTGTCCAGGCAGGGTAGGGAAACTGGGGGAAAAACAAAGCATTACTGCATATTTAAGATGGTCCTAATTTTTTTTTTTTTTTTTTGGTGGTACTTGGGTTCCTGGAAACCCTTCTACCTCCGGGCTACACTCCCAGATCTATTTTATACTTTTTAATTTGGAAACAGGGTCTCTTAAGCCAGGGAGGCTGGGTTTGAACCTGTGTGATCCTCCTGTTTCCATCTCCCAAGCGCGGGGATTGCAAGTGTGCGCCACCACGCCCGGCAAGATGGTCCTAATATTTTTTTTAAAGAAGACTAGTAAGACTAAGGACAGACCTAAAGGTACTTTTCACCCATTCTCAGCAGCTTTTGCTACCAATTTCCAAGTGGCAAAGACCTAGTGGGAATGAAAGGCCACTCACTGGATGAAGGATGAAGTCCCATAACTTCATGTTGCCCATGCTTCCCCTTCAACGAGCTTGTCAGTCTATTCTCAGCTTCTCAAATTCTCACTGTCTATAGTTCTGTGATTTTTATTTGCTTTTTCCATATTGTGACAGTTGCTAAACTAACTTATGCTCCATCCCCATCATTCTATTCCCTGCTCTGTGGTGCTGGACTCCTCAAACCACATTTCTTGCTTTGCTAGCTGCTCCCAGTTAGGCTTTGATGATAGAAAACGCTGAGAGCTCTTAGAAGGCTGGAGGAACAGGGACTGGCTTCTTCCTCTTTCTCTCATTGTCCTCACAGCTGTGGTTCTTGATCTTGACGGTGACAATTGGTTGCTATAACACCATTTGGTTTCTGTTTGCAGTTTTTCCATATTACCTTTCTGGGCCAACAGAGAGATACTAACACCAGCAGACCAGTGCCCTTCCTCAGAGGACTTTTCTATTTCATAACGGTCCTATTCCACACCTCTACGTTTTATAATGCCAACGTCTCCCTTTTGTTCCCCCGAGCCCTAAGATTAATAATTGCTTCCTGCAATGACAATCTTTGTGATACGTTAGCATCCATGTTTGCCTTTTCAATGTTTTAATGATCCTTTATGTTAAGTTCACTCTTTGAATTTCTTTTGAACTGGATCCTGACTGAAGCACATGTGCACATCATTGCTTTGTAAGATGTACCATGGGTTTATTGGAACACTAAAAGTACATACAGAATGGCCAACATTCAAATTAGTGGACTCAGAGTTCCTGTATTCCAGGTAAGGAGAATCTGTGTAGCATAAGGATCTCCAGCTTCAGTAGGAGCAGGTGTATAGTCTGATTTCTAGCACACAGAAGTTTTTATGGGTAAATTCAGCCTAGTGTGAAAGTTATGATGATAGCATGGGGAATGGAGATGGTGGCCACTCACTGAGCTTTCTGTTTGCTTTTTCAAGATAACTGAGTGGACTCAATGGATGAAACTTGTAGAGCCGGGTGTGGTGGTGCACGCGTGTAATCCCAGTACTTGTGAGGCTGAGACAGGAGGATCACAGGTTTGTGGCCAGTCTCAGCTACTTAGGCGCTCTGCAACTTAGTGAGACCCTGTTTCAAAATTAAGGATAAAAAACAGGGCTGGAGGTGTAACTTGGAGGTAGAATGCCCCTGGGTTCAATCCCCAGTACTGCCTAACAAAACAAAACAATAACCAAAAACTTGACACAGCTTAGATCATCTGAAGCTTGGCTTTCACAGTAACTTATACTTAACATTTGTTATATAGTTATCAGATAGTTACAGAAAAATAGTCGTGTCTCTTTCAGATGTCAACCATTCCTGATGCGCTCAATTCATTCCTGAAGACTTGAGTTTTTCTTTGGTGTCATTTCTGTTCAATATGATGAACTCCTTTTAGCAGTTCTTGTAGTGCATATAAAGTGGTAAAGCATTCTCTTTGTTTTCCTTTATTTGAAAACATAGTTTTTATTCATTCTCATAGTATATTTTAGCTGGATATAGAATTTGGAATTGACAGTTTTATTCTTTAAGTACGTGAAAAATATTGTTCACTTTTTCCTAGATCTCATAGCTTCTGATTGAAAGACCAATGTCATTGATTAATATTTCCCCTGGTATCATCATATTATGTTATATAAGACTCTCTTGAAAACAGACTCACTTCAAGCTCTTCTTGCTGGCTTGATGAAATAAATGGTGATGTTAGGGAGACCTGCATGGAATAGAAATACAGGTAACTTTTCAGCTTTAAACCAACACAACCAAAAGGAAATGAATTCTGCTAACCATCTGAATGTGTAGATTTTTCCCTGTGAAGCTTCTGAATGAGAACACAGCCCAGCCTGATTGCAGCTTTTCAGAGGACTTCCTAGACCATTCCTAAACTTCTAATCCATAGAAACTGTGAAATGATATCTGTGTGCTGTTTAAAAATAATTAATGTAGCAATAGAAAACTAACACCATCAGCAGAGTTACAGAATTTTGGGGGGGACATAATTAATTCTATATACACTAACCTATGGCAACAAAAACTTGCAAAAATATAGTGTTCATGCAACATAAATTTATATATGGGTAATATAATGCAATTTATTATTTTTAAACTCTCTTTCAATGCCTAGCTTTTATGTAACAAAGACTTGCAAACTCTCGGTGCCACAGAACAATAAGCATTTATTTGACTTCCACATCTGTAAATTGGCTTATTTGGCATGGAAGGCTTTGCTTCATGTTGGTCCCATTCTGGAATCAACAGGTGTCTCACAGCCTATTCCACAGACTGGCAGAAGCCTGAGAGGTCAAGTGAAAATGAGAGATATCTCAAGACCTAGGCTTAAAGCTTACACATTGTCACTTTTCTTTCTCTTATTGACCAAAGCAAGTGACTAAGTCAAGGGATGGGGAAGTATACTCTACTCAGAGATGTGGGGTTGTTTTGGATTGATAATCTATAACAATTTTGAGGGTGTGTGGTACTGGTTGAACCCAGGGGCATTGTACCTCTGAGATATACCCCCAGCCCTATGTTAATTTTTATTTGGAAACAGAGTCTTTCTGTCTTGCTAGGAGCCTTGCTAAGTTGCCAAGGCTGGTTTTGAACCTGTGATACTACTGTCTCAACCTCCCAAGTACTAGGATTACAGGCATGTGCCACCACACCTAGATCAATGTAGAATTATTATTTTTTGTGTGGGTCTGGGGATGGAACCCAGGGGCATCCGACCTCTGAGATATACCCCCTGCTCTGTTTTTTATTTGTTATTTTGAAACAGGGTCTCACTAAGTTGCGGAGGGCCTCACTAAGTAGCTGAGGCTGTCCGTGAACTGTGATCCTTCAGTCTCAGCCTCCCGAATGCTAGGATTACAAGTGTGTGCAACTATGCCCGGCTCAATTTAGAGTTATTAATTTCTACTTATGCATAAAAGGCTTTATGAAACGACGAGCCCAAAAGGAATTGGAGTTATCTGAATGCAGTAGAGTTTGAAATAATTTATTTTGTGTGTGTGAATGATACTGAGGATTGAGCCGAAAGGCATTTTACCTCCAAGCTACACCCCCAGCCCTATTTTTATGTTTATTTTGAAACAGGGTCTTGCTAGGTTGATGACAGTCTCACTACTTGTGGAGGCTGTCCTCGAACATGTGATCTTCCTGTTTCGGTCTCTCAAGTACTGGGATACAGGCATGTGGCACCACACCTGGTTGAAATCATTTATTCTTATTGTTCCTTTTACTTTACTCATTATTTAATTTTTTGCCACATATACACTATTTGTAAAATCTAACATGATAATAAAGACATTTGTATTGTGGAGTATTGTGGAATTAATTTTTCAGATGAAGGGGATAGTGAGAAGGAAGGGCATTCTGAGCAGAGAAAGCCTTGAGAGTCAGGCTAGCTTTGTACACAGACATAAACCATAAATAAGTAAAAATTTTCTGATTTTTGTCAACATTATTTTGGTCAGTAGGAAAAATCATCAAATTATGCAGATGCTCAGCTATGACTTTGAATGTTATTCTAATTTAATTTAATAATTTCTATTGCAAACAAAAAAATGAAAACAATGCATTCTCAAATAATAACTGGTCTATGATCACCCAGAGAGCTTTTGAAATAATATACCCTTCTGGGGACTCAAGTAGATGAGGCAGGGCTTACAAATTAACATTTTCTCAAAGCTCCTAGATAATTCTTTGATTTCTCAGAATTGGAAACCACTGGATAAAACAAGTTTTGTAGACTTTTCCCAGCCTCCCCTCTCCCAGAGGGATAAACAGACAGTTTCTCACAAAATTAAAAAAAATTAAGTTATGTGATTGTCTATGGGCCTTTTGATTGTTCTGAATTATTCAGACTAGTTGTTGCTCCAAACTGCATGCTCCAAATCACTACTGCATACAACAAACAAAACAATAGCCAGGATCTCCAGAATGTTTGATTGTGTAGACTTAGATCTTAATAAACAGCTGTGAACTATGCGGACTTGGACCTAGGGGTAACTGTCTGTATACTTGTTAAGGAGACCGATTTACTTCACAAATGAAATCTCAGAGTTCACAGAAATCCTTAAGCAGGCTCACCTCCACACAGCTTTCAAATATTGTTGAAAACTTTCATAGAACATAAGACAATCTTCCCCAGCCTAAAAATGCAAGTTTTACCTCGGATACCTGGGTATTGGCTCAGTGAACTTGGAAGTGCATGCCCTAGGTACATATATAAAGAATAATTTTCTGGGCTTAAGTTCTAAAAATGATTTGATATTCTCTCTCTCTCTCTCTCTCTCTCTCTCTCTCTCTCTCTCTCTCTCTCTCTCCCTCCCTCCCTCTCTCTCTCTCTCTCTCTCTCTGTGTGTGTGTGTGTTGAATGCAGGGACATTCTATCTCTGAACTACACCCCAACCCTATATTATTAGTTTTTAAAAATTTTGAAACAAGTTCTCACTAAGTTGTAGAGGATACCTCGCTAAGTTGCTGAGAGATTGCCTTGAACCGGTGGTCCTCCTGTCTCAGCCTCCCAGGTATTGAGATTATGGGTAAGTAACACCACACCCCAATTTTTTTGTTTTTTTTTTTACAAGTACAATATAGCCAGACTTGAGCTTTTATTGTCTTCCAGATGAGAGCAGGCTCTTTGGAACAAAAGGAGAAGATAAGATGATTCTCCACTTCTGACTAAGAAAAAGGGGGGAAAAACATGTCCAGAATTTGGGGGCTCTGAAGGGATGGGAAAGACTTCCATTGTTTGGATATGTAGAATATATTGATAAGGACACTGCAGAGCAAAGTAGACGCAAGCCCAGGAGGCTATAGCCCCCTGACAAGCTTGTCAGTTTTGTTTCAGTGTGGAGAACAAAATGAAATTAGCATTTAATAATCTGGATCCGTTTTAAAAATTTCTTTGCCCTACAGACAGAGAAGTTTGAAATTCACAGAAAACCAAGGTAGAGTAATTTTCCCTCTTATTTCACTTGGGTAAAATGTGCTGAGAAAAGTTAATCAACTTAAACTAAAGCATAAGAAGAGATGGATCTTGTCTTCTTGCCCATTTTCTAGGGCTGGAGAATTCCATGTTAAACATGCCTCTTGCCCCATTTTGGATGGATTTTCAAACTCTAGGTTATAAAAGAAAAACAGTCCTGTCAGGTACAAGGAATCCCAATTTTAGGCCCAAATTAGACCTATCTGTCCCTTGTGTCAATAATGAAGAGTGCCAGGAAGTAAGTGGAGAACAAATGAAAAAGTGTTTAGAATTGCAAATGAAAGCAAAAGCCACCAAACTGGGGCCAGAGGCTGGTCTCATTGAATGTGCCAGCTCTGGTCTGAGGGATGGCATTGCACTGGGCGAGCCTGGGGAGTTCCACGCGGCCCTCTCTCTCCCTTTAGTGTCTCCATCTGTTATGCTTTCCTCATAGCGCACTGTTCATTACTATGTTAGAGATGGTGTTTTTAAAAATTTCTCTTCCTTCCTTCCTTCCTTCCTTCCTTCCTTCCTTCCTTCCTTCCTTCCTTCCTTATCTCTGAGCTACATCCTCAGCCCCTTTTATTTATTTATTTATTTTGAAACAGGGTCTCACTAAGTTGCTGAGAGTCTGAGTTGCTGAGCCTGGCTTCAAATCTACCTACCTCTTTCTTGTCTCAGCCTCCCAAGTACTGGGATTACAGGCATGCGCCACCACCCCCAGCTAAGGCGGTGATTTCTTAAACAACAACAGAACTTCCAGTCTTCCTAGAGAAATGCTACAGAAAACCCAAGGTTACAATAATACTTAATTTCCCCCTATACAGAAGCTCAACCACATGAATATTATTTCATTTTAGGTTGTTTTAGAGAATATTTTTATGTCCAAATTTACTCAGTAGTTCTGTAAAAACAGCTACACATTTAGTTGAGTTTCAAAATGATAAAGTGCCTTTAAAATGCTTTAAATTTGTTTGAAGTGCAGCTAAAATGTAGTATCCAAGTTCAGTAAGTGGGTACAAATTTGTGTTCAGATCTGTATAGTTGCAGTTTTCTTTTACTGTCAGCCTAGGCTACTACCATTAAATCAGTCCTGGAAATAAAAGGATGAGTCCAGTTAAAACCATTTTTTAATGTATTAGTATTTGGCTGTTGTTGAGAGAAGAATCTTTTCTTCTAAGGAAAGGACAAAGACTGGAGGGACCTGTTTCAATGGTACTTGTGGGTTAAAAGGATACTAATACATAGGTTATTGAAGGGAGAAAGGAAATAGAATATTGTAAGAGAACTTTTCCTCTGCTTTTATTGTTAAAATGCAACTTTATTATCTATCTATCTATCTATCTATCTATCTATCTATCTATCTATCATCTATTGTAGGTATTGAATCCAGAGTATTCTATCTCTGAGTCACACCCCCAGCCCTTTTTAATTTTCATTTATTTATTTTGGTACTGGGCATTCTACCTCTGAGCTATACTCTAGCACCCACCTTTTTGAATTTTAAAACAAGGTCTCACTAGGTTGCTGAAAATCTTGCTAAATTACTGAGATTAGCCTCAAACTTGTTATTCTCCTGTTTTAGCCTCCCAAGTACTGAGATTAACAGTCATGTACCACCACCAGGCCCAGCATTTTTTTTTTTCTTTTTGGTAATGGACATTGAACTCAGCGGCACTCTGCCACTAAGCCTCTGAGGGACTTCACTAAATTGGCAAGGCTACCCTCAAACCTATAATCCTCTTTTCTCAGCCTCCCAAGTATTGGGATTTCAGGTGTATGTCACCACATCTGGTTTCAGGCAATTTTAACAATATTTTATTTATTTTTATTTTTATTTTTTTTTTGGTGGTACTGGGGTTCCTGGAAGCCCTTCTACCTCCGGGGTACACTCCCAGACCTCTTTTTACATTTTATATTTGGAAACAGGGTCTCCTAAGCCAGCGCGCGCGGCTGGCTTCGAACCTGCGCGATCCTCCTGTCTCTGCCTCCCAAGCGCGGGGATTACAAGCGTGCGCCACCACGCCCGGCATTAACAATATTTTAAACTGAATTTGTATTCACACCTCCAAGATGGTGACAGAGAAAGAGATATAAAAAAAAAAAAAGGCAAGAAAGGCACATCAAAGAACCCTTCTGGAATGTTTGACAAATTTTAAAAGTACTGGGCTAGGCTCATTAATACTCCATCACTCTTCTTAAGTTCAAGTTCCTGAATACATCTTGTTCCTCAAAATCATAACAAAACCAGGCGTGGTGGCACACACTTGTAATCCCAGCATTTGGGAGGCTGAGACAGGAGGATTGCGGTTCGCGGACAGCCTCAGCGACTTAGTGAGGCCCTTTGCAACTTAGTGAGACCCTGTTTCAAACCAAAAACTAAAAAATAGGGCTAGGGTGTAGCTTGGAGGTAGAATGCCCTCTGGGTTCCATCCTCATTACCGTAAAACAAACAAATAAATAAAAACAAATAAAAGACAATGTTTGCTTTACCTTAAGAAAAGTCTAGGGACTATTTTTAATGCTAAGGTCATAACTAAAACTCTCTTATAAATTACTGAACAATGTAGATTGTTTTAGTCTCATTAAGAGGACCTGTGATTGTATAATGGATTGAATGTTTGTATGTTCCCCCCTTCCCTCAATTCATATATTGCAGCCCTCGCCCTAGATATGATGGTATTTGGAGGTGAGGTCTTTAGGAAGTAGTTAGGCTCAGTCTAGTCATGAGGGTGGTGCCCTCAGATGGGATAGAGAGCAGAGAGCTTTCTTTCTCTACCATGAGAGGACAGGCATCTGCAAGACGGAAAGAAGACCCTCAACAGAAAGTGAATCTTCCAGTATTTGGTGAATTCCCACCCTACAGAACTGTAAGGAACAAATATCTGTTGTTTAAGCCACCCTGTCTCTTTTGCTATGGTAGCTGAAGCTGACTAATACAAACAGTTTCAAAGGACTAGAAGTCATGGGAGGTACAGAGCAACCCTGAAAGTAAGCAGATAAGGTATATACTGAGAGTAACAGAAATAGATTGTTACCAGTTAATTAGCTGGCCCTCTGAGAACCAGATTTAAAAGGAATATTTGGGACTTTTATTTCTAATCATTCCTGGAGTAATTTTCTTGGATTTATCCTCCTGCCACATACAGTAAGAAAATGAGACAAAATACAGGATTTTAGGAGTTTTTCTTTATAATTTTCAACAGTTTGATATGCTGTCTACCCATGATTTGCTTTTTATTTATCCTGCTGGGGGTTTGTATAGCTAATTGGATCTGGAGATAAATATTTTCCACCAAATTTTCAGTCTTTATTCATCAATCCCCCCCCCCCTCCATTTTTTCTTCCTTTATTCTGGAACTTCAGATACCTTGTTTCAAAGATTTCTGGCCGGGCGAGGTGGCGCACGCTTGTAATCCCCGCCTCCCCCCGGCTTGGGAGGCAGAGACAGGAGGATTGTGCAGGTTTGAAGCCAGCCTCACTGGCTTAAGATACCCTGTTTCCAAATAAAAAAGTATAAAATGGGTCTGGGAGTATAGCCCGGAGGTAGAAGGATTTCCAGGAACCCTAGTACCACCAAAATAAATAAATAAATAAATAAATAAATAAATAAATAAATAAATAAATAGGTTTCTGAATGGTTCGATCTATTTTCTCCGTGTTCTTAATGGTGGATAATTTCTTTTGAATTTACTGATTCTTTCTTCTTCCATCACATCGTACTAGTGAGTCCATATAGTGAACTATCATTCTATTTTTCATTCTAGATTGTGTGTGTGTGTGTGTGTGTGTGTGTGTGTGTGTGTGTGTACACTAGGGGTGGAATCCAGGGGCATTCTACTCTGAGCTACACCCTCAGCACAATTTTATTCTTTTGTTTTGAAATAGGGCCTCATTAAGTTGCAGAGGGCCTCAGTAAGTTGCTGAGACTGGCCATAAACCTGCAATCCTCCTGTCTCAGCCTCCCAAATACTGGGATTACAAGTGTGTGCCACCACACCTGGCTATATTTTTTCTTTTTAAAAAAGAGTTTCCAGTCGGGCGTGGTGGCACACGCTTGTAATCCCAGCATTCGGGAGGCTGAGACTGTAGGATCGCAGTTCACGGACAGCCTCAGCTACTTAGTGAGGCCCTCCTCAACTTAGTGAGAACCTGTTTCAAAATAAAGAATAAAACCTAGGGCAGGGGTTGTAGCTCAGAGGTCAAATGTCCCTGGGTTCTATCCCTAGACCCACCCCCCAAATAGTTTCCATTTATTTAATGAGATTATCTGTTCATATTTTCCTTTAATTCTTTACATATTTTATCTTAATTCTTTATAATAAATACCTTAAATACATATTTTTTTGTTTTGATACTGGGTATTGAACCCAAGGGCATTCTCCCTCTGAGCTAAACCTCCAAGTCCTATTATTTATTTATTTAGTGGTACTGGAGATTGAACCCTGAGAAATTCTATATCCAAGCTATACCCCCAGGCCTTTTTATTTATTTTTGTTTGTTTGTTTGACTAGATTGCTGAAAGTCCCAATAAGATGCTGAGGTTGGTCTTGAACCTGTGATCCTCCTCTCTTCTGCTCCAAAGTCCTGGGATTACAGGCTTGTGCCACTATGCCTGGCATTATTTTTTTGTTCTGAAACAGAATCTCACTAAGTTCCAGAGGGCCTCACTAACTCACTAAGGCTGGCTGAAAACCTGGGATTACTCCTGTCCCAGCCTCCCAAGGACTGGAAGTATAGGCATGTGCCATCATGTCCAGCTTACCTTAAAATCTCTGACTTCTCTATACAATGTCTAGGCCCATTTGGAGTCAATGCCTACTGACTTTGTTTTATGTCTAAGACTGAGTATGTTTTCCTATTTCTTTGCTTAGCTCTCAATTTTTGGTTGAAAACTGAGTCTTGTAGGTAATACATTATAGCTACACTGCATACTCATGTTTTTCTAATGTTGTTGTGTTTTAATTTTTAATAGTTAACTTGCTTGGAATAAAACTGAAATTTTCCCATCAATACCTCCCACACACTCATAATTTGGCATTTTTCCAGGAATATGGGAAGATTTGTGCACAGATTTTGACATGTGCACTTCTAGGGTTGTGTTTCCAAACTCTCAGCTCCTTTTCACGAAACTGTCCTCTTTCACACTGAGTGGACAAGGTCTCAAGATTCTGGTCCTGGATATGTGGAGTTGAGGGGTATACCCTAAGGTAAAATCATGACAAATTCACAATTCTTACTCATTTCATTGCTAGGTCTTCAAGTACAAACTTGCCTCGGATTTCTACCTCTTTCTAGTCATATTTGGAGGCCTGTAAATTGTGTGTGTGTGTGTGTGTGTGTGTGTGTGTGTGTGTGTGTGTGTGTGTGTGTTAAACATTTCTTCCAGGCCAGGCGTGGTGGTGCATGCTTGTAATCCCCGCGCTTGGGAGGATGAGACAGGAGGATTGCACAGGTTCGAAGCCAGCCTTGGCTACTTAGTGAGGCTCTCAGCAATTTAGTGAGACTCTTTTTCCAAATAAAATATAAAATAGGTTTGGGAGTATAGCCCGGAGGTTAAAAAAAAAAAAAGCCCCTGGGTTCCACTTCCAGTACCACCACCAAAAAAGAAAAAAAATTCACCCAGATTCTACACTTGTTCTCTGTAGAAAGATTTGCTCCAACACTTTACCCTATAAATATGGAAAACCAAACTTTCACTCATAATTTTGAAAAGCATTTTTGCTGCATTCAGAATTCTTTGCAGAGAGCTCTTTCCTGTTTCTTTTCAGCATTTAAAGAGGTGTTCACTCTCTTCACCTCTGTTGTTTGTGGTCAGAGTTTAGCTGCAATTCTTACTCTTTCTCTCTATGTGCAATGCACTTTTTTTTCCTCGGGCTGCTTTAAGAATTGTTTGTTTACTTATTAGCAGTTTAACTCTAATGTAATTGAGTATGTGTTTTTAATGAGCCCCAGCTTCGGTTCAGTATTTTTAGATAAAAATATATCTAAGTTTTTCACAAAATTTAGAAGGACTTGTAATTTCTTTCTGCTCCATTTGCCTTCTTCTCTCATTCTGGAACTCTAATTATACACATTAGTCCTTAATTTCTTAAAAATTTTATTTAAAAAATATTAATGTTTGCCAGGTGTGGTGGCACACTCTCGTAATCCCAGCATTTGGGAGGATGAAACAGGAGGATTGCGGTTTGCGGACAGCCTCAGCTACTTAATGAGGTCCTTTGCAACTCAGTGAGACCCTGTTTCAAAATAAAGAATAAAAAATAGGGCAGGGGGTGTATCTCTAAGGTAGAGTGCTCCTGGGTTCCATCCCCAGTACTGCAAAAACAAACAAACAAGCAAACCAACATTCAATAAAATAATAACAGAAATCAATAAAATAGAAAATGTATAAACAATGGAGAGTAACTAACAGTTATAAGTTTTTTTTTGAGAGAGGTAATAAAATTGATCAAGAAAAGGGCAGAATAGCCGGGCGTGGTGTGCACGCTTGTAATTCTTATGCTTGGGAGGCAGAGACAGGAGGATCGTGCAGGTTCAAAGCCAGCCTCGCTGGCTTAAGAGACCCTGTTTCAAAAAAAAAAAAATATATATATATATATATATATATATATATATATATATATATATATATATATATATATTAGGTCTGGGAGAGTGTAGCCCAGAAGTAGAAGGGTTCCATCCCCAGTACCACCACCAAAAAAAAAAAAAAAAAAAAAAAAGGCAGAATAAGCACAAATTGTTTAAGCACCATATAGATTCCATTGATGTTAATTAACTTTTGGGGGCAATGGACATATTCTCCACCTTGACTATATCTTCTTACATGTATATAGTTTGTTGATTCATTGACTTGTACACTGAAGAGCTATGAATTTCACTGTGAGTAAATTTTACTTAAAACCAGTTGACTATATCATGCTGCCAGTTGTGTACGCTTTTGTCTAAACTAGTCATTAGGTGGGACTTAAACTTATTCAACCCATTCTCTAACTTGTAAAGACAGTGTTTGACCCATTCATTTTGTAGTTACTGTAACTGCATGTTCCTATTTTCTTTCTTAGATTTTAAGCTCCTGAAAAAGAGGACTAGTTCTTCTATACACGGTGTTCCGAGGATCTCTATGATAGCAGTGAACTTTGTGGGTGCTTGACAGTTATCTAGATTATTTCTCAACTCTCAGCATTCCATCATCATTAGAGCTGGCAGGTTTAAAGCAAGCTGGGATAAGATATCAGTCATTTAAAAGAGTGGATTAGTGCATTTTAGGAGTGCTCATAAATATATAGTTCTCTCTTCCAAATCAGATGCAGAACACTGCGTTCATTTCACATTAGCTCTTTATTGTCTTGTCTTTAGTGGGCATGATTAAGATTTTCTGTCTTTAAGGGGCCCAGAAAGTCACCTCAAAATGTAAAGGCATCTTTAATGGAGTTAAAAAGTACTGGGACCCACATCCTTTTCAGATATTTCATTACTGGAAATGATATCATATAAGATACATAGGGAAAAATCCTTAATGTCAGTTAAATGTGTATATGAGTATGTACAACACTTCCATGGGAAACACTTTTTTAAATAAATTCAAATGAGGGGAAATATCAAATATGCTTTTGGTTTCTTGCATCTAAGACAGTGGATTAAGTTAGCTTTTAAGGATGTGCCTGTGAGAGACAAGAAGGTATTAAAATGGGATGACAAAGGAGAAAGAAAGAAGTGGAGGACAAAGAGGGCAAGGACTTGTTTTCAGGCGTCCAAAGTTTGATTTCACCAATCCGGGAGCAACGTGCTTCTTTCTTTCACCCTCGAAATTTATTGTGAATTGATTTTAAATTAGGTGCCTTAGCCGGGCGTGGTGGTGCAGGCTTGTAATCTCCACGCTTGGGAGGCGGAGACAGGAGGATCCCGCAGGTTCGAAGCCAACCACGCTGACTTAAGAGACCCTGTTACCAAATTTAAAAAAATATCTCTGTATCTTCCTATCTATCTATCTATCTATCTATCTATCTATCTATCTATCTATCTATCTATCTATCTATCTTAGGTCTGGGAGTGTAGCCCGGAGCTAGAAGGGTTTCCAGGAAGCCCAGTACCACCAAAAAAATAAAAAATAAATAAATAAATTAGGTACCTTGCAAGGCTCCAGATTTATTGAGATTGCTCTTTGGTCTTGGCTGGTACTTGTGGGGTATTGTGAGCATGTAGAAAGTGTCTCATATCTCTGGATATTTGGGCAACTTTCTGTCTCATTGTGTTTCTTCCCATTTGGCTCTAAGTACTTCCCCCAACCCCACACATCTATACTTACTTGCAATTTAAGCTCCCAAGAGGAAATAAAGAAAAATTCCTCTTTGTCAAGCCTGGTGCCATGTGCTTGTAGTCACAATACTTGGGAGGCTGAGACAAGAGAATTGCAAGTTTAAGGCCAGCCTGGGCAACTTAGCAAGACCCTGTATCAAAAAAAGAGAAAGAAAGAAGACTCGGTCTTTTATTTTCCATAGCACTCAACACAGTGTAAGCAGCTTAGCATTACACCATCCTTAAACTCCAGCGCAGGGTCCTCTGCCTCAGAGGGCTACATTTATCACAAATACTGACATATACATTTATGGAGGAGCCTATGGCAGGTGTCACTCATGAGGTGGCCTCCACTGTACCCAGCATGACCTGTGATTCTAATCTGTCCCTTTTAAGACAGACAGCATTCAGTCCCCCATTTTTTTCCCTGTGTTCCCATAATCAAAAGTGATTATGAATGGTTTTTGTGAAGGCTGTGGGCTGAGCCACTGCCACCACCAAAATCAAACATGATTTCTGAGGGAAGGAGTTGAGCAGTAGAAGTGTTTTGGTAAGAGAAAAACTAATTAGGTATTATTTCCTCTCAGATATTATATATATGTGCTTGCATAATGAATGAGCCTATCCTGAAAATGCCCAGTAATCCTTTTTCTTTTTTTCTTTTTCATGTGAAACCTGTTGCATTTTATTTATTAAAAATGAAGAACTAGCCGGGTGCGGTGGCGCACGCTTCTAATCCCCGTGCTTGGGAGGTGGAGACAAGAGGATCATGCAGGTTCGAAGCCAGCCTTGCTGGCTTAAGAGACCCTGTTTCCAAATAAAAATATAAAAAATAGGTGTCTGGGAGTGTAACCCGGAGGTAGAAGGGTTTCTAGGAACCCCAGTACCACCAAAAAAAAAAAAAAAAAAGATGAACTAAAAAACGATATGTTGGTGTATTGTAATTGTACATGACAGTGAGATTCATAGTGATATACTTATATATACACATACCATTATTTGTGTGGGCACTGTGAGGTATGGCTGTGAGATCTGTCCAGAGGAGGCCAAGAACAAAGGATTCCATGAATGGCAGGGAAATGCCTCTGACCATCCCCTGTCTGCAGACCCATAAATTTACCTGTCCAAAGGACGAGAAAATGGCGACAGAAAAATGCAGCGTATCTCACTAGCTGAAGCAAATTAAGTTCAACTACTGAGAAGGCAGCATCTTAATAAACAAAATTAAATTCAGCTTATGACCCAAAACAGACTCGGGGACTATGGCAGGAGAAATCCAGTAAATCTGACCTGTGAGATTCACCCCAACACACACAAAAAAAGCACAAGCGAGCTGCAGACACAGGTGGCCACCTGTACCATAACGGGCCGCTGACCCAAACAGGGTCTTTGGGCACAGCAGTCTGATAATTGCATGAAAAAAAAAAAACAAAAAAACCAAGAGTCTGAAAGTGGCCATAGAGTTCCAACATCTTAAGCTGTGAGCTCACTGGAGCACCTGAGCGGCATCGATTGCTCACCAGAGGTGGCACCCGCAGAGGTGTAGGGAGATCTTTAGGGACCCGGAACTGGACCTGCTAACCATGTGCCCGGAGAATCAGTGGGATATGGAAGAGCAGCCAGCCCTTCAGAGCCCTGGACTGGGCTGCTAGGTAACAGCACAAGCTCAGATGAGCCACGGGACCCAGTGGGCACATAGTGAGTGCCATCAGACACAGTGATAACTGTGGGCGCCAGTGTTCACTGAGGGGGGCAAGCTCAACTCCAGTGACACAGGAAGGGTGCTTAAGGCACGATACCTGAACAGGACCACAAGGGGTTGATCCAAGCAAATACGAGACATTGGCATATACTCCAGAAGCTATCACAGAGATCTGACATTCAGAAATTATACTGGCCCTCCCGATATTTGTAAAGTAGTAGGACTGTTTTTTTTTTTTTTTCTGTTTTGTTTTGTTTGTTTTTTTTTGTTTTGTTTTTGGGTTTCTTTGTTTTTTGTTTTTTTGGGGGTTCATATTTTCTTTTTTTAACTTTTATTTGGGTTTCTTGTTTGTTTGTTTTTTTTCCACTTCATCTCATATGGTTGCTACTTCAATTTATTTCATCTTATTTTTATTCTGTTTACTCTCTTAACCCTTTTTGTTTTCTCTTGGTGGTCTATTTTTGTTTTTGTTGATGTTATTATTTATATTTGATGTATAATAGCCTTTGTACCTTATTTTCTTGCTTTATTCCTTTGTGTTTGTTCTACCCCACAACTCCTTTTACAAAACTCTGCAATTTAGACTATCTACTATCTTTCCTCAAAACTTTCTCTTTGTCCCCTAACTGTATCTCTTTGTTTAATACACAATGATTCTCACATCTCCATACTTAAATATTCTAATAAATACAAGTGTCCTACTATCTATCCTTCTCCCATTCTCAACCTGATACAACCTTATTATACTTAAATTCTTCCACAACCTAATGATATCCTCTACCTTACCTGACTCCTGCACCCATCACCCTAGCTACTCCACAATCACCCAACCTTCACCATTTGAAAGAGTACTGCTTACCTGTTGACTCTTCTAAATTCCTACTACTAAGACTGGACTAAACATAATACCCATAAATGATGGAAAGACATCAGAAAAACAGGCCTGAGAATTTTGAAAATATGAGAACCAGGAATAGTGGAGAAATAGCAGAAGTCACTAATAATGATCTACAAGAAATGTAAGAAGAGGAGTTCTGAATCTTTATTTACAATATGATGAAATGATTTAAAACAAGTCTAGAGGAAATGAAAGATGAATTAGAAATACTAAGAAAGAATCAGAAAGAGGTCTCGAATGAAATGAAAGAGTAAATAAATGAAATGAAGACAGCAATAGAAAAAAATTCGGGAAGATTAGATCAAATGGAAAGTAGAATATCACTGTTAGAAGACAGCTCATCCAAAACCAAAAACACAGTCAATAGTATACAGAAGTCATTACAGCAACAAAACCTAAACATCCAACAACTATGGGACAATATGAAGTGTCCTAACTTATGGATAAAAGGAACTGAAGAAGGAATAGAGGTACAAACCAAGGGCATCCATAATCTCTTCAGAGAAATAATTTCAGAGAACTTTCCAAACATGGAAAGAGACTTGGATCTTCATGTTCAGGAGACATACAGAACACCATTAAGACAAGATCAAAGAAGGACCTCCCCACGCCACATAATAGTCAAAATGACCAACATAGAGGCCAAGGAAAAAATCTTAAAAGCAGTGAGAACAAAAGGATGGGTGATATATAGAGGCAATACAATAAGAATCACCACAGACTATACAACCCAGGCCATGAATGCTAAGAGAGACTGGTACGACATGATTCAGACCCTGGAAGAAAACAACTTCTAACCAAAACTACTATATCCATCAAAACCACTATTCAAAATTGATGGAGAAAGAAAAGTGTTTCAAGATAAAAAGAATCTCAAAAAATTCATGAATTCAAAGCCAACACTAGAGAAAATACTTAAAGAAATAAACCATAAAGAAGAAAAAAGAATCAGACTTCAGAACCAGAGGAAAGAGGAAGTTGATCAGTAGGGCATCTAAGTAAAGAAGAAAGAACAAGCTACCAAACAGAAGACAGAACACAAAATGACAGAAAACAAAAATCATATTCCAATAATAATTCTTAACGTCAAAGGACTTAACTCACCAATCAAAAGACATAGACTGGCAATTTGGATTAAAAAACATAATCCAAATACATGCTGTTTGCAAGAAACTCACCTTACAGCCAAAGACATTCACAGACTGAAAGTGAAAGGATGGAAAAAGATATACCATGCTATTGGAGACCAAAAACTAACCCTGATATCCAACAAAACAGACTTTAAACTAAAACACATCAGAAGAGACAAAACAAGGCAATTCCTTTTATTAAAAGGAACAATACACCAAGAAGATATGATAGTAAATGTTTATGCCCCAAATGTGGGTGCAACCGCACTTGTAAAACAAACTTTTCTGGATATCAGATCTCAAACAGACCCAAATACAATAATTCTGGGAAACTTTAACACACCTCTCACACCACTGGATTGATTTTCAAGGCAAAAATGAGTAAAGACTCTTTAGAACTAAAGAAAACTATAAATCAAATGGACCTATTAGACATATACAGAATATTTCAACCAGGAACTACAGAATACACATTCTTCTCAGCAGCTGATGGAACCTTCTCCAAAATAGATCACATCCTGGGACACAAAGAAAGCACCAGCAAATTCAAAAGATGTAATATAATTCCTTTCATCTTTTCAGACCATAATGAAATGAAAGTAGAAATCAACAACAGGAAACTCAAAAGAAACTATTCAAATACGTGGAGATTGAATGATACACTATTGAATGATGAACGGGTAAGAGCGGGAATTAGGAGAGAAATAAAGAAATTTATGGAAATAAATGAAAACAGGGACACAACTTACCAAAATATATGGGACACTATGAAGGCAGTATTAAGAGGAAAGTTTATAGCATTGAGTACACATATAAGAAGGACAGAGAATCACCAAGTAAAAAACCTAATGACACAACTTAAGGACCTAGACAGACTACAACAGTGTAATCCCAAAGCCAGCAGAAGGCAGGAAATTATTAAAATCAGAGCAGAAATAAATGGGATAGAGAACAAAAAATAATTCAAGAAATCAACAAAACAAAAAGCTGGTTCTTTGAAAAGATTAATAGAATTAATAAACCCCTGGCCATCCTAACAAATGTGAAGTAGTATTTCACTATAGTTTTTATTTGTATTTCCTTAATGATTAGTTATATTATAATGATGAGTGATATTCATGTGTTTATTGGTTATATAAAAATCTTTGGAGATTCATTATTTTAGTCTTTTATCTATTTCTAAATTGTATTGTTTGGCCAGGCGTGGTGGCGCACGCTTGTAATCCCCGCGCTTGGGAGGCGGAGGCAGGAGGATCGCGCAGGTTCAAAGCCAGCCGTGCGCGCTGGCTTAGGAGACCCTGTTTCCAAAAATGAAAATGTAAAAATAGGTCTGGGAGTGTAGCCCGGAGGTAGAAGGGCTTCCAGGAACCCCAGTACCACCCCCCAAAAAAAACCAAAACAAATAAATTGTATTGTTTGCTTTTATTGTTGCTAATTTTTAGGATTTCTATTTGGAATATTAATATACCTTCAGATATAGCATTTGAAAATATTTTATCCCATTCTATCAGTAATTTTTAACTCTTTACATTGTCTTTGGATGTACAATTTTTTTTATTTTTTAGGAAGTTTGTTTGTTTATTCTTTTGTTCTCTGTGCCTTTGAAATCATATCCAAGAAATCACTGCCAATTTCAGTGTTGTGAAGTTTTATGACCAAGGTTTTTTTCTAAAAGTTTATAGTCATTAGATTTTATCTATTTTGAGAATATATATATATATATATATATATATATATATATATATATATATGTATATATAGTGTTAGGTAAGGGTCCAATTTTATTCTTTGTCATGTAATTATTATTTTCAACAATATTTAGTGAAAAGATTATTATTTCCTTCACCAAATGTTCAAGGAAACCTTGTCAAAAATAACTTGACCATATATGGAAGAATTTATTTCTAGGCTTTTTATTTTACTCCACTGGTTTATATATCTGCCTTTATAGCAGTACTACACTGTTTCAATTATTGTAGCTTTTTAAGGTTTGAAATCAGAATATGTATATCTTCTAGCTTTGTTATTTTTTGAGATTGCTTTGTGTATTTAGAGTTCATATTTCATGTTAGGATAGATTTTTTTCTGAAAAAAAAAGTATGATAGTTTCACCTTTAAAAAAAAGAAAAAAATATTCTCTGGTAAGAAAGAAAGCAAAAAGAAATATTGAAATGTTATCTCTAAGTGATCAAAAGTTTGATATCAGACGAATGAATCTGTTATGTGAGATTATCATTGTTAATTTTGGATAAAGTGCTATAATATTAGATGTCAACCACTAAGTCAAGCATGGGAAGGAGGGATGGGGACGGAATGGGGTGGGGATTGGGTAGGGGCTAACTGGGCAATGTGTGCATGTATGTCTACACAATTTTTTTAATCCCATTATGATGTATGAATACAGTGCACCAATAAAAAATAAAAAATAAATTTAAAAAAACAGAAGAAAGAGATAACTCAAAATTTTAAAATCAGAAATGAAAAAGGAGACTTCTGGGAAGATGGCAACGGAGAAAAGTGGGGCTTGCGAGCCCCGCTAACAACCAATCTATATTACCACAAAATCTGCGCCTTTCATAGCCAGAAAACACTATGAGCAGAGAAACAAAAAATGTAAATACAAGGGACAGAAAAAAAGAGGGCTGGAAAAACAAGACACCAGACAGAAACCAGACCGCAGTGCTGTGGCCGGAGCCACTGGCGCAGAGCGGCGTGGGCACCACCTTCCCTTGGAGCACCAGGCCCCAGAGCGGAGGGGGACTCAGAACGGAGCTCAGAGCCACAGAGGAGATATGCCGGCCTTACACCCGAGGACATGGCAGCAGCACCTTACTGCCAGCGGCAGCAGCGAGCTCACCATACAGCACCAGACCAACGCACTCAACAGCCCACCAGGCTCCAGAGAGGAGTGGTGGACAGCGAGTTGAGGTGAGCCGCTGAGGATCAGCCGAGCGGAATTTGGCAGATTTTTCGGCTCAGGGAGCATCTAAAGCTCCCAGGGACTGGGCTCAGCACACCCTGCAGGGACTCAGAGCGGAGCTCAAAACCAGAGAAGAAATACACCAGCCTCATAGCCGAGGGCGTGGCAGCAGCACCATATCGCCACTGGTGGCAGCAGCAGCGAATTCACCAAGTCCACTACAGCTCCATCAGTGCACTCAACAACAGTGAGTCAATTGTGGCCCCTAGAGGAGAAATCCCAGTACTGCACTCCCAGGGACTTGACCCAGTGGGGGAGTGGCGGTGGCAGAGATATCACAGCATAGGAGAACGCCGAACCTGGCACCCTCTATGGTCTAAAGCAGCCTCGATTAACTCCCAGGGTCCGAGACTCTGTGACACAACCCAGTAAAGGAGTAGTGGGGTCTGAGATACCACAGACTCGAGATCCAGAGCACCTTAAGTGAAGTCATGGTGACCCAAGGGAAGAACCCAGAGAAGGCACAAACTTCCTAAATAATGGGAAAGAGGAATAACAATGGAGCAATGAATGCCCACAACCCCACAATATCAGAACCTGATAACACAGAAATTCAGAGATTTCTAGAAGATCAAATCAGGAAAATAACTGTAGAAATAATAGAGGTGTTTCAAAAAGAATTCAGAGAGAGCCAAAGAGAGATAAAGGATGCAATTAATGAAGTAAAGGCCTCAATTCAAAGTACAAACAACCAATTAGACCACATGGAGAATAGAATCTTGCTCTTAGAAGATGATCAATCCAAAAATGAACACATAGTTTCTAATTTAGGAAAAAAAAATCCAACAGCAGGAATCTGACATTGAAGAAATATGGGCCCATTTTAAAAGAGCTAACCTAAGAATAATTGGAATAGAGGAGAGAAAAGAAGGTGAAACCAAAGGGATCAATAATCTCTTCAAGGAAGTAATAGCAGAAAATTTTCCAAACATAGAGCAAGAGGTCGATACACAGGTCCAGGAAATTTATAGAACTCCCTTTAGAGAGGATCAGAGAACAGGATCCCCACGCCACATAATTGTCAAAATGACCAATGTGGAAGCCAAGCAGAGAATCTTAAAGGTAACAAAAACAAAGGGCCAAGTGACATTCAGAGGCAAACCAATTAGAATCACTCCAGCCTTCCCAAACCAAGTCATGAGAGCCAGAAGGGCTTGGAGTAACATATTCCAAACTCTGGAAGAAAACAACTTCCAGCCAAAAATTTCCTATCCAGCAAAACTTTCTATCAAATTAGATGGGGAAATAAGAAGCCAATAGCAAACAAAGAAAGAGAAATGTTGATTAAAAATTCTTCCATCAAAGAGAAGCCCAGGCCCAGGTGGGTTTCCAGCTGAATTCTACAAAACCTTCAGTGAAGAACTAATACCAGTGCTTCATAACTTGTTCCGGGAAATTGAAAGAGATGGAACTCTCCCAAATTCCTTCTACGAGGCCAGTTATCACATTAATTCCCAAACCAAATAGAGATACCAAGAAAGGAAAACTACAGACCAATATCCTTAATGAACATAGATGTAAAAATTCTAAACAAGATACTAGCTATATGCATTCAAAACCATATCAAGAGAATAATATGCTATGACCAAGTTGGTTTCATCTCAGAAAAACAAGGCTGATTCAACATACGCAAATTAATACATGTTATTCACCACATAAATAGAACCAGGAACAAAAACCACATCATCATAGCAATAGATGCTGAAAATGCATTTTACAAAATCCAACACCTATTTATGTTAAAAACACTGCAGAAAAATTGGAATAGAAGGAACACATTTCAACATCATTTCGGCAATATGCAACAAACCCAAAGCCAACATTATATTGAATGAAGAAAAACTGCAAGAATTTCCTCTAAGCCTGGTGTGGCGGTACACGCTTGTAATCCCAGCATTCAGGAGGCTGAGACCAGAGGATTACGGTTCGCGGACAGCCTCAGCTACTTAGTGAGGCCCTCTGCAACTCAGTGAGACCCGGTTTCAAAATAAAGAATAAAAAATAGAGCAGGGGATGTAGCTCAGAGGTTGAATGCCCCTGTGTTCCATCCCAGACCCGCAACCCCCGCCCCCCAAAAAAACCACAAAAAACCCCAATAAATAAACAAACAAATAAAAGAATTTCCTCTAAAATCAGGGAAAAGACAAGGATGCCCACACCTTTTCAGTATAGTCCTTGAGACTCTTGCCGCAGCAATAAGACAAGAGAAGGAAATCAAAGGAATTCAAATAGGAAGAGAGAAATTAAAATTATCCGTATTTGCAGATGACATGATCCTTTATCTAGAAGATCCAAAGAACTCAATCAAAAGACTTCTGGAGCTGATTGACAAATTCAGCAAAGTCGCAGGATACAAAATCAACCTAAAGAAATCAGTGGCTTTTCTTTACGCCAACAATGAATCCTCAATTAAAGAAATAAAGAAAACAATTCCATTCACTATATCCTCAAAACCAATAAAATACCTAGAAATAAACCTAACCAAAGATGTAAAAGACCTCTGCAACAAAAACTACCACTCTTGGGTATTTTTCCAAAGGGGTTGAAACTAGAGAACTACAGCAACGTATGCATACCTATGTTCATAGCAGCACAATTTGTAATAGCCAAAATATGGAACCAACCCAGGTCCCCATCAACAAATGAATGGACTGCAAAATTATGGGAAATACATACAATGGAATTCTATTCAGCTATAAAGAAGAACAAAATCATGTCATTCGCAAGAACATGGAAAGTCCTGGAAGGCATTATGTTAAGTGCGATCAGCCAAGCACAGAAAGAGAAGGGACATACCTTTCCTCTAATATGCCCAAACTAGGGAGCACTGGGGATACCAGAGGGACTCCAGATAATGGAAGGGAAATCTCAGCAAAGTTTGTATGGAATGATAGAAGAGGAAGAAGGCTGAACTTGATTCATGAGGGGCTACATCCAAATATGTGTAAAAGTATGAATATAGCATGGTTACCCTGGGCATTCATTGTTGGGGGGGGATTTGGGGGGCACCATACTTGGTGCCACACAGTTTGCATGTATACCATTTATTTTCAGTAAAAAATATACAAAAAAATTTACCTGTCCTGGCCATGTCAAGCATACCAGTTGGAGAAATACATGACTGTTTTGTTCTCCTTCCCTCTAACACCAGATAAAAAGCCCTAATATGTAAGGAAGGGGGCTCCTGACTCTCATGGACTCTTTCCCAGTCAGTTCCCCCTTCCAGGTTTCACTCCAGTTAAAGAGCCTGCTCTGGTCTGCGGAGCTGTGTTCTCTTTATTCCCATATTTTCTGACAATTTGGTCTGTTTCTTTCTCCATATCCACCCCCCCTTCCTTGTGGATGGTAGAGAGATTGACAGTAATAGGTTCATGTGTTAATATTTTTTGGTATGCTTCTTTCCCCCGGTACCACCTCTTTCTGTCTCCTCTTTCTGCCCCCATGCCCCTTCTTCTATTCTACTGATCTCTTACCTAATTTACCTGAGATCTCTTTACTTTCCCATTTTCTTTCAAGCTTCCACATATGAGAGAAAACATATGATCCTTGATTTTCTGAGACTGGCCAATCTCACTTAGCATGGTATTCTCCAGTTCCATCTCTTTTCCTGCAAATGACACAATTCTGTTCTTCTTTATGGCTGAGTAGGATTTCCCTGTATGCATGCAGTAGACTTTTCTTTTGCTCATGCCATACCACATTTCTTTACTCATGCATCTGTTGACAGACACCTAGGTTGGACGCCCATTCATTGTGAATTGCTCAGCTCTTTACAATTAAACATCTTGCTTGCTCTTAACAATTAAATGTGTCATCTGGGAAACATTTGTAATAGTAAATATTTCATATCATTTTTTTTAGGTACTGGGAATTAAATTTAGGGGCATTCTACCTCTGAACTTACACCCCCAGCCCTATTTTTATTCTTTATTTTGAAACCGGGTCTCACTGAGTTGCAGAGGGCCTCACTAAATAGCTGAGGCTGGCCGCAAACTTGGATCCTCCTGTCTCAGCCTCCCAAATGCTGAGATGACAAGTGTGAGTCACCACACCTGGCTCATATTATTTTTAATTTTATCTATATATAACGTATAAAATGTGATAACTGATTTTTTTTTTACAAAAAAGCTTGGATACAGGTATGATTTGAAGGATGGTAAAAATTATTATATGATGAGATTCATACAATAAAATTAAAACATTCTCAATATTTTAATATGATTATAATTGCTAAAATGTGATACATACAACTCAAAATTTGTTTCTATGA
This sequence comes from Muscardinus avellanarius, assembly GCF_963383645.1. Classification (NCBI taxonomy): domain Eukaryota; kingdom Metazoa; phylum Chordata; class Mammalia; order Rodentia; family Gliridae; genus Muscardinus; species Muscardinus avellanarius. The sequence goes on from NC_137793.1 coordinate 79,250,731, forward strand.
ATAGTTTATTGCTTTAGGGGTTTTACTTACATTTCTCTTGTTTTCAATAAAATTTTCTTTAAACTGAAACTAGTGGGTCCGTCTGGGGCCAGGCAGCCAGCAGCCCAGCAGCCAGTCAGCTCGCTGCCTGAGGCCAGGCAGCCAACTATGCTCAGTTTTGGCGCTTCTCTCCAGCAGGCTGGGGAGGAAAGAATGGAAATGATTTTTGAAAGGTCAAAGGAGAGTGTGTATTCCTGGAACAAAATTGCAGAGAAAAGTGATTTTGAAGCTGTAGAAGCACTAATGTCAATGAGCTGCAGTTGGAAGTCTGATTTTAAGAAATAACTTGAAAACAGACCCGTGACACCAGTTTCTGATATGTCAGAGGAAGAGAATCTGCTTCCAGGGACACCTGATTTTCATACAATCCCAGCCTTTTGTTTGACTCCACTTTACAGCCCCTCTGACTTTGAAACTTCTCAAATGTCAGCTCTGGTGGCACCAGCGCCATCTACTGGGGACTTCAAGTCATTCTCAGATACTGCCAACCCTCACATTGCTGCTCCTTTCAAAGAGGAAGAGCCCAGTTTCTGCTCCCAAACTCCCCAAGGCTCAGGCAACAAGCGTGATCCGACATACAGCTGATGCCCAGCTCTGTAACCACCAATGCTGCCCTGTGAAAGTCGCTAGCATCCTCAACTATCAGGACAATTCTTTCTGAAGAACCCACCTGCAAGGAAGAACATACCCTGTGCAGCCGTGTCACCAGAGCCAAATGTGAGCAGAACGCAGTGGCGGATGTGAATGAGAAAGCAGGCAGTGCACTTTATGACTTTTCTGTGCCTTCAGAGACAGTCATCTGTAGGTCTCAGCCAGCCCCTGGGTCCCCACAGCAAAAGTCAGTGCTGGTTTCTCCACCTGCCATATCCCCAGGGGCAGTACCGCCTATGCCGGTCATCTGCCAGATGGTTCCCCTTCCTTCTAACAACCCTGTTGTAACAAGAGTCATTCCCAGCACTCCACACAGCCAGTCACCAGCTGTCTGCCCAACTGTGGTGTTCATGGGCACTCAGGTACCTAAAGGTGCCATCATGTTCGTGGTACCCCAGCCTGTTGTGCAGAACCCAAAGCCACCAGTGGTGAGCCCCAATGGCACCAGACTCTCTCCCATTGCCCCTGCTCCTGGGTTTTCCCCTTCAGCACCTAAAGTCACTCCTCAGATCCGATTCCTCCAGAATAAGAAGTCACCCAGGATGTTGTAAGACCTACTTCAAAAGTTCTTACCTAAAGGCCCACATGAGAACACACACAGGAGGAAAGCCTTTTAGCTGTAGCTGGAAAGGTTGTAAAAGGAGGTTTGCCCGTTCTGATGAACTGTCCCGACACCGGCGAACCCTCACAGGAGAGAAGAAATTTGCCTGTCCCATGCGGGACCGGCGGTTCATGAGGAGCGACCATTTGACCAAGCACGCCCGGCGCCATCTGTCAGACAAGCAGCTCCCAAACTGGCAAATGGAAGTGAGCAAGTTTAATGACATTCCTCTGCACCCCACCCCCCCGCACCCCTGCACCCCGCACCCCGCACCCACACAGTGACAGATCAGGAGGTGAAGAATCTGAACTAACTTTGGTCACAGCCAGGAGCCAGTGGTGGTGGCAGAATCCTCCCACTGCAAGTCTGTGGCCCTCCCGCAGGGGCTGAGAGCAGAAGCCCCAAAGCGGGAGGGGAAGGCCCGCCTGGGTTAGGCGTGGTGGCGCAGGCTTGTAATCCCAGCATTCGGGAGGCTGAGACTGGAGGATCGCGGTTCGCGGGCAGCCTCAGCTACTTAAGTGAGGCCCTCTGCAACTTAGTGAGACCCGGTTTCAAAATAAAGAATAAAAAATAGGGCAGTGGGAGTAGCTCGGAGGCCCCTGGCTTCCATCCGCAGACCCGCAAAAAAAAAAAAAAAAAAAAAAGTGCTTTCAGCCAGGAGCAGGTCACAGAACAGCAGGTTTCATTTCTTACAAGAGAGATGAGAAAGCTTTTATTCCTTTGAATATTTTTTGAAGGTTTCAGGTGAGGTCAGAACAGGTTAACACAAATTTTAAATTTGTGTTCATATCTGTTACTTTATTTTTGCTGTTTATACTTGAGACCAACTTTTCAATGTGATTCTTCTAAAGCACTGATTTCAAGAGTATGGAGACTGGAAATAAACATTACGGTATAGACATGGAGATAGGAAATCAGCTTGTATTATTACGTAAATACTGTCATCTTTTTCTAGAGTTATCTTGTTTGCTATTCCTAGTCTTGCCAGTCAACTTTTGTGGATGTAGTTATTAAATATATCTAGAAATATCATTTTTACACTATTGTTGATACTTGGAATTGAACAGCTGTACATTGCTAAAGAGGGCGCAAAGAATTGGAATCCTCATTAACTTAATTTCTTTGAAGTGTAACTACAATTTTTAAAATATTTTTTTGGTTTGAAAGTTTAAGAATTACTATATTTAGGTATTTTGTTATGCTTTGGTTCCTAGTTTGCCTGCAGTTTCTTGTGTAGATTTGAAAATTTATTCCAACGTGTTTTTTGTAGACTCTAAGATACTTTGCACTTTGTTTAGGAAAAACCTGAAGATGAAAATATATATTGTAAAGAAGGGATACCAAGAATTTTAGATAACTCCTTGAAAAAGACCCTTATGTTCTGAGGATATAATGTATGCTTTATTGAATTAGAAAGTTAGTGACCATTATTCACAGATGGACAAATGTCCTGTTATTTTAAGTTTTGGGGGGGATGTGGAGGTTGATAGGTAGAAAAATTATTAGAACATTCACTTTTGTTAACAGCATTTCTGTTATATTTTGTTGTATAGTGTATGATATACATAGTGGTTAAAACAAAAGTAAATTGTTTAAAATAATGTAGTGAAAATGTCACTATATCTTCCCAGAATGTCTCTGTATATTGGATATAGATTTCTGACATCAAAACCTGCATCCTTAGGAAACACATTTCTCTTAATTAAATCCTGTGACAATTTGCACAAGATTTCTTTTCTTGTACTTTATATCTTGTTTACAATAAAGAATTTCCTTTCATATAAAAAATAAATTGAAACTAGTAAAACAACAACCACAACAACAGCAACAAAAACCCCACAAACAAACAAACAAAAAAATCCCACTTTCATAGAGACTTTTGAGGCTCAAGGAAGGTTATTAAATTTGGAATCACTTCTAATAGGAGTAAATTATGCGAAAATTTTGATTATAACCATGTAATTAGTGATTTTGCTAAAATGAAAGTAAGAGAAGGAAATTTTATGGAATAAATGTAATTAATGAATTATCTCTTTGTCTTGTGACTCATCCAGTTAACACTGGCTCATCAGCAGAACATGGAGACATGAACAATTATAATTAAATTCAATTATCTTTGGTATTTAGCTGGCTTGTGATTATATAAAAACTAGTCGTATACATATTATACCACTGTAGGCAGTGTAGACAGAGCAGTGATAATGGGAGACTGATTACAAACACAGGGATTGATAAAAAAAGGTAAAGATATCAAGGAAAGGGGGAGTTAAGATTCTCATTGTCTAAAGGGAGAACACAGTGTGGTCTCAGACTGGAATTAGTTGTATCTATAGCCAATATAATAAATATAATAAATCAATAAGTAAATATAATAAATAAATATAATAAATAAATATAAATAAATATATAACAAACAAATATTATAATAAATAATATAATGTAATAAATAATAAATAAAATAAATATATAAAATACATATAATAGATAAATATAATAAATATAATAAATAAATAAATATAATAAATCAACAAGTAAATATAATAAATCAATAAGATAAATGAATATAGAACTAAATATAGACGTGTATATTTGATGACCTTGTAGTACCCCCCTCCAATAGTAATGAGCACACGTTTCACTCAGGTTTTAAAATGAATCAGGGATTTCTGAAGATATGACTGTTTCATTGACTAGGCTACAATATTTGGAATATCTTGTTGAACCAGAAAGCAAGAGAGTGATTTAGGAATGATGGGACCATGTCACTAAGACACAGAGCCAACCTAAAAGAGTTCCCACTGGTATATTTGAGCATCAAATAGATAAAATGGTATTTATCATCTAAGGGATTACAACCCACCACATATAATAGGAAGTCATTAGTCCTTGATACTATAAATTAATAAATGGAATGTCTGATGAAGAATGGGTTATTTCCATTGTTTCATAACTTCCTCTCCATAAAATAGTTGTTAATTACAAAGAGAAGAGTAAGTTTAGCTGGGCATGTAATCCTGGTACTTGGGAGTTTGAGAAGGAAGATTACAGGTTCACGGCCAATCTCAAGCAAATTAGAAAGACCCTCTTCAACTTAGTGAGTCCTTTTTTCAGAATAAAAAATAAAATAAAATAATAAAGAGCTGGGGGTGTAACTCAGAGGTAGAGTGCCTGTGGGTTCAATCCCTAGTACCACAAGAACCAAAAAACCACGACAATAGCAATAAAAATGAAGAGAAGATAAGTTTCTAGTGGGGAGGTCTGGCAGGTACAACTTTCAGCAGGTTTTTAGAGCTGATTTTATTAGTAAAGGAACAAGTCGAAATGTACCATCTGATAGGATGCAGTAAGAACACAGCATTATTTCAACGACAGTCCTATTATGGATGCATAACCTGAATTCATTTGTGAGAAAATATCAAGCAACTCCACATTGAGGGATATTTTATAAAATATCTGGCCTGTAATTTCCAATAGTGCTAAGGCCCTGAAAATCAAGAAAACAATGAAGACGTGTTCCAGGCTAAAGGAGACTAGAGACAGAGCACCTGAATGCAATACATGATTGGAACTGGATCCGTAAAGGACTTAAAGGAACAATGGGGTCTGGGGCTTAAGTTGTAGCAGAGCATCAGTGCTAACTTTCTGGATTTGATGACTGTGTCTTGAATCTGTAGGGGGATGTTCTCCTTTGTAGGAAACACACAACATTTGGGAGAGTTGATGGGATACTGAGTTGACAAACTGTTCTCAATGGTTCAGGAAGAACCACTTGGAGAAGTTCTTCGACTTGTATTTGCAACTTTTCTGTAAGTTTGAGATAGTTCCAAAACAAAAAAAAAAAGTATTAAATATAGAAATTAAAATAACCTTTTAAAATGTCTAGTTATATTTCTGAAAATGAACAGAAAATAAAAATCAGTTTGGCTAACTAATCTAAACATGCTTCCAAGCACACTGTAGAAGACAACCTAGTTGTTTGAATAAAATGGCACAAAGTTTCAGTTGGGCGGGAGGAATAAATTCTGGAGATATATTTTATGGCATGCACACTATAGTTAGTAATACTGTACTGTATATTTAAAAAGTGCTGAGTGTAGATTTAAAATGATCTAACCTCCCAAATAAGTATGTGATGTAATGAATATATATATACATATTGCGCATGCATGCGTGCATACACTCGCGCGCAGACATACACACACAAATACACACACACATACATACACATATGTGTATATATATATACACACATATGTGTATATATATATATATACACACACACACACATATGTATATGTATAATTACACATATGTATATTTATAGTGGTACTGGGGATTAAGCCCAGAGACATTCTACCTCTGAGCTGTACCCTCAGCCCAATTTTTTATTTTTATTTTGAAATAAGGTCTCACTAGGTTGTACTTGCTGAGGCTGTCCTCAAACCTATAATCCTCCTGTCTCAGCTTCCCAAGTACTAGGATTAAAGGCATGGGGCCACCACACCTGTCTCACCCAGCCCTATTTTATTTTATTTTTTATTTTGAAACAGAGTTTCTAGCTGGGCATGGTAGTGCATGTTTGTAATACCAGTACATGGGAGGCTGAGACAGGCTCCTGGATCACAGATTCAAAGCCAGCCTCAGCAACTGAGGCTCTCAGCAACTTAGTGAGACTCTATTTCCAAATAAAAAATAAAATAAGTCTGAGAGTGTAGCCTGGAGGTAGAAGGCCCCCTGGGTTCCCTCCTTAGTAACACACACACACACATACACACACACACAGAGTCTCTAAGTTGCTGAGGGCCTTACTAAGTTGCTTAGGCTGGCCTTGAGCCTGTGATCCTCCTGATTCAGCCTCTTAAGTACTGGGATTACAAGTGTGTGCCACCATGTCCAGCATAATGGATATGCTAATTGCCTACTATCTATATCTTATATCTCTATCTCAAAAATCATGATGTACCCCATAAGTACATATAAAAAAAGAAACAGCAGAGAAAAATGCAAAAAATTCTGTGCCTTGTAAGTGATATAAAACATAAAATGCCAAAGTAAGGACAAGAAGCCGGAATTTTATGTGAATACTTGTGAATCCTCTGTGCAAAGGTTTGAAGTAGACTGCTGAGGATGCAATATATTTCTACACAGAGCACAAAATAGCAAGTGATACATTGCTAGTTACTTGCTGATTGATTTCTCCCTGATGATAATAAGTTGGGTCCATCCCCCACGTGCTCTCGCAGCAGAACAGGAGGCAGAACCCCGGAAGCCAGAAATGGAGATATTGTGAGAATCCAGGTGCCTCGAGACTCCAAACATCGCGAGACTGCAGATGTCGCGAGAGAATCGGCATGCCTATAAAATATCGGTGCCTCCGACTCAGCCTGCGATCAGGCCTATGCACAATTCTCCAGACGCGTGGCCCATTGGTCCCTTCCCCCACGGCCGGCTGACTCTGCAGAGGGGCCGGGTCCATAAAAAGCAGTGGTCTCTGATAACCCGGTTGGTGTTTTTACCTCCCCCCTCAACCCCCTAACTCTATTTTCAGCCTAACACCTGGCTCTGCCATTTCTGAGACCTGGCTAAATCACTTATCTCTTCTGTAGCTCCATTAGCTCATTTTGAAGTAAGGGTAGCAGTGCCTATCGCACAGGTATTTGTAGGGTGGACCTGAATGAGTTAATTCAAGAAAAGCATTTAGAACACTGCCAGTGCTACATGCAAGTGTGGGCTTTCATTGCTGTTATTATGGTTTTTAGCTCACTCATCAACGTCACGATTTATGTTCTCAAATATCAATAGTAACTCAGTGGTGGGTCCCTGGACCTAGAACCAGAAGTAACTTTCCTTGATGTGGAAACTGCTGAATTACCTTCCTGTGAGGGTTCCTTCTGGCTGCAATGACATGGAGTCACCGTGGCCCGACCCCAGCTTTCATCCTGAGCCCAGAATGCTACTTGCTGAGCAGAGAGAGCCCTTGGCCAGGATACCTCGATTGTGTCTGCTACATTCTGGAAAATGGTTGGTTGTTTTTCCTCTTTGGACTCTGGCTTTAGGATATTTACTTCTAATCTGTTTCCTTTTAAACTAATCAAATGGTTGAGGAACTACTGACTGAACTTTACCTCCTGCATCCAACAGAGTCTAATTCACCTTGTTTAATTTTAAAGTCAACAAAGTATCTTCAAAGCATTTGAAACAGAAATATTTTTGCAGTTTCATTTGATGTCTTGTTTTCAATAGCCATTCAGTCCTCAGGTCTTAAAAGCCTCTGATTACAGGGCCCCTTGCACACTGACCCAGGAGGGCTTATGTGATTTTCCGAGGATCATGTGGAAAATTCTAAACTTTCCCTAGTGTCATCAATCAATACTTAGACTTCAGTTCTTGTTTGTTTTCATCTGTTTATAGGACTCATTTGGGAAGATCTTTTATGATCTGTGACTCATTTATTTATGCATCTTGCTGCATCACCATGAAGAACAGATGGCAGTAAATAAGTTTTGACTTAAAGACTTGAATTTCTCTTGTGTTTATAGATTCTCATTTTTAATGCTGCTTTTAATGCTGTCTGCTTGTGAACTTCTGAGAATAAACCATAGAAGTCTGTTTCCTTTATCTAATGTAGCACTCATGCCTAAATGTATATACCAGTAGATAGGATGTAAATTTCAGAGTTAGTTAAAGCTGGGTTTAATAGGCAAGTAGTTCATAATAGCTAAGTGTGGGAAATTTTCTTCATCTGTAAAATGATGACTGTTGTCTCCTCCAAAACCACCAAAAAAAGAAATCAAAACAGTTGATCCAACAAATCTAAGTATATCAGAGTTACTGTACTACAGGAAAACACAGCATTGGCAGAAATTTAGAAAGAGCAGAGAAGAGAGAAATGGGAAACAGGCAGGCGATATGGACAGAATGTAGGGATGGGTAAATTTGAGCTGGAGAACTGGAGGCTGAGACAGGAGGGCTACAGATTCACAGCCAGCCTCAGCCATTTAGCAAGACCCTCAGCAACTTAGTGAGACTCTGTTTCAAAATAAAAAATAAAATAGGGCTGGGGGTGTAGCTAAGAGGTAGAATGCCCGTGAGATCAATCCCCAGTACCATAAATACTAACACACACACACACACACACACACACACACACACACACACACACACACGGAGACTGGGCAGACATTATGACACAATAGCTTTGTATCCATAAGTACAGGCAGCGGGTTGTGCCTGTCTCTCATTACAACAGGCTGTATGGAGCAGTAGCTTCCAGCCTAGACCTAAGTTTCTCCATTTTATAAAGCAGCAGTTTGCCACAAGCTACTCATTTTGAGTAAAAGTGCCAAGGTGGAATGACTTGGTAATGTTTCTGAGGAAATAGATAGCTGGCAGATGTCAGACATACAGAAGTCATCAGGAAAAATAACCGCCGGATGCACAGCACAATCATAAGGCACAAACTGATAAGCACAAATTAATTGTGCTAAAAAAGATTACCACCTGTGAACTTATCGAATGAAATCAGAGGCACTGGAATGCATGGGTCTATGAAACCCGTATCAGAAAAACCAGGCCAGTTAACCTGAACCACCACCAAATGATGCAGTTCCCTGATGTGAAGCAGTAAGGCCATCCGAGTGGTGGTGTGGCAGCACACACTGACCGGTCATCCACTTGGCTGACACATCATGAGGTCAGCAGGCAGCACACTCACAATTCTCTCCCAGGGCTTCTGCTCAGCTCCATCTCTTTCTTGACACCGCATACATTGGCACTGCCTGATACCTGGACATGCGCCTCGAAACAGTCCACATCCTGAACAGCTCTGTCCCTTGAACAAGTTCCAGTCCTCCAATGAGCCTTTGGCTGCTTCTACCTTATCTGAGCACCTGCAGCGACTCTTGCATTAGTAGGTATTAGCTTTGCTTTCAGTTCTGTGTCTCCAGGCCCTGTGGCCACTCCTCCCCCTTTCTTAGCCATTCTGCAACCTAGATACCATTGTGTGAAGTGTGATGTATAACTCGAGCGTTAAAGATTTTCGTAATTAAAATTGGAATGGAATACACGAACTTGTGATTGCCAAGGTCATAGTACCAAGTGAACCTAGAGTACTCGGTGAAATAAAGCCAGTGAAATTGATGTCCTTTGTGGGTTTATTGTTATTCAATAATTTCTGACACTGTGGAAAGACCCAGGTGTGTCCAGTCTGTGTTAATGGCATAACTCGCTCCTGTCAGTGGTCCCAAGTGAGGGTGGAATGTAGTTCACTTGGAGTTAAGCTACTTTAGTTGGCTCATGGTCTTTTATTCCAGGACCAGATAGCTAGGTTATTTTTGCTTGTTCTCACTATTGGTTAACACAGGTATGTTCAGTCTGAAGATTGTTTAACATAAGGATGGAAAATTTTATTAGTTTTAGTTCTCAGTAACCATATTATGTTGTGGAATTATTGTGGGTATGAAATAGAATACTATATAAAGGGCCGGGCATGGTGGTGCATACTTGTAATCCCAGCGCTTGGGAGGCTGAGACAGGAGGATCGCACAGATTCAAAGCCAGCCTCAGCTACTAGTGAGGCTCTCGGCAACTTAGTGAGACCCTGTTTCCAAATAAAGTATAAAATAGGTCTGGGAGTGTAGCCTGGAGGTAGAAAAGCCCCTGGGTTCCACCCCCAGTACCACACACACACAAAAGAATACTATGTAAAAGTGAGACTGGCAGTGAGTGCTTATTAAAATGTTAGTCTCTCTTTCTATCTTAACCACAGCTCTTTCTCAACCCTTCTAGCTGTCTTTTTTTTTTTTTTTTTTTTTGGTGGTACTGGGGTTCCTGGAAGCCCTTCTACCTCCGGGCTACACTCCCAGACCTATTTTTACATTTTTATTTGGAAACAGGGTCTCCTAAGCCAGCGCGGGCAGCTGGCTTTGAACCTGCGCAATCCTCCTGTCTCTGCCTCCCAAGTGTGGGGGTTACAAGCGTGCGCCACCACACCCGGCTCTAGCTGTCTTTTTAAATATTTGGATCTAATTTTCATTTTAATAGCATCTAAACTGGTGTTATGTCACAGTAATACTACTTAATAAAATGTTAAATGAGTTAATGAAAACCAAAAGGTAAGCCGGTCATCAAGGCACAAGCTTGTAATCCCAGTACTTGGGAGGCTGAGACAGGAGGATCACAGGTTTGCACAGCCCCAGATCCTTAATGAGGCCCTCTGCAACTTAGTGAGACCTTATTTCAAAGTAAAGAATAAAATAGGGCAGGAGGGGTATAGCTCGGAGGTAGAATGCCCCGATTTCAATCCTTAGTACCGCAAAATGAACAAACAAATAACAAAACCCCCAAAAGGTAAAATTAAGAAAATCAGGACCAAAGTATTTTGCAGTGTTTTTCCCTTGTCCCCCTTTCTGTGCAGTACTGGGATTAAACCCAAGGGCACTCTTCCACTGAGATACACCCCCAGGCTCCCTTTCCCTTTTTGTGGAACTGGAGATTGAAGCCAGAGGCATTCTACCTCCGAGCTCTACTCCAGCCCTTAATACTTTTTTTTCTTTTTAGTAGAATCTTGCTAGTTCACTGAGCATCTCACCAAATTGCTGAGGCTGGTTGTGAACCCATGACCTTCCTGTCTCAGCCCCTCCAGTGCTATGATTACAGGTGTGCCACCATGCCCAGCCCCCCCTTTTCTTTCTCTTTTGAGACAGGGGCTTGATAAATTGCCCAGATTGATCTCAAACTTGCTATTCTCCTGCCTCAGCCTCTGAAGTTGCTGGGATTACAGGCATGCAGCACCAGGCCTGGCTCTTGCAGTGTTGTTGTTGTTTTTTGTTTATTTATTTGTTTTTAAGAAAACAAGGTATCACTAGGTTGCTGAAGCTGGCCTTGAACCTATGATCTTTCTGTCTCAGCCTTCCAAGTACTGGGATGACAAGCATGTAATTAATTACATGGCATGTAATTACATAGCTCTTGGGGTGTTTTTAATACCAGTTTCTGCCCATAAAAGTTGTTTCCTCTAAGTATAATTAATAAAATATTGTCTTACTAAATGTAACTTTTTCATTACTACTGCTAGAAGACAGACATGCAAATTCTGGGAACTTAAATAACTAAAGGAAACAACTTAGATTTTCATGCCAAATATTTAGTTAAAATATTCAGCTTCGTCAACTCTTATGGGGAAAAGTTACATAAATTAATTAAGGCTCATTATTTAATGAAGGTAAGGTATTTTAGGGAAGATGCGGAATCAAAATCTGAATAACAGTAGAATATCTGAAGACAGGGTTTGTTTAGGGATTTTTTTTGCTCCTTGAATTTGTCGTCCTTGCTTTTGGTCATGTTCATAAGAGAAAAAAATTTAAAACTGCTTATTGTTTGCCTCTGAAAGTAGCTCATTATAAATAGCCAATTTTATACTTTTGCTGATAAATGTTCTTACATCCATAATACTCTAGTTTCCTCCTCCTCCTCCTTCTTCTTATTCTCTCTCTCTCTCTCTCTCTCTCTCTCTCTCTCTCATACACACACACACACACACACACACACACACACACACACACACACGTTCTTAAGAATATTCTCATCCCAGAATCCCGTGTTTTCAGAGTCATGGTTCTCTGGGAACCATTTGTACGTGTCAGGTGCAATGGCTCAGATATTTTTCCTTTCTGCTACCATTCTAGTTTCAGTGAACACAAGCAGGGCACATCTGGTTGCAGGCATGCTTCGTTAGAGGCAAGGTTAATAGAATTGTAACTTAAAAATTTTTTTTTTTTTTTGCAGGAATAGCAGGAGGATAAGATGAACAGAAAAAGGAAACTGAATACAATCAAAATTTCTTTTCATTTTAAAAATGAGAACCTCTTTAACTCATTCATATGCACCAGGTGTAAGAAGTTGTGGTCTTAGCTAACAATTGATTATGAAAACCTTGTCAAAAAATGTCTGAGTTTCTATAGAATTTAAAGGCCTAAACTGATCTATTTTAGTTTCTAGGCAGGCGGTAGTTCTTATGGCTACTATAGGCCTTCCTTACTCTTTTGTTTGGCATTGCACTAATAATAGCTACCAGTTCTTGGTGGCTCCTAGGTGCTGAGAAGAAATCCAGTGCTTTCTGTATTTTGTCTCCTCATGACAACATTGAGACCTGTTATATTCATATTACAGAAAAAGCCACTAAGGCTTGGAGAGGTTAAGTAACTCACGGAAGGTTAGATATCAAGTCAATTGCTGAGGCAGCACTGTGACTCAGGCTCATTACCTCAAAAATATGTATCCTGAAGAAAATTCAGAATGGATTTAGAGTGTGGACTCTGAGCCCTCCTGCCTGGGCTCACTATGTCATTTTGGGTGAGTTGTTGAACACTTTTTGTCTTGGTTATCATCCAAAAGGCGAGATTTCTATCCCAATTAAATGGGCAAAAGATCTGGACAGATGGCATATAAGTGTATAAAAAGATGCTCAATATCATATGTCACTAGGGTGTTCCCAATAAAACAAGTAGACACCTCTGCACATATAATAGAACAGTGAAAATTCAAAACATTGACAACACCAAATACTGATGAGGATGTGGACAACGGGATTTCATCCATTGCTGGGGGAATGCAAAGTGGTATAACTACTTTGGAAGATGATTTGTCAGTTTCTTGTAGAACTAAACATACTCTTACCATATGATCTTGCGGTCATGATTCCTTGGTATGTACCAAAATGAGTTAAAAACTTTTGTCCACCCAAAAAACTGCATGCAGATTTTTATAACAGTTGTTTTCATAGTTGCCCAAACTTGGAAGCAGCTAGTATGCCCTTCAATAGGTGAATGGGTAAGAGCTTACTCATCCCTATAAAGGAATATTCTTCATGAAAATGCTTAATTAAGGAAACTTAAATTCAGATTTCAAAGTGAAAGGGGCTATTATGTAAAGGCCATATTAAATGATTTCAACCATATGGCATGCTAGAAAAGGCAAACTATAAAGAAAGTAAAAAGATCAATGGTTGCCAAGGAGGTAGAGGTGGGAGGAAGGGCTGAGTACGTGGGGCATGGGGGACTTGGGGGACAGTGAAACTATTTTGTATGATACTGTATAAAGGCAGGCACACATCACAGGTAGGCAATACATAGTTGTCAAGACCCAGAGAAGTCAACCCTAAGGTCAACTCTAGACAATTAGCTAATAATAATGTATTTATTGGTTCATCAATTATAACAAAAGATGTTAATACTTGGAGAAACTAAGTGTGTAGTAAGGCTGGGCTAGAAAAGGAAAGTATATGGGAACTGTCTGTACTTTCTGCACAGTTTTTCTGTAAATATAAAATGTCTCTAGAAAACAAGGCCTATTAATTAAAAAAGAAATGTCTACTTTTCATACACACAGAATTGTTATGTGAATTTGATGGGTAAATATAATAAAATACTTAGACAATACTTGATACATTCTAAATTCTGGATAAACTATTATTATTAATAAACTATTATCGTTATTATTATCTATAATGCTTCATTGGTGGTGATGAATAAAGTTGCCTTATCTTGCAAGGGGTAGCCTGAACTTTTGGTAGGAAGCATAGTGCAATCTTGGACATCCAACATAAACTCTCTTACCTTCATTTCTTCCTCTTTAAGCCAGGTCAATAATTGTAACAAATTCTTAGATTGTTGTGAAGATTTAATGAGCTAATGAGTAAAGGCCTTGGGACAGTGCCTGGCATGTAAGTGCACAGTAAAAGCTACTTATAAAAAGAGGTTTCAGCGAGGCGTGGTGGCACACGCCTGTAATCCCAGCATTCGGGAGGCTGAGACCAGAGAATTGTGGTTCCTGGACAGCCTCAGCTACTTAGTGAGGCCCTCCGCAACTTAGTGATGTTTTAGAATAAAGAATAAAAAACAGGGCAGGGGGTGTAGCTCGTCGGTCAAATGTCCCTGGGTTCCATTCCCAGACCCCCACAAAAAATAATAATTCTAAATTGAGCTAGGCGTGGTGGCACATGCCTGTAATCCTAGTACTTGGGAGGCTGAGGTTTCTTTACTGTTTCTCAGACCTTTGCACTCATGGAACCCTGCTTAAATGCATCACCTAATTGTTTTTTTTTTCTTCCTTTGTTACATGTTAGCCCCACAGCCCTTGAATTTCTTTTAACTCTGTGTCTCTGGCCTTAATATATCTATAACACTTGAAGAAACTCAATATCTGCTGAACAAATGAATAGACAGCTACAGATTCAAAACCCGGACAGAACACATCACCTACAAGCCAATGTTGAGCACCCAATGTGGTGAGAACATTTCAGTTATAGGTCTTACATGCAGTACAGATGGTAAGTACTAGACTTGCTTTCCTGAGGGTCTTCCTCCTTTACTATCAACTACGCCAAGGGCCTTTTTGGTTTTTGTTATTCCAACATTTGGGCCCTTTTCCTAAAATATTCACTTCCCATTTCTCCCTGGGTTTGCTTACCTGGGCTGGTACAGCAGTGAATATCAGCCATTTAATCATCCCAACTTCCCAGGGAACCAGTAGGCTTATAAAACAATATTATAAGGTGATATTTGTTCTTTAGAAGAGAGGTGCTTTCCCCTCCCTTCCTCCCTCCCTCCCTCCCTTCCTTCCTTCTCTCTTCCTCCTCTTCTTCCTCCTTTTTTTTTTTTTTGAAGTACTGAGGATTGAACCCAGGGTCCTGTGCATGCTAGGCAAGCCTCCACCACTGAACTTCATGCCCAGCAAAGAGAGGCACTTCTCAAAAATGAAACAGGTATATGTTTAGTAGTTTAAATCCTTTTAAAACACCAGAAGTTTACTCTTTCCATAGTAACTTGTACATACCTGGTTTTGTATACTTATGATAACAGAGGGAGGACTCTGCAGGGCCAGGATTGATACTTGGAGACCACTGAAGAGAGAGAGAGAGGGAGAGAAGAAAGGGGAAGGGAGAGAAAAGAGAGAGAGAGGGAGGGAGGAAGAGAGAGCGAGAGAGAGAGAGAGAGAGAGAGAGAGAGAGAGAGAGAGAGAGAAGGAGAGAGAGAGACATTGTAGCTTAATCTAAGAGTATCCAAGGTGAAAAGATTAAGACCCCATAAGACCCCAGGTCTTTATTTTTTACTTTTTATAAAACGTTCATTACTAAAATTTGATATATATGTACTACAATATTAAGCACTTATTTGATAACTTTTTACCTTTATAGTTCAATTGCTCTTAAGATTAGTTATTTAAATAATTTCATTTTCATACTTGTGTTGGCTCACTATAGTCCCACACCATTATGTAGTTCGCAGTGTTGGTGACAGGTATGCGCACAGCACTTGCTGGGCGTCCCCAGCTCCCCCCCTCTCCTCCCCCATACAGGTCATTGACATTGGCACTGCTATTCTCATTGCTATTCTCTTTTTTTGTGTGTGTGGCACTGGGGTTGGAACCCAGGGGCATTCTACCCCAAGCAACACCCCCAGCCCTATTTTTTATTATTTATTTTGAAACAGGGTTTCACAGCTTAAATAACTTTTTTTTTTTTTTTTTTTTGGTGGTACTGGAGTTTCTGGAAACCCTTTTACCTCTGGGCTACACTCCCAGACACCTATTTTTTATATTTTTTAAATTTGGAAACAGGGTCTCTTAAGCCAGCGAGGCTGGCTTCGAACCTGCGCGATCCTCCTGTCTCTGCCTCCCAAGCGCGGGGATTACAAGCGTGCCCCACCACGCCTGGCTCAAGTAACTTTTTAATAGCCTGTTTGGAACTTGTCTTCCTGCCTGATTCACCTACTCCCACTCTACCTCCTGAAAAGGTAGAAATATCCCTTAACTTCCCTAATTTTTCTTTACCATCAGGTTACTGCCAACTGGTCTCACTGTCTCCAGGCTTTAGACTATTCTGGTATATTCTTTCCTTTGCAACTGAAATAATCTTTCTAAGATGGAAATTTAATTCTATGACTTTTCTCTTTAAAATTCTTTAGTAGGTCCTGTTGCTCTTGGATAGAATAAACCTTTAATAGTATTAACAGGGTTTAACATGATCATTCCATTAACATCTTAAAGTGTATCTCTTCCCATGACCCTCTCATACTGTTAGATTGAGCTACATCCCCTCTCTCTCTCCCCCCCCCTCTCTTCGGTGGTCTTCCACTGAGCTATATCCCCAGCCCAATATATCATCTCTTGACCTTCTATTTCCTCAGCTTGTTATGTCTCTGACCCAACTAACCCTTAGAAAGGGCAATTCCTTCAGGTCTCAAAATCGATATCCCGTTTTTATTGTCATTTCCTTACATTTCAGTTCTTGCTCTTACCCATTTTCCTAATTCTTTATCATAAAAGGTCTAGAAACTGTGACGGCAGAGCCCAGGCACTCTTACTGAGTGTTCTGGAAAGCGGACAGTCCCACATTAATAAGTTTTGTCACCAGAACACAAATGACTGGGATCTCTGCTCGTTAAAAACAAAGCCATTTGCTGAATTTCTCAAGAACTTGTATAGCTTTGTTTCATCCTTAAAGGAAAGGGGGTTAGTAAAATACCACATCTCTCAATATCCCCTTTCTGTTTCCAAAAACCTAGTCAGGTTCAGGGAATTACATGCCTGGCCAGAAAGTCCAGACACATATGGTCTTGAAGGACAAGTGGTTTTCTCTCCTATACACTGGGAACTGGGGCAAGTTAGTTTTATCTGTAGAAAGCTACTTTCTTGTGTGTACATCAGCATACAAGAGAAAAAGGTTAAGGGATGTCACATTTATCTTTACTCATTGTCGGGCTAGTTTTTTTGTTTGTTTCAGTATACTTTTTCCACATAAAAGGAACACACATCAACTTAACAACCTATATAATATATCTAATATGTGTGATGTATCTATTAGTTACAGTGTTATTAAAATACAGTTTGCTGACCTGCACCTGGGAGGTTGCCGGAGATACAGAATCTCAAGCACTATGCAGAGTCCTGAGTCAGAATCTACATTTTAACAAGATCCTCAGCTGATCTGAATATGCAGTCAATTTTGAGACTCATTGACAGACTGAGTGAAAGTTTGATGTGAGACAAGTCTGACTCTAGAACACTTTACCATAGTACTTTTTGCAATGTTAGAAATGTTTCAATATCTATGGTGCCCCAATTCAATATCTATGCTGCCCCAGACATTGGCCATTGATCACTGATGGTCATGAAGTACATGACATGTGTCTAGTGCCCAAGGAAAGTATTAAGCAGAGTACTGATTAGCATGTGCATGTAAAAATATTATTCAGACTGGAGAGAAAGAACCATCCAAGAAAATGAACAAGAATAGGGCCCAACACCAGCACAGCCCAGGATAGTCCATCCCTATAACTTAGACTGGGAAAATCTCATAACTCATGGGTCATTTGACAAAGTACTCACACAAGTCTTCCCTCAATAGTGAAAAATAATTAACTTAGATTAAATACTGCTCTCCTTTCATCCAAAAAAATCTCAAAAGACTCAAAAGGATTAAGTCATTTCCAAGTAAGATGTCTACAACCTAGAAAAAAGTTTAAGAGTACTTATAGGAATGTAAAAATACACAACACCCACTATGTCTGCTACTCAGTCAAAGAGTTTTTGCAAAGGAGGAGGAAAGTGCCACCCATGATATAGGAAAAAAAGAATCAGTCAATCATATCAGATATTAGACACAAAATGACACAGATTTTAGAATTAGTAGACAAGGATATTAAAAGTCATTATAAATATTTTCTATACATTTAGAAAGTTTAATAGAGATGTGAAATTATAAAAAAAGACCCAAACCAAACTTCTAGAGATGAAAACCGCAATGTCTGAAACAAAAAGTACCTTGAATAAGATTAACAGTAGATTATAATCATGTGGAAAATGATTAGCAAACTTGATGACGTACCAATGGAAAGTATTCAAAATAGCGCCTGTAGTTCCAGGTATTTGAAAGGCTGAAGCAGAAGGAGCTCTTGAACCCAGAAGTTTGAGGCCAGCTTGGGCAATATAATGAGACCCCGTGTCTAAAATAAACAAGGAAATTATTAAAACAAAGAGAAAAGCTTTTTTTTTTTTTTTTTTTTTTGGTGGTACTGGGTTTGGAACCCTTCTACCTCCGGGTTACACTCCCAGACCCATTTTATATTTTATTTGGAAACAGGGTCTCTTAAGCCAGCGAGGCTGGCTTCAAACCTGCATGGTCCTCCTGTCTCAGCCTCCCAAGTGTGGGGATTACAAGCGTGCGTCACCATGCCCGTCGAGAAAAGCATTTTTCTAAAATTAAAAGAGAGAGCCAGGCAGGGTGGCACACGCTTGTAATCCAAGCATTTGTGAGGCTGAAACAGAAGGATAGCAGTTTGTGGACAGCCTCAGCTACTTAGTAAAGCCCGTTGCAACTCAGTGAGACCTTGTTTAAAAATAAAGAATAAAAAATAGGCTGGGGTGTAGCTAGGAGGTAGAATACCCCTGGGTTCCATCCCCAGTACCACAAAAGAAAGAAAGAAAGAAAGAAAGAAAGAAAGAAAGAAAGAAAGAAAGAAAGAAGAGAAGAGGAAGAAAGAAAAAAAGAGAAAAAATGGAGAATTCTGAGGCAACAGTGCAAGTTCTGATACCTCAGTCTTATTTTTGATTGAGTCCCCAGTGAAACAGCCAGCTTATTGACAGCTTACCTTATTAAAATATTAATTAGCACATAAGTATTTTCTATATGTCAGGCAATGTTCTAAGGACTGTATATAAATTCTTCATTTAATACTTACAACAAAATAAACAAAACAAAAACCTTAAGCATTCACTGCCAGCAGATATTTGCTGTTAAAAATGTCAAATGTTAACACCGGGCGTGATGGCGCATGCTTGTAATCCCCGCACTTGGGAGGCGGAGACAGGAGGATCGCACAGGTTCGAAGCCAGCCGCGCTGGCTTTAGAGACCCTGCTTCCAAATAAAAATATAAAAAAATAGGTCTGGGAGTGTAGCCCGGAAGTAGTAGGGTTTCCAGGAACCCCAGTACCACCAAAAAATAAACATGTTAAATGTTAAACAACATCTTGTTAAACAACATCTTTCTTACAGAATGTATTTCTACCCGGGTATAAATGCAAATTTACACAGAGAAATGAAGAGCACCATTAATGGTGATCTCATGGCAAATACATCAGAGTCTTAATTATTATTTAAATCTCCTTAAAATGTAGTTTACTCTTTAAACAAAATGATATCAATGTACTATGGAGTTTATCACACACACATACACACGCACATGTATGTGCACACACACACATGCACACACACATGCACACACACATGCACACACATGAGAGTCATCCCTTAGTATCCATATCGATTGGTTCAAGCATGGATGCCAAAATCTGTGTATACTGAAGTATCTTATATAAAGCAGCACAGAATTTGCATATAACTTATACACATCCTCCTGTACATTTTCAATCATGTCTGGATTATTTATACTACCTAATTCAATGTAAATGCTATATAAATAATTGTCATACTCTTGTTTTGGGGAAATAATAGCAATAAAAAGCCTGCTCTTATTTAGTACAGATGCAATTGAAAAAAATGTCTTAGATTTGAAGTTGGTTGAATCTATGAACGCAAAGCCCACAGATGTGGAGGACTGATTGTATATTACAACAGAGGGAAAGCATACCACTTCTACAGAAAATCTTCCAGAAAACTGGAGAGGAGAGAATATTCCCCAACTCATCTTATGAGGATGGCGTTACTCTAATACAAAGACCGGACAGAAGCATTACAGTAAAGAAGCTGACAGGCCATTACACCTGTGTAGAGAGAAGCAAAACTTTCAAGTCTCTCATAGGGTTCTTAGTTCTGTGCTATTATCCTATCTCTGCCAGTTATATCAGTCCCTATATATCACTTCTCCGCCTTTCTTTTCCTCATTCCTTTTCGTTCTACACACCCTTGCCAAGTCAATGTTTCTTAAACATGCTTTGATCATGCCAATGCACTATAGAAAAATTTCCAATGGCTCCTTATGGCTTACTAAATAGATGAAAAATGGTGGTTATTACAGAATCAGCTGAGAAAAATCTTCCCACTTCCAGGCCACTAGGTGGTGTCCAAGGTTTCTAGATGATTACTATGCACTTCTCTGACAGAGTGGTCAGGAGGAGACCTCTGGCCTTCCCATCTCTTTGACAACAAAACTGTGTCATCGTAATAACACAGTTATAATAATAGTTAACATTTAGTGATCATGTACTGTGTGCAGTCACCATGTAAGTGCACTGCATACATGGGCTTATCTGTAAAATGGGAATTATAATAATATCTGCCTCAAAGAGTGTCCAAAGGGGATTTAAAAGTATATATGAACTGGGCGTGGTGCTGCACGTCTGTAATTCCAGTACTTGGGAGGCTGAGACAGGAAAATCAAAGATTCCAGGTCAGCCTCAGCAACCTAGCGAGACCCAGTTTCAAACTTAAAAAAATGAGCCGGGCGTGGTGGCGCACACTTCTAACCCCTGTGCTTGGGAGGTGGAGACAGGAGGATTGCGCAGGTTCGAAGCCAGCCTCACTGGCTTAAGAGGCCCTGTTTCCAAATAAAATGTAAAAAATAGGTTTCTGGGAGTGTAGCCTAGAGGTCGAAGAGTTTCCAGGAACTCCAGTACCACCAAAAATAAATAATTAAATAAATAATTAAATAAATAAATAATAAATTAAAAAATGAGCCAGGCATGGTAGCACACCTTTGTAATCCCTGCACTTGGGAGGCTGAGACAGGAGGATCACACAGGTTCGAAGCCAGCCTCAGCTACTTAGTGAGGCTCTCAGCAACTCAGTGATAGCTGTTTCCAAATAAAGTATAAAATAGGTCTGGGAGTATAACCCAGAGGTAGAAAGCCTCTGGGTTCTACCCCTAGTACCACCAAAAAGAAAAAAAAAAAGGAAAAAGAAAAAGAAAAAAGGCTGGGGGGTGTAGCTTAAAAGCAGAATGCACTTGGGCTTCTCCCCATCCCCACATGAAAACACACACACACACAGACACACACACACACACACACACACACACACACACACACACAAACACACACTGCTTTAATGCTTTAAGCAGCATGGCAAGTATTATTCTAATATGATATCATTGCTTATTAAGTGTTTAGACATTATTGTTGCTGTTGTTTATCCTTATTACCCTTATTAGAAAGTTATTAACAATATTTAACAATCACTTATAGATAAAAAGAGAGCCATGAGAGGGAAAATAACTTTTCCAGGTATTTAGTACTTACACAACTAGTAAGCTATAGAGCGGAGTCTGGAATTGTATTGTTTGACCCCCAAACTCATATTCTCGACTAAAGTGCTGTCCTGACTCCAAATGAAGGTTGTTTTTTCTCTCCTTTGTGCTTCGAATAGAGTAAGCTCTAAATCATTTTCATTTGGCAGACTGTCCCAATGTCCTCAAAAAGTGTCTGTAGTTTAGAAAATCGCCCTTCCACGAACCATTTCTAAGAAAATGTTAAGGCTCCTTAGGAAGGTGTTCACACATCATTTCTCATTTTCTCCTGCACCAGTGCTAATATGACTTTTTAAATGCCAACAATATTAGAGAGCTAATTTTAGACTTCCCCTCTGCTAGGAATTTGAAGTATAAAACAATAAATTGGTGATCCAATCTACGGTCTGGTCTTCTCCTCATTACTCTGTCAGTCACAGAATTGCTTTCTGTCTTGGGTTTTATAAGTTTATTTTTACAGTCCCCATGTATAATATTTTCCCATTTATAATTTGCAACTCTTTTTTGGTTGCTCAGCCAACCCCCTGATTGCCCTTCTCATGTCAGTTCATAACCTCTGAGCTTGGCTATCTTGGCATGCTGTTCACCTCAGTGGTTCTCTATCCTTTCCAAGACCAAATTGAAATTCTTCATGCTTGGTTTATGTAACCCACATGTGAGCTGTAGATGTACCCACTGAGAGCTAAAGAAGGTCATCTTAAACCCTAGGAAACCTGAGTTCTCTCTAAGATTTCTGTCCCTGTGGGGAGCATCTTTTACATTAGCGTCCCTACTCTGGGGCTCAGGGTTTAGTGGGTAGTGTGTCTGCAGCCACTCAGATATGAAATTCAGTTCCTTTTTAAGATCCATGAATACTAATGAAATCCCCTAGAATTTGCCCATAAAATTAGCTGACACGAAGCTAATTTTGGAAGGGTTTACATTGCACCCATGCAAATGACTTCAATTTGAGTGTTAAGGCAGCCCTTTTTTGAAATGCTTTTCAGCTACTCCAACTCTGAAATTTCTTACTGCTCTTCACCTTACATGGTCTCCAACTGCATGTTATATTCCTGATTTTCCTCTTCCTTCCCTTTTCAGGAGTTAGAATGAACTTTGTTCTTTGTTTCAGGAGGATGGTTTTGGGCACCTCCTAAAATGTTCACTTTGGTTCCTGCTGACCTTCATACCTGAGTCATCATCAGCAAGAAGCGTTTCAAGTATTGACTTAAAAACTGTAATAATCTTCTTTAAGAGGATTCCTTAAGAGGATTCTGGTACCAGCCGTTAGGATAGCACATTTTTTACTTCTGTTACATCACAGTGCCATTTTGACCTAACATTTGCTTACCCTTCTAGCCTTTCCACCTAATAAAGTTTGAATCTTAACTGTCCTCCAAAGGTCCCTATGTTGAAGGTTTGGTCCCCAGTCGGTGGCACTACCAGGAAGTGGTAGAACCTTCAAGAAGTAGGACCTTGTGGAAGAAAGTCAGGCCACTGAAGTGGACATGGGGAGCCCTGCCCCTCTCATCTTCTTGGTCCCCCAGCTGCCACAAAGTAAGCAGTTTCCCTGGCCCCATGGCCCCGTGATGATATTCTGCCTCTCCATAGGCCCCAAAACAATGGGACCAGCTCACCATGGATTCAACCTCTAAAACTGGGATGCCAAAAAAACCTTTCTTCTATAGTAGCTTTTTATCTTATTTATTTTTTCACTGCAATGGAAAACTGACTACCTTTTTACTACCCCCATCGTCCCCCTACTATTTTTACGGTAACAGGGATGGAACCCAGGGCCATTGTACCTCCAAGCTACACCCTCAGCCCTATTTTTTAGTCCTTTTTATTTTATTTATTTATTTACTTATTTTTTGGTGGTACTGGGGTTCCTGGAAACCCTTCTACCTCTGGGCTACACTCCCAGACACCTATTTGTTTTATATTTTAATTTGGAAACGGGGTCTCCTGAGCTAGAGAGACTGGCTTCAAACCTGCGCGATCCTCCTGTCTCTGCCTCCCAAGTGCGGTGATTACAAGCATACGCCACCATGCCCAGCCCGTCTTTTTATTTGAGAAACAGAGTCTCACTGAGTTGCAAAGGGCCTCGCTAAGTAGCTGACTGAGGCTGACTGTGAATCTCTGATTCTTCAATCTCAGCCTCCCAAGTACTGGGATTACACCATGCCCGGCTTTCTTCTTTATTTTGAAATAATTTGAGGCTGACTGAGGCTGACTAAGTTGGCGAACTGTGATTCTCCCGTCTCAGCTTCCCAAATGCTGGGATTACACCATGCCTGGCTTTCTTCTTTATTTTGAAACAGAGTCTCACTAAATTGCCAAGGCCTTACTAAGTAGCCGACTGAGGCTGACTGTGAATCTGTGATCCTTCAGTCTCAGCCTCCCAAGTACTGGGATTACAAGTGTATGCTACCATACCTGGCTGCATGTACTGTTTTTAGAACAGAAAAAAGGGAGAATGACATGATATAAAGTGTAAGATGAAAACAAATAAGCAATAATGTTGTGGTAAACATTCTATTGCTTTATGTGTATGTATGTATGCACTTAATGATATTGAGGATGGAACCCAGGGGCATTCTACCTCTGAGCCATGCCTCCAGCCCTATTTTATTCTTTTATTTTGAGACAGGGTCTCACTAAGTTGGGGAGGGCCTCACTAATTTGTTGAGGCTAGCAGAAAACCTGCAATCCTGTCTAGCCTTCCAAGTACTGAGGTTAAAAGTGTGTGCCACCACACCTGGATTATTAATGTATTTAATCACTCTTAATTATAAAGATATGCTGACTTTTTAATTTAATGTATTATTTTATTTTATTCTTGCTTTGTACAAGTTATGGTGCTAGTTAATTCTAAACCTGGGTGGAAGCTATGGGAGGGGAGTTCCTGTTTTGGGGTGAGTCAACTCCTCCCCTCAGGTGCAAAGCAGCCCCTTGCCCCCAATCCTCTTTCAATTCCTGATGGAATAAATTCCATGTGTGAAGGTTGATCATGTCTTCTCACAGTTGGTCACATGTAGATATGTGGATTATCATTTGACATCACTCTTGAAATCACACTGAATTGCATAACTTCTAGAGCTCCTGGTAAACACCTTAATCTGGTTCTTTATTTATTGATCAATACATTGATAAGTCGGGTCCCTCCCCCATGTGATCTTAGCAGCAGGAACAGAAGGTGGAACCTTGGAAGCCAAAAGTGGAGATATCGTGAGAATCCAGGTGCCTCGAGACTCCAAACATCGCGAGGCAGACTCCAGAGGTTGTGAGACTATAGATGTCGCAAGAGAATTTGCATGCCTATAAAACATCGGTGCCTCCGATCCTCCACATGACTCAGCCAGCCGATCAGGACTATGCGCAACTCTCCAGGTGCGTGGCCCATCGGTCCCTTCCCCCACGGCCGGCTGACTCTCCGGAGGGGCCGGGTCCGAATAAAGCAGCAGTCTCTGATAACTTGTTTGGTGTTTCTACCTCCCTCCTAAACTCCCTAACTCTATTTTAAACGTTCCATACATGATATTCTCTGGCATAGAGCCTCAGTATCAGGTTCTAAAATGCCTTTGTGTGCTTCACATTTGATGAAGATCTTTGGCTTATTAACATAGGATGTGACACTCAGCTTTTTGTCACCGTAACAAAATACCTAAGATAATTAACTTTTAAAGAAAAAGATTTGTTTTGGCTCACAGTCCTAGAGATTTCATTTTTTAAAAAATTGTCAATTTAGTCAAATGAGTGAAGTTTAAATGATACAAAAATGAAAAATATTAGAAAATATATACAATAAAAAGTGAATAAAAATTAGCTATGTCCATGGGCCAGGCGTGGTGGTGCACACTTGTAATCCCTGCGCTTAGGAGGTGGGGACAGGAGGATGGCGCAGGTTCGAAGCCAGTCTCGCTGGCTTAGGAGACCCTGTTTTCAAATAAAAATATAAAATAGGGCTGGGAGTGTAGCCTTGAGGTAGAAGGGTTTCTAGGAACCCCAGTACCACCAAAAAAAAAAAAAAAAAAATTAGTCATGTCCATGGATGTTTCCAGTTAAACATTCATACAAATAAATATTAACCTTTTTCTTTATATAGAGATAACACATACATACCTGACATGAACCTTCTGCTGGCAAAAAAAAAAAAAAATCAGAGCTACTAAAAACATTCTCAAGTTTTAAAAATAGTATGGGACACATTTAAACAGCATTCTACATAAATGTAAACCCCTGATTTAATGCCATGATTTTATGGTGCCAGAACCATGGTTGGCTTTAGTTTTTTAAAATAGATAATTGATATCATAACATATTGGCTTATTAATAATTAAGGCATTTTTTCATACAAAGTATCTTAGTGTGAACAGAAAATTTTAATACTGATTATTTACTATGATGTTTTAAACTTTCAAAGTCCTTCAACATAAGAAAATAGCTGTACCCATTTGAGTGTTTTTCTATAAAACATAAAAAATTAATGATGCATGGTCTTTGTGCTTCCTAGTAATAAGTCTTGTATTTTTTCATATAGTATAAATTATATTCTTAGGCAAGATTGCATTAAGACTCAGTATTTTTTTTTTTTTTTTTTTTTTTTGCGGGTCTGGGGATGGAACCCGGGGCCATTCGACCTCCGAGATACAGCCCCTGCCCTATTTTTTATTCTTTATCTTGAAACAGGATCTCACTTAGTTGCGGAGGGCCTTACTAAGTAGCTGAGGCTGTCCATGAACCACGATCCTCTGGTCTCAGCCTCCCAAATGCTGGAATTACAAGCGTGCGCCACCACGCCCGGCTCCAGTAGTTGTGACCAGGTAACCATATAAATTCAGGATGCAGCAAATTTGGGTGAACAACCTTCACAGTGCACTTTCACCTCAAGTTTAAGATGCTCATTCTGGGTATTTTTTCACTTCAATATGAAGTAGACTGTTAGATTTTTATTAGTAGTTTCATTTTGTGGCTTTTTAAAAGAAAAATAGTTTTGATTTCTTTTACAGTTCTTAGAAGAGAAATTGTATAGTACAAGGATGTTCTGAATAACCAAATGCTCTTTAATAGATATAATCTCTCAATGCAACTGTAATAAATAAGCATCTACATCCAGTATATCCTGGAACCAAGGTAAGATGGGGTTCCTGTTCCCATAATCCACTTAACTGTTGTTTTAAAGTCTTATTATTTCCATCATTTATAATTTCTGTTTTGGACAATAGTTCTGACCACCACCTTTTAATTACTGCTTGAAGCCACCTTAAACCAACTATGACATATTCTTCAACTTTGCTTTTAAGTAATGACTTTACTAGAGGCAACAAGTCTACGTAGCAGCCAAGTGAGATATATTGCTTTTCTTCCTGTAAACTGTTGGTGAGCACAGGAAGGCAATCTACCACAACACCAAGATCTTCCATCATCACCAAATAAGCTACAATTTCACTTATACTTTTTTTCCCCTCCAAGTTAAAGCTATATTCTGTTAGGACCCTTGTTAGTCATCAGATTTGAGGTCCCCTCAGTCCGACTTGGGAGGGGCACAAACTGCCTACCCAAGAAGACTTCTGCATGCAGACAGATCTCCAAGGACCAGGTGAGACTGATAAGCAAAGACCCTGACAACTTCCTTATTTCCTAGTATTTTACTCTTTCATTCTCTGATTCATCCATGACTACCTTGATGCTTTTCCATGATACTCATACTCACCCCATGACAGCTTTGCTGTCTTTTGTGATTACAATGTTTTGGTTAAAACTCTCAATAAAAACAAGATGTTAGTGGCAAGACAGGGAGGAGAGATATCAGCTCTCCTCTTTCTCTAAAAGCCATTATGACTCCATTGTTGTTCATGCAAGAGACTTTTAACCAATTAAACAAGCAATCAATATCAACACCATCTGCTACAAATGATGTCCAGCGTGGGTCAGGAAAGCTGAAGTGTTTCAGTGAGTCTGTCTATCTCTTCTTTTTCTTTGTGCTTCCTAGGTTCCTAAGCTGTCAAGGTTGTATGTAACCAGCTTAGCAGGGAAATCCGTAGGATTGGATAACAATCTGGGGAATTTTTCATCTCATATGCATTGTTTGCTTAGACAGGGGATGGAGGATGCTGTTTTCTCTCCTTGGGCTCTCACTGGGGCTTGCTTGAAACCTTTTTGAGAAGCACAGGCCTTTCCTGTGGTTTCTGGGGCAGCTTCTCAGCCTGAGCTGCCCTATGCTGCTGTGCAGCTTTTGACTCCCACTTAATTGGCTGTGGGGAAAACTGAAAGTAAAAATAATGATGCCTTTCCTCCTCCACCTGCTAAATTGCCACCCAACAACTCTAACAACTGATTTAATTCCTTGTACTCCATTATATGTGTCTCTTAAGATGGGCCTGGATAAGGGTTAAAGTTACAGAGAGCCTATCTTTCAACAGATAGTGCAATCATACCTTATTATTATTCAAGGTCCTAATCCAAATAATCCACAGCAAATTTTAAGAGAACATATCTCTTTTGATTTTAAATTATTAAAAAGGCTCCACTCACCTTTTATTGACCCTTGCTTAAAATATAGTGAGGACTATATACATCAGGCTTAAAAATTTATAATTCCATTTTCTAATGTTTGTTCTCTTACACTCTCAAAGTAAATTCCAGGATTCTAAAGCTCTATATCTTAACCCTCCCTCTCTGGCAAACAAGAAGAAAGAAAAAGGCAAATTTACCACTAGACATAACTTTTTTTTTATTACAAACACTATTGTGTTTCATTTTTGAGCTCATAGATTTTTAGAAGTTCATGTTGAGATTATGTGCATGTATTTTTTTGTTCTGATTTATTTTTGTTTTGTCTAACTAATGATCTCTATTGTTTTTTTACTCCTCCTACTTAACAGGTATTCAAGGGTTAGTACTATGTTTAATACCTTGAGAAGTAGGGTATGCAGTAGTGGTGTCTGGCATGGAGTCTTCCTCAAGGATTGACAAATGGCCACCTAAGTCATTTGATTTCATGTCAGCCTTGACTGGTTGGACCCTATCCCAGGCATCCTCTGCTGCATAGGCTTCTATCCTTGTGTATGTCTGTTATATGGTCTACTGCTCACTGGCAAAAACAAGTGTTTGTAATAGGCTGTGTTTTAACATTCAAAACTTTAAATTTGGCACTACATTTAGTAATCTATCTATAAAAATGAAATGCCTGACATTTTCAAGTTGCAAGACACTTGTTTTCTGCCCATGTTGTATGTCTGTATAAGTGTATTGTCTGTGTGTTATATACGTAGTACCAAAATTGACTTTCAAATAAATCAGTTCTCATAAAGATAATAATAATAACAATAGCAACAAATGAATCCAAATATCTTTTAGTTGTTGATAAAAATAATAGTAAAAGATGTCATTGAAAATTATTAATATGAGAAGCCGGCGTGGTGGCGCACGCTTGTAATCCCAGCGCGTGGGAGGCTGAGACAGGAGGATCAAACAGGTTCAAAGCCAGCCTCAGCTACTTAGTGAGGCTCAGCAACTTAGTGAGACCCTGTTTCCAAATAAATTATAAAACAAGGCTTACTTATTTTAAGTAAGGTAAAAATACTTTGTTTCTAATAAAACACAGCTTAAATTTTTTTAGCCTTTGGTATCTAGAATCATGTAGCCCAGAGGTAGAATGCCTCTGGGTTCCATCCGCAGTACCGCAAAAAAAAAAAAAAAAAAAAAAAAAAAAAAAATTAATGTGATTCCTTTCCATGATGCTTGCCAATCAGGGTTGTATCTATATATTTTTGTTAGATGTTTAAAGTATAATAATCATTTTTGTTTGTTTTTTTCTTTTGTAGGAAAAAAAGCTTAAAATACTAACTGTGCTTGTTTTTCACAGATAATCTAAAACAACTATTAAGTGGGTAAATTAAGTAAATATAAATGGTATAAGCTTTTATAAAGGTTGTCTATTATATTTTTAATTGTACATAAGTAAGTTAAAATACTAAAAGTCCTAAATACAAAATATTCTTGGCTTTTTTTTTAACATGAGCAAAAAGCAATATATCTAAGCCTATCAAATGTATTTAAGATTACATTTTTCTAAATGTTAACATAAATTCCTTAAAAAATTGTTAAGAGTTAATTCTTTTTCAATGCTGGGGATTGACCCTCCCAGGGGTAGTCTACCTCTGAGCTATACCCCCAGCCCAATTTTTTATTCTTTATTTTGAAACAGGGTCTCACTAAGTTGTGGAGGGCCTCACTAAGTAGCTGAGGCTGGCCACAAACCTTTGATCCCCCTGTCTCAGGTTCCCAAGTACTGGGATTACAGGTGTGCGCCACCACGCCTGGCAAGAGTTAATATTTTTTTTCTTTTTTTTTGGTGGTACTGGGGTTCCTGGAAGCCCTTCTACCTCCAGGCTACACTCCCAGGCATATTTTATACTTTTTATTTGGAAACAGGGTCTCCCAATCCAGCGTGGCTAGCTTCAAATCTGCGTGATCCTCCTGTCTCCGCTTCCCAAGCACGGGGATTACAAGTGTGTGCCACCACGCCCGGCAAGAGTTGAATTTTAATTAATACATGATTCTATATATCAAAGGCTAAAAATTTTTTAAGCTGTGTTTTGTTAAAAACTGTTAGAAACAAAGTCTTTTTACCTTACATAAAAAAATTTGAATAAATAAAATGATTTTTATAAGGATTGTTTTAAATATAAGAAAGCCCAATAGATACAAAGAGATGCTTATAGATATAAACTCAGGGCCATCCTGTAACAGCTAAGTGGCAGCTCAGCAAGGACCCTAAAATGTCCTTGGTCTGACTGAAGTGAGGTTGTATATCACTCTGCCTATGCCAACAGACAGCTTAAAAACCTGCACGGGGAGGATGGCTGGTGTTATCTGCGATCTGTCTGTTATCTGTTTTAGAGTCTTGACACTAGTCTGGGCTCTTTAGGTCAAAATGAGAGAAAAACAGAGTAAGCCTACTCCCTTAGATTTCATGACCAAAAACTTTAAAAAAAGAGCTTATACAGATGATTACAGACCCAAACTAACCCCCAAAATATTACATGCTCTGTGCAAGATAAAATGGTCAACTTTTAGAAAGAATTGGTTGTCAAAATGTCTCATTAGATCTAGGCATCACCCAACATACTTGGGACCAAGTCACAGATAGCTCAAAATGTTTGGATCATTTCCACTGACAATTGGGTGTAACTGGTTCAGACCTCGCATTGCTGTGAAGTCTTATCTACTCTAGTGGTCAGTCAGAAAATCAGAGGCAGCAACCAACTGAAGCCCAACTATGTACATGACAGCAGCTGCCAGCACCCATCACCACATCCTAGCCCAACCAACTAGCAATCCAGTCTGGCAAATGGGACTCTGACTGCCACCTTCTGTGCCAACCCCACCAGCAACATCTGATAGAGCTACAGAAAAGCCCTGTTTAAAAAAAAAAAAAGAAAGAACTGAAAAGCCACAGGCCCTGGGTGACCTTCTCTAGTCTATCTTCCAAAGACAGAATCCTACTTGGCCTGATTAAGCCAACTTTTCCTGCTCTTGTCAACACCAAAGGAAGATGCTATGTTTTACAGGCACAAGTCTGTTGGGCTAAGAAAAACACCCCAACAAAAGGCCCCATCCCCTGTTTGGCACTGGAAGAAATACAGCTCCATTTAAAGAGACTTTAAATAACATGGCATTATCATGTTGTGCCAGTCCCAGTGAAACTCTCTTTTGCCAGTCAAAAAGCCAGAAACCCAGGATTACCAACCAGGGAAGGACTTGTGGGTCATCCACGAGGCCACAGTTATCCTACATCTTCTAAGTTTGCTCCCAGTCATTACAGCCTGGCTCACATGCGTGGGGAGTGCTTTCTTCAGTATCAGTCTGACTCCTGTAAACCAAGAACCCGTTTCCTTTGAGTGAAAAGACCCAGAAGTTAAAACTAAAACCAGTACACTTGGGGGCCCAGGTCTAAGTATCTGAGATTCACCAACCAGAAAGGAAAAAAACTGTTTCAGGCAAAAATAAAAATAGAAAAAAGAAAAAAGGAGACAGTCTAAGCTATTCACCAAACTGAAAGCCCTCCAGGCATTTTTTAAAGTGATAGGGGTCTGTCACATTTGGATTCCAAACTTTGCTGTCATAGTAAAACCCCTTTGTGTATAAAAAAATACAACAGGCCTTTCAACAACTTAAAAGGCAACTGCCAAAAGGCCTTTCACCTTGATTGTCTCAAAAAAGAAGAAAGACAGCATTCCAGATTCTGATCCAGCAACCAACGCCAGGCTCACTGTATGAGAACTCTCGTATACAGCTGAAGGTGGTACATACCTTGAATCCAGTCACCTTGCTGCCAGACAGCAATGAGCCATCGATCCAGGACTATGAAAAACTGTGGATGCAAATCCACTCAGAGAGGGCTGACTTAAAGCAAACAATGGACCGACTTTTGTGGCAAAAGTCACTCAGGACATGGCACTTGGCATAACCCAGGAGTTATACTCCACATATAGACCACAAAGTTTAGGCAAAAATAATTAGGGTTAGCCGGGCATGGTGGCACATGCTTGTAATCCCCACATTTTGGAGGCTAAGACAGGAGGCTTGCACAGGTTCGAAACCAGCCTCAGCAACTTAGTGAGACCCTGTTTCCAAATAAAGATATAAAATAAGGTCTGGGCCTGGAGGTAGAAAACCCCTGAGTTCCACCCCCAGTACCACAAAAACCAAAAACAAAACCAAAAATAATTAGGGCTAACAAAACTGGGTTTAAAAAAATATGGAGAAAAAACCCTAAAATTGCTACATTCTAATTCCTGAGTTGGCTTTCTCATTTCTCTTCTTTGTTTACTAAGATAACTATACTGTTCTAGGTTGCTTACAATGTAAACATCCGAAAAGAAAAACTTAACTCTTTAAAGTTCAGGCCATGGGAGGCAGAGACAGGAGGATAGCGCAGAGACCATTAAAAAAAAATATATATATAAAATTCATGATTGATTTTTCTAGGTCTCTAAAGAATGTCACTGGTATTTTAATGGGAATTGCATTGAACCTATAGATCAGTTTTGGCAGAATGGCCATTTTGATGATATTTATTCTGCCTATCCATGAGCACGGGAGATCTTTCCATCTTCCAAGTTCTTCTTCAATTTCTTTCTTTAACAGCAACATATGCATACCTATGTTCATAGCAGCACAATTTGTAATAGCCAAAATATGGAACCAACCCAGATCACCATCAACAGATGAATGGATAGCAAAACTATGGGAAATACACACAATGGAATTCTATTCAGCCATAAAGAAGAACAAAATTATATCATTTGAAAGAAGATGGAAAGCCCTGGAGAACATTATGTTAAGTGAGATCAGCCAAGCACAGAAGAAGATACATATGTTTCCTCTAATGTGCCCAAACTAGGAAACACAAAGAATACCAGAGGGACTCCAGATATTGAAGGGGAAATACTAGCTAAGTTTGGATGGTAAGATAGGAGAGGAGGAAGGCCGGTCTCGATTAATAAGGGTCTACACTTGAACATGTGTAAAATTATGAATAAGACATGGTTAACCTGGACAACCATTGGTGGGGGGAGGGGAAATGTGGGCGAATTATATTTACACCAAATATATTTAATATACTATATAATATATTTATATATAGTATATATATTTAGTAAATATAGTATATATATAGTAAATATATTTAATATAGTATATAAAAATATACTATATTTACACCAAATATAGTGTAAATGTATACTATTTATGTTCAATAAAAAAATTGTTATAAAAAAATATACACACACACACACACACACACACACACACACACACACACACGGTCTGGGAGTGTAGTCTGGAGGTAGAAGGGTTCCATCCCCAGTACCACCAAAAAAATAAAATAAAATAAAAAAATTAAAAAATAGTTCAGGCCATTGTAAAACTTGGACAAATGATTTTAATTTGTTTCTTTTCTTTTTCTTTTTTCCTTTCTTCTACTTCTTCTTCTTCTTCTTCTTCTTCTTCTTCTTCTTCTTCTTCTTCTTCTTCTTCTTCTTCTTCTTCTTTTTGGTGGTACTGGGGTTCCTAAAAACCCTTCTACCTCCGGGCTACACTCCCAGACTCATTTTTATATTTTTATTTGGAAACAGGGTCTCTTAAGCCAGAGAGGCTGGCTTCGAACCTGCGCGATCCTCCTGTCTGTCTCCCAAGTGCGTGGATTACAAGCGTGCGAAATGTACAAAATTATTTCAAAATGAAGCCAAAGAAGGGAATTATGGCAGAAAAGAACCAATATGTAGGGATGAGAGAGAGAGAGAGAGAGAAAGAGAGAGAGAGAGAGAGAGAGAGAGAGAGAGAGAGAGAGAGAGAGAGAGATAAAGAAGGTACATGAGGATGAGAAATTTTAGTAAGGAAGAATTAAAAATAGGAAGAATAGCCAGGTGTGGTGGCGCATGCGTGTAATCCCAGCATTTGGGAGGCTGAGACTTGAGGATTGCGGTTTGTGGACAGCCTCAGCTACTTAGTAAGGCCCTCCATAACTTAGTGAGACCCTGTTTCAAAAAGAAAGAATAAAAATAAGGCAGGGGCTGTAGTTTGGAGGTCAAATGCCCCTGGGTTCCAGCCCCAGACCCGCAAAAAAAAAAAAAAAAAAAAAAAAAAAAAGAATATTTTAGAAATAAGAAAGTATCGTGTATGGTAAAGTTTATCATAATATTCCCTCAAATGGGAAAGGAAAGAATAGGATACTATCAGAAGACAAAAAGTAAGTAGTAGGGTTGAGTATATCATAGACTGTGGAGGATAAAAGAATACTGGATGTGTGATAAAGATGGTCATATTTACAAATTATTCAAAAGGCCTATAGTGGTGTTCTATTAAGATAATTTCTTTTGTTAACATTCTACTGTCTCTGTTTATCTAAGTATCTGTCTATGGTTATCTAAGTTTCACTGAAAAGGTTAAATTTAACTTTATTTTTGCAGGTCTGGAGATGAAATCTAGGGGCATTTGACCTCTGAGCTACACCCCCTGTCCTATTTTTTATTCTTTATTTTGAAACTGGGTCTCACTGAGTTCCACAGGGCCTCACTAAGTAGCTGAGGCTGTCTGCAAAGTGCAATCCTCCAGGTCTCAGCCACCCGAATGCTGGGATTACAAGCATGTGCCACCACGCCCAGCTAAAGTTAACTCTTATGTAACTATAATGCTACATTTGTGCTTCCCAAATGTTAAAAATATATAGATGGGTATTAGACAAAACATCAGTCAGTTTAGCTATCCCAGTCCATCACAGCCAGCAGCCCTAGAGAGAACACACTAGACTGCTCATGACAAATCTGAAAAGTCAAGACAGCTCTTCTCGAGGAGGAGGACTCACTCTGCTTGAGTCACACTCAGACGCTGACAAGACGGCATGACGGATTTCAGGCCACAAAATTGCTCCTTAAAGTTTATGTCATACGTACTTTAAGATTGGCTTTCTTAGTGGAATTTACGATGGTCTTAATTTTAACACATAGCTGTCTATCCAATGCAAATTTGACTTTGCGTTGTTAATATGAAAAAACTATTGGCATTCACCATTAATATATCCAAAACCGACAAATCTGTTGTCAGATTTGATGCATGTCAGTTGCTATCTTGTGGCAGCCTGGAAAACCAGTGACAGTTCTCCCAGTCTGACAAATAACTACCGGCCTTGTCTCAAAATACCAAAAAGGAGAAAATGTTGGAAGCCTGGTTAGTCATCAGCTTTGAAGTCACCTCAGTCCTGCTGGGGAGGGGCACAAACTGCCCAGTCACCCAAGTGGAGGTGTCTGCTTGTAGAAAAATTGCCAAGGACCAACTGAGACTGGTCAGCCAAGACCGACAGCTTCCTTATTTTCCAGGATTTTACCCTTTCATTCCCTGATTCATCCATTACTACCTTGATACTTTTCCCAGACTATCCCATGACTGCTTTGCTGTCTTCTGTGAGTACAATGCTTTGGTTTAAACTCTCAGTACCAGCAAGACCCCGGTAGAAGGACAAGGAGGAGAGATATCTCTCTCATCCCCAGCCCGCTCAGCTGCCTTCTTTTTCTGAAAGTCATTATGACTCCATTGTCATGAGAGAGACCTTTTGCCAAACCAATCAATCAACACTGACACCATCCATGACAACAATCAATCTCGGATCCTGCTGAAAAAACACTTGGGCCATTGTTTCATGGTCCTGAGAAACCTCAGGAAACAACCCACTATATTTTGATGATGGGCTTTCTGTCTGTGAAGAACCAGGATCACTGGAGTTAACCAAATATATTCAACTATCAGGGCGTGATTTTTCAGGCAGGTGGCCTGTACAAGCCAGTTTATTTTCTTTATTTGCCATATCATAGCCCTCACTTCCAGGGGACTGTTTTTTTTTGTGTGTGTGACAAAGACTTAGAAAAGGTAGATGAACTTTCTTTCTGTGATAGATGTCAGATTACATAGTTTATCTGGGCTTTTCACAGCTTGTCCAACTGTTCTCTATATGTAAGAAGCCAATTGTTTTGGAAATCCCTTAACCTTCTTCATGCTCTTATTAGTGAAATTAAAGATCCTTTTTCTAGGAAGATCAATGGAACAATCCTCGATATTATTACAAAAGTTCCACTTTTTAACACTGTGAGTTTAAGGTGGCATAATCTCTTAAATACTGGCACCTCATGGTACTGTGGTGCCTTAGCCCAGCTGTGGTTCTTACCACCCATGCCTGGCAGCCTAGAGCGCCCCTCGGCTCCCAGACCAGGCCCCACTCGGAGCCATTTGCTGTGTGCTGGATTCCATCTTGAGACTGGTGAATCCATTGTTTTGGGTCTCTGGTTGGTGCACTAGATGGCAGTGGTGGGGAGCATCTGATGGAACGAGCTGCTCACTTTATGTTCAGGAAGCAAAAGAGAAAGGGGGGAGGCAGAGTACCACAGTCTCTTTCATGAGTATGTCTTCAATAACCTAAAGACTTCCCTCTTGTCTACGCCTAATGGTTTGATCACCTCCGAGTAGTGCCACCCTGGGGAACAAGCCTTTAACACATGTACCTTTGGGGGATGTTCAAGGTTCAAACTATAACATACGGTGGCAATAGGACTCTAAAATATTTTTGGAGAGTTGTTTGAAACTGTTTACAATAAGTCAGTGAGACCCAGTCTTGATTTTTGTGATTACTAAAGATATTTTTTGTTATCCTCCCAAAGATTTCAAAACTATCATTGCTTCTTTAAGAGTAATAAGAGCTAACACTTATACAGTGGTTGAGTGGAGCTAGGCAAAGTTCTAATTATTCTATGTATAAAACCAAACTGAACTCTCACAATAACCTATGCAAGAAAAATACATTTGGTTCATTTTCTTTTTTTTGGTAATTTTCTTTGAAGTACAAATCCCGTGTGTATATTGCTGAGTAGTGGGACCCAAGTGCTAACACGTGGTGCAAATAGTCTGGCAATGCAGGCCTGGGTTTAGGCATGGAACTCCTAATGAAGAAAGTGAACATGACAGAGAAATGTACACAAAAGATTCTGAGAGCTCATAAATATGAATAATGCCACTACAGAGACATAGCAGGATAAGAAGGTGGGATGTGCAATCGAAGAGAAAAGTTCGTTTCGAATGTTGCCAAGAGGTTCAGTATTATGAGAGCTCAAAAATGTTCGTTGACTCTAGTGATACAGAGAACTTTGGTGAGAGCTGTTTCTGTAGAGCAATGGGAGGAGAAACAGATGAATTGGATTGAAGGAAGAAGAGTATATGAAGAAATTAAAGTAGTGAGTTCAGGCTATGCTTTAAAGTTTATCAGTGAAGAAGAGGAGAAATATAGGACAGTGGTTGCTAGTTAAGGGGCAAGTGGGATCAGGGATTTTTTTAAAAAAATTTAACACTACTATGATGGATTCAGCAGAGAGATGTTAAAGATATATGCTAGAGAAGTATAATGCTACCTCCTGGGAAGGTATGGGGTTTAGGTTGCTTATGACTGTGTCTATCTGCATCTGTCTGGGTCTATTTACTATCAGTCTCTTGGCTTTGAGTGGACTTTTTATCTTGATTCATAAGCACAATCTGTGACTGTTAGTCTCGGAGTCAGGCCTTTCTGGTACTCTCAGCCCATTTGTTTTTCTTATTCCTCCCTCCCCTTGGGGAGAATGTTGAGTGAGGGGGAGACCCCTGGGCCTGTTCAGGGAGGAGAGAGCCTTGACCACAGCTTCCGGGGCCTTGGTTTGTCAGCCTATCATGAGCTCTCTTCAGGAAATAGTCTGACTTCTTCCAGAAGCTCTATGGCCTCCTGGCCCATTTATCTTCCATGTCAAGCATAGGGCTCATTTCTTGTCATCCTCACAGTAAGAGAGAGATAGCGATAGATAGAGATAGAGATAGAGATAGAGATAGAGAGAGAGAGAGAGAGAGAGAGAGAGAGAGTTGCTTATTTATATATCTATATTTTGAATAGCAGTTTTTTTTTTTAGTGGCACTGTGGATTGAATCTAAAGACAATATACCTCTGAGCTAACACCTCCAGCCCTATTTTATTTGTATATTTTGAGACAGAGTCTCACTAAATTGATGAGAGCCTCACTAAGTTGCTGTGGCTGGCTTTGAATCTGCAATCTTCTTGTCACAGCCTCCCTTTCTTGGATTGCAAACATGTGCCACCAGGTCTGGTTTTTGCATAGAATTTTTTGGTATTTAAAGTTTTTTTTTATTAATTAATTAATTAATTAATTAATAATACGGAGGATTGAACCTAGGGGCATTCTACCTCCAAGCTATACCCCTGTTCCTATTTTATTTTTGCTTTGAAACAGTCTCACTAGGTTGTTGAAAGTCTCACTACTTGCTGAGGCTGCCCTATAATTTCTAATCTTCCTGTCTCAGCCTCCCAAGTACTGGAATTACAAGAGTGAACCACTTTTGTTTTCTAAGCTAAGTTTTATAATTTAAAATAGTTCTTAAGTCTGAAGTCCTAATATATCCTTTCCACTTCTTTTTATTTCAAACACTCGATGTCACTGTGCTCCTAGTGAGATTATTTTAAACCCCCAAAGGTGAATTTTTAAAAATCTTATTTGATCTAAAATTTCTTTCAAATTTAATCCATTTACATTTATTGTTACTAATATATTTCTGATAATATTTGGTTGTATTTCTGATACTCTTCATATATTTTCTATTTAATATATATGTTTTTATATGTTTTCTCTTTTCATGACATAGTTTGGTTGGATTGTATTTTCTTTATTCCTGATTCTTATTTTCCCCTACATGTTTAGAAGTTATAAATTTTTCTAACAAGGGCTAAAATTTAGCAGTGCAATTTTGAGACAAGGAAGGGCTGTAGAATTATTCTATTACTATAATTAATCTTACTATTGTTAAGTATTTTAGTGTTGTTGTATTTTTAACACTTCTCTGATTTATCTGTTATTATACTCATTATTTTTTGAGACAGTTATTAAAATTCCTTAACATGTTTTAACAGTTATTTTGTTCTCTATTATATCATATACTCAATTTCTCTCTTTTAAGTTCATTTGCTTTTCTGTTGAGTTATATCTTAAGTAGTTCTTCAACAAATACCTGTAGGCTTTACTCTTTCTATGTCTGAAAATGCATTTACTTCCTCCTCCTCCTCCTCCTTCTCTTCTTCCACCTCCTTCTCCTACTTCTCCTCTTCCTCTTCCTCCTTCTTTGTAGTACTGAGGATTGAACTCAGGGGCATTCTACCCCTGAGCTATACTCCCAGCCCTATTTTTTAATTATTTATGTATTTATTTTTAATTTTTAATTGGTGTACTGTATTCATACATCATAATGGTATAAAGAAAATACTTTTGTAGACATACATGCACACATCGCCCAGTTAGCGCCTACCCAATCCCCACCCCATTCCCTCCCCATCCCTCCTTTTCATGCTTGGCTTAGTGGTTGACATCTAGTTTTATAGCAATTTATCCAATATTAATGATGATAATCTCACATAACAGTTTCATTTGTCTGATACCAAGCTTTTGATGATTTAAAGATAACATTTCCATTTTTTTTTGCTTTCTTTCTTACCAGAGAATATTTTTTTCTTTTTTCTTTTTAGGTGAAACTATCATACATTTATTTATTTATTTTTCAGAAAAAATCTATCCTGATATGGAATATGGACTCTAGATACCCAAAACAATCTCAAGAAGAACAAAGCTAGAAGATGTATATTTTCTGATTTCAAACCATGTAAAGCTACAATAATTGTAACAGTGTAGTACTGTTCTAAAGGCAGATACATAAACCATTGGAGTTAAATAAAAGCCTAGAGATAAATTCTTCCATATATTGTCAAGTTATTTTTGACAAGGTTTCCATGAACATTTGGTGGAGGAAATAATTATCTTTTAACTAAATATTGTTGAAAAATAATAATTACATGGAAAAGAATAAAATCGGACCCTTACCTAAAACATATACAAATATTAAATCAAAATAGATAAAAAACCTAAATATAAATCTTAATACTATACACTTTTAGAAGAAAATCTGGGTCATAAAACCTCACAACATTGAAATTGGCAGTGATTTCTTGGATATGATTTCAATGGCACAGGCAACAGAAGGGTAAATAAACTCCCCCCAAATTAAAAAAAAATATTGTATATCCAAAGACAATGTAAACAGAGTTAAAAGTTACTGATAGAATGGGATAAAATATTTCCAAATGCTATATCTGAAGGTATATTAATATTCCAACTAGACATCCTAAAAATTAGCAACAATAAAAGCAAACAATACAATTTAGAGATAGGTAAAAGACTAACATAAATAATGAATCTCCACAGATAACCAATCTTAGTTGTCTGTTGGATGGAAAATCTTGTTTCTCTGGTTCTGGTGTGTGTTACCTATTTCTTCTTTGTAGTTAATCTCTTTGAGTATTTTCTCTAGCGCTGGTTTTGAAGACATAAATTCCTTCAGTTTCTGTTTGTCATGGAAGCTTCTTATTTCCCCATCTAATTTGATAGAAAGTTTTGCTGGGTAGGAAATTTTTGGCTGGAAGTTGTTTTCTTTCAGAGTTTGGAATATGTTACTCCAAGCCCTTCTGGCTCTCATGACTTGGTTTGGGAAGTCTGGAGTGATTCTAATTGGTTTGCCTCTGAATGTCACTTGGCCCTTTGTTTTTGTTGCCTTTAAGATTCTCTGCTTGGCTTCCACATTGGTCATTTTGACAATTATGTGGCATGGGGATCCTCTTCTCCGATTCTGTCTAAAGGGAGTTCTAAAGTTTCCTGGACCTGTGTATCAACCTCTTGCTCTATGTTTGGAAAATTTTCTATTACTTCCTTGAAGAGGTTGTTGATCCCTTTGGTTTCACTTTCTTTTCCCTCCTCTATTCCAATTATTCTTAGGTTAGCTCTTTTAAAATGGGCCCATATTTCTTCAATGTCAGATTCCTGCTGTCGGATTTTTTTTTCTAAATTAGAAACTATGCGTTCATTTTTGGATTGCTCATCTTCTAAGAGCGAGATTCTACTCTCCATGTGGTCTAATGGGTTGTTTGTACTTTGAATTGAGGCCTTT
The DNA here is from genome assembly GCF_963383645.1 of Muscardinus avellanarius. Taxonomy (NCBI): domain Eukaryota; kingdom Metazoa; phylum Chordata; class Mammalia; order Rodentia; family Gliridae; genus Muscardinus; species Muscardinus avellanarius. Next base: position 79,291,841 of record NC_137793.1, read on the forward strand.
ATTTCATTAATTGCCTCCTTTATCTCTTTTTGGCTCTCTCTGAGTTCTTTTCGAAACACCTCTATTATTTCTACAGTTATTTTCCTCATTTGATCTTCTAAAAATCTCTGAATTTCTGTTTTATCAGGTTCTGATGTTGTGGGGTTGTGGCCATTCATTGCTCCAGTATTATTCCTCTTTCCCATGATTTCGGAAGTTTGTGCCTTCTCTGGGTTCTTCCCTTGGGTCACTACGACTTTACTTAAGGTGCTCTGGATCTCGAGTCTGTAGTATCTCGGTCCCCACTACTTCTTTACTGGGTTGTATCGCAGAGTCTCAGACCCTGGGAGTCAATTGAGGCTGCTTTAGACTATGGGGGGTGCTAGGTTGCACGTTCTCCTATGGTGTGATATCTCTGCCACCGCCACTCCCCCACTGGGTGAAGTCCCAGGGAGTACAGTACTGGGATTTCTCCTCTAGGGGCCCCAATTTGACTCACTGTTGAGTGCGCAGATGGAGCTGTAGTGGACTCAGTGAATTTGCTGCTGCTGCCGCTGGTGGTAATATGGCGCCGCTGTCACGCTCTCAGCCTTGAGGCTGGTGTATTTCTTCTCTGGTTTTGAGCTTTGCTCTGAGTCCCTGCAGGGTGTGCTGAGCCCAGCCCCTGGGAGCTTTAGATGCTCCCTGCTCTGAGAAATCTGTCGAATCCTGCCCGGCTGTTCCGCAGTGGCTCACCTCGGCTTGCTGTCCGCCGCTACTCTCTGGAGCCTGGTGGGCTGTTGAGTGCGTTCGGCTGGAGCCATCCGGTGAGTTCGCCGCTGCCGCGGGCAGTAAGGCACTGCTGCCGCATCCTCGGGCTTGAGGCTGGCTTATCTCCTCTCTGGCTCTGAGCTCCGTTATGAGTTCCCCTCCTCTCTGGAGCCTGGTGCTGCAAGGGATAATGGCGCCCGCCGCTTCGTGCCATGGCTCCAGCTGCAGCACTGCGGTCTGGTTTCTTTTTGGTGTCTCGTTTTTCCAGCCCTCTTTTTTCTCTGTCCCTTGTAATTACATTTTTTTGTTTCTCTGCTGATGGTATTTTCTGGGTATGAAAGGCACTGATTTTGTGGTAATAGAGATTGGTTGTTAGCGGGGCTTGTAAGCCCCACTTTTCTCTGTCGCCATCTTCCCGGAAGTCTAATTCTTTATTTTGAAACAGGGTCTCACTAAGTTACGGAGGACCTCACTTAAGTAGCTGAGGCTGGTTTCGAACCTGTGATCCTCCTGTCTCGCCTCCCAAGTACTGGGATTACAAGTGTGCACCATCATGCCAGGCTCTCATCTTTTTCTTGAATGGTAGTTCTGGTGGGTAGGGAAAAAAAAAATCAAACACAAAAAAATTTGAAAGAATCGTGCCGTGAACACATATACCAACCATCTAGATTCAACAATTGTTAACATTGCTCAGCTTTTGTGTCTCTCTCTCTTCTTCCTTCCTTCCTTCCTTCCTTCCTTCCTTCCTTCCTTCCTCTCTTTCATATGGGAGGAGTCACCTTTAAGCTACACCGTCAGCCCTTTTTTTTAAAAAAAAAATTAAAATGGGGTCTTTCTAAGTTGCTGAGAGTTTTTACAAGTTGCTGAGGCTGGCTTTGAACCTGTGATTCTCCTATCTATGCCTCCGAAGTACTGGATTACAGATGTGTACCAGTACACCTGGTCCATCTTATTTTCTTTTTAAAAGCATTTCAAAATAAGTTGTAAACATCTGTATACTTCATCGGTAAACATTTAGCCTGCATATCCATTAACCAGGATTCAATATATGTTTGGAGACTTTTTCGAAATAAATTTATATTATGCACAAAACTTAAAGGCATCATTTTATGAGTTTTAGTAAGCACATATAACTGCATAATGCATGCTCTCACAAAGCTATAGAATGTTATTATCACTCCAGGAAATTCCATCATGCTCCTTCAGAGGTAATCCCCAGTATCCTCTTTGAGAGACTAACACTGTTGAAATTTATTTTTCATTATAACCTCATCTGATAGCTCTAGAATTTTGCATGAACAGAATTATGTACCATATTTTCTTTTGTTTAAAGATTTTTCATTCAGCACAATGTCTTTAAATTTATCCATGATATCTGCATGATCCTGCATTTATCTGTAGCTTGTTTCATTATTGAAGACTATTCTACTGAATGAGTAACACACAGTTTGTTTATTCTATAGTAATAGACACATGCTGTTTTTACTTTTCTTTTTGGCTATTTTGAATAAAAGTTATGTGAACTTTTTTTCTTCTTCTTCTTCTTTTTTTTTTTCTATTTTTGCAGTACTGGGGATGGAACCTAGGGGCATTCTACCTCCAAGCTACATCTTCAGCCCTATTTTTTATTCTTTATTTTGAAACCAGGTCTCACTGAGTTGCAAAGGGCCTAAGTAGTAGCTGAGTCTGTCTGTGAACCATGATCCTCCTTGTCTTAGCCTCCCAAATGCTGGGATTACAAATGTGTGCCACCACGCCCGGCTTATTCTTTATTCTGAAACAGGTTCTCACTGAGTTGCAAAGGTCCTCACTAAGTAGCTGAGGCTGTCCGCGAACTGCGATCCTCTTGTCTCAGCCTCCTAAATGCTGAAATGAACATTTTTTGAACAAATCTTTTTTGTGAATATGTGGAACTTATGGGTTGTAGTAGAGGTGAATTTGAGCTTTATATGAAGCAGCCACACTATTTTCTGAAATGGTTTATAATTTCATATTCCCATAACAATGTTTGATAGTTCTAATGCCTTCATATCCATGTCAGTATTTCATGTTGTTAGTCTTTTTAATTTTAGTCATCCTGTTAGGTATATATGGCAGCTCATTGTGTATTTCACCATTTTATGATTCTCTTGTTCATGTCACAATCTTAACGTGTCAGTAATACATTCATTTATTTGTAGCTAATTTTTTTCCCATGGTAGCTTTAAAGATTTTCTCTTTTCCTTATATGCTGAGAAATTTCACTACAATAAATCTAGGTAGGTCTGGATTTGTTAGTTTTGTTTATCCTGATTTTTAATTTCTAATTTCTGAAAGTTTTGTCTCATCATATCTCTGCATATTGCTTCTCCCCATTTCTATGGCTTTTTTTTTTCTTTTTTCTTTTGGTGGTGCTGGAGATGGAACCCTTCTACCTCTGGGCTACACTCCCAGACCCATTTTATATATTTTTTTATTTGGAAACTGGGTTTCTTAAACCAGCGAGGCTGGCTTCGAACCTGCGCGATCCTCCTGTCTTTGCCTCCCAAGTGCAGGGATTACAAGAGTGTACTACTATGCCTGGCCTTCTATGGCTTTTCTCTCTCTCTCTCTCTCTCTCTCTCTCTCTCTCTCTCTCTCTCTCTCTCTCTCTTTTTGTGGGTCTGGGGATTGAATCCAGGGGCATCCTACCTCCGAGCTACACCCCCTGCCCTATTTTATAATCTTTATTTTGAAACAGGGTCTCACTAAGTTGTGGAGGACCTCACTAAGTAGCTGAGGCTGTCTGCCAACTGCGATCCCTCCGGTCTCAGCCTCCCGAATGCTGGGATTACAAGCGTGCGCCACCACGCCCGGCTTGGCTTTTCTCTTTAGGGAATTCTTTGTAGACATACATGGAGTCTCTCCCTTCATTGTGGTGCTTATAATTTACATTTCCACATTCTATTTATTTCTCTGGGGTATGTTCTATATAATTTAATTTTCCAGCTAATTAGATCTGGATTGTTATTTTAACATGCAAAGACAACTTTTTATTTGTCATAAAGTTCTCTCCTTAAGGATTTTTATTTTGTTCTCCTTCTCTGCCTTCACTGAATGCTTAAAAATAAAGTTTAAAGCCTCTTTTATATTGCTGTGGCATATATTATTCCTCAGTTGTCCTTTTTTCTCATTTCTTATATGGTTTAATTTATTATATTTTTTGCATAATTTGTAATTATGTCTGTATACTCAGTATTGGGAGAAATTTTTGTCAGCCAGGACCTTAAGGTGTACTGGTTGGTATGAATTTTTTGCATGGTGCACTTTCTTACTGGTTTCTGACAGGGCTATGTGAGCTTCAGTATATAATTTCTTGGCATAGAATATGAAGGTAGTTGGGAAAGTTCTGTTCCATACATGTGGAATGCTTAGTTTAGAGGCTATGATTTTTGAAGGTTAACTGTTTCTCCTCATAGTCTGGATAAGTTGAGAGCTCAACTGGTAGGTATTGTTTTTCCAACCTCCTGGTTCCATCAGGGGTCCAGTCCTAGTTTTTTCTTTCAAGTCTGAGGCCTATAACCTCAGCCCATATCATCACACAATTCTAAAACTATAGCCCCTCACATGCATTTTTTGGGGTTCTCTCTGCCCCCAAACACCACCACTACTGACTCCTACTAACTGCTTTTTAATTTTTGTGGTACTGGGGATGGGACCCAGCGGCCTTCTACCTCTGGGCTACACTCCCAGACCTATTTTATACTTTATTTGGAAACAGGGTCTCACTAAGTTGCTGAGACTCTCACTAAGTAGCTGAGGCTGGCTTCGAACCTTTGAGATCTTCTTGTCTCAGCCTCCCAAGTACTGAGATTACAAGCATGCACCATCACACCCAGCTAACTGCTTATATTTGACATGTAAAATTTCCCTTTCTGCGTTTGAGCTTGGAAATATATTAAAACACATTTAAAAATAATTTACATGATATTTTTAGATGTCTGGTAGAAAGGCATACTCAACTGCGTCTTAGTTCAGTCTACCATTTTATTTGTATGTTTCTACTTAATCTCTAAAATCCCTTGTAGTTTGTCCCTCATCTCCCTACTCCACTGAAAATGCTTCTACTATATGCTCTCAACTGGCCAAGTAGTGCTTAGATCAGTGTTCTTCCAGTGTTGACCTTTATAGTGTACAACATACAATGCTTATCTTCACCCTTCTCCCTCTGAGCTTCTACAAAATGTCTCCCAGTTTTCCCCCGCTTCTGAACTGCTCTATTTCAGTTTCCTTTGAAAGCTATAAGCTGGTGGTTTTTCAGCCTTTGACTCCACATGGAAGTTTCTCTTGAGCTCTAGGCCTGTCTATCCAACTGCCTACTGGATATCTCTTTACAACATCTCTCAGGCATCTTAACCTTTCAAAATTGAATGCAGGCTGGGCGTGGTGGCTCACACTTGTAATCCCACATTTGGGAGGCTGAGACAGGAGGATCCGTTTGGAGATAGCTTCAGCTACTACTTAGTGAGGCCCTTTGCAACTCAGTGAGACCTTGTTTCAAAATAAAGAATAAAAAGAAAATAGGGCTGGAGGTGTAGCTTGGAAGTAGAATGCCCCTGGGATCCATTCCCAGTACCACGAAAAAAAAAATTTTTTTTCCCCCAAATCTTTCTTAAGAAATGAAAAGAAGTAGAGTGATATCATTTTTTACCATGAACTTCAAAGGAGGACTATTTTGACATGACTGGAAAAGAACAGCAGTTTGGATATGGCACTGAGGAACCAGATGAATTCTCACCTCAACTTCTGTCTTCTAGGTACATGGGCCATGACATAAATATTTTCAAAACAAATGGAATCTACAGGACTCCAAGACCTTGGAGAAGAACCAAGTCTCAGGTAAGAGGAGGCAAAAAAGTCTTTAGTGAAGAGATCAAGTAGAACTGTGTTTTATTTACAAATAAAGCAGGATGTAGAGCACACAACGGAGAGAGGAGAATCGGCAAATGGAGAAAAATCATGAAGCCCATAAGCAATCATGAAATGTTTGTTCAGTTTCTTGAGCAGGTACCAATCATAACCATCTTTGCTTCATTGGAAACCATCCCAGCATCTGGTGCATGTCAAAATGATTTTTTTATAATAAAATGCGACTTTTATAAATGACTTTTAATTATTTCCCCTGGGGAAAAGAATGTGGTGAAGGATCCTCTTCTCTTTTGATAAGAGAATGTGAGAAAGAAGGATAATTGCTTTGGGCACTTAGGGAAGATATAACCCAATTCTACCACACTTAAAAATGTCTATTGGATTAGCCACAACTGGCTGTGATACCCACAGCAGTATAGCCTTCCCTCTATTATCAAGTTCATGGGGTAAAATTCCCACCGAGGTAGATTCTTTCCCCTTTCTCAGCATCTTGGGTAGATATCTAGATCTATAGTGCAAACAGTATTTTTCAAGGGATAGCATCTGCCTGATACTCTTCCTATAAGTCTATTAAACTTTTTTGGGGGTACTGGATTTTTTGAGCCTGGGACATTTTACTTCTAAGATAAACTCATGGTCCTTTTAATTTTTGTTTTCAATTTTGAAACAGGGTCTGGCTAAGTTGCTGAGGGTCTTGCTAAGTTTCTGAGGCTGGACTAGAACCTGCAATCCTCCTTTCTCAGCCTCCCAAGTACTGGGATAATAGGTGTGCAACACTGAGCCAGGCTAAGCCCAATAGAAGTTTCATTAATAAAAATTACATATATAATAGGTCAGTCTTTGGGTTATAGAAGCTGAAATTTCCTATGTTGTGAATTTCTCCACTTTTAGATATTTCACAGCGGGTGGATGAGTGGTAAAATCACCAAATCACTGCTATATTCAGTTTCTCTTCTGCTTATGTTGCTAATGAGGATGAAGCCCTGGCCTGGCCCCTCGGCTCCCAGGACTCACAGGGCACCCTAAGTCTGAGGGGTTCTTGGCGTTTTGAAATCTGTCACCCAGGCCTCAGAGTCTTCCTGAAGGCACAAATGCAGTTCCTGTGTTTGCCTGATACTGCTGGCCTCATCTGGTATTTGGTGTGTGATGTTGTCTTCTGCTTCTTGTGATAGATTGATCTGTTGCTGGGCAGAGAGATTTTCCTGCCATCTCTTGGACTCTTTCCCCAGCCAATCTGCAGGCATCTGTCTCTCTCTGTCTTCTTTCTGCAGAGTTCTATATTCCTCACTGTTCCTTTTGTGAACTCTCCCTCTCTGCAGCACAGCTTTATTACATTTATGGTTTTTTTTTTTTTTGGGTGGTACTGGGGATGCAACCCAGGGGCCTTCTACCTCCAGGCTACACTCCCAGACCCATTTTATATTTTATTTGGAAACAGGGTCTCACTAAGTTGCTGAGAGCCTCACTAAGTAGCTGAGGCTGGCTTCAAACCTGTGTGATCCTCCTGTCTCAGCCTCCCAAGCGCAGGGATTACAAGCGTGCCACACCATGCCCAGCTTTATTATATTTATGAAAACAAAGATTGTTAAAGTTTGTCTGTGTTTCGAGGGGCTCACATCTATTGTGTGATACAGATGTAAGTGTGTGCGGCTGAACAAAATGCTGAGGGAGGATGCGACGAGGACCATTCGGAGGAAGGGAAGCCCAAAAATATTACAGTAAAATTCCAGAGCTTTTCTTCCAGGCTACATCTTTCACTGTAGAAGTTCTAGCCAGTGGTAGCCCATTTTCTACAGGGAAGGACAGAAGCAGTTTAACTGGCACACTGGTGAGTTATGTACAGTCATACCTCTAAATGAAAAGCAGTTTTGTCTGTTACATAAAAGTACAGGAACTCTCAGCTGGCTTACAAGGCATGCTAGAGAATTGTGAATTTTTTGCAAATTTTAACAAATTGATAAGATGAAAGTTTGCCCTGAGAGTCCTCTGTGACCGTGATAGAGCTCAGACAGAACTTCAAATTCAGCAGGTGCTGAAACTGAAGGCAGAGGAGGGAAGAGGTGTCAAGTGAGAGATGAGAAGCATCAGGTGTGGCGATACATGCCTGTAATCGCAGTTCTTGGGAGGCTGAGGCAGGAGGATCACAGGTTCGAAGACAACCTCAGCAAAGTAGCAAAGTTCTCAGCAGCTTATCGAGATCCTGTTTCCAAATTAAGAAAATAAAATAAAATATGGCTGAGGGTGTGGCTCAGAGGTAGAATGCCTCTGAATTCAATCCCGAACATCACAAAAGAAAAGAAAAGAAAAAAAGGTTGACATTTTAGAGTAGTTTTAGGTCTTTTTATTTCTTCAAGTATGCTACTAAAAATTATACTATTAAAAAGTGCACTCACATACTCACATTAAGAGTACATGTTGAGAACAGTAGTAGTGAGTAGTAGAAGGCATCTTCTTATTCCTTTCACTTATTAGGTAACCTACAAAGGCTTCACATCTTGCACCCCAAATGAATATCATTTATTTCTTTTTTAAATCTTATCCACAGAACATGGGAGCTAACTAAAGTCCGAGAGATTATTAATTCTTTATGACGACTCCCCTGTCTTTATCTTCCATTCACAAGCAGGGTTATGAGGTTTCCTGATGGGTTTTTAATATTGTCCTGGAAAATATCTCCCGGGCATGTTCCTGCTATAGGCAGCCCCGCCTTAAGAACCTTATTCAAAAGAACTTAATCAAATGAAGTGGCCAGGCACCAGACCAGCTTAACTTAGTACCAAGTACATCTCAGTTGAATTCTCTTCTGTTATCTGATTTGTAATTGTACAAAGGACCACTAGACGGAGCTAGGGCTTAAGAATTCACGGTGCTCAGCTGGGTGCCTCGTGGACTGGATAGGAAGCTGTCCAGTGGAATAACTTCCAGTTATAAGTGATCCCAGTTAGCCAGGTGTGGTGGCGCACGCTTGCAATTCCAGCATTCGGGAGGCTGAGACAAGAGGATGGTGGTTTGCAGACAGCCTCAGCTACTTAGTGAGGCCCTTTGCAACCTAGTGAGACCCTGTTTCAAAAATAAAGAATACAAAATAGGGCTGGAGGTGTTGCTCTGAGGTAGAATGCCCCTGGGTTCCATCCCCAGTACCACAAAATAAATAAATAAATAAATAACCCCAGTTATCCCCACTTTATAGACTACATCTGAGCTTGGTATAGTACTTTAAAATTTAGAATGCTATAACTTATACAATATCCTTTGCTCCCCACAGCAACTCTGAGAGACTGCTGGGAAGGAATTTGTTCTTCTATTTTTGAGAATGGCAAAATGACAGGTGTATTTGCAACATGTTAGGCTATATCAGCAGGGTAAATCCAGACCCTGAGGTTCCAGGGCCAGTTGTGTTCTTCTTACATTTGTGTGTGGACTGCTGAACCATCAACTCATCCCTCCTGTGGGGCATAGGCTTAGTCTCCTGCCACGTGCCCTTATATAGTAAACAGGCAGGTACAGAACATGTGCAGATAGAAATCCCCCAAAATAAGTGAACAAAGGAAGGCGGTCTCCTGTCCAGAAATCTTGGCATATGGGATTTCTGCCAGGGGCAGAGTACCTACCTCATCCTGTGCTCTGTGGATTGTCCTCCATGTCAAGGCTGTGGCCCGTTAATTCCAAATATGCAGTTTGGGATGCTGCCCCTCCCCAAGCATCTGCCTTCAAAGACAAGTTCATTAATTTGATGTCGATCAGGCAGTTAGATCCTGTTTCTAACTACATACTGATCACCAGAAGTTGTGCTTAAGTTAAAAAATGTTACATATTTACACGTGTATTTTCTTGGTCTTTTGGTAAAATCTTTCCAGCTTGGCAGAGTGGTGCATGCCTGTAATCCGAGTACTTGAGGCTGAGACAGGAGGATAGCAGGTGCCAGGACAGCCTCAGCCTTAGCAAGACCCTGTTTCAAAATAAAAATAAATAAATAAATAAGAGCTGAGACGGTGACTCAGAGAGGTAGAAGGCCCCTGGATTCAATCTACCCCCTCTGCCTACCTCCGGGACACCAGGTCAGTCAGGAAATTTATCCAAAGTCAGGATTCTGAATGCCTGCCTATGGTAAAGACAGCCTAAGACACCTCTGGTGCTGAACCTGTCAATCTCTGCAAGTCGGCCCACTTACAATACAACTTCATCGGTCATTGATGAGACACTGGCTTGGAAATCAAGCTGGGGCGACTCTGGTCACGTCAGCACACCCGCCGGAGGACAGGAAGGTGTTCCAAGAGCCACGGAGGTCCCGGGTTAGGGCTGAATCCCCCCAGCAAGCAGCTCACGGTGCCCTGCTCTCCCCGCAGTTCCAGGTTGTGCCCAGAGGGTGCCGCTGCATCCCCAGCCTGGGCCGGCCGCGGCAGGAGCCCTGGCTCCGCGTCCCTCCCGCGGGCTGCGGGGGGCGCACGCCCGGCAGGGGGCGCCGCGGGCGCGGGCGCTTCGGCTCCCTCCGCCCACCCGGAGGCGGCTGCAGCGCGGAGCCCGGCGGGCGCGAGTGCACTGCGAGGCGGGCACCGGGAGCAGGCGCGGCCAGGGCGCGAGGGTGGCCGCGGACCGAGCCGCCGCCGCCGCCCGGGGCCCCAGGGGCGCATGGGGCGCGCGGAGCCGCGATCGCGCGCGGGCGCTGCGCGCAGCAGCCTCCTGCGGTGAGAAGTCGCGCCGGGCGCCCCCAGACCCCGAGCTGCCGGGAGGATGACCATGGCCGGGGGCAGGAGGGGACTGGTGGCCCCGCAAAACACGTTTCTAGAGAATATCGTCCGGCGGTCCAATGGTAAGAGGTGCCTTCGAATTTCGGTTACCCAGGTTTTAAAAATTTATTTATTTATTTTAATCCGTGCCTTTATCACCGACGCCTCCCGTCGCTCCGTGCCAGCAGACGCAGCAAAAGCCCTGGCTCTGCTCCGAGCGAGGGCGCGGGGCTGCCTCCCCGAGGCAGGGGGAGGTGGGCAGGGCGGCGGGGTCCGGTGCGCCCCCATCTCAAGGGCAGAGTCTAGGGGACGCCTCTAGGGCCTTTCTCGCACCTTTTCGGGTCTCACCTCCGGGGCAGCTGATGAGCAAAGTCCTGGGAAGTGACTGGCAGCTGGCCGCAGCAGGAGGGGCAGCGCGCCCTTGCATCAGGACTGCCCACCACTCCGCCAGGGCTTTGGAGCTGCTCCTCTCTCCTGGAGAGTCCGCAGTAATGACCGGCAACTCTGGGTCCCGATCCCCTCCCCCTCCCATCCTTGCAGCCCAAAAGTCAGGTTGTACAGACGTGGGGACAGACTTAGAGCCATACCGCCTGGGCAGCCTGATTCTACCCCTTTCGCCCACCCACCCCTCTCGAGGTTAACTAATGTTCCCGAGGGGCAGATGGTTTTCCTGGACTCGGGTGGGACGTGGAGGGCACCGGTATAGAGTGGGTTAAGTAGTTACAGGTACAAATCTGACATATTTCTTTTCTTCTAAACCCACAGCAGTGTTTTATGCCACTCTAGGTCTTGCTCATCTATAAATTCCCAAACTCACCAAGCCTATCCATCGATCCCTGATCCAATACGCCTGTACTCAGCACTCGTCTGTTACCCTGTGGTTAAGATGTACAGCAGCACGAAGCTGTGTGAGGAGAGAGTCCTAGCTGCAGGGATAGAAAGGGAACGAATTCAAAGGCCGGCTGCACCCACAGTGGTGTGGTCCAGGCTAAAGCACTAGCAGAGTCCAGGTTTTTGGAAGGGGCAACTTACACCTGTTCATCAAACAGCTACAGAGAGATGGAGCCAAGCCTAAGATGCTCTGCAGGCTCAGGGACTTCTCTCCTGCCAGAGGCAGACGATAATCGGCTACCCCGAGGACGTCAGGAGCTGACTCAGGGAATGGGCTTTTAATAATGTTCCACATTCACAGAACCTTAGGAGCTTGTGTCTAAAACTATGGGCTTCCATTTGGACTTAGGGATTCAGGAGAAGAACATGAAAAGTGACTTCTGCTAATAAATACTCTTCAACTAAAAAACCATCTGAGTTTATCTTATGAAATGTGCAATAGTCTAGCACATCATCATGGGGTTACTTAAGTGCTTTCGTTGAAATAATCATTTCTTTATTGTGTGCTCCTCAAGATTAAGAGTATTAAAGAATGTCTCTGGTCAGTCACCTTTCCCTTCAGGGTCTTCTTTATTCAAACAAACTAAGGGGCCTTTGAGCAAGGTCACAGTCATTACGTGGGGGTGCAAGGAGATTGGAATTACTAAATGAACTGCCACAGTGAACTCTAGGCCATGAAAAATAATGAAGGTGTTCATGGGTGTTTAAATAAAAATCATCATTTAAGAGTTACTGTGCTGTTATTGCTAGTGTTACTGGCCTGTTAGGGATGTATGGGGACAGTGTTGCAGATTGGGGGGGGCGGATATCAATTTTCACTTAAATGTCAATGACAATTCCACCTTTTGTTGCAGATGTAGTATCTTAGGTTAGAGGGAAAGATGTGTATCCCTATATTGGTTTATGAGCAGAAGGAGCAGGAGGAAAGTCCTATATGCCATAGTCCTAGGGCCCCTTGATTTGTAGGAGGCCCCTGAGTGCCCTGAGCGAGGAAGGCAGAGTACCTTCCAGTTTGGTTGTTCTTCGAGCCCCTTCCCCTGGGTGAGCAGACATAGAATGCCAATAGAATAAGTGGCAGGGGATATTTTTAGCACTGACATTTTCAACTCAGCATCAGTTCGAACAGCTTGATTTCAATGAACAACCAGACCAACAACATCAACAATAAACACAAAACATCTTGAATGAGTTGGATGAACCATAAAAATCCCCCATGATTTCAGAAGAAAAAGCGGAGTTTATATTTTTAGTGATCTCTTTCATAATATTCACTGGACATAAATGGACAAAAATACAGACCCTTAGAAATATCACAGTATCTGCATGCATTGTATTTTATTGTGATGGCAAACATCTATTTAAAAATATTGATTGCCTCCTGCTAAAATCCACCAGCCTATTTTTGGACATTGCAGCATTTAAATAGTACTTTACCTTTAAATAACAATGCTTCATACTTTGTTTTAGTAGGTATTTTTTCCCTGCATGGTATTACTGCTCTTCTTCTACAGATCAGAAAACCAAGTCCTAGGATTATTCAGTGACTTATTAAAAGTAGCAGGGCAGACGGTGCTTGAGGCTAGTGTTCTTCCGGAAACACCATGCATCCTTCTTGTAGTATTATTTCTCCAGTCCTCAGGATTTGGTCCATGGAACCATTTTCATCATTTTAAAAATTACTACTCATATTATATGCTAATGGATAATAGAACTGGCCTTGTTTTGGGTGATTTGACTACCTGGTATCTGAAATATCCTAGAATTGTAGGATGAGATGGATCTTAGATACTATATTCCATCCCTCCTCTCCATCATTGTATAGATAAAGAAATTGATGCAGGCCACGTGTCTTAAATATTTAAGGGCAGAACTGGTAAAGCCCCAAGCTCCTTAACTCCAGTGTCATGGTCTTTATAGTATTCCATGCAACGGCTTTCCTTGTATCACCGTTATTTTTTTTCTCAAGAAGCATAATTTCCCAGTGGAGATTAAATAAAATGTTATAACAACAAGTACAACATTCATTTTGGCTAACAGCCACACCGCCACATCTAAACAAGCATTGTGATGAGTAACAGGGCAGAGGAGGGGCCAATTATATTTCAAGGAAGTGTTGGCTTTTCACCTTCATCAGTAGATTAGCAGAAAGCATGGGGGGGGCAAGGAGCACTCCACACCTGTGTGCCCCTTATGGAGGAGCCCCAAGCCACTTCTCATAGACCATCACCTCTAATCCTCATGAGCCAGCAGAGGGGGTACAGCGTCTCTAGGGCTTAGGAGCTGGAATCTTAAGGTTAAGTGATTAACCTACAGCTAATAAGAGGTAGAGATAGAAAAAAATATTTAGAGGCAGATCAGGCACTGGTCAGCAGTTATTGGTTTGCCATTCAACAAAGATTTACTGAGCATGTTTACTGAACAGTAGAAATGTAATGGAAAACAAGAAACTCACCTTACTCTTAATAAGTTATACTCTAGTGAATCTTGGTCCAAAATTCTTGCTCCTATTTCTCAGTGTTGGTTTGTTGCAACTGTTATTTAGACCTATCATTTATTTTGTGTGTTTGTGTGTGTGTATGTGTTTGGTACTGGGGATTGAACCCAAGGTACACCTCCAGTCCTATTTTTTTTCCTGTGGTACTGAGGGTGGAACCCAAGGACATTCTACCTCTGAGCTACACCCCCAGCCCTGCTTTTTTTTTTTTTAAACAAAGTCTAACTAAGTTGTGGAAGGCCTAACTAAGTAGCCGAGGCTGGCCAGGAACCACTATCCTCCTATCTCAGCCTCCCAAGTACTGGGATTACAAGCTTGCACCACCACGTCCAGCTCACCTCCAGTCCTTTTTTATTTTGTTTTGAAACAGGAATTCCTTTAAGGTTGTTGAGAGTCTCACTACTTGCTGAGGTTGTCCTAGAACCCGTGATTTTCTCATCTCATCCTCTCAAGTACTAGGAA